>NC_064638.1:1156559163-1157809163 GCF_023864345.2 Schistocerca serialis cubense | reverse complement strand
CACAATTGCACCCACTGCTTGACGTGGGTCCCTTCTTGCTTGTTGCATAATGTGGTGGTCACCCGCTGCTGTAGTTGACAGTGGTCGACCACGTACTCTCCATTGGGCGACAGTGCCTGTGCTTCAGATTGCTCCCCATGCACGTGAAACAGTGCTGTGGGCAATACTAAACTTCTGGGCCACACTCGTCGCATTTCGTTCTTCTTCCAGTTACCTGATAATTCTTCCACATGTGAACTATCCCAAATGTTGTCTCTGGGCCATGTTATAATGAAGAACACCATTACAGATTGAAATTCCCCCCCCCCCCATTCTTTTGTCGTCCCTCAACTGCCTCGTGGCGCTACAGTCACCCTGACCTCACGCCATGTGTAGTTGGAAGAAAATAAGATGTTTCCACATTCTCAAAGAAGATAATCTTGTACGCCATGAATACACTTTCTTATCTCATTTAACTAATTTACTTTCTCGTGATTTAGATAGTTTTCTCAACTGCACTTTCTGTGCACAACTAGGAGAACTCTGGCAACATGCTCCCACATTTTTACAATTTACACCAAGTAGTTAATATGTTATGTTACTTTATATAGCTCATCGTTAAGTTTTACAGAACAGTGTATTTTCCATTTATGTCAAAGTCGTGGAAAATTGTGAATGACTGTGACGCCTAATCGAGAGTAACTGAATTTGGGGAAAACGAACATTTCATTGTACTATGTCACAAGTGATAAATTTTGCCTATGTTACAAAGATGTTTCTCAAGGGTACATCCTTAGATCTATACGAGCAGCACAATACATAGAAAAAATTTCCTGGTAGATTCAAACTGTATGCCAGTTCATGACTTGAACCTGGGACCTGTGCCTTTCATGGACGAGTACCCCACCAACTGACGTGCCCAAGCACGACTTAGAGCCTGTCCTCGCAGCTTTACTTCCCCAGTACCTCGCCTCCTACCTCCCAAACTTCACAGAAGTTCCCCTGCAATACTTATGGGACTGCGTGATGACAGGTTCTAAGTCATGCTTGGTTAGCTCAGGTGGTAGAGCACTTGCCCGCGAAAAACAACGGCCCTGAGTTCGAGTCCCGATTTGACACACAGTATTAATGTGTCACGAGGTTTCATATTAGAGTACACTCAACTGCAGAGTAAAAATTTACGCTGGACCTCAATATACAGGGTGACAATTATTGAACTACATAAAAAAACGTAAATTAGTTACAAACTACGGCATGCACACACTTTATTCAACATGTAAACGTCACAACAGATATTCGTATTTAGCTTATGACGTGTTCGATATGGCTGCCGTCATTGGCGATGATGTCGCGCAGACGAACAGCGAAATTCTGCACAACCCGCTGAAGTGTCGGAACATCGATGATGTCGACGACCACCTGAATGGCTATTTTCAGGTCTGGAATGATTTTGGGGTTATTGCTGTACACCTTGTCGTTAATATAACCCCACAAAAAGGAGTCGCATGTGTTCAGATCCGGAGAATATGGCGGCCAATCGATGTCCATGCCAGTGGCCTCTGGGTACCCTAGAACCAGAATGCGGTCCCCAAAGTGCTCCTCCAGGACATCAAACACTCTCTTGCTTCGGTGGGGTCGAGCTCTGTCTTGCATGAACCACATAGTATTGAAATCAGGGTCACTTTGGATAATGGGGATGAAATCATCTTCCAAAACCTTCACATACCGTTCTGTAGTCACTGTGCGATCAAGGAATACCACAGGATTATTCCATGACTGGATTTTTCACACCACTCAGTCACCCATTCAGGGTGAAGGGACTTCTTGATCGCGAAATGCGGATTCTCAGTCCCCTAAACGCGTCAATTTTGTTTATTGACGAACCCATAGAAATGAAAATTGGCTTCGTCACTAAACCAAACCTTATTAGCATCAACGTCCTGTTCGCCATTTCTGTGGACAATAATGTTGGCGAAACACAACCACTGTTCCATGGCCCTGGGGCTTAATGGCTGATGATTTGAATTTTGTATGGGAAGAGATGCAGGTCTTCAACAACAATTTGTCGCAGTGTCCCCTGGTTGATTCCCACCTGTTGTGCAGCTCATCTGATCGACTTCCTGGGGCTGGTGTGAAACACAGAGTGTGTCTTCTCTATGTTTTTAGGCGTTTTCACCCTCTTTGGATGACCAACATTGCCAACACTGTCATCACGAACCCTACATATTCTCTCAAACATGCGAATCAAATTCTTGGTTGTTAGTACACTTGGACTGGTTGTCTTCTACTTGAACTCGATCGCAAGCTTCCTTTGAGCCACAGTTGGGCTGTTATTGCTCACGTAGTAGGACTTCACAAACACTATACCCCCAGGTACGCTATACCATGACATTTTCACGTGCAAATGGCCGACAACAACATGGCATGTCCCCGCAGCCAACTGCGCAGTTTGAACATCCTAATGGAAACCGTTCAAAAGTTTTATTTCATATAGTTCAATAACTGTCACTCTGTAAGCACAATGAAGGTCAACATTATAAAGATGATACTGTCCTGTTGTGACTGGACATTATTTTTTAGTCAAACAATTAAGGCAAAGTGATCATTGAAGCCGCCAGTGCCCCATCATTTTCACTACAGTGCACTAACTTGATCAGTCGATGGCAAATGGCTACTGAAGATATTTGAAGACTTTTTATCAGCACCAGAGTTAGTCTTACACCTGCCAGAGATAGATACTTACATACAGAGACAGAGTTTAAACTAGAACGTTGAATATCTTGTAAATGGATACGTATGTTAAAGACTTCTTGGTTAAACATCCAGTTGCTTTTTATGTGATTGAGACAACAATATTATTTGTAACTACAGTTCTAATTCATTACAGATAAGATGACAGCAGAACTGAGATCATTAATTATGTTTCATCTGACAATGTACAACATAAGATGTAGTTTCTTTATCAAATAGATCTTCACTGGTAACGTAACTAAGTGTGATTTTTTAGGTGAAGTAGTGAATTAGTTAACAATAACAGATGAAAAATAGGAGTCAGGCAAAGACCTCTTGCTAGACAAAGTACAAAAAAGTATGAGTACGAATCACTTCTTATGTTAAAGAAACCTGCTGAGTGAGCCTGTAAAAGATGTGCCTCAAAATTACCTACTTTTTCTTTGCACGGTTAATTTTGGTCATAGCATACTCAACCACATAGAGTATAAGGGCCTAACACTATAATCAAATGCAGCATACATCGACAATTTGAAGAAATGCCCTTGAAACTGAATGATACCGATGTGTATTACTGGCCAGGAACGATCTACAGGAAGAAGATGTCTAATGTTTATTCAAGTCAGTGAGATGTATAGATCTCTTTAGTTACATAATGCTTCACAGTCCCCAAGCACTGACAGAAATCTGGGAAATCAAGAAAGTAGATAGATGTGTTTCTCATAACTTCACCAAACGAAACATAATTCATCACAAATGTAACGGTACTGTCCAAGACAGGAGCCCAATGCCATTTTCAGGGTATGAGCTGCAACCAGCAACGCAGCATTTCGCCATACTGACAGTTTCCTCAACAGCGGCCTAGTGTCTTGGACAATGACAGGCCTTCAGGAAGTTTTGATGGCAGTGAACTATGCAGTAGTACATGCCTTTCGCATTTACAGACCTGCTGTATATATATACCCATGGGCCAACTGAGCAGACCATCAGCATGGCCCGGCTGTAGATTGGTGCCTGCCATGTTGTCACTCTCTGTCATGGGATCGTTGAAACTCTCCTGAAGCAGCTATCATCAATGCAATAGGGTAATGAACTAAGACTGCTACTTGGTGGCCTTCACCGTCTGGCCAACAGCCCATCGCCATTGTCACCATTTGACCACCTGCAGGATCCGAGGTGTGACTGGTGAGCCTTCCTGAGACATTGCCAGCTGGTGTGACCATGCAGTTCTAGACGCTTCAGTCTGGAACTGCGTGACCGCTACAGTCGCGACCTGACATCTACTTCACGGTCCATCATGGCTCACCTGTAAATAAAAGAAAATACTTTTGTACACCAACTTATAGCTAAATGTTCCAAGTATGGTCGCAGGTTCGAATCCTGCGTCGGGCATGGATCTGTGTGATGTCCTTAGCTTAGTTAGGTTTAAGTAGTTCTGAGTTCTAGGGGACTGATGACCACAGATGTTAAGTCTGATAGTGCTCAGAGCCATTTGAACCATTTTGAACCTGAGACTTTGGAACTTGTTGATGCAAATCTCCAGACTCCAGTAACCAATTCAGGATCTGATGCTGGGCAACATCGCGTTTGCACCTCATAAGTTGAACTGCACAAGAATTCTGAGTCAGGAGATGAATGCAGATGTATTTCCATCCTATACAAATTACAAGTATTGTGCAAAAATCCGTTAAAGGCTAACATTTGATCCATTACAGATCCACTTTCAGATACATGCTCCCCAGAATCTCAGACATCCATTACATTAGAGGGAGACCTTCTTTGTGATATTATACAGGGTGTATCAAAAAGGACGGCGCAAACTTACACAGCTGAAAGTACACGTTAACAGAAGCATAAATGTCAAATAAACGTGGGCTCTGAAACGCATACCTTAAGACCTATGAGATATTCTTGATTTTCAATATTGTGAAACAAATCTCTTCTACTGCAAACTCTTTGCTTTCCATATTTTGAGAAGTGGTAGTATGGATCAAAACAAGAAAAAATGTCCAGTAAACATGTGCTCTAAAATGCATACCTTTAAAGTTATGAGAACTTGTTCATTAGAAGAGTTGTATTCCGAAGCACCAAAGATGAAAAGGTGCTCATAGATGTTAAGGTATGCATTTTAGAGCCCATGTTTACTTGACATGTGTGCTTCTATTATCGTGTAATTTCAGCTGTGTAAGTTTGAGCCATCCTTTTTGATACACCCTGTATACACTAAAGATCCAAGATGACGATGTTCCAGTTATGTAATTATGGCATCACTCCCGGTCACATATTGGACATTTGCTTGTAGGACGCAATCCATGGTAAACAGGTAGCCCAATTGCATATCTGGCGACAGTGCATGCTGACCATTGTTAGTGCCACTGGGCCGCAGCCTTAGCCTTCGTAACTCAATGCCTCTACCCCCTAAATCACTGTGAACATCTGCAACATTTGACCGTATACTTCATCTTCTACCTCCTGGTGGCTTTAGCCACCGATATTTCATTATCATAAATTTAATTATAACAAATCATATCAATACTGACGCGTTTTTGAGACATCCTCGATGTGCTGGTGTTCTGAAACAGCTTTTATTCATAGAGCATAAGTTATAATACAAAACCCACCAAATATGAACTTCAACAACGCAATCCAATTTGGTATCGCCAAAATTCTTCAGCCAGTGTACATCTCTGAAAGGAGTAGATTCATAGTACTTCTTGTAACACATACGTAAATGAAAACATGCGATTTTGCGACATCAGTGAAATATCGGTTTCTGATCGTCTTTTGTTCTGCACAAACGGACTCCAGGAATCAGCTGTTTGGGTTTCTGATATATAGTCAATTCACACTAGATGTGAATGAAATGGAACAGACTGTCAGGTGATGTCTCTGTCACTGAGTGTTCAAGCTAGACAGAATATTAAGACCATGTCAGTTCCCTTAGTCTAGTACTGAACAATGAAAGTGAGGTTAAAATATATAATATCTTCTACCATTTTTATTCGTTTCGAATTTATCATTAGTGAATAATTTAAGCAAAGCTACAGCTTTTGCAGTTTATAAACATTCAATGTAGTTCATTTTAAAAAATTAAGACATATGTTACTTAAAATTTCTAAATATGCCACGTCTATAAGACAATGAATATTTGGCTTTTGCGATTATCTGATTGTATTTACACTGATCAGCCAGATCATTATGACCATCTACCTAATAAGCAGTATGTCCAACTTTGGCATGGATAACAGTGGCAATGCGTCATGGCATGGAGGCAATGAGTCCTTGGTAGGTTGCTGGAGGGAGTTGGCACCACAGCTGCCTACATGTCACCTAATTCCCATAAATTCTGGGGAGGGAGCGATGAGATCTGATGCCACATTGAATCACATCCCAGATGTATTTGATTTGGTTCAGATCTGGTGAGTTGGAGGGCCAGCACATTGATTGGAACCCACCACTATGTTCCTCTAATTACTCCATTACACTCCTAGCCTTGTGACATGGCGCATTATCTTGTTGAAAAATGCCACTG
Organism: Schistocerca serialis cubense; assembly: GCF_023864345.2. NCBI lineage: Eukaryota > Metazoa > Arthropoda > Insecta > Orthoptera > Acrididae > Schistocerca > Schistocerca serialis. The sequence continues at coordinate 1,157,802,922 of NC_064638.1, read as the reverse complement.
CCTTCGAGAAACATTACCATCATCAAGGGGTGTATATGGTCCACAACAATTACATGATACTTCTTGAACATCATGAGCTCCACTGGACAAGTGGATGCCCACGTCAATGTTCCACAGGGCATAATGGAGCCGCCACCAGCTTGTCTCCATCCTGCAGTACAGGTCTCCTGGAAGACAACATATTCACACCCTCCCACAGGCATGATGAAGAAGGTATTGGGATTCATTAGACCATGCAATGCTCTGCCACTGCGCCAACATCCAATGCGGCCAGTCAGGTGCCCATTTTCCGTTTGTACAATAACTAAGTCCCATGAAAAATTACATAAATGATCTGTAGGCTACTATCTCAAATATATGGCCTTTTTGGTAACTCATGTAAACTGGAATATGCAGTTGCGGATGTCCTGGTGTTAACATTAGCAGGTGCATGGGTTGTCACCTGCAGAAGCCCATCATTAGGCGTGTACCGCACACTGTGTATTCAGATACACTTGTTCTGTCACAGTTAGCCATCTGTCCTGTTTTGCCAGTCTGCCCAACCTATGACATCTGTAATGAGAGGTGGCTGCTGAGCCCCGCAGTGTCTGGACATGGTTTCGCCACATGTTGAAGACACTCACCACAGCATCACTCCAACGCCTGACAATTTATGCAGTTTCGAAAATGCATGTGCTGAGCCTCAGGGCCTTCACAATCTCCACTCAGTCCAGTTTGCGCACTTTTCCCATCCTACAACAGACAGCACGCTCACTAATACTACATGTACCGTGCATATGTCTGACTAGCAGTCATTCCTCGCCAGGTGACACTGCTATCGCCTGGACGAGTTTATATCGATAGTAGGTCCGTGGTCATAATGTTCTGGCTGATCAGTGTATGAAGGAGTGGACCTATTATTGATACACTACAATTTTCCATTTACTGAATAAATAAGTTCCATGAAAAATTACATACTTGAACTGCTGCCTATTATCTGAAATACATGGCCTTTTTGGTAACTCATATAAAGCGAAATCTTACCTCAAGATTGATTCACAGAAATATGCACAACTACTATTATGTTGCACTCAAATTTAGGAAGATAGGAAGTTTTAGCGAATGCACCACTGTCTAAGGCAAATATTTGGAAAATGTGAATCACATCATTTGTAGCTGAAAATTCGGTAAAACCTTACTGAAAAGGAAGTGGGACTGCAAATTTTGGTAGTCTCAAGAAGTTGTTGTAAATCTTGGTTCGCTATAAAGATAACAATTGTGACACTAGAAGTCACCGTACAAAATCAGACTTAAGTACTAGCAAAGATAAAGTTAGTTAATAGTCAAAGAAAACTTCATAAGGGATATTCTTGATTAGTTTTATAGCTGCTGAGAAGTGAAGCAACATTTGAAAACGTTGGTATTTACTTGATAGCGAAAATCAATACATGCAGACACCTGAAACAATGAGATCACTCAGGTTTTCTCGACTCGATTAATTATTAATGTACTTCCAGGAACTCTACAAAATTTTTGTTTCTATTTTATGCATAAAATGTATTTTTCTCCACCAACAGAGTTGACTTTTTCGCTTAAAAACGCTTTTTCAATAAAAATAGCCTCAGCAATTTACATTATTTTTGTACAGGATGTAGGCATCAGACCCATTCAGTTACTGTAAAATCATATTGCGCCTTCAGATATCTGGCCCCTCTTGTGGAAGAACACTCAATGTAAAAAATATCGATGTCGTCATGGAACATATGCAATGTTTCACGAAAACAAAGCAAAATAGTAAAATAAAGACTAAATAGACGCTCCGACCATGAGTGAATGTGGCAAAAAAAATAGATGACGTTTTTCGTTAGCAGAAGACGACCGTTCCCCTAACGACGTCAAGTCAAAGTTTTCTTCCTGAGACACCTTGACCCTGACGTCGTGTTGTGCTGTGATCAGTTCCGCTTACAGCTTGTGTGAAAACCGCTATTTGAATGCTATGCTGAATGTTTGGCAAACCTTCCCGGGCTGTTATTTTCAGTCAAGTGTTAATGGACCATAAATCAGTACAATGGCATTTTTACTCAAATAAATATTGGAGGTAGCCGATTTCATGTTCGCTCTAATATTTCTACTTCTCCTTTACGGCACTGCACAGAATGTTACTCCTTTAACCTGTGAACATAAGCGCGTTTCGAAAATGGCTGTGCGTCTAAAAGGGAGTGAAAATCGATTGTGGAAGAAAACATCCAGGGGCCAGAACTGCGTTTTTCAAAATCGATATTGAAGTGTTTACATGGCATCCAGAAGAGGTATTGGAAAATCTATGTACGAAACCCAATTTTGGAAGCCTCATGTAAATGTATTGCTGGAGAAAACATTATTACGTTGAGTGTTTTGGTGTTAATCGATGATCTGGAAAGATTAAGAACGTAGCCAAGTTAAAACAATATTTAAACATTATATAAAATCTCACTTTTCAGGCCTCGTCAAATCGAAGTTGAAACTCGAGCTTTCGAAGATTACTACCATTTTTTTCAGAAGGTTTTAAGGGGGGACGTACATGAAAATGACCAAATTTGTGAAAAAAATTTTATTGGCTCTTCATTTACTACATGGTATTGAAATTTCAATTACCAAATATTACGTTCCAATTCCGCTTCTAAGGGGGAAAAAAATAATAATTTGTAATAGCTTGCACAGGGCGACGCCCCCCCATCTTGGTCTTCATCCTCTCGTATATCTATTTATACTGCGTTTTTTTCCAGTTTTGTGCAGTCACAATGCAGGGAACGTTTGTGTACTACATCAAGAAGGCTGTGGAATAATATCTCTGCCGCTGGTTTTATATTCTTTGATTTATAGCGTTTGTTTACGAGTGTTTGTTTGGAATACATTTTTACGAAAGTTGTAAGTAGACTTGTTATTATATTTTGCAGCATGCCGCGTTCTAGTAAGGTGTTTAAAAAGGTTAGAAAGTGTCAAGCTTCTCGATGTAGTAAAGACAACTTGAAAACCAGCCCCATAATAACAAATGGAAACGATACTTCAACCAAGAAAGCGAGTGCTTCGAGAAGGAAAATTGACAGCTGTCAATCACTTGATGATTGTGGCTCAGACACTCAAGCTACTAGTGGTTTTAGGCTTATTGATTTGAAAATACTATCTGATATTATATCATCTGCTTGTGTATGTGCTGACTGTGGTGCAAAAAGTTTGAGATTATATGACGAAGAAAACAGAATTGGAATAGTGTGTATGTTGCATCTTACTTGTGAAAGCTGTCATTCAGACACTGCTTTTAGAACTTCGGCATCAAGTAACCGGATATATGAAGCAAATATGCGTTTAATATATGGCATGAGATGTTTGGGCATAGGCAGGGAAGGTACCAGACTGTTTTGTGGGATCATGAACATGCCACAACCAAGTGCTAGGTACACCACTGGAAATAAAACACTGCTAAGTGCTCTTCAAGAGGAAGTGGAAGAAAACTTGAAGTCCTCTGCAAAGGAAGCTGTGAAGATGAATAGTGAACTAAAGACAGAAGCAGATAACACGCCAGACACCGATTTGTGTGTGTCATGTGATGGAACGTGGATGAAGCGTGGACATACATCACTGTATGGAGTATCATCTGTCATTAGTGTTGATACTGGAAAAATTCTTGACGTTCAGGTAATGAGCAAATATTGCTATAGCTGTGTACTCGGAAAGAGAGCTGGTGAAGTGGAAGAAAATAAGTGGCAGGTTGAACACAAGAAAGTGTGCTGTAGAAATTATTCTGGTTCTAGTGGTGGAATGGAACCTGCAGCTATGAAACTTATGTTCCATCGAAGTGTGGAAAAGTACGGTGTTAGATACACAAAATACCTTGGTGATGGTGACTCCAGCTCCTTCAAAACTGTTTTGGAAAGTGAACCTTATGGTCCCCATTGTGCTATAGAAAAGTTGGAATGTGTTGGACATGTGCAAAAACGAATGGGAGGCAGACTTTTAAAATTGAAACGTGAATTGAAGGGCAGGAAACTTGAGGATGGAAAACTTTTAGGTGGTCCCAACAGACTCACAGACAAAGAAATTCATTCTTTACAAGTGTACTATGGCAAGGCAATAAGGGACAACAGTGGAAATTTGAATAACATGCAGAAGGCTGTGTGGTCTATTTATTTTCATAAACTATCCACAGATGACAAACCTGTACATAATTTGTGTGACATATCGTGGTGCAAATTCAAGCAGGCTGAGCGTGATGGCATGAACTATTCACACAAGCACAGTTTACCTGTGGCTGTTTTAAGTGCTATAAAACCAACATTTAGGTGTTTAGCAGAGCCAGACCTCCTACGAAAGTGTGTGCATGGAAAGACACAAAACCCTAATGAAAGTTACAACTCACTGATTTGGAAACGTTGCCCAAAAACAACATTTGTTTCAACAATTATTGTTGAAATTGCTGCATATGATGCTTGTTTAGTTTTTAACAATGGTAATCTTGGAAGAATAAAAACTCTACAGAGGCTAGGATTTCATCCAGGAGCTTTCACCTATTCAATATTGAAGGACATCGATGACAAAAGAGTTGCTGCGGCTGATATTACAGCCAATAAAATTGAACAGCAGGTTAACCAAAGAAGACAAGCAAAGAAGAGACTGCTTGCAGATGAAGAGGAGTATGCATATGGCTTGCACTAGTTCACACAGAGACGGTAAGACCTAATACAAACACTATCAAATCATTGATTCAGTTTTCCCGTAACTTACATTTTTATAACTTTATGTACCTTTTTCTCAAAAACCACAAAAGGTAGAGAAGTGAAATTTGGTATATGACTAGTCAGTACTATAGTGAAAAATTCTGTGGAAGGAATTTTCATTTAATAAAATAGTAAGGTATTTATGGTAGAAAATATTCCTTAAATTTGATATATTATTTTTCAGGGAAATTGGGAGACCCGTAAAAACTGAACAAAAGAAGATATAAAAATTCTGCTCCACAGAGTTTTGTAATTATTTGGTATGAAAGTGTGTACAAAAATTCATTAACATTGCTCTCACAGTTTTCTCAAAAAAGGAACATTTGTAATTACATTGTTGAAAAAAAATTAATTGTTAATAATTAAAGATGTAAAAGGTCAATAAAAATGAAAATTTAGGTTCATATGCGCATAACATTTCTTAATAACTGTACCAAATTTGGATTGATTATCTTAAAAAATTAGAGTTTTATAAAATACTTTTAAAATTACTGCAGTTTCGTGTACGTCCCCCCTTAAGGTTTTTCACGAAGAAGCCGCCGCGGAAAAACTTCGATATCGTAACATTTAGTGTTTACGGACAGGGCAAATGGTTGTCACTCGAGTGACACCGGGTTTTAGGTGCTTACACATGCAACCAATTTAAATTTGTAGTTTTTGTAACTAATAACAGTAATACATGCTAACTACAAATATTGTCCTGTTTTTTGGAAGTGCTTTCATAGATATTTTCAGAAACTATCACCTTTCCGCAAAGTTTACACGCAATAAAGCAACTACCCGCTGAAGATGGCGCAATGGGTGTAGGAAAAATAAATGAATGCGTGAAGGCGGGATTGCTATAACAACTTTCCTTTGCGACTCCAAAAATCTAAAGAGGTTAGGTATAATGTGCTAGAAAATGATTGCTACGACTATTCTGAAACTCTGTTTTTCCTCTACAGTCATTAAATTCAAGCACTGTAACACGCTGAGGTGTAATGTCAGCCTATACCTAGGCGAAGACTATACGTGTATCGTACAGACATAGAATTAGAGAGGCGATAGTGACACAAGATGTGACGCTATGGAAGATTCGAACGCATCGTACGAGATGCCGATTCAAGGCAGTCGCCTGTTATTTTGTCGTCTGCTCGCTACGGAGATGGGGAGGGGCGGCTCTGCAGATAAAGGTCAGGCACAATCCAGCGAGAGCTCACTGTGTCGCAGAACTTCTGGAGTGCGTGAGTAGGTCTGTCAAACGAAATGGCATCACCAAAAGTCAAGAATGAGAAAATTGGGATCGTGGGAAGGTAGGTACAATATTTGTACGTAGAATTATACATTATCAACGCCTTCAAAGACGTTGCAGAAAACACAATTCTAATATCTAAGAAGTGTCAAGTCCGCACTGTGGCATAACGTGTAGTCACACACAGTGTGTTAAAAATTACTTTCAGCTCTGAGTTTTAACCTCACCGAAGTTCCCACCAAAGAAAATTGAATGTATATATTAACATAACCCCATGGACATCGGCATTTCTTAATTTACATCTTTCAAAGTAATTTACATTTCAGTTTTTTTTATTTTATGTATATAGCTGTAAATGAAATTAAGCGTATCTGTTTAAGATTTGATAGTGTTTACTGTTTCTGGGCAGTTGTCATTGTGTGCACAAAGCCCTGCTATCAGACGTTCCTTATTTCCTCAAAATTTCTCAACACTGTCACTGAAATATCGTCAGTAATTTTCCCATATTTCGTACTGTGCCATTGCCCATTTGCATTTACTGTGTGTTTATGCTATGTGGAACAAATGATACTTGTGTAGCAAAAGGAAACACTTGAGTTAGTTGCAAATCATATTGTTGTTTTAAAATCCCCCCTCACACTCCTCCCACTTTCCTATGATACGAAACTGAAAGTTCCTTTATGCTTGAGAATACATGCTATCAAGTAAGGTCTTCTTTTAGTCAAGTTGAAATTTTTCTTCCAAGTGTGGTACAGTGCCTTCTCATTAGTTACGCAGTCCATCATCAAATCTGCAGCATTGCATTGTAGCACCACATTTCAAAGGCACCCATACGATAGGCCTAGTTTGTAGGCAGAAAGTGGAGGGTTTATGGAGCATTTTCAATATTTTTGGAGACAAATGGCGACTTGTAAGATAGCCAAAAGTTCCAGTTCCAACCCGGTGAAAACCTGCATAATTCTGACTTCTGAAACTTTTCCTGAAAGAAATGCACCAGACTACACTATTTTTTTTTTTTTTTTTCTGTGTGCTAATTTGGGGGGGGGGGGGGAGGTGTGTGTGAAGAGCTTCTACTTACTTTTCTGAACTGCTTATCATCTACATGTCCCCTCCATACAAGTCTACATTCCAGACAAGTACCTTCAGAAAAAGGCTTGCATTTTATAGTCTCTCTACTTCAACCATCAGTAGGCCTATTTGCTACTGCAGTAGCAAAGCTCATCTACTGCTGTTAGTATCTTGTTTCCACATCACATTGTCAGTGTCACCTGATTTAGTTCAACTATACTCCATTTCCCTCGTTTTGCTTATGTTGATATTCATCTTACATTCTTCTCTCAAGACACTGCCCATTCTGTTCAGTTGCTTTTCCAAGTCCTTTTTTTGTCTCCGACCGAATTAGAATGTCATCAGCAAACTTCTCAGTTCTACTTCCTGAACTTTAATTCACATTCCAAATTTCTGTTTTTGTTTCTTTCACAGCTTGTTCAATGTACAAATTGAATAACATCAGGGATAGACTACAGACAAGGCTTGTGTCTGTATGTGTGGATGGATATGTGCGTGTGTGCGAGTGTATACCTGTCCTTTTTTCCCCCTAAGGTAAGTCTTTCCGCTCCCGGGATTGGAATGACTCCTTACCCTCTCCTTTAAAACCCACTTCCTTTCGTCTTCCCCTCTCCTTCCCTCTTTCCTGATGAGGCAACAGTTTGTTGCGAAAGCTTAAATTTTGTGTGTATGTTTGTGTTTGTTTGTGTGTCTATCGACCTGCCAGCGCTTTTGTTCGGTAAGTCACCTCATCTTTGTTTTTATATATGATAGTACAATAATATTCACATCTTTCAGCATCTGATTTCTTTGGAACTGAAATTATTACACTCTTTGTTGTTGTGTGTATAACAAAACTTGAATAACAATATCTGTTTCATGGACCTGCACTTTAATAAATGGTTGATGTTGCTCTTACGTTTGTAGTGTACTAGTGAAATTCTTTGACTCTTCTTTTACCCTCCATTTACGTAACCCTTATTTGACACAGTTCTGCGGAGTGATGTGCTTGACACACTGGAGTGGATTGCACCCCAGCAACAACAATTGTTATAACAAATAATCTATTGAATAGGCCCTATATGTTGTTGTTGTTGTGGTCTTAAGTCCAGAGACTGGTTTGATGCAGCTCTCCATGCTACTCTATCCTGTGAAAGCCTCTCCACCTCCCAGTAACTAGTGCAACTTGCATCCTTCTGAACCTGCTTAATTTATTCATCTCTTGGTCTCCCTCTACGATTTTTACCCTCTGTGCTTCCCTCCAAAACTAAATTCATGATGCCTTGATGCCTCAAAACATGTCCTACCAACTGATACCTTCTTCTAGTCAAGTTGTGCCACAAATTCCTCTTCTCCCCAATTCTGTTCAGTACTTCCTCATTAGTTATGCCCCATCTAATATTCAGCATTCTTCTGTAGCACCACATTTCAGAAGCTTCTATTCTATCCTTGTCTACACTGTTTATCATCCATGTTTCACTTCCATACATGGCTACACTCCATACAAGAGTTTCTGACACTTAAATCTATACTCGACGTTAACATATTTTTCTTCTTCAGAAATGCTGTTTTTGCCATAGCCACTGTACATTTTATATCCTCTCTACTTCTACCGTCGTCATCAGTTATTTTACTCCCCAAATAGCAAAAATCATTTACTACTTTAAGTGTCTCATTTCCTAATCTAAACCCTCAGCATCCCCTGATTTAATTCAACTACATTCCATTATCCTTAGTTAGCTTTTGTTGATGTTCATCTTACATCCTCCTTTCAAGACATTGTTCATTCCATTCAACTGTTCATACAAGTCCTTTGCTGTCTCTAACAGAATTGCAGTATCCTCGGCAAACGTCAAAGGTTTTATTTATTCTCCATGGATTTTAATTCCTACTTCAAGTTTTCTTTTGTTTACATTACTGCTTGCTTAATATGCAGATTGAATAACATTGGGGATAGGCTACAACTCTGTCTCACTCCCTTCCCAACCATTGCTTCCCTTTAATGCTCCTTGACTCTTATAATTGCCATCTGGTTTCTGTAGAAATTGTAAATAGCCTTTTGCTCCCTGTATTTTACACATGCCACCTTCAGAATTTGAAAGAGTGTGTTCCAGTCAACATTGTCAAAAGCTTTTTCTAAGTTTAGTAATGTAGATTTGCCTTTCCTTAACCTGTCTTCAGAGATAAGTTATAGGGTTAGTATTACCTTGTGTGTTCAACATTTCTAGGGAATCCAAACTGATCTTCCCCGAGGCTGGCTTCTACCAGTTTTTCCATTGAATAAATATAGTTCAAAAATTTTTTGTAACTTCTCAAAATCTCACCCTTTGAAGTTATGTAGGTCATGTAACCAAAAAATAACATTAAAAAATGCAGGCATTGGAGAAACTGAAAAACGTTACTGTTTCTATCTTTTTTAAAATTATATCTTTGTTTTCAAATAAGTAGCCAGAAATTTAACTCTTGTTTCCTCAATATATAGTACTACAAGAAAGATAGTAATGACTCTTCCTGAACTATCTAAAAAAGATATTCATTCTGGAAAATTGGAGGGAGGAACATTATGAAAAAGTGAAAATTCTGTTATCAAAATAAGCAAGTATTTTCAGTATCATTATCTGAACCCTCTTTTTCTCCTGTAATGCATGCAGAACCTTGTTCTTCACTTGGAAAATTCTCATCATCAATTCATTTAACAAATTCATCACGATTTTTGTCCACTTCAAGAAACTCCCCCTGTGTGTTGAGTTAGCAGATTATATGTCCTGCTATTATTTGAATAAAATGTTATCTAGATTACAAAAAATAGACATTATAAAACATAGCATACACACTTTATTTTTTATTCTGATGTTAAAATATACTTCAAAAAGAATGCTAGAGGGAAAAATTGTATCGCATACCATTATGGGTAAATTTGGAGAGGATATGGAGGCCAACAGGAACGGGAAACAACTCTTGGATTTCTGTACCAGTATGGGCTTAGTAATCACAAACTCCTTTTTTAAACATAAGAACATTCACCCGTATACTTGGGAAGGCAGGGGAACCAGATCTGTCATTGACTATATAATAACAGATCAGGAATTCAGGAAGGCTGTGAGGGACACATGTGTATTCAGGGGATTCTTTGATGACACTGATCATTATTTAATCTGCAGTGAAATAGGGATTGTGAGGCCGAAAGTGCAGGAGGTCAGGCCCATATGTAGGAGGATAAGAGTGGAGAAACTTCAGGATAAGGAAATCAGGCACAAGTACATAACAATGATCTCAGAAAGGTACCAGTTAGTTGAATGTAGTCAATTACAGTCATTGGAATAGGAATGGACAAGGTACAGGGACACGGTACTAGAAGTGGCTAAAGAATGTCTTGGAACAGTAGTGTGTAAAGGTAGGATGAAGCAAACAGCTTGGTGGAATGACACAGTCAAGGCAGCCTGTAAAAGGAAAAAGAAGGCGTATCAAAAATGGCTACATAATAGAACTCAGGTAGACAGAGAAAGTTATGTTGAAGAAAGAAACAAAGCCAAACAGATAATTGCAGCATCCAAGAAGAAATCTTGGGAAGACTTTGGAAACAGGTTGGAGACTTTGGGTCAAGCTGCTGGAAAACCATTCTGGAGTGTAATTAGCAGTCTTCGAAAGGGAGGTAAGAAGGAAATGGCAAGTATTTTGGACAGGTCAGGAAAACTGCTGGTGAATCCTGTGGTTTGCTTGGCCAGATGGAGGGAATCTTTTGAAGAGTTGCTCAATATAGGTGACAATACGATCAGTAATGTTTCAGATTTCGAGGTACAATGGGATAGGAATGATGATGGAAATAGGATCACATTTGAGGAAGTGGAGAAAATGGTCAATAGATTGCAGTGCAATAAAGCAGCTGGGGTGGATGAAATTAAGTCGGAACTCATCAAGTACAGTGGAATGTCGGGTCTTAAATGGTTACACAGGATAATTGAAGTGGCCTGGGAGTCGGGACAGGTTCCATCAGACTGGACAAAAGCAGTAATCACACCAATCTTTAAACATGGAAACAGAAAAGATTGTAACAACTACAGAGGTATCTCTTTAATCAGCGTTGTGGGTAAAATCTTTTCAGGTATTGTTGAAAGGAAAGTGCAAGTATTAGTTGAGGACCAATTGGATGAAAATCAGTGTGGGTTTAGGCCTCTTGGAGGTTGTCAGGACCAGATCTTTATCCTACGGCAAATAATGGAGAAGTTCTATGAGTGGAACAGGGAACTGTATCTATGCTTTATAGATCTAGAAAAGGCATATGACCGGGTTCCTAGGAGGAAGTTATTGTCTGTTCTACGAGATTATGGAGTAGGAGGCAAACTTTTGCAAGCAATTAAAGGTCTTTACATGGATAGTCAGGCAGCAGTTAGAGTTGATGGTAAATTGAGTTCATGGTTCAGAGTAGTTTCAGGGGTAAGACAAGGCTGCAACCTATCTCCACTGTTGTTCATATTATTTATGGATCATATGTTGAAAACAAGGGGTGGGTGAGATTAAGATATGTGAACACAAAATAAGTAGTCTTGCATATGCCGATGACTTAGTTGTGAAGGCAGATTCGATTGAAAGTTTGCAAAGTAATATTTCAGAGCTAGATCAGAAATGTAAGGACTATGGTATGAAGATTAGCGTCTCCAAAATGAAAGTAATGTCAGTGGGAAAGAGATATAAATGGATTGAGTGCAAAATAGGAGGAACAAAGCTAGAACATGTGGATGGTTTCAAGTACTTAGGATGCATATTCTCACAGGATGGCAACATAGTGAAAGAACTGGAAGCGAGGTGTAGCAAAGCTAATGCAGTGAGCGCTCAGCTACGATCTACTCTCTTCTGCATGAAGGAAGTCAGTACCGAGACTAAGTTATCTGTGCGCCGTTCAATCTTTCGACCAACTTTGTTGTATGGGAGCGAAAGCTGGGTGGATTCAGGTTACCTTATCAACAAGGTTGAGGTTACGGATATGAAAGTAGCTATGATGATTGCAGGTACTAGTGGATGGGAACAATGGCAGGAGGGTGTCCACAATGAGGAAATCAAAGAAAAACTGGGAATGAACTCTATAGATGCAGCAGTCAGGGCGAACAGGCTTAGATGATGGGGTCATGTTACACGCATGGGAGAAGCAAGGTTACCCAAGAGGCTCATGGGTTCAGCAGTAGATGGTAGGAGGAGTCGGGGCAGACCAAGGAGAAGGTACCTGGATTCGGTTAAGAATGATTTTAAGTAATAGGCTTAACATCAGAAGAGGCACCAATGTTAGCACTGAATAGAGGATCATGGAGGAATTTTATAAAGGGACTATGCTCCAGACTGAACACTGAAAGGCATAATCAGTCTTAAATGATGATGATGATGATGATGATTAATGAGAGCAAAAGAGTCACAGAGATGCTCAGCTGCCTCCAGCAGCAGGCTCTGCAAGAGAGGTGTTCTGCATTATGGAATACTCTGCTGTTAAAATTCCAAGAGCATACATTCCTAAAAGAGTCAACCAGTGTATTGCTTCCTTTTGTGTGTACCTCATGAAGATAAAATTGGAGAGATTTGAGCCTACACAGAGGCTTACAAGCAATCTTTCCTCCTAGAACCAGTTGGAACTGGAACAGGAAAAGCGCGAAGTGACACAAAATACTCTCCAGCACACACCATAAGGTGGTTTGTGAAGTTTATATGTTGAAAATATTTTGTCCAACTCTCAATTTATGACTACGTTTAAGTGCTGTATTTGTTGCTCCTTATGAAATGCCTGACATGTAATGTTGACTGATAAACAAAACCAGTTTTGTTAATTTGCCAGTTTAATCACCTTGTGGTTTTTCTTCCTTCCCCTCAGTGGTTTGATTGGCCGTAGCTGGGCAATGCTGTTCGCTGCTGCTGGGTATGAGGTTCATCTTTATGACATCTTGCCAGAGCAGGTCAGCTCAGCCCTGGACGATATTAAAAAACAACTGAAAACATTGGAAAAGGAAAAACTTCTACGTGGAAAACTGTCTGCAGACCAACAGATGTCTCTTATAAAGGGTGAGTTACTTTTCTTGAAACCCTTTAAGGATACAGGGTACTTTCTCGGCTCAATATTATGTAAAAGTGAGCACCTGTTTCTTTCAGGCACTGTTTATAATGTATATGTGTGAAAAATTTTGTGTTGGTATCAGGTAATGCAGCACACTTTCTAAATAAATTAGAAGTATTTTTAATATTTCTGAACCTGCTTAGGGTTATTAAAAAAAGTTACAAAGAAATAGATGCAATTTTTTTCCAAACTATTTAATTCAATTTTATACATTTGAAGGAGACCAAATTTTTACCAGATATGCATGACATGATGGCTGAGGAACTAGACCTATTTAATTCCACCTATTATGTGTATTACAAGCATATAAAATATCACATCTTACATTTCAATTTTTATAAATTTTTTCTTAATAAAAATGTTACTTTTTCTACAATTTAGTTGATTCTGCAATAAAGCTTAGGTCTACTACAAAAGTATGGACTGTTGCAAGTTACAGAAAAAATAGAGCAATGCTTTATAAACTTTAGGAAATATTTGTACCTGGATTCTGAAAAATACAACTTGGAAATGAATGCGTGAAGGCGGGATTGCTATAACAACTTTCCTTTGCGACTCCAGAAATCTAAAGAGGTTGGATATAATGTGCTAGAAAATGATTGCTACGACTATACTGAAACTCTGTTTTTCCTCTACAATCATTAAATTCAAATACAACTTGTGGGAAATTGGGAATGAAGATATGAGCCCAATTAAACTGTGTCTCAGAACATTCCTGAAGCATAGTCTTCACCCTGCAGCAATTCATCATCTTCAGGCTTCCTCTTGGCATTCCTTTTAGCACTTCTTGCTTCTTTGGCAACTCAAAGAGCGAATCTTTCAGCTTCATGCACCCGTTGTCTGTCACGTGCAAGCAATTGATCTTCCATATTAGAGCCACATTTTATGCCTAAATTTCTCAGGACTTCCAACCTTCCTATCAAGCCATGATTGAAACATATCACTGCACCCAGTACACCAACTTTTAATGTATTTAGTCCTGCATAAAAATTCTTGGGTGTTCTTTCCCATATGCAGAGGTAAAACACAGGGAGCGAAAGGCTATTTACAATTTGTGCAGAAACCAGATGGCAGTTATAAGAGTCGAGGGACATGAAAGGTAAGCAGTGGTTGGGAAGGGAGTAAGACAAGGTTATAGCCTCTCCCCGATGTTGTTCAATCTGTATATTGAGCAAGCAGTAAAGGAAACAAAAGAAAAATTCGGAGTAGGTATTAAAATTCATGGAGAAGAAATAAAAACTTTGAGGTTCGCCGATGACATTGTAATTCTGTCAGAGACAGCAAAGGACTTGGAAGAGCAGTTGAATGGAATGGACAGTGTCTTGAAAGGAGGATATGAGATGAACATCAACAAAAGCAAAACAAGGATAATGGAATGTAGTCGAATTAAGTCGGGTGATGCTGAGGGAATTAGATTGGGAAATGAGACACTTAAAGTAGTAAAGGAGTTTTGCTATTTGGAAAGCAAAATAACTGATGATGGTCGAAGTAGAGAGGATATAAAATGTAGACTGGCAATGGCAAGGAAAGCGTTTCTGAAGAAGAGAAATTTATTAACATTGAGTATAGATTTAAGTGTCAGGAAGTCATTTCTGAAAGTATTTGTATGGAGTGTAGCCATGTATGGAAGTGAAACATGGACGATAAATAGTTTGGACAAGAAGAGAATAGAAGCTTTTGAAATGTGGTGCTACAGAAGAATGCTGAAGATTAGATGGGTAGATCACATAACTAATGAGGAGGTATTGAATAGGATTGGGGAGAAGAGAAGTTTGTGGCACAACTTGACCAGAAGAAGGGATCGGTTGGTAGGACATGTTCTGAGGCATCAAGGGATCACCAATTTAGTATTAGAGGGCAGCGTGGAGTGTAAAAATCGTGGAGGGAGACCAAGAGATGAATGCACTAAGCAGATTCAGAAGGATGTAGGTTGCAGTAGGTACTGGGAGATGAAAAAGCTTGCGCAGGATAGAGTTGCATGGAGAGCTGCATCAAACCAGTCTCAGGACTGAAGACCACAACAACAACAACATGCAGTGGTTGAAACTTTCATTTGTATTCTGAGTGCCCCCAAGAAGACATTTGCTAAGCAAAACAGGGTCACTCAGGTCCCTAAAAAATGGTTTTATTTCATCCATAACAGTCTCAGGAAGAGAATGCTTTTGATGGTGTATTTGACCACTTTCATTTGCCTGTTGGTAACCACACCAAGGATCTGCTCCTTTAGGGTAAAGTCCGTAAACAGGGTGGTCATCTGTGGACAACTTACGAAAGTAGGTGGCCCATACAGCTTTTCTAATTGCTGTAACATCATTCAGTAGTGTGGTTCATCTAATGTCCAGTCCATAATAACTCTGAAGGAGGTCTATTTCAGTTTCTGTCAATCTGCCTCGATCAGACAGAGATTTTCCATCAGATAGCAAGTTTCATTTCTCTTTGTAGCTTCCTCAATCTAGCACCCATCCTCTTTTGCACATGTCCACAACACTCCAGTTTTGTTACTAAGGTATGACCATAAACATTGAACTCATTAATTTCATTGAAAGCTTTAGAGCCCCAATCACCTAGGTACTTTATATATCTAATGTTATAAACAGGCACCGACATCTGAAATATTTTTAGAGCTCCATCACACTCCATACCTCCACTGTAACCATCATAATTCTTAGAAAACTGATGTTCAATATGTCCTTCATTGTTACCATGGCAGGTGTGGCAGTACTTAGATAAGCACTCAACATCAACAACTTTACCATTCTCCAGAGAAGTAGCACTTACAACACCAATCAAGGAACGATGTCGATGCCGTTGCCATATCCCGTCAAGTGCAACAGCAATATCCCTGGTTTCACTAATATTTACAGTTTCTTCTACTGCATGTTTCATAGATGCTTTAGACACAACCGTCAAGGCACCTAAAAGTATTTTTATGTACTTGCTGAACGTACTGGGAGGAGGAGGAGGAGGTAGGTCGATCAAACCACAAAACATTTGAGCAGCCTTTTTTCCTTTCCTTTTTGCATGCATTGCATATAATAACTTCAAATTAACATCATATGAATTATGCACAATGTTTGAAGCCCTTTTCGAGGTCGATTTATTGCAGAATCTACACAGAACAACTAATTTTGATGCTAAACCCTTCCTGCTACTTTGTTGTTCAGTTATTTCTAGAAAGCCATACACCATCACATTGTTTGCATTTTGCCACTTCCTTTATCAAAGAAGATAAGATGCCCACATCAACAATAAATCCACTACAAACAGCATAATTGTGAACACAAAAATTTGAATCTCCTAGAGTTTCTTCCCAGAAAAACTGATACATAGGCTACTTTCAACAGTGTGGCATGCTTTGTTTGTGAACTGGTTACCACGGAATTTCCTTTTATTGAATTTCTTGATGCGTGGCATAGTTTGTATTTATTGCACACTAAAGGATATGTACTTCCACAAATATATATATCACTTGGTTACAAACATTCAGTAACAAGTGAACAAACTGCTTCAGTGAAACAAAAGTAAGTACTAGCAAAGATAATCATTTACAGACACTAGGAACCTGCACAATTACCAACATATACAATATATCATATGTGTTATCACTGGAAACAGGAAGTTCACAGTTCTTTCCGAAATAATACTAGTTTGTGAAACGAGGGTGTGGCAGCATACATGACTGTACCTTTAAAATTTGGTATATATAGGTCATCGTTCATTTGAAACCCTATAATGTATATATCAATGTAATCAGAAAAGCCAATAGAATTTAATAAAGTCATAAAAATTTGGATTTTTTTTCCCACCATTTATAAGTACCCTGTATCCTTAATTATCACATTTGTTATTGTTAATATTTGATCTGCCACGTAAGTTTGTTAATTAGAAGAGCTCTATCACGTACATTTCTCGTATGTAGCATTACAGTAAACAAGAATGTTCTGAGTTTTTTTTTGCTTTCTTTTTGCCAATATGATTTGGAGAAAAAATTCCCTAATGTAGAGAGTGAATGTCTATCTGCTGGCTCTGTCACTGATGGCCTTCTTCATCACCACCACTTATTAGAAAGAACTGTGGCTTCTTTTCTGCAGTGTGCAGACATCCACTTTGGTAATGCTTTAGAGCCTCAGAGACACAGGAGGGAGCAGTTTAATTTTGACAGCATAGAAGAATAGGAAATGAGCAAAAGTGACTTGTGTGGTGCTCCCTAGGAAGAGAAGGAAAAATAATAGGAGAACATGACCTAAGGGAGGAACGAATTAGAAGATGAATTTTGCATGTGGCACAGATTAATAATTGCAATCTCTTGGTTAAAGAGCCAAGAAAGAAGGCTGGTTGTATACATCAAAGATACCTGGAGACACTGGAATGTTTCAGATAGCTTATATAATGGCAAGACAGATCTTTAGAAACCATATTTTAAACTACGAAACACTTCCAGCAGCAAATGTGTATAGTGCTCCCAATTTACTGATTATGATTAAATATTAAGGAGATGGGCTCTAAATAACTTGAGTGAACCAAAGCTTGTTAGATTGACTGAATCAGGCGAAAGGAATGTAGTAGAAGTGGGCAAGCGAGAGATGGAGTAGTGAAGGTTGCAGAGGAACAATTAGGCAAAAAAAAAAAGGCAAGGTCCAGTACACATCCTTGAATAACACTAGAGGTAGTCAGTTTAACTGGCCAAATATAAACGAAATCAAGCCGACAATAGGGAGCACAGATGTCAAAAAAATCAGATTGACAGGAGGTGAAAAATGGTGAGGTGGGGGTTGCTAGAGAAGTGTCAAGAATATGAAAATAATGTAGATGCTGAATCGCAGGTAGCCACAACAAAAAGACTGTCACAAATAGTTTTTGGCCAGTAAGGCCTTTGTCAAAGATAGATGATTTTATATATATATATGGTTATAATAGAGGGAAACATTCCACGTAGGAAAAATATATCTAAAAACAAAGATGATGTGACTTACCAAATGAAAGTGCTGGCAGGTCGACAGACACACAAACATACACACAAAATTCAAGCTTTCGCAACAAACTGTTGCCTCATCAGGAAATACAGACGGACCTGCTTGTGTCTGTATATGTGTGGATGGATGTGTGCGCGTGTGCGTGTGGGCGTGTGCGCGCGAGTGTATACCTGTCCTTTTTTCCCCCCTAAGGTAAATCTTTCCGCTCCCGGGATTGGAATGACTCCTTACCCTCACCCTTAAAACCCACATCCTTTCGTCTTTCCCTCTCCTTCCCTCTTTCCTGATGAGGCAACAGTTTGTTGCGAAAGCTTGAATTTTGTGTGTATGTTTGTGTTTGTTTGTGTGTCTATCGACCTGCCAGCGCTTTCGTTTGGTAAATCACATCATCTTTGTTTTTAGATATATGGATGATATATACGCGCGCGCACACACACACACACACACACACACACACACACACACACACAAAAAAATGCAACTCACACACGCGACTGAATGTGCGTGCATGCGTGTCTGTGTGCATGTTGTCGTCTATGTTTGACAAAGGCCTTACTGGCCGAAAACTTTGTTTGTGACGGTCCTTTTGTTGGGCCTATCTGTGACTCAGCATCTCCGCTGTATGGTGAGTAGCAGCTTTCCTTCTCATAATATTGTTACATTTCATCCTGGATTTTCCATTGTTTAATACATATATAAGGGAAATATAAGTTCCATGTAAAGGAAAATTAAAGAAACCTTATAAGAAAAGACTTATTATTTTCGGACCGGTACAGTAATTTTAGTTGGTGTATTTAACTGTTTCTTTGTATAATACTACTGGGCTTTTTTTTATTTTTGTAGGCACATCAAACTTGTCAGAAGCCGTCAAGGGAGCAAAATTGGTACAGGAAAATGTACCAGAAAGACTGGATTTGAAATGTAAGGTGTATCAGGAGTTAGACAAAGTGGTGGATTCTAATACAATCCTCTCAAGTTCTACAAGTACATTCCTGCCTTCACTGTTCAGTAAGGACCTAAAACACAGGAGTCAAATTATTGTCTCACATCCAGTAAGTACAAAAATATTTGTATTTTTTTATATAGTTTTATGGTAGAAATACAAGAGGTGGTCAAGCACAGATAAGGAGAGAGTAACTAATCTTAATGCAGACATGTAAAGTGATACAGGCACTCTGCTGTTCCTAATCTATGAAAACAACTTAGGTGACAATCTGAACAGCCCTTTTATGGATGACACTGTTGTTTACCATGTAGTAAAGGCATTGGAAGATCTAAACAAATTGCAAAATGTTGCCGATGGTGTATCTTCATGGTGCAAAAAGTGGCAATTTACCCTAAACAATAAAAGGTGGCAGGTCCTCCAGATGAGTACTAAAAAAACGTGTGAAATTTCAGTTACACAATAAATCATATAAATTTAAAGGTTGCCAATTCAGTTCAGTACTTAGTGGTTGCAACTATGAATAACTTAAATTGGAAGCATCGCATAGAAAATGTGGAGACTGTGCTTTACTGCAGAACACTTGAACCATACAACAGATGTAATAAAGCAAATGTTTACACTATGCTTGCCTGGGGATCCTTACTGGATGAGATTAACAGAGGACATCAGAAAAGTTCAAAGATGGGCAGTTTGTTTTGTATTACTGTGAAATAGGGGAAAGTGTCTCTTGGATTAGAGGGGCAAGTCGGGGTGGCAATCATTAGAACAAAGGTATTTATTGTTGCTGTGAGCTCTCTTTACAAAATTTCAATCACCAACTTTCTGCACTGAGTGTGGAAATATTTTATTGATTCCCAGCTACATAGGAAGAAATGACTCTTGTAATAAAATAAGAGAAATCAGCTCTCGCATGGAAAGATTTAGATATTCATTTCTCCCAGGTGCTATTTGAGAGAGGAATGGTTGAGAAGTAGTCCAAAAGTTGTTCTCTGAACCATCTGCCCAAGAATTTGAGTGTGAATTTCTGAATAGTCTTGTAGATGTATATAGAAATTGGAAATTTGTGGTAAGGTCTTACGGGACCAAACTGCTGAGGTCATCGTTCCCTAAGCCTACACACTACTTAATCTAACTTAAATTAAACTTATGCTATGGACAAAAAACGTGCAAAACACACACACACTCACTCACACTCACACTCACACTCACACTCTCTCTCTCTCTCTCTCTCTCTCTCTCTCTCTCTCTCTCTCCAGGGAGGACTCGAACCTCCAACGGGAGCAGCCACACGGACGGTGACAAGGCGCCTCAGACTGTGTGGTTAGATGTATATAGAAAATAAGTAGAAATTTGTTCCTCAAAGTGATGTTCCAAGTCTACAAATGTATCGTGCTTATTTTCCTATCAGAACATGTTCAAACATGCATTGCTGCTGAGAGTTGCTGTCGGTGGATGTGACAGTGTTGGCTAGAAGAATAGTAACCAGTTCTGGGGAACAATTGTCCTTGTGGACTGCCACTCGTTTAGTGATTTGAGGAAATGTCTCCACTGCTTAGAGAAGGCTGTTCAGTGCTCTACCATGTGAAGGTACTTCAGAGTTTCTGTATAAAACAGAAAATTTGAGGACACTTCCGTTCAGAGTTGACTTCCTTAACCAACTGTTGGAGAGAATGTAGTCGAAATACATAAAGATTTCTGTGAATCACACTACTACATAACATCAGTCCCACAGCCTTTGTGTGTCTGCGTATTACATCATTCTTAAATATCATATTAAAGACAGAATGGTTTTTATTTCCTGTGTTGTATCACAAGTTTTGTCTGAGAAGCTAACAGTACATAGCTTGTTACAGTGCAAGAAATAGTGCAACAGATTTTGGTTATTGTTTGGATACTGTTATGTGTGATGAAATCTGAGATGTGGTTACAAAATGTGGGAAATTTAAAACAAGAAGTGAGGATGTAAGTTGAGGACATTAGTGTTGCCAAGGGGTTTGGAAGGAAAACTATAAGAACATGCTGTACAATAGGAAAGAAATTATTAAATTTGCTAGGAACAGAGTTAAAGAAAAACTCAGAAGTGCGAGTACTAGAAAGTTCAATGAAGACAGTGGACTGTAAGAGATGAGTCTTAAAAAATGTTAGCAGGGTCTTACGAACTTTTATATTGTATTCCCATGGTTATGGTATTCAGGCATTGGACCAATAAGGAGGAAGCAACAGTCCACATATGTTTCACACAACAATACTTAAAATTCTGAGAGTGATTTTCTGAGTGTATGAAAGTGAAATGAACTTACTGGGTAGCAACATTTCTTATTAATTAGTAGTAAGAAAGCAGAGTTATAAATTTCATAGTTGTAAAATAAGAATTATTGAACATGAAATTAAAAACTGAGCGGGTTTTACAAATGTATAGCACACGAAAAACTACAGTGTGTTCCATGATTAATGTTTAATTAGTTTAAAATCTTATAGTGTCCCTTGTTCATGAAAATTGTCGTAAGATGAGGTGTGCAGTATGTTGGCAACAGTTTCTTTACAAACAGAGGCATTGCTAAGTGTTTTGCCATGCTAGGACAGAACTGAAAAATAACACCCCTTCTTTTTTTACTATGATTGGTCTCCCCGATATCCATCCCCATTTCCACCACCAGCAACATCCAACGGCACAACAATGCAAAACTGTTGTTGTACTTTTAACCATTAAACTAAAGTGACCAGACATCTTAATTTCCTGGGGACAGTCCTCAGTTTTTATGCTCAGTTCATAGTTTCTTTAAAACAGTTTCAGCAATTATGTCCAACTGATAAAAAGTCATGAGTCTCTTCTTTTTATTATTTGCGCACATGTCAAAATTTAAGGAAATGACAGCTAATATGTTTAAGAAAAGACAATGTAGTTCATTTCTCATGCTGCAAGTCTCTGAGACAGATTTAACTGACACCAACTCATTTTTATGTATGATTATGATGAACTGCATTTACCTTTTACTCGTTTTAGATATGTTGAAAGAGAAGTACAAAACCTAGTTTGTGAATATGTGATCAATTATCCACAGAAAATAGTAGAACTAAAAACATCAACAGAACCAATGAATAGAACTGATACTTGACAAATGATCTGCAGAGACAAAAACAAAAAGGACTGAGGGAGTTGTGGTACCAGGTTGCAACTTGATTGCAAGCCAGCGCATGGACCTTGCTGCAATGCTCGACAGAGATGAATTGAGATTATCTTTGTTTCCATTTTGTACTCGGTAGCAGTTGCTTTAGTTTTGGGCTAGGTAGAGGCAATGTGTTTACTTTTGTCAAAGTTAGTAAAGACTTGTTATGTAATTGTTGTGAATGCTTTTGAAAACAGTTTGATGTTTTAGCTTTTCCTCTTTTTCATTTCTTCTCATGGTTTGCTCAATTTTTTCGCTGGCTGATTTGAAATTAATTTTTCCTTACCATGGGCCACCCTTAAAATTTTACCGCCCTATTTGTACCTGATGATAGCAACAGCCCTGTTTATGAAATTGTTGCATATGACCACCATTTATAGAGACTATCACAGGTGGCAGTTAATGGAAATTTTAAAATTGTGACATCTTGTTAAGACACAAAAAGTAATTTAGAAAAAGACACCATAAAAACCAACTACACTAGCGTTCCGAAATGACTAGAGATAGGACATTCATATTCAGAGGCTATATACATTAGTATGTTCTGCAGAAATGAGTAGCATTTGAAGCATGTTGCCCCATGGGTTCAGGGTCAACATGGATATCACAGTGGAATGTCAAGTACTGGGAAAGTGTGCCTGCGGCTCTCGTTGTCACTATAAACCAAACATAATGGATCAATGTGACTTAAGCAGACATACAGGATGCCTCGCAGACTTGCTTGGATGCTACTGTCAAATCAGAGAATTCAAAAGAGGGTGCATTATTGGCATGAGAGAATGTGGTGCATCCATCCAGGAAATTGCTGCTCATGTGGGCCGAAGTGTTTTGGCAGTGCAACGGGTGTCTACAGAATGATTCACAGAAGGCTGTAGAACATGACAACATGGGTCAGACCGCACTGCCCACCTAGAAGATCGACATCTCATCCGAATGGAATTGCAAGACAGATCTGCATCCTCGGCTCTAGCACAACAGCAGAACAGTATAACACATCGTACACTATCAGGGGTGCCAGTTCTTTTCCTTTTATTACGGCATTTGTTACGTTCGTGTCATCCACTTCTCGTACCTTTGGCGAATGTGCAGAAACGTGCTAGATGGCAGTAGTGTATGGAACAATGTCACTGGGGACAGGAGTGGCATCGGATAGTGTTTTCGGACAAATCCAGGATCTTTTTGTTTGAAAATTATGGCTGCACTTTGGTTCACCATACACAGTGTGAGTAGCATCACACTGACTGCATTCGCACAACTCGTGGCATTATGGTGTGGGCTGCTATTGGCTACAACCACAAATCGCAGTTGGTGTGTGACCAGTGTGACCTAAGTGAATGACATACTGCGACCCGTAACCATATCCTTTCTACACAACATCCCAGACGCCGTTTTTCAGCAACACAATGCATGACTACGTGTTGCTGTATGAACACGTGCCTTCTTGGTGTCACAGGATGTCACCCTTTGGCCCTAGCCCGCTAGATCACCAGACCCAGACATGTCACCAATCGAAAATGTGTGGGCTATAGTGAAACAACGGGTGCAGTTCTGTGACCCGATGCCAACCAGCACAAGTGAAATTTGAAATCAGCTGAATGCAGCATGGATGGCCATACTGCAGGACACCATTAGCACCCTATAAGCATCGATGGCATTGTGCACGGAACAAGTTATCATGGCCCATAGCGGATCCTGTGCCTACTAGGCAACAGGGCACCTGGTGAACCAAGATGACTGATATATAATAATTTCTGCAGAACATAATAACGCACAAGACCTGTGAAGATAAACATCCTATCTCTAGTTGTTAAAACTCCTATGTTTTTTCTCAAGATGAATGTATATTTGATTATGGAAATTCAATTAGCAAACAAAATATTACATAGTTAGCTTTATACAGATTAAAAAGAGCCATCATATTTATTGAAGGCAACTATTAATTGTCACAAGAATGTGTTTTATTAATGTTTTCTTTTAACTTTTCATGCAGTGCAAGAAACACAGATAATATTTGCACTTCCAGAAAAAACTATAATGTGATGTAGAAGTGTGATATTTGTTTAGTAGAATTTATTACTTTTTGGAAGCATGCAGAAATTGGTAGATCTTCACTAATTTCTCGGATCCTTTCTCTCTTAAATTATTTCATAATTATGATCAACCAAGTCCATAGATGGAGAAGATCCCCCAATGGATGCAGTACAGACAGGTCAAGGAATGAGGCACTAGTAAAGTAGTTGTAGTGTCTTGAATAAATTAAACATAGGAATTTAAATTGAACTATTTGTCAGTACAAGCAAAATCCTAAAAAACAATAAAAATCCATAAAAAACCATTTTACTCACTTGTTTATTTTTTTTAATACCAGGGCTTTTCTCAACTGTGGTATTTATGCCATAAGTGTTCCTGTTGGTTAGCGTTTCTGAACTGCATTCATGGAGTGTTCAACAAAATATGATGGACTCGTATTAAGATTTCTGATTTTTTATTTATATTTTACCTTAGTGTTAAACCCAGATTTCTGTTGTCAACTGCTTGCCTGTTTTCATACCTTAGTGTTAATGATGATAAAACATTTTTGCAGTTCAAAAAATTTTCCCTTGAACATTGTTCTCAATCTTTTCTCTGTCTCACAGCTATATGGTATTTCATTTTTTAAATTTTGTTCTTCTTACAGGTGAACCCCCCATATTATGTTCCTTTGGTTGAAATAGTACCAGCTCCCTGGACTGATCCAGCAATTATTCCTCGTACAAGGGCTATCATGGAAGAAATTGGCCAAGCTCCAGTTTGCCTTACAAAGGAAATTCCAGGCTTTGCACTGAATAGAATCCAGTAAGTACCCTCCTGCGCGCGCCCACACACACACACACACACACACACACACACACACACACACACACACACACACACAGAGAGAGAGAGAGAGAGAGAGAGAGAGAGAGAGAGCAATTATCAAGACACGTGAAGATTTGGATTAAAGAACCCTACGTACTGTAAACATCTTGTTTCATGTTTAAAGTTTGTTTCCTACCTTTTCCTTCTAATATAAAATTGTTACCGTTGTTGTAAAACCAATTACTTAAAACAAACCTCTCTTACTTCTGTTCTTCTAAGGCTTTTGTCATCAGTTGTACTTGTAAGAAAATTTTAAATTCTTTGATGGATACCTTGTTTTTGTAATGTGACACAACTGTGGAATGTAACTGCTAGGAATGTCTTTAGAAGTAGACAGCCCTTGAGACAAATGTTTTCATATGTCACTTTGTTATGAAGGCATGTGTGTGGTAAATATGAAACAATTAACAGGAAATAAGTCGTAGACAAATAGTAGCTTGCCATTATTCAGGTATTTGGTTTACATTAAGGATCAGTTATCTTTCCCAAAGCCTAAATTAAACCTGTGAACCCTAGACGGTTGGTTGGTTGATTTGGGGAAGGGGACCAAACAGAGAAGTCGTTGGTCTCATCGGATTAGGGAAGGATGGGGAAGGAAGTCAGCTGTACCCTTTCAAAGGAACCATTCTGGCATTTGCCTGAAGCAGTTTAGGAAATCATAGCAAAAACCTAAATCAGGATGGCCAGAAATAGGTTTGAAACAGTCATTCTCCTGAAGGTGAATCCAGTGTGCTAGCCACTGCACAACCTTGCTCAGTGTGAACCGTGAAGCTAGAGCTTTCCCTCTTAAATACAGGGTGATTCACGAAGGTATGCAAATTTTGTAATATGTTATTCTACTAGTAAAACTAAAGAAAAAAGTTCATATAAACATAGGTCTTAGTTACGGAGTTATGGCTAATAAGATTTTTTGCCTGAAATTTAGAAACTTCGCCAATATGAAGCCATTGCATAACTGTAAGAGGTTAAAGTAAAGCACAATTTCCATTTATTTTGTTATTGATCTGGTGAATCTAATAAAACATGTCCCAGACTTTTATCTGCCATAGTTTCCCAGAACATCCAGAGAAGCAAAGAAGTAATTTTATAAAATTTTTATATTATTAAATACTTTGCCCAATTTGTTTTTTAAATTCCATACCAATGCACAAAGTTTTCAACAGAAATGGTAGATGATTGAATTTTGGAAAAATGATGGTAACAACATTATCTGAAACTGTATGAATGTGTCAGATAATCCGCTTTTATTAATACCATTACACATGTTAATTCATGTTAAACCAGAAAAAACAAAGTTCAGTGTTACAGAAGTTTTGTAGTGTACATACAATTTCACAATATATTTACAATAAATGTTCGAAAATGTCTTCACAGAGTTCAATGAATTTAGCTGCACATGTAGGAACAGATGTTTTTGCTTGTTTCGGTTAGGTAGATAACCTGTCTCCCAGAATATTCAGAATCCTCAGAGTTGGATAATGTACACGATATTTGTTAACTGCAGCCATAGCATTACCATCACATTTGGCACAAATAAACACCATATCGACGTATTCCTCTGTTGTAAATTTGAAAGGCATCTCTATTTCATAAATAATCTACATACCACAACAGTTACTATCTGGTTTCACTTAAATTCACTGTTGTTATTATGTTCTTTCACTGAACAATACAGAAAACTAACTCGTTTCAAGGTTAGAAAACGAGTGACAGAACTCGCTAACAATTGCCAACAATTACATAAATGTTTCTACATTCTTAATGGAAAGTAAACAAATTTTCTTGTATAATAATCTTTGCTTCTTGGGATGTTCTGGAAAGCTACTGAGATACATGTCTGGGACATCTTATATTAGATTCACCAGACCAATAACAACAAAATAAATGGAAATCGTGCTTTATTTTAACCTCGTACAGATTTGTGATGGCTTCATATTAGCAAAGTTACTAAATTCCAGGTAAAATCTTTTGTTAGCCGTATCTCCATAACTAAACGTTTGTGGACCTTATTTTATATGAACTTTTTTCTTTAGTTTTACTTGTGGAATAACATATTGAAATACTTGCATATCTTTGTGAGTCACCTTGTATGTAAGAGGTCAGTCAAAAAAGATTGAAATGCAGGCAGTTGATTGGTATATTAACAAAATATACATCTCGACTGTTTCTGTCTGCCACAGGAATCCAAAATGGTTTTCTTAATCTAGATCAGTTATCTGCAAACCACTTGGCAGTGTACTTTCCATTGTACCAGCTATTAGGGCATCTTCCCATTTCACTGTATGGAGTGACCATTTAAAGCTGATTCTAGAAACTTTCTAATTACACTTTCCTGGGATAATTAGCATCTATCTTCAAGCGACTGCCAGTTCAGGTCTTTTAGCAACTCTGAGACACACTTCCATCGATGAAACAAATCTGTGACCATTTGTGCTGCACTTCTCTGCATATTTTCAGGGTGCCCTGGTAGTTCTGTTTGGTACTGGTCCCACGCACTTGAGTAATATTCTAGGGTAGTATTGGTCATGTGAGCATTTTCTAAGCTATCTCATTTGTAGACCGATTGGATATCCATAATACTCTAGCAATAAGGTGCAGCCTGCAACCTGCTTTTCTATGATTGAGCTTATATGAATGTTACATTTTGTATCCCTACAAATTGTTACATACAGGTATCTTCATGACTCGACTGATTACAACTCTCTCTCTCTCTCTCTCTCTCTCTCTCTCTCTCTCTCTCTCTCTCTCTCTCATTGATATTGCAGTCGTTTTTTTTTTTTTTAAGTATACAACTTCACATTTCTTAACATTTAATGTACATTGCCAGTCTTTACACCATTTTGAAACCTTATCAAGATCTGATTGAATATTTGTGCAGTTTTTTTCAGCCTGTATACTTTATTATAAGCAGAGCTGCATTATCTGTGTAAGGTCTGGGGTTAATATAAACATTGTCTGCAAGGTCAATGTACAACACAAGCAGCCATGGTCCCAGCACACTTCCCTGGTACACCCAAAGTTACTTCATCTTTAGATGACTCTCCATCCAAGATAACACACTGTGTCCTGTCTACTATGAAATTGCCAGTTGATTCCCAAATTTTGCTTGATACCTCATACAATCATACTTTTGATAATAAGTGTAAGTGTGTTACTGATAAGTGATAGGCCTCAGACACAGCCAAATGATTTGGCTCATATTTGGCAGGTCACTTGTTTACAACCTAAAATGAAAGACTCCTGGATATTTTTACTCGACACCCCTCTGGCTTTGAGAAACCAATCCTAAACTTCATGAAATGAAATGCTATCAAATCAGAACTGATTGTATCAATAGATAATTGAAAATTGAGCATTTTAATCGTCATATGTGGAGTCCACAGATGCTTATTTTCCTAGGAATTGAGAGAAGAAACTGTTAAGACTGCCACTTATATATGTATGACTTAAACCACTCGTATGCTGTTCCATTTATACCATAGAATTGTAATTTCTGGAACATAATGTTATGGTTCAAACAATCAAATGCTTTGGATAAGTCATAGAAAATTCGTATAGGTGACATTTTACTTTTTAATGTGGGCAGTGAAATTTTATATTGCTGTCTCAGTGGAAAAGCAATTTTGAAATCCGAACTGTGATTTACTAAGTATCCCATTACTGCTGAGATGTCTAACCACACTTGAGTACATTACTTTTTTGACAATTTTTGAAAATGCTGTAAGCAAGGATACTGGTCGATAATTATTGACATCTGTGGTTTCCTGTTCTTTGTAGAGAGCCTTGACAACAGCATGTTTTAACCTGTCCCGGAAAATACCTTGAGTTAATGATGGATTACATATGTGACTCAGAATATCAGCTGTAACTGCTCCACATTGTTTTAATATCTTGTTAGAGATGTCATCTCCTCCAACAAACCATTTATTTTTCAAAGATTTAATGATTTTCCTCATTTCACAAGAGGTTCTAAGGTGAAAATTAATCTGACTAGGATTTCTCAAAACTGACTTTTGCATGTACTGCTTGGCTTTTTCTTTTGAACTATTCTTACCAATTTTTTCACCTACACTAATAATTTAATAGTAATACTACCAACCCTAGTGTTACTATTCCTGTCTCCCTTCTTACAACATTCTGTATTGATTTGATTTTGTTGCCGAGTTGTTAATTTCAACTCTGATGTATATATTTCTTGATTTTCTGACAACTTCTCCCTGTATGTTACAATAATTTTTAAAGTGTAAAATTACTTCCGAGTCTTTACTAATTACTGCTGTCTCGTAGTTTTCTTTTTCTTTCTGAAGAAACTTGTAATACCTGTAGAAACCAAGGTTTCTTTGAAATGTGTTTGGTGTTACTTTTAGTAATTCTTTTGGGCAACAATGTTCACAAGGGATATAAATTTATCAAGAAATATTTTGCATTTATCATTATATACATCTCCACAAGTAACATTTCTTAAACTTTCTCTGAAGTATTCTGTAGATACCGGGTTGAGCAACCTTACACTTTCACTTAATGATTTCTGAACAGTACACCCTGCTAGGTTTAGTAAGTTAATAAATTGTGCATCATGATCTGATTATCCATTTATCACAGGGAAAGCTTACATCCTCTTGCCATGCAAATACATAATCTATTAGTGCTACTGTCTTGAGCTATAAGTTATGTCATTAATAACATTTCTAATTCACTTTTCCTATCAGAATTGCTTAGAAGATTTGCATTGAAATCACCACAGATTAACAACTTCTTCTTTTTGTCTGACAGACAGCATAATAAGGAAAGTGAAAGTAAAGAAATGTAAAACGCAAATTTGCACCTGTCGGCTACATCATGTAAAGTAGTCAGTGTTGTACTTCCACAACCCACTTTTCAGCCAGTGTAGCAACGCAGTACATCGACAAACGAAGAAATAAAGAAAGCAGGGAATGTCGCTATAAGTGTCACTTTACAAATTTTGACATTAGGAAAAGCAGTTGTAACTTTTGTATTTTTATTTATTTATTTATCCTGTGGATCACATATTGTACAAAGTACACATGATATAGGACAAGTCATTTTTCTTAACAAATATGTAGTTTGGAGAAGAAAAAAATAGGCAATGGACTGCCATTTAAAAAAATGTACACAAAATTGTTCATTGATGAATATAGTAACTTCACATACAGAGAATACAAACAATTTACATGGGGAACTAAGAAACATGTAGGCAATGTAGTGCTACTTTAAATTTACACAAATAATCACTGAGATTACAGAATAGTGAAAATGTCAACTGGAAACACAACAGAAGGACAATGCCATTTAAAAACTACATTAAACATGAAATTAACATTGAGATTTCACAGACAATTAAGTTTTAATACTAATAGAATGTGTACTTGTACATTCAAAAAGCGAGTTAAAAAATTTTGGGAAGTGAAACTGAAACATAGTTGTGTATAGTAGAAATTAGGTTATTATTTTGCCTACAGAATGTTTTACTCTAATCACAGTATTTTACAAAGGAACTTTATAATTTTTCATTTCCAGGAATTCTTGTACTGAATGGAGCAGTTTTTATTTGTTCTGGAATTTTATTGTGTAATACGACACCCAGATGAGTTATATATTTTTGGTATGATGATGTCCTTGAAAAAGTTTGATGGATATTAGATTGCCCTCTGGTATAATGAGCGTGTATATCATTGTTTTGGATTAATTTGCCTGTTCTTGAGAGGTATTCCCTGGTGAATAGGATTGTTTCTTGAATGAATAGGGATGGGATGCTTAGAACATTAAGTTTTATAAATTGACATTTACAGGATTCCAGCTTTTTGAGGCCACAGATTATCCTCAGTGCTCTTTTTTTGCAGTTTAAATATATTTGTGCTGTGAGTTGAATTTCCCCAAAAGATGATTCCTTAGCGTAGCAATGAGTGGAACTACGCATGGTATGCTTGCATTAGTGTGGATTTACTTGTAGTAGATTTTAGTATTCTTAGTCCATAGCACAATGATGAGAGTTTCTTTGATAAGTTGTTTATGTGTGTGTCCCATTTTAAATTTTGTTGGACCCATAGACCCGAAAATTTTGTTGCATTTACATTTTCAGTTTTATCATTATTTAACTTTACTTGGATAGTGTTTTGATTGGATGTAGGAATTAGATGGAAGTTGATACATGCAGTTTTCCCACTATTAACAATTAGGCCATTTTTGTTAAACCACTCAGAAAGTTTTTTCATAGAGTTATCAGATATTGTCTGAAGGGATTCAGGGCTAGATCCAGTCGACACTATGCTTGTATCATCAGCAAACAGGATAGTTTTTTGTGGGCTCATACGTTCAACAAGATCATCTATGTAAATGACGAAAAGTAATGGCCATAGAACAGAACCCTGGGGAACACCATATCTTATTGTTCTTTCCTCCGAGAGGAAAACTGTGTTATTTATTTTATTCTGTACATTAATATCGTATTGAAGTGATACCTTCTGTCTGCGGTTTTGTAGGTAAGAGCATAACCAGTTGTGAACCACACCTCTTATTCCTCTTCTTTCCAATTTAGCAAGCAGTATTTTATGATCTAGGACGTCAAAGGCTTTAGAGAGATCTAAGAAGATACCTGCAGCTATATTATGTTGGTCAATTGATTTCAGTATGTGGTCCAACAGTTCAAAAATTGCTGTCTGGGTGGATAAAGATTTACTAAAACCATGTTGTTGAATGCTGATTGGTGCGTGGTTTTTTTATGAAATTAGTAAGCCTGTCATAAAAAAGTTTTTCCAGGATTTTTGAAAAGATGCTTAATATGGATAATGGTCTATAATTGGATACTAAATCAGGGGAACCTTCCTTTAGTAATGGTGAGACTTTAGCTATTTTGAGAGCATCTGGAAAAATGCCAGTTTTTAATGATTGGTTGTAGATGGTTGATAATGGCTTTACTATATGGGGAGCACACACCTTTAATGTGAAGTCAGGTACTTCATCATAGCCACTAGAGATTTTATTGGGTAACAATTTTATTATGTTCCTAATTTCATCAGGGTTTGTTTCATAAACAAACATTAGTGCTGTTTGACGTATTGGTGGAATTGAAGAACGATACCTTGCAGTTTGCCTGAATGAGATCTTCTGCTAGTGAGGTGAAATATTAATTGAACTTGTTTACAACTGTTATGGATCTGTGACCTTAGTCATTAAGTGTTAGAGAAATGTTTCCCTTTTTAGGTGTTGAACTACAAGTTTCTTTTTTAATAACTTTACACATAGCTTTCATTTTGTTTGAAGAGTTTCTTATGAAATTGTCATTCCATAAAAGTTTTGCCTGTCTAATCACTCTAAGATAAGTTTTCTTGTAGGCTTTACAATAGTCAGAAAATTCTTCAGTGACTATGTATTTTTTGGAGCAATATTGGAGAAATCTGTTTCTCACTAGAAATTTTGATTCCTTTTGTTACCCACGACTTTCTATTTTGATTGCTTGAAGTTTTTGTTTCAAAAGGAAATGCTGTATTAAAGTAATAAAGGAAGGTCTTATGGAAGCTTAAGAACATATTATCAACAGTTGTTCGCATGTAAACACTGTCCCAATTTTTCTTAGCTAATAGGAAGTTAAAAATCCTAATATTGCCATCTGAAAAGTTTCTTCTTTGAAATACTTTTTTGGGGCTGATTGTACTATTTTCCATGTCAACGCTCAGTAGCTGAGCATCATGGTCACTGTATGCGATGCTCAGTACTTCTCCAGTGAATTTGTAACCAGTATCAGTTATGAAGATTTGATCAATTATTGAATCAGTATGCTCTGTTGATCTTGTTGGAGAGTGTATTGTGGGGATCATATTAAAGGATTTGGTCATGTTTAACAAATCAAGTTTAGCATTACTGTTTTTTGATAAATCAATGTTAAAATCGCCACAAAGTATTATTCTCATATTTAATGAGCTGACACTATTCAGCAGAACTTCTAATTTGGTCATAAAATTTGGAATATTACTACTTGGTGCTCTGTATACATTTATAATTATATAGTTTAGTTCAGGCAGCTTAACCATAGAAAGCTCAAATTCCTTATCTTCAGATAATGCAATCTGTTCATTTAGGCCTACCTCACTGAATTTTATCTGGTCCTTTACAAATATAGCAGTACCGCCATGTGTGGAGAAATTCCTACAATTAAAGCTTGTTAATGAGTACCTTGGAATAGAGGTTGACTGAATTTCTTCTTTAGACAGCCAGTGTTCGGTAATACATATTACATCTGGATTTATTTGAGACTGAAGTAACACTTCCAGCATTTGAATCTTATTTCTGAATGACTGGACATTATGGTGTAATACAAGAAATGATGGACTTTGTGACTTTTCAGTTAAGGGTTTAATTAATTTCTTTTCTAAAGGTATTTCTGACACAGCACTTGCCCTAAAAAATTGGCCGAGATTTTATTTTTGTGTGTGGCTTCTTGCACGCAATTTTCAGTAGCAGAGATGGTTTTGAGCGGTTGACACAGTTTTGCTTCCATCAAAGCTTCTGTTTTTGGCCTAAACCATTTTGTAATTTGTGGTTGTTTGGCGATCTTGATACTTGGGGCCGATTTCTTCAGGATATGATTTCGGAGTTTTTCTACTATTTGGTCTTTTCCTAACATATTTAAATGTAGTCCATGAGCTGTATGAAATCTTCTTCCTAAATTGTATGTATCAAATATCTCTACGTTATGAAATGTAGAACATATTTCTGATATCAGTTTGTTTGCAATGTAAATTTCTTGGTTGACACGGGACCAGGAAGGCAAATCGTAACGATGAGGAATGTTAACAACAAGTACATTTGTATGTAATAGGTTGTTTAAGCATTCCTTCATTTCTTTTGCAAACCCTTTTGTTTCATTCCTATATATATCGTTTGAACCACCTAGAAGCACGACAAAATCACAATTACTTAAGTGAGCTACATCAGTAGAGTTTGTTAGTTTATTTACCTCACAAAACTGCACTCCTGGCTTCACAAAACCTGTTACCATTAAATTACATTTATCTTTAAATAGTGCTGAAATTCCACGTCCATGACTGTCACCAAGCACACAAATTTTTTTGTTTATCACAGTTTTGGGGCTAGAAGGTTTTGAAACGTGTTTCGCTGTGTATATATATTCTGTTTTTGCACATTCGGTAACCTTTTTTGATAACTATGAACCTGTGTTAACTTTGCGGTCTTGGGAGCAAATTTATTGTAAGCAGCAGAAGTTTGTTTTTCACAATTACCATCATTTTGTAGTAGGATATCGAATTTGTTTTTTTTTGAGCGATTACTGAAGAAGAAACACTATTTACGATATCTGCACACTTTATTTTACACGGACTCTGTTGTGTAGGTTCCACATTTTGCTTAATAACAAGCTTTTCTTTCAGATGGTGCACGATTTGATCTTTTGTAGATAGGCCTACCGTTTTTTGGAGCACGGCAGGAGAATTTATTACTAAAGACGACGAAATGATTGCGCTATGGTTTGCGTTACCGGTACACCCAGAATGTGTTGGAAAACTTGAAATGGCGACGGAATCATCGGTTAATGTGCACACTTTATTTCTGTCAAATTCACTTACGCCCTGCTCGGCGGTTTTTAGTTTTCCATGATCATTTTCAAGACATTTGAGTCTATCAGCTAACACTCTGTTTTCTGCTGAGGATCTGCGCACAATTTCTTGCAACGAATTAATAGTTTCAACTAGTTTTGCTTTGTCAGGATGGACTTCACATGTTACACACTTACATTTTGATTTGGATGATTTTTCACTGCAGGTTTTTTGCGTGGCACTAGACTTGAAACTTTGCGGAGCACTTTTGTTGATCATCTTCTTGCTATTGATGCCGGATAACATTTGAAAATTCGAAATAACTGGAGGCACAAATTCTCTAAACTTCTCAATCGCCGCCATCTTGTTCCATGTCCTGAGAAATAATTGCTCGACGTGAAAAGTTAGATAACACTGATTTCTGTACTGAATAAAATTCAAAACTTGCAGTTTAATGTCGAATCTATCTGTTATGTGGATGTCTTCTTCTTCTCCTTTTTTCCATAAAACTGTATGATACATGTTTAAAATTGTATTACTTTTCTGCAGGTACTGCATATTGAATGAAGTGCTCCGCTTGGTTGCTGATGGAGTTTTAAATGTTAGTGACATTGATAAGGTGATGTCAGAGGGTCTAGGAATGCGTTATGCTTTCTTGGGTCCTCTTGAAACTGCTCATTTAAATGCCGAAGGTATGTATTCAGTTTGTCATTATATGCTTACAACATGCCAGTTAGCAATACACCAGTACACCGCTGATTATTTAAAGATTTGAACTGTTTTGTATAAAATGGCTTCAAATGTCTAATTTCTTTGCAAATGACTTAATATGTTAAGTATTTGCCTTTAAGCATGTAACTGAGAAAAGGTTTAGGAAAGATTTGAAATTATGCTTAATATCTGTTGGAAGCTGCTGAATTATCTCATTAGGAAAGACTGGATGAATACAGTGTGGGTAATTTCCACTCCATTTTAAGGAAGAGCTAGTTTTTCACACATCTAAATGTATGACGTATCTCCTGAAATATGTGGCATCCAATGATATAATTATGCAGGTACCGTTTGCGAAGTGTGTTATGAAGAGAGTTAGTAGTAAAGAAATAACAAAAGGTTATTAAAGAAGTAGAAAATTAAAAGGTCATGCCTGATGCTAAAGTCTGACTGCATGAACAGTGAAAATATAATAAGTATTAAACTTTTTCCTTTAATAATTTTGTTGAAGGTGTCAGTGAGGGAAGTTGTGAAAGGTTGGAAATTATGTCTAAAGCTTACCTGAAGTCGCTAAGTTCTCTCATTCTCAAATACTGAATATATAAAATCCATGTATTTGGATGCCATAAGCTACATTGCCTCAAGACAAACACACAGTTTCTACCTGTAATACTTGTCTTATTTTGCTAAGCTTTTAATATAAGGTTATTCCTCTTAATGTGTAGATTATAACAGCATTTAAAATTTTTAAAGTCAGTCAATTATGGGAAATATGGAAAATTGAAGTTTTGTTGCCCCTACACTGCGACTGGTACCAGATTCTGGGATAACGTTTTAGTAATACAGGTGCTGAGAAAGGCAAGTTTGCTCGTTTGACTGTTAGTAGCCAAATTCTTTTCAGGTGATTCTTTTGTATGCCATCGTACAAATGTTGTTTGTGTCTGAAGTGTCGCTGATAATCTCCTCTCCAGTTATTATTTATTGTCATATTCATTTGAATGAAGATAAGACTCTTGCATCCTTAACAGTTAAGAATGATGTATTTTATCTTTATTTGGATGCTAAGCAATTTATTTGTAGATGAAATTTGCTTTTCATAACTGACTGAACTCAAGTTGATCAGTGATTTTTAAATATTACTGCTTGTTATCATTAGGACTGAAAATAATGAAGATATCATGTAGTTGTCAACAACAACAATAAAAATAATAGTAATAATAATAATAATAACAGTTTGCAAAATAAAGTAAACTGTCCAGGGAACAGCTAGTTCTCAAAATTTTTATAACAGTACCTAAAAGGACATTTATCATGTATAAAACTAAGTATCTGAGCAATAAATGTTTTGAACTTTACCTTTTTTTGTATTGCCTTCTATTCAAAAATGTCTAATGTTTTGATTGATGTAAATGGATATTTGTTTGATCAGATATTTTTGTCATTCAAGACTAAATAATAATTTTTATCTGTATTGTTTGAATAAATTCTGCCCAGCTATGTTTCTTAATATATTCTGAGAGTTATAAGTGAGTAGCAACTATCCTTTACATAGGATTGCTAAGGTAATAACTACATTGGAGATTCTATTTTTGGGCAGTGTTTTGACGAGTGATTCAGCCATCTTTAAGTGCTGTAAGTGAAGGTCTTACATACTGGTATGCTTACTGTTTGCACTCAATAGGCACTGTGAAGAATTGTTGCCAAAGTGTAACTACTTCAAAATAGTTTACTACCTGGCACTCTCTCTGTCTGTTGAGCATTTTGTTTTGCAGTGTTCATTACAGCATATGTTCTGTGTGTGATTTCATCCTTGCCGCTACAGTCTGGAACCGCCTGACCGCTACGGTCGCAGGTTCGAATCCTGCCTCGGGCATGGATGTGTGTGATGTCCTTAGGTTAGTTAGGTTTAAGTAGTTCTACGTTCTAGGGGACTGATGACCACAGTAGTTAGGTCCCGTAGTGCTCAGAGCCATTTCATTTCCATTTCATCCTTGCAAGATCAAATGGTTAGTGAAATAACAGAATGTTGGATCCCAAGCCTTGCCGAAATTGAAATTTCCATTCCTGTTTATTGGGTTTTCCTAACCCCTGTATAAACATTTAACTGAATTATTCAGTCCCAGAAGCTTGGGGACTGCCCCACAATACTAGTCTTGTCTTGTCCCTTCATAATGATATTCCACAAAAGTTAATTTGCTTATCTGCTTCAATAAGGTGTGTGTGGTTGAAGTGCCTGGTAGGTCATTAACTGTCCCCACGTGCAACATACCAAGTTTGCAAGGTTTTGAGTATGTACTAATTTTTTTGGAGACATTAAGTGCCTTTAACAGTACATGGTGACGAGAATGAAATGCAGGGTGTTTCAGAAATAATTTACATATTGCAAAGTATTGTTGTTGTTGTTGTTGTTGTTGTTGTGGTCTTCAGTCCTGAAACTGGTTTGATGCAGCTCTCCATGCTAATCTATCCTGTGCAAGCTCCTTCATCTCCCAGTACCTACTGCAACCTACATCCTTCTGAATCTGCTTAGTGTATTCATTTCTTGGTCTCCCTCTACAATTTTTACCCTCCACTCTGCCCTCCAATACTAAATTGGTGATTCCTTAATGCCTCAGGACATGTCCTACCAACCGATCCCTTCTGCTAGTCAAGTTGTGCCACAAACTTCTCTTCTCCCCAATCCTATTCAATACCTCCTCATTAGTTACGTGATCTACCCACCTAATCTTCAACATTTTTCTGTAGCACCACATTTCGAAAGCTTCTATTCTCTTCTTGTCCAAACTATTTATTGTCCATGTTTAACTTCCATACATGGCTACACTCCCTACAAATACTTTCAGAAACGAATTCCTGACACTTAAATCTATACTCGATGTTAACAAATTTCTCTTCTTCAGAAACGATTTCCTTGCCATTGCCAGTCTACATTTTACATCCTCTCTACTTTGACCATCATCAGTTATTTTGCTCCCCAGATAGCAAAACTCCTTTACTACTTTAAGTGTCTCATTTCCTAATCTAATTCCCTCAGCATCACCCGACTTAATTCAACTACATTCCATTATCCTTGTTTTACTTTTTGTTGATGTTCATCTTATATCCTCCTTTCAAGACACTTTCCATTCCATTCAACTGCTCTTCCAAGTCCTTTGCTCCCTCTGACGGAATTACAATGTCTTCGGCAAACCTCAAAGTTTTTATTTCTTCTCCATGGATTTTAATACCTGCTCCAAATTTTTCTTTTGTTTCCTGTACTGTTTGCTCAATATACAGATTGAATAACATCGGGGAGAGGGTACAACCCTGTCTCACTCCCTTCCCAACCACTGCTTCCCTTTCATGCTCCTTGACTCTTATAACTGCCATCTGGTTTCTGTACAAATTGTAAATAGCCTTTCGATCCCTGGATTTTACCCCTGCCACCTTTAGAATTTGAAAGAGAGTATTCCAGTCAACATTGTAAAAAGCTTTCTCTGAGTCTACAAATGCTAGAAACGTAGGTTTGCCTTTCCTTAATCTTTCTTCTAAGATAAGTTATAGGGTCAGTATTGCCTCACGTGTTCAAACATTTCTACAGAATCCAAACTGATCTTCCCTGAGGTCAGCTTCTACCAGTTTTTCCATTCGTCTGTAAATAATTCGCGTTAGTATTTTGCAGCTGTGACTTATTAAACTGATAGTTCCGTAATTTTCGCATCTGTCAACACCTGCTTTCTTTGGGATTGGAATTATTATATTCTTCTTGAAGTCTGAGGGTATTTCGCCTGCCTCATACAACTTGCTCACCAGATGGTGGAGTTTTGTCAGGACTGGCTCTCCCAAGGCCGTCAGTAGTTCTAATGGAATGTTGTCTACTCCCAGGGCCTTGTTTCGACTCAGGTCTTTCAGTGCTCTGTCAAACTCTTCACGCAGTATCGTATCTCCCATTTCATCTTCATCTACATCCTCTTCCATTTCCATAATATTGTCCTCAAGTACATTGCCCTTGTATAGACCCTCTATATACTCCTTCCACCTTTCTGCTTTCCCTTCTTTGCTTAGAACTGGGTTTCCATCTGAGCTCTTGATATTCATACAAGTGGCTCTCTTTTCTCCAAAGGTCTCTTTAATTTTCCTGTAGGCTGTATCTATCTTACCCCTAGTGAGATAAGCCTCTACATCCTTACATTTGTCCTCTAGCTATGCCTGCTTAGCCATTTTGCACTTCCTGTTGATCTCATTTTTGAGACGTTTGTATTCCTTTTTGCCTGCTTCAGTCACTGCGTTTTTATATGTTCTCCTTTCATCAGTTAAATTGAATATTTCTTCTGTTACCCAAGGATTTGTACTAGCCCTCGTCTTTTTACCTACTTGATCCTCTGCTGCCTTCACTACTTCATCCCTCAGAGCTACCCATTCGTCTTCTACTGTATTTCTTTCCCCCATTCCTGTCAATTGTTCCCTTATGCTGTCCCTGAAACTCTGTACAACCTCTGGTTTAGTCAGTTTATCCAGGTCCCATCTCCTTAAATTCCCACCTTTTCGCAATTTCTTCAGTTTTAATCAACAGTTCATAACCAATTGACTGTGGTCAGAGTCCACATCTGCCTCTGGAAATGTCTTACAATTTAAAACCTGGTTCCTAAATCTCTGTCTTACCATTATGTAATCTATCTGATACCTTTTAGCATCTCCAGGATTCTTCCAGGTATACAATCTTCTTTCATGATTCTTAAACCAAGTGTTAGCTATGATTAAGTTATGCTCTGTGCAAAATTCTACCAGACGGCTTCCTCTTTCATTTCTTAGCCCCAATCCATATTCACCTACTATGTTTTCTTCTCTCCCTTTTCCTACTGTCGAATTCCAGTCACCCATGAGTATTAAATTTTCGTCTCCCTTCACTACCTGAATAATTTCTTTTATCTCGTCATACATTTCATCAATTTCTTCATCATCTGCAGAGCTAGTTGGCATATAAACTTGTACTACTGTAGTAGGCATGGGCTTCGTGTCTATCTTAGCCACTATAATACGTTCACTATGCTGTTTGTAGTAGCTTACCTGCACTCCTATTTTTTTTATTCATTATTAAGCCTACTCCTGCATTACCCCTATTTGATTTTGTATTTATAACCCTGTATTCACCTGACCAGAAGTCTTGTTCCTCCTGCCACTGAAGTTCATTAATTCCCACTATATCTAACTTTAACCTATCCATTTCTCTTTTTAAATTTTCTAACCTACCTGCCCGATGAAGGGATCTGATATTCCATGCTCCGATCCGTAGAATGCCATTTTTCTTTCTCCTGATAACGACGTCCTCTTGAGTAGTCCCCGCCCGGAGATGCGAATGGGGGACTATTTTACCTCACCCAAGAGGACGCCATCATCATTTAACCATACAGTAAAGCTGCATGCCCTCGGGAAAAACTACGGCTGTAGTTTCCCCTTGCTTTCAGCCGTTCGCAGTACCACAACAGCAAGGCCGTTTTGGTTAGTGTTACAAGGCCAGATCAGTCAATCATCCAGACTGTTGCTCCTGCAACTACTGAAAAGGCTGCTGCCCCTCTTCAGGAACCACACGTTTGTCTGGCCTCTCAACAGATGGAGTGTAATTCCGTGATTACAGTGCAAAGATGTTTCAGATTGAGGTATCAAATTGACCCTCCAAATGCATGAAACATTTGCAGATGGTCTCAGTAGTTTGTATCTAAAGAAATGTCACACACACAAATTCAGACCGCTTTCCAACATAGCCCAACAAAATAAACTTATCATGCCAATCGGGGGTTACAGATATGTACAACAAGAATGTAGCCTGTTTTGAGACATTGATTGGTTATGAAGCTGTTACAAGCTATAGCTGTTACAGGCTCTAAGTCATGACGAGAAATGCAAATTTGTGGCACTTTCTGACTAGCTACAGAGTGCTGTTGGCAGTGACAGCACTTTCACACAGTGCATCGTGTTAAGTGATGAAGTGACTTTCCATGTAAAACACAGTGTTAGAATTTGTGTCCTACAGACCCCACATCCACCCAGTTCAGCCGAAGTCAATTATGTTTTGTGTGATATCCCACTGGTCTGTTTAACAATATCTTGCTTTGTTACGAAACTTTTTTTTTTTTTCTTTTAAGGCTGAATTACATTTTTCAGTAAGATGGGGAAACCATAGGCAACCTTACGGCTACATTCTTTATTTGAATCGGATGCAATGTCATTTATTCTAAGTATAATGTATATATACTTTGAAAGCAAGGAG
Organism: Schistocerca serialis cubense; assembly: GCF_023864345.2. Taxonomy (NCBI): domain Eukaryota; kingdom Metazoa; phylum Arthropoda; class Insecta; order Orthoptera; family Acrididae; genus Schistocerca; species Schistocerca serialis. The sequence goes on along the minus strand of NC_064638.1, from coordinate 1,157,761,306 downwards.
CATAAATTCTTAAGCTAAATGAACAACAAAGTTTAAAATCTTGTTCCTGTTTCAGGTATGGAAAATTACTGTGATAGGTATGGTCAGACAATATATGATGTGTCCATGACAATGGGACCCACACCAAAATTTGAAGGTCCAGTGGTGAAAGAACTTCATAAACAACTGTGTGAGATGACTCCTCTAGAGAAACTTCCAGAACGAAGGGCATGGCGTGACTTGTGCCTCACACATCTCTCTACTCTGAAGAAGAAAATGTCTAATACTGAATGAAACAACAATGTGCAATAATATGTAAATAATTAACTATATGAACTATATTTTGCCAGTTCCAAAACATTTTTCCTTCTGTTCATTGTATGCCTCTGCCACCCCACCACACACACACACACACACACACACACACACACACACACACACACACACACACACGCGCACGCACGCACACAGAGAGAGAGAGAGAGAGAGAGAGAGAGAGAGAGAGAGAGAACGAACCATTACAACACTAATGGTTGGTACATATGTCTTTCTCCAGTAGGAAAATGAGTAAAGACCAATGCAGAAATTGGGCAGGTCGTACACCTGCCCATTGGGAGTCTCTCTCTGAGTGTGTGTGTGTGTGTGTGTGTGTGTGTGTGTGTGTGTGTTTTATACAAGTGGAGCAGTCAGGAAGTGATTGCCTTGGAGCTGGCTCAGGGCCTATATCTCCTCCTTCCCCCCCCCCCCCCCCTTCCCCCCTCCCTTTGGCCCAGTACTCTGTATGCAGTCTCCGCCGAGGTGGTGGCAAGCATGCCTCATCTCCTCCCCTCCTCCTCCACTCCCCTCCTCCTCCTCCTCCTCCTCCTCCTCCCACTGACACATTGCTCTGTCAGAGGTTCACACCCCTTCTGGTGGCATATCCACTGTTGCTGCTCCACCTGTCCCTGAAGCGAGTTCATTGTGGGATATCTCCTTCCTCTTCTTAATAAAACTAAGTGCAGGTTCCCAGGTGTTTGTAAGGAGGTAACCTCTGTCATATGGCCACTTGGAAGAATGAAGCAGAATGATTTCCTCGTACATCTCAGTTCGATACCCCAGAAATCAATATTGCCATGGAAGTCCATGTGAACATGGAGTGCACCCTTTTCTGCATGTCATGTTAAAATAAGAGAAGGCAGCACATTGGACCACAGTGTATACTGTAAGAACACACACACAGTTATACTTGCACATTGACTGCTATCACCACCTAGCACAGAGGAACAGGGAGCTCAAAACATTTTTACATAGGACTTGCACCTCCTGTCCAACAGTGAGGTCTCAACCAAGAAGATGAACACATGAGGATGGTTTTCAGAAGAATGGCTACACAGTGGCAAATTCAGAGGCCCCGATGTCCTCCACTGACTGTGCAACTGGCAGAAACAGACGAGGACCTCAGGAGGATGAAGCCATTGTGTTTATTCCATTTTGTCACATTATCTGGAAAGATGAGACAAATTCTTTGGAAACACCAAGGGAAGGCTGATGTTAAGTGTTTTCTTCACCCCCCCCCCCCCCCCCCCCGCCCTATCACTGCACCATTGTAGTGATTGGGTTCTGGTACATAGTTACCTAATTAATTAGTACAATTTACAAGCACTAAGTCCATTACCGATGTCGGAGCCATAGTGCAGAGTGTATACTCCCTGGGAATTTTTGTATCCGGGCGAAAACCGGGAATTTTTCGGGATCTGGGAATTTTGCCTGGTTTTAATTTTCAGTTAAATTTGACTGATAAAAACTGACACTCTAATAAAAAACATTGTATCTCTCAACTGCAAAACAATACTGCAGCAATAAAACATAAATGAGAGAAAAAAAACAATATAAAACTTTAATTGCAAAGGAAATGTGCCCTTTACAACAACAACAACAACAAAGCACCGTGCACACACAAGTGTCTGCCAATAGCAAAATACGTCAAAGGCCTTAGGGCAAAGACTATGCAATACTTCGTCACAACGAACTGCTTCCGATGGGCATGACGTCAATCTGTTAACATTAGGTTCGTTTGAGCAGATGCCAGCGGGCTCATGTGCATGCGCACTTCAGTCCCACGTGAGCGGTACCTTCTTCCGCTTCTGGCTACTTGAAGCCAGGTGCTAACTGGAAAAAATTTTCTGGAGCTAAAAAGTTAAGTAAAATACATTCACATAGTTACAGAAGGCTGAAATATATTGTCAGTTTGTTTCCTGATTTTATTTCCACATTTTTGGCAGTCAAGCAATAATGACCTTACAGAACAACAAAGTTATTTTTGTTGTTTACTAAAGAAATTTGGCTTTTGTTAGTATTTTCCACTGAGGCAATCAATTTATTTGAAAGGAAGTGTTTCATTCCACAATATAGGCTAGTTCCAGATGTTCGCTGAATTTCCGCGTTTTCATCTTCTAGCGTGTTCAGCATTTTGCCATAATAAAGAACCAAACATGAGATAGTACAGTTCTGGTGCTCCAAGAAATTTACATCCCAAAAAGCTTAATATGAGGTTGGGACCTACTCCATTCTGAATGTGGACACGCGAATGTGCACTTCAAGCCGAATTAACTATTTTAGTATGGTTTACGAAATTCCGAAGCTCTTGGAATATCCTCTGATGTTCTGTTTCTTTTATGACGTAATGTAATATCCTCTTAATGCTTTATATGTTTGAACATACGGGTTTCCTATGCTGTTGTAGCTGTGCACACGCAGTAATGCTTGTTCTCTGGCTCTTTCTGGCAACAACCTAAACAAACCTATTTCTGACAGGTGTTGGGAAAATATAGCAAATGGTGATTTGAATAGCGTTACTTTCAAAGTAAATTTCCTTATACGCAAGATGAATTATGTTAAGTGTACGAACGTGTAATGAATTTTTTAAATTACAGATTGTTTGTCTCTCGTTTGAAACTTAAGACTTTGAAGACCAGCCACTTCAAACAATATCAAGCCTAGAAGCCTTAGACATTTAAATTTTACTGGCACATTTGTGTGTAACATGTGCAAAAAAAGACCAATATCACATGTTAAATAGCTTCTGTTGTAGCTTATTAATCCTAGAGATCAATATTATATGTGAAAGCTTAGCTGTTCTTGTAGCCACAGTAAGTGAATTAATTTAAGCCATTCACTTTTCTCATTTGTGTGTCAGCTCTACTTAAGTCATGATCCTGTAGTGGCTGCGGTAGCTGACATCGTCATGAACTGTTCGCTATAGATTTCTGAGTCCAGACTGGCAGCTGCTTACTCTCTTCAGACATCTACTAGCACTTGCATGTTACCTTTCCATAAAATAAAATAATTATCCTTTTCAGATCGAGCTGCATATGAAAGTCTCATCTTTTCCTAGAGTGTGTTCCAGGTAGCTGTTAAATAAATAAATAAAAAAAAAAAAAAAACAACCAAATCCCAATATGATGATCATTCATTGCTGTAATAATCGTGATGCATGTTTGAACTTCATCACTAATGGTGCAGGTTCAGCTGTACAATGAAAATGGAATTTTAAACAAGTTGGCAAATCGGGTGCCACATCAGTCCTCCGTGTCTTCTCGACAATTGATCTAAAAAGTAATCTGAAACTGACAATTTAATACTACAAAATTAGGGACAGAATGATTGGATCGGCACTGTAATGAGCAGTAAAAATTATCTTCAAATATTATTTTTAATCATGAAGTCACAACAGTACAAGAAAGAAATGCTTACAAGTGGTTGGTCTGATGCAGAAGAGGACGGATAACAAGCACGTCTTGCTGCCTCCCTAAGCATGTGAAGACGGCACCTTCTTGTATTTTTTAAGATACAAATTAAATCTTTGACATTCATTTTACAAATGTTTTAAATTATAAAAAAAAGTTTTTTTAAAGGAGGTCTCTCACACTGACTCCACACGAAACACTCAGATGCTGTATACGAATTGCCGCTAACTTGCTGCGTTAAGAGTTAAACTGCGACGCAGGTTAATACTGGGAATCTGCACCATTGGCTGTGGCTGCCAGATGATAACATGCGTCCTGTTTGTTGGCTTCCAAGGCAGTGAGATATCGTCCTATGCCTGGGTGGTGAATGTAATGAGGCTTGCAGAAGTAGTACAGTGTCTGTGAAGACCACTGAAGTGCTTGCTGCGCTGGCTTCCTGATACATACTGGGCCCAAATGCCATCTTGACAGAAGGGTGTACTACCCACAAGGGGTAGTGGCATGGGAAACAACAAAGATGGTCTGCCTGCCAGCTAAAACACTGGCACTGCTTGAAAGAGTCAAGGATGATCTCGGACTACAGAAGTCCGGGATCTATCAGATTCCCTGCCAGTGTGGCATGACGTGCATAGGTCAGTGCGTACTGTTGAAGATCGTTGTTGTCAAGAACACCAATGGCACGCCGTCTGGAGCAGCCTAACAAGACTTGAGTCATGGAGCATTGTCTATTGGAATTACATGGATTGGATTATGATCAAATGAAGGTTCTAACATAGATTCTTTAATGGCACAGTCTCAGAAGTTAGATGTCTATCAGGATTTAAGTAAAAGAACCACTGATCAATTGTGATAGGGGCTGTATACTTAGTAAAGTCTGATTACAAGGGGGAAGGAAACATCCCACAATGAACTGACTCGAGGGCAGGTGGACCACCGACAGCAGCAGAGACATGGCCAGTGCATGTCCATGGGTGTCAACCTTGGACAAAGCAACATTTTGGGGGAGGAGATTCTGTTTATGTACCCATGCCTAAGAGCAGACAGTGTGCGGAGTGCCAGGTTGAAAGGAAGGGGAGAGGAGATAAAACCGTTCATCAGTTCCTAGACAATCACTTAATTGGTGCACCTTCTGATGGCAATGTAGTCGCTTGCCAAAATATTATGCCTGTTGAATACTGACCTATTTTGTGATGTCAACTTCATTCAAGAGTCATCTGCATTGTTTACAACTTAAGATTTGACAAATTACATGTATTTAAATGTGCGGCTAATACAGTACCTAATTTAGTGATTTCTGCTGCATCTCATATTATTCTTTTGCTCGGCAGCTGAAAGCAGACTCAATTTTCTGATCAGCCTGTCACTGTCTATATCACATGACATTTTTGAAATTATGTAGTCGAATCATAATGCTTGTTTTTACTTATTTTTAAATAGTTCACCTTGTTCTCAATAAATCTGGAACACATGGTGTGATAGACTCCTTGGGGCACAGAATCAAAATTTTTCTTTTGCTTTCTAGTCAGTGGCACTTTGTGGCTGCTGTATTGTAGCTGGGCAAGACATGAAGTATGAAGATGTTTAACCCATACACAGTGACAGTTGGAGTTGTACATCCAGTCTAGAGATCACAGTTTGAAACTCTTTGAGTACAGAATAGCTTCTGTTGCATAATGAAGCACTGTGAAAGGAAAGATGTAATTACAATATTCTCCATTTACTTTCCTTGTCAGTTTTCTGATGTGATATTTGTGTAGGGATCCAAGATGTTGACTTGTATTGAGGGCTAAGGCAAAAATGATCTAGTCCTATATATCACTTGACATCTATGTTTTACAATTAATCACAGGTTATGGCATGATGGTGACAAAGTAAAAAATCTGACGATATGGACTGTGATACATAGGCTGTCATATTTCCACTTCTGGCACAGTTGTGCAAAGATAAGATTCAAAGAAAACAATTTGTTTAATGACTAAAATTAATATATGTAGGGTCTTGGCCATAGGAATAATCTATGCATTTACAGTAAGTCAACTAACAGGCCATACCTTTGTCACAGTCTCCATTCGAAGGTTTCTTTAGGGAGTCACTAGCGATACACCTTTGCCCCGACTTACTTGAAAGTTCTAAAGCAATATAAATACTTTGTCTTGATTACATCAGAGGAATGAAAAATTCAATGGACTTCCATCCATTCATAGCCTATCCCTTCAAAACAAGCTGGGTGCTTCCCTTGCTGGATATGCTTGTGGGTAACAACATTCAACCTTCAAACATGAAGCAAATTGTCAACTATTAATTAATATTTGAGTAAGACTCCTCTAGCTACTTTAAACTGTCAATCTTGTGCAATACAGAGCTTCCTTTGACCACCAATTTAAAAAGTCTGATCTGTGAAGATGGCAAGTGAAATTAAAATATCTAAAACAAGCATTCAAAAATCAAACAATGGAAATTTGTGACAGTCTTTTTGTTATGGCTACCTGTGACTCACTATCTCTGCTATATTGCAACAAGTATTCAAAAATAATTTGGAAGTACTGGTAATATTAACAATACTGATATAAAAAAACCTGGATGGTTGATATGATTGACTGTGTTTTGTTGTTTACCACTTTCAACCATTCTTCCCACTCATGCATGGTCTTTATGTCCAAATGAGACGGTAGTGTGCAGGATGTAATATTACAAGATGTGGGAGGAAATTGACCATGCTGTTTCAATGGAACCATCCCAGCATTTACCTAGAGCAATTCAGTGAAATCACGGAAAATCGGAACATGAATGGCAGGACAAGGATTTGAACTGTTGACCTCCTGAATCCAAGTCCAATGCAGTAACAACTGCATCCTCTCACTCTGTACTAAATAGTCAAGAAGGGTAACAGAGTAATCTTTGATAGAAATGGAGCAAAAATAGTTAAACATGAAGAAATTATAGCTACAATGAGAAATGAAAGGGGAATTTTCAAGTTAGAGAACACAAAAGATGCAGATAAAAATGTAAACTATCCAAAAAGGTAACCTACGGCATAGAAGACTTGAATGCATAAACAGAAAATATATGTCAGTATTAAAGAATATGGTAACAGAAATGGAAAATTGCAGTAAATACAAGGAATCTTGTGAAATACTTATACAAAAGAAAATGGACTAGATTATTCTACAAACCCAGTAAAAGCAAAATCAGAGAGTCTTGCAGTTAAAACATATGGATGTCTATGAGCTGATGGAATAATTGTCTACAGAAGGAAGCTGTTAATTTCTTTCCTTTATAGACGAGTACACAAGATGTAACTGTTTATTTTTTTAAGTTCCAACAATCAAGTGAGTTATATTTTATGGAACTTTCACAATATTGTTGGGAGCAAAATGGGAAAGAAGATTAAAATTGTAAGATTTGATAATGGGACAAAGTAAAGCAATCAAAACCTCAGGAAATGTTTAAAGGAAGTAGGAATTAAACACCAAACCACATCTCAGAATGGAGTTACAGAGAGAGAGCACATACAACTATTGTTGAAAAAGCAAAAAGGATGTTACCTGACATGAATTTCCTAAATGTTACTGGGCAGAGGCATCGTTAACAGTTTGTGTACGAAGTGCGGACAGGGAAGAAGCCAAACCTAAGTAACTACAAAGTTTATGGATGCAAGGCAATGGTAGAGATCCTAAAACAATTGAGGGCAAAATAGGAGTCCAAGTCTAAGAAATATACCTTCGTAGGCTATTGCGAGGACTTAAAGGATTGCTGTCTCATCAATCCTACAAAAAGAAGGTAGTAACTAGTAGACATTTTGTATTCCTTGAAACTGATAAAAATGAAATAAGTCATCGAGAGAGTGCAGCCACTTAATTAACATTGCTAAGTTTAAGAAATACTAATTCCGGAAACAAAAGTAGAAGACAGGAGGAGGAGGAGGAGGAAGAAGAAGAAGAAGAAGAAGAAGATGATGATGATGATGATAGGGAGTATTAAATTCTAAAACATGGAAGAAAATATTTTAAGACATTCTTCTCTTGTACATAAACCTAACGATTACCCTGGTTATGAAATGCATGTAGCCCAGTATTTTACAGATGAACCTATAAAAGCTGAAGGGGCTACAAGTGATCGAAATTCTCAACAATGGAGAGTAACTGTGAAAAGAAATTATAGTCATTTTATCAAAATGAAACTTTCAGATGGATTGAAATACCAGAATGGTAAACACTGTTAAAGGATTGATGGGTGTTTAAACGTAAAAAATTCTGAGAGTGCAGTACCAAACTAAGAAAGCATGACCTGTAGTTAAGATATATTCACAAAAAGAAGGGACAAGCAGCAGCAGCACCAGGGATAGGCCCAGGTCCAACAGTTTTCTTGGCCCACCCAAATGAGACTGACAAAGTTCAGAATCAAACTTTATTTTATTAAATTGGCAAACTACTCTGTTAATTTGTTGAACTATTTTGTATTGTCCAATATTAAAGTCGAAAATGTAACAAATACATTTGAAGTGTATTTTATGAGGAAGTTAGCATCGACCTATCCATTGATCCACAAATGTTGAACAACAAGCAAATGAACTTGTCGAGTGATCGGTCTATCGAATGGACCCTTCATCCCCAGTTTCTGCTTTGTGTTTTTCTGTGTGTTTTACAGTTTGCATTTACAATAAAAGCATATTTGGTGTGATTGTGGTCTGTGTTTTGTTTTTTTGTGGTGAATTATGTGTGTCATTAGAAGTGAATGTACTAACATGGCAAAACGGCCTAAAGTCAGCAACAAAAAGTTGTTAACCCAAATGAAGACATTGAAATATCTCTGTATGTAACTACAGAGATTGGTTTTCACAATCCACAAAGCAAAAATAAAAAATTGTGTTTTATGATGAAACTGAAGTAGGAAAAGAATTGAAACAGCTGGAAAATGAAAAAGTCAGTGAAAATAACTGTAATTTTTTTTCTATTCCTAGCAGTAGCACCAGCAGCACTAATCTGTCTGCTTCAGTTTATGATATACCTACAAAATCTACTGATGAAACAAATCAGCCTCTATTCAGGAATTTTCCTTTTTGCTAGTTTGGAGACAATAAACAAATAAGTAAATAACTCTGCCACTGCCGGCCCAAGCTTGGGAGGATGGGGAAGATGAACACCAGTTTTTTTTTTTTTTTTTTTTTTTTTTTTTTTAAAAAAGGGGGGGGGGGAGGAGGATCCATGTGGCTCCAGATGGTATCACCCCATGGGGGACCCTGCACAGGTGACACCCAGTCTCAGTGGCAGAAGAGGAATTCTAGCTCCCAACTGCAGGAAGAGCGAAAGAACCTAATGGAGCAAACTATGAAGAATAATCATTTCAGACTAACAGTCCGGTCTTATCTTGGAATTTATTTCCTACCATGTACAGTGTACAGTTTCCATTGTATAATGGATGCAGGTGGTAACTTGAAAGAAGAATTCACCATTACTTTATGAAATGAAATGCATTGGGATCTAGCATTCTAAGGAATTCCAACATTTGCAGTGAGGATGAGTAAGAAAACCCTTGGTATCCTTCCAAACTCAAGCTCAAAAGGAAATTCTTTGCAGAGTCCTTGAATGTAAACTCATTACTAAAAATTGGTAAACAGAAAGAACTTGAAATTCTCTTAGACAAGCATGCAATAAAAGTTTTAACAGTACAAGGGACAAGAGTTTTGACAAAAACGTAAAAACAGAATTTTTAAAGGTAAACCAGTAATAAAAATTATGGAAGGCAAGCAACTACTTGGTACCACCTTCTAAATCCATAAAAATTTAGTAGATAACATTACAGAATTCAAATCCAGTTCAGAAAGCCTCTCTCTTATCAAAGTGAAATGTAAAAATAGTGTACCATTGGTAATTGCTGTGTTACAGTTAATGATGATAAAAATCCGAGTAAAGTAGAAGCATTGTGGGAACATTCGGTAGATGAAATTTAAAAAAAATTTCGAAATCAAATGATGTGATATTACTGGAGGATTTTAAATACAAATAGATAGGGAAGAAACTTTTCGAAAAATAGTAGGAGAATATCAAATTCATAAAAGAATGAACAGAAATGACACAAGACTAAAATCTTAGTAAAATGTTTCAGTTGAAGGTAATGCCAACTTCCTTCAAAAAATTGCCAGAAAAGCAAAAACAAGGCTACCTCCAAATACAACACTAGGGGAGTTCCAGTTAGACCACGTGGCTATTTCTCTAAGCAATATTAAAGAAATCATGAATGAAAAATTTTCTGTATAATAAAGAGTACTTAAAATGAAGAGATCATACAGTATAACCAGGAACATTTACAACAAAAGGTCTCCGTCTAAAAATTTGAAAATACTGCACTACAACACAGAAGTAAAACCAGAATGCAAGTGAATGTTTAGTATTAAATTACACAGACTTGAAGTTCAAGAAAGAAGAATCATTTGAAAAATACTTGGTCTGCTAAGAAATACAGAGGTATGGAAATTAAAGAAGTAATGAAGAAGTATTTAGTAACATAGAAAACTCCGCTGCAACACTGGGGGAGGAGAGACTTATTTTTTGGACATTCAGAATGAACAGCAACAGGTTAACCAAACATTTTTAATTATCTTTGGGACAAGAAGTCAACAATAGCCTGGATTCAAGAAGTTAGAAAAGATCTGGAAAGAAACAACACAAGTGAAAAAGATGGAACAGAAAGAGAGATTTTTAAGAAGAACGTGTCAAAAATGGAAGGATTCCAGGACAGGTGGGAGAAGAAGGCAGAGTCAAAATGATCTGAACAGAGAAAAAGGTTACATAGTGAGAAGATGAAAGGAAGAAGAAAGAACAACAAAGGAGGAAGCATTTAAATTGGTGTGTGCTCCTTAGTTAATTCAAATCGAAAAAGAAGTAGTAAGGAAATTTCCAGCCAGGTTTCTACAAAATTCATCCATGGCTGGAATATAGTATCATAATAGATGCTGTATTTTGAATCGTGTGTTGATTTTTCCCCATTCCCAAACTCAATGCACAAAAAGCAAATTGCTTAGTTTTGTAAATGAGGGTTTCATTATTTGGAAATTAGCAACAATCTGATTCTGACTTTATGCAGAATGAGAATAGCTTCACACACAATAACTCTGTATTTGCTTGGAAGTCTTCCAAAATTTTAAAAAGTTAGTTAAGACAAATGCATCAGTTGCTGCTCTGCTGGATGATACATATGCTCTAAAAGTTGAAGGAAACAGAGGATGCATACGAACAGTTGCTAATATTCTTCAATACACAGGCCTTCAACAAATAACTCAAAAGAGGTCATAATGAATCAACAGGTATGGCAAATAAGGCAAATTTTTAGAGTTAATGGGACTTATTGGGAATAAAGATAAAGTGTTAGAAAAAACACTTGCATTTAAAAGGGAAAAATTCACACATCATGATACACAAAATTAAATACGTAGTAGCATGAGCAATATCATTCTATAACATCTTACATGAAGTGGAAGAAGCCCAATATTTTCCTCTAATTGTCAATGAAAAATTGGATGCTTCCTCTGTGTCAAGCCTGGGCAAAAAAAAAGTTAAGGCTGCAATTATGAATTGTTACTGAGCAATTGCTCAAGCTCTGTTAAGCAGGGAATTCCCACAAGCTATCTACATGCTTTATGAATCGTAAGTTGAATCTTCTCATATCAGCAACATGCATGGGATCAAACCGGCTATAGATTTTTTTACGGCACTCCAAGGTCTCCACGTTTTTATAAGTGGTTTGGCAGTGTTAAAATAAATATGAAGATTGGAAAAGTGGAATTAAAAAAAGGTTAGGTGATACTAGCTGGGTCTGTCAGTATGCTTCATATCTGGCTGTGAAGGAGACATTTGAGTTATCATTGTAACCCTAGTAAACCCTCAGACAGAAGTTCAGAGTGAGATTCAGAAGCATCAGGATTTAGTACAAAGTTGAACTTTTATTTTTGATTTATGTTCACGTGTTTGAACAATGCATGTGACTTTCTGATTTCCTTCGGGGATGAGGCTTAATTGTTGCAATCAACTTATTAGAAGCTACAAGTGATCATTTCAGCCAAATGCATGGATCAGACTCAGGTTTCCCTTATGTAATGAAAGCAAGTGTAGATATGGCAACAAAAATAGCTGCTGATATTCTCACAGATTCCTCTTGTCTTGGCATAATTTGACAGTTGGCAAAAACATCTTGGGGAATATGGATGTGATTTGCCAAATAAAGACATCGTAGAACCTGTACAACCAACTGGCTTCAAATCTTAAGTATTTGAAATTACAGTGAAATCCATACTTTTGTAGCTCTTACAGGCATTGATAAATATCAATGGGGACAGTTGAAAATGTGTGCCTCTACCAGGAATCAAACCTGGGACGATCTGCTCCTCTATCCGACTGAGCCATGGAGGACACAGAGGATTAGATTAGATTAGTTTTCATTCCATAGATCCATGCTGAGGAGATCCTCGTGGATGTGGAACATGTCTTTTTTTTAAAAAAAAAAAAAAAAAAAAAAGTTGAAGTAACAATACTAGTAGTATGAATATATACAATACATCATTTGTTTCTACTAAAAAATTCGTCAATGGAGTAGAAGGAGTTGGCCACTAGTAAGTCTTTCAGGCTCCTTTTAAACTGATCTTTATTTGTAACTAAATTTTTTATGTCTACTGGCAAATTATTGAAGATGAGTGTTCCTGAGTAGTGGACCCCTTTTTGAACTAAAGTAAGTGCTTTTAAGTCCTGGTGCATATCATTTTTGTTCCTGGTATTGTATGTATGAACTGAGCTGTTTGTTGGAAAAAGAGATAAATTATTTAGGACAAATTTCATTAATGAGTAAATATACTGAGAGGCAGTAGTTAGTATACCCAGTTCTTTGAAGAGGTTTCTACAGGACGTCCGTGAATTTACTCCACAAATAATACGTATTACACGCTTTTGGACTCTGAAAACTTTTGTTTGACTTGAAGAGTTATCCCAAAATATTATACCATATGACATTATGGAATGAAAGTAGGCAAAGTATGCAAGCTTTTTCATTTTTATGTCGCCTATGTCTGCTAACACTCGAATTGCAAATACAGATATGTTAAGGCGTTTCTGCAGTTCTGTGGTGTGCTCTTCCCAACTGAATTTATTATCAAGTTGTAATCCCAGGAATTTAAGACTGTCAACCTCTTCTATCTGCCCTTCTTCATATTTTATGCATATACTGGGTGGAAACCTCTTACAGGTTCTGAATTGCATATAATGAGTCTTTTCGAAGTATTAGTCAGTGAGTAGGCTTTAAACCATTTATTAATATCCATGAAAATATCATTAGCAGATCTTTCTAGAACTACACTTGACATACTATTTATTGCAATACTTGTGTCATCTGCAAACAAAACGAGCTCTGCTTCTGGCAGTGCAACTGATGAGAGATCATTAATGTACACAAGGAAAAGCAATGGCCCTAAGATGGATCCTTGTGGGACACCACATGCAATTTCTTCCCATTCTGATGATGACTGATGACTTAATTCACTAGTCCCTTGCACTAACACCCTTTGTTTCCTGTTAGTGAGGTATGACTTGAACCATTTTGCAGCACTGCCCGTGACATCATAGAATTCTAATTTACTTAAAAGGATGTTGTGGTTCACACAATCAAATGCCTTTGACAAATCACAGAAAATACCTGCTGCTTGTAATTTGTTATTTAATGAATTAAGTACATTTTCACTGTAGGTGTAAATAGCCTTCTCGATATCAGAACCCTTCAGAAATCCAAACTGTGTTATTTGTGGTCAGATGGTTGAGCAGCTGCCTGTACATTACTTTTTCTAAAATTTTTGAGAATGCTGGCAAAAGTGAAATCGGTCAGTAGTTTGATGGTATCTCTTTATCCCCTTTCTTGAATAGAGGCTTAACATCTGCATATTTTAGCCAGTCAGGAAATGTCCCAGTTATAATTGACTGGTTACACAAGTAACTTAGAATTGTACTAAACTCACAAGAACATGCCTTAATTAACTTTGTTGATATTTCATCATACCCACTAGAATGCTTTGTTTTTAAAGATTTTATTATGGACGTTATTTCTTTTGGTGAAGTGAGTAATATATTCATGTACTTGAAGCTATTTGTGAAGGCTAGTTTCAGATATTCAAGGGCATTATTTACTGATCCTGAAAGTCCCATTCTATCAGTAACGGATATAAAGTGCTTGTTAAATAGATTTGCCACACTATGCCCATCAGTTAATAGTGTGTCATCTACCCTTAGTGCTATTTGCTCCTGTTCCTTTCTGGTTCTACTAGTCTGCTCTTTCACTATATCCCATATTGTTTTTATTTTGTTCCCTGACATTGCTATCTTCTTCTCGTAGTGCATTTGTTTAGACGTCTGAATTACTTTTTTTAATGTTTTACAGTATTCCTTGTATTTAGCTAAATCATCAACATTGGAGCTATTCTTGGTCAACAGATACATTTTCCTTTTTGTCTTACAGGAAATATTTATTCCTTGTGGATAGTGTGAGGGACTTATCTTTGGCACGCTCCCTGTGAGACTCATATTTCCAACTTATTGTCCACACTATCCTGTGTGTCCCAGTTGCTCTGCTCAACATTGACGAGCATTGATAGCATGTCGGCCAAGGTCTTATTAAGGCGTTCAGTAAGCCCGTTAGTTTGCAGATGGTCGGCAGTCGTCATGTGATTAGTAATGTTGCACCAACGGTTTATCTCTGTCATGAGATTCAATTGAAAAACTTTCCCTCGATCCATAATTAACTACCTTGGGGCACTGTGTTTTAATACAATTTCTTCCATGATGAATTTTCCTACCTCGGATGCTTCAGCTGTTTTCACGGCTTTTGTAGTGGCGTAGCACGTCAGATAATCACTGCAAACAATAATCCATCTATTGCCACTAGCAGACGTTGGAAATCGTCCGAGGAGGTCAATCCCAACAACGCCTCAAAGGCGTTTTGGCTGGTGGAATTGGATGAGTCGGCCAGGTGGTTTCTGAGGAACTGCCTTTCTCCTCGGGCACTCTTGGCAGTGCGACACATAGTGATGGACACTCCTAAATAAACCTGGCCAGAAAAATCTCTTGCGGATTCTGTCGTAGGTCTTAATAAATCCTAAATGTCCGGTCTCAGTTGTGTCATGGAATTTCTGTAGAACATCTAAGCGCATGTGTTAGGAATCACTGGTAGCCACCTCTTTCCAAACGGATCAAAGTTATTCTTGCAAAGTAATCCATTAACTACCTTAAATTTTCCTTTCACATCCTCTGACCGATTTGAGGAAAGTATAATTTGAGATATCTTGGCGTCCTCCTCCTACTCAGCAGAGAAATCCTGGAGTGCAACGAGACAGTCTCTATCTTCATCAAAGTCTTGATGGTCTTGCACAGGGTTTCTTGAGACACAGTCGGCATCTTTGTGTTTTCTTCCACTTTTATATACTATGGTAATGTTATACTCTTGAAGACGTAGTGCCCACCTGGTGAGTCATCCTGTTGGATCCTTAAGACCTGTCAGCCAACAAAGTGAATGATGGTCAGTAAAAACTGTGAATGGCCTTCCATAGAGATACTGTCGAAATTTGCACATGGCCCAGGTCATGGCAAGACATTCTCTTTCTGTAGTAGAGTAGTTTCTCTTGGCTTTTTTTAAGTGTCCTAGAAGCATAGGCTGTAACCTCCTCTTTTCCATCCGAAATTTGCACCGATCCCATACCCACTGGCATCTGTGTGTAGTTCTGTAGGTAGCTCTCTCATCATACTGACCAAGTAAAAGTAAAGGGTTAGTCGTCAGAGCTTTTCGCAGCACATCAAAAGAATCTTGTTGAGTACCACCCCAGATAAATTTAGCATCAGCTTTTAACAACTCTTGGAGTGGCCTGGCTTTGATACAAAAATCTTTGATAAAACGACAGTAATAAGAACATAATCCAAGGAAGCTTCGCACACACCTAATACTTTAAGGAATATGAAATTCCATTATAGATCTCACCTGTTCTGGGTCTGGCCACACACCTTCATTTGACACAAGGTGTCCAAGCATTTTGATCTCTTTTGCTCCAAAGACACACTTTCTTGGATTAAGTTTAAGTCCATCTTGTTGGAGACACTTAAGAACGGCCCTCAGTCTTTTTATATGTTCATCAAATGTCTCTGAGAACCCTATAATGCCATATAAATAACAAAGACACATCATCCGCTTCAGGTGACATAGAAGATGATCTGTCATACATTCAAAAGTTGATGGTGCATTACACAAACCAAACGGCATTACCTTAAACTCATACAGGCCCTCAGGGGTGATGATGCAGTTTTCTCACAATCACCCTTATCTACTTCGATTTGCCAGTATCCCAAGTACATGTCCATGGTTGGGAAAAACTTAGCCCCCTTCAGATAATCTAGTGTATCGTCAATTCATTGAAGAGGGTAAACGCCCGTTTTAGTTATCTTATTAAGCTTCCTGTAATCAAAACAAAAGGGCCAACTGCCATCCTTCTTCCTGACGAGGACCACTGGTGATGACCATGGGCTCTGCAAAGGTTAAATGTTGTCATTCTTCATCATTTTCTCTACCTCATCACGAATTATTCGAAGTTCCGTTGCTGACACACAGTATGCTCTCTGGCTTATTGGTTGATGGTCTCCAGTGCTAATCCGGTGCTTCAACATCAATTTGCCTAATTTGCTCTTTACCTGTGGATTGAAGCATTCTGAGAACTCTTGAAGAATGGCAAGTAGCTTCTTCTGTTGTTTCTTAGTGTGATCTGGTGATAGTTGAGCTAGAAGATCTTGTCTCATAGTGGTAGCACTAATTTCACCCACAGACTCGTCACAGGAAGTTTCTATGACGCTAAGCTGTTCTTCAATTAACAGCTCAGCGTTTGCTATGCACATGCGTCTTGGAAGGATCTGCAGTTCTTGGCGACAGTTAACTATCCACAATTCACCGAATCCATTCTTAAACGAGATGACAGAGGCTGGGACGACCAAGTTATTCTTCAGTGGTATGTTTCTCTCACATTTCACTACAAGATCCATGGGTTGATGCGTGGCATGACATGTGACAGTTACCTTTCTAGTGCTGACTGCTGGAATGATCACTTCATCCAGCACACACTCGTATGTGCATCTTCCTGTCCACAGTGTCTCATCTCGCCTAGCATAATCTTCGGGCAACTACAATCTATAATTGCCTGAGCAGCTTTCAAAAAGTCCCAGCCGAGAATGTCATGACTACTTTCTTGTAAGACAATGAATTCTAAGGGCTGTGTATGACCACACCCACACAAATGACCTGTAGGTTTTACATATTTCCCATTAGCCACGTTCAGCAGAGATGTTCTGTTGTCAATGAATACGGTTTTCTGCAACTAGCAACAGTACTTTTCGGAAATGACTGAATATGATGCACCAGAGTCCACAAGAGCTTGGGCTGGTCAGCCATCCCTGAAGATATCAACGTAGTTTCCTATAATTTTTGTAGTGGTCGACGGCGGAGGATTCTTTTCTTCAGCGGCCTCACCCTTTAGTTTACCAGGTTGCGGGGGCTAGCTGATTGGCTGGAGCTTCTAAACAGCGACGGAGACGTTGATCGGTGTGTTGGGGAGCGTCCTCTCCAGCGGCTAGCTTGCAGCGATTGTGACCTACGTCATCCTGCACCCACATCATCTTGTTCATCTTCCGTCATCCCGGAGTTGGGGTCGGCTAAGATCGGTCTGCTGTCTTCTGACGCAGGCATCATCAAATATCCGCCGCCTTTCTCGACAATAGCGCACCACATGATCCAGTCATCCGCAGTGGAAACATACAGGTTGATTATCCTGGGTCCTCCAGATGTCAGTCTTCCTTGGTGCCCAAACAGGTTCCTCATGCAGCATTGTGGGAACGTAACTCAGCCTGGGTCTTAATTTTTTCACTATTTTAAAAGGGAAATGAAGTACGAGAGATTTGGTTCAATGTCTATTCCACTTCCTGCCTTAAGACCTATGGAAGCATCTCGATTTTTTGCTCACTGTGCAATCCAAGTGTCTTCTGAACTTCCTCCCTCACTATCTAATGAACACTTGTGAAATCGGTTGCTTCCTCCATCACAGGCATCGATATGACATTTGGAAGCCGTTCAAACTTCTTGCGCGTAATTCTTTTTTGATGCATTGTCTCGATATACTGGCACTATTTTATGAAGTCGTCTGCTGTCGAAACCTCCTTCAGGAGTAGGGCTTGATACATGTCCTCAGCAACACCCTCTATGAGATGCGCAACCTCATCTTCCTCCTCCATTCTAGGATCCACTATTTTACACAGCTCCGAAACGTCGTTAATGTAGGATGCTGTAGTTTCTCCTGGACGCTGTGCCCTGCGCTTTAATTTATCTGTTTTGGTTGGCAGGAGAGCCAACACCGTGTTACTAGGAGGAGGCCGAAAGGCACGCGTTTTAGCTCACGCAGGCTGGCGTGAGGTCTGGAACAGGACAAGGAAATTAGAATTTAGAAAAACGGACGTAGCTGGTGGAATACTTAATTTTAATCCGTTAATGAAGAACGTCGGTCTTGACGGTACATGAATCAGTATCAATAGTAACTGATAATGGCGCCTTGCTAGGTCGTAGCAAATGACGTAGCTGAAGGCTATACTAAACTATCGTCTCGGCAAATGAGAGCGTATTTTGTCAGTGAACCATCGCTAGCAAAGTCGGTTGTACAACTGGGCGAGTGCTAGGGTGTCTCTCTAGACCTGCCGTGTGGCGGCGCTCGGTCGGCAATCACTGATAGTGGCGACACGCGGGTCTGACGTATACTAACGGACTGCGGCCGATTTAAAGGCTACCACCTAGCAAGTGTGGTGTCTGGTGGTGACACCACATTATCTTCAGCCTTGCACGTCTGTTCTCGAGTGTGGGCAAAGTACTTGCGCAGTTCCGCCTGGAATACTTCCCAGCTAGTGAACTTCTCCTCGTTGTTCTCATACCATTGCTTGACAGCACGGGGTCATTCCATTTGCTAAATTTGGCTATACGCACATATACCTTCAGCCACTTGTTTGGATCTTGGCCATTGTCACCAGAGAACTGAGAAGGATGCCTCACATGGTGGCACACAGTTGCTGTCATTTGTAACGTCGTCGTCTTCTGTCTCCGGTACATTGCGACCTGTTGAATATGGCTCGAACTATTGTTTCTCGCCACGTAAACGCACCTGTCATGGCCTGATGGGAGCCACCGTGTTGTCGATTATGTGCACTACCACAAGTTCAAATACCCAGCGTCGCCATCAGAATAATGTCACATAGAAGGTGTAATTAGATGAATGAGAAACACTAACTTAACGAAGGTTTATTCAGCACTTGCACATACAAGAGCGCGAAGCGAAGTGCCGTCGACCAGAACACATACAGTATATACAGGGTTATTACAAATGATTGAAGCGATTTCACAGCTCTACAATAACTTTATTATTTGAGATATTTTCACAATGCTTTGCACACACTTACAAAAACTCAAAAAGTTTTTTTAGGCATTTACAAATGTTCGATTTGTGCCTCTTTAGTGATTTGGCAGACATCAAGCCGATAATCAAGTTCCTCCCACACTCGGCGCAGCATGTCCCCATCAATGAGTGTGAAAGCATCATTGATGCGAGCTCGCAGTTCTGGCACGTTTCTTGGTAGAGGAGGTTTAAACACTGAATCTTTCACATAACCCCACAGAAAGAAATCGCATGGGGTTAAGTCGGGAGAGCATGGAGGCCATGACATGAATTGCTGATCATGATCTCCACCACGACCGATCCATTGGTTTTCCAATCTCCTGTTTAAGAAATGCCGAACATCATGATGGAAGTGCGGTGGAGCACCATCCTGTTGAAAGATAAAGTCGGCGCTGTCGGTCTCCAGTTGTGGCATGAGCCAATTTTCCAGCATGTCCAGATACATGTGTCCTGTAACGTTTTTTTCGCAGAAGAAAAAGGGGCCGGAAACTTTAAACCGTGAGATTGCACAAAACACGTTAACTTTTGGTGAACTGCGAATTTGCTGCACGAATGCGTGAGAATTCTCTACTGCCCAGATTTGCACATTGTGTCTGTTCACTTCACCATTAAGAAAAAAAGGTTGCTTCATCACTGAAAACAATTTTCGCACTGAACGCATCCTCTTCCATGAGCTGTTGCAACCGCGCCGAAAATTCAAAGCGTTTGACTTTGTCATCGGGTGTCAGGGCTTGTAGCAATTGTAAATGGTAAGGCTTCTGCTTTAGCCTTTTCCGTAAGATTTTCCAAACAGTCGGCTGTGGTACGTTTAGCTCCCTGCTTGCTTTATTCGTCAACTTCCGTGGGCTATGCGTGAAACTTGCCCGCACGCGTTCAACCATTTTGGTATTTTTAACCCCTTGTAGAAAAACTATTAGTTGCTGCCACTGAACACAGAAATCAACACGCTAAGCACGGGACTACGGCGCTCCTGAGCTCACAGTATTCTTGATGTTGCTTATCTTGCACATGGACTACTCAGTTTGTATATTTTGCTTATTTTTTTCATAGTTCCACACAACTTCTTCCTGTTTTCTCGATTGATGTGTGTTCAGTTTTTCAAGGCCTATCCACTGTGCCAACTTATAACTAAATCTGAGGGGGGTGCGATGGGGAGGTTCCCTTGTTAGCAACATTTGTAATTTTTCCTTTAGGAAGGGTCAGTTTCCTATCCAGCAGTAAACCTGCTTTATAAAAAGGATAAAGGAATAGTGCAGACAATTTTAGACCTATTTCTATGCCATGTGTTTCCTAAAGTTTTTGAAAAGGCTGTGTATATAAGGATAATTGATCATTTTATATCACATAATTTTCTATCAAATGTACAGTTCGGCTTTAGAAGTCATTTAACAAGTGAAAATGCTATATTCTTTTCTCTCTGTGAGGTACTGGATGGGTTAAACAAAAGGTTTCAAACACTTGGCATATTTTTTGATTTGACAAAGGCGTTCAATTGTGTTGACAACAAAATATTGCTCCAGAAGTTGGACCATATGGAATACGGGAGTAGCTCACAATTTCTTCACCTTTTACTTTAACATCAGACAGCAAAAGTCATTACTCGCAGTGCTGAGAATGGCTGTGATGTGGGATCTGAGGGGGGTGGGGGGGGGGGGGGGGGGTGGGGGGGGGGGGGGATATGCCCCAGGGATCAGTGTTGGGGCCACTCCTGTTCCTTATTTATATAAATGATATGCCCTCTAGTATTACAGGTAACTAAAATATTTGTGTTTGCTGATGACACTAACTGGGTAGTAAAG
This sequence comes from Schistocerca serialis cubense, assembly GCF_023864345.2. NCBI lineage: Eukaryota > Metazoa > Arthropoda > Insecta > Orthoptera > Acrididae > Schistocerca > Schistocerca serialis. The sequence goes on along the minus strand of NC_064638.1, from coordinate 1,157,740,304 downwards.
GATGCTGTGCACAACATTGGCTCACCATCAAACAGTACATGGCACACAATTCAACAAAACCTGATGTTTTAATTTCACAGAATGGGCTTATTATTAGTGAAACTGAACAGTTCAAATTTCTAGGTGTTCACATAGATAATAAACTGTCATGGAAAGCCCATGTTCAGGATCTTGTTCAAGGACATAATGCTGCCGTTTTTACCATTTGAACGGTACCTGAAGTGAGTGATCGTTCCGATATGAAAATTAGTCTACTTTGATTATATTCGTTCGCTTATGTCGTATGGATGGTATTATATTTTGAGGTAACTCTTCCCATTCTAAAAGGACATTTTTTGCTCAGAAACAGGCAGTTCAGGCAATAAAGTGGTTTAAGTTCACAAACCTCCCGTCGACCCCAGTTCACAATCTGGGTATTTTGTCACTGGCCTATATAACCTACATTTGGATCAGAGTTCCTTAGCTCTTGTGCAGAAAGGTGTGCTGCATACTGCTGCTTCCATTTTCAATAAGATACCACAAGAATTCATAAATCTTAGCAACATCACCAAAAAAATCCATAAGATTATCTCCGAAATTTGGATCACAGAGAAAGTGCCAGAGGAATGGAAATGTGCATTGATCCATCCGTTACATAAAAAGGGTGATAAGTCAGATCCAAACAATTACAGAGGCATTTCGCTAGTACCAGTTACATACAAAATTTTCTCTAAGGTGCTATTAAACAGACTAGAACCACAAGCAGATCTGCAAATTGAGGAATACCAGGCAGGCTTCAGAAAAGGGAGATCATGCATCGAACAGATCTGGAACTTGAGAACACTTTTGAAAGTCAGACAGGCAAGAAACACTGTAGTTACCTTTGTGGACTTTAAAAAAGCATATGATTCCATAGACAGACAGACACTCTTTGACGTACTGGAAGAATATGGTATCGACAGAAAAACCAGGGCACTTATACAACAGACGCTTACAGACACTACCTCCAAGATTAAGTTCATGGGAGAAATTTCGGAACCCTTCCACATACACACAGGTGTCCGACAAGGAGACGGGCTCTCACCAGTCCTGTTCAACATGGTGTTAGACAAAATTATCAAGCAGTGGGAGGAACAAGTTAAAGGAATACAGCTGGGAAGAACACGTGAAACCAAAACAATCATAAAATGTCTGGCATTTGCAGATGATATAGCCATACTCAGCAATAATACACAGGAGGCAAAGGAAGCACTGGAATGCTTGCATGAAATAGCTGCCAAAACAGGTCTGCAGGTATCTTACGAGAAGACACAATATATGGAACGACAGACCAACAATGTACACACCATGCATACGGTATATGGATCCGTAGAAAGAGTCGAAAAATTTAAGTATTTAGGGGAGTACATACAAATGGGAGGATCAAACAAGGCAGCTAACATGGAACGAACGAAGAAACTCCAGAAGGCATACAAACTCACATGGTCACATTATAATAAGAAAAGCATATCGAGGCAGGCCAAACTTAGGCACTACAAAACAGTTGTATTACCAGAAGCACTGTACGCGTCAGAAACAACCACATTGGAGCATCAGGCATCATAGACACAGAAAAAATAGAACGCGAAATTCTCAGAAAAATATTTGGACCAATTCACAGAGATGGCATATGGATGAAGCGACCTACCAAAGAGCTGTATCAGCACACTGACAGACTAACAGACGCGATCAGAAAACGCAGATTAACTTTCTATGGGCACATACAGAGAATGGACAACAACCGACTTACAAAGAAAATTTTTGATGTAGTAAACAGCTCAAGCAAGAAAACAAATTGGTATCATGAAATAGACGAAGACTTAAGGCAGTTAGGGATCAACAGGCAAATGATAGGAGACAGGAAATACTTCAGAAACAAAGTTAGGAGTGCAAAATTTATTGTAAAGGAGAGAAAGAAGAAAGGAACATTATGGACAGAGCAAAGGAAACAGGAGCACAGCCAAAGGATGAAGAGATTTTGGGAAGAGAAGAGAAAGAAAGGAAAGAAGTGAAAATTGTGTCATCATGTGATTTTCGAGTTCAAACACTGTCCATAAGGGCAACAATGAAATGAATGAATGAATGAAATCTTAGCAATAATCCATGCGCATTCAAATCGAAACTGAAGAGCTTCTTAATGGGTCACTCTATTCTGCTGAGGAGTTCCTTGAAAAATTAAGCTGATTCTTATGCAATATTGTTGGCTGCATTTACTGAAACTTATGGCAATAGTTTTTTTGGGTTCATAAACATTTTATTTTTATCTTTTATTACTTTTATGTTGTAATTTCACGAACTGGCACATTCCATGACCTTGGAGATTTGGTCTTACGGAACTTGACGTGGAGGGAGAGAGAGAGAGAGAGAGAGAGAGAGAGAGAGAGAGAGAGAGAGAGACGGTGGTGTGTTGGGGCTTTTGGGCGCTCAACAGAGAGAGAGAGAGAGAGAGATATAGAGAGAGAGAGAGAGAGAGAGAGAGAGAGAGAGATGGATATGGAGATGGGACAGTAGGGAAAAACCTTTGTTACTTCCTCCATAACTGTAACACCTACTCCCAAGTCCTCTTCAACTGGTACTCCTTAACTCAACAAGCCACCTCCCTAGATGTTTATCTCCACATCTCAGATGGGTCCATAAATATGTCCGTTAATATAAAGTGCACCTACAGTCCCTCCCAATTGCCAGCTGTCACCCATTCCATGTAGCCTCCACAACCATGGATGCTGTATCTCCAGTGCAAGGCAGGAATTGTCGAAATATACAGTTATCTTATTACCTTACCGGAGCCTTTACTGACAGACAATACCCTACTAGCTCATCCATATACAGATCTTCCATGTAATCTCCTCTGACTCCAGGAAACCTGTTAAGTAGCCTTCGACCAGCACTTCTCTAATCGCCCTCTATCACCATGACCTTGAGAAGCTCAACCACATCCATCAGGACTTTGTGACTACTTCAAGTTGTGCCCCAAGATGAACGATGTCCTAACCACATCAGCCGAAGTAGTGTTCCACCACCCACCCAACCAACCTACCTACAGAATACCTTTGCCCATCCCTTCTCCAACCATGGCTCACTCCCTTGTTGTTGACACAGGTGTAAGACCTGTCCTATGCATCAACCCACCATCATCCAGTGCAGTCCAGTTCATCTCCTACCCAATAAAAGTCCGGACCACATGTGAAAGCAGTCATGCTATGTATCAGCTTTGCTGCAACTACTGTACAGAATTCTGTGAGAACATGAAAGTAACTAACTGTCCACTCACATACATGGCCACTACCAAACTGTGGTACACCATCAACTTCACCACACAGTTGCTGAATATGCTGCACATCATGCTAATAGACTTCAACAGATGACGGACTACATGGACCATTTGAATACTCCCTTCCAACCAAGTGTGTCAAAAACTATACTGGTGGGAACTGCCTCTCCAGTGTATCATCTGCTCTCACAATCCCCCCTGGCTTAAACCTTCGCTAACTTACACATTCTTAGGAGGAGTCATGAAGTACTCTCTCCCATGTCTTACTCTCCCCCTCATTTTCTACCCTCCCTCTTTCTACCCCTTATAAGCTCTATGAATAGAGGACGTAAGTTACAAGTGCTACTCTGACCGTGGCAGGCTGCATCAAACAAAAAACTCTACCCTCTAAACTCCACCTGGTTGTGCAGCTGCCGAGTCATATTGCAAAATACATGTCCCACACTACCCTGCAACCCTCTCCTTGCTTCATGCAGCCTCCCATATCCTCTCCCCACTTCCATTTACCCAAGCAACAGATTTCAATAACCAGTCTCGCTACTACCATGGGCATTTGCATTTGAGTGTGTGTACTCTAACTACAAAAAGAACATGAGCTCCAAAATGAGTGTTAACTCTCTTGTATTACGTGTGATCACCATGCACATGTACTCGTAGGTACGTGGGTGTCTTTTCCCGTATTTCATGAATTTCCACTATCAGTAGAAATATGAATCAAGACATTGTGAAAGAAGAAACATAAAACTCGAGGGCTATAGCGATGCAGACTGGGGAAGAGTTAGAGAATAGACATTCTGGCATCTTAAGAAAAACCAAATGAATACAATATTGTTGTGACCACGTTTGCTGTGGTGCAGCACCAGTTGGAAGATTAGCCAGTGATTCTGAGGAAAAATTCCATGATGTTAGAAGTTAGGATGCACATGGCAGGTAAGTGGTATTGCATTACACTCAATTACAGGAAGCAGCAACTGCAAGAGTTCCCGAAGTATACTAGTTACTATAACTCATTTCCGGATAATCAACTACAGAATATATCTGCCATCAGGCTTAAATCCAGAAAACTGTCTTGGTAAACTCAAGATGCACCTCTTGTCTATGATCTGTATCATAAATGAAAGATATTTGGCAGCTTGGACAGCTTTGAACTGATCCTGTACAGGAAATGAAAGGGTGGTTGCTTGTTTGTATGACAGGTTCGAAAGAACCCTGTCCCGTGACTGTTAGGAGGTTGCTTTGGAAATTACACTGTACCCTGTTGAAGAGCATTTGTTTAATACTTGGAGACAATGAACTGCATTTGTTGATATCACAATATGTGGACAGGTGAAGACCTAGATAACTTATGAAACTTGGGTTTTACATTAATTTTTTTGTGTATTTAACCATTTATATGTGAAGCCCTTAATCAAGAATCTAAAATGACCATGCGTGCCACGTGAACAATATTTTATAAATAAATACTGACATCGATGATGTGTTGTGTAACTTCTGCTAGTAACAAAAATTTGTACTGGAAACTGGTTTCCAACACACTGGGTGAACAATTAAAACTAGATTATACAGAAACTTCATGTTACATAAGGTCATTTCTAACTTTTTTGTAACCAAGCACTTCTAAAAGAAATACTGTTGAAATATCTATATATACAATACGTTAACAGTAGGGAACTAACTGGGGGTGCAGCAGTTTGCTACTGAATTATTTGAAAATACAAAAAATGGCGAAATTTAAGGTGTTAACTGATACCCCTTGCCACACACACATTTACAAACAAAATATTTAAGGAAAGGTTCAAATGAATTATCTCAACCGTACTTTTTATCATATATATATATATATATATATATATATATATATGTCTAAAAAGAAAGATGATGAAACTTACCAAACAAAAGCGCTGGCAGGTCGATAGACACACAAACAAACCCAAACATACACACAAAATTCTAGCTTTCGCAACCAATGGTTGCCTCGTCAGGAAAGAGGGAAGGAGAAGGAAAGACAAAAGGATATGGGTTTTAAGGGAGAGGGTAAGGAGTCATTCCAATCCCGGGAGCGGAAAGACTTACCTTAGGGGGAAAAAAGGACAGGTATACACTCGCACACACACACATATCCATCCACACATACACAGACACCTGGGGTCTGTGTATGTGTGGATGGATATGTGTGTGTGTGCGCGAGTGTATACCTGTCCTTTTTTCCCCCTAAGGTAAGTCTTTCCGCTCCCGGGATTGGAATGACTCCTTACCCTCTCCCTTAAAACCCATATCCTTTTGTCTTTCCTTCTCCTTCCCTCTTTCCTGACGAGGCAACCATTGGTTGCGAAAGCTAGAATTTTGTGTGTATGTTTGGGTTTGTTTGTGTGTCTATCGACCTGCCAGCGCTTTTGTTTGGCAAGTTTCATCATCTTTCTTTTTAGACATATTTTTCCCACGTGGAATGTTTCCATTATGATTTTGCACGAGTGATTTCTGTATAATGGAGGAGCCAATACCTGAAGTAGAAAAACAAAAAATGCAATTTTCTAGCATTAGCATCTAAAAATTACAAGATTAATATTTTACAATTGCCACAGCTGCATGGCAACAGAAGCAGAAAACGCTTGCAGACATCAAAATACTGAACTCCCACAACACTTGAAAATGGTAATAAATTCCCAAAACGAGTCATATTGTACATGGAAAAACCTAACTGATGCAGTATTTTATTACATAAATCTTTAAAAATGTGGACATGTAGGTATTAGTAAGAAATTCATTCATTTACCTTTAATGTCCTTGTTTAACAATAGGTTAACAGTAGGGAACTAACTGGGGGTGCAGCAGTTTGCTACTGAATTATTTGAAAATACAAAAAATGGCGAAATTTAAGGTATTAACTGATACCCCTTGCCACATACACATTTACAAACAAAATATTTAAGGAAAGGTTCAAATGAATTACCTCAACCGTACTTTTTATCATTTATTAATTTATACATTCAAAAATTACATAACAGGTTTCAACGTTTACCACCCACTCGTGGTGCACTTTTCTGTGTTATTTTTGATGCCTTCTGCTTCGGCACAGGTTTCGCCTGAAAGATAAAATTGTATTCAGTCACTCAAATGTGTATTTTAGCTTGGAATTATACATATAAACGTGAAGGTCATGTTGCTGTTGATACTACCTAGTTGGGAGAGAGGAGAGGCGGGGAGGGGGCGGAGAGAGAGAGAGAGAGAGAGAGAGAGAGAATTTACTAATTAAACCATTGATGCTTTCCTTCTGACCCATTGCAATTGGTGAGGGTATGAAACTACTATATTTGGTACACAGATTTGAATCACAGAATTCAAGATTTATGGGAAAAAACACATACCTTAGGAAGTGCAGCCTGCTTCTTTGCTGCTTTGACAGCTTTTTTCTGCTCCTTAGCAGCCCTGAAACAGAAATCAGCCGTTTTCCATAAATCGGAATTACAGTAACTGTCGAACACTACAATAAATATTACTACAGCTGAATGTATCAGTTATGAACAACCAACATTACATGTATCTAAATTTAATATTTTTATCCTCGACAGCATGCAAAATGTTAGCTTCAGTACATGAAAGTGAGCTCCAAACAATTTCTGCTTATTTTTATTTTACAAAGAAGTCCAAAGAGAAAATACGGCATAAAATTCAATATGTTGCACACTTCAACTGATTTACTAAAACAACATGAATACATGGATTTTCCTCAACATCCAATTTGTGATTTAAATATTTTCAGGCACCGCAAACAAATATTAGGTAAAAAACCACACACAAAAAGTGGCAAGGATATAGAGCAATGTGACATAATTGTATTTCACAGCTGTTAGAGAAGGCACTTAAAATTAATCACGAACTCGGCAGGAGCCACTAGTGATATACACTCAAGAGTTACTGAAAATGAATTAGGTCATGTACATCATCTGCTCTCTTTCTAAGGAATTTCTTTTTAAAAATGCATCCAAATACAGTAATGAACTATTGTGTGTGGTGTGCATTCAATCTATTCCTTTTTATTCTATACAAATATGGACATTATTATTATACTCTTTGACTTCTGTTTAATGAAAAGCTATCAGTTAATGGAGTGTTTTGTAACCCCATTACTAAACAATATTCTGTTAATATGGAGAAGCCTTGCAACATTGGAACAATCATTATTTTATGCACTTTCAGAGTAATAATACACATTGAAGATCGCAATACTGCTAAATGAAAATACCTCTATTCCCACGTGCCCCATTATTCTTGGTTTTTAAATACGAGCCCCCAATAAGCATCCCTATTCAAATCTCCTATCTTTCACAGGGTCTCAATACTCTTGATAGCTAAAATATGCACTATGTGACAGTCACTGTCCTGTTTCTGCCAATACCCAAGAATTTGACACACCACTTCAACTCACATGTTTTGTTTTGAGTTGCATTATTTCTCACTTTCTTGTCATTTTCAATACACGGGGTACATATAGGAAGTTAGGTTAGGATATGATAAGCAATCTTTTAGTCGGTGAGCCAAAAGAATTTTACAATGTCACCTAGTAACATGTTTAACTGCCAAAACCACATTTCTTACTTTAGCACGTTGAGTCTCACCTGTTTCCACTGAATACCCACTTTCCACACACACTGCCTGAATGTGCACCCCACATTAAAATGTGACCCTCTGCACCTCTGGTCAGTGCCAACACCATAATGTTTGTTCATTCAGCATAAAGGTGGCCAGGGAATAGCCCACCAAGCCATGAGTCATGCACCTACAGATTCTATGCTCACTGAGTAGCAACGATCATTCTGCATGTGGACACTTAGAAGGATGCAATCAAAGAGTGCACCAGTATTTTACAGCAAGCTCCATTACTCCGCTGTATATTATAAAAGTTCAACAAAGTATTACCAACCCATTCACAACTGAGTTGCAACTGGATTTATCTGATCCCTTTTAGTTAACAGACAGAATAGCACCCACCATGCATATCTGAAATCTTGGTTGGGGTGACAGACTAACTTTTAGCGTAGCTTGAGGTCTTAGTATGTACATCAAATATTTTGATGCACACACATCATACAGGATGTGATTCTAAAGTTTCAAGACTGAACTCGGAACTAGAAATTTATTGGACATTTAAGTACAATTCTTCAAAATATGATACTTCAGCAACAACACAGTGCTGCCAGCAAGTCTTCCACAGTTCTTAGCCCTTCTGGAAGGCCTCAGGCGTCATGCTGTCACGGGCCCTCGTCAAAGCCTGCTGGATGGCGTCGACAGAGTCGAATCGCTTCCCTTTTAGGCCAGTCTTGAGTCGGGGGACGAGGAAAAAGTCACTTGGAGCCAAGTTGGGGCTGTAGGGTGGCTGTGGTAGTGTTGTCACATTGAACTTGACCAAAACTTCGGAGACAGCGCGTGACGTGTGAGGTGGCACATTGTCGTGGTGGAGAATCCAATCGCCCTTGATCGCCAGGTGGACAAGGCGAACTCAATCCCTCAAGCGGCGGAGCACTCCAATGTAAAAGTCACCCGAGTCTGTCCACGAGCAACAAACTCCTTGTGAATCACTCTTTTACCATAAAAAACCATCAGCATGCACTTCACACACAACTTGCTCATGTGAGCTTTCTTGGGCTTCGGTGAGGAAGCAGTGTGCCTTTCTGAGCTGATGCTTAAACTCAGGATCTTACTTGTAGACCCAGGTCTCATCACCAGTAGCCACTTCCTCCAGAAGGTTCAGATCAACATTCAACTGTTGGAGCATTTCCTTGCAAACAGTCATGCGCAGTTTCTTCTGATCCACAGACAAAACTTTTGGCACCAGTTTGGCACACACTTTTCGCATCATCAAATTCTCCGCCACAATCCTCCACACCGTACTCTGAGTCCCAGTTCATCGGCACGATGGTGGTCATTGTTTAAAAGTTCCTGCACTCTCTCCACATTTTGATCCGTATGGCTTGATGATGGCCTCCCAGAGTGGTTGTCGTCTTCAACATTCCCACAGCCATCTTTGAAACGTTTGTGCCACATGAAAACCATTGCAAGGGACTTCTTCCTCAAAGTACTCTTGAATCATACCAAGAGTCTCCGTGGCGCTTTTGTTCAGTCGTATGCAGAACTTAATCACATAACACTGCTCCAAGTGCTGCTCCATTTTCACCTCTCCCACTTTTCAACCAAAGTCAATGACACACACTCACGCTGCAAGCAATAAGCACTCTCCAGGGTTCCGGGCACTCTCCAGTGTTCCAGAGACAACTGCCGCAGCATCAGTTTGTTCCCCGAGACCCCCCCAATACTCCCCCCACCCAGTGGAAGCGGTCTGCACGCGCTCCCCTACTCAGAAATGAATCAGAAGGAAACTTCTGAATCACACCTTGTACATAAACTACGGAAAATACTAAGTGGGGTTGGGGGTAATGGTGATGCACTTTAACTTTTGAGACCAGTTTAATTGAGATATTAACATTTTCTAGTTTGGGAAATGAGTCTTTGGTACTGACAGTCAAGTAACATTGTTGGTTTGCCTAGTGACCACAGGCAGCCAGCCGATGACGGATTGCATTCAAGCAGGTAGCAGGGGCCTTGTAGTTACTTCTCACATGCGAATGGTGCAGTAGTTTCGTCATTTGTATTAATAGTTCAGTCCACAGTTTATTCTGTTTTGTTGTTTTAATGTTTATTTGCTTATGTTTCCTTTTAAACAATGTCCAGCATAACAAGTAATGCCAGCCCAACACGTGACGTGAAACGGAGGAAGAAAAGTGTGCTATCTAGCCAGGACTCCAAATTCATGTTTGGTGAGGGTCTATTTGTGGGTTGGGTGGGTAGAAGAAGGGGGGTAGGGGGAGGGTGAATACTTATTTCCTCTTGCTCAGGTTGTTAAGAGGACTGCAGCAACATTGTAAACAAGCAAGAACACTTGTAAAAATACGGAAATTACAGTACAGTATAGATGCAGCGAGAGTAGCAGAACAAAGCTGTCCCACTCTATCTAAATTACTCATGTCACTACACTTCAGAAAGATTATCTCTAAAGGATACAAATTTTCACTATGTGCTGTGCTGAAAGACAAAGGTTTCAATTATTCCGTGCTTAACAGACACAAAAGATTCATGGAAATGATGTAGTTGCACAGCAGTGCACAGGATCATGGGTGTGAGATTCGAAAACATAGTGTGGACAGATGAAACTTGGGTTAATGCCAGCCATTCATTACATTGAGGCTGTAGTAAAGGAATGACCAAGGGGACCATGGAGTGCCTGTTGGAAAATGAGCACAACTTGTTTCATGCGGGTACATCTGACAGTTTTGTGCCAAACTGCCTGTTAATGTTTCATTTAAAAATTACAGGTGATTACCATGAAGAGATGAACAGTGGGTTTATTTTAAAAGTGGCTCGAGACATTGGTTATGAAGCACCTGCAAAGTCTATCAGTGATCACCATGGATAAAGGTCATTATCATTTCATTGTTCATGATAGGACACCAACTTTTAACAACAAAAGAAATCTTATCCAGTGGCTGAAATGATGAAAAGTGGATTTTGGAGGAATTTGAAGTAGGTGAAATTACTAGAAAATGTGGCACAAAAGAAACCACAATTTCCGACGTGTGTAATTAACGAGACTGCTAAAAGGCATGGACATGAAATTTTTCAGCTTCCTCCATAGTACTGTCACTTCAATGCCATTGAAGAGGTATGCGCACAAATAAAACATTAAGTTGCTGCAAACAATATAAAAATTCACCATCCATACGTAGAAAATAATCATGCACCAGCTGTCAAACAACTGACAAGCGAGATGTGGAAAAAAATTGTGAAGAGTACTGCAAGTATCAGAGGGAGCCAAAAATAAAGGTATTGTGGAGAAATGCATAAAAGATTGAATTATACATCTGAGAGGGAGAATGATAGTTTAAGCAGTGCTGAAGACTATTTTAAATCAGATTTTGAAGGTAACAAGAGTGGCATTTTCCCACTAGTACAACGTCAACATACTCAAGAACATAAGGACAGAGCACACCATCTACCTATCATCATACTACGAGTACTATCTTGAGATTAAAACTGTTACTATACTGATACATTATTCTGTCACTCTTAGAACTAATTAAAATTTCTAATATTTAATAATGGGAACAGAAACTACAGATGTTCAACAATTTGCGAAAATACATTTTCATTTCTATTGTGACGTTTGACAAGTAACCTCATTATCTTTCGGTATAATAGACACTAAATATACTCTCTTCACTTTTTCGAGATTACATGTTACAAGTAGCAACTGCAAATAAATTCACACACAGAAATACGACCAGCATATTGTCGAGACTTTTGATTACGCTGCCAGAGAACCTGTATCACTAGACTGAGTGCAGAGTGGCATAAGACATTTTCAGCAAACACTGCCACCTGAACTGTCAATAACCATCACTTGTTTCGTGAACTGTATGTTAGTTACTGAAATCTTTATATCGATTACTGCTCCCTAATGTCAAAAAATGTGATTTAATCTTGCAATGCACTGCAAACTAGATACATTTCTTCCAGTCACTGCCGCCACAACACTGTAGGAACTGACAATGTTATGCAGTCTGTACAACTGTCACATCCTCCTTACCACATCAATGGACAGCATGGCTATTAATTCCCTACTGCTGCCGCACGAAAACAAAAGCAGATGCTCTATCATATGGTGAACCCAATTTTCTTCAAGACTTACTTTACTGATTTAACTGGTTAACATGTGTTCTCTGTCATACATAAAAAATAAAATAAAATATCCACAATTTTGAGTGCTCATCGTGATACCGGTTGGAAATGAAATTTGTTAGTAATTTAGGCTTTGCTTTACTGTTTCCCTCTGGCAACAATATGCACCTTTGTCACTTTCATGGACCACGTAGCATTCTTCTTCGATCTTGAACATATATTGCTTTCTTATTTTGTTTCTATACAAATGGTACCTGCACACTACCAAAAATGGATAATGCGCATCTTAGGGACAAAGACTGAGGAAACAACTCACAGAATAGAGTTCACAAATACTCTTGAGTGAAATATTAATTTGATGGCAGTGATGTGGATAAGGATTTTTTGAAACACACTTTTCCACAAATTGGACAAAATTAGACACAGATACAGGGTTCTAGGGTGTTTTTGACAGAAGACCACAGGTTCAAGCCCAGTACATGTGACTCACTGTGGATGCTATGACAGTGAAGGTATTTTGAAGAAAAAGAATACTGGCTCAGTGTATGTACATTTAAAGATGCTTAGGTGCTTTCTGAGAGCATTACATCCTTGCAAAGTCCTATTCACCTCCAGCTATTTTACTGATGAACTGGCCCACGTGGCTGCCGAAAAATGTTTTTTCTATAATTTTCATGTTTGTCCTCAAGGCCAACAAATATACTGCCATCTGAATAAATATGTTGGCACATACGTATTTCGTATGGTTGCTGGTATAAGCAACATTGAGATACTACTTTAGTCAATTGCTGGGGTTCCAACTGTCAATGCCCTTTTAATTGTTCTGAAATAGTCAGGTGATCAGTTCCCTTTTGTAATAGCTGCATTTCCCAAATGAGAGCCAAGACATAAAAGCTGTATAAAGTGTGCCATCCTACAAGATATCTCAAAGGGAAATTTATATTCGTACCAATGTAGAAATTTCTTTCTGCAGGTACATCCCATCGAAGTCTGAAATTTCAAGCAGTACATGCTATATAGTCTCACAGACACGGACGACTTCAAACTTTTGAATGTTTGGTGTGTCTGAATACACTTACAACTTTGAAATAAACACAAGGGCGAGAAGAAAACAAATTTGGGCATGCTTACAATGCACCAAACTTAAGAGCAAGTAGCAATACTGTCACACAAACCGTGAACAATACTACTACAATTACTGTACATAACTACCACTGTTGGTATACATGGAATCGGGTGTCCATTCCCTCTGATCAGTACGCCACACCAGAATTACAAACTGTAACTTTCAAACGGTGAACTAAAGGGCAGAAAAAAGGGATACAGTGAGGAATGAGTTTATAATACTGTTGGATGTGGAATTTCATCATTTGACCCGTTTTAGATGTTTCTCATAACAATAAGAAAATAAAGAAACATCTGAACATTCCTTGTTCAAACTGATAAGGACTTACAATATGAACATAGGTGGTGTCAAGTTCCAGCAGGCAAGCTAATAAGGTGAGAATACAGCAATACAACCCAGAAAATGGTGTAGGCATTTTTATCACATGCTTGCCATGACAAGTTTTTAACTCCTTGTTTTTATTCAGAGGCATTACAGCCATCAGTGAGCACAACTAGAATAACGAAGGTCAACAATTCAGAGTTTAAATATCCGAGATTTCATTTAATACTTCGGCAATAAAAACTCCACGACAATAGTTGTTAGTGGACAAAACTGATTACTGGCCAGTACAAAAAACCAACAATGACGGTAATGCCGACTTGAAAGGGATTCTCATGCAGGAAGTATGGAGTATTCCTTTGTTCCAATTAAACACTTTTCAATTGCCTATCATAATAACAAGGTAATTTCTTAATTGCAACCCAACAAACTTTGTTTTATTTAAATCCATGACGAGTTTCAAAGGTTTAAACCTCCATCATCGGGTGGATTTACATTATTTAGTATGACATTTGTTTGTGTGTGTTGTGTTACTTTGTTTACAATGCTTGGGAATGTAAAACTTAAGCGCATGAACAACTGTGTGTGCGATGATGTCACTAAGGCAAATGAAAGTGCAGGAGTATTTTAAGTACAAAAATCATATACCGTACTGATTAAAATCTTCAATCCTGTCTTCTTTTGTTTCTCCTCAATATTAAGGAAAGAATTGTTCAAATTTATGCACTGTAGGGTTAAAGATCTATTCCAATGTGTAGTTTGGTATGATTCATTCTAATGGAAGTCAGGATACGCAATTTCAGCAGGCATGGTACATATCAATTCAGGCAGGCTAGGAAAAGTCTTACCTTCACAGTCTTGGATGTTGTTGAATTAAACATATGTTAAAATGAAAGACCAAGTAAGGAACATGTATTTTTTGTTTTCTCCAAAAAATTTGTTCAGAGATGCAGCCCTCCAAAGACGACACTGCACATACCATTTTAAAGATACGAATCTTGGAAATAATTTTAAAATGTTGTGTCTCTGGAACAGTTCTAGATATTTTGATGGTCTTTCAATTTGGAAGATAACTGCTTTATGATTACAAGGAAATCCTCCATTTGGACTTACGGTAGCATTAAGTTCACTAAAATTTCGTATAACTCTTGACTGGTGTCTATAATCTCTGCAATCCACCAGACGCAGTCATACAAACATGCCAGAAACATCCCCTTCTAAGAATTTGAATCTGCTGTTTCTGAGGTTTTGGCCAAATTAATGAAATTTCTTCTTTCCTGCTCTTTAAAGTGTGTGCAACATGAGTTCGCCCATCACTGAGTCCAAAAATGTGTGTTCTGAATTCCTTTCACTGGAGTATTTGTTTGGACCAGTCTTCTTTCTTCTGGTCACGGAATTCTTCGATTTCCTCTTTGGACAGAAAATGAGGGCTGTGGATGGGTGAGATTTAACGACTCTCGCAAAATTTTCAGCATTCTGAATCACAGCTGTATTTGGTCTAGAAAGATTATGTTTTGTAGTATGGTGCTTCAGCAGGCCGCCTACACAATCACAAGGACTCTTCTCGTATAGCACAGTATACCCAGTCAGTTGGCACAATCGACTTACTCAACAGCTGGTAATGATTTTTAAAATGGCTAGGAGCACCATCAGAAATAATGATCTTGTCTGCCCCTGTTTGCAGTTGAATTTTGTGCATTGTTAGCAAAGCAGGTGCTGAGTCATGCCATGTGTCATCACTTATAATTACAACACTTGTCACTGTAAAAATTGAAACCTGGTATTTACTCCAATGATACTTCTTGTGGGAGACTTGCAGACCAGTTCTCAGCAAAATCACAATGAAGCACTAAACACAGCCTGTACACACACTTTCACTTCTGCAACGTGTTTTTGCTGCAATTTCTTCAGATGCTGGTGTGTTACTGCTTTCACTGACCACTTAAAAAGTTCATCAACAAAACTGTCAAAGGCAACAGTCTTCCTAATTAGTTTATTTTCCTCCCATGTAATTTCTGCAGAGTTATCTGCTTTATCTTCCAGGCCAAGTGTATGTGAAGACAGTCCTCCCTTTCCAGAGCAGTCACCACATTCTTGAAGCAAAGAAGTGTCTCACTTTACGTCACAGATTACTAATGACTTCACACGTACAACCAAGATGTCATGTCACGTGCTCCAGTAAGTTCTTCAAAGTTACCACACGAAGTTCAAAATTCATGCAGTACAAACAGACAGACATATCTACGTGGATGTAGAACTACCTACTTAGGTCATAGTGCATAAAATTTTGATCTTCCAATATGTGAAGTTATGTTTCTTTAATACTGCAAGTCATCTACCTCTCCACTCCCACAACTTTTTGACCTTCAATTGTTAACAGTGTTTTTTTTGTTGGCACACTGGTGAGAACAGTCCCAGATAAAATGACTGCACTATTTGAACTTGAGCTGCTTCTACAGGGTGACCATAATAGGGATCTGGTCTTACAAGGATTCCTTTTACAGACCTCAAGTTTCTTGATTTGTCTATCATGTACTTTGATACTGATGGAACATGGTTCAAATTTGATTTCTTTAAAGATGTCTCTAAATTTGTTTTCTTTGAAGAATAGTTAAAACTTGCACCTATTCACTGCAGGATGTATAATATTCAACAGCTGAAATGATATGTGTGACAAATTCCTTACATGAGGTGGACGAGTGTTTTGGTTCATTTTTTTCTGAAGATGGAATTTCTACTTTTAAGGGTGTGGTCAGTTTTGCTGTAATGTATTCATCCATAGCTTTAGTAATTTCTCTGTGCTTTCTTGATGCGTAGAGCTTATGACTTGACTTCACTGACAACGGTTTCGTCAAAGGAGTAATACCTACGTCTGTAGTTGACTGATTCAGGGTATTCAATTCTTCCTCTACTGATGCAAAATCTGCATCATGGGAGGCTTCACCTTGTTCAGATAGTGTCATTATTATTCTGTCAAAACATTTAGAACACAAAAAGTCATCACTGGAAGTATCATCACTTTGAAATAGAGTCTTCAAATGAGAAAACTTATTCCCACCCTGAACAAAGTCTTGTTTTTTTGGCTGTCATATATCACTCTTTTCTTGATATGCAAATAGCCAGCACACTTCACTCTCCTGTGGCCCCAGTCAGAAGACATTTCAAATAGTTCTTTTCACAAAAAAAAAAAAAAAAAAAAACAAACAAACAAACCTCATTGAAAGTCCTCAGATTTCTTAAAAACTTCAGTGAACAAATTAGCACTGAGCAACTGTAATACAAGAAACCTGCAATGAACAATCACAATGAAGAAACTGACAAACTACAACAAAGTGTAAGAAATAATGGCGAGTGAAAAGGAAATTAGTAAGAAACAGCTTCATTGAAGACATACATTACCCTGAAAGCTAAATTTTTTTTTAAACAAAACCTTTCCTAAAACTGGAAGCTCTCCTTTACAGAGAAACAGTAATACACGGTACTGATCAACAGGAAAAAAAATCTACCTTTCCTGGATTGGCATTTTTGGGAAAACTGTAAATTGCAAATTAAGTTCAGAAGGCGACAGTACAAGAACTTTGACAGATATGTCCAAACAGAGGATACCATTGTAATTACAAAGCAATCATCTTTCAAATAAAAAACCAACGAATTATATAAAGCTGATAGAGATACAGCACTGTAAAAATTTTTTCCGAAATTCGCATCTTCAAAATAGTGTTCGCAGAGTCCTCTTTGGGGACCTGTATCTTGGGGCAGGAATTTTTTTTGGAGGGGGGGGGGAAAAATCTCTCACACATACTCCAGAATTTTAACATATGCTAAATTCAACAACATCCAAGACTATAAAGGTAACACCCCTGCCTGAAGTGATACGGATTATGCCAGCAGGTAAATATACTAACTTTTATTGAAATTGTGTGTGTTCTCCATTTCAAACATAAAAACACAGAGAGTGCACTTGTATACATATAACAAACAGCGTCAATATTAACATTGATGAAACTGGGTACACTAAAGCTGAAACAACCACGTATGTTCTTTAGTGCTACATGAACTTAAATGGCCACAGCAGCACAGCACCAGTAGTATCCTAGATATGTACATAACAAAAAATCAAGGGATATCTTAATCACACAATCTTAGTTTAGGAAATTTAATTGTTACTTTCACGATCCCTTGGGTTGAGCATGCAACTGTCATGGCCCCAGATATATATTTTCTTTACAGTGTTGACAACACAATGGTATTCTAGTGGCAAACTTTGTGTGTGCAGTGTCAACTTTCACTACTCTTTAACACTAATTGCTTGCAAAAACACTAGCACAAATGCTGTATCTAGACATCCGTATGTAAAGCTACATACAAGTTTGTAACAATCACCATTCTGAATAACATTTGATACCTTTTTCAACTGAATCCATTTCCTTTCAATCTAATTTGAAGCTCACAATGTTTGTAGAAATGTGAAGGAAAGGGACCACAGCCCAATGCACAAAAACAGAAATACACAAAGGTTGCCTATCACTCAAAACATTTACAGGAGGAAACTACAAAACAGCAATATATTGACATTTTCACCCAAACTGGACTGTTACCTGATAGCCTGCTCTCGCTGTGCTTTCCTAATTTCAGGCTTCATATTCCTTTTTGCCATGATGTCAGTAAGAGATGCACCAACAATAGCTCTGTGAAATTTCTGGGTGCGACGGGTTCGCTTTTTGGTCTGTTCCTCTTCCTGACCTTTCTTGTGCTTCCGCCTAAACAGGTACACAGAGTGTAATACGAGCAACAGGAAGTCTGAGGATAGTATGTAATTTTATGACAGTACTCAGTTATTAAATTTTCATCTGGACTCAGTGGATTGACAGATTATTAGAAACATCATTGAATGAAATAAGTTGTGAATGTAGTTGCTGAAATGAGTAATTCAGCCACAAAAAGTAACCTATTATTAAAATACATTTTAAAAGTTTTACTGTTTGATGTAAAGGAAATGTTTATACTGCAATTAAGTAAATTAACTGATATATCTAATGCTACACGCTGCGACATAACTACAGAAATGTTACCTGTATAACACCGTCCATGTCACCTTCCTGGGATTCCTTTTCATCAAATGTGAAGATTCACATTTCGCATTAAGAAAAGTAAAAGTCTGTAACAAGTAAATACACTTAGTTAATAAGTAAGCAGAAGATAAAACAAAATCAAGGCAGCTGACAACCCACATGCATAAAAAAAAATTAAAGCTTACAGTGCGACGATTATTTTGTATCCAGGGGTATTTACAATCATCTACAACGGCAGCGCCCACTACGTGCCTCTGAGGAATCGTGGATTAACACCCCAATAGGTGCGCCACAGCCGAACAAACAACCTATCCCATTCATTTCCAAACAATCAACTACACGTAAATATCTACAACAAATGAAATCTTGAATATGATGAACATTTGATAAAATACAACCTAGAAGTGATCAAATTCACAAGTGAGTGAAATGATTCGCATATTGCACAATCTGAAGAGATAACTATTTTAACACTTTACAGAGTGAGTCAGCTTGAAACATCTCCATTCCAGCAGTGAACATTACCAATCCAGTTTTACGACCGAAATTAAGTTCCGCAAATCTGATCAAATAAATATGCACACATTGCGAAGCTTGTAACAATTACTGGGGAACACGTACATCGACACGTTATGACACAGCTTTGCATGGCGTTTCAACATCCGCCTATCATTATTTCCATAAGTATGTTGAATGTGCTTTTTTCCCCAAAGTTTACCACGAACAATGAAAGTTATTACAAATAGCACAAGCACACTCGCAAACGCAATTACAACTATAGAACATTAACCACTGTTTGAACAAACAGAATTTACCAATCGAGCCCTTTACAGACGCCTGCTATTAAGCTTTTACAAACATCACGGAACACAGAACTCAACACTAACTTAAAAAATAACTCTTACCTTTCCGTCTGTCTTGACCATGGTTTTCCCATGGCCAGGGTATATTTTATACCCACTGTAGGCACACAGTCCGATCCTGTTAACGAAATAATTTTGTTACATTTCATTATTTACAAATCTAACAGCACAACACAAGAGATGATACCAGAAACAACAATCAAGAAATTCTCATGCTGTACTTACTTCATCTTCTCTCACAGGAAACGGAACACTAAATGGCAGATCCAAACACCTTCCGTTGTTGTTAAAGATACTACACTACACAGTTGTGTTCTACGCTACTTCATGTCCCTAGATTTCAAGACAAATGAGTGGCGAAACTTTCGCTACTGAAGCGCTGGAAAACGGCAAGCCTCTAAAACACAGTGAGGAGAATGGTCGTAAGCTGTGTGTATGACCGGAGAAGCAACAAATTTCGGAGCGTGTTATGTCACTATTGCCTAGTGTAGCAATCGCCACCAGGAAGGTAACCTACAAAGTGATTTTTGTATGTTTTGGAACAGAGACCGGTTTTTTTGTTACGCTATCTCTTTGAAGCGGAGATTATCCTTGTTTGTTCAGCTTTGACTATTGTAACTTGTTTAGAGATATAATAAAGTTATTGCAGCGCACTAAGGCGACCGATTACATGCCAGATGGCTAGAAATTGGGTGACCCACGAAACAGAAAAGGAACACGAACGGAAAAAAGGCTATACGAAGCAGTACGGTATCATCTTGTCAAGATTCGAAGCGAAGTCAAATGGAAATGCAACTGCTTGTATGCAAGAAGAATTACACAAGCAAATAGGAGAACTACAGGTAGAGTTAAACACGCAGGATAATAGAGGGTCGGCGCAACGATTAATGAGAGAAAAAAGTAATTCGATGAATGAAGAATGTAAGGAGTACACAGCAACAGTCAAGCAGTGAACGAACGTACAAGTATCGCTGTTCTTACCAGATAAACAAGAATTGTAGTTTGGCATGCTAAGTCTGGCATTCACGCAGAACAGCGTGACCGATGAGCGCACGAAATTCGCGGTGACAGTCAACAGTCTACGCCGGTAGTCGCCAAACTTTTTTGCTCGAGAGCCAATATTGACATTGTGGGTCGGCATCTCGCGTCGCAGGTGTACTGATCTCATTATTAATAAATAGCTTACATAAATTAATGTGTTATGAGCCCCAGTAGACTAGCTATAGAGTTGTTGCTGACCTCCAAGTACTAATCTTTAAAATTCATGCCCATTCAGAGCACTTTGTGTTGACTGTTCTCAGTTGTGATTGCTGCCTCCCTCATCGACCCTAAGTGCCTGAGTGTCCTTGTGTTTTCTTTGTGAGCTGATGATTAATAATTGGAATTGTACTTACATTTAAATGCATTTACAATGTGAGACACAATCACAAATGTTTACTAAATGTTTTGAATGCCATTTTTCCTCTACTCATTACATTATATTACAACAGCCTCAATTTTATTTCATCTTCCTTGCTAAAAATATGTATCACTTTTAAAACTGACCATCCCTATAACATGCATTCAAGAATTCATGTTACTTCCATTTGAAATTTACACAATAGCAGGTCACTGACACGATGAACACATGCCAGTGTTTATCAGCACTGGAAGACAAACGAGAAAACATTCCTTCTATCACATCCCCTCACCTCACAATGACAAATCTATCTACCCCAGTATCGAGCTTCACTTTAAGGTGATATACCAACTTTTCACACACCTACTACAAATCTTCCAGAGTATATTTGATTTGACAAAGAAAGCAGATACAGCAGATACAAATGGTAAGTATTTATTCTCTATTAGATTCATATATAAATCAGTTAGCCTTTCTCAAAAGGTATTAAACATTAACTCACCTGTAACAAATATTATTATATTTTCGAGAGTGATGAAGAGTAAATACTAACAATACGCAACTGTTCACTGCACCTGACTCTTGTTTTTTAATGATCAACCATATTTATGATACTAAAATCATGTAATACAGGGAATAAGAGTTTTAAACCGCCATATGCTAGATTGTCAACAATGAGGGATGTATTCATGGCAGTCGATAGCTGGCGATTTCGTTTTGAATAAGTATTCATCAGAGTCTATTGCTGGCACTGACTAGAATAATCCTTGCGGTAACAAGTGCCAATGAAGGCATTCGCCATCCACAAAATTTCACAGTATAACTGCTATCATGTTTGTGAGTGTGGAAAATAATATAAAGTGCTTCTTACCAGTTTTCAATAAAGTAAAAGAATGAATACTGTGCGCCAGTCTAACTGAGTCCAGCCCACGTTATCTAAGTGAAAAATGAGTTCGCCTGACTTGCGTAGTTCTATAATGTTCATGCCACTTGAAAGGTGCATATGAAGAGTGCGGGAAAGGAGGAGACATATTAGAAATTTGACTTTTTTGAGTCAGTTTCAAAACAGTATCTGAGATAAGTGTATTTTGTTCCTGAAATTGATTTCAGAAAAATTTCTTGCAAGATCAGACAGTTGTATCATTGAAAAATTCTGTGACGTTATTCAAATGACCGCATAAACTTTATTCTAGTGCCATTAATTTCAAACTTTCGAAATGAGAAAAAGCCAACGTTTCCCTTCATTTCCGATCTCCTTCACAAGCCAAAGGCTATGTAAGAAAGCTATGGGTTTGTGTTTGGAGCTGAATTTTTATTTGTTCTAATTCCAAAATGAATTTAAGTGTAATAATAAAATTGTTAGTTAATGTGACTTCTGATGTTCTACATTTTCGTCTATCTTGTACATACTTGCGTCGTTTGGACTGCAAGCAATCCTCATTGCGTGTTCTACATGACTGGAAAGCCAAGTATGATATTTATTTTTCAAGTACTTCATTTTTGAAAACAGATCTTCGCAAAAGTAAGTTGAAGGGAATAGAGTTCAAATAAGCTGTGCACAGTCTCATAAATTTTTGTAATTGCTAGGCATACATTTCCCAAGTTCATTGTACCCTGGCATTTCATGATGTTTTGCAAACAGAGCTTTAAGCTGTGTGCTGTGTTGAAGTCAGTTAACAAATAAGTGTTTTGAAACACAACTTGGCAGAATGATTTGAGATCATCATGTTCAACATGCCAAAGATTCTTTATGAGAATGAAACAGCCTTGAATATTTGTAACATCTATATTTTTTTATTTCTTCCAAATATTCTTTCAAGTAGTATGCCATGTCTTGGTGGGTATTTTCAGTCATAGTTACGTCTGATTTTTCCATAGCAGCGGTCAGAAAACTAAACAAGTCTTTTGCTTCAAGTTCGTTTACATGCAAGTGTAGTTTGGCTTCAAATGCAAATATTTTATTTGGTATTTGCCCAATATCTTATTTGATGCTTGCAATTCCAAATTTAGTGTCTTGAATTTTTGTGCAATGTCGGACAAGAAAGTTGTAAATGTTATTTAAATAGGATGGAACTTAAAATCGCATTGCAGAATCTTTCTCAAACTGCGGTCTGAAATCCCCAATGCGACAGCATATCGTCGAGAAGAACGTTGCAACGATTGTTGAACTGCTGTTCTCACCTGCTGCACATTTTCTGGCGTTCTGATGGATCTGCATCGGCCATGTATATCTATTCTTAGTGTGCTACCAGCTTCCTCTAACAGCAAAACCCAGGACCGAATTGTGTCGCATTAGGAACACTATTGTTGCGTCGAATGTTGAACTGTCGCTGAAAATCTCGTCGTGTAGCGATCACAGATCTGTTGTTTTCATGGTAAACGAGAACAACAAAACCACGATGTACAACAGTCCAGACCATGTTGCCTAGTGAATAGGGATCAACGACTCAACAAAGGCAGACCACGTGCAACTGCCTAAACCCGCTACAGCCCCAGCAGTAATCGATAGAAACTGTGTAGTTGGTTCTGTCACACCCTGTACTTCATATGATGCTTTTTGTGACAGCCTCATTTTGCCTGCCTGCTACTAACATCGTCTTGTTGTTGATTTTACATGAGCAATTTTTTCTTTTCTTTCATTTGAATCAAAAGGAAAAACTACTGTAAATTAACCATGCTCACTTGTGTAGTGGCGAAATAATTTGTATCTCTTCATTTCCAGAACAATTTCCCACCATTTTAAGCAAATCGCAGTATCTTTGTGTCTGCTTATAAAAGAAAATTTTTCTCATATTCCTTGCAAACTTCTATTCTCTTCATTTATCTTCCTCTTAGTCACTATTTTTGATGGTACAACAGCCATTATTTATTTCAACAAAGACAGTCAAGCCACGAATCCCCACAAAATACTTATAATGCGACAAAAGCTAAGGAGCACCGAAACTTAAACAGTGGCTGATGAAGCTGAGGTGGTGGCAGGCTGTTCGCACAGTCAGTGCATCCCTGTCCTTGACGTTCCCCTCACGCTCTGCTCTGTAGGTAAGCCTGTAATGTTAATGAGATTTTATGTGATGGCGATTCAAATTCAGGTCCTATCAGCGAAAGTACTCTTATAAAGTAAAAGGCTCTCCTGTTATGTGGAAAATTGGGAAATATGCGCTTGCGAGTTATTTAGGTCTTCAAAAAGAGGGTTGATAGGTCCTGAGTAACTATAATGGTTAACGTTTGCATTCAGAACTGAAGAATCGAATAAGATATTTCAAATGAACAATTACTGAAAGAAACGAAAACAGCAAATAAACAAACATAACAATTCAAATATATTTTAGGATTGTTTTAGATATGTTTACAAAATTGGTAAAGTACATTTCACAATGTTTGGATAAATTTTATTTTAAATAAAAGAATAAACAAATGAAGATGTGGTAAAGGTCAATAAAGCATAGAGCTCAGAACAAAATAGTAGTAATACAGCCCAATCAGCTAAAAGTGGAAATGACAAAATGATGTGGAGCACCTTCTTCTCCTGTATCCTTTATACACAAATGGCTGAGTAAAAGCAATTATGTTTGGTCATGAATCTGCATCTTTATCTTGTAATATTACAAAATAAATTTGAGTGTAAAATAGTTTAATTAATGTGCCTTGTGATTTACTGTTTTGGCTATCTCGTCCACATTTGCACCTATTCAATTGCGAGCAATTCTTGCTGCGTTTTCTAAATGTGGTGTCTGTGACTATCAAGTGAGACAGTATTCTCATTATTGTACAATTGAAATTATTTTGCATCTTACAGCCATCAGTTTCAGATTTTTGCTGATGTCAGCTACCTAATAGCTGTGTCACTATAGCTGTGTGGCGAAGTGTTATTGATTTTACTATGCATGTGCATGACTCTGATTAATAATTGTAACATTTAAATACACTACTGATTATGAGACACCATCACAAAAGTTTGATAAACGATTCTACTAACTTCGTTGTACTACAACAGCCTCAATTAGTTTAATGTCCCTTGCTACAAATAAGTACCACAATTTGTAGAAGACCATCTCTGTAATACAAATTCACTAATCCTTGTTACATCTGCGTCAAAGATTATCCTATAGTAGCTGACAGATATGAGTCGCACATGCTCGTGAGTTGTCAGTACTGGAAAACAAATAATAAAACATTCTCCCTCTCACATCCTCTAACTTCATAATGGTCACACTACTTACCAATCTACACCTGAGGTAAGTGGCCAACTTTACAAAACTCATGGCTGAACTGAGCAACATCAGTTAAAATTAAGCACATTTTAAAATATTACTGTTTCTCTATGTATTTTATTTTGTTATTAAGCAGGATGCTCTTAACATTAGTTGACTTTTGGATTTGGCTGGTATTTGCATATCTCTCTCTCATTCTCTCTCTTTCCCTCTCTCTCCCTCTCTTTACTGAAGTTCCCTGTTCGCTTCTTTCTGTATGTACAGGCTGATCTCAGAAACTACTGAAGGGATTTTGATCTGCTTCTGACTGATAGATTGATTCCATTTACGACTATTTCATGGAAGCTGGTTGAAATATGATGAGTTAAATTCGACCGCTGCTGTGAAAATGACAGAACTACCATATAAATACAGCTATCGCATCACCAGACAGCAGCGAAGCTTTGAGCAGAATTTGAGTTGGGCCTGGTGGTCTTGCTTGTGCCTGACGAGTGAAAGGTCACAGGACTGAATATTGGTTGGATCACAGAATTCTGTCTCTGTTTTCAACGTACAAAACATCTCTCAATGATGATGGAGATTCACCAGAAAAGAAACGAGTTTCAGATTTCACGTTCAGCTGTAAGTCACCTTTTCCCACCTGGATAACTGACTAGGGAGACACAAATCGGCGAAATGATTTCCAATTGAAAGACATGCACCACAGCCTTTAGCCATGCGAGATTATCGTTGTTACCTAAATCTAAAGGTATACACAGGTACATAATTCCCTTTCTATACATATTATAAATTTAAGTCCCCTGCCACATTTTTCTGCATTATGTGTTTGAATTCGGCTGCTATTAGCATTGAAGATAGACAATCAGGCTGTTGCACATGGGTATTTAAGCAGCCCACCAGATACAATTAGAGTCGGTTGTTCTCATAGTGTAAATGATAGTGCACAAGAATGCTTAGTGTGGAGTGTGGAGCAGTGGGATATGTCAAACGATGTTGTTGTTGGCCTCTTCTCCACACAGGCATGCATGAACAGCTGTGTTGTGGCTCACTTATTAAGCAGGGCGTAGCTGGACCACTCTTCAGTGCATCGATTGGATGGAGTGAAGTATAACTGCTGCTGGTCAGTAGAGATGATATTGCACGAAGTGAGGACACAGTTGATGTTGTCGTCCATAACGAGATTGCTGATTGGTATTGGTGTTGGTGGGGGATTAAGTGATGAAGATGATGATGTCATCGCTACAGATATATCCTGCTCCATTTGCAATTGCTGGAGCTTGTAATGTTACACATGTGTAGTTGAGCAATTTTACTTCCTGGAGGTGGTATGAGGGAAGGTGAAATTGTTGTAAGTCTAACCGCTAGTGGGCTCAGGGCTCAGAGCGCACTGCAGGAATTCCGACTAGGTGACCAGTACAAGTAAGTCCAGGTACAAAGGTGAAAAGTGTCTCCAGAAAGGGGAAAACCCCAAAGTCTGGAATTTGGACAGTGGTTGCTCACACAGCGTTTGTGCAGAAGCTGCACCAAAAATGGCTGAGTCCCAGAGAAGCTGGAAGATGGCTTCTTATAGCTCTTAGATTATCCAAAATAATTTACAATCAAGTATTAAAGCAAATTTAAATACATTTGTGATCTCAGAAAAATGAGAGATGTCCAGTGACACAACGATATTTTCAATATCTTTAAAACTGCAGAAGTTAATGTTTCACAGTGAATAAAGGTTTCTATAATGAACCTCTGAATTAACATCTTTTCAATACTTTTTGCAGTTTCAACATTCAATATCTCATGTGATAGCATTGCACTATAGCTATGATCTCTGAAAGGTATATATCTGTATCTATTTTATTTCTTGATTTATTACGTTTCTTATAACTTTTCATTATGCAAATGTTTGTGAGAACATCATATTCTCCCCATTTACACAGTTAATGAACACAGCAACAATATATAACTTTTGTCACAATTGTTTATTTATTTAATGAACAGTTTACTATTTTGCACATATCTTTATTTAAATATTAATTATGATTGATAATACAAGAGCATGTTAATTTAAGAAGTTAGTCAATCTGATATGTTATCAGACACCACCTTTGTAAAAGAGTGCCAAAAGAGACTTCTGACAAGCGGGCCTAAATAATTGTTTAAACTATACTTAGCATCCAATCTGTTGTCATTCATTGTGAGCGCACTTGTGCAAGAACACTAGCTGTTTATTTATGGACAAACCTTTATTTATACTTATTTTGAATGGTTTAAGTGTGACAGAATGTTTATACATTTCTTTATTTAAATATTGTAGTAATATATTAGTGAAGACCAGGAAGAGGTTAAGCTGAGTCAGATGATGTCTGTAGAACGTAAGAACAATGTAATTTTGGTGAGGACAGCCTTCAGCCAATGGAAAAGCATACAGTAGTGGAATTCAACAGTAGTCAAGTGGAGAGAAACACTTGTCTGGATGAAGAGCTCAACAGAGCGATTCTAGACACTTTTACATGAGTTCTGGAAGGAGGTAGATCTGCATGTATTAACGAGTGGTATTCAATAGTTGAGGTGTTTCATTGTGGATGGTGAATACCATATTTTAACTTCTGGAGGGATTCATATTTTGAAAGGTTTGAATGTGCTCCAGAGTATGACTCTAACATTTTCTGCTTGTGTTACAAAACTGAAGACAGACACAGTATGAGCTACTATTCTTCGTATCACATATGACAAATTGCAAATAATCATGCTGAACTCTGAAATGTTTTGAGCTGGTATTATGATTATGATATGGACTTATTTTTGTGTATCTTTGATTACAATTTAGTTTGGGGATTTTACCACCATTCTCATAACGCTATCAATGTAACTTTACTCCGAAGAGTACCTTCTGCCGTGTTTTAACGGAATATCATAGGACGACTTTCCATTTATTTGAGATGTCCTTTCTTGAATAAGCATTATTCAACATAATTCTGTGTCATCTACATCAACTACAGACGTTAGAATAGAGCAACATTTATTAAATTATTCATTTAACTTGTATTTTGTATTTTATGAACTCGCAACTCTAGCGAAAGTATAGACTATTCGACTGCAGGATCACAGCTACAGTTTACTATTTGCAGCGAATTAGTTGTGAGGCATAAAAGCAGATTTGCGCAGCTTGACCCCATGGCTAAATCGAGCTTTTCTTTTTAAACAGAGCTGTGTTTAGCCCAAGTACCTGAAATACAAGTAACAACAGGTAAAGACGCAATTGGATTGCTTGTATGGAATGATGTTTGGAAGAGCAACTACTCAGTAGGAGCCATTATGTATCATCAGGAGATGTAGTTGTTCCTTGGCAGCTGTGCCAGTGAGGATTCTGTCTACCAAAAACTGAGAAGTAATAGTGTCTGAGTCGACAACCTGCATAAGTCTGTAGTTGTTACAGGATATGCTGGGAAGTGTCCTTCATCAGCCAGCCATTCCCTGTGTTGTTCTTCCACAATGAGACGGTCATCAACGAGTTCTACTGACTTCTTTTCAAGTTGAAATCGTTGCATGTCTACTCACACTACAAATATGTTGTCATCTGAAGCGTTATGAGTACTGTTGTCTGTGTGGGCATTACTATTGTCAGTCACGTTGGACGTATCTGGTAGGACTCACACAGGCTTGAGTCTGTTGACAGTAACAGCCGTTGTTTTCCCTGAAGTAAGTTGTGAAACATGTTAATGCTCTGCCTAATCACTTTGTGTGGCCCTGTGTATGGTGGTGGCAAGGCCAAAGACAGTGCCATCTTTCAATATTATGTAATTGCGGTGCTTAAAGCGTGATGGACAAAGAGTTTTCGTGAACCATGTGCATGAAGGGGTGCTATCTTGATAAGGTCGATATGCTGCTTCACCTTGTTGACAAGCGTCGGAAGTTGTTCATCATTAATGGTTTAGATGACTCTGTGAAGTCCACCAGTAGAGTTAGTGGAGCAATATAAAGGATTTCCGCTCAGGTCTTCCTTATATGCAGAATGCACACTTAAAAGTACCCACTGTAGGATCTCTGTCCAGCCTCTCTGTGGCACAAGAGGACTTCTTTGAGAGTGTGGTGCAATCGCTCCACAAAGACATTACTTTGAGGGTGGTATGCCATGGTTCTGAAGCGCTGGACACAGCACAAGTGAAAGAGTTTGGTGAAAAGTGCTAATTCAAGTCGTCCACCTTGATAAATCGTTATGGAGGTGGGGCAGGGAAAACGGGAAATCTTTAAATTGATAAATGCCTTCACTGTGTTTTCTGCCATGACGTCAGATATCTTACATTATTGGTTGTCAGCAGATGCTTGAGATCAAGTTCTACAGCCCCTTTTGACATTTGGCCACACGTAGTGGTCTGTGACAATTCTCATTGTTGGATGGATCTCTGGATGAGACAGCTGAGTTATTTTATCGAAGATGACTCTCCTCCTGCTGAGATGTATGAGTGATTAAAGACGACTCTGTGAAACATCACACAATAGTTGTGTTGATAAGCCAGGAACTGCGCAGCATTCCGCGCCCAAACTGGTTGTGGTGTTGCATAGGAGTTAACGAAATTGCGTGTCTTGTAGTTGTGCTTCTACTAGTTTGTCATCAGTGTGCACTAAGAGTATGTTGATATATTTATTTTATTTACACGTCAAGTTCCGTAGGACCAAATTAAGGAGCACATCTCTAAGATCATGGAATGTGTCAGTGCATGAAATAACAACATAAAAGTAATAACCGATAAAAATAAAATGTTTATGAACCTGAAAAAAGTCAAACCATAAGTTTCAGTAAATGAAATCAACCATACAAAAAGAATCAGCTTAATTTTTCAAGGAACTCCTCAATAGAAAAGAAGACAGTCAGAGGCGTGTCCTAAACATCCTCTTTGAACTGACTTACTGATTCAGGCACTGTCGATAATACTGTGTTGTATGCCGACCAATTGGCCTGGTAGTCAGTCGACTCCCTGGAAAAGAAGTGTAGAACCACTCTGACCACAGAATCACTCACATCTGAAAGTGCTCCACTGAGTACGATGATGTCATATGCAGTGGTATCTGTACATGCTCAGTTCGGCTTTGCTGGCTGTTGCTATGTGTCATGATTTGGTCCCTGGCTGAGGCAGAGCTGATCTTGTTGTCCAAGTGATTAATGTATTATCGATGTTGTACCACAGGTAGAAGCTTGTTTGCCAAAATGGTAGAAATGCTGTTCTGACATCCTGGCTAGCCGCAGGAGTAAGACTTTCTTAACCCTGCCACATTTGTTGATAGCAGGACGAGACAGAACAATGTCACTAATAATGCCCAGATGGTTCAGTAATGTGATGAACTTGGAGCTATCGTTGAAAATTCCATGGTTATACAGAACACATTTGGCGATAGCAAACAACATAGGCAGTTGTTCTGGGTGGAAGGGTGCTAGTTTGTGAGCTGAGGAGAAACGAACTATAACTGAAATTTTGTTACGCATGTGAGACCACAACGACAGACAAGCTCACTGGACGTGACACAAATTGAATTCCACAGAAATGTTTTTTGTATGGCCTGACCAGCTGAGCTTTGCATGATGATGCAAATGGGTATGGCGGAACTGTACTCAGTGCAGTAGACATGGTAAAATCGAAAAACATTCAATTGCTCGAACAGTCCACGGGTGTAGTCCCGGTCCATAGTGTACAATGGGCACAATTACTCGGCGATCAGACATGTCGCTATCGTCAGGTGACGAACTGAGCTCCTGAGGGCAGGCAGTCGTCTTAAATCCCCTCCCCTCACGAGGCGTTCTCTCCGCGGTCCGCGCCCGCACGTCAGCGGTCAGTGAGATGCTGGCGTCGTCGTCACTCGAGTGAGCGATGCCGTGCGAGCAGGACCACGCTACTCAGGCGCAGGGTGTGGCGGACCGCTGCCCAGCGGGACGGGCTCGTGCGACCGAGTCAGCCCCGCCAGCGGCTCCATCCGGCCCCCCACGTACGACGACGCGGCAAACGACGACGGACAACGGCCTGGATTCTTCCTCTGCGGCTACTTGCCCGCTTTCAGCAGAGCAAGTGTACAAAGTCCTGACGCGTTTACATACGCAACAGGACTACCCGCAGCGCGCTGCTGACGAACGAGCTGAGCGCAAGTTCCAGCAGTACTCCTGTCCATAGGATGCGTGGCCAGAGAAGGGGTGAGAGTATCGCCGGGAGCCCCGCCTGGCGTGTCGACAGAAGACGATACTGCCCTGCCAGGGGCGGCCCCGACAGGTGTTGCGCCACCAGTCACAGTTACGCGAGAAACTGTTGCACCTCTGGTTGCCCCATCGGTCTCTCCCGATCAAGAGGCCATTGCAGCACCGGACACTGTCCCGCCAGGCGTGACAAAAGAAGATGTCACTGCTCTGCCGGTTGACGCCGACAACAACAGGATGGAGGACATAGTAGAGGCCAACCTTGGCGATTTGCTGGAGGCAGAAACCATGCATAAGAGGCCTGCAGGCATGGAGGAGGACGACTCCTCCACATTTTCTCAATCTGTTTGCAGGAGGAGCCAGAAACAGAAGATGGCAGACGACTCTGCCCCAACTGAGGCAGACCAGGAGCCAGACAACGGGTTCACCGTCCCGAAGTGGCGGCACATTACTCGAGCCAAACGGCTCGAAACAGTGCAGCAGCTTCCGACGACAAACTCATTCATTGATGTCGACGAGCCAGAGGCCATTGAGGCCACTGAGCCACCTAAGAGGCGGGCACCCGCCCCACCACCGATACCTGTCTCATGGAAGGACACTTACAGGTCGTTCCTTGATAAATTTCAGACAGTCGCATCCGCTGCCAAGGTCAAATGTCTCGGGCGAGACCTATACCGGGTTTCAACCGGCACCATGGATGACTACCGAGCAGCCATGAAGATCATCGAGAACGACAAGCTACACTGCTTTACGCATAATGCGGAGCCCGTGAAGCAGCTGAAGTTGGTCTTCCACCACCTCCCACTATGAATGGAGACTTCGCACCTCAAAGACGTACTGGCGGGGCTGGGCTACATGGCCAGCTCTGTGACCATCATGAAGTCGCCCAGGTCGAGGTGAGATATGCCTCTTTTCCTAGTTGTCCTCCCAGACAACTTCGAAAACAGGAAAATCTTTCAGTTGCAGATGGTGGCCCGGATTTGGGTGGAAGTGGAGCCACTCAAGGCCAAGGGGAGGAGCGCCCAGTGCTTCTCCTGCCAGGGCCTCGACCACGTGGCGCGCTACTGCTCCATGCTGACCCACTGCGTCAAGTGCGACGACTCCCATCAGAGTTGGGACTGCACCAAGAAGAGAGAGGAGGTGCCAAAGTGCTGCAACTGTAGCGAGCAACATGTGGCGAACTACAGAGGCTGCTCTGCATTCCGACGCCGCCCACGTCTGAAAGGACGGACAGCAACTGCCAGGAAGGTGCAACCTGGCACCAGCTTCGCCTCCGCCGCTAAGGGGGAGTCCGCTGACGCCACCATGGGACGACAAGTGGCCTACCCGCCACTTCCGCAACAGGACTCGAACGAGACCGCACCAGCCACCACCCCTGGCTCGTCGGCCCCATCGGCTGACTCCCAGGCCGACCACCACAAGAGCGGACGATGCACTGCCCGTCCACTCAACACTCCCACGCCTCAGGCTTCTGGGCACATGGGCCAGCTGATTGACGTGATGGCGACGCCGCGCCCCGCCGCCCCCGCACCTGCAGCTGCGGCTGCACCTGCACCATCAACAGGACCAGGAGCCACAGTCCTGGGAGCTCTTCTGGGTTCCTTCTCTGCCCTACTCCAACAACTGCCCGTGGTAGTCATGGCAATCACGGAGGCCCTCCAGGCTGCTACTGTCACCACAAGGCCGCACCATGGATAAGCCACTCATCCATGGACTGACAGTTTGCAGCTTCACCGCAAACAGCCTGTTCCCCCAACAAGGTGAGTTTCGCCAGTTCATGCAGGATGTGGCCATTGACCTCTGCCTGGTCTGCGAAACTCACCTTAAACCTGGGGTCCATGTGTGTGTAGCTAACTATGATTGCTACTGCAATGACAGGCCAACAGCCGGTGGGGGCACCGCCATCTACGTCCGTGCATCACTCAGGCACCACCAGGTGCAGCTCCCGGACCTGGCCACCCTGGAAACCACTGGGGTGACGGTCACCACGACAGCTGGGCAGATCACGTTCGTGGCAGTATACAGGCCACCCCACAGACACCTCCAGGAGGCGAACGCCGAAGTGCTGCTGGCATTTGGGGGGAGGGTGTTCATTGCAGGTGACTTCAATGCAAAGCACCTGGAATGAAAGTCCCGTCTCACGAATGTCAATGGCTGTCGACTTTCCCGCGCTTCCCAGAGGAATGGCGACCTGATCCTGGGCCCACAGGAGCACACAATCTACCCGGCCAGGGGATGGCCGGACGTGCTCGATGTTGCAGTCATAAAAGGCATTGGGCACCACACGACCACCTCCACATGGTGTGCGCTGTCGTCAGACCACCTGCCAGTGGTCTTCGCCATAGATGTCGCCAGAGCCACACTGCCACCACGCCGACAGGCATACCGGCGCATGGACAGCGAGCGGTTCCAGGAGACAGTCCTGGAATCGATCGCGGATGCACCCGATCCAGATGCAATGGGCGCGGACGCCGTTCTGCAGGTCTTCTCCCGCCAGCTGCTGCAAGCAGCCGACACAGCCACCCGTCCCCAACCGCAGGGGCCCAGGGACTTCTCCCGCAACCTACTGCCTCCCATCCGGGATGCTATCAGGAAGAAGAATATACTGTTCCGTGAGTGGCAGCTCAGCCGCTAACGCGCGACGAAGCGGCGCCTAAACTGCATGTGTAGAGACATCAAAGCTGCGGCTGAGGCCCACAGGAACAGCATGCGGTCGGACTTCGTCGCCTCCCTGAACTCAGAGGACGGCAGCACCTGGTGCATGGTGAAGTCGTTCCTGCACCGACGACAGCGCATACCACCGATACTGGTCGGGCAAGACGTCGTCTGCAGCCCAGATGAAAAAGCAGATGCCCTGGCGGACCAATTCGAGTCGTCATTCACCCCGGTAGACGACAATCTGGATGAAGACCACATCCAGTGGGTAGCCGAGCAACTCCGGCTGTTCCTGGAGGCAAGGGACGATGGAGACGTAATCGACACCATCTCCGAGGCGGAAGTGGCCGCACATCTGAAGGCGCTCAACACTAGGAAGGTTGGAGGTGCTGATGGGATCTCCAACCACCTGCTGAGGAATCTGCCGGCAGGGGCTCATCCGCTGCTGGCGGGTATCTTTAGCCAGGTCCTTCGATCGGGTGTCTACCCCTCTGTGTGGAAACACTCAGACCTGGTGGCCATCCCCAAAGCGAACAAGGAGGCGCATGAGGCCGCCAACTGCAGACCCATCAGCCTGCTACCAGCACTCTCCAAAGTGTTCGAGCACCTCTACGCCAAGCGCCTGCTTCGCCAGGTGACAGCAGAAGGAGTGATACCGGACGGGCAGTTCGGCTTCCAGAGGGGACACTCCACAGTCCATCAGCTGATGCGACTGGTGGAAGAGGCCATGCGCGCCCTGGAAACTCGGGAATACCTTGGGGCGGTGTTCCTCGACGTCTCCAGGGCATTCGACTCCGTGTGGCACGACGGCCTGGTGCACAAACTTTTTGTGCACGGGGTCCCGACGTCTCACGGGGTCCTACTCCGATCGTATCTGGCCGACAGGACTTTCCACGTCCAGCTGGAGGGGACGTCCACGCATCGACCCATCTGTGCTGGTGTGCCGCAGGGGTCCGTTCTCGGCCACTGCTCTACTCCCTATTCACGCTCCGCGCGTGGCGCCAGTGAAGTTGGCACTATACGCTGCCGACACGGCGCTATTTCTGTGGAGTATGAAGGCGGTCAGGATGCGCCGCCTGCTCCAGCGTGGATGTGAGGCCCTTGGTGCGTGGTCGACTAAGTGGCGCTTGAAACAGAATGTGGCGAAGAGTCAGGCAGTGGTGTTCACACGAAGACCACTGCCACCCGATCTTCCGCCAGTCACCGTCATGGGAAGCCCCGTCCCGTGGAGCAAGACTGGCCACTACCTGGGAGTCACCCTAGACCAGAAGCTGACGTGGAAAGCCCACATCAAGGACGTTAGGGGCAGAGCAATAGGGCGCCTACGCGTTCTGTACCCTCTGCTCAACCCGTCATCTGCCTTGCCTCCCCACCACGGCACTGGTTCGTCCAGTGCTGGAATATGCGGCTGCGGTGTGGG
This sequence comes from Schistocerca serialis cubense, assembly GCF_023864345.2. NCBI lineage: Eukaryota > Metazoa > Arthropoda > Insecta > Orthoptera > Acrididae > Schistocerca > Schistocerca serialis. Next base: position 1,157,705,046 of record NC_064638.1, on the reverse strand, counting down.
GCAATGCAGCCGACACACACATCAACAAGCTGCAGAGGGTGCAGAACAGGGCGCTCAAGCTCGCTCTGCGCCTGCCGGGGCTCCATTCGACTACACCAGCAAACAGGCATTCCCTTCCTCCGCGACCGATTTAAACAATCGGCGCGGATCTTCTATGAGTGGGCCGATCGTTCCGACAGTAGACTCATTAGGGACTTGGGCCTATTCTTCACAGGCCAACCACGCATTGTTATGAGAGTAATATCTCGTGACAGAGCAAGGACAACACTCTCCAGAAAACCTCAGGCCAATTCGGACCATGAGGAAGCCACTCCACAAAAAATAGGTTTATGCAGGAATAGCAGTATACGCTTAGCCTGCCCCCTTCACGAGTCAGGGCAGACTTGTATGGTTAAGTGACAGTGATAGTGACAGTGGCGTCGTCGTCTGTGGTGACGTCGGTGTAATTGCCGTGTCCGCCCTAGTCGCCCGTTCGTTTCCTTTGCTGAGCGTCTTTTTAATTAGACTCACTGCTGGTTCCCATGCCCTGCTGAGGTTGTAACCACAATCTCGGTTGATGAGTCCATCCCTGGTACGAATTTCAATAGCCTGTCTAACGACACTGTCCCAGTATTTAGGTGTCTGTGCCAGGACCCTGGTATGTTGGTAGTCCATTTCGTGATTTTCGGACAAACAGTGTGCCCCTGATGTTCTCGGCAACTATCTTTGATAGTGTGCACTGTCTGTCCAATATAAGTCTTCCCACATTGACATGGAATCTGGTATATGCCAGCCTTCCGCAAACCGAGATCGTCTTTGACACTTCCCACTAATGCTCGCATTTTATTTGGTGCGCAAAAGACAGTTCCTACTCTGTGTTTCCTCAATATTCGTCCTATTTTCGCCGATAGTGCGCCAGTATACGGTATATAGGTAGTGGCTGTCTCTTTCTCCGTGACCTCTTCCGTCTCCACACGTTGTACTGTAGAGGTGGGGCGGAGAGCGCGTCTGATCTGCCATTCCGAGTACCCGTTTTTCCGAAATACAGTTTTGAGGTGTTCCACCTCTTGGGGCAGACTCTCTGCGTCAGAGATGGTGCGCGCCTTGTGCACCAGTGGTTTTAGCGCCCCATTCCTCTGTGCAGGGTGGGAGGCAGCTATCCGCTAGCAAATACAGGTCAGTGTGCGTTTTCTTCCTGTATACCCCGTGGCCCAGGGTGCCATCTGCTCTTCTTTTGACCATGACGTCCAGGAATGGTAATCTTCCTTCTGCTTTAGTCTCCATAGTGAATTTGACGTTCGGATGTATGGAGTTCAGGTGTGTAAGGAGCTCTAGGAGCTTGTTCCTTCCATGGCATTTACCCACATAAGGGCTTAGTAATTCTGCCAGGTATTTGGCCAGCAAATATGTAGGCGCCCTAATGTTGCTGACAATTGGATGTAGCGGCATCCCTTCTTTGTGGACTTTAGGGAGTCCATAAAGTCTTGGTGGTACAAGTCCTTGAGGTGTCAATTTCTTGGCGACACCCTCTGTTAAATCTGTGTCCTTGAGCTCTAGTCTTGATCTCCACCTTCTTTGTCGGGTCAGCGTTGATCTTCCTGTAAGATTTGTCATTTAGCAGGCTCTGCATCTTCTCAATATAGTCCTTACAAGAAAGAACAACCGTAGCATTGCCTTTGTCAGCTGGTAAGACAACAATCTCAGTGCTCTGTCTCAGGTCTCGAATGGCTGCCCTCTCCCTGCTGGTAACATTGGACTTGATCGGTTTAGTTCTCATCAGAGCACGGCAGGTTTCCTGGCGTACTTCTTCAGGTGCTTCAGGTGGTAGTCACGCAAGAACTTGTTCAACTGCACTGACAATGTCCGCTACCGGCGGGAACCTAGGTGTGGGAGCAAAATTAAGTCCCTTCTCCAGAACAGAAACTGCATCCCCAATCAGCTCAATGTCAGTGAGATTGATGACTATCTTGCGTGGAACCTCTAGCGATGGTTTGTCAGAGAGACGAGAGAATTTAGATATATGAGGTGCCGAGAATCGTCGGTCTCCCAGGTAGCACCATCAATCCAGTCCCAAATCCCGGAATTAAAATGATTGGCTAGTTGTAGATGTAGTTTAAGTAGTTCCTGGAAGTTGTACTCAAGGCTGCATCTGGTGAAGTGTACCCTCTCACGAACCACAGCGAGGCTAGCACGCTTCATAATTCTATTAGCTGCTGCAGAATGGATGTGATGCATGATCTTAGCAAAGTTTGGCACAACCTGATCGGCACGACACCTCTTCAGAAAAGCAAGAGCACTCAGCAAACGGCTCCTTCGGCGGCGCAGCTTGTCCAATTTCTTCATGTTGTGATACATCTCCTCCCCATAGAGGTATATGATGTGATTCTTCAGCTTCTTTTGGCGTATTTCTTGCTCGAACGGTCCACAGGTGTACTCCCAGTCCATAGTGTCCAATGGGCACAATATTTCGGCGATCAGACATGTCGCAATCGTCAGGTGCGCTGACGAACTGAGCTCCTGAGGGCGGGCGGTCGTCTTAAATCCCCTCCCCTCACGAGGAGTTCTCTCCACGGTCCGCGCCCGCGCGTCAGCGGTCGGTGAGACGCTGGCGTCGTCGTCGTCTGTGGTGGCGTCGGTGTAATTGCCTCGTCCACCCTAGTCGCCCGTTCATTTCCTTTGCTGAGCGTCTTTTTAATTAGACTCAATGCTGGTTCCCATGCCCAGCTGAGATTGTAGCCGCAATCTCGGTTGATGATTTCGTCCCTGGTACGAATTTCGACAGCCTCTCTAACGATGCTATCCCAGTATTTAGATGTCTGTGCCAGGACCCCGGTATGATGATAGTCCATTTCGTGATTTTCGGACAAACAGTGCTCTGTGACCACTGACTTGTTGGGATATCCAAGTCGAGTGTGCCTCTGATGTTCTTAGCAACGATTTCGATGGTGCGCACTGTCTGCCCAATATATGGAAACCTACTTGTTTTCTACGTTATGTGGATGACACATTCGTCATCTGGCCCCATGGAAGGAACAAGCTTCTAGACTTCCTTACACACCTGAACTCCATACATCCGAACGTCAAATTCACTATGGAGACTAAAGCAGAAGGAAGATTACCATTCCTGGACGTCATGATCAAAACAAGAGCAAATGGCACCGTGGGCCATGGGGTATACAGGAAGAAAACGCACTCCGACCTGTATTTGCTAGCGGATAGCTGCCACCACCCTGCACAGAGGAATGGGGTGCTAAAAACACGGGTGCACAGGGTGCGCACCATCTCTGACGCAGAGAGTCTGCCCCAAGAGGTGGAACACCTCAAAACTGTATTTCGGAAAAACGGGTACTCGGAATGGCAGATCAGACGCGCTTTCCACCCCACCTCTACAGTACAACGTGTGGAGACAGAAGAAGTCACGGAGAAAGAGATAGCGACTGCCTATGTACCATATACTGGCGCACTATCGGGGAAAATAGGTCGATTATTGAGGAAACATCGAGTAAGAACTGTCTTTTGCCCACCAAATAAAATGCGAGCATTATTGGGATGTGTCAAAGACGATCTCGGTTTGCGGAAGGCCGGCATGTACCAGATTCCATGTCAATGTGGGAAGACTCATAATGGACAGACAGTGAGCGCCTTTGAAGATTGTTGCCGAGAACATCAGAGGTACACTCGACTTGGGTATCCCAACAAGTCGGCGGTCGCAGAGCACTGTTTGTCCGAAAATCACGAAATGGACTACCAAAATACCAGGTTCCTGGTACAGACATCTAAATACTGGGACAGTGTCGTTAGAGAGGTTATCGAAATTCGTACCAGGAATGGACTCATCAACCGAGATTGCGGCTACAACCTCAGTAGGGCATGGGAACAGCATTGAGTATAATTAAAAAGACGCTCAGCAAAGGAAACGAACGGGCGACTACAGTGGACGAGGCAATTTCCGACGCCACCACAGACGCCGACGCCAGCTTCTCACCGACCACTGACACGCGGGCGCAGACCGTGGAGAGAACGCCTCGTGAGGGGAGGGGATTTAAGACGACCGCCCGCCCTCGTGTGCTCATTTCGTCAGCGCACCTGACGATGGCGATATGTCTGATCACCGAAATATTGTGCCCGTTGGACACTAAGGACCGGGAGTACACCCATGGACTGTTCGAGCAAGAAATATGCTGGGAGAAACTGAAGAATCACAACATTCCATTGTGTCTGTTTGTGACAATTGTTGAATGACGTCTTGTTGGTATGCGGATGCAATGCATTCATTAACAAAGTCACACAGAAGACTAGTAGTCAGTGCACATTGTCCAGATATATGGGTTGCCAATGTCGAGACTACTGTACGAAAAAAAGGCACACTACATATCACAAAAAAGAAAGATTCTTCCTGTTGTTGTGGTACACTGAACTGAACATAAGTCACTGTTTTGTACTAGTAGTTCAGCTAGTAGTTGCAAGTTGGTTCATTGTCGTCATGTATGAGATGAAATGAAGGACGCAGGATACTGTGTAGTTGGTGTTGATGTTTGTTGTGCAGTTGTCAACGTAGAGAAGACCCAGGCTAAGTATGTGCTGAGTAAATGGATTAAGAATGCAAAAGACCCACCATGGCTTAATAACAAAACTCGAAAAATGCTGAGGAAGCAGAGATTGTCGCACTCAGGGTCAAAAATACGCGCAGATAACGACAGGCAAAAGGTAGCAAAAATTCGTACATCTGTAAGAAGATTGATTTGTGAAGTATACAACGTCCACCATCATATCTTGTCGAACGATCTTGCCGAGTACCCAAGAAAATTACAGTCCTACGCAAAACTGCTAAGTGGATCGAAGGCTTCCATCTACTCACTCATCAACCAATCTGGAGTGGCAATAGAAGAAAACCGAAAAACATCGGAAGTTTTGAACTTCGCTTTTAAGAAATACTTCATGCAGCAGGATCACACAAACATATTGTCATTTGACGGCCGCACAGACTCCCATATGGAGGACATATTAGCATCCATAACATAGATAAGAAACTGAAAAAGTGGAAACCAGTAAGTAGCCAGGTCCAGATGGAATCCCAACTCGGTTTTACAAAGTGTACTCTATGGCGTTGGCTCCTTACTTAGCTTGCATTTATCATGAATCTCTTGCCCAATGCAAAGTCCTAAGCAACTAGAAAAAAGTATAAATGATGTCCATATATGAGTATAACAAGGGTAAAGAACTGACCAATATAATTACAGACCAATGTTCATAACATCGGTTTGCTGCAGAATTCTTGAATGTATTCTCAGTTCGAATATAATAAATTTCCTTTGTACAGAAAAGTTTCCATCCCCAGATCGGTATGGGTTTATAAAACATCACTCATGTAAAACTCAGCTTGCCATTTTCTCACATGACATCCTGCAAACCATGGAAGGAGGTCAACAGTTAGATCCCATATTGCCAGATCTCTGGAAAGCGTTATATATGCTGCAGACTGTTAAGAAAGGTCTAAGCATACCGATTGGGCAGCCAGATGTATTAGTGGCTTGAAGAGTTCTTGAGTGTTCAGCGAGTGTTCATGAGAGATACTGGCATCGCCGGGAGTGCCCCAGGGTAGTGTGTGACAGGATAGGCCTGCTCCTATTTTCCATATACATAAGTTGTCTGACAGACAGAGTGAACCGCAATTTGATTCTGTTTGCTGATGACGCTGTGATGTACTGGAAGATGTCATCTTTAAGTAACATTAGGAGGATACGAGATGACTAGGAAGAAATTTGTAGTAGGTGTGACGAATGGCAGCTTGTTCTAAATATAGAAGAATGTAAATTAATGCAGACGAATAAAAAAAACAATCCTGTAACGTACAAATACAGCATTAGTGGTGTTCTCTTGGCACAGTCATGTCGATTAAATATGTATGTATAATATTGCAGATCAATATGAAATAAAACGATCATATAAGGACTTCAGTAGAGATGATGTTTGGTCGATTTCGGTTTATTGGGATAATTTTAGGAAATGTAGCTCATCTGTGAAGAAGACCACATATAGAACAGTAGTGTGACTCATTCTTGAGTACTGTTACAGTGTGTGGGTTTCCAACACGGTCATATTAAAGGAAAACATCGAAGCAATTCTGAGGTATGCTGCTAGATTTTTGACTGATAGGTCTGATCAGCAAACAAGTATTACAGAGATGCTTCGTGAAATCAAATGGGAATGTATGGAAGGTAAAAGACATTCTCTTCATGAGGCACTACTCAGAAAATTTGGAAAACCGGCATTTCAGGCTGACTGCAGAGCGATTCTGCTGCTACCAATGTATACGGTATTTCACTTATAGACAATGAAGATAAGAGAAATGGACGCTTATAAACAGTTTTTGCCTCGCTCGTTCTAATTGCGAGTGGAACAGGAAAGGAAACGTAGTAGTAGTAATAGTAGTAGTAGTACTAGTGCAAGGTACCCCCCACCATCCACCATGCGGTGGCTTACGGAGTAAGTATGTAGATGTAGGTGAGGATGCTCATGGTCGAATGATTGAGACAGTAAATACGAACTGTATACCTTTTATTGCCTGGTACATGGAAAGATGCATACAACGGAAACTAGTCCTGCTGCATAGGCCACCATGCGGTGGCTTACGGAGTAAGTATGTAGATGTAGGTGAGGATGCTCATGGTCGAATGATTGAGACAGTAAATACGAACTGTATACCTTTTATTGCCTGGTACATGGAAAGATGCATACAACGGAAACTAGTCCTGCTGCATAGGGCTGTGCGCTGAACGAAGAGTTTTGCAATATTAGTTAAGGAGAGTATGAATGGCCTATCCCGCTAATGTTAAATTTGCTAACTCCATGACCTATTTTCTCAGGAACTACTTCATGCAACATTATGAAACATTTGTTGGTTACTTATACATGCTTTGAGTACTTACCCCTCTAGTTTGATTAAAATATATATTACGTAAGTTAAGATAGAAATTTTTCTCTGATCTACTTTTTTTAAGAAATTTTTCTCTGATCTACTTTTTTTATTACAATTTTCTATACATTTTTGTGCATTTTACCGGAAATTTGCAAGTTATCTCTAACATTCTAGAGGTATAGTACAATAAGGGTATTAAAAATTAACTGTAAAAAAATGAAGAGTCTATCTTTTACAGTTACTGAGAAAACGGATCATTTGTCTTAGAAAAATTTATTTTTCAGAAATTACAATTGAAAACTATTTTTAAATAAAAGTCACTTTTCAATACAATCAACAGCTAGAATGCACCAGCACTGTAGTCTTTATCTTCATCTACACTGGCAGAATCCATCCTCTTCCTCCTGTTCAAAGATCTTGCCTCCTTGGACACTTTTTGGACTAGTAGCTCAGTATTCTTGACTCGCTGCTTGTCCAGTTCCTCTAGTATGTCTTGTGTATGCCAGCCAGTCTTCACTCCAAATTCCTCTAGGACTTTTAGTCTACCAGAATTACCATCATTAAATGTGATAACAGCATTAAACACACCAATCTTCAATGTATAGTACCCCACAAATACATTTTTAGGTCCTCTTGTCCACACTACATTGCTGAATGACTCATTCACATTTTGTGTTTTCCTTGTTGGACATTTCTTCAATAGATCTGGATTTGCCATATCTCTATAAACTGGCTTTATAGCCAACATGATAGCCTCAGGTAAAGATTTCTTGTGGGTAAACGTATCGTTCCAGCTGCTTCAGCTTTTTTATACTTACACCACTCAGCTGAGCAAAACTTGTGGATCGGATTGTCATCTGTTGATATTTTATGGAAAAGGTTGCCACACAGCCTTTTTCATACCATTTTGGTTATTCTGATTGCTTCTCGTGGCTTGACCATAGTACTTCGATAGCTGATTGGTGGTTTTGACCAGTAGATGACCCCGAATAGTGTTGGCATCAGACAGTGGCGTCTTCAACAACTCATGTTTCCTCTGTCAAAGCCGTGTGCCCATTCTTTTCTGTATGTTGTCCACTCACTCCAACTTTTCTGGTGTCTTGTTGCCGTAAGGTCTGCTATCAACAAAAGATTTGAATGAGCTACAGTCACCATCTCCAATGAACTGCACATAGCGAACCCCTCGATTTTGTTTACAGCTGATGTACTACTTTCCATCCTTCCACTAGAGCCTGTATAATTCTTGGTGCACTTTCGTTCGTGCTGCCTTTTTTGTCTACATTTGACAATATTGCATCCATGACAATGTTTGCATAAAATTTCTACATCTAGGACCTTACCTGTGTCAATACTTTTGACAGGTGCACAGGAGTTTAGAGACTGGAGGCCCCTCTTCTGGCAAATATCATCAAATGCAACTGTTATGTCTGTAGGTGTCTCACTGTCTCTATTTTCCTCAACTGCCTCCTGTGTTGCGGTTTTCATTGATTCCTCTGCTACTTTTTGCACTTTGTCTAGTAAAATGTCTCTGTGTTTTAATATGCTTGTAGTGGGGCGTGGTAGATTCAATATACCACATAATACTTTCCCAGCAGTAGGTCCTTTTCCAATGCACCTCAGTCCATAAAAATAACTTATGTTCGGCTCAAATAATTCGTTATATTTGCTCTTTTTTGAAGTAAAAAATTGCTTCTGAAGTTTACAATTTTCACATGAAACTGTCAAGCTACAAACAAACCCATATCGCTTTGAGGTGGCATTTATTTTTCCTCCACATATACTAAAACTTGTAAATTCACGGAACTGAGAATACTGAAATCTCTAATGATGTTGATGTCTTTATCATTCACATTTCTCTTATTTTAATACATTTCACCACATTTCGCAAGTTTCTTGTTGGAAGAGGAACTTGAGGGTGTAGCAGTGGGTGGAGCTGTACCTGTATGGACTGAACTTGTAACCTCTGGTACACGAGAATAAGTTCTCTAGCACCGATTTCCTCGATTTTTTACTTTCTTGAAAACTCCTTTTGCTCTTGTCATTGTCAAATGTCATAATTAGGTCACAGCATCAAGAGTACACTAGCACAAAAGCAAAAAGAATGAAGTACTCACAAACGTTACACCAACAATATCGCATGCACAACGCAAACAAGACTCGCAACTGTCATGTAAGTCCTGCCACCTTATTCAGCAAAGTTTCCACTACAAATTAAATCAAACCACAGCCTTCTAGACCTTATGGTTCTTGAGATATAAGGTTTTAGCTGACCAATGATTTACGAAATCCTAAAAACGTCCTTTTCAACTAATTAGATTAAATTCTATTAAAAATACTTCCAGTAAAACAAATTTAATAAATCGCACACCAAATTAATCAGCAAATTCCAAATAATATTTCTGCATAAAAACAAAAAATTGAAAATTTTCGACGAAATGACCATTTATACGCCCCTTAAGGTAATCGTTGCTAAATCGTCACAAATAGTAACATTGACATCTTAGATTTCTTTCGTAGGAATGAATAACGATTTAACATTCCGATGCGACTTTTCGCGACGTGCATATCCTGCCTGTACTTAATCGACGACGTACACCAAGTGGCAATTCCAAACACGTATGCTTGGGGTGCTGCTGCAGTTGTACACCTCAGGTGAATCGTTTGACAGTGCTTTAAATGACCAAATTAAGCGCATCATTGAGGAAATCGATTCAGAAATGTGCGACAATGTGATTAAAATTTTGTAAAAAGATAATGGAAGACAGGAAGTCTTTGTAAAGGTCTGAAACCATGAGGCATTTAGACACGATTTTGTCTATTTATTTTATTTAGTTGCACGTTTCGTTTGTTCTATAACCGGCGGTCAAAAGAAAATAAGACAGAGGGAAAAAAATAAGTAAGCTGTTCATTATTTCAGAAGTACTTACTGTAACTCTTAATACATTTACTCCACTGTGAGGCAAGACGGCCACTGCCTTCATGGTAAAATGTCTGCAGTTGCCTACGGAACCATTATTGTACCTAGGTGAGCACTTCTTTCGAAACAACTCGATGGCCACATAGGTCTTTCTTCAGGGCACCAAAAATTTGGATATTGCGTGAAGAGAGGTTGGGAATATATGGAGGATCTGTAAGGGCTTCCCAGCGAAACTCTTGCCCTATAGTCCATAAAGCCTTTGCAACATATGGGTGTATACTGCACAAGTTTAGCTGGAATGCCCTTACATAATAAACAGTTGACTAATTTTTATCCATCTGTCTCGTTTTCATTTGACTGCCCCTTAAAACAATGCGTTTCGGCAGAGTGCCATCATCAGATGTAAGTATCAGACAATGTAGAGGACCAAGGACGTGAATACTGGCTGTGAGCCGGCCGTTGTGGCCGAGCGGTTCTAGGCGCTTCAGTCCGGACCCGCGCTGCTGCTACGGTCGCAGGTTCAAATACTGCCTCGGGCATGGATGTGTGTGATGTCCTTAGCTTGGTTAGATTTAAGTAATTCTAAGCCTAGGGGACTGATGACCTCCGATGTTAAGTCCCTTAGTGCTCAGACCATTTGAACAATTTGAACTGGCTGTGAAAGCCTGCATGGCCTGATCATTTAAATCCGTTGATGGCAATTTACCGAAAAAATAAAGAGCGACTTATACAGAGAATTCTGTGTATTTTGTAAAGAAAGATTTCGGTAACATTTGTAACTACTGTAACATGAGCGATCGAGCGTAAATAGTACAGCTTCCGAAGTTAAAAAACTACTACAATGTGCAAAAGCATCAAAAATTTCTTTCCGAGAAAACTTTGACGATGATGCTTGGTTTGTGGTGCACTCAATTGTGAGATTATCAGCGCGTGCACAAATTCCTGATCTTTACTCAGTCCAGTCTCGCCACTTTTACGAATGATGATGAGACGATGAGGGTAATACAAACACCTAGTCCCCAACCAGGCAGGATATTGAACCCATGACGCCGTAATCCAGAGGCAGCAGCGCTAGCCACTCGCCCACGAGCTTGCTCATGACGTCCCTTTCCTAACGGCCTGGATGAGTTACTATTTAAGCGTTATGAAATGTTTTGATGTTTCGTTCTGTCATGTGTGAATTGACCTTTAGTGTCCTGCATTGAAATATCCTTTGCGAGAGAGTATCATCCTCTTGCCGCTGAAAGTTTTTTCCTAGACAGATGGCAGGTCAGCAGTAGATTGAAATTGTCGCACGATTTATTGCATGCATAGACGTCAACAGGGTGTTCACAAACAGTCTGAAAACTTGTAAAGGTATTTCTGGGGAGGTTGTACTGAGAAATAATTATTAAGAAAAAAAATTAGATACGTTGCACCGTTTCCAACTTATTTAGCAGTGCAGCTAGCCAATCAGGTCGTCGCTCGCGAAAATTCAAGCAGTCTGCCAGAGGCGATGTACTGTGTTAATTATACGGTTTCCTTAAACTAGACAAACGTAGCTTTTGTTCACATAGCTTAAATTTTTCACTTCCGGAAAAGGCACATCTTAACTGGCAATGAGCTTCTCAACCAGTGCGTTTTGTATCTGATTGTACTGTGTATTTCCATAAATAAAGATTTGCAGCGTCAGCCACTAACCAGTGCATTGAACTCCGCCAACATGCCCTACAGGAGGTATCGTCGTACCCGCACAACAGTCTACAAAACCATAGAAAACATTGAACTACAACAACATCAGGAGACAAGAAGAATCGCATTCCAGTGAAGAGTGTCGCTGCTCACGCCCTCGTCGATGGACCCTGTGTATTTCTTGGATGTTCCCTTAATTTCAGCTTGGATATAAACGATACTTTCTCACATGGAAATGGATGGTTCACCGTTGCCGTAGTAAGAGGTGGTAGCGGCGTTTCTAGTGTGCCTGGTCTTGAAAGTTTTAATGATAGAGATGTAATTGCCTATCGTACCTATCATATGTTTGAAATTAGTAGTAAAGATTTTGATAAATCAGCTTATGACTCAACCTCTCCACTTGTTTTATATACACGTAGTAAAAGAAAAATTAATCAAAATGAATCTGTATTTATTTGGGTTAAAGGTAAAGGTGTATGTGAATATGTAAAATTTGTATCTGATTGTACTGTGTATTTCCATAAATAAGATCTGAAGCGTCAGCCACTAACCGGACAAGGGTATATCTAGAACCGGAGGCTCAAGGATGCAACAGTTTTGTTATGTAAACACTCTTATCGCTTGGCGAACCCACAAATATCTGACCATTAGCACGTTTTAGCGCGTGCAAGAATTTGAATTTGCGCGCGCGACGGCCTGATTGACCAACTGGGAAACGGTGCAACGTACGAAATATTTTTTAAAAGTTATTTCTCAGCACCCTTAGAAGCTTTGCAGACTGTGTCTATCCTCCCTGCATACAGATTTCTATGCAGGAAGATTGCTCGTTGCGTGTGGGCCACTCTCACACATTTATCTGATATTAGCAACAAAGGGCCAACCACTTTGGTCAAATTGTTGGATATACTGGCTTCTATTTTGGAGTATGTCGGTTCTCTTCAGTGCTTGTTTTACATGAGCGTTGTTGTTAGTTTTTCAAGATCTATACTTTTTACCTCCTGAAAAGTTGTCCACTTGTGTCTTCAATACTTTGAGATGATTTCGACTGTGAACGTTTGATTTTGTCTTTGCATATTCGCTTACACAAGTGTTGTCATGGCAACGCGTCGTGGCTGCCATGAACTGCAGCGGCAGCGAAATGCATGAAATTGGAAGAGAATTGCAATGTTCTCTATTGATTTTTATTTTCAGAACTATTAATATGCTACAGTTATTGCAAATAGAAATTCAGTACTGAGATGATAACTTTAAGTCGCTATGGTTTTATGGTGTTTATACAACTCTTCCTTCTAGCGATAGATCTTTGTATCAATACCTTTTCAGACTTTGCGTACAATGATGCAGTAACCTTGTTGATATTGTTCATGTAAGACATGTGTAATTAGATACTATTTTACATTTTCTATAAAGTGTTTGACACTTAAGGTTTTTGTGTATGATGCAGAATCCAGGACGTTCTTCTAGTATTTGGCGCTATTACATTCTTCTTGAGTCTGTTTTCCACATTTGTCTTCCAGGTAGATCGCTTTTTATTGACACCAGAAATTACGCTTCATAAAACGGAATTAATTTTAATGTCGGCCTTTACTTCTTGATTTGCAGGCTGGCTTTCTGGGATCCTTATTCCGCCAGTTTCGTGCTACAGTTTTTATATGCGCTACTTACGTTACACTTACGGTATCATACCATATTTTAGTCGTCAGGTTTCGCTGGCAGCATATGTGGAGTCTTCAGTTCCCCAACTGCATACTGGCGCTTTATGTGTGTCAGCGAATTTGTGAGTACCTTTAAATGGCACTTTTCATTATCTTATATCATAGTTATCGTTTTGAACTAATTATGCCCGTATACGCTCGCAGTGTTAGGCTGCAGAACGAAAATTCGATCAGTATCTTACGCAAACATGAGAAACTGTCATCCTGTACAGCACTCTCGTCTCAGGGTGTTGATAATATAGAGAAACTGAAGACCCCTCTATTTATGCTAGAATAACATATGTATTGGAGTACTGTGACAAAAACAATTCTTGTAGAGAGAAGTTTTAAGTTCCACAATTGAATTACACATACATGAGTTGCAAATTAGTTTTCTTGTTCTGGAAGGTACACAAGCCTCTGTAAGAGTGATGTAACAGTTTAGATTAGAGTAGATTTAGTTTTCGTTCTCGTTCCATAGACCCAAAAAATGGGATGATTCTCATGCGTCTCAGAAAGTATAACATAAAACATTTTTGTGGTACTGGATTCGTTTTCCTTGCAGTATTAGAAAAATAATAATAAATTTAATATGAACATAAGAATGTGTAAGGTTAAATCCACTATCTGTTGACATGTTATATTCGTCAGAGCTTTACCATAAAATCACTGAAAATGAACGAAGATGAGGAACATCAGTTACTCATATCACTCTAGAGCCAGTTATAGGAAGAGAGAGATGTACATGTACATAGATGGAAGTCAAGTAATATGCCCTAGGCATAAATGGAAATTCCATTGAACACCACTTCCAGTACTTGCCTCATCAATGGACCTGGTATAGCTTTGTCAGTCATTTGCACTCCTCCAAGTGATAGTCTGTATTTTGGACTTAACCACATAAGTTACTTTGAAAGAGTATTAATCACATTTTGAACAAACAGTTGATGAGTCTTCATATGTAGGAATTCCTAGTTGAATTTAGGCTACATGAGAATGCAAATATTGGAATGTAGATAGACGGCCGGTTTTGGTCCAGTACTACAATAAATACGTGACAGTAATTTATTTATTTATTTGTTCTAGATGATGGAAAAAAAACGAAACCACATGAACACATTACATAACGTTGCTGAGAAGTACAACATGTGCAACAAGTAAACTATTGGTACAACTAGAACATGAAATTTTGATACAAAACACTTCTCGAAACCTAAAAATACATGAATACATATCACATTGCTGAAAAGTATAGCACACAAAAACCTGCTGGCGCTATATCCATCATAACTAATGCAGCACTAGACCCCTTGTCTGAGAAGGTGTGTTGCACCACTTCTGGAACAGAAAACTAACAGCAGAAACATTCTTTTGCAAAGATAAGCACATCATAGATGGTACATCAGTTAACAGAATAAAAAGAACTCCACAGTTAATGAGGGCCAAGTATTCCTGTAAGCTAATGTATTTACTTACATTGGAGTAACACTTCTCAACAAGCAATGATTTTAACTGTGCTCTAGAAGCTGTTTCCGTCTCCAACCTGTTCATGTAAATTGGCAGTGCATGATAAAGGTGACATGGCTCATATATCTTTGAGTATGAGTTATTCTTATTTGTCATCAACACACATTTGTATAAGTACAATGAGGGTGCTGTAAGCAGACAGAACTTCTTAAATAGGAGCTTGCAAGTGAGCCCTAGCAGAGTTATGTGACAACATTTGAATGGCCCTTTTATCTAATGTAAAAATTTCATTCAATCATCTATTAATTTTCTCCCCAAAAAATATTCCATAAGCTACAAGGGAATTGAAGTAACCAAAATAAGCCCTTCTAGCATTATCTGAGGAGAAAACTTTAGAAATGGTTCTCAGAGCAAAACATGCAAACTGAGTCCCTGGGAGAGTAAAGATACATGGTCTTTCCAGATTAAGACGTGATCAACAAACATATCTAAAAGTGTTCTATATTTTTCCCTTCCCAACTCATTTCTGCCCAGTACCAGTTCGAGATCTCGGTTTTGGTTCCTCTTTCCAAATTGAATGCCAACGGCTTTGCTGCAGTGGTAACACTGGTTCCCATCAGATCACCGAAGTTAAGTGCTGTCGGGCTGGGCTAGTACTTGGATGGGTGACGATCCAGTCTGCCGAGCGCTGTTGGCAATCGGGGTGCACTGAGCCCTTGTGAGGCAAACTGAGGAGCTACTTGATCGACAAGTAGCGGCTCCGGTCTCAGAAAGTGACATACGGCAGGGACAGCGGTGTGCTGACCACATGCCCCTCCATATCCGCATCCAGTGACGCCTATGAGCTGAGGATGACATGGTGGCTGGTCAGTACCATTGGGCCTTCATGACCTGTTCGGGAGGAGTTTCGTTTTTAGTTCCAAATTGAATATAATTTGTTTTCTTCGCATTATGGGTTAGCCTGTTGGCATTGAACTGTGAATGCAAGGACTTGAGGACTCGATCAGTTGTGGGCAGAGATTCCTTGACATTTCTCACTATTACACTAATGTCATTTGCAAAAATGATCTTGGCTGCAGTTTCTGAGAGGTTTTATCATTTACATACATAACAAACAAGAGGAGGCCTAATACACTGCCATGTGGTGCATCCATCTCGACTTTCTTTGCATCAGATACTAATCTAATTTTATGATTAGAATGGACTGATGCGATTTCCATAACCTGTGATGTATTTTGCAAATATTATTGAAATCTCTTGTTTTTCGTCCCTATTACTCCCATTGCTTCCAGCCTATCTAAAAGAATTTCATTACTAATTGTATCAAAAGCTTTAGGAAGATATGAATTAACTCCTACAACACTATTGTTCCTATCCAAATTTCTATTTAATCTGTTTAATCCATTATTGCTGTGTCTGTACTCCTACCTGTTTGAAAGCCATCTGCTTATTACTCATTGAATGTGGTTGCTTAAGTACCAGGTGATTTGTTGTTTCATTAGTTTCTCAATTACTTTAGAAAATGCCGAGAGGAGTGAGACGGATCAGTAATTTTCAACTTAATGCCTATTACCACTCATGAATAAAGGTTGAGGTTTTTAAAAGAAGAATGCAGTGCACATTCATTAAATACTTATTCTTTTTCTGGAACTGTTTGTTGGTTTATATATAAATGTGGTAGTAATGGCTTTTATTGCCACAATGGTCAGATAAAAAGTAAAAGGATTTGTTAAACAGATTTAGTGAATAAAGCATAATACCAAGAAAAACTTGGTTTAAGAAGTTTTAAGAATTGTGAAAAAATGTTGCATACATGGAAGAGACCTGGAGACACCAGAAGGTTTCAGGTCGATTATATAATGGTAAAAAGAGATTTGGAAACCAGATTTTAAATTTCAGGACATTTCCAGGGGCAGATGTGGACTCTGGCCACAATTTATTGGTTATGAACTGTAAATTTAAACTGAAGAAATTGCAAAAAGGTAGGAATATAAGGAGATGATACCTGGATAAAGTGAAAGAACCAGAGGCTGTAGAGAGCTTGAGGGAACAATTGAGAAGAACAGGGGAAGGGAATTCAGTAGAAGAAGAATGTGTAGCTTTGAGAGATAAAAGAATGAAGGTAGCATAAGATTGAGTAGGTAAAGAGGAGGGCTAGCAGAAATCCTTGGGTAAGACAAGAGATACTGAATGTAATTGATGAAAGGAGAAAATATAAAAATACAATAAATGAAGCAGGTGAAAGGGAATACAAAAATAAAAAAAAGTGAGTGAGATTGACAGGAATTGCAAAATGGCTAAGCCGGAATGGCTAGAGAACAGATATAAGGGTTTAGAAGCTTATATCTGTAGGGGGAAGATATATGTCGCCTACAGGAAAATTAAAGAGGCCTTTGCAGAAAAGAGAACCACCTGTATAAATTCCAAGAGTTCAGATGGAAAACCAGTCCTAAGCAAAGAAGGGAAAGCAGAAAGGCGGAAGGGTCTATACAAGGGAGAGGTACTTGAGGGCAACATTATGGAAATGGAACAGGACATAGATGAAGGTGAGATGGGAGGTATGATACTGCGTGAAGAGTTGGACAGAGCACTGAAAGACTTAAGTCGAAACAAGGCCCATGGAGTAGACAACATTCTGTTAGAACTACTGATAGCCTTGGGAAAACCAGCCATGACAAAACTCTTCCATCTGATGTGCAAGATGTGTGAAGCAGGTGAAATAACCTCAGACTTCAAGAAGAATATAAATCCAATTACAAAGAAAGCAGTTGCTGACAGGTGTGAAAATACAGAAACCACATGGCAGTTATAAGAGTCAAGGGGGTTGAAAGGGAAGCAGTGATTGAGAAGGGGGTGAGACAGTATTGTAGCCCATCCTCATTGTCATTCAATCTGTATATTGGTCAAGTAGTAAAAGAAACAAAAGAAAAATTTGGAGTAGGAATTAAACCCAGGTTTGCCAGTCACATTGTAATCCTGTCAGAGCCAGCAAAGGACATGGAAGAGCAGTTGAATGGAGTGGACAGTGTCTTGAGAGAAGGGTGTAAGATGGTCATCAACAAAAGTAAAACGAGAATAATGGAATGTAGTTGAATTAAATCAGCTGATGCTGAGGGAATTAGATTAGGGAATGAGGCATTTAAAGTAGTAGATGAGTTTTGCTATTTGGGCAGCAAAATAACTGGTGATGGTTGAAGTAGAGAGGGTATAAAATATAGACTGGCAATGGCAAGAAAAGCATTTCTGAAGGAGAGAAATTTGTTAACTTTGAAAATAGATTTAAGTCTCAGGTAGTCATTTCTGAAAGTGTTTGTTTGGAGTGATGCCATGTATGAAAGTGAAACACGGGCGATAAACACTTAAGAGAGAAGAGAATAGAAACTTTTGAAATGTGGTGCTATGGAGGAATGCTGAAGATTAGATGGGTACATCACATAACTAATGAGGAGTACTGAATAGAATTGGGGAGAAAAGAAGTTTGTGACACAACCTTACTAGAAGAAGAGATCGGTTGACAGGACACATTGTGAGACATCAAGGGATCACCTATTTAGTTCTGGAGGGAAGTGTTGGAGGTAAAAATCGTAGAGGGAGACCAAGAGATGAAAACAGTTAGCAGATTCAGAAAGATGTAGGTTGTGGTAGTTACTTGGAGATGAAGAGGTTCCACATGGTGGAGTTGCATGGAGAGCAAGCTGCATCAAACCAGTCGTCGCACTGAAGACCACAATAAAACCAAGAAAAAGCATGGTAAATAATGCTTTGGTCAGCATATTTAGATAATTTTTACTGGGAGAACAGCAAGCAAGGATTTACCATGCAAATGCTATAAGCTAATAATTATGATTTCTAGTACCTACTTCATTATGACACTTTAAATTCAATTCCACTTTTGAAAAATGTGATGGTATATTTGACAAAGATTGTGTATGGAAGGTGAAAGAATACAGATAGATCACTGCTCACAGAACATGTAACATCACCAGAATGAAACAAATGTGGATAGACTCTTCAGTCATGAAACCAGACAAATAAACCACATTTACTAATACCATTATGGAAAACACTATGTTGAGTACATTGTATGGTTATGGAATGCAAAAAAATATGGAAACAGAAATTGGAACACCTTCAGGTAACTCATGAAAGACTATTGCCCACTGTGGAATATAAAGCAGCACCTCTTCAGTGGAGTTAAACAACGCATATATGGGATAGTAGCTGACTGAAGGTGGGTAGTGTGGTCCAACATGGCACAATTTTGCCTCTGTTTCAAGTGATTCAAGGCATGGAGGGCA
The DNA here is from genome assembly GCF_023864345.2 of Schistocerca serialis cubense. Lineage (NCBI taxonomy): Eukaryota > Metazoa > Arthropoda > Insecta > Orthoptera > Acrididae > Schistocerca > Schistocerca serialis. Next base: position 1,157,686,101 of record NC_064638.1, on the reverse strand, counting down.
CTGATGGCCTAATGCAGTATTTCCCGACACAGTGTGTGGATAGTGCAGTTCAGGACGGATGTTCTATGGCATTTTGTATTATGACACAGGCCTGCTCTTTCAGATTACCGTGAATGTGAAACAGTATGTTTATTTTAGCATTCTCCATCTCCAAGTGTTGCCTTTCTTTGTAATGTGGAGTAATGAATGTAATTTTTCCTCCTGTAATTGTAATTATGTACATCATAGTTCAAAAGGAGAAGTTATGTAAAACCTGCATAGTAAAATTTCAATACAAAGTGAGAAAGGTTCTCCTTGGTAACTCCTTCTATTCCATAGAATAATTTCTATTACTGTAATGTGTAAAATGTGTTGGGTAGGAGTTACCAACTCACATCTATATATCTTTTCTTTGTTTTTGAAAAAATAAAATAAAAAACTTTAAAATGTTCAGAATGTAACCACATGTACAAATTAATTTGTGATGTGAATGCAAAATGACTCATTCCACATCATTATGATCCATCGCGAGAAATGATCTGTGGAACATGTAACAAAATAACTCTACATCTTCGTGGTGCGTATGTTGATTTATTTTTATCGTCCTTTGATCATATGAAGTACATTGTACAAGATCATATTGACAATAACAGTAGTGGAATTGTGGTTCATTCATCTCATGATGTAGATTAGCATACCATTGGTTTGCAACTGTTTGGTTTTGAATTGCATCATGTGATTCTTAGATATGTTTAGATTCAATGCATTTAGCTGAGACCAAGTTTCTAAGGTACTTGGGGTACTGAACACAGTTTTAGCAATTTTTCTGAATTTTGATTTTCAACTCAGACAGAAGTGTCATCTGCAAACAGATGGGGACCTGATATTTAATGCAAAGTCATTTATGTAGAAGAGAAATAGGATTGGGTCTAGCATGGAGCCTTGTTGACCACCCTGAGATATTTTTTTTCATTCAGAATTATAATTTGTCCTATTTAAAGAGATTCTAACTCTTTGCTTTCTGTTTGATGAGTAGGATTTAAACCATTGTACGGTACTGCCCCTAATGCCATACTTTTCAAGTTTGTAAATAAGCAATGCATGATTTACAGACTCAAACGCCTATGTGAGATTGCAGAAAATTCCTGTGACCTCACTGCTCCTGTCTAGTGGTGTATTAATTTTCTCAATGAAACTGTTCACTGCATCTATGGTGTTTTTTCCCTTGTTGAAGACTAAATTGATGTTTAGAATATACACTTCTGGAAATGGAAAAAAGAACACATTGACACCGGTGTGTCAGACCCACCATACTTGCTCCGGACACTGCGAGAGGGCTGTACAAGCAATGATCACACGCACGGCACAGCGGACACACCAGGAACCGCGGTGTTGGCCGTCGAATGGCGCTAGCTGCGCAGCATTTGTGCACCGCCGCCGTCAGTGTCAGCCAGTTTGCCGTGGCATACGGAGCTCCATCGCAGTCTTTAACACTGGTAGCATGCCGCGACAGCGTGGACGTGAACCGTATGTGCAGTTGACGGACTTTGAGCGAGGGCGTATAGTGGGCATGCGGGAGGCCGGGTGGACGTACCGCCGAATTGCTCAACACGTGGGGCGTGAGGTCTCCACAGTACATCGATGTTGTCGCCAGTGGTCGGCGGAAGGTGCACGTGCCCGTCGACCTGGGACCGGACCGCAGCGACGCACGGATGCACACCAAGACCGTAGGATCCTACGCAGTGCCGTAGGGGACCGCACCGCCACTTCCCAGCAAATTAGGGACACTGTTGCTCCTGGGGTATCGGCGAGGACCATTCGCAACCGTCTCCATGAAGCTGGGCTACGGTCCCGCACACCGTTAGGCTGTCTTCCGCTCACGCCCCAACATCGTGCAGCCCGCCTCCAGTGGTGTCGCGACAGGCGTGAATGGAGGGACGAATGGAGACGTGTCGTCTTCAGCGATGAGAGTCGCTTCTGCCTTGGTGCCAATGATGGTCGTATGCGTGTTTGGCGCCGTGCAGGTGAGCGCCACAATCAGGACTGCATAGACCGAGGCACACAGGGCCAACACCCGGCATCATGGTGTGGGGAGCGATCTCCTACACTGGCCGTAGACCACTGGTGATCGTCGAGGGGACACTGAATAGTGCACGGTACATCCAAACCGTCATCGAACCCATCGTTCTACCATTCCTAGACCGGCAAGGGAACTTGCTGTTCCAACAGGACAATGCACGTCCGCATGTATCCTGTGCCACCCAACGTGCTCTAGAAGGTGTAAGTCAACTACCCTGGCCAGCAAGATCTCCGGATCTGTCCCCATTGAGCATGTTTGGGACTGGATGAAGCGTCGTCTCACGCGGTCTGCACGTCCAGCACGAACGCTGGTCCAACTGAGGCGCCAGGTGGAAATGGCATGGCAAGCCGTTCCACAGGACTACATCCAGCATCTCTACGATCGTCTCCATGGGAGAATAGCAGCCTGCATTGCTGCGAAAGGTGGATGTACACTGTACTAGTGCCGACATTGTGCATGCTCTGTTGCCTGTGTCTATGTGCCTGTGGTTCTGTCAGTGTGATCATGTGATGTATCTGACCCCAGGAATGTGTCAATAAAGTTTCCCCTTCCTGGGACAATGAATTCACGGTGTTCTTATTTCAATTTCCAGGAGTGTAGAAAATTTTGCAGTGAACGTTTGGATTTGGCTAACGGCAACTTTTTCAAATATTTTAGATAGAGTGGGAGAATTGAGATAGGATGATGATTTCCCATGATGACTGTTGATCCCTTTTTGAAGAGTAATTTGACTTTGGCATATTTCTGTACCTCTGGGCAACAGCCCTCTTCAGAAAACGGATACTATTTGAGCTAGTGGGTTTGCAATTTTGTTGTGTACTGCTTTAATAACTTTGATGGGTGTTCCATTCCAACCAGCAGAGTTTTTATTTTTTAATGCTAGTATTGAATTTTCTACATTCTTCATAGAAACTTTTAAAAATTTTGTAAGGTGTTCAGAGTTTTCATTTAGACCAAAGGGATTTACTTTGTTGTGATAATCTGTTACATTTACATCAGACTTTGCTGCATTTGTAAAGAATTCATTAAAGCACCCTGGTATTTGAGTTGGTCTTAAAATAGTGTTTTCTTTTTTCTTCAGTGTTAATTTTTGGAATTTCCTGATTACAGGCTTTAACACCTAATTAAATCTAAGATTTAATGACTGAACACTCAGCCTTTGTCTTATTTTCATGGTTTAAAATTAGCCTGTTATTTGCCAGTTATTTTGCTGTCTTGACATCTCTTTTACATATCTCTAATATTGTTACATTCCATCCTGAATTTTCCTTTGTTTGATTTTATAGAGTCTAACATATTCAGTGAAATCAGAATCTTTATTACATTTTAATTTTTTGTGCAGTTGCCTTTTCCTTACACTGGAAATTCTTATGCCTTAGGTTAATCCACTTAAATTCATTTGTCACTTTATTGCTGCAGAGTCTATGTGGAAATGTTTCATCAAAGACACCAAGAAAACTATATAGGAATTTTTCAAAGTTTTCGTCACTTGAGTAAACAATGATCAAAAGGCCATTTTTTTCTCTTTTGGCTTATTACTAAATACCAGCAAGTTTTCTTTGACCAAGTTCATTTTCATATGTGTTTTTACACTTGAAATGTTAGTTACTGTCTGTGGCAGCTCAATGAACAATGCAAAGTGATCTGGCCATTGTCTCTGGTAGATTCAAAGAAATTCAATTTGGAACCAAGTTTATTTGCGAAATCCATGAATGTTGAAGCATAGCTACTGTCACATGTGTAATCAATATTAAAATCAGCAGCTATTAGATTTTTTTTTCTTTTTTCCTCTACAAAGATGTTCTAGCATAATTTTAAACTTAGCTAAGAGTAGTTCTGTTGTTGACCTCCCTAGGATTCTATTAAACTACATGAAATGGAGCCAATATGTATGCATAAGATTTGCAGCTATAGTTGAATCTGCATGAGTTGATCCCTGGCAGTTACAATGGGCTGGGTGTGGCAGCTTTGTTGGCCTAACTCAACCAGCGTAATGTGATTTTGTAAATGTTTATATGGCTATGCCTCCCTGTTGTCACAGGAGTGAAGACAGCTACTTCTTTTGCCATTAGGGCTTCACAGCTGAAAGCTGGGAACAGTGCTATGAGCTGTCAGATATCTTCTTAAGCCATCTCAACTGTAGCCCACTAGTTGAGAAGGCATGTGTCACAGTTATTTTGCAATGAGGAAATATTCTGTAGTTATATTTTGCACAGGTATTGTATGCTGAGGTGATTTTTGTGAGAGGTACTTTGTAGTGATAAAGAAATGTCAGAGTAACTGACTCCTCCCAGAAAGCTATTCAGAATCTCTTGCTGCATGTTAAATTACATGCAAATAAAAGAACAGCACAAAAATTTAAAGGAAATCTACACCAAGTTGTTGTTAATGAGTCTGTACTGGTAGCCTTTTAGTAAGGAATTTTAATATAATTGTTCAAGATACTGCTACCAGGCACTGCCCACAGTGATTTTGAAATTTCCATTAACAGAGGAATGGAAGTTTTAATTATTTTAGCAGGCAGTAATTGCTGCTACACAACTATTTCAATGAAACAGAATTGTGTTAATGTCACCTTTATAGTTTAAGTTTTATGGACTGAAAGAACAGCTCAAAAGATAAGATAGCCTCTTAAAAGATGGTGAAGTTCTTAAAGGGAGGTATCTTGTGTGCATGTTGTCAGAATGTGTGTAGTTTCATGCTGTTCTTTGTAATCAAGCTTTCCGAGACAACTTGACATCTTCGAAGAAAAATGCGAGTCCATCGGTTAAACAGACATTTCCACACCATTTTTGGTGCTGTTCCGATACTCAGAGATTTGAATTGGTGCATTGCACACATTGAGTGAGGTGACATAGTGGTTAAGTCACTCGGCTCTCATTTGAGATGAATGGGGTTCAGTTATCTGGCGATCTAGCTTTAGGTATCCTGTGGCTCCCTAAACTGATTAAAACAAATGCAGAGATGATTCCTGTGAGAAAGGCACAGCCAATTTTCCTGTCTTCTGAGTACAATTGGAGTTTATGCCCTGTTTTGTATGATCTTGTTGATGGTGGAATGTTAAATCTTAATCTTCGTTCTCTCAGCAATTCTGAATTTTTCATTCATAAAAAAACGTATATCTCTGAAGGCCTGCAATTTTGTGTTCATTTGTTCGTTTATGTTTCTGTTACCTGTTCAATCTGTGCTCTACCTAACTGTTTTATCTGTTATGCTGACTGTCTAGGCTTATGTGTTTAACTTTATTGTTTGCATTATATCGAGTATAGAGTACATTGTAGTTTTAGTAGTGTGTATACTAAAACACACACTCACCCCACACTTTTGTGTGTGTGTGTGTGTGTGTGTGTGTGTGTGTGTGTTTGTTTTAGTATATACATTACCACAAATACGCCTTCCCATTCACCTTATTCATCCTGATTGTTCAATTAGACCATATATATATTAATGTTATAATAATTTTATGTATATTTACCTTTTTAAAAATAATTCCTCAATTTTTTTTCCAGTGGCTGTATTTTACTATTACTTCTACAAGAGAACAGTATTACGATTAAGTGACCCACGTTTTTATGAAGATTTCGATGTTTCACTATATGAGAAACAGTGAGAAATTCTTAAGATGCTTGTTACAGTTATTAACATAAGATGTTCAGTGGAGTTGTTGTAAGCCTTCAATGATAATAAATTTTGAATGTTACTGTGAATTGAGAAAGTGTATTTTTTGGATTAATATGAAGATACTCCCACATTCCATTAAGCAACCAAATAATTGTCATTATGTTGCAGTTGTCAAGTTTCTTTCACTATTATTGGCATACAAAAATGCAACATTTACCTAAAAAATTCATAGAACTCTGAAGTATAAAGCCAGAAAGAAAACTAAACATTATAAAACAGTGGCAGTACAGTATGCTGTATGAAAGTCATACACCAGTACTCTTGAAGAAAGACAGGAAGAAAATTACATCAGCAGAGATAGAATGATCATGAACTACAAGCCAAAGGGCCAGCTGGACAGTGAAGTGTTCGATGTTCGAGGACAAGATGGTTCTTGGAACTGGCTGTGCAGCCTACTCTGAGAAGTGAAGATGATGTGGTTGAAGGTAGTGGTGATGACTTTAAGCAATTTAATTGCCAACATCTTCATCAGTAGTGTTGCATGGTAGAGGGTACTATATTATGCCAGTTATTAGGACATCTTCTCTGGGTATAGGACTAATAAATAATCTCAAAAAGTAACCACATACACTCCTGGAAATTGAAATAAGAACACCGTGAATTCATTGTCCCAGGAAGGGGAAACTTTATTGACACATTCCTGGGGTCAGATACATCACATGATCACACTGACAGAACCACAGGCACATAGACACAGGCAACAGAGCATGCACAATGTCGGCACAAGTACAGTGTATATCCACCTTTCGCAGCAATGCAGGTTGCTATTCTCCCATGGAGATGATCGTAGAGATGCTGGATGTAGTCCTGTGGAACGGCTTGCCATGCCATTTCCACCTGGCGCCTCAGTTGGACCAGCGTTCGTGCTGGACGTGCAGACCGCGTGAGACGACGCTTCATCCAGTCCCAAACATGCTCAATGGGGGACAGATCCGGAGATCTTGCTGGCCAGGGTAGTTGACTTACACCTTCTAGAGCACGTTGGGTGGCACGGGATACATGCGGACGTGCATTGTCCTGTTGGAACAGCAAGTTCCCTTGCCGGTCTAGGAATGGTAGAACGATGGGTTCGATGACGGTTTGGATGTACCGTGCACTATTCAGTGTCCCCTCGATGATCACCAGTGGTGTACGGCCAGTGTAGGAGATCGCTCCCCACACCATGATGCCGGGTGTTGGGCCTGTGTGCCTCGGTCGTATGCAGTCCTGATTGTGGCGCTCACCTGCACGGCGCCAAACACGCATACGACCATCATTGGCACCAAGGCAGAAGCGACTCTCATCGCTGAAGACGACACGTCTCCATTCGTCCCTCCATTCATGCCTGTCGCGACACCACTGGAGGCGGGCTGCACGATGTTGGGGCGTGAGCGGAAGACGGCCTAACGGTGTGCGGGACCGTAGCCCAGCTTCATGGAGACGGTTGCGAATGGTCCTCGCCGATACCCCAGGAGCAACAGTGTCCCTAATTTGCTGGGAAGTGGCGGTGCGGTCCCGTACGGCACTGCGTAGGATCCTACGGTCTTGGCGTGCATCCGTGCGTCGCTGCGGTCCGGTCCCAGGTCGACGGGCACGTGCACCTTCCGCCGACCACTGGCGACAACATCGATGTATTGTGGAGACCTCACGCCCCACGTGTTGAGCAATTCGGCGGTACGTCCACCCGGCCTCCCGCATGCCCACTATACGCCCTCGCTCAAAGTCCGTCAACTGCACATACGGTTCACGTCCACGCTGTCGCGGCATGCTACCAGTGTTAAAGACTGCGATGGAGCTCCGTATGCCACGGCAAACTGGCTGACACTGACGGCGGCGGTGCACAAATGCTGCGCAGCTAGCGCCATTCGACGGCCAACACCGCGGTTCCTGGTGTGTCCGCTGTGCCGTGCGTGTGATCATTGCTTGTACAGCCCTCTCGCAGTGTCCGGAGCAAGTATGGTGGGTCTGACACACTGGTGTCAATGTGTTCTTTTTTCCATTTCCAGGAGTGTATATAAGGAGTAGCAGTTGTTTTAATGACAAACAGCCACTCCTATCAACAGATACGTTCATGAGTAATAAGTATAACTTTTATAGGATCAATATGCAAAAGGGGAAAATAATCTGAAAGTGCCCTAAGAGCCTAGAAGACTGGATCATTGGAGGAGCCATGGAAGATAGGGAATGCAAGAGCAAAATCCAATGGGATGTAAGAAAGCAGAGGTTGGAATTGGAGGACTGGCATAAGAAGTTTTACTGTCAACTTTGACAGAACAGATAGTAGAAACTCCATGTAGCAAGGATACAGCATGAGCAGCAAGTTGCTAGACCACCACTTTGTCTTTCTTTCCTCTATTGATTTTCAACAGCTTGATCCCTGTCAACCTAGGGTGTGAGAGGCCTACTTCTCCCTTCCAACCAATCCCATTTTCCTGCCTGATGAACAGCCATAAACGTTCCAAAAGCTAGGAAAGTTTTTTCTACTTGTGAGTCATCAGGACTTAAATTTTAGCTTCCTCAAGGTAAGTAGCGGTCAGCGATTCTGATGTCTTTTAATGCAAACATAAAAAATGACTGTTTGGCCTCTCATTATGTATTCCACAAATTATTTCAAAAGGAGGATTGTAATGCACATTTTGAAGAAAGTACTTTGGAATAAACTAGCTATTTGCTATACTATCATGGATTCCAAGAAGTTGCATGGCATGAGGGACAAAGACACTGAAAGAGACAACTCTGGAAGATTATGTATTTGGCTCATGAGGAAAAGAGGCATATCTTTAAAATTAGCATGTAAGATGAATTATTTTATTGTATGTTAGCAAAACTGCTAGTTACAACAGTAGTAAAATTATAACTGTGATCGATGTTGGAAGCCCAGCCAGTGATGAGTGAAACATGAACACTCTTGAAACAGTTGTGAAGATTTGATGAGAAATTCAGTACTGGTACTTTAAACAGTCGAGAAAAGAGTCTTCTGATATTTTGAGAAAGTAAATTAGGGTGTCTTTGTATGGAATTACGTTTTCATGTAACAGAAAAAGTAACAAATTCCATATACAGTGTGACCCTTATTTTACATTTTCAAGTGGCCCTGACTTAAAAAACGCAAAAATGAGGAAAATGCAAAAGCAATGAAAACATTAAAAGCCACAAAATACAAGCAGAAACATGTGTAACTCTTATATATGATTAAAAATCATAATCTTCTCCAATAAATTATATAAAATCTGTGCAAGTAATGGAAATTTAATGTACAACACAACATTATTCAATAATTTTATGATAAGAATTTAATCGTTCCTTAAAAAATTACAGATCTGTATGAGTAACAGCAAGTAAGAACTCATCAAAAAATTGATATTGCTACAAGGTAATCAAGCTGTTTTCCGACATGCTCCAGCCTCAAATTATACTTCAAAACACATGTTTTAGGGAGATCTTTCCCTTGTGCTCACCCAGAAAAAAATCAAGAATTGATGAGCATGTGAAAGGCATCAGAAACTTAACATGTGGGGGTGTGCGTTTTCTTTCTGTAGCCAGTGCAGCATACTATGGTGATGCAAGCACAGTGATGTCTAGTGTATTGCTTGTCAACTTTTTCTTGTTCATTGTGTCGAGTGGTTGAAGTGGAGCATTCTGCAGCATTACCAATGAGCACCGTTTGCACTTCGAACTTGTCACCTGCTGTAGTGTAAACACAGTAGGTTTAGTGAAAGCACATATATACATAAAAGTTTTCCTTCACATGCCATAATAATTATTACCAATGAATATGAAACAAAGTTAACCCTTCGTTACACAATTTTTTTTCCTCAGTAACAATAATTTGATATGCATTTAGGATGGGCTACAGAACATCGGAAAAATATTTTAAAAAATCTTCCACTTACAGTTTTTGAGAAAAGTTGATTTTTTGACACCTTGCACAAATGCAAAGCCACACATAAGTAGTTGATTTAAGTGATAAATTTTATTCTTTGACACTTTGCAGATATGCAAAGCAGCGCATTTACAATCGAACTAAGTGATAAAGTTAACTCAACAGTAAAAAGCTGAAACATTTAAAAACAATAGAATTAACTAAAATTGTGAAAAAACTGCAATGATATCTTGAGTTAGAGTATATGTGCATGCAACTAAGAGACTTTGCATCCATGAAATGAGGTGAAACAGTTATTTTTCTTATTCAAACAAATATTTATTTTGTATTTTTCTAATAAAATAAAATGTTGAAATAAAACTATCAAAATTACAACAATAGAGAAAAAATTTAAATGTGTTTTAATAAAATATGTATAAGCAATTTCATTTTTGTGAAATGAGGTGAAACAGTTATTTGTGTTATTCAAGCACAAATTTACTTTACATTTTTCACATGAAACAAATATGTAGCCGTTGCACTCTGGATTTTTGCGTGATGTTATTTTCTCATTCCAAATTGGCCAGTGGTTTACTGGATCCAATCATACATCTTTTGGTGGTAGTGAAGATCCCGTGACTTTTATTCTCTTGTTCTCTACTTGGTCCAAGCTGCTTGGTCTTCCACACTTTCTTGGCTCCCAGCCTACCTGGCATAGAGTTAGGGCTAACTCATTGCTAAACCTCTTTTGGTTCATGGGCATGTCTGTTGATCCTGTTTCAAGAAGCATTCTTCGGTACAGTATCTATGAATTTATTACCATTGTATCAAGCAGGTGAAAAAGTAGACAGAGATACCATTTCTTTGATCTTATCTTGATGTGGTGTCTTCCTATATTGCTGTCAAGCAAACCAAAATACCCCATGTGAGAACTGTACACGGAGACAACTGCTGGACAAGGCACCATTACGTGCTCCTTTTTCTTCCTATCAGATCTTCTCACTTCTGATTTTGGAAGTTCTCCAAGAAAAGTCGAGAGGAAACTGACGTTGTTGTCCTTGTACAAAACAGTAGAAATGTCAAGTGACTCAAAATTTATTGTGAATTCCTCTGAATAACTGCGTGATTCCTTTTTGAGTTCTTTTTCATCAGTGAACTTGAAGTTAGGTATTCTATTGTGTTGAATTGTACCACAGTACCGAATTCCTTCATTATCCTTTTTTCATTATCCCAATACACAATGGAGTCCATCCCAGTGATGTTTGTCAACAAGTGTACAGGAAACTGAAACAAAAAACCATGTAATTGGAATGTGTATAATGTAAGAGTTGAAACAACACTACAACCATATCACACACCTTTGGAGATGTGCAAACAGAATAATATTACTTATTACTTACTTGTTAATTATTAGAAATATGCATGAACATGAAGATATGTTTACCATTGTTAATGAATCACAAATATATATACATTATTTTCGTTTTCACCATGTGTACAGACTCTTTAGGACAGCACTTCATGCCAAACTGAAGTTTCTGTGCACATGACGAATGTAAGTCAACAGTGGTGCAGACTAGTGGCAAATTCTTGCACACAGTTTTGGATAGGCAGCATTGCAGTTGTGCAAAGGGGACTTCAATTTTAAACTAGCAAAGAACCTGAGAAAATTTCATGTAATTCCACTTTGCAGATATGCAAATCTGCATAGTGAAGGGTTAAGCCTGCTGTGATTTCAGTGTTTCTCTGTCCCAGCAATCTATTAAATTTTAAACAATCTATGTGCCATCAAAACACATTAAATACCATTGAGGACTGCAACAAAGATGAACAAGCCATCGCACAACTGTTCACTGAACATGTCGTGTTAATTGTGGTGCCACACATAGCAAATGGGGTAGCCTACATTGGCTGTAGTTGGGAGAGAGACAATACATTCCAGATTCTGCCAACAGGCTCTGAGCAGAATTACTGTAAGTAAACTTAATGATGATGAAGGACGTATGAGGTGTAACTATATAAATTAAACCTAAGTGGAAGCTGGAGTTGCTCCATTTGTAGTACAATGATCACATCAGCTGTATTTTGGAACAAGTCGCCAAGTGAGTTTGCTGTTTTGTCATTCTATATGCTAGAAGCTAGTGCATTAGCATGATGTCACCATGCTATACAGCTACTAACTGCAGGTGGAAAACAAATATCCAAGATTTTACAAATATGTGAGATGTTGTAATCCGATAGTTTTCACCATATTTCACAGTTTTCAGTTTATTCCAGTATGTAGGCTACAAATTTTTGCTATTTTTGAGGTGAACATAAAATGAAAGAGCCCTCAAAACAGTATGTTTTAAGGTGTAATTTGTGGCAGTAGTGAGTTGGGAAATGGCTCAATTACCTCGTACATCATCAGCAAAAGTGATAATCTTTTTATAAAGTTACTTTAAATCCGTCTTGATTGCAAATTTTTTTTTATTATTTATATGACCGGTTTCGGTTCATTCAGCATGTGAAAGTTGCTGAATTGGACGGGTTACTCCTGTAACTTAAATATCAGATCTGAAGATGGTTCTGAATGAACCGAAACCGGTCATATGAATAATAAAAAAAAATTTGCAATCAAGACGGATTTAAAGTAACTTTATAAAATCACTGATTGCTGTTATCCCATAAGACATTATGTCTGTTTTTGCAAAATAATCTTTTTAGTTACGTGCCCTACGGTATCACTAGTGGCAAAACCCACATTTTTTCCTAATAGGTCTATTATATGATGTAAAAGTTTGAAATGTGTGTGTGTGTGTGTGTGTGTGTGTGTGTGTGAGAGAGAGAGAGAGAGAGAGAGAGAGAGAGAGAGAGAGAGAGTGTGTGTGTGTGTGTGTGTGTGTGTGTGTGTGGGAGGGGAGGGGGGGCAGGAATCTCATGCATAGTTAAAAACATATTTCTCATGCAGAACGGCTCATGTAAATTATTATACCAAAGACTATAAATTACACAAACTGTCAGCGCTCAGATATGGTAATTTCAAAAGTATGTTTTTCACTTTATTTGTGTTAGTGTGGTGTGGTGGCTGCTCTGGGCACAAGTCGCCAGCCAATAAGAGCTCATTAGCTGGAAATGGCTGACATTTCCGTGATTCTGATCTAGCATATCCTTCGAGACTCAGTGTTTGAATTTAAACGGAAAAAGCATTCGAAGTTCAGAAGAACGCGAAATCCCGAAGATTGGCTAAAATTTACAGACACGCAAAATTTGGCACAGACTTCAATGCGAGATGCCTTTAATAGGTTCCACAACGAAACATTGTCTCAAAATTTGGTAGAAAATCTGAAGAGATTCTGGTCATATGTGAAGTACACAAGCGGCAAGATGCAGTCAATACCTTCGCTGCGCAGTGCCGATGGTACTGTTACCGACGACTATGCCACTAAAGCGGAGTTATTGAACGCAGTTTTCCGAAATTCCTTCACCAAGGAAGATGAATGGAATATTCCAGAATTTGAAACACGAACAGCTGCTAGCATGAGTTTCTTAGAAGTAGATACCATAGGGGTTGCGAAGCAACTCAAACCACTTGATACGGGCAAGTCTTCAGGTCCAGATTGTATACCGATTAGGTTCCTTTCAGATTACGCTGATACAATAGCTCCTTACTTAGCAATCATATACAACCGCTCGCTCACCGATAGATCTGTACCTACAGATTGGAAAATTGCGCAGGTCGCACCAGTTTTTAAGAAGGGTAGTAGGAGTAATCCATTGAACTACAGACCTATATCATTGACGTCGGTTTGCAGTAGGGTTTTGGAGCATTTACTGTATTCAAACATTATAAATCACCTCGAAGGGAACGATCTATTGATACATAATCAGCATGGTTTCATAAAACATCGTTCTTGTGCAACGCAGCTATCTCTTTATTCGCACGAAGTAATGGCCACTATCGACAGGGGATCTCAAGTTGATTCTGTATTTCTAGATTTCCGGAAAGCTTTTGACACCGTTCCTCACAAGTGACTTCTAATCAAGCTGCGAGCCTATGGGGTATCATCTCAATTATGCAACTGGATTCGTGATTTCCTGTCAGGAAGGTCGCAGTTCGTAGTAATAGATGGCAAATCATCGAGTAAAGCTGAAGTGATACCAGGTGTTCCACAGGGAAGCGTCCTGGGACCTCTGCTGTTACTGATCTATATAAATGACCTGTGTGACAATCTGAGCAGTTCTCTTAGGTTGTTCGCAGATGATGCTGTAATTTACCGTTTAGTAATGTCATCCGAAGACCAGTATCAGTTGCAAAGCGATTTAGAAAAGATTGCTGTATGGTGTGACAGGTGGCAGTTGATGCTAAATAACGAAAAGTGTGAGGTGATCCACATGAGTTCCAAAAGAAATCCGTTGGAATTCGATTACTCGATAAATAGTACAATTCTCAAGGTTGTCAATTCAAATAACTACCTGGGTGTTAAAATTACGAACAACTTCAGTTGGAAAGACCACATAGATAATATTGTGGGGAAGGCGAGCCAAAGGTTGCGTTTCATTGGCAGGACACTTAGAAGATGCAACAAGTCCACTAAAGAGACAGCTTACACTACACTCGTTCGTCCTCTGTTAGAATATTGCTGCGCGGTGTGGGATCCTTACCAGGTGGGATTGATGGAGGACATCGAAAGGGTGCAAAAAAGGGCAGCTCGTTTTGTATTATCACGTAATAAGGGAGAGATTGGGGCAGATATGATACACGAGTTGGGATGGAAGTCATTAAAGCAAAGACGTTTTTTGTCACGGCAAGATCTATTCACGAAATTTCAGTCAACAACTTTCTCTTCCGAATGCGAAAATATTTTGTTGAGCCCAACCTACATAGGTAGGAATGATCATCAAAATAAAATAAGAGAAATCAGAGCTTGAACAGAAAGGTTTAGGTGTTCGGGAGTGGAATGGTAGAGAGATAGTATGATTGTGATTCGATGAACCCTCTGCCAAGCACTTAAATGTGAATTGCAGAGTAGTCATGTAGATGTAGATGTAGATTGATAATGTTGCTGGGCACATTATGTCAAAAATACATCAAAAGGAGCAGACTCAATTATAAGTGACTCAAGAAAAGGTGGCAGCTGCTGGGCCCCTTTGCCACATTTTGATTCAATCCAGAAAACTTTGCATCAACTGTCCTGTTTTTCCATTGCTGCCACAGCCTAGTAATAGTTGTATTATAATTGCACGGTGAAGCTAAATGTTGCAAGTTGAGTTGGCAACATAGATTGTGGATTATGTCAGCATTTTCTCTCTCGTGTCTCCCCTCTCTGCAACGGCCTAAAATATTCCCTTAAATCCACCACCACCCACGGTGTCAACCGTCCATCTTTCGTGCCACTTATAACTCGTTCAGTCACTCAAATGTCAATAGGAAGAAAACAGGATGAACTCAAGCGAGACATTGAGTAAGAATGCAGAATCGGGGAATTTCTAGAACTGATCTTATGGGTTTCTCACAGGGGCTATAAATGTATGGCATAGAATCTTAGAAAAACGTAAAATCAGAGAACATAAAATTGAAGTTCCACTGTATGTGGTTAGGAATTTGGTACAATAAAATACAGTATGTATTAACTACACACATCATTGCTGGTTTCAGTATAAAGAGAGTGAGGGGATAAAATAATTAACCTTTTACCTTCCTCATTTAGAGTTGAAAAGAAGAAGAACAGCAACAATATGTTGCTTGTTCTTGGTACCCTATGAAGTCCAGAGAGATGTGTTGAGGTGATCATTTAAATTTACTTTTTTAACATTCAGTTACATTTCAGTTCTCTTGTAGTTATCAAGTACAATCACACTTTTTGATTATTCCTGCTACTACCAGCTTTTACATTTAGCCATCAGATGAACTACAGCAACAAATAAATTAAACGCCACTATGGAGGCATCAAAATAAATGAAGGTTGGAATGATATTTTGAAACAATTGAGATGGAACTGAATATTCCAGTAATGAAGGGCACACATGTACTAGGGTTAGCATCTGTGACTACCAATATCAAAAGTCTTGGTTCCATGGTTCAGTCACAGCCATTGCTTGGATCTTGAATAAAAAATCATCAGGTATGGCAGCCAAAGACCCCAATTTAAGGACACTCACTCATTCTACTAAAAAAAAAAGAACAGAGGAAAGGATAGGATTCAAGGCACCCTCTTGCCCTTGGGGAGGGAAACTGCCCTTAAATCCAGAAGAATTGGCAATGATCAATGATGATAGGATACAGAAGGCAAAGGAAACCACCAGGTTAATGACATAAGATACAAAACCACAGGAAACATAGCCTGTGATTTAAACAGTGTCACAGTCATCTCTCTGTTGGTAAAAGATTCGACATTACTGTCTCTCATTTTCATTTGGATCTTCAAAAGTTGACTGCCTTGGGGGGAGGTGATCATGAGGTAAAAATTTGGAAAACCAATGAGGAGTGGCATTCTGTGAGTTCGTGTGAGGAATGTCAGAAGTCTGAATATAGTGTGAAAACTGGCGAATCTGAAAAGGGAAATGCAAAGACTGAATCTAGATGTAGTAGGGGTCAGTGAATTGAAATGGAAAGAAGATGATAATATATGGTCAGATGTATATGAGGTAACATCAGTACAGCAGAAAATGGTAAAATGGGAGTAGGATGTGTTATGAATAAGAAGGCAGGACAAAGATTGAATTACTGTGAACAGTTCAGCAATAGGATTATTTTCATGAGAATTGAAATAAAGACAACACAGAGTGGTGGACTGGAGTAATGTATGCCATCTTATATAGTTCAGGTTTACATGTTCACATCACAGGCAGGTAATGATGTGACAAAGTGAGTATATGAGGGAATAAAACGGGTCATTGAATATGCAAAACGAAATGAAAATCTAATAATCGTGGGAGAATGGAATGATCTTGTATGGGAAGGAAGGGGAGGAGAAAGACTTCTTGAGTTCTGCAGTAAAATTCAGTTGGTAATATAAAATATACTACTTGAAAATCATGAGAGGTGGAATTATAATTGTAAAAGGCCAGGTGACACAGAAAGATACAAGCTGGATTACATTGTGGTGGACCAGATATTCTGAAATCAGGTACTGGAATTGAAGGCCCGTTCACGAGGAGGTATAGACTCAGATCACAGTATAGTAAAGTTGAAGAGTAGATCGATCTTTAAGAGAATCAACATACAAATAAGTTGGATACAAAAACACTGAAGCTGTAGACACTGTGGTGATGTAGTTGAGTAATGAGTATCACTAAAAGGGCGGTCACAGAAGTTGAACAAACAACTATAGCTATAACAAAGGAAACCATAAGGGGCAGTCAAATGAAAACCAAACATCCACCACAGTGGGACCATGCAGTGATTCCATCTGAAAGTAATCAGCACATTCGTTAAAACATTCACCCCACTGTGAGACAAGACTGGTAATTCCTGTTTCTTGGAATGCGGTCGGCCACTGATGGATCCACAACCGCACCCACTCTAGCACTTCCTCATCTGATCGAAACTGACGTCCACTCACATCTTTCCTCAGGTCGCCAAAGATGTGATGATCACGTAGTGAAAGATCTAGAGTGTACAGAGAATGTTTCAGTTTTCCTAAACCAAATCGCTGAAGCATAGCACAGCCTTCCTCTGATTGGCAGTGTGGGGGAGGGCATTGTTGTGCAACAGGATGATTCCGTTCGACAGCATCCATTGGCATTTGGCTTTACAGCACAATTTCTGCAAGTGTCTTCATATTGCTGAACGCTGATTATGGTTCTACGCTCAAGAAATTCAATGAGCTGAGGGCCCTTTATGTCAAAGTAAGTCATCATGACCTTACTAGAACTTGTGCGAACAGCTTTGGATTCCTTTAGTGGGGGAGATGTGGAGTGTTTCCACTATTGGCTTTGCTGTTTGTCCTCGTGCTCAAAATGGTGGCGATGTAAAGAAAGATGTGTGTGGCTGTCAGTTTCTGTCGGACGAGGAAGTGCAAGTGTGGGTGCAGTCAGAGGCCAACCACATTCTGTGAAACAGGAACTGATCATCTCATCTCCCAGTGGGATAAATGTCTTTACATGTGCGGTGATTACATTTGAATGGAACCATTCCATAGTCCCATTATGGCAGGTGTTCATTTGACTCTCTCTAATATGAAGAAATTTAACAACACTGGACTTATTAAAGAACTACTCTCCTTCTCTTGATCCCTGCAATGGAAGCACTTCTTTACCACCAATCCCTCCAACTAAAACCACCCTAACTCCAACACTGAACCCTGCGTCTTCCAGTTCATACCACCATCCAACCATGATCCCCCCCCCCCCCCCCCCAAACTACCACCCGCTGGTCACGCTTCCAGGAATTCCTTACCTCAAATTTAGCCTCACCCTCCTTCCCCAGATCCCTTCCTCAGAACACGAACCCATAGAAGAAAGAATAGCCGTACACAACCTCAAAACAAATCCTGATCTATAATCATCCTACCTACAGACAAAGTTTCTACCACTGCTGTTAAGAATCACAGTGACTACCTGGCAGAAGGCCTCTGCCAATTATCCAACTCCTCTGCCTATAAACTCTGCCAGAGCGATCCCATCCCAGAAGTCCAACACAAACTTCAACCCCTGCTTAATGCCGTAGGCCCTTCCCAGAGCATCTCCCCTGAATCCATGTCCCTCCTCACCTCTGATACCCTACACACCTACCTTATACATGCTCCCTAAAATACACAAACCAATACTGTGTGTGTGTGTTTTACTGATGAAGGCTGTGGCCAAAAGCTGTATGTGAGTGTCTTTTAATTGTGTCTGTCTGCAACTTGATGTGTCTTCTTTATGGCAAGTAGCAGTCCATCTTTTCGTGCATTGTTGATATTCCTACCTGGACTTTCCATTGTTTGAAATAACGTATGGGAATGCGGCTGAGTAACTTCCTTAACATCTGCCAATAGTTTAATGGTGAACATTATGTCATTTTCAAGACACAAACGCAACAAGAGATAGCTCTGCTGACACAGAAACAAAACATGGCGTGTGCACGAAGACAGCAAATACACAATAATCTTTGTTTGGAGGAAGTATGTTGTTATTTGTGGAAGGTAGGTAAGCTTCATGGTAGACAAATGAGATTCCAATGTGCACATTCATTTTTGTTGTGTATCAAGACCACAATGCTGTTCAGATGTTCTATTCTCCTGCCCCTTCATATCAAGGAAGGTCTTGTTTCTGATCAAATCCATTATATTTCACAATAGTGTGACTTATTTCTAAAGAATTATTTCAGTTCTATTTAAGGATTGCTTTGACAATTTCAGGATTTTCTTGGGATTGGCTGGATGGTGCTAATGGCCCCAGTCACACTGTTGTGTCACTGACCAGAATTTGCCCAAGTTTAAATGTTTTGTGGCTTGGAGTGCTATGGTGACATCTTGACATTTGGTGATCAGTCTCACCAAGAAATATTTGATGACAATTTCATGTGTGCTGGAGAAAAGTTTGAACCATAAATTATGTTGAACAGCCTGTTTATAAACTACAAGGGTCATTCAGTAAATAATGCCCCAATTGTTTTACAGCCATCAATGGATGAAGATTCTGAGCAATTCCAACAGATGACAAGGCTGTAGTGTATCAAGAAAATGGCTTCTACGCAAGACACTTGGTACAGGCAATGTGCTGAATTCTTGGTTGCAGAAAAAGGAACCATAGTGAACAACCTTAAATGTTTGTGACCATGTCTGGTAATGATGCAGTTGATAGTACTGTTGTACAATGAGTAAATACAGTTAAATTGTCAGGAAGTGCAGAAACTGAACTCCCTGATCAGTCACGTTTGGGATGTCCTGTCACAGCCACTGCTCCTGACATGATGAATCATGCAGACCTGTGTATCACAACTCTACAGCAATTGGTGAGTCCTGCAAGTGCGTGTGCAATGGTGCACTTGGATATTTAAAGGTGTGCTCAATGTGGGTCCCACAAAAGTTCATAACAGACTGCACGATTCAAAGAAAAATCATTTCATTTGAAATGTTGGAGCAGTGTGAGGTCAATGCAGAAGCCATTCTGTCATGGTTTGTTGCGTGTGACAGAACCTTTGTGTATCACTTTGAACTGGACACAAAAGGGCAGCTCCCTCTGCAAACAAAGTCATTATGACAGTCTTTTGGGATACTGATGGTGTCATTCTCGTGGACGTGTTGCCAAAAAGATCAACCAGAGGCATATTTATTTATTTATCATACAGCTTTTTGATACATTGAAAAAAAGTACATAGAGTGTAATGTTTACAATATAAAATCTTTTAGATAAACGTACAGCATATTTATGCAATCTATTGACTTTCGAGTTGCCAGCAGAAAGACTTCTGGTCTATCATCGTGTATGATCTTGTGTGTCATTCTTCTGTGATGTATTTGATGCTCTGCAGTTGTAAAGTGGGATGGCTGCTTACCCCATTTGTATAAAAAAAGAAGTAAATGCATCTGCCATGTTGGAAGAAGTAAATGCATCTGCCATGTTGGATTGTAATTTGGTTCAGCACTGACTGTTTTGCATGGCATGCCAAACCCCAGTGGCTCACTGTATAGAGTGCAGATGATGCTGTCATTTACCATCTTGTAAAGTCATCAGATGACCAAAACAAATTGCAAAATGATTTAGATAAGATATCTGTATGGTGTGAAAAGTGGCAGTTGGCCCTGAATAAAGAAAAGTGTGAAGTTATTCACATGAGTACTAAAAGAAATCCGCTAAGTTTCGATTATGCGATAAGTTACACAAATCTGAAGGCTGTAAATTCAACTAAATACTTAGGGATTACAATTATAAATACCCTAAATTGGAACGATCACATAGATAATGTTGTGGGTAGAGCAAAACCAAGGACTGTGATTCATTGGCAGAACACTTAGAGGGTGCAACAGATCTACTAAAGAGACTGCTTACACCACGCTTGTCTGCCCTATTCTGGAGTATTGCTGTGCGTTTGGGATACGCATCAGATGGGACTGACGGACGACATCGAAAAAGTACAAAGAAGGGCAGCTCATTTTGTGTTATAGCGAAGCAGGGGAGGTAGTGCCACAGACATGATACGTGAATTGAGTCATTAAAACAAAGGCGTTTGTAGTTGCGACGGGATCTTCTCATGAAATTTCAATCACCAGTTTTCTCCTCTGATTGTGAAAACACTCTGAGGGCACCCACCTACATAGGGAGAAATGATCATCACAATAAAATAAGAGAAATCAGGGCTCGCACAGAAAAATTTAAGTGCTCGTTTTTCCCAGGCGCTGTTTGAGAATGGAACGGCAGAGAGACAGCTTGAAGGTGGTTAATTGAATCCCTCTGCCAGGCACTTTATTGTGAATAGCAGAGTAATCATGTAGATGTAGAGGACACATTGCAATGCAGACAGATACAACAAAAGACCGCTATACATATGATCTCACTGGCCAGAGGCAGTGATTTTTGTGTTTGTCCTACTGTAGGAGGCCTTGTGGCGACAAGTTATACCTATGACCACTGCTGCTATGAAAACTGTTTTAGGCAACCATCTAGAATCTCTTAATGTAATATATCAAACAAAGGATAATCCAGGCTAGAATAATGAAAATATTATGAAAAGGCTAGATTGCTGCTCACCATATGGTGGAGATGTTGAGTAACAGACAGGTACAACAAAAAGACTGTGAAACAAGTAAGCTTTTGGCCGAAAGGCTTAATTCTGAATTAGACCACATACACACACACATTCACACAAACACATTCATCTGTCTCTGGGTGCTGAGGCCAATTGTATTAAATATGTGAAGTGTAAGTAAAGTAGAAAGTAGCTGAAGATGATAGCCACATGGCTGGCATACAATTGTGACAAATAGCAAAAATGGAGAAAAACATTTAAGAAAAAATTAATAACCCAAACTTGTATGAGGTAAGTTCAAAAAAATTCCGGAACATTCATAATTTCGTGCCAATGGTGTGTTGGACTGGAATGCGGTTGGCATCCCTGCACTCGTCTGTGTTTGATGCATAACTGTCGGAAGTTTCATTGTCGTATGTCTGTTAGTTACTGTTCAGCGCTGTATTGAGTAGAACACTGTATCACACAGTTTGCAAATTTCGAGATGGCAGAGTTAGAGGGGCAACCATCTGCACTAAATTTTGTGTGAGACACATGAAAACCTTTACAGAGACATGTCAAATGATGCAGGAAACCTACAGTTGGTTTGGTTTTGTTTTGCTTTAGGGCGCAAAAAATAACTGGGGTCATAAGCACTCAAGTCAAAACTATAGAACATGAAGACAGAGAGGAGTTAAAAGATGACTATATGTCAGTCCCTGTTGACATAATAGAAGACAGCTAAAATCAGGCGCATGGAAAAAGGGCTAAGAAAGACACCATACTGAAACAGAGGTCCAATACTAAAAATTAAATGGCCTTCGCCAGATTGCTTTGTTGGATAAAAAGTAAAATGCGGTCAACATCCCATGCGTCATTTGCTAAAACAGCTGGTAACTCAGATGACAAACTCAAGAAGAAACATAAACGGTTAAAAAATAGGAATTCCATCAGGAAGTGGCAGACAGTTAAAACTTGGGCACAATGTGTACAGAGTGATGGGATAGCACCACTTAGGAAATGACAATGGCTAAAAAGGCAGTGCGCAATATGCAGCCTAGTTAAAATGACCTCCTCCCATTGGGAAGGCCGAGCGGAGCTCGTCCAAGCCCATGGGAGAGGCTTAATAACACTGAGCTTATTCCCGTGATGGGAGGTCCATTGGTGATGCCAAAGGGATACCACCTCCTGACAGATGGTAACACAGAGATCATCAAAGGGAACATACGAACTCGCAGGCTGAGGTATGAGGACTGCGACCTTGTTTACTGGCAGACCAACATGACCAGAAACCCACGGAAGCATCACACTGGCTCCACCAAGAGTCAGCAAGTAACAGTTTTCCTGGACCTTCTGTAGTAAGGGATAGGCGGTGTACAGCACACACAGACTTTGAAGGGCGCTGAGTGAGTCTGAGCAGAGGACACTATTGAAAAGGCAGTGTCGCTGGATGTACTCCGTGGCCTGATACAGGGTGAAGAGCTCGGATGTAAATACTGAGCAGTTTGCTGGAACCTGATATCGAAAGACACGGGTGCCAATGACGAAGGCACACCCGACCCCTCGGTCAGTCCAAGAGCCATCAGCATATACAAAGGTACTATCGTGAAGTTCCATGTGAAGGTCGTGAAACTGAAAGTGATAGACCGAGGCTGGAGTAGTGTCCTTATGAAGCTAATGAAGGCCAAGGTTAATATGTGCCACTTCACGAAGCCAAGGTGGTGAAGGGTTCACACCCACCAGGAAAATTGAAGGTAGTGTGAAGTTAAGCCGCCGTAGCAAGTGCTGAAAGCGGACTCGAGGGGGTAACAGAGAAGAGGGACATTCCCCTTAATGGCGATAAAAGGAATCATTGAAGAAGGAGGCACAGGATAGGTGGACACAAATGGCAGATAAACAGCATGCATACCTGCTGAGGAGAAAATCACAATGGTAGTTCAGCAGTTTCAGCATACGGACTCTCAACCGGGCTAGTGTAAAAGGCATCCTTGGTCAAATGGATGCCACGATGGTGGATAGTGTTGAGACAGTGTAAGAGGGATGGACATGCAGATGCATAAACAAAGCACCCATAGTCAAGTTTCGAACAGACAAGAGACTGGTACAAACAGAGGAGGGAGGTTCGATCAGCACCCCAGCAAGTACCATTGAGGACACATAGGACACTGAGGAACCGAGTACAGTGGGCTGCCAGGCAAGACACATGTGAGGACCAAGAGAGTTTCCTATTGAGCATGAGCCCCAGGAATTTCGTAGTTTCAATGAACGGAAGGGCAACAGGCTCAAGATGTAAAGATTTACGCCACCATAAATACGTACAGATGGTTTTGTCAGCGGAAAAGCGAAAGCCATTGTCGATGTTCCAGGAATAAAGATGATCAAGACATTGCTGAAGATGCTGCTCAGTGAGACAGGTCCATGGACAACAGCAATAGATGACAAAATTGTTAACAAAAACGGAGCCGGAGATGCCCGGCGGAAGACAGTGGTGAGTGCTTAAGCCGTACTCGATGTTTTGAATGGTTCACATGGTTAAAAAATGTCCAGACAGAAGTTCAAAGATGACCTTCATTCAGGATGCCCTTCAATGTCTACCAATGACGCTGTGTCAGGAACAACAACGAAATTGAAGACTGACTGACCGAGAGATTGCAGAAGAATGTAACATTTCAGTTGGATCATGTCGTGAAATCCTGTGACAGCATCTTGGAATGCATCATGTTGCCACCAAGTTCATCACATGGCTCATGACCAGAAAGACCTATGTCTTTTAATCTCTGAAGAGCTTTTAGAGCACACAAATGAGAATGAGGTTTCCTTAAGAGAATTGCAACTGGTGACCTGGCCCCTGCAGACCTTTTTTTTTTTTTTTATTTCCAAAGTGGAAAACCCTCTTGAAAGGATGATTTGCAATGATAGACAAGATAAAAGAAAATTCGCAGATGGCGCTTCTTGTGATCTGACAAGAGATGTAACAAGACTGCTGCCAGAAGTGAAAACAGCGTTCGGAGTGATGTATCAATTGTGGAGGACAGTACTTCGAATGAGATCATGCACAATAAGTAAAAGGTCAGCATAGAAAAATTTTGTGGAATAAGTTCCAGAATTTTTTGAACATACCTTGTATAAATTCTAAACTGATCTTTTCAAATTAGAGGCACTTTCAGAAAGAAATGTGACACAGACCACTTAAAAGCTAGTTTCAAAATCAATAACTGGATATTTTCAAAAATGCACTATTGACCGCTTTGATTCCAGGAAAGCCACAATATAGTCCAGTTAACTTGTACTTTTTGCTTGCATAATTTTTATATTTACATGCATATCTGAAAGAACAGACACTGCTGACGATCCATTGCTGTACGTAATATTTCAAAATTTGTTTGCTAACTGATTTCCTTGACATTAGCTGTATAAGGCATAGACCTTCTACTCAATAGCGCCATTTGAAAATTTGTGCCAGACTGGGTTTGAATCCCAGCCTGACACAAATTTTCATACGACACTATTGGGTAGACGATCAATATGTAATACAGCCGATGTCAAGGAATTCAGTCAGGAAATAAATATTGAAATATATCTTTTTTAGGTGTCTCATTGTTTGTAAAAGCATATGCTTTGCAGCTCTTTCTTTAATTCGGGAAGTAAGACCCAGCTGCTTCTTGCACACACTGAGTACCCTGGCTCAACACAACTCTGGAGGATACTAATTTATCTATCAAAGCACAGGGTGCACATCAGTTCATAATTCTTTCTTGTAACATGTCACATCCCAAAAATATGAAGAAAATAACATGTGATATCACCATTCTGAAACCAGATAAATAACTAACATACATTAACATCTTTTATATAAATCCATTTGAATGAATGTAATTACACTGCTTGCAGCACAGGACAGAGCCAGTGTCAATTCGTGAAGCATATTTTAGACCAGGAAACAAATGTACATCTCTAATTCTTAGTCTAATATAGTACATCACATTGACAGCCACAAGCTGACTGCTGGCCACAGCAGATCCTTGATCCTGACACCATGTGCCCACCAACAGCCACAGCAAACTGGTCTTCTGGTGAAACACCCAACACTACCTGTGCAGCAGTCAGTGTGATGTACAGAATGGGTTGGAGAGACATACATCATGTGTAGCTTTCACAGACCTAACAGCTGCTTATGATACTGTCATTCAGTGCATACTGATAAAAGAAAGATCTAAGGGCACACCAAGGATTACAGTTTCCTCAAACATGTTGTAGAATTATTAAACAACAGAAGGTTCTTACGTAGATTTTTGAGAGATGCCTGAAAAATAGGTTACCACAAGGAAGCATAGTGGTCTTTTTTTTAAGATTTATTCTAATGACCAGCCACTTACAGCAGTCATGTTGTAAACTCAATCTGTCATAGCAAAGAGTACACTTACAAGGGACCCCTTGAGTGCAAGGTCGCAAAAGGCAAATGATGTTTATGGCACTCGATGCCCCATGCGTTATCTACCATGCAACCACAATATTGGCTGACATGGCAACGGGGGTGGGGCTGGACATATCGAATGGTGTGCACAGCATAAGGCTATGCAGCATAGTTGAACTGTTTAGTCAACATGTAGCTCGAAACAGTGCTAGTGGTGGCGCTACAAAGCAGAGCAATGGCAATGATAAACAAAGCAAACATTACATTATATCTACAACAGCAGTTGCCAAAGTTGACATTTCATCAGAAAGGAACCCAAGGAATTTTGCAGAGTGAGAAAGAAGAGGCAGATGAAATATTTGCACTTCTGAAAGATGAGTTAGTGAAATGTGTAGTGTTGTATACGCTCGAGATGCAGACAATTTACATGAGGAGTACAATGATGATACGTGCTTAACAAGTGAAAGTAATACAGAAACAGGTGTCAAGCCAGCATCCTTATTCGACAGGGTGCACGGAAGATCATCCACAACATAATTAAAAAACAATTATGTACAGATTTCCAGTAAGTCTGCAGCAGTATGATCAGATATTAAAGGCAGGACTTGTTACAAACTCTGCTGTTTCTGCATGAAGATGATTTTGAGTTTTGGGGTGCTCAATGGCACGTTTATCGGTGCCGTACAAATTCCCAATCTTCTCACTGTCTAGTCTCGCCATTTTCCTGAATGATGATGACAACACAAATACCCAGTTACTGGGCAGAGAAAATCCCTGACCCAGCCGGGAGTCGAACCTGGGACCCCCCAATCCAGAGCCAGTAATGCTAACCACTAGATCAAGAGCTGTGGACTCCACATTTTAAGATTGCTTGATGCAGTTTACAGGATGTGCATGATAGTAACCCACTATGTTACACACATCAAATTGAGTGCAACATAGATTACAGTGACTTCAAGGCAAGCAGTGGATGGTTGCCTAACTTCAAAACTGTGTACTGAATCGGAAGACAAAAGAACAGCAAAGCGTCAACTTGACGATGATGAATCAGCCTAAAATTTGTAGATGAGATAAACACTTATCCCATCATTCAATAAGGAATTTGTTTTCATCTCTGACCAATCGGGATTTTAAGAGGAAATCCATATGAAAGGAACCCTGGAAATTAGGGGCACTAAGGGAGTTGTATCAAGACCAAGTAACACTGGTGCCTTTTTGCATTTGTATACAATTATGCCAACTGCCAAACAGGATGGTAAATAGGCTGCAAAGTTATTTATTGTACTGAGAGAAGTTTGAGGTGCTCTGCCCCCTATGCTTCTTTCTTGTGTGCATGACCTTGCAAGGGCAGTAGGGCATATTTCTGTCACAGCAAGCAATAGTGGGAAAACGGGCGTAAGAGAACTACAACTATGGTATGAGCACTGCTTTTGGCCAATAGCTGGTCAAAATAACTTGATTTTTCTTAACTCCAGGTCTGCATATAAAAATCATACTCCTTTAGAATAAACTATCCCCCTGAAAAGTGTTTGATGCTTCAGTTCACACCACCTGGAACCACTAGACAAATGCAGCCTCTTGATGTTTCTTTTCTTCTGTGCCTATAACACATATTATCGCACTACCTGCAGCTACATCTTAAAGGATAGCCAGTTTCATGATAAGCCCCATGACAGTCAGTTGCATGCCATCACATTCCATCAGTTCTCCCCCTTACACCTGTGTTCTTCAAAAGTGGATACCTAGCTGATTGTCTCAAGGAGTTCACCTTCAATCTTGATGGTGCAAGCCTTTGAGATCACTGTGGCATGCCAGTTTTCGTTTGGTGTTCATGGTGCAAGTTAATGCTTTGTTTTGAACATTTCTTGAAGGTCAATGATGCTCATTTTAGGATGTTCAACATATAAATTCTAGAAGAAAATCAATTATTGGGGTCTGTATATGTGCAGATGGATATGTGTGTGTGCGCACGCGAGTGTATACCTGTCCTTTTTTCCCCCTAAGGTAAGTCTTTCCGCTCCCGGGATTGGAGTGACTCCTTACCCTCTCCCTTAAAATCCACATCCTTTCGTCTTTCCCTCTCCTTCCCTCTTTCCTGATGAAGCAAACATGGGTTGCGAAAGCTTGAATTTTGTGTGTCTATCAACATACCAATGCTTTCGTTTGGTAAGTTACATCATCTTTGTTTTTAGATATAAATTATTTAATTGGATATATAAAAAAATCTGCTCATGCAGCGGCGGCAGAACATACACATAAAAGACTGTTGTGATTGGCAAGCTTTCGGAACCAGAGGCTACTACTTCTGGCGGGAGGGTTGAAGGGGAAGGAAGAAGGGTGAAGGAAAAGGACTGCAGAGGTCTAGGAAAAAGGGGCAGATTTTGGGAAAGTCACCCAGAACTGCGGGTCAGGGGAGACTTGCCAATCACAACTGTCTTTTATGCGTGTGTTCTGCTGCTACTTGGTGAGCAGATTGTTTATCAATTCAGTTAAATAACATATATCCCAGAGGTTGATCTCTGCACCTACCGGACACTAATTTTCTATCACCCTCCTGATGCACATGATGAGACATTAGCAGTTAATATTTTTACTGTCATAATTGTTAAAACAACACTTTCAAATGAATCTTAATAAAGACTGAACTTGTGACCTCACTCATGGGGTTCCTAGTTAGATGGTACACCATATCACACTTTGACATACAAACAACTTCCCTAACACAAGGCTCAAATTAGAAGCCAGGAATAACATCTATAGGAAGACAATCAATTGCACGTACAGCTCTCAGCCATGAACCTACAGCCTGTAAATCCGTGGCAGAATATGCATACCCTGTTTAGCACATCTGATTGGCTCTCTCAGCCGTTAAGGGGTAGTTGGGGTTGGGTTATTTTGGGGGAGGAGACCAGACAGCGAGGTCATCGGTCTCATTGGATTAGGAAAGGAAGTCGGCCTTGCCCTTTCGAATGAACCATCCCGGCATTTGCCTGGAGCGATTCAGGGAAATCACGGAAAACCTAAATCAGGATGGCTGGACGATAGGATTGAACCGTCGTCCTCCCGAATGCGAGTCCACTGTGTCTAGCACATCTGCCTTCGCCAATGAATTCAGCAAGTGACTGAATGAGACCTATGAGGTTATAATATGATGAAAAGGACGGTTGCTACTCACCATATAGCAGAGATGCCGAGTCGCAGAAAGGTACAACAAAAAGACTGTCACACAGTTGGCTTTCGGCCAACAAGGCCTTTGTCAAAATTAAACAACACACACACACCCACACAAATGCAACTCACACACACATGACCACAGTCCCTGATCCTTTTCCTAGACCTCTCCAGTCCTTCTCCTTCACCCTTCTTCATTCCCCTCAACTCTTCTGCCTGAAGAAGGAGTCAATGGCTCTGAAAGCTTGCCAATCACAACAAGGCCTTTGTCAAAATTAAACAACAGACACACACCCATGCAAATGCAACACACACGACCAGTCCCTGGCAGCTGGAGCCATAGTCTGTCTCTGACACATAATGTTATTATAGATGTCTGTGACATACACTGCTTACCAAGGTAAATCATCTGACAAGTATTACTTTCCCCAACATCACTCATGAATCTGCTGCCAATGTGGAATAAAAGACCTGGTAACAAAGCCTAGGCACTTGTTACATGTTTATGTAGTAACTGTCCAGCAATTGCAGTCCAGAAAAAGCTTGATGAAAAGCAGCAAAATCTTGCTAACAGTTGCATCCAAAGCAAGAATAGAAACGTAGAGAGTACAAGATGTAAACAATTCTAATTGGCCTCCACTATCTGAAAATCTCCCTCATGGCCACTAAAAAAATTGATGACAAAGCCTACTCTCAGTTACCTACCCTCTGGAGTTGGAAGATCAAGATGTAATCTCCAAAACGGGGGATTTCCAGTCATCACTACCAACTGTGACTACAGAGAAGTGCAAATCGTGAGCCACCTGCTCTGCTGACAGCTCTGTCCCATATCCTGCACTAAGGAAGCAGGTGCCCACTTTGGCCATCAGTGGTGTACTCTTCCATGTTCATATGCCCAGACATGTTCACTTTAAGTAACTTGTGTTGTGTATTCTGTTCATCTTTTGTGTTTCTTTGTATTGATGCTTCTGACACAAATGGCAAAAACCTTCCTGGCAGATTAAAACTGAGTGCTGGACTAGGACTAAAACCTGGGACTTTTGCAGGTAAGTGCTCTATTAACTGAGCTACCCAAGCATGACTCGTGACCAATTTCCACAGCTTTACTTCCACCAGTATCTCTCTCCTACCTGCCAAACTTCACAGAAATTCTACTGCATAACTTGCTGGACTAGCTCACCTTTCTTCTAGGTAAAATATGAAGAGCATTTCAGAATTAAGGACCCATCAGGAATAATACTATGACAGTAGGATAAAAATTAATGGTTAAAAAAAAATCTACAGATATAATTTATTTTTCAATTTGTCATTCCAAAGACTATTTTGAACTTTTCACATTCCGCCTCATGAGATATTAGCCAATTTTGCAAATTTCATTTTACTCTCCTCAAAATGTTTAAACATAAACCTGGCTTTCAGACAGAAGAGACTCCAGTCGCTGCACAACAGTGTGTGGCCATAAGGGGAACAATAAAAAAATTCCTAACCCAATACTTTTAGTCATTTGTGCAGATGCAGTTGTGTGCCAATGTGAATGACCTTCCTTGAATGCTCAAGACCTGTACCTTGTGTTTCCTTTGCTCACTACAACTGACCCGTATGTTTGACACTACTGGAAGTGACTTTCAACATCACTATGTCCACTTACCTTTCGAAACTTCATAACTGATTGGATTTCAGTATTGAGATGGTTTGTTTGTACAACTACTTTAACAAACAATTTTGCCAAGACAGCCTAAATAAAATGATGGTAATAGCCTATAATAGAATATTTTGAGCCATTTTTTGGACAAAAACCTTCCCACAACTACTCAGTTTGCCATCAGTCCAGGGTGCTTTGTAGAGAGAGCCCTGACAACCCCACAAACTCACATCTGGTAGAACAAAACTAGAAAAACCATTCTGTTTGCATTCAACAGCGTGAACCACAACAAACTTCTAATACGAAAAGTAAAATGTTATGGAGTTAACACGCATCTCCTTTGCAAATATGAAATCATATCTTAGCAAGAGATAAGAAAGGGTCACAATGACAAATATCATGAGAATACAAGTGCAGAGTGGGGAAACAAATACAGTGGAACATGGTTTGGTACTTGGCCTACACCTGTTCTTATTACCAAAGACTGTGATGGACCGGACTCTTCAAAAACTGATGGTTGGTGA
Source organism: Schistocerca serialis cubense (assembly GCF_023864345.2). Classification (NCBI taxonomy): domain Eukaryota; kingdom Metazoa; phylum Arthropoda; class Insecta; order Orthoptera; family Acrididae; genus Schistocerca; species Schistocerca serialis. Next base: position 1,157,655,137 of record NC_064638.1, on the reverse strand, counting down.
TGCAAAAATAAAAGGTACAATCAGGAGGATAATGGAACATGTTTACAGTAAACAACTTAACCCTAAATCTTACAAAGCCTTATATTACGCTATTTGAAACAAAGAAAATGACTTACAGTAGCAGAAATTAAGATCAATGGGCATCCACAAAATGTAACTCATTCTGCGATATTCCTCAATTTCTACGTGGATGTAAACTGACGTGGTATCAGCAAATGTGAGCATGTTAACCAAAAAGCTCACATTTGCCTTTCACTTAGAAATCTCTCTTCACTGCTTTGACCTTTGGATGGAATGTTAGTGTATTTTGCATATTTATACTCACTGAATTTCATCAAGGAACCTCTTCAGCGACCTTGGGATTCTTGCACCATGCCAATACATTTACTCCCTAAATGGTAATAGTGGTTGGTAAAAACTACATAAATATATATCTTAGGGTTCAGAATGTAGTTGTATATCCTTGGCACTATAGTGGCAGGTTCCTTGCAGACATCAGTCAAGAATTTGGAAAACCCAAAGTATTCAAACTTAAATGAAAGAGTACCCTTATTGGTCTCTCCTACAATTAGCAATCTAAAAGTAAGTAAGGATGAGTAGTGGAGCATGAACATTAACTTTACAAAGACCGAACACTTTGTTGTGAGATGTATAGGAAGGGTTCTTATTATGAATGACGGACCTATAGTAACGTGTTGTTGATGACATAAATATTTAGGGACGATCATTTTACATAAAGGTGGAAGCAATGAGAAAATAAAGTACAGAATAGGAAATGGAAAGTTGGCAATTAACCAGTTACACTCCATTATCTGGAATAAAATGACAACAAAAAATATGAAAAGGAGGATGTACAAAATTATAGTTGTGAGCCACTGTTGTGTATGGTGCTGAACTGTGGGAAGTCTCCAGAGTCAACGAGAAGATATTAAAGGCAAAGGAAATGGAGTTGTGAACTAACAAGAAGAGACAAAATAAGAAATGAAGTGCTACAATAACATGGCCTTCTAAAATTTGGCACTGGAGACTTCCATGACACGGCGACAATAGAATGATGGAGTGACCTGAGTGATGCACGACACTGGCAGGATACGAGGAAACGAAAACTTGCATGGGATACATGCCACATGGTGCAGAAAACTCACAGAAAGGATAAAAGTAATTTCCATAGTTAACAATGTGAGTAGGCTAGCAGCAGTCATAATTTGTTGGTAGTATACTGTACAAAAGTAGCCTGCAAAGACTGATTCTGCATACTAATGTACAAATTTGACTTCTTCCACATCCCTAAAGCTTACCTTCATTAAAGGATTTACGGAATGCGATGTGTTACATGTTTCCCCTCCATTTCACCATCAGCAGTTATTGAAATCAATGAAGTGTACTACCATTAACAGATTAGGAGTAAATTTTGTCAGAAGGTGCAACAGAACACTGGATTAGCCGCCAGTGAGTACAGTGTCTCGCCATTTGGATGAAGACAGCAAGCATGTGAAACTTGTGGGACGGGCTGGTCTCACTTTGCATTAACTTTCCAATGCAGCAGTAAAATGTGGCACAGGTCAGGTGGTGTCTCCAACATCGGTATTTCGGTCATGTTTCCAATTACACGGCCAAGAGTGCCACAATGGCTGCTACTTGGTATAAATAACTGCAGATTTTGTAGCAGTGTCATTTGCAGTTGAGCACTGCTACAGAGACACACAGGATACGCCACACGAGGGGATGACACGGAGCCGCCAGCAACAGCCACAAGTTCTGGTCCCTGCTTCCTTCTCTGAAGTTTGGAGGCGGTGGTGTTATGGTGTGTCGTGGTTTTCATGGAGGGGGCTTGCACTCCTCATTGTTTTGCGTGGCACTATCACAGCACAGGCCTACATTGATGTTTTAAGTACCTCCTTGGTTCCCACTGTTGAAGAGCAATTCGTGGATGACAATTGCATTTTTCAACACAATCGAACACCTGTTCCTAATGCAGAGCCTGTGGTGTAGTGGTTACATGGCAATAACATCTCTGTAATGGACTCGCCTGCAGAGAGTCCTGACCTGAATCCTATAGAACACCTTTGGGATATTTTGGAATGCCGACTTCGTGCCAGTCCTCACCGACCGACATTGATACCTCTTCTCAGTGCAGCACTCCGTGAAGAATGGGCTGCAATTCTCCAAGAAATCTCTCAGCAGCTGATTCAACATATGCCAGTGAGAGTGGAAGCTGTCATCAAGGCTAAGGGTGGGCCAACACCATATAGAATTCCAGCATTACCAATGGAGGGCGCCACGAACTTGTAAGTCATTTTCAGCCAAGTGTCCGGGTACTTTTGATCACATAATGTATCTGGTATACTGTTTTGAATAGATCATTTTCACGTGTAGGCAAACTGGTCTGATGAAGAGCAGCACCTTCAGTACAAGACTGAAACCATTCACTGCATGGACTTACTTTGGTATATTACGTATGGGGCTAATACTTACACACACTGTAGTTCAAAATAATCTTTGAATATTTCTACTGATTTATTCAGAGTGACTTGTTTGTAGAAGAGATCTATAAAATACTGGTAATTCCTGGTACATCTGTATACAAAAGTTTTAAGTTACATAAAATTAGAATTTCATATATACATTATATTTATCATACAGCTTCAGTGAGTGGCATCCAACAAACATTATTCTTTTAATGGTTGTACATAAAAATACAATTGCTTATCTATGTAAAATTTATATAGCATTTGAGAAATTCGTAGAACTTCTAATAATAAACAGAAATAATCAATAAACAAATTGACAGCCATTAGGAAATAAGTGCTGAATTGCAAGGTAGTTTTTTTAGCAACAGCAAATTTCAAAACTAGTGTATCATTTACAATTACTTCATTCTAGCAAAAGGCTGACATTATGACACACTTCATGTTTACAAGAACTTTGTATCTAAGACAGAATAGATATTGTCTTTCTATCATTAACATAACATAGTACTTTTGGAACCTATGGGTTTTGTCGGGGTTATGGTGTGACAAGCTACTGTACTCAATGAGAAGAAGAGACAGAGAGAAACATAGATAAATTACCCTGCATATGCAGAATATCTTCATAATATCTGCAATATGTTACAATTTTTCCCAGATAACAGGGTTTCAAAAAGCATAACTCCACAAAATACAGTGTCACACTATATTTCACGTCATTACATATAAATTTTCACATACCATATTTAACAGTACAGTTTGTTTTAAAACATGACAGGTACATTTTTGTAAAGTGGGAAGAGAGAGAGGCAGTACTGGAAAAAAAAGAACACCACGCAAAGGTAAAATCTCTATACAGACTCTTACACTGCAAAGTACAAATATTACCCACTCTAACCCTTCCCACAGCATTTTATGAAACATGAACACTAGACGTTACATAAGTTAGTTTTTGCACAGTCTCTTACCTTAAGCACAAAAAGGATTCTGTTCAGTTGTTGACTTGTAATGGTAACAAACAGTAAATGACTTTCACAGAATGTCTTACTGTTCTAAATAGGACACACACACACACACACACACACACACACACACACACACACACACACACACACAGGCATCAAGGTGTTCACAGCACCATAAAAGTCTTCACAATATGTGACTCCATCATGCACTGTTTTAAACAGCTTTACAGAAGTATACACAAACTGAACAGCTTTTAATAAAAGTGATTTGCAATCACTGCAAAGACTCAAAAACTGGAAGCCACTGTTCACACCACATGGTTTCCATTGAGAAAAAGAAGTTTATCAACTAATTCTGGCGACAGATTAGCCCTCCGTTTGTGAAACAGTACTTGGTTTTCCACAGGAATTCGGCCAGGTGGAACTGATGAAGCAGGAACACAGTTATATTTGCGAGCGAGGCGTGCCAAGTTTGGGCATTTTGCTGCAGCTCGTGCCCACCACGTTAGCGGGCACTGGTCGAGGGCAGCTGCACTTTCTGACTGATATTGCACTAATTCCAGATTTGCTCGTTCCTCAGCTGGCATGCCAGACTGACCTGTGCAAAGATCTCCCAATAGGAACTCCATACCTAAACAAATTAGCAAACATTAATTTCATTACTAATGGAATATGTCTGTTCTGTACTTACGAAAATCATACACACACTGTCAAACATCTACAACTATTATGATTTGTTAATACAATCTTTTCTGTCAGCATATTTTACTTTCACAACTGTGATAAGTCTTTAAATAGACCTTTTTTTAATAATACTATACAGCTATGGGTTTATAAAATAATGTAAAAGTCTACATGGACACTGAAAAGACAAATTGTTAAGACATGTTTGTTTACAGAGCAGCAGCTACCGGTTTAAATAACCAAAAATTCCAAATGATGATACTGCAGTTAGGGCCTGCCTGTATTGCTAAGGTATACATCAAAAACATATCGAGTAATATGTTGAGTTCACGATATTGGAATGTTTAATGCTTCCACCAATCATTTAATTTTACAGTCTCACTATAATGGGCCAAATGAAGCCAAAGTAATACAGGTTTACTACTGTAATGTTTTCACTATCAGCCAGAAATTATATCCTATCTTATACAATTATAGGTTAGTAAATGGCCTTGCAGAATGGCTAAGCAGGGATGTCTAGGGGACAAATGTAAGAATGTAGAAGCATTTATAAATGGGGTAAGATAGATAGTGCCTACAGGAAAATAAGAGACCTTTTCAGAAAAGAGAACCACTTGTATGAATATCAAGAGCTCAGATGAAAGCCCAGTTCTAAGCAAAGGAGGGTAAGCAGAGAGGTGGAAGGAGTATATAGAGGGTCTATACAAGGGCGATTGGAAGAGGATGTAAATGAAGATGAAATGGGAGATATGATATTGCGTGAAGAGTTTGACAGAGCACTGAAAGACCTGAGTCATAACAAGGCCCCGGGAGTCGACAACATTCCATTAGAATTACTGACAGCCTTGGGAGAGACAGTCCTGACAAAACTCTACCATCTGGTAAGCAAGATATATGAGACAGGCGAAATGCCCCCAGATTTCAAGAGGAATATAATAATTCCAATCCCAAAGAAAGCAGGTGTTGACAGGTGTGAAAATTACCGAACTATCAGTTTAATAAGTCACGGCTGCAAAATACTAACACGAATTCTTTACAGACGAATGGAAAAACTGGTAGAAGCTGACCTTGGGGAAGACCAGTTTGGATTCCGTTGAAATGTTGGAACACATGAAGCAATACTAACCATATGACTTATCTTAGAAAATAGATTAAGGAAAAGGCAAACCTATGTTTCTAGCATTTGTAGACTTAGAGAAAGCTTCTGACAATGTTGACTGGAATATTCTCTTTCAAATTCTGAAGGTGGCAGGGGTCAAATACAGGAAACAAAGGGCTGTTTACAATTTGTACAGAAACCAGATGGCAGTTATAAGAGTTGAGGGGCATGAAAGGGAAGCAGTGGTTGGGAAGGGAGTGAGACAAGGTTGTAGCCTGTCCCTGATGTTATTCATTCTGTACATTGAGCAAGCAGTAAAGGAAACAAAAGAAAAATTTGGAGTAAGAATTAAAATCCATGGAAAAGAAATAAAAACTTTGTGGTTTGCCGATGACATTGTAATTCTGTCAGAGGCAGCAAAGGACCTGGAAGAGTAGTTGAACAGAATGGACGTGTCTTGAAAGGAGGATATAAAATGAACATCAACAAAAGCAAGGCAAGGATAATGGAATGTAGTGAAATGAAGTCAGGTGATGCTGAAAGAATTAGATTAGGAAATGAGACACTTAAAGTAGTAGATGAGTTTTGCTATTTGGGGAGGAAAATGACTGATGATGGTAGAAGTAGAAAGGGTATAAAATGTAGACTGGCAATGGCAAGGAAAGCGTTTCTGAAGAAGAGAAATTTGTTAACATAGAGTATAGATTTAAGTGTCAGGAAGTCCTTTCTGAAAGTATTTATATGGAGTATAGCCACGTATGGAAGTGAAACATGGATGATAAATACTTTATACAAGAAGAGAGTAGAGGCATTCGAAATGTGGTGCTACAGAAGAATGCTGAAGATTTGATGGGTAGATCACGTAACTAATGAGGAGGTATTGAATAGAATTGGGGAGAAGAGAAATTTGTGGCACAACTTGACTAGAAGAAGGGATTGGTTGGTACATCTTCTGAGGCATCAATGGATCACCAATTTAGTACTGGGGGGGGGGGGGGGGGGCAGCATGGAGGGTAAAAATCATAGAGGGAGGCCAAGAGATGAATACACAAAACAGGTTCAGAAGGATGTAGATTGCAGTAGGTACTTCAAGATGAAGAAGCTTGCACAGGATAGGGTAGCATGAAGAGCTGCACCAAACCAGTCTCTGGACTGAAGACCACAACAACAACAACAACAACAACCAGCCTCAGGAAGTGCTCTTACAAGATGGAATTAGGTGTAGTGAATAGAAAGTAAATGCGACGCACACTGTAGTTCTCAAGAATTCCAGTATTTGTTGGCATCCCTGCCTTTTCTGTGTTAACACTGATTTAATTTCTTCCATTATTTTCATTTTATACTTTCATCCATGTTATTGTAATTACTGTTTCTAATCATCACTTCATTTGAATTCCATTTTATTTATAATTTTTTTTTTTTTTTTTGTTAAATCTTCATCTATAGTATTGTGACTATAATAAATATTTTTGTCAGAGCAGGTATAAGGAAATCTAGATAAATGTTTGACCATCCCAATGGATTCGTAATCATTGCGCATTTTGCTTTTACCTATAACAAATCAGTTCCTTTTTTGTTTCTCATTTTCCTCTTGTGTTTGTTCTTTGTTAAGTGCAGCATTTAAAATGTGCAAAAAATTTAAGATTGCTCGGATGTTTCACGACCAAGTGACAATGAGTGCACTGCAAGTCTCTGCGATGGCTGTCACTGTTCTGTACATACCAGAAAACTTTTCATTCTTTGCAAATGGGAAGTGTGTAAAGAATTTTAAAATGAAACACAGAATCCATAAAAGAAAAGAGACTAAATTCGTTAGTGCAAACAATGTCATAATACTTGATGGGTTGCAGTTACAAAATCAATGTATCATCGCTCACTTAGGTTTCGGGGATCAAAACAGTTTTTGCTCAAAAGCGACAGCACAATATACTTCGACATTCTACAGAGAATTGCTACCACATGTGGTGTATGCAGGATTTCGGAAATAAATTCAGGCTGAGGGTTGCCACGGAAATTGAACATTAGAATAACGTCATCATCACCTACTTGAAGGTGGAGGAGAGGAAAATAATGCGATGGAGGGTGGATGCATGTATCCTGACGCCGAACAAGATAATTTTTTGTTACTTGTAGATTCATAGAGTAGTCAGATGGACAGCTCATTATATGCTTAATATTTGTGAATAATTCTGTAAAAGTTATTTGCACTGTGAAAATTATTTCTCCATAATGTATTCCTCTGTATCATTCAAGTGATGTATATTTCTATCATCAGGTGAAAAATATGATAAAAAAACTCCAGATCACATCTGAATTACTTCAAGATAATCACAAATTACTAAACATGAAGATGTTGTCCATGGTGCAAGAACAGTTTATGTTTTAAATGTTTATAAGACAATTACTACCCAAAAAGAAATGTGCAAGTCACAATGAAAAATAAAGTCTTGAATTATTGCATAACCAATACAAATTCTGGTATATTATTTCACCTTATGTTGTTTAACTGATGCATCAGTATTTCTAAATGATTAAATATTACAATATATAAATAAAATAATTAAAACCATACCGACAAAGATTCCAAATGAAAAAAGAATGATAGGAAGACAAAATGAGAGGAAATGGGAAATGTAATACAATTATTAAAATGATGTAGCAAAGTGTTAGAAAAAAATGTACATTTGAACCAGTTAAACAAATAAAAAGAACGAGGGAAATAATTTTGGTAAAAATTTAAAAAGCATCCAATGGGATCTCAACCCATCCCCTTCAGCTTATCAGCGTTGTACGATACACCACGCCACTCCAAATGACTGCGTAAATAACAACACACTAGACCATCAGGAGAAATTCTTTTACACTTATTACTTATAAACGAGGGGCCACCACGGTGAATGACTTTATGGTGTTTGATATCTAGGACCCTAACCTACACCAGCAAACAGGGGTTTCAAAAGATCAATCCCATCGCTGGAGACCTCTCCATGTACAGTGACTTCAATTCTTATTGAATCCTTACCACAGAAAGGCAATTACTTTACTCTTTTCTTGAAATCACATAATCATAATGCTTGTACACATGATAAAGTGATTCCGTCTTCCTTGGAAGTCATCTTCCATTTCTTGGAGAACTAAGCCTCATCAGTGTAAACTACTTAAAATATTTCCTTCTGGTAATCTGCTACCCTTATCTTCACAGTGCCCCCGTGTGCCATTATGTCATTTCTGTGAGGTAAAAAAAAGTGATATTGGATAACCTTCCTCGTTAAAATTCCTTTAATCTTTGTTCCTCTTGCCCTTATAAAGATTTCTGACTACTGATTTTCATTAACACTCTCTCTCTCTCTCTCTCTCTCTCTCTCTCTCTCTCTCTCTCTCTCTCTCTCTGTGTGTGTGTGTGTGTGTGTGTGTGTGTGTGTGTAAAGGGGGGAGGGGGGGGGGGGGGCACACATGCGTGAGAGAAATTTTTTTAAGTCACCTAATATTATTGTTGCATGCAATTTATCTGTGAAATTTAAGTATTTTCACAATCTCTGGAGCCTTTTCTTAAACAAGGATATTGATTCTGCTGTCTTTCAAGAATATGGTGCCTTTCTCATTTGCCAGTATTAATTTAATGTGTGTAACAGTCTCCATTGTAGGATCAGGCTACTGTATTTCAATAATTCCTGCTACCTTTCCGTCTTTCATCTCTTTTCAAGCTGCCTGAGGTTCTTCTAAGCTGATTGGAACAATTTCATGATATTCCTGCTCTCTGTTATATGAAATGCTACTGAATAGAACATACTGATGTATGCACATATGTAATTAGTTATTTAGTTACATGTCTGATAGATCACTTGAATGATTCTTTCACTGAAATGGTATGGAATGATTCAGTTTACAGGATAAGTATAGTTGATTAGTGTAAACATTACTTACCATTTTATTTTTAGTAATACCCATGCAACTACATTTAAAAACTAGGGCCCGCCTTTTTTACAAATTTGTCTATGGAATAGAAATGGAAACTTTCCAGGAGCCTACACAAAGCAGATGTTAATTCTGTATTATATCAGTTATTACACCTTAGCACAGTACTTGTGCAAATGGTTCTCAATTAATTCTTTTGCTTAATGACCCTAAATAAAATTATTCACTTAGTATGGGGGAATAAAGACGGGAAAGTTACGTAAAACCCTGTAATAAAATTCTGCACTTATGGGACTCAGAACAGAACTGGATGGTACACTTAAGAATACACAAAACAAGAAAGATTAAAGTTTATTGTCTTGTTGACAATAAGGTCATTTGAGATGGAACACAGGCTTGGACTGAGGGAAGGATGTGAAAGGGTATTGGCCATTTATTTTTCAAAGCAATCATCCTGACACTTGCACTAAATGATTTAGGGTACCTATGGGAAAATCTAAATCGGTATGGCTGGACAGGGACTCAAACTGTCAGCCTCCAGAATAAAAGTCAAGTGTATCACCACTGCACCACCTCACTCAGCCAGAATGAAAAAATTCATTTTATTTCCCATAAAGTGTTAATTACTGAATAAGCATACGTTTTTTTACAGAATGCATATAGTCTGATGTTTTTGTGTAAAATAGTTATGCCCGTTTCATGGGTGTCTATACAGGGTGTTACAAAAAGATACGGCCAAACTTTCAGGAAACATTCCTCACACACAAATAAAGAAAAGATGTTATGTGGACATGTGTCCGGAAACACTTAATTTCCATGTTAGAGCTCATTTTAGTTTCGTCAGTATGTACTGTACTTCCTCGATTCACCGCCAGTTGGCCCAATTGAAGGAAGGTAATGTCGACTTCGGTGCTTGTGTTGACATGCGACTCATTGCTCTACAGTACGTTTAGGCAGGCATTGTTGGTGATGTCTTGATTGGGCCCCATGTTCCTCCACCTACGCTCAATGGAGTACATTATCATGATTTCATAAGGGATACTCTACCTGTGCTACTAGAACCTGTGCCTTTACAAATACGACACAACATGTGGTTCATGCACGATAGAGCTCCTGCACATTTCAGTCGAAGTGTTTGTATGCTTCTCAACAACAGATTCGGTGACCGATGGATTGGTAGAGGCGGACCAATTCCATGGCCTCCATGCTCTCCTGACCTCAACCCTCTTGACTTTCATTTATGGGGGCTTTTGAAAGCTCTTGTCTATGCAACCCCGGTACCAAATGTAGAGACTCTTCGTGCTCTAATTGTGGACGGCTGTGATACAATATGCCATTCTCCAGGGCTGCATCAGCGCATCAGGGATTCCATGCGATGGAGGGTGGATGCATGTATCCTGGCTAATGGAGGACATTTTGAACATTTCTTGTAACAAAGTGTTTGAAGTCACGCTGGTACGTTCTGTTGCTGTGTGTTTCCATTCCATGATTAATGTGATTTGAAGAGAAGTAATAAAATGAACTCTAACATGGAAAGTAAGCATTTCCGGACACATGTCCACATAACATATTTTCTTTCTTTGTGTGTTTCCTGAAAGTTTGGCCGTACCTTTTTGTAACACCCTGTATAAACATGGATAATTCTGCATATTTGGAAATCTGACTGTTGATAATGGCTTTATCCTGAAATGTGTGTAGGACTTGATAAAGAAAGCACTGGTGCAGTTATTTGAAATTTGTGAAGATGACATCACTGAAGAAAACTTTATCAGTTTCAAGGCAGGTTGCTCTAGGAAAACATATGAAATTACCTCTTTTTGCTACAGGAATTAATTACAGAAATCATGGACACTCAATACATATATCTGAACTCAGGGGTTTGTCTCTTAGCTGTTGCATGAACATACTGAAGAACTGGACTAAGAAAACATACTTGCTTATTCATCTTGAGAAAGACTGGTGCATTTGGTTTCCACATTAGGGCTTACAAACACCACTGAACATTTATTAATTTAAAACACACACCTGATAACCTGCTTTTTTTGCTTGGAGATTCTTCTCCATTAGGACACCCACGTTCTTCTTCAACATATGATATTAACATTTGTTTCATTGGTCCTGAAATAATGCTCTTGTCTTCTTCGGTAGCATACGGAAGTAACTTAAAACGTGGATCTAAGGTGGTGGCAGTCTGAAGCAATACATCAACTGCAGGATCACTGTATCTATAACAAAAAGAAATTTATACATGTGGCATATCATCATCAGTATTTTCCCCCCTTCCTTGCAATAAAAATAATGTTTGAGATTACGTGGGTCCATAGCATTGAAGAAATTACCCTGCTATACACAGAAACACTTATACCACAACAGAATCATTATAATGTGATATTTAGGCTGCATGGGAGGAACAAGGATGAAAAGAGAGGATCAAACTTACAGATTGATTATACTACACCTCTGACATTAAGACACTATTCTGTGAAATCAGAATAAGCTGCAATAATAATAATTTGATATCATATTAAAGAGATGTCAAAGACTGCTACAACAGTCTGACCCAAGTCTACACCAGAATGACAGAATTGGGGCATATTGGTGTACTGAGCCAGGAGAAATGCACCATCTATCATATTTAGAGAATGGTTTGGACTTTTCAAACATCTTGTACATGGCAGTATCATTATTTACTGACAAAAATTAAAACTGTGGGAAAATATCAGATATTCAAATGCAGCTACCCCAATACATCTCCAATGATTCAGACTAATTCTGGCATTTAATGCCTTGAGTATGTGAAAAATGATATGCTGCCCCATGACACAGTATGATTTCATGATACGGGTGAGCCAGTTGCCTGGTTGAAAGACAGGTAGTACTAAACCTTAAAGTTGATTAATTTTTACAAAACATTCACCAAGAAGTTTCAAACATCAATGGAAAACAGGGGGCTGTAACTGAAGTGATTACAAATGGACATCAGTGACACTGTTAATATTAGCTTGGAGAAACTGCAAAACAACAGAGCAGGATGTGTGTGTGTTCCAAGTATGTCTTAATATTCAAGCAAACACATAAATCATTACAGATTCTAATCAAAAAGCTATAAGTTAAAGATATATGTGTTGACTTACATTTGTCTCTAAGAAATGTCTGAAGGATGCTGCAGAGTTATCTACAATTACTCATACTCAATAACTAACAATCATTGTATATCAGTATTCCTACCATTACTAAAGAAACTGATATTGTATCTGTAAGGTGTGTGAGAGTGCTTCTACTCACCTGGCTGAAAGACTTTCTGATAGTGTTGCTTTGAAGCTCTGTGCAAATTCTGTATCAGTATCCTTAACTTTAAGGTGAGAACTGTTGAGCTGCCATAAGAGGGGCTTCAGAAGTGATATGAGAGGTATCTTCTCTTCACTTAACGTCATAATTGTAACCTGAAATGAAGCTTTTCCATGAAAGGAAACCAACAAAACAAGAGTTTTTAGTTTTAGCAAATCAGAAAACTTGCTTCAATTACCTTGAATGGTTCCAAGATCATCACTAGATCTTCTAACATTTTCCATTCATGGTCATTTAATATAAAAGCTTCTTTATCAGCAATTTCAACATTCTCTAAGACTGATGGCAGGATATTTCTTCGGACTAACATCTGTTCCAACATTAGATATGTTGACGTCCATACCTTTGGGTAATCTGCTGCCAACACCCCCTCTTCAATCTGAAACACAGAATGCTGCCATTTATGTGTAATTAGTAACAGAAATCAGCACAGCTTAGGATGCATATAACGCCACACAGTAAACAATGTACAATTCAATTATCATCTCCTCAGGAACTACCCGCACATGCTAAAACATAGACTTCTCTAATCTACATTTATGTGGTGTGAATCACTATGAAGTTTTTTGTAGAGACTTTCTTTTATTGTACCACATATTCAGGTTCCTACTTGTTTCATTCAAGAATGCAATTTGAAAGACTGATTACTTGTCTTTGTGCAAGCTGTTATTATCCTTACCATACTTTAACAAATGAACAGCAATCTATAAAGAGACACCTCTACAATTTTCACAATTTATGTCCTGAAAACCAGTTGCCATAGTTTCCTAAAGATAATTTTTCACATTATCCGCCAGTGAAGATTTTTCAGCATTTCTGTTATTCTCTCTTGCCCGTCGAATAAGCCTATCACCCTTATTTGTTTGTGTCTGATGGCCCATATTAGTCAAATATGATATGGATCCCGTACCCTTGAGAGGAATGTAGGTTAAACAAAAGCAAGCATTCCCTGTAGGTTCACCCACATTCTCTCTGTGAGCAAATTTTCAGCCTGGCTACAAACTTTGTTAGACAGTGAATATTAATTTTTTTTAGTGTATTTTGGTATGGTCCTGAATCAATAACTTTACTAAAGTCTAGAAACAGTCTATGGAACTTGGTATATCATGTGATGAGTGAGCTGGATTCTGTGAGAGTGAGGTTTTTGGAATTCATATCACATTCAAGGGAAGTTATTCTGGACCAGATAGGTTGCAACGTTAAAATTTTGCATATGTTTTATAATTAAATAACATAAAGAGAGGTGTGATGTAACAGTTCTGTGGATTAGTTCTTGACCCCCCCCCCCCCCCCTTTGTTTTTAGTAGATGTGAGTAATGAGTCTCTTTCAATGAATACTGGAAAAAAATTTCACCTAAGGAATCTTATCATTCTATTTACAAGCTGTATCTGTAGTTTGGTTGAATTTAACTGAATTCAGCTACTTTTCAAGACCATTACTACTAACGTCATTCATCTTTATGGTGATACAGCAACAGAATGGTAACAAAATTCATTAATTATCCTCTGTGAAGGAACACATGAAGACAAAATTCAGACTTCTGCTCTCATCTGGCAATAGCTATTACATGATTCTCTCATTTTCTCCATGGAATCTCTTTCTATCTTCAGTCCACTTTGTCCCTTGTTTCTTTGGGACTGCATTCTCTGACCTCACATTCCACTTGTGTATCTTGTCCCTGTATACATTTCTGTATTCAATTTCTATTGGGTCGATTTTTGCTGCTTCTAGGTCCAGTTTGCCTTGTGAGATTCACGGTATTGTTTATTTTACCTCTTGTATGTATGTTAGAATTCTCTTGGTGAGTATTTTGGTGATAGCCTAATGATGTGCCCATAGAACTTCAACTTTCTTTCTCTGACATCTGCTGATATGTTTGACATAATCTCTGTAGTTTTCCTACGGTGTAACCTGTATCCCTCTTCTGTCAGCTTTGGACCAAGAATTTCCACACAATTTTCCTTTCTTCCTTCAGTATGCTTTCCATGTCACTTTTCATATGAAGTGTTAGAGTCTCACTTGCAAACAGTATTTCAGGCTTGGTTATTGTGTTGTAGTGTCTGACTTTTGTGTGAATGGACATGCAGTTTTTATTATACACGTGCTGTGTCTTGCTACATGCTCTCTTCAGTTTTTGTAGTCGAGTCTTCTGTGCAATCTTTTCACCTCCTGTACGTTCAAGTTTTTGTAGTCGAGTCTTCTGTGCAATCTTTTCAACTCCTGTAGGTTCAAGTATCCTAGATACTTGAAGTGTGCAACTCTGTTTATTTTGCCATATTTTGTGTCTAATTTTGTTATGCTTAATTTTGAGCAGAAAAATTCAGGCTTCTCGAAAGAGATTTGGAGCCCAACTTTTTCTGCACATTCTTTTAGCGCCTCTATTTATTTGATTGCTGTTGCTCGGTTGTCTGATAGTATGGCCAGATCGTCTGTGAAAGCTAGGTTTGATATTTCTATTTTGTCCCGGCATCTTCCCAGTGTGTTGGTTTCCAGTGTCCTTGAGTTTTCAGTTCTTTTTCCCATTCCCTCATTACTTTGCCCAGGACTAGGTTGAATAATAGTGGGATAATCCGTCACCCTCGCACACTCTGGTTTTGATCATGAAGGGATCAGAGATTTCACCCACGAATTTAACTTTTGATGTCGTTTCAGCTAATGTCTGTCTGATTAGGTTGAGTCCCTGTTTTCTATGATGTTGAACAAGGATTTGTGATCTGAAGTTTTACCAGCGTATTTCCAATTTGAACAGTTCTTGGGTATGCAACCGGGTAGCGTTGTAATTTCTCCACAATATTTCGGCAGACGTACATGCTTCCATCTTCAGGTGGTTTCTGATGAATGCTGTGCTGTTCCTCTCGGCGCCCTATATATACTAGCCGTTAACCCCTCCACCGTTCCTCACCTGGTGTCTTTGGTGCGGCCGGCACGGCGGCTACTGGACATGGTGGGGGAAGCGGCGCCTGGGTCTGCACTGGTATCTGCAGTCTCCCTGCTGCCGCCGTCTGGGGTGGTCCTCGATCTCTGGGACCATATCTTTCTCTCCATGCTGAGTGCAGGGTTCCAAGCCTAAGTTGAAGGCTGCTGTCTTTATTAATTAGATCGTCCTATAGTCGGATTTTGATGGCCTCTATAGTAATGAAGTCCCAGAAGTAGGAGGATTGACAGAGTATTTTTGTTTTTTTCATAGTCCATAGTATGGCCAGTCTTTATACAATGGTCAGCCACGGCTGATTTAGTGGCCTGGCATAATTCGGTATGGCACTTGTGTTTGCGGCACCTCTCTTCTACAGTGCGGACTGTATCCCCAATGTATGAGTCTCCGCACTGACAGGGAATTTGATACACGCCTGGTTTTTGAAGGCTTAGGTCATCTTTCACTGAACCCAGTAAACTAAAGGTTTTTGCAGTGGATTGGAATACACATTTCACATTGTGTTTCCCCAGGATTCTACTCGTAGAATCCTGGGGAAACACAATGTGAAATGTGTATTCCGATGCCCTGCAAAAACCTTGACTCTACTGGGTTCAGTGAAAGATGACCTAGGCCTTCAAAAACCAGACTTTATCAAATTCTCTGTCAGTGCGGAAAATCATACATTGGGGAGACAGTCCACACTGTAGAAGAGAAGTGCCACAAATACAAGCACCATACCGAATTATGCCAGGCTACTAAATCAGCCGTGGCTGACCACTGTATAAAGACTGGCCATACTATGGGCTATAAAAAAACAAAAATACTCTGTCAATTCTACTACTTCTGGGACTGCGTTGCTAAAGAGGCCATTGAAACCCGATTACAGGACGATCTAATTAATAAAGACAGTGGCTTTCAACTTAGACAGGCTTGGAACCCTGCACTCAGCATGGAGACAAAGATGCGGTCCCAGGGATCGAAGACCGCCCCGATGGTGGCAGCAGAGAGACTGCAGACCCCAGTTCAGACCCAGGCGCCGCTTCCCCCACCATGTCCAGTAGCCGCCGTGCCGGCCGCACCAAAGACACCAGGTGAGGAACGGTGGAGGGGGTAACGGCTAGTATATATAGGTTGCCGAGAGGAACAGCACAGCATTCGTCAGGAACCACCTGAAGATGGCAGCATGTACATTGCCGAAATATTGTGCAGAAATTACGATGCTACCCAGTTGGATACCCGAGAACTGTTCAAGTTGAACAAGGATTGTCAGTCAACAGAATCAATGCTGTCTTGAAATCTATGAAGGGGCAAAATGATTGATGCATTCCTGATGGCCTTGTACTTTAAACTTGTTTTCAGATTGAGGAATTGTTCTGTGCAT
This sequence comes from Schistocerca serialis cubense, assembly GCF_023864345.2. NCBI lineage: Eukaryota > Metazoa > Arthropoda > Insecta > Orthoptera > Acrididae > Schistocerca > Schistocerca serialis. Next base: position 1,157,638,362 of record NC_064638.1, on the reverse strand, counting down.
GATCGACTGCGGCAAAAGCCCGCCTGGTATTCACCAATTTTGCATTCTAACTGTTATTGTGTTCTCTGGAGTAAGCATGCTGAGAAAATTTTGTAGGTGACTTGTAGCAGGGAGATTCCTCTGCAGTTGTTCAGGTTCATCCTATCTCCTTTCTTGTGCAGTGGATGGATAAGTGCACATTTCCTGTTGTCAGGAAGTTTTTCTGTTTGCCAGATGGTAGAGATTATTTGTGTAAACTCCTGGTCCAAGATTCTTTAGTACTTCTCCAACAATGCCATCTTCACCAGATGTCCTATTGTGTTTTAGTTTAAGTACGTGTTTGTTGATCTCTTCACATGTTGGTGGGAGTGATTCTGGTTCGGTGGAGGTACAGTACTGTACTGGAAATCTTGTTACAGGTTCAGGGCAGTTAAGGAGAGTAGAGAAATAGCTTGCCAGTTCTTGACAATTCTCTTGGTTAGTTAGTGCTAGTTTTGCATCTGGTTTCCTGAAGCACAAATTTTGAGGTGTGTACCCACAGATCTTCCTTGAGAAGGTCCTGCAGAATTCTCTTGTGTTGTGGTTGCAGAAGTTTACCTCTATATCATCCAGTTACTCCTTCAGCTACTTTAGCTTCGTTTGCCTAATAAGTTTTGCAACCTGTTTTCTTAATTTTTGGAAACAGCATAGTCTTTCTGGGGATTTTTTGCTACTGTAGTCCTGGAAAGCTTGTTTATGTATTTCCAGTGCCTTTTCACACTCTGAGTCCCACCAAGGGTGTTAGTGTTCTTTCTCCGTGGTATTAGTTCTTTTGCTTTTTGTATGATCTTTCTATGGAATTCTTCCCATGTGTTTGCTTTTCCCATTCCTGTTTTACGTTGGATTCCAGTAACTTCTTTGTGTCAAACTTTTGTGTGTTGTTTCCTGATGGATTTTCTTCGGAGTAGCCAACCATACCTTGGAGAACACAGTAATTGCCCATTCTCTATGTAAACACATTACAAGAGGCCAGAAAAATCCGAAAAGTTTAACAAAAAATGGAAAATCCGGGATGCAATAACGACATTATTTTGAAAAGGATAGATTGCTGCTCACCGTACAGAGGAGATGCTGAGTCGCAGACAGGTACAAAAAAAATATCTTTTCGAACATTGTTCTTTGGAAACAGTGAGTGAAATTAAAAGTTCTGTTTTTTAAATAAAAACAATCAAAGATTGCCCATTGAAATTTACATTGCTTTAATCAGGTGACTAGTTTCAATCATGGTATATCATCTTCAGCCCATTAACACTCCATGACATTGGCTGGAAAGAGCGCGGAGAGGAGCAGCTTGTTACGTAGTGCTGGAAACACTGTGTTTACCAGTGCTATCATGATCGCAATCTGTCACAAGATTAAAGAATGTTAAATATTAACAACTTAAATGTGATCTTACTCTGTTTATATTAAAAGAAAAAAAGAAAAAACTTCACAGCAAAAAGACCACTATACATTTGAGATTTTGGACGAAAGGCCTTCTTCTAAAGTAGAAAACACACAAACATTCACACAAGCAGAGTTCAGCACACCTGTGACCACTGTCTCTGGCCGCTGAGTCCAGACTGCGCCCCGCAACTGCACTGAATGGGAGAAGTTATCTGTGGATGATGAGAGTAAGCAGGAGGCTGGGGCGGAGAAGGGGAGTTATATGGTATGGAAAACACTAAAAGTATGGAATAACTTACAGTTATGGAAATTACTAAAGCATCACCTTGTACCAACCACTGCGTGTACCTCCATCCACACTGATGGGAAAAAAGTACACACTTTTAGACGTTTCCATATCACTCAAGATTTATTGTTGCAACAGTGTGTATGGAGTGCATGAAATGACTACATTTACAGATCACTAGCACAAGCAATTCTGAGGGACCAGGTACCCATGCCAAAATACCCATATTAGTATGGGGTGTAGCCTCCACAGGAGACAATGCAGGCACTGACTCTGCCATAAAGTTGATCATACAGATGACAAATACTGTCCTGGGATATGTTATACCATGCATGTTTGACCTGTTCACACAGATCTATAAAGCTGTTGGTTGACGAGTAGCACAAACCACTTTTCGTCCCATCATATCCTACATGTGCTTGACTGGAGACAAGTCTGGAGATTGTTGTGTTGGGGAAGATGCTGCACATCTTGCAGAACACATTGAGTTCCAAGGGCAGCGTATGGGTGAGGATTATCCTGTTGGAACAACATGTCACCTTCCTATTGCAAGAATGGAAAAAGAACGGGTCTAACAACATTCTGCACATACAGAGCACTAGTTAGCTTCCCCTCCAGAAACACCAAAGGTGAACGAGAGTTGCAGCATATCACATCTCAGACTATTAGGCGTGGGGTGGGCCCAACGTGTCTTGGACCAATGCACTCTTATTAGACAGTGCCCACCAGGTGTACATTGTATGTGCAAATGACCGTCAACTGCATGCAGGCAGAATCTGCTTTCAAGTTGAAGACCATGGTGTGCCATTCCATCTTCCATGTGATCCTCTGATGGCACCAGCTGAGTCGTGCATATTGATGCTGTGCAGTGAGTGAAGACAGGCTAGAGGTGTGCATGCTTGTAGTCCCACTACAAATAACTGGTTTGCAACAGTATGTGTTGAAATGTCTGGACTTCCATGCTTTCTTATCTGGGCTGTGGTAGTTGTACAATCTGTCCATTGTTGTCCTTACAATACGGTGATCCTGGGGGGTGTCTGTGCCGCATGGACATCCAGAACATTTTCTATGGGTGTGAAAATGTTCACATGGCCACTGATACCAGGATCATTGCACAAATGATGCAGCACATCCAACTTGTGTGGTAATTCTCCGAAAGGACCATCCTGCCACTTGGAAGGACAAGTACGAGTATGTCTCTGTGGTATGGTTGCCTGTTTACTTCACACCTTTGCACCACACTGAGCCTTCATGTAGTGAACATTCCCTATTAAAGGGTAGACATAGATTCACTCTGGTAGCTATTTTACTATGCTATCTGTTGGCAGGTTATGTTGAAACCATTATCAGTACATCTGCCAGGAGACATAAGCCGTCATTGGATCAAAATCAATGTCATCTTTCCATGTGTACTGAATTCCTTATTTTTCTGGCAGTATAGTGTATTAGTTCAACCCATAACAAAATTACTCTGTCAGAATGGCATTTTTATTAATTTGTGCCCCAAAATGAGGCCTCCACCGACTGCTGCAATATTCTAAGTGGGCCCTATTTTCATCTTTAACATACTTCTTTGTAAAGTTGTTCACAGACGTGTGAATAATGCTGCTGTACAGCTTTTCCTTTGCACTCATCATAGAGCAAATACCCATACATTTGATAACTACTTCCCATGCACAAAATTTGGATTCTGTTTGTTACTTATTCCCATCTCACTCTCTTCTCAGCTGTTTGCTACCCCCCCCCCCCCCCCCCCCCCTGCTGCTGCTGCTGCTGATGATGATGAGGAGGAGGAGGAGGAGGAGGAGATTAGTGTTTAACGTCCCATCGACAATGGGGTCATTAGAGTTGGAGCATAAGCTTGGAATAGGGAACAGTGGGGAAGGAAAACAACTGTGCCCTTTCAATGGAATCATCCCAGCATTTGCCTGAAGCAATTTAGGGAAATCACAGAAAACCTACAGACACTTGTTTGAACTGTTGTCCTCCTGAATGTGTGTCCAGTGTGCTAACTGCTGCGCCACCTCGGTCGTTAGCTGTATAAGGTAATGATGACAATGAAAATTCTGTGCGTGTTTTGAGTCCCAGTTCAACACAAAATTTTCACTGTCATCATTCCCTTACACAGCTGATGGTTGGTTGTATTCACAACTGCAAATACATTTCACATAATTTTAACACACAATCTTAAATGGTGTCACGGACTTTAAATTACTGTTTCTGAAGACACTCACTGCAAGTTACAAAACACGAAACTGTCTATTTATACCCACTATTAGTCAGACAATGTCGACAGGTCAGCTTATTTATGTGGATTTAGTGTTGGTGGAAGTAAAGCTATGATGGCAGGTTCTGAATTTTGCTTGGATATCTGTCAGAAGAGCACCTTCTCATGAAAGACACATGCCCCAGTTTGGAATCCTGATCTGCCACACAATTTTAATCAGACAGGAGGTTTTGATGTTAATTTGTTCAGAGTGTTTTGTGTTCTGTTGCATTGGTGAAACAGGTTTGTGACCCAGTACAACATATGCCATAATGTGTGATCATTGAAATATGACAAGCAAGAACTGTTAATAAAGTCAGAGAATGAACTTTTCACTTATAAAAAGAGCAGTTTGTGTTATATTTACATGCCTCAATGTGTATGCAACAGTGCAGGATACACTCATACCAACATTATTCTAAGAATTGCTTCCATATTTTTCACAATAGCTTCTCAATTAAGTTGAGGGGGGGGGGGGGGTGGGGTGGCAAGAAGGAGGAAGTTATGAGTTGTTCCATTGGCATAGTGCACATTCAGTATTGGATAATTTTGTTGGCAATGTTGGGATATACTTGACTGTGGTGCAGGCACCAGGCAAATGGATGGAGTTCAAGAGTCTTCTTTAGATGTGATAGGCCACGATGTTTGACAATATGTAATAACCTCCAGCATATATGGCATGGGTCCTCTGTGTTAACAAAACATCACACTTACATTCCTCACAAATCAAACAAATAGGGCCATCTATGATGTTGACAAACCAAGGTGCTTCCAGACTGTGGCTGCATATTTTCTTTTGGGGTTAGAATAATGTTTGCTTTCAGAGTCAAAATAATGAAGTCTGTTTCATTTAATAGTAAGCCCCACTATACTGTACTACATATTACCGAAGCTCTTAAGAAAACCTCTGTTGCACTTGCTTCTGGTAATCTCAATAGCCACCAATTACCAATGTATCAGTTATGAATGGCATCCAGACATTATGTCACTATATTTAATCAGAAATATACACAGAGCTATGATCTAACAATCATATGACAGCCAGACAAGCCTCTACTGTTGTCAGGAACGCTGGATTAGTAGCTGACAATGGAAGTCTTACTCTTTCTCCAATTGGCTGCAAGGTTTATTGTGTGATAAAGTTTCTTAATGCACAAAACATAGTGCTCATCGAAATTCATTGTCCCTTGTGAAGAGGTATGGGCTGAAAGTTGGGAGCAAGCCAAAAGGTACGGCACTGGTGTAGGTAATTTTCCAAAGGTTGTCAAAGCTGGGCCATGGACAACCATTGTTCATCAGAGTTGGTGTGGCAGCACATTACTGAGAAAGGTCACTCCATGAAAATGATCTCGGCAGTCATTTTCCTCTGATATCATGATCCTTGTAGCATAAACTGTCACTAAGCATCTTGTAATAAATCATCCTCCTCTAACATTACTTTTTTTTTTAAGAGGTAACCGACCATGTATAATCTCGAATATCACATAGGTTAAAATTATCTCAGCTGTTTCATTAAAAGAATTCATATGATTTTGTATACTATGTATTATATTTCACGCTAAAATGTGTTTAAAAAAAATTAATGTGTTACAATTGATATGTACTAACAATTAAAATTATTCTTCTTTTACAAATATTTGAAATTACAAAACTTGTGGTGTACTTAAAATTCACATTATTAATTGCACAATCAAATGCTAATTATTAAATTTGTTTCTGGATTTATTTATGAAATAATGATATAATTTGGTAAAGATTACTCTCCTGTTGAGAAAGTTTGTAAACTCTTTGGAAATTGTGAGTACTGCAGAATGTAAGGAGTGGTGGGCATGCCTGTGATGGAAATGCATGTATTCAGCTAAATTTGTCAACAACAATGTAACTGATGTTTTTTTTGAATGTGGAAATTGTAAAGTCAGTGTGATTTAGAATAATTGGATAAAATAAAAATATTTTGAGAAGGAAAATTGCTACTCACCATATAGCAGAGATGCTGAGTCGTAGATAGACATAACAAAAAGATTTTCACACTTATAGCGTTGGGCCAATGGCCTTTGTCAAACACACACACACACACACACACACACACACACACACACACACACACACACACACAAAAAGAAAAAAAACACCACACAACTCGGGCAAGTGTGTGTGTGTGTGTGTGTTGTTGTTGACAAAGGCCATTGGCTGAAAGCTTCACGTGTGAAAATCTCCGCTATATGGTAAGTAGCAACTTTCCTTCTCAGAATATTGTTACATTCCACCCTGGAGTTTTCCATTGTTGGATAAAATAAAAAGATATCCATAGCAGCAGACAACTCTTCAACAGTTATTTTGTCACCACGAACCTAGGAAATCAAAATTTTCAGCTGCCAGAAAGTACTCCTAGACAAGACTTTGAGCCATTGACAACAACAACGAGATAATCAAGATTTTGTAATCTTACTCCTCTCGTGATTCTCAAAAGTTGTGCAAAGAATGAGAACTTTAATGGTGATGTGTGGGAGGGTAAGATTACAAACTGCTGTTCAAGTATGCCAAGTGGGTGCCGAAAAACCCTGACACCAAAGCTGAAAATGAATCACTTAGGAGAAGAACGGACATTTCAGGAGTGGTTCTATGAAGGTAGCAAATTATCCCACAGGATTATCACAGACAACGAGACACAGGTCATTCACTTTATGCCAGAAATCAGGCATCAGTAGACACATTGGCAAGCATCACTCGACACACTGGCTTCACAATGGATGTCTGGTCAAGAAAAAGTTCAAACAGACTGTGCTGACATGGAAAGTAGTGTGCATGGTGTTCTATGACAGGAAGGGCATTCTGTTTATTAACTATCTACCAAGAGGTGAAACAGTGAATTCCGATTTACTGGGAAACACTGTGGAAATTGCAACAGGCCATTCAAAATAAGTGACATGGAATGCTCAGTGCAGGTGTTCTGCTGATCCATATCACTTCTCATCCACAAATGGCTTTGCATGCAACAAGTGCTTAGAAGTAGTTCAGCTGGGAGATGTTTGATCATCCACTGTACAGTCCTCATCTTGTTCCAAAAGTTTTCATCTTCTCTCATACCCCAATAAATTTCTTTCCTCCAGTCAGCATTTTCACAATGCTGAAGATGACTGTCACACACTGGTTCCACTTCCAGGCAGTGCACTTCTATGACACAGGAATGCAAAAGTTGGATCCCCATATGACAAGTGTCTCAATTCTGAAGGTGATTATCTCTAAAAACAGGCTTAAACATTGCTGTATGCGTTGCCAATAAACCAAAATTAATGATTCATCCCAGTAGACATTGAATGCCTTTTCATATGTATCCAGCACCATAGGTCTGTCTTTCTACAATAGAGACAATCATGTTGATAATGATCTTATTACTCTGGTAGTCAGAGTTTCTGGATTGCTTTGTTTTGATTTTGAAGGATGGTTCTCCCGCAGAGTTTCAACTGATAACATGAAGTTAAGTATGGAAAGTCATATTCACCATGAGCCTGCAGCAAAAATTTGTAAACTTTCATCTCAGATTTCTGAAGAGGGGGAAAGTTAGCCACAGGTTGCTCACTACAAAGTGCTCCCATTTTCCAGCACAGAATGTTTACAAACAGTGCTTTGTTGTGACACATTCCTATTTTTCTGCTGTGAATCCTGTGTGGACTTAGCCATCTCATGAAACAACCGCTCACAACTACAAGTGCATAAGGGAGGGGGACAAAAAAAGGTCAGTGCCACTATTCACTGACTTGGCATCATGTCTAGGTAACCATTTTCAATATTTATCACTAACACTATTTTTCGTATAGTATTGTTCTAGGAAAAAATTGAAGTCGGGAGAGTAGAACAGGGAAAAATAGGTAACAATATCAATGTAGTAACAAAGTCGATTAGTTTAAAATGCCATTACATTCAGGCATGCAGTTCATGCTAGTTATATATTACCTGCATCATTTGTTCTTGTATCCTAAGTGTGGCGGCTGCATTAGCATTTCTATTAATCGAGGCAATAATAGCTCGACATTTGTTGAGGACTGCTGCAACTTCTGGTTGCTCGAAACACGAAGTTGTACAGAGCTGAAAGAAATAAATAATACTGAGAGGAGAGAATAGGCTCTTGCTTCACAATAGTATCTAGCGCCATATTCGTAAGTCGAAGGCAACTTATGTGAATAACAGTAACACATAGAAATCTGATATTATAACTCTAAAACCAATATAAATATTCTTCTACATCTGTTCCAGTTTTTTGATTCCACTTGGCAACAAGTCATCCCATTAGACCTTACAACACGTTGACTATTTTTTATATTTACTACAGCTAACTTTTGAAATCCAACACAGCTGCTACTACAACATTTTTCATAACATTTCACAAAAACAAAATAAAGTAAGAAACACATGTCAAATGAAATGTGGGTCTATTTACGATATACTTGCACAGACAGAAAGGAAATGAGTTGTGTGAAAGCGTTAGGAAGAGTGAAATTGCTAGTCATATACACAATGGATGGTAAAATATTAGCCGTAGTGTGTGTTGCGTATTTTGTACTTGATTTGTGCTAGTATCCATACGATTAGCTATGAAGCCCCAAGACCCAATAAATTACAGTACAGGGGACAGAAAGGGGGATACAGTAAATATAGAGCTCTTTCCTTATTTTTTGCTGCTGAAAGAAATGGCTCAAATTATAATGAATCCCACAGTTTTGGCAAAGATTACATACATACAGTAGTTCCTCCATTTATGTGTTTTGATTTTTCTTAACCTTTTTTTATGGCTGGTTTACATACCTCTTCATTTTCTGATTGTAATGCACACTTTTTGCTGGATTTAATTTATTCAAAAAGCAGCTATGGACAAACAAGATTTCAAAATACTAGTATGAGTTTATTTTTGAGTTTCAGAGGAAATCTTTTTTATAATTTTATAGCACATTGTGAAACCATGGTGCCTTTTCACAAATTGCAGCTGCATGCTCCATTCCTTTTTGGGATCATCCAGTATTGTGCTGAGTCTTTGCAAGGGAAGAAAGGGAGTAGGGAGAGAATATTTGTATACCATTTACAATTGGGGTAAAAGGGATATTCTGATAACATAGCAGCAAGTTAATAATAAATCCTGTACATGTGACTACAGGGCCATTCCATGAAAAGTGAACCCTAATAAGTTACACTTGAAATTTTGTTTACAGTTAACAAACTGTATTCTTTTGATAGAGAAAATGTTCCTCTTTTATAGACTGTATGAAATTTGGTTGGCAATACTGTAAGGAGGCACAGGACGGGTGGCCAAGCGTGACAGACAAACGACGTGCGAGCCTGCTGAGTAGAAATTCACGTTGGTACGACAGTGATAGTTTGGCAGCTTCTGCAGATAGACTCTCAAATGGGCTAGTGTTAAGGGTGCCAGTGGCCAAATGGATGCCACAGAGGTGCACTGCATTGAGACGGCATAAGATGGACGGACATGCAGACGCATAAATGAAACACCCATAGTCTAGTTTCAAATGGACGAGGGCCAGTACAAATAGAGGAGGGTGGTACAATCAACTCCCCAGGAAGTACCACTGAGGACACGGAGGACACTGAGGGACCAGGCACAGCAGGCAGTCAGGTAAGACATGTGGGAGGCCCTAGAAACTTTCCTATAAAGCATGAGCCCCAGGAATTTCATAGTTTCAACGAACATAAGAGCTACAAGCCCTAGATATAAATCTTTACATCTTGGGCTTGTTGCTCTTCTTTTCGAGAAGAAATTCATACAAATGGTTTTGTCTGTGGGAAAGCAAAAGCCATTGTCAATGCTCCATAAGTAAAGATGATTGTGACAATGCTGAAGACACTGCTCAAGGAGACAAGTCTGTGAACAACTGAAATAGATGGCAAAATCGTTAATAAAAAGGGAGCTGGCAGGAGACAGGCCATAACAGGGTTAATAGCCATAGCAAAGAGGACGATGCTCAGGACAGAACGTTGAGGCACACCGCTTTCCTGGATAAAGGTGTCCAACAGGGCAGAACCCACACATACCTTCATCTTTTAAAAATTCCTGAAGGAAATGGGGCAGGTGGCCTCAGGAGCCCCACATGTAGAGACTACAGAGGATACCAGTCCTCCAGCAGATGTCATAGGCTTTCTTCAAATCAAAAAAACACTGTCACAATCTGGTATTTCCGCAGAAAACCATTCATGACATGGGTTGACAAAGTGACGAGATGGTCAACTGCAGAACGGCGTGCTCAAAATCCACACTGTGAAGTGGCTAATAAATTGCGAGACTCGAGCCACCATACAAGCTGGGTGCGAATCACGTGTTCCATCACCTTGCAAATGCAGCTGGTGAGAGAAATGGGGCAGTAACTATAAGGAAGGTGTTTGTCTTTACCAGTCTTAGGTATGGGTATGACACTGGCTTCAAGCCAGCATCTGGGAAATGTGCCCTATGCCCAGATGTGATTGAATGTATGAAGGAGAAAGTGCTTGCTCAAAAGAGAAAGGTGCTGCAACATCTAAATGTGAACACTGTCCGGCCCTGGTGCGGAGGACTGGGATGAAGGGAGAGCATGATCTAGCTCCCTCATTTTGAGAAGAAAAGGGTATCGCTTGAGCCACCTCCACTCATTACTGATGGAGGAAGTTTGGGTGATGGCTGGAGCTCGAAATCTCTGCGTAATAGTGGCCCAAGGTGTTGGAGATAGCAACAAGGTCCACTATGACATCATCTGCTACAGTCAGGCTGGAAATTGGGGAATGGACCTTGGTTCCAGAGAGCCATTAGAGGTTGTCCCACACAATGGAAGAGATAGTGGAACTGTTAAAAGAACTAGTAAATGAAATCCAGCTAGCTTTTTTGCTATCCCAAATAATGCAACGACACTGCGCACGCAACTGTTTATAACGATTGCAGTTTACCATCATAGGATGATAGTTATAAATGCGGAGAGCACGTCCCCGTGTGCGAATTGTGTCACGGCATGCCTCAGTGCACTAAAGGACCGGGACATGGAGCGGTTAAGATGAAGTGCAAGGAATGGAACGTCCTGCGGCAGTAAGAATAATGTTGGTAAGGTATTCGACCTAGTCATCTCAAGAAGTGTTGTTCACTGAAGGTTGCCAGGGAGAGTAAAGCCGCCAGTCAGCCTTAGAAAGATGCCATTTGTGTGTGCACATATGTGGGGTAGGAGTCAGGAAATGGACAGCACATGGGAAATGGTCGCTCGAGTATGTATCAGAGAGAACAGACACTTGATATGACGGATATGTGGGGGCAGTACAGAAAGAGAAGTCCAAATGGGAATAGGTGTTCATGGAGTCTGCAAGGAATGTGCTCCAGTGTTAAGGCAGATGAGGTTGAGTTGATTGAGATGGTCAGCAAAAGGGACACCTCTGATAGGTTCTGGGAGAGCCCCACATGCTCTGGTGCCCATTAAAGTCACTGAGCAGCAAAAAGGGGGTGAGGGACTTGCCCAATAAGCTGGAGGAAGTCTTCCCTGGTGACACCAAATGACAGAGTGATGTAAATGGTACCAAGAGAAACGGGGAAGTGAGGAAGGAAAATGCAGAGTGCAACAGCGTGCAGCTGGGTGGTCGGGAGATGGTGTGACTATGAATGTCATCCCATATGAGCAGCATGACTCCCCCATGAGATAGAATGCCATCCTTGGGGAGAAGGTCAAAGCAGACCAGAAAGAAATACAAGAGGTCAAAGCGGACGTGAGCACACAATTTTGTTTCCTGGAGATAGAGAACAAGTGGAGCAATAATTCCTCCCTGTTGGATCTAAGGTCGCGAACGTCCCATTGAAGGAGAATCATGACGAGGAGAGAGGAGGAGGAGGAGGAGGAGTATATGAAGACAGTAACTGTTCTCAAAAGAACAGAATACTGTTGATGACCGTGCAGCTTTTCCCTGGAATAAATGATGACTAACTGAAACCCACAGCTGCCGACAGGTGTTGTTGATATACCTCGATGTGGACAGCTGAAAATGTGTGCCCTGACCGGGACTCGAACCTGGGATCTCCTGCTCACATGTCAGACGCTCTATCCATCTGAGCCACCGAGGACACAGATGAATAGTGCGACTGCAGGGACTTATCCCTTGCACGCTTCCCGTGAGAATCACATTCCCAACTGTCCACAATTCTACATATGTAATGTACGTTATAGACATTTGCCCATTCACTCATTACTCGTGCATGCTTTGGCGATTCCCGTAAGAGTTTGGGCAACCTGTGCGCATTTGCTTTTCCAGGGAAAAGCTGCACGGTCATCAACAGTATTCTGTTCTTTCAAGAACAGTTAATGTCTTCATATATATATAGTAAGGGTACCCAGCCATTGACCTTCGTCTGTGCGAATGCGCACAGGTTGCCCAAACTCTTACGGGAATCGCCAAAGTGTGCGCGAGTAACGAGTGAATGGGTAAATGTCTATAATGTACATTACATATGTAGAATTGTGGACAGTTGGGAATGTGAGTCTCACGGGAAGTGTGCAAGGGATAAGTCCCCGCAGTCGCACTATTCATCTGTGTCCTCGCTGGCTCAGATGGATAGAGCGTCTGCCATGTAAGCAGGAGATCCCAGGTTTGAGTCCCGGTCGGGGCACACATTTTCAGCTGTCCACATTGAGGTATATCAACAACACCTGTCGGCAACTGAGGGTTTCAGTTAGTCATCATTTAAATGAAGAAGTGTCACCTCAGTGGCTGCTGACTGCCAACCTTCAAAGACACTCTGCTGCAGGGTGCAGAGGCTAGAGGATCCTGCTCCATGAGATCTGCAGAGGCATCAGCATACTCCCTCTATCAGTCTCCCGAGTTCAGAGCAGAAAAACGATTGGTGGTGCACACCGATGACACGGAGGTCGGCCGTACGAGAGTATCACACGGCAACATCATTGAAGAGGATCTCCGAGTTGGCAAAGGAGGAGACTGTTTCCCCCTGTTGGATTTCTTGGAGTCTTTGCGGTTGGCAGATGACGATTCAGATGTCTGCTGGCTGGAGGGATGTAGAAAGTCTTCGTGGGATTATTCCTTTATGGTCCACTTTGACTTTCTCCCCAAGGACGGCATTCCATCTCATGGGGGAGTCATGCTGCTCATACGGGATGACATTCATAGTAACACCAAAAATTTGGTGGCTTGCTGGACAGCTGGAGGAGGAGGAGGAGGAGGAGGAGGAGACGAGGAGGCTACCATGACAGTGGGCGATTTTAGAACTGGGGTGCTGAATTTGAGGCAGCACGTCTGCATGGCCATGTCCTTCGTGTAGTGAGATGTAGCGAGAACAGTACTGTAAGAACCAGATGGTAAGAGGCAGGATTTGCAACTAGCCAACAACTTGTGATCCACAGGGTAAGGCGCTTTTTCCTTCACCCGGATCACCTCGATGGCCTGCTCATCGAGATACAAAGGAAAATCTTGGGAGGAGGCTGCATAGTCACCATTGCAACTGATACAGCAGGGAGAAGGAGGCGGACAATCACCCTCGTGAGCATCCCTACCACAGGTTACACATTTGGCTGTGTGTCGACGGGACATTTAAGTGTGGTTGTAACGATGACTGGTATTAGCACATTGGGTTCAGAATGTATGGTCAGACTGTGATAACTTCATACTGCTTTGAACCTTGATGGAAGCACTACTCTATCAAACATGAGAAAAAGAGTGTGTTTGGGCACTAAAGATGCATCTACCTTTTTCATCAATTGATGGACTGCAATGACACCCTGATCAGAGAGGTAAGTTTGGATTTCTCCCTCAGTCAGACCATCGAACAGTCTAGTGTAAATAACACAATGCGAAGAATTCAGTATTTGATGGGCCTCGACATGAACAGGATAGCCATGAAGGAGTGAAGCTGCAAGCAGTTGTGCTTAAAAATCAGAAGCGCCACTGCATAAACGAGAGCAAGATTTCACAGGGCTTGCAGCTGCATCAACATCTTTCTGAATAATAAACGGATTTACTGTGGCAAAGGACTGACCGTCTTCAGTATGTGAGACCACGAGGAACTGTGATGCAGCTGGGAGCATCTTTGAATCATTAGCCTCATTCAATTTACATTTAGTAGATGTAGACTTTGAAAAACATAATTGGCCCATTGCGAGAAAATCCCCCATGATTGCCAGTGTCTCCGATAGTGGGCGCCTTCCAACTGGGGACCCCCCTCTCAAAAGGCGGGAAGGGGTGGGGGTGGGGGGCGTGCTCACCCGCCTTAGGTGATTGTTCACACCTCAAGTCACACCTCCCAAACACCTGACAGAAGGACTAACTGGCAATGGCATTTTGGGAAGGTAAAAGCTAAGACAATTACCTCTCCCTGAGCAGGGCTGGGAATTACATGTTACCCGGTCACTGTTATTCATCAGACATGTGGGCCAACCTTCAGGAGTGCAGGTGAAAGAAGAAGAAAAAGATGAACCTCAAATGCCAAAGCGGAGGAAGGATAAGAAAAGGGGAATGAAGAAAGAAAAAGAACGAAAAAACAGTGGAGGGACTGTTCTGATGGCAGGCTGCTGAAAATGCAGAACACATTTACAAAAAATCTCAGACATGTTCCCCAAGAGAGGGGAAAGAAATAGCAACAGGAGAGACATGCAGTATGGAAGGGAAAAGATGCTGCAAAGGCTGGGGACCCTTGATAACTAAGCACGAACCCACCAAAGAGGGGTGAACCCTGTGGGAGCATGATAATGTGAAAACCAAATGCCCAAGGAGATATATGTACATAACTATTGCAGAAGCCTATCCAATTCTCAAAAATGAACATACAGCCATCAAAATTGGAAACTGAAATTTTTTTTTCGCTTCCAAGAAGGGCTCATCAGCAGTAGAATCAACTTTTTGAAAAATCTATATGGTGATGTAGGTTAAGATCCCAGGTATCACATGCTGCAGCCATTCACCTTGGTGGACCCTCATTTGTGAGTAATCGGAAAAAAAACAGAATTTTATGAGAGATACTCAATATTGTTAAAAAGATGCATTATACGGTATGGTTGCACGGTATAATGGATAGGACTACAGCTTTGCATGCAGGAGGTTGTGGGTTTGAACCTTGTCAGGAGCAGTAACTTCTTTTTTTAATATTTAAATCTTTATCGATATTACTTCGATCATTATTTTTATTCAATTAATTGGTTTAAATGTAATTTTTTTATTTATATACCTTTGTCACATCATCTTAATCACCAAACACTTAAATGGACAAAAGGGCACAAAAAAAAAACACAGAAACGCAAGAAACAGGTAGAAGAGATTAAAACAACAAAACAAATTACCACAGCTGGCTGACCATGAGAATAGAAAGGAAAAGCCAGCCACTCCACAACACATTAAAACCTTCACCCTAAAAGCACTAGGGTGGAGGGCACAGAGGGGCAAAGGACACGCGCTAAAACTTACATCAAATGATAAAACCCACCCTCACAAATAAAACGTAAAACTACATCAGCCGATGAGGTGTTGTCAGATAAAATTAGTGGCAACAAGTCCAGTAACCAAAGATTTCGTCACAGGGCAGTCAAAGTGGGACAGTGCACCAGAATATGGGCCACTCTCAATCAGGCGCCGCATCGACACTGAGGTGGGTCTTCACGGCGCAGGCTGTATCCGTGGGTCGCCCAAGCATGGCCAATGCGGAGAGGCCCACATGGAGGACTGCCACACATTCGTAGTCTCCTTAATGGCGCACAGTTTGTTGTGCGTACTGAGACTATGCCATTCCGTCTCCCAAAGCCAAAAAACCTGGTGGCATAAACATGAACATAGGTCAGTTATTGGAATGCTGATCTCCATAAGTGGTTTCCGTGTAGCCTGTTTGGCCAGCCTGTTCATTGCCTGGGATTCCGTTGTGTCCTGGGGGCCATCCAAACACCACTGAATGACCGGTCCATTCGAGGGCACAGATGGTCTCCTGAATGGTCGCTACCAAAGGATGATGAGGGTAGCATTGGTCGATAGCTTGTAGTCTGTTCAAGGAGTCAGTACACAGAAGAAACGACTCTCCAGGGCATGAACAGATGTGCTCAAGAGCACGAGATACAGCCATCAGCTCGGCAGTGAAAACACTGCAACCATCGGGCAAGGAATTCTGTTCCATATGTCCTCCATGGACATACGCAAAGCCGATATGACCATCAGCTATCGAGCTGTTGGTGTAAACCACTTCATGGTTTCGGTACATGTCAAGAATTGAGAGGAAGTGACAGCCGAGAGCCACAGGGTCAACTGAGTCCTTTGGGCCATGTGAAAGGTCCAAAAGAAGCCACGGCCTAGGTGTACATCATGGAGCTGTACGCGAATGGACCTCGAGTATAGGCGGTAAAGACGAGGACTCCAGTTCAGATAGAAGGGATCGGACGCGAACTGCAATTACAAGCCCTGACCTGGGCCGCCGATGCGGGAGACGAAACGCCGTGGGTAGGAAAAGGAGATGGTAATTCCGATGCGCAGAGAGAACTACAAACGTGTGCAACATACATGAAGAGCAGTTGCGGATCCCTGACCTGCAATTGCGGGACTCCAGCGTCCACCAGGACATTGGTCACCAGACTCGTCCTAAAAGCTCCCATCGCTACTCGAACGCCACAGTGGTGCACTGGGTCGAGTAAACGCAATGCTGAGGGCGTCACCAAACCATAAACCAGACTACCATAGTCAAGGCAGGATTGAACAAGGGCTCTGTAGAGCTGCAGCGGCGTAGAGCGATTTGCACCCCAATTGGTGTTGCTCACGCAGTGGAGGGCACTGAGGTGCTGCCAGCACTTCCGCTTAAGCTGACAAAGGTGAGGAAGCCAAGACAATTGAGTGCTGAAAACCAGTCCTAAGAATCGATATGTCTCCGCTGCAGTGAGGGGATCATGAGTAACGTAAAGTTCTGGTTCCGGATGAACAGTATGACGCCAGCAGAAGGGCATAACACATGACTTTGCAGTCAAAAACTGGAAGCCATGGGCTAGAGCTCATGACTGCGCCTTCTAGATGGCTCCCTGCAAGTGCCGCTCAGCAACACCAGAACTGGTGGAACAGTATAAAATGCAGAAGTTGTCTGCATACACAGATAGTGAGATGGACGGCCCTAGAGTTGCTGCTACAACCGTTAATGGCCAGTAAAAGTAGTGATACACTCAATACAGAGACCTGTGGATCCCCATTCTCCTGGATATGGGGGAGGAGGGGGGGGGGGACTATTACGGGAGGAACCAACTTGCACGTGGAAAGTATGGAGCAACAGGAAATTCCGAATCAAAATCATGAGCGGGCTTCAGAGATCCCACTCGTATTATGTGGCAAGGATATGATGTCGTCAGGTGGTGTCATACACTTTGCGTAGATTTAAAAAAAAAAAAAAGGGCAACAAGGTGTTGGCGTCTGGAAAAGGCTGTTCAAATGGCAGACACAAGATTATCCGTGGTAGAGCGACCCAGGTGGAAACCGTCCTGGCACGGAGCCAGTAGGTCATGTCACTCCAGGATGCAACCCAACTGGCGTCACACCATACGTTCCTACAGCTTACAAACAATGTTGGTGAGGCTGATGGGCCAATAGCTACCCACATCAAGCAGGTTTTTACCAGGTTTGAGCACCGGAACGATAGTGCTCTCCCGCCATTCCAATGGAAAGACGCTGTCACACCAGCGCTGGTTGAGATTGCAAGGAGACGTCGCTTGTAGTCAGACGAGAGATGTTTAATCGTCTGACTGTGGATCCGATCCGGCCAAGGAGCTGTGTCAGGGCAATGTGCAAGGGCATGAGGAGCTTCCACTCTGTAAATGGCATGTTATAGGATTCACTGTGGCATGTAGTGAAGGAGAGGACTTTCCTTTCCATCTGCCGTTTGAGGGTGCGAGAGGCTGGAGGGTAGTTCTCCAACACAGAGGCTCGAGCATAGTGCTCAGCAAAGTGCTCTGCAATAGTGTTTGTGTCGGTAGATAACACGCCATTTATGTTAGCACCAGGAACATCTGTTAGGTGTCTGGTACCCAAAAACTCATTTGATTTTTGCCCAGACTTGAAAAGGGGGCACCCAATGGTCAAGACTTATCTCTCCCAACACTCCTTTTTCCATCTTCCAATAAGCTGGCGAGCCATTTAAAGGCTGTTAGGTGCTCCAGAAAAGGGTGCCACTTATGCCACTGTGGAGCTTGGCGATTCTCTTTAATTGCCCTCAGCGACTTCTGGTGACCACCAAGGGACTGTCTTTCATCGGGGGTACCCTAAAGAGCAAGGGATCGTGTTTTCTGCTGCAGAAATGATTGTGATGGTCACTTGCTCAACAATCACATCAATGTTACCATGTGGGGGAGAGTCAACAGTGACATCAGAGGTGAATGTTTCCCAGTCCCCTTGTTTAAAGCCCATCTGGGCAGGCTTCCATGGACCTGATCCCGGGGCAGTGACAGGAAGATTGGGAAGTGGTCATTACCACACAGGTCGCCATGTGCTCTCCAGTGGATAGATGGGAGAAGGCCAGGACTGCAAAACCGAGAGTTCAATGGCCAGAGATCAATGGCCAAATATGTGCCAGGTGCAGAGGGCAGGGGTCTGCATTGCTGGGAACCAGCTTTCCTGGAGGGCAATGCAGAAAGCAGGTGTAATGCTTAACAGTTGCTATAGCTCAGCCAGGTGTGGAAGAAACCGGCGCAATTCCATTGGAAGATGACATCATTGTGAGTCTGGGAAGGCATGGAACATTCAATGATGCAGTTTACACCTCCGAACAGTCTATATCCGTTGTGTCTGAGGGTCCGGCGAGATCCAGGTCCTCAGCGGACGCTGGACTCTCCACCCCCATCCTCCAGACACAGAGCTTGTAGGTAGCGGTGGTGTGGGTGCCACTGCAAGTTTCCTGTTCTTGGGGGTGGTCTTTTCCAATTTCTCTCGCTGTTCCTTGGGTTTCCCTGGCTGGGAGGACTTCACTGAATCAGTCTCTGGGACTGAGTATGAGTGTGAAGCCCTACGACCAGCTGCTTTTGGACTCTTCTGCCACTGGCAGGTGCCATCTTTCTCAATAGTAGGAACCCGGGAAGGGAGTGACCCAAGGGACCCCTTCCTAGCGAGAGAAGCTGAAGAAGCCTTACAGTTCTCTGGCTCAGAAGCGGGGACTGAAATCCCTGATGGTTGAGGGGGGGGGGTTGTTGCTCCCAAAGTAGGTGGTGCGGGAGCAACAGGGAGGGAAGTGCCCCCCCCCCCCTTCCCATCCCCCACCATGAAGGCGGCAGATGTTGTCTCCCGGTTCTAAGATGCGACAGGAATTTGAGGAGCTGATGGGGTGACAACTGTTCTCATAGCGGCGGCATATGAGGTGGTCATAACCACAGGATGTAGGCACTCAAATTTCCTCTTAGCCGCAGTGTAAGTCAGTCAGTCCAGGGTCTTATATTCCATAATTTTCCTCTTTTTCTGTAAAATCCTGCAGTCTGGCGAGCAAGGTGAATGATGCTCTCCACCGATGACACAGGTAGGTGGCGGGACACATGGAGTATTGGGGTGCGATGGACATCCACAATCTCAACAGAAGTACAACAGGAAGACATATGGCCAAACTTCCAGCACTTACAGTACTGCATCGGGGGAGGGATATTTGGCTTGACGTCACAGCGGTACACTATCACTTTGACCTTCTCAGGCAATGTGTCACCCTCGAAGGCCAAGATGAAGGCACCGATGGTGACCTGGTTATCCCTCGGACCCCGATAGACACGCTGGACGAAATGAACACCTCGCCGCTCTAAATTGGTGCGCAGCTCGTCATCAGATTGCAAAAGGAGGTCCCTGTGGAATATAATACCCTGGACCATATTTAAGCTCTTATGGGGTGTGTTGGTAACAGAAACATTCCCCAACTTGCCACAAAAGAGTAATTCCTGTGACTGGGCAGAGGATGCTGTTTTTATCCAAACTGACCCAGGGCATATTTTGGACAAGCCCTCCAACTCCTCAAACTTGTCCTCCAAATGCTCCACCAAAAACTGAGGCTTCGTGGACATGAAAGATTCCCCATCAACTCTTGTACATACGAGGTACCGGGGCGAATAAACTTCACTGCCATCCTTAGCCTGAAGTTCCTCCCATGGTGTGGCCAGGGAGGGGAACGACTGGGGGTCATATTTCCGGCATTGAAGTTAGACTTTGCCAGCTTAAGAGACTGCTGGCAGTGGATCACCAGCAAGAGATGACGTACTACGCTTCATGGCGTGTCATCCACCCTGATGCCACCCACTCCGACCAGGGTCGCTCCCCTAGTGTGCCACCCAGCCACAGCAAAGGCCACCTGGCAGGATGGCCATTGCTGGGAGTCCCAATGCCCTAGAGTGATGGGCATCTACTCCTTGGCATATGTGGGGAGTTAATGGCGCAGGCATCAGCGGATGATCCCTGTGTTGTCAGGGGGCTACAACCAACAGGGTACACGGTGGCCCCACCACAACTGACTTGCTACCATGCTGGATATGAGGCACAAAGAAGTCCATGGTCATCGTCGGCACAGAAAGTGACACTGCATAGGCATGGTGGAAAATGTACCCAGGAAGGTGTCCTCGCCCAAGAGAAGGAGAATGTGTGGGACTGCAATGCGATGACGAGAAAGTGGGCTAAAGATCTCAGTGCAGGATGGATTCAATGCACAATGTCAGGCACCCTTCCTCAATTGGCTTACTCTTCGGGAAAATTTTGAAAACTAGAGGCCAAACCCTACAGGGGACCATCACACAAAGGCTGAAACATGTGAGACTCCTCTGAGTCGCCTCTTACGACAGGCAGGAATACCTCGGGCCTATTCTATCCCCCGGACCTGCAGGGGAGGGGAAATAGATATGTGTTTCAAAGTTTTACTGACTTTCATAGTAGTCATCAGCATTTTTGTAGGAAGAGCTTAGCAGTGCCTGATGTGTTGATAGTTCGAGCAGTGTGGTCTATTGCCCGACGAATTTGTAGCAGTTCTGAAGCAAATGCCATGAATGAGAGGACTACCGTTTGAGGGTGCAAAAGGGTGAGGGGTAGTTCTCTGACAGAGGCTCGAGCATAATGCTCAGCAAAGTGCTCTGCAACAGCATTTGTGTCGGTAGGGCCATTTATGTTAACACCTGGAACACGTGTTGGGGTCTGGTACCCAAAAACTCATTTGATCTTTGCCCAGACTTGAAAAGGTGATGTATGGCACCCAAAGGTCAAGATGTATCACTCCCAACACTCCTTTTCCCGTCTTCAGTTTAGAAATCGAGTTGAACTCATGAGGGCTTAAGTCAGGGGAGTGCAGTAAGTGGTATAGCACCTAGCAACCCCATCAGTCAAACAAATCAGTAACAGCTTGCACTGTAAGTGCTTGAGCATTGCCCTGCAAAATGATGGTCAGGTCCTGCAGAAAGTGTCATCATTTCTGTATCTATGTTGTTCATTTTTGGAACACAACCTAATACCAGATTAGAGACAGAAGTGATGACACTTTCTGCAGGACCTGACCATCATTTTGCAGGACAATGCTCAAGCACGTAAAGTGCAAGATGTTACTGATTTGTTTGACTGACGGTGCTGCTAAGTGCTACACCACCTACTGCACTCCCCTGACTTAAGCCCTTGTGAGTTCAAATTAATTTATAAAGTGAAGGAAACACTTCACGGCATTTGCTTCAGAACTGCTACAAATCTGTCAGGAAATAGACCGCACTGCTTGAACTGTCAACACAACTGGCACTGCTAAGAATATCCTACGACTTCCACATCACTGGCAATGGGTTATACGCAATGCTGGTGACTACTTTGAAGGTCAGTAAAACTCGGTAAATAAATAGTTGCCACCATTAAAGTTCAAATCCTGGTATATTTTTAATAGGCCTATATTAATCATTAGAGCTATTGCATTTATGTGACTTGTATACCCAAGCAGCATCCCTAATGTACCACTAAAAAGAAATGCTACTAACAATAATTACTTTCACAGGAATTCCACCTCACACTCAGAAGGATGACAGTATTTGTTTTTATGAGTCCTGTTCCACCACAAATGTGACTATTTATAAATTTGGTTGTATTAAGTAAGGTACTTCTTTGTTTTTTATTCCATAATAAAGAAATAATACTTTTTTTTTACTACAGTACATCAAGTTCCAACATATACAAACATTTAGTCTCCAATAAAAATTAAAATCACACAGAAAAATGTTGTGACTGTCCCATTCTATCACGAGGAATGGCCCTACAATTACTTGAATTTTAGACCTATATTGTGTGTCCACAATAAAAGGCAAATAAGTCTGTTGTAATATTGAAAAGCTTTGGTTGGTTGGTTTTGGGGTTTGATGGGGGCTAAACATTGAGGTCATCAGTCCCCAGTTCCAAACAGACATTCTTGTAAAAGGCATATACAGTAAAAGCGTAACCTCTGCACCCAGAGGGAGGGAACACCAAGGGATACAGAGCTAAAATGAACACTGCAGTAACACAAAATAGAGGACACTTAAAGGAGCAGAGCAAATAGTTGACTAGAGTAAAACAGACTACAGTGGTTGATGGATCAGGTAAAAGGTCAACCACTCAACTACAAATGAAGAACCTCCAGCTGGAAAGCATTGATAGAGGTACCAACACAACTTGTTACCATAAAAGACACTATTTTGGTACCCACGTCACGATTAAAAGTCGCTGGAGTGGGTGTAGCCTGAGAAATCATGCAAGAGTGCCCACACTAGAGCGAGTGATAAAACCCAGCTGCACGGATAAAACGTAAAACTGAGTCAGCCGTAGAGGCATCGTCACCGAGAGTTAAAGGAAGTGCAGCTGGTAAATTAAACGACTGCCGCAAGGGGGCTAAAAGGGGGCAGTCCATCAGAAGATAGACCACCGTCAGTCCTGCATCACAGCGACACTTGGGGCGGGGGGGGGGGGGGGGGGGGGGGGGGGGGGGGGGGGGGGGGAGTTTCTCAGGACGAAAGAGATAGCTGTGGGTCAACCGTGTATGTCCAATTCGGAGACGGCAGAGAACAACTGGTCTCTACGTGCGCCCCTCAAGGATGAGTTCCATGCGGCCGTGGATGACTTGACCATACAGAGCTTACTTGGCGTGTTCAAGACAGACCATTCAGAGCTCCAGACATCGCGGACCTTGCGATGTAGGGCTGACCGGAGGTCTCTTTCCACGAGACCAAGCTCCCGGGGTGGCGAAGTGGTGGCCTGCTTGGCCAACCGATCGACACATTCATTTCCTGGAATGCCGATGTGGCCCGGGGTCCACACAAACGTCGCTGAACGACCACACTCGGCGAGAGCAAAAACAGCATCTTGAATACCGCGCACCAAAGGGTCCCAAGAAAAACACTGGTCGAGTGCTTGCAATTCACTCAGGGAGTCACTGCATATGACAAATGACTCCCCAGGGCAGGAGGAAAGGTGAGCGCGTGCACGATAAAGAGCAACCAGCTCCGCAGTGAAAACACTGCTCCCACAAGGCAGGGAATGCTGCTCAACATAATCGCCATGGATGAAAGCAAACCCAGTGCGTCCATCAACCACAGAACCATCTGCATTGCGAAATGAGGCAAGAAGAACCAGGAATTGTTGACGAAGACTGGCAGGTGGAATGGAGGACTTGGAATCGCAGGACAAATCCAAGCAAAGCCGCAAGCGAGGGAGGGACCAAGGAGGGGTAGAAGAGAGGGCCGGAAGGATGGAGGAAGGGGAAAGGACTCGAGTGACGAGAGAAGGGAACGAACGCAGACCGTGATCCGGAGACCCGACCTAGGCCGCCATCGTGGGGAGGGGAGTGCAGAAGATGGAAAAAGGAGCCTGTGGTTTGGATGGTCGGGTGAGGCATGGATGTGGGCGATGTATGATACAAGCAACTGTTGTCGGCGGAATCGTAGGGGAGGGATTCCAGCTTCTAGAAGAAGGCTAGTCACTGGACTAGTGCGGAAGGCACCTCTCGCCAGTCTGACGCCACAATGGAGAATCGGGTCAAGGATCTGCAACACTGAAGGTGCTGCTGAGTCGTACACCACGCTCCCGTAGTCGAGACGGGACTGGACTTAGGTCTTATAGAGCTGTAGGAGGGTTGTTCGTGCAGCCCCCCAAACGGTGTGGCTGAGGCAGGGAAAGATGTTGAGGTGCCGCCAGCACCATTGTTTAAGCTCGCAAAGATGAGGTGTCCAAGTGAGCTGAGCATCAAACAGCATGCCATCTTGACAGTGCGTTGAGAGATGGCGAAGAAACTGGCTGTGAATTTGGTCTGTACCTGGAGAGGTATTGGGGCAAGCTGTAAGGGCACTTTGGAACTCTCATTCACTAAATGGGGCGTTGTATCGTGTGAAACGACAACTGCGTATGCTCAGCCTGCTCTTTAATGGCGCGGAATTCTGCGCTGTAGCCTGATGTCACGGAAATACGAGCGAAGTACTCTGCCAGATGTTCGGCAATGGCGATTGGGTCAGTACAAAGTGTACCCCGAAGAGAAAGGGAAGGGACAGACGCATGAGGGCGAAAGCCAAAAATGCGTCGAACCTGCGACCACGCCTGAGATGGGGAGGTGCGAGAACCTATGGTGGCAACATATCGTTCCTGGCAATCCTGTTTGCTCCACCGGATTAACCGCCAAGCCTGGGCCCGCAGCTGTTTAAAGGCAACCAGATTCTCTAGGGAAGGGTGACGCCAGTGTCGTTGCAGGGCTCGCTGGCAGTCCCGTATAGCTTCTGCAATCTCTGGTGTCCACCAAGGGACTGACTTACGCCTTAGGGTACTTGAAGAGCAGGAGACAGTTGCATCGACAGCAGAAACAATGGCCATAGTGACCTCTTCCACCGCCAAATTAATGTCACCAGGAAGCGGAGCAATGGCCATAGTAGCTGAGGTGTAGGCTGCCCAATCAGCTCCACGAAGAGACCATCGTGGCAGTGGTCAGGGGGTTGGGTTTGAAGAAGAGAAACCAGGATAGGAAAGTGGTCGCTACCACAGAGGTCATCGTGGACCCTCCAACAGGGGTATGGAAGAAGACCTGGGCCACTAAGCGAGAGGTCAATGGCCGAGTATGTGCCATGAGTCAAGCTAAAATATGTAGGAGCACCAGTGTTAAGGAGGCAAATGTCCTGCTGTGCCAAGGGAGCCTCAACGTTCCTACCCTGGCCCAAGATCTGGGCCCCACTTCATTAAGGGTGGTGGGCATTAAAGTTCCCCAAAAGGAGGAATGGTGTGGGGGGGGGCTGGGTGAACAAGGCAGCTAGGTTGGCAAGAGGGTCAACCTCATCCGGGGGAAGGTAGAGGGAACAGATGGTAAGCTCCATTCCTGCCCAGACTCTAACAGCCACAGCCTCGAGAGCCCTGTGAAGTGGCACTGAGGCACTAGGAACAGTGGCAAGAACATAAACACAGGCACCGCCAGAAACCCTGTCGTATTCTACGTGGTTCTTATAGTAACCCTGGTAGCCACAGAGGGACGGGGTTCACTGAACAGGAAACCAGGTTTCCTGTAGAGCCAGACAAGTGGCAGGGAAGCAGCACAAAAGCTGTTTCAACTCAGCAAGGTAGTGTAAAAAACCACGGCAGTTCCATTGAAGGATAATGGTATCCAACTGTGAAGACTTGAAAGAACTGGGAGGGGGGGATAGGTTACGCCTTAGAAGCACTCGCCGCCACCGATTGCGAAGTAGCCTGGTCAACTTCCATAGGAGCTGCGGGTCGAGCAACATCTAGCTCCTGAGGGGAAACTAGGTGCTCCACATCATCTTCAGGTGCAGTGGCCTCTATGTCCTTCTCCTTTTGCTTTTTCTTCTTTTTGGTAGGGTCCTGTTTGTCCCTCAGGTTATCAGGTTGGGTGGGCTTTTCCGACCCAGTCTCACGGACCGAGGAAGACCTGGAAGCCCTATGGCCCTCAGGTGGTGGCTTTTTCAGCCACTGGCTGACATCTGGAGGGGCAGTAACAATGGAAGGGAGGGCACCAAGCGATCCCTTCCGTGCGAGGGGAGCCGGAGGAGTCGGGCACTCTCTGGCTCAGAGGTGGGGACTGAAGTCCCCAAAGAAGGAGGGGTTGTTACTCCCGATGTTGATAACAGGGGAGCAACGGAAGAGGGTGTTCCCCCAACTATCTGGGGGGCAGGAACAGACGGTCGGGCTGGAGGGCCCACAACAAGCGGCTGAGCTTGGGGGCGTGTCGCCAGGGATGGCGACATCGATGCTGCTGCAGCAAACATCGATGAAATGCGCACAGGAGCAAGTCGGTTGTACTTGCGTTTAGCCTCTGTGTAAGTGAGCCTGTCCAAGGTCTTATACTCCATAATCTTCCATTCTTTTTGATAAACCACACAGCCTGACGAGCAAGGTGACTGTTTCTGTATGCAGTTGACACAAACAGGAGGCGGTGAACACGGGAAGTTGGGGTGGGAGGCACATCCACAATCCCGACAGGTAGGGTTGGCATCACATCTCGATGACATATGCCCAAACCTCCAGCACTTAAAGCAGCACATGGGAGGAGGGACATAAGGCTTAACATCACATCAATATATCATCACCTTGACCTTCTCGGGCAGGGTGTCTCCCTCGAAAGCCAAGATGAAGGCGCTGATGGCGACCCTACTATCTTTAGGTCCCCTGAAGACACGTCATACAAAGTGGACATCGCGGCATTCCAGATTCGCACGGAGCTCGTCGTCAGACTGCAACAACAGGTCACGATGAAAAATAAGTCCCTGAACCATATTGAGGCTCTTATGAGGTGTAATGAAGACTGCAACATCACCGAGCTTGTCACAAGCAAGCAATGCCCGTGACTGCTCCAGAACTCATTTTAGACATGCCCTCAACTTCTCCAAACTTGTCCTCTAAATTTTCCACAAAAACCTGAGGCTTTGTGGTCAGAAATGGGTCCCCATCTGTTCGGCTGCAAACCAGAAATCGAGGAGAATACGTCTCACCAGGTAATTTAGACCGCCGTTCCTCCCCTGGTGTGGACAGGGAGGGGAACGATTTGGGGTCATACTGTAAAGCATTGAACTTTCATTTTTTAGAGACTCGTGCTTGCGCACTATTCATATTTTGTTTCATGGTGGTCCTATGAGCAGCTAGGGGAAGGACTGTCCAAGCAGACAGAGCCCCGCTTGCCTGGGTAAGCCTAATACAACCGGGGGGGTGGCAGGTTCCCCAGAGGTCGCCCGCTAGCAACCGTTCTGCCTCAACAGCCATGCGTCTCCTCGGCGTGCAGCACACCTTGAGATTGAGGTTTTTTTTATAGGGGTTTATACCATCCTCACGACCCAGGCAGTTAAGCCAAGATCCCCGGGCTCTGTACTGTACAACGTTCCACGGTCGCGCCTTACGGTGGTCGTTGAAGCACGCTCAGAGCTTACGGTATTGTGGGCTGTTGGCGCTTCCCAGTCCCCAGCTCAGGGACCCCCGGGGTCGCCAAGCCCGTACCCAGCAACTAAATGCTAAGCCCCCTGAGGGGCTGCAAAGCTTTAATATTTGTCCAAAGTAAAATCTTGAAGCATCCACTTCTCCAATAAAGGGACAATGTCAACAAAAATATTCACACATTTGCTCTGCAAAGAGTTTCTCGTGTAAAGGCAGCAAAACTGTATCCATAAAGAGAAGGCCTGTTACTGGTTAATTTGGTACAATTATATAACCTTACCATCAGTTCATATTCAAAACATTGGTAAATTTTCAAAATTTTTATTTGATATATTTTATGACGCAAGACTTATGTCACCAGATTCCCACAGAATAATTATCATTACATTGCTACATAAAGCGAAAACATAGATAAATGTGTGACCTATCACATTATCTGTCTCACATTTCACATCTGCGAACTGCTGACAGGAATAGTGTGCAGGTGAGAGTTAAGGAAAGCTAAAGGGGCACAACATAAAAATTAACCAGTTTCCGAAAGGGAAAGATATAAATCTGATCTTACCTGTAATAACAGAAGAGACAACTGGGGAAAAAAGACGATAGACTGTTTCTCTTCAGGTAATTTGTGAATCACAGAAAGTATTTGACAATGTTGAGTGGAATACGTTTGAACTTCTGAATAAATTGGGGACGGTGGTGGTGTGCAACACATGCCACCAACGTCATTACCATCACTACAACAGGAGATTTCATATCCCACACTGCATCTCGAAGTATGCCAGTGGTACAGAGATTGTTAAGTGAAATGGTTGTCTCGGAAACATCAGACCTAAAGTACAGATAGTGGTGGTTGTTTCAAACAAATGACTATGGTAGAAAGTACCATCCTTATAAAAGCTTAAGTTCGAGGTTTGATGATGTCACATTATTTAATATTTGTTTCACAGCCATCAACAGTGAAAACTCTAAGCAAATCTGTAAACATGGATACAACTGGTCATTGTTGTGTAATACAATACATTAATATGAAAGATCTTAATCCAACTTATACTAAAGCTGAGCTAGAAACTACTCTGGGGGAGTCTACTCATTCATTCCAACTGTAAAATATTGGGCAGCAGATCTGTTATAATAATAAATCCTATTAAACAGAAAGCAACAGAAGATATTGTTAATGGTGTTTTTTGAAGAATTATTGAGTGGTTTTCTGAAAACGGATTCCCCATTAATTTTGGAAAAAAAGGACGCTATTCAATTATGTACAAGAAGTCATACAAACAATTTATGTAGCACATGAACAAGAGTCAGTGAGTAGAATGATCCAAATTTTTGAGTGCTCATATCAATGAAAACTTGAACTGGAAAAAAGCATATTACTGAGCTTCTCAAACACTCAAGTTCAGCTAGTTTTGCTCCTTGTATAATTACTGATCTCAGAAACAAACAAACCAATCTCCTGACATATTTAGCATATTTTCACTCAATAATGTCTCATGGAATTATTTTCAGTGGTAACTCATCACTTAGAAATGAAGTACCGATTACACAAAAGCAAAGCGAGCAGAAAAAAATAAAATGTGGTGTTCATTGGCAGTTGTCATGTAGGTACATTGCCAAGGAGTTATGTATTTTAACTGCATCATCACAATACATATATTAATGAAATTCATCATAAGTATGCCATTGCAATTCGAGAAGAATAATGATCTCCACACGTACAACATTAGAGGAAAAAACTACTGTTGGCAGTAATTGGGATTTCAGATCCTGAAAGTAATTACTGGTCAGCTATTCTGCCTCCTTGTTACTGCAAATAGTTCATGGTACAGTACTGCAGAACTCAAGACTCACATCCGATGATGATGACTCTGGGTATATTTGATCCGATCAGTGGTGATCTTGAAATTAGCAATTTATTTTCAGTAGTTACCTCATACAACAAAAAGTGAATGTGATCACAATTTGCAACAAATAAAATACTCAAGTTAGTCAATATACCATTTCACTTGCTCCTGTGGTGATCCGAAAACAACAGTATTCCATGATGTCAGGGCATTATGACTCATCTAATTATTTGACTTGCACATATATGCAGAGAAAATTTCTTGCTTAGCGCCCTAAACCAGTGGTATTGCACAGAACTCAACTTATAACTATACCTGCATCCAATGATAACACAGCAAAAATCTGATAAGCATACTTTTTTTTGCACCAGCACCAATAAATTTTTCATCTCAGGAGTGTTGTAACTAGAGGTTACATGTATAACTCTGACCAGACACTGAATGTCTGGCCATCCTGTAAGATGGATAGCCGGTGGCCAGATATTCGGCCGAACATCATCCCAAAGCACGCCATACCACATACATCTGAGCAAGCCTTCAGAGGTCAGCGTGGATGATCAGGCAGGTTTTGGTAAACACAGACATTTTAGTTCATGAGTGAACCAAGTGAATGATATACTGACTGACCTGACTATTCTACTGGTTGTGAATTGTAATCACATTCACTTTTTGTTATATGAGATAACTACTGAAAACAATTTGTTAATTGCAAGATAAATTACAAAAAATGTTATCAGAGAACATGTGGATATAAACAGTGACAATAATAAGTTTTCCATTTGTTTGTTGTATAAAATTCAAATTTCTTGTGGCAGAGAAGAAAGAAAAGCAGCTGTGTACCAAAGACTTAGATTGTTATTTATTCTGTTGATTTGAATTGCTCTGTAACACTGATCCACAACATGTTTGTCCCTAGATATGATGATTAATATTGCCAAGTATGTGCCTATTTACTGAATATATCATTTATGTAAACTGGTTAGGGATGCACAGATGTTTTTGTGGAATGCAGTAATAAAAAATCACTCACAACTAATAGTAAGTATCTAATCTATCCTAAACCCAATATTTTTATCGTTTAATAGGTACTTCCGCTACGAAAAATTATTTGAGAAAGAAACATCCAATTAAATTCCAAGTAATTAATAAAGGATAGTCACTGCTGTGCCTACACCATCTTTCACCACCTCTGGTATAAGGTTGTCTTCAACATCGACAGAAAAGAAATGAACTGTCAGAATTATTTGGAAGGAAATTGTTTTGGTATGTAAATGACACAGAAGCCAAAAAATAATATTATCGCTTCTAGACAGGATTGGATTT
The DNA here is from genome assembly GCF_023864345.2 of Schistocerca serialis cubense. Lineage (NCBI taxonomy): Eukaryota > Metazoa > Arthropoda > Insecta > Orthoptera > Acrididae > Schistocerca > Schistocerca serialis. The sequence continues at coordinate 1,157,607,887 of NC_064638.1, read as the reverse complement.
AGATGACTCCTAAAATAAGCTGTGTCCTGTTATAAATTGCCACATTGTACAAACATTCCCCCAAAAAAATGTTCCTGGCATCATGACAGAATTTATGAAAAAATAAAAGAAACATTTGAGATACTCTCACGGTTTCTCGAACGTCAGATATATGGGACTATTTGTAAAGCAATGCCAGATTCCTGAATGTCACTGCTTTTCATTGTCTTCTGAATTCCTGCTGGAACATGGAGTTATTGCTATGAAGCCTTCTCCAAGATCTCACGGGAGTAAATTGGAGAATATGAAGCATGGGAGAGCAATACTATCACAGATCGCTGGGATTGGATGAAACCAAAACAAATTTACTTATTCATGACAGTTGTGCTAGCTGCTTCATCCAGTTGCTTCAGAGGGTTATAATAAAACTGAGCCATAAACGTCTAGCCTCAGGCACAGAAATGATCACTACTGGTAGGCATCTCATAGTGAATGAACATCCACACTACATGCCTGCATACTATAATTTTAAATGTTGCACTTTTCTTTCTGTATTACAAGACATACTGGCTGGCCGAAACTTACCTTACGGAGCGGAATTTCATGACACTCCCAAATAGAAATGAATGAAATGTGCAGCATTAGCCTCTCAGAACCGAGAGCTGGCTGAAACCTGAAGTAGATCGCTCCAAAACATTTAGTGAGGCATGGAGCATACATTGAAAAGGCAGATTAGACACAATAGAGAGGAACGTTCATTACTGATGACAAAAATATTGTGACTATCAAGGTCGAAATTGAGTCTGGTGTGAAGTATCTAGACACGAGTAGTAAGCCTAGGTGATTACAGATGTTTTTACCAGCCAATCAAGGAAAGTCTGCATTCAGTAGTGCAGGAATACCCATATCACGTTATATTAGCTGTTGGTGACTTAGCAAATTTACTGAATATAGACTGAGACGCCAATAGATTCACTGCAGGTGGTACAGAAAGACAGTCCGGCGAAGTGCTCTAGATAGAATTTTCAGAAAAGTGCTTTTAACAAATAGTTGGGCAATGCAAGTGCAACGGAAGAATTTTAGACCTCAAAGCTACAAACCATGAACCATGGACAATAATACCATGGACCTTGTTGTTGGAGGTGAGGCTTACATGCTTCAGCAATATAGATAGCCATATCGTAGGTGCAGCCACAACGGAGGGGTATCTGAGAGGCCAGACAAATGAGTGGTTCCTGAAGAGGGGCAGCACCCTTTTCAGTAGTTGCAGGGTCAACAGTCTGGATGACTGACTGATCTGGCCTTGTAACCTTAACCAAAACGGCCTTGCTGTGCTGGTAGTGTGCATGGCTGGAAGCAAGGGGAAACTACAGGCGTAATTTTTCTCAAGGGTATACAGCTTTACTGTATGCTTAAATGATGATGGTGTCCTCTTGGGTAAAATATTCCGGAGGTAAAATAGTCCCCCATTCGGATCTCCAGGCGGGGACTACTCAAGAGGATGTCATTATCAGGAGAAAGAATACTGGCGTTCTACGGATCGGAGCATGGAATGTCAGATCCCTTAATCGGGCAGATAGGTTAGAAAATTTAAAAAGGGAAATGGACAGGTTAAAGTTAAATATAGTGGGAATTAGTGAAGTTCGGTGGCAGGAGGATCAAGACTTTTGGTCAGGTGAATACAGGGTTATAAATACAAAATCAAATAGGGGTAATGCAAGAGTAGGTTTAATAATGCATAAAAAAATAGGAGTGCAGGTAAGCTACTACAAACAGCATAGTGAACGCATTATTGTGGCCAAGATAGACACGAAGCCCACGCCTACCACAGTAGTACAAGTTTATACGCCTACTACCTCTGCAGATGACGAAGAAATTGAAGAAATGTATGATGAGAGAAAATACATTATTCAGAAGTGAAGGGAGACGACAATTTAATAGTCATGGGTGACTGGAATTTGATAGAAGGAAAAGGTAGAGAAGGAAACATAGTAGGTGAATATGGATTGGGGGTAAGAAATGAAAGAGGAAGCCGCCTGGTAGAATTTTGCACAGAGCATAACTTAATCATAGCTAACACTTGGTTCAAGAATCATAAAAGAAGGTTGTATACATGGAAGAAGCCTGGAGATACTAACAGGTTTCAGATAGATTATATAATGCTAAGACAGAGATTTAGGAACCAGGCTTTAATTTAAGACATTTCCAGGGGCAGATGTGGACTCTGACCACAATCTATTGGTTAAGAACTGTAGATTAAAACTGAAGAAACTGCAAAAAGGTGGGGATTTAAGAACATGGGACCTACATAAGCTGACTAAACCAGAGGATGTACAGAGCTTCAGGGAGAGCATAAGGGAACAATTGACAAGAATGGGGGAAAGAAATACAGTAGAAGAAGAATGGGTAGCTTTGAGGGATGAAGTAGTGAAGGTAGCAGAGGATCAAGTAGGTAAAAAGATGAGGGCTAGCAGAAATCCTTGGGTAACAGAATAAATATTGAATTTAATTGATGAAAGGAGAAAATATAAAAATGCAGTGAATGAAGCAGTCAAAAAGGAATACAAATGTATCAAAAATGAGATCGACAGGAAGTGCAAAATGGCTAAGCAGGCATGGATAGAGGACAAATTTAAGGATGTAGAGGCTTACCTCACTAGTGGTAAGATAGATACTGCCTACAGGAAAATTAAGGAGACCTTTGGAGAAAACAGAACCACTTGTATGAATATCAAGAGCTCAGATGGTAACCCAGTTCTATGCAAAGAAGGGAAAGCAGAAAGGTGGAAGGAGTATATAGAGGGTTTATACAAGGGTGATGTATTTGAGGGCAATATTATGGAGATGGAAGAGGACGTAGATGAAGACGAAATTGGAGATATGATACTACGTGAAGAGTTTGGCAGAGCACTAAAAGGCCTAAGTCGAAACAAAGCCCCGGGAGTAGACAACATTCCATTAGAACTACTGACAGCCTTGGGAGAGCCGGTCCTGACAAAACTCTAGCATCTGGTGAGCAAAATGTATGGGACAGGCGAAATACCCTCAGACTTCAAGAAGAAAATAATAATTCCAATCCCCAAGAAAGCAGGTGTTGACATATGTGAAAATTACCGAACTATCAGTTTAATAAGTCACAGCTGCAAAATACTAACATGAATTCTTTACGGGCGAATAGAAAAACTGGTAGAAGCTGACCTCGGGGAAGATCAGTTTGGATTCCGTAGAAATGTTGGAGCCCGTGGGGCAATAATGACCCTCTGACTTATCTTACAAGATAGATTAAGGAAAGGCAAACCTACGTTTGTAGCATTTGTAGACTTACAGAAAGCTTTTGACAATGCTGACTGGAATACTCTCTTTCAAATTCTGAAGGTGGCAGGGGTCAAATACAGGAAACAAAAGGCTGTTTACAATTTGCTCAGAAAACAGATGGTAGTTATACGAGTCAACGGGCATGAAAGGGAAGCAGTAGTTTGGAAGGGAGTGAGACAGGGCTGTAACCTTATGTAATTCAACCTGATGTTATTCAATCAGTATATTTAGCAAGCAGTAAAGGAAACAAAAGAAAAATTTGGAGTAGAAATAAAAACTTTGGAGTTTGCCGATGATATTGTAATTCTGTCAGAGACAGCAAAGGGCCTGGAACAGCAGTTGAATGGAATGGACAGTGTCTTTAAAGAAGGATATAAGAAGAACATCAACAAAATCAAAATGAGGATAATGGACTGTAGTCGAATTACGTCGGGTGATGCTGAGGGAATCAGATTAGGAAATGAGACACTTAAAGTAATAGAAGAGTTTTGCTGTTTGGGGAGCAAAATAACTGATGATGGTTGAAGTAGAGAGGATATAAAATGCAGACTGGCAATGGCAAGGAAAGCATTTCTAAAGAAGAGAAGTTTGTTAACATTGAGTATAGATTTAAGTGTCAGGAAGTCTTTTCTGAAAGTATTTTTTTGGAGTGTAGCCATGTATACAAGTGAAACATGGACGATAAGTAGTTTGGACAAGAAGAGAATAGAAGCTTTCGAAATGTGGTGCTACAGACGAATGCTGAAGATTAGATGGGTACATCACGTAACTAATGAGGAGGTATTGAATAGAATTGGGGAGAAGAGAAATTTGTGGCACAACTTGACTAGAAGAAGGGATTGGTTGGATCACCAATTTAGTATTGGAGGACAGTGTGGAGGGTAAAAATCATAGAGGGAGACCAAGAGATGAATACACTATGCAGATTCAGAAGGATGTAGGTTGCAGTAGGTACTGGGAGAGATGAAGCTTGCACAGGATAGAGTAGCATGAAGAACTGAATCAAACCAGTCTCTGGACTGAAGACCACAACAACAGCTACAAACAGGCCTGACCTTATTGACAGTGTCTGTGGAAAGATAGGAATTAGTGACTACCATGCCGCAATAGTGACGATCATTGCTAAAGTTAGTAAATCTCTGAAGTACTATACTCCACACGGCGAGGGAAGAGCTCTGACAGTTGACGTGGCCTTGGCTCACGTGCTTCGCGCATTCACGAGGGCCAATCAGATCATGAGCTTTTGTTTACATTACTGTGGCAACGCCCCAGCGTTGTGGTTGTGCTGGGCAACCGCTGCTTTCAGTTAGTTGCGTTACGTTCTATGCTCAGGTTTGTGCATATGTGTGTGCATTCTGTTACTTCTGTGAGTTTCTTGCCGTGTATAAGTGGAAAATGGCTACCTGTAGTGCAGAGAAGAGAGCGTTAGCGAAAGGAGCTATGCTGAAATCCCAAACATGTGAATTTATATGCAGATTGCATGTTTACTTTGAAAGGGAAAGGGACAATGGTGGGCCTTTGACATCAGTGAGTAAACTGGTTGACAGAGTGGCAGAAGCATTTAACATCTCTACAGCGACAGTGAAGAGAGTCACAAATGATAAGGAGGCTGCCAATTTGGCTGCGAAACTGTTATTGTGACACCTGGATACTCAAGGAAGAGATTGTGTCGTGTGACCGAAAAGGACAACTTTGACGAACGTTTTATCAGGCAACACACAGACACGTACTACAAGAGAAAGTAGTATCTGACACTTAAAAAGTTGATGGCATCACTATAGGGCAGTGGTTAGTTCACAGGCAGAACAAGTCTCTCCACTGTTTTGAAAAAAATTGGCTTCCATTGGAAAAAGTTCTCAGGACAAAAGGAATTAATGGAATGTGGAGACATTGTAGCATGGAAATGTCGTTTTTTTGCGTGAGTTGCTAGTAATGAATCCGGAAAAGGTAATACGGATTGACGAAACATGGGTCAACGTGCATCATGCATGTTCTGTTGCATGGACAGACGACATGCGCGACGGAACTGGTAAGGGAGGGGGACTAATTATAGTTCATGCTGGCTCTATGTACGGTTTTGTGTCTGGGCTATGATGATGTTTGAGTAAAAAAAAAAAAGAAAACTGTCGACTACCACGAGGAGATGGTTTGCTACCAAACGCCAATTCTGGTAGTGTTTTTGTAATGGACAATATGCCGTACCATTCTGTACAATTAAATAAGGCACCACCGGCTGTTGCAAGGAGAGATGAAATAGTCACTTGGTTGAAAGGTAGTAAAATAGACTTTGAACAGAATATGCGGAAAGTGGAACTTCTGGAATTAGTGAAATGATACAAGCCACAGAAAATGCATTATGTGATTGATACAGTAGCAGAAAACCACGGCCAAAATGTTATACGTCTTTCACCGTACCACTGCAATTACAACGCAATTGAACTTATCTGGGCTCAAATAAACGCAGATGTTGTGGAGCGAAACAAAACCTTTACTTTGCGAGACACAGAGAGGCTGGTAAATAAGGCTGTCACATGAACAATGCCAGAAAATTGGAAGAATGTCGTGAACCACGCGTGGAAAGAGCTTACAAGGTCAAACGTAGAAGAAAGTGTAAGAGAAGAACCCGTTCATAATATTGTAATTTCTTTATCAGATGATGAGAACAGTAGCAGTGAAGATACCGAAGACTATGTGGTTGTTCTCCTGCACAAAAAATAGAGATAACGTCCTTATTCGATATTTTACACATAACATTTGTGCAATTTGCTTTACCTAGTTAATGTTGAATAATTTTTATTTTATTATTATAAAATCCACAGTTCGGCCTTTGGCCATTTTCAAGTACATTAGCTTATTTATGTGTCAAAATATATCAGACTGGTATGAAATACAGCGAACATAACAATATAATAAAAATTGTTGCAGTCAAATGGCTGCAACATCATTAAAGAAAATATTTACGTGTGTGTGTGTGTGTGTGTGTGTGTGTGTGTGTGTGTGAGGTGACAAACACTGGTATCATCAGGAGTGCCCCATGAAAGTGTGACAGGGCGGCTCTTATTCACTATATACATAAATGACCTTCTGGATATGGTGAGCAGCAATTTACAGCTGTTTGCTTATGACACTGTAGTATATGGGAAGGTGTCATTTTTGAGTGACTAGTCAAGATGACTTACAGGGTGACAATGACTGAATCATATGGGGGGGACATAGATTAGTTACAAACTACAGTATGCATACACTTTATTCAACATGTAAATATCACTACGGATTTAGATTATGACGTATTCAATATACCTGCCCTCATTTGCGATGATATGGCGCAGACGAATATTAAAATTCTGTTTGACCTGCTGAAGGGTTGGAACATCGATGCTGTCAATGACCTCTAGAATGGCTGTTTTCAGCTCAGCAATGGTTTTGGGGTTATTGCTGTACAACATAGCCCCATAGAAGGGAGTCACTTGTGTTCACATCCAGAGAATGCGGCAACCAATTAATGCCAGTGGCCTCTGGGTACCTCAGAGCCAAAATGCGGTCCCCAGAGTGCTCCTCCAGGACATCAAACAGTTTTTTCCTGCTTCGACGGGGTCGAGCTCCATCTTGCGTGAACCACATCTTGTTGAAAAGAGGCTCATTTTGGATAATGAGGATGAAATCATCTCCCAAAACTTTCACGTACCATTGGGTATTCACTGTGACATCACGGAACATTGCACTGATTACTCCGTGACCGGACATTGCACACCACACAGTTACCCACAGAGGGTGAAGACACTTTCCAATTGCGAAATGCAGATTATCAGTCCTCCAAATGCTTCAATTGTGCTTATTGATGAACCCACCCAAATGAAAGTGGGCTTCGTCGCTAAACCAAACCATACAGCGTGAACTAATTCCCACCAGGCCCTGTGGCCAAGTGTGCAGTTTGAACATCGTAACACCAACTGTTCAGAAGTTATGATGAATTTATTTCATATAGTTCAATAATTGTCACCCTGCAAACAGAATTTCTAGTTGGTGTGATGGATGGCAATGCAGATGAGTAGGAAAGACAATCCAGTAATGTTCAAATACAACATTAGTAGCGTACTGCTTGACCAGTCACAGCGATTAAATATCTAGGCATAACGTTGCAAAACAACATGAAACGGAATGAGCAGGACAGGTTGATAGTATAGACAGCAAATGCTTGATGTTTATTTTTATCAGGAGAATTTTGGGAATGGGTAGCTCATCCATAATGGAGACGGCATACAGAAAGCTAGTATGATTAATTCTTGAGTACTGTTCAAGCTTTTGCGATCCCCACCAGGTTAGATTAAAACAAGAAATCGAAGCCATTCAGAGGTGTGCTGCTAAATGTATTGCTGGTAGGTTCAATCAGCTTCCCTGGAGGGAAGAAGATACTCTTTCACAAGGCACTACTGCAGAAATTTAGAGAACCGGCATTTTGGCCAAACTGCACAATGATTTTATTGCCACCAATGTACATCTCGCATATGGACAGCAAAGTTGTGAGAGAAGGAAATGACTAGTAGTGATGCTTGGTACTCTCTGCCATGCACTGGTCAGTGGCTTGCAGAATATGTATGTACATGCAGCCTTTTACTTTATTAAGTAAATTATTTGTAAAACAGCATTGTACACTGTGGGTCAACCAAATGAGGCATCACTGTTTTAAACAGTGCAGTCCTGCACCCCCCCCCCCCCCCCCACACACAAACACAACATTCTCTGACTGCCAACACCACACTGCGAGTAGCAGCACACTGTGGGAGAAGCAACTGGGTGGTGATGGTGAGGAGGAGGCTGGTGCGGGGAGGGGGAGGAATAGCAGAGTAGGGATGGGGTACGGTAAAGTCCTGCTTCTGGGAGCATACAGGAACGAGGTAGGGAGAGGGTGAGGCAGCTAGGTGCAGTCTGGAGGTTAAACGGAGAGGGGGTAGAGGGAGGAGAAGGAGGCAGTGGTAAAGGAGGGAGGAGGACTGTGGGTTCATTAACTGAATACAGGGCTGTTTAGTGCTGAAGAAGATAGGCGTGTAAAGGGCAATGACCAATGAAGGTTGAGGCCAGGAGGATTATGGGTTTGTAGGATGTATTGCAGAATTCAGTAATGCTTGTGTAGGTGGGAAGCATCCCGATGGCACAGGATGCGAAGCATTCACTGAACTGAAGAATGTCGTGTTGGGCAGAGTGCTCAGCTAGTGGGTGATCCAGCTGTTTCTTGGGCATAGTTTGTCAGTGGCCATTCATGCTGACAGGTAGCTTGTTGGTTGTCATGCCCACATAGAATGAAGCACAGTGGTTGAAGCATAGTTCATAGATCACATGACTGGTTTCACAGGAAGTCCTGCTTTTGATGGGTAGGTGATGTTTGTAACCGGACTGGAGTAGGCAATGGTGGGAGGATGTGTGGGGCAGGTCTTCCATTTAGGTCTATTACAGGGATATGAGCCATGAGGCAAGGTGTTGTGTTGGAATGGACAAGGATATTGTGTAGGTTCAGTGGGCAGCAGAATATCACTGTGGGACTGGGAAGGTTAGCGGGTAGGGCATTCCTCATGAAATGCATGATGAGAACAGTCGAAACCTGACGGAGAATGTGATTCAGTTGCTCCAGTCCTGTGTGGTCCTGAGTCACAAGGGGAATGCTCCTTTGTGGCCACAGTGGGTCTTTGGGAGGTGCTGGATGACCGGAAAGATAAGGCAAGGGAGATCTACTTTTGTACACAGTTTGGAGAGCAATTGCAGTCTGTGAAGACCGCAGCGAGATCCTTGGTGTATTTCAAGAAGGACTGCTCATTACAACAGATGCAACACCCATGGGTGGCTAGGATCTTTTTGGGATGGAATGGGTGGCAGCTGTTGACGGGGAGCTTTTGCTGGTGGTTGGTAGGTTTGATGTGGACGGAGGTACTGATGTAGCCATCTTTGAGGTGGAGTTACATGTCGAGGATGGTGGCTTGTTGAGTTGAGGAGAACTAGGTGAAACAAATGGGGGAGATGATGTTCGGGTTCTGGAGGGATGTGGATAGGGTGTCCTCACCCTCAATCCAGATTGCAAAGATGTCATCAATGAATCTGAACGAGGTGAGGGTTTGGGATTCTGGATGGTTAGGACAGATTCCTCTACATGGCCCATAAATAGGTTGGCATAGGATGGTGGCATGTGTGTGCCATAGTTATACCCCAGATTTGTTTGTAGGTGATGCCTTTAAAGAAGAAGTCATGGTGACCAGGAAGGGTGCTGTAGTCACCATGTGATACAGGATCAGGAAATGTGGAGAGTTGGTGGAGTAAGTGGTTGGTATCTTTTCTATAGGAAGGTAGGTTGTGGGTAATAGGCTGAAGACGCTACCTGTGAAACCAATCATGTGATCTACAAACTAAGCTGCAATCACCCACAATGATCCTCCCCCAATTTTAATGTTTACCATTTGTTTCATTCTTCTGCAGAAAATTCTCATCTCTTGAGACCTTTGCAGATGCTTGTGACAATCAGAATCTACACCAGAAAGGAAGTACAGTTAGCCCAAAACAATGTTTTAAAGATTCATTACTATTCATTTTCAAATGTAGCAGTAAGAGTTTCAGTGTACCTACCCCTAGTGTCTGTCACTTGGAAAGTCATTTGTGAGAATGACCTACACACATTCTGAACAGGATGGTGTCAAATACGAACAATCTATCTTAAGAGTTTATACAGAATTCACCTCTTACACTGCACATGCAGATACTGTATTTCATATATGGGTCTAGTGTAGCAAGGGATACAACCCGTCGGCTTTGGACAATGACGTCACAAGTCGCCAGAGAGCAGTTTACCATTTTCGCTTTTGCCGTTATGTTTCAGTTTCGTTTTTTTACTGATTGCTTAATAAAGTGGATCTGTTTATTCTATCTCGTGAGATTTTTTTTTTAAGCCAAAAAACACTTATCAGCTACAGAAAGGAACTACAACACTAAGAAGAATCGCTTCTCGTTTGGCGACTTGTGACGTCATTGTCCAAAGCCGACGGGTTGTATCCCCTGCTACACTAGTCCCTCATATATTTACAATATTAAATAACTGACAAACCCCCCCCCTCCCTCCGACACACACACACACACACACACACACACACAGAGTCAGTGGGGGGGGGGAAGGGGGGGGAGGGGGGGGGGAGGGGGAGGGGGAGGGGGAGGGGGAGGGGGAGGGGGAGGGGGAGGGAGAGAGAGAGAGAGAGAGAGAGAGAGAGAGAGAGAGAGAGAGAGAGAGAGAGAGATTAAACCAATTGCTTTATTTGAAAGCTACAAAGAGCACAAGTAAGACTTGTGGTAAGCAATGTTGTAGGAGAAATGCCTTCAAACTTTCCATTTGTTGTACCGTAATGAATATAACCTCTTAAGTTCATTATGGTACAACAAATGGAGAGTATTAAAACACCTCTCCTACAACATAAACATACATACATGTTCTTCCATTTTTAGAATTCACCTAATAAATCAAAACAAGAAATGATACCTTGAAGATTGGTTAGAGGAAAAAGAAGGTTAGGTAGAAAAATAATCACATTCAGTGTGACAATGCTCAAACATCATGACATTTGACATAAAATAAATAAATAGGCCTATAGGTATTCTGCAGGGTGGATACTAGACAAAGAATGGCACAGTTCATTACTCATAAACTTACCTGTAAACTATGAACAAGGCATGGCACCAATGATAGGCCCTTATGCGACAATGCTGTAAGGATTTCTTCCCTTGTTGTGGCAATAACAACAGCAGTAATATGATCTATCTTTAGGTCCCACTCTTGAAATAATGCATCAAAAGTAATACTCCACTGACTCGAGTCCATATCAGCAGCACAGTGTATTGAACATAACACTTTTGTTTCCATTACTGGCTCAACAGACGGCTGGTAATGAACTGACACAGTGATATACAGTTCTCCACTTGCAAGGCTCCATTCCTCTATACTCATTGACATTTCGCTGTTTATACCTGACAGTGCTGACATGGCAGAATCCTTGAAAGAATCATATATCTTGGGTATTATTTCTTCTTCAAGCTTGGTCTTACTTGGTATTTCACATGGTGAACGTAGCGTTGCTATAAGTCTCTGAAATCCACGACCTTCAACAACATCAGGTAATTGTAAATCTAAAATGATAAATTCTGCTATTGCGTCAGACACTGTCTTACCATCCACCATACTATGGATGTGGCTACTAGAATTGTTTTCTTCTGGAAGAATAATGGCAACATTTTGATTGCTCATTCCTTGCGTATTACCCTTCAGGACAACACGAACATTCTGGTTACTAGACGAATCATCGTCTATGTTCTGAAGAGTTATATTTGGATCCGTTATAAACTGTATATCTCCCTCAATCTGCACGGTTCCGTCCGCAGCCGTTGTGTAAATATGTGGTGAAAGTCCAGGCAACTTTAGCTTTTTCATTGCGCGCTTTTCCTTGGGATCCATGCTTGGCCTACGGGGCGGCGCTGACGCCTCCAGCTCCAACAACTCGTGGGCATGTTTATTTTGCAAGTGCATTCTTAAATTACTGGTGTTTCGATTATATGTTATTTGCGTCTTGCAAAGTATGCAGACAATTTTTACCTTTGTCAAAATATCTCCCTCATCGGTAGCAGGGAATCCGAAATACTTCCAGTAAATACTCCTCATCGACATCGGCACAACCAACTTCTTATACGTAAATGTGTGTTTTTCTTCCATCATTTTTGCTAACATCATCTGCATTTGTATTTTTGAATCCATGTCTTGGTTTCCTCATAATATTTAAAGGAAATCCATTTTAAATATTTACACTACATACAACACACGCCTAACACTTCGAAGCATGACATTCACAATCATTTTCATAGAAAACGGCACCCAAGTGTTTAATTTACTGACATTGTCGCTCCACAACACACTACACTACGCTTGTCTAGGCAATCTTAAAACGCACAATTCACTTCAAAATGGATGCCACACATTTCATATACGTTGAAGTTAATACCATGAAGTGATACCGAGAAAAACTACAAAAAGTGTAAACACTTTGTAACTTTAAATTGTTTATCACTCAAAATTTACCGCGATATTTCCGATATAATCAACTTTTGACAAATAGATATCGACGTTCAATCCCTCGTTTTTGGTCGCAAATACTCGCACTGTTCCGACGCCATCAATATCGACTACGTAGTACGTAGGTTTGTGCAAAGATTTCCATAACGGAACATGTGACTCTACTCGCGTCAGAGATATGAAAATAAAAAGACGTTGTCGCCACAAACACGCCCAAAATGTACGTACCTAATTTTTAGAGAGTTTTTTGCATCAGTTTAGACTGTTATTATTATTATGATTGTTACTGTTTCGTTTGGTCATCTAAAGAACACTTAGAATCATTAGTTCGCTTAGAGGTCGAGTCACACTGGACGTCAACGGAACTGAACGGAAGGGCGACGTAACAGGGAGGCACCCAAGTTTTGTGCTCACTTAAAGATAAGTTATTTGGCGTGCAATAACGGCTAGTTCTGTAAAGACTATGCAGTAAATACGTGTAATAGTGTGTGTTGTCAGTCTCCTATTAAAAGTTTCACTTTTTTTTACGTATCATTCAAGAAAACGCTAAATGTTCGTAAATCCGGTCTGTAGTCATATAATTGTGTACGTTTTGTCGTGGTAAGCAGACGGTCATTGCTTTTTTTACCAGCATAGTTAAGCAGAGCTTATTCCTACATTTTTTTAGTTCATGTTTCCGGAAGGTGTGTAAATTTATTTTGTTTCTTTCAAAAAATTTCCACTACTAGTTTCCTTTACTTAGAGTTTCATATGGGCTAAATTTTTGCAAATGATTTTTCTTATTCCTCAGTAAGTTAATAAACTTATTCTTGCCTAATCATTATTTATCATGAGCGAAAAATACGTGATTTGCTGTAGATTTGTTAGTTTGGGGTATGATATGATGCTTCTTTTCTATCGAAATGACTGTAGTGGCATTGGAATTGAGGAAGTTAATATGGTCCTTAAGTGGTTTTACAGAATACACAGTAGTGACAGGAATGTAGTTTAACATGAAAAAATATATCTAACATATATTGGGAATCCAGGAAAACAGTTGAAAAGAAACTCAGAAAGTACAAATGTTCTATGATATAGTAATTAGTCTTACTCAAATTGCATTGACCAATAAGCAACATGCTATGTTAAAGACTTTCAATACAATTTTTGACTTGATCTTAAGATGAATAAAATCAAAGAAATTATTGGGGAAATAATATTAGTCACTGAAGTAGCTAAGGTAGATCAATCAAAACTAATACAGCTTTTAAAATAGAAAAATGCCAATGGAACAGTATTCAGATATTGAGTAACCTTCATAAAAACTAGAAATGGCTGAAGTTACCATTACTGAGGGCGATAAAGATAATACAGATGTCATATATGATAGCAACTACATTAAAAAAACAAAGTCCTTGTTTAATCCAAATGGGATTATTGGCTTTAAAAAAGATGCCACCAGAGATATATAATTCTTGAACAAGAAAAATAGAGACTACTGCCTTCCTGTTTCAGAAAGCTAGAAGAGGTCTTCTATAGATACTACCACCTTCCTGTTTCAGAAAGCAAGAAAGCAATTTCTAGCTCTATGATCCACAGTCTCACGTGGCTACCTTTACGACACAACAAAATCAGCAAAGAAATAGAGATGTTACAAGCAGGTAGCAGTAGCTAGTGGATCTAAAACCTATGATGTGTCTATTGTATATAAGCAACTTCAAAAACAGAAGACTCACAAAATGCTAATGAAAATGGCTTGACCTAGGAAAAACAAAGAAAAGCTAAAAAAAGTTCACTCTCATGACATACAACGACTAACTATCGTGGAAAGTGGAGCTATGTTTTATAGAAACAAATGCAAAGTTTGGCTTTGAAACATTTATGGCAAATGAGTATCCCTCAAATAGTCATATTATGCAATATGTAGCAAACCCTACTGCTGGGTGGCCTTTTACAAGGTGAAGGCATCCTGGTGAGAAGTTACAGCGTTACAATCCACCTGGAGACAGCAGATTCGCTTAGTATTGGCTGAAGGAAGCAGACCCTAATAAGGTAGCGAAAATTTCCCTTGTCCCGTATTGGCTGATAAGTTTGAGGCAACAACTTTGGTGTCATTGCTGGTTAGAATCAGGTGGTGATGGCCAAGGTGAATGGTCACATATGAGATGGCTGTAGACAATTCTTAAGAAATATTACATTGCTAGAGTTAAGTAGTGGCAACAACAGAGAGCGGTTGTGTATGTAACATCACTGATAAGAACTATCGCACTTTACTTTACTCTACTTTACTTTGTGGCAGGCAGACAGACGACCCTTTGCACCACAGGGAGCCGTCACAGAAACCGAAAGTCACCACCTGATGGGCAGGGAGATTTCGCATTCCTTGACAACGGACAGAGAGATGTCACAGTTTCATGACAGGGCAATCATGTTGTTATTGTTGTTTACGGACTTCCAGTATGCTGAAATAGCTGTGGGTCAGCAACAAAAAATGAGTCCAAAGTTGCAAATTTTATTTTTTTACTCACTCCATGACTAGTTTCAGGCCAAGCCCATTTCCAAATCATCATAACATAGTTAAATATATTTCGAAGATGTGAAAACCACATCAAAAATGTGCAATGAACAGTTACAGTGCGTACATCTGTTTGCACAGAGCACTGTGGATACACCCAGCTCTTACAAGAAAACAAATCGGCAGTTGCAGAGCACTCTATTGACATGGGACACTCTGTGGTGTACGATAACATCGAAATTTTAGCCTTGACTTCATCTTTCTGGGACTCAGTAGTGAAAGAAGCAATCGAAATTCGGTTGGCGACAAATTTAATGAATACAGATGTCGACTTGAGCTTGGGCAAATCATGGAATCAGTCACTTTCTGTAACAAACTCACAAAGACGTCGCAACGGCACAGCTCGCAGTGATGTATCAATATCGAGAGTGCAGCCATAGATCTAATTTTACGCATACGCTGTACCTCTTTGCCACCAATCAAAGTCTCCGGCGCCTTGTGCATCTGTGGTGGCATGCACAGTGGCACGGCCAGTGGATTTAAAACGATGGAGCAAGTGCTGAAGCCTCACTCACTTGGCTCACTCTGAAGATGGCTGGACGGTATATAGTCAGAATATCAGAAGAAGAAGTAAAATTTACGTGGTTGCACGCTCAAAATTTTATGGAACAGTCATTGCGTCGTGAAAATATGAAGATGCGCAACAGATATTTTTATTATAAATATCAGTAAGATTTGATCCATGAGTGCCAACAGAGGAAATGTCACATTATTAAGCAACATGGAAATATGTTAGTGTTCTCATGGGAGAGATAACAACGATGAACTTTAGTCAGAATCACATAACGAATTGACAGAATTACATGAGAAAAGCTTATCAATAAAAGATATTTCAGATGTCACAGAATACACAGATCAGATTCATTCAAATGATTATGGTTTAGAAATGAGTGTACTGAGTGAAAGTCAATGCACTTTATTATTAGGCACTGCACCGGTTGATAGTGATGGTGAACTCTCTATTGAAAGTACAGTGGTAAATATTACTGACCATGAAATCAGGATGATGGGGTTTCTCAGAGAACTCTGGGAATCAGTCGAAAATTCCGTGAAAAATCAAGAAGAAAAACTCGAAATGTCAGTTAAAACTTCTGAAAAGACAAATCGAAATATTGATAAGCAGGCTATCAAACTTGAAAAAACCGAAAAAAACTTGATTAGATAAAAGATGAGATTCGCTCAGAAAACTCAGTACTACTGAAGGAATGATGAAGAAAGTTAAAATTTAGTAACTGATGCTTTGTCAGAAACAGTATCAAATATTAAACAAATAACTGAAGCAACTGAACCTCGAGTGACTGTTTCAGAAATAAGTCATATTAAGTTAATCGAAGTTAGTGGTGTTCAGTTAATAAAAAATCAAAAGTGAACTGGGAATTGTTAGATTTTTTTATAAGGAACAGTGTTTCTACGTAAAAAAGGTCTGCAAAGATTTATTTGATCTGAAAGTGAGCATGGAAGTATTCGCAATTATATGTATTGATTGAGATTGCAAACGAATTTTCTTTCGGTCTGAGAAAATTCCCTAAAGTAAACTCCGTCCGAACAGTCCTTGGAAGGCCCAATGGCACCAACCGGCCACTGTGTCGTCCTCATCCCACAGGTGTCACTGGATGTGGATATGGAGGGGCATGTGGTCAGCACACTGCTCTCCCAGCCGCACGTCAGTTTACAAGACCAGAGCCACTACTTCTGAATCAAGTAGCTCCTCAGTTTGCCTCACAAGGGCTGAGTGCACCCCACTTGCCAACAGTGCTCAGCAGACTGGATGGTCACCCATCCAAGTTCTAGCTCAGCCCAACAGCACTTAACTTCGGTGATCTGATGGAAACCGGCATTTGCAAGAGAGTTCCACAGTAAAATTAAAATGCTGATTGTTGATTAGAGGGCTGTTTTCGCTAACCATGTGAAAGAAGCAATACAGGGCATACTAAAAAGCAAAAGGTTATGCAAACATTGAATAATATGCTGCTACAGGAATTGCACATGGCACTAGCACAAAATCATGCCCAGTGTTTTATGTAGGTCGCAATAGTAGGCTTGTTGGTTTTATAGTGAATTATAATGAGATCTGATTATAGATGGTAATGATAAGATGATAAGGGAGCTCTTAAAACAGAATTTTTGAGTTTATTGACATGTGCAAGAAAAAAAGCCCAAGAATGAAAGATTTGCTAAGGAGGTTGATAATGCATGCAAAAATCGTCAGTATCAATGTCTCATCAAAACAAAGATATAACAGCAGCTATCAAGAAGTTCTCCCAGAAAGTCAAGTACCACAGTTCGATGGAAAAGTGTCATAATGAACCAGAGTTCTTAAATTTTTATCGTGTGAGAAATTGGACACCTTAAAGTATGAGATGTTGAAGGTAAGACTTAGCTGAGCTGAGTCAGACCAGTGCAGGTAGTAATGGAAGGGATGGTCTCACACTCAGTGACAAAGAGGCAGTCAATGGCTCTGAGTACTATGGGACTTAACATCTGTGGTCATCAGTCCCCTAGAACTTAGAACTACTTAAACCTAACTAACCTAAGGACATCACACACATCCATGCCCGAGGCAGGATTCGAACTTGCGGCCGTAGCAGTCGCGCGGTTCCTGACTGAGCGCCTAGAACCGCTAGACCACCACGGCTGGCTAAGAGGCAGTCATAACCAGGTAATCGACGGTTTTTCCCATGGAAGCTGGCGGCCAGGCTGAGCTTGTGGCCAGCAGTGTGAAAGGGACAGTGCAGGAAAAGTGTATAGTGGTGGTGTTAGCCAGTTGTTGGAATATGGAGACATTCAAACATCCTTAATTCTGTAATAATCAGATAGTTCATCACAGCACAAATACAAGCATTTCAGAACATTTACAACACTAAGATGTGTTGTAGGAATTAATATTGTATGTATCTCAAAAATTATAGGAGTTAGACATGTGCAGCAAACGAATATTATCAAGGTACTCAATGATAATTAATAACTGCTGAATGCTGTATGATATATTAATGAACAAGACTTCAGCGAAACCTTTGACACTATATTTCTTGCGAAGTGCAGTGCAATGGTTTCGTTCATTCCAGATGTCTCGCCAGGAGTGTGTCATGTCTGGCATGAGAAAGTCACAATGGGACAGGTGTTTTCAGGCATCCCCTAGGCTTCGGTATTAGATCCTATATCTTCGATATCAAAGATATTTCGTCAATTTTGTGGTACCACATGTATTCTGATCACCTCCTTATTGTAAGTGCAAAACCAACAAACCTGTAGACAGTTATCGAGGATCTCAAAACCGACCTGTGTGCACTATCAAAATGCACACCATGTATAGGATTAAAGCTCAATGTGTCCAATACCAAGTGGTACAAGGGTCATTCTAGGCTTGTTAACCCGAAATATCGGGAATCCCTACCATCCTTGACCATAAATTGGGCAAATATCAGCTTCTATTCCTCAGCAAAGAGTTTTGGAGTAATAATAGATGAAAATCTACGTTAGACTCAGCAGTCAGCAAGAAGGTATCACTATCTCTCCATGCCCTACAAAAATATAAGAAGCTTTCCCTACTGACCTCAAAAAGAAACTTGTACAAATACTTGTACTTCCACGTATTGATTACACGGATGTAATCCTGGAAAGTCTTTCTCAGGAAAGCTCATGACGCCTAGAACTGGTTATGAATGCCTGTGTTCATTATATCTTTGAAGTTCGACTCTTTGGTGATATTTCACCAAGTGCACAACTATCATGGCTGTGTGCAGATTGTCTTCTCTACTGTTTTATCAATCTACACTGTCCATCATATCCCCCCTGGACCTTATCACTCTTATCTGAACAACCTGACGGAAACATGCGTTCCCATCAGAGAAAAATCCATTCTGTTCCACTCCACTGTTCAGCCCTATCTCGAATTCCTTCTTAGCAGCAGGAACCTGACTTTAGAATAACACCTTGTCTTATATTAGAGAACTGAACAACATCTCCAGCTTCTAAAGACTGTTAATAACATATCTGCTAAAGCAACAATAACGATTACCATTGTCCTTTTACACACTTGTTACCCCTGTAAATCCTTCTATCCAACCAGATCTTCCTCCTTTCCCAGTATTCTTAGATTGTGCGGTCTCATTAAATTTCTCCTCTTGGAACTCGCTGTATCAGAAAATCTATTTTGTACACCTATACATTCTTTTTCTATCTGCTCCTATCACTATTGTTATTATTGTCATTATTATAATTATTACTGTTATCATTATTAGTGGCAGCAGCATCCCTATACGCTCCTTTTGATGGAAGTTATGCTAACTTGTTTCACCATGCTGACAGAGTGATGTAGAATTGGATTGTTGTAAAGCATCAGTGAGGGCAACAATAAACATATCATTAGCGAACTCCAATACACACATGTTCCTACAGTAGTGGTGAAGTGGCACTGAAAGACTAAATGCTAAATGGTATTTTATTAACATTATTAATTTACTACTCCTGTTTTGCTGCATTGATATTTAATGATCAAATAATTGTTGGGTGAATGTTATTCCTAACATTATTGTATCATTAATGTGATGGTAATTTGAATCAGAGATGGTATTGATCATCATGCTTATGCATAGTAAGAAAGTGCAGTTTGCAAAAAATTGTGTGACAGTTCACAAAGTAATAGCACGGAATTTTGCTCATTGTACCACATGTATTGATCTGTGGAAACAGGTGTCTTTTGACTGAAGTTAATTCATTAGACATAATGAAGAAATGGGGAAAATCTTATCTCCTGTACTGGATGTGTATCAAGGGCGTCATATGTGCTTGAAATTTCATGAACAAAATCAAAGTTTTTTAAACATATGCTTACATCTTATCATCCACATTTAATTGTGGTGATGGATATGATCTCAACATCTGCCCTGCAACTATGAAAATTTAATGTGTTTTAGATTGAACATTACATCCTATAGAGTTGGGTCAGTGTTGTAATAATTTAAACAAAATTACACAGAGACATCTGACTATAAAGATGGTAGGACAGTTAGTTGGATGTGAAATAATTTAAACAATAAATGTGTTTAAATTCACTGAAATTTAAGAAAGTTACAGATACCAGGACTTGAACCTGAGGCCTTGGAACTCCATAGTTTAGGTGCTGTGTAATTTCATTTAATTATGATGAAATTTAAGCAGTTTATGCAGGTCGGGATTTGAATCCAGAGCCTTCCAACTACAAATATGGTCAACAATTGTGCAGTTTTGTGATGTCATATAATCTTTGACTGTCTTAGGACACTCACCCTGTTTCTGACACTGTATTGCGTTATAGTTGTTTATGATATTGCGTTGTATTAGGGTAAGGAGGGCTGTTTATGACTTGAGAAATGTAGGGAGGTACAAAATACCCCTACTAACATCTACCTAAAACTCCGTTGCTTATTATTACTAACAAGGATGTTTATAAAATCAACCCTCAGAAGCTTAACAAAAGTAAGCAACCTTTTTATTATTACACATAACACGCATTTTGAGTTAATTATAATTTTACATGCAAAAGTAATGTCATGCACTACATGTCGATGCAAAGCAACAGTTTTAACTATTTGTATCTAGAGCAGTGATCCAAGGTTTATGCAGCTGTGTTTTGGTTTCTGAGATACTTGGGATGTTACTGCTGACCCTTTTATATGGATTGTTTTGGGGCATGGTTTGTGTGGACATTAATTGGTATGAGAGTTTGGATATGTAGTGGTGTGATGTCTTATCCAGAGTATGACCAGGCAGATGATCTACATTTACATGGTTACTCTGCAATTCACACTTAGCATTCCACTCTCGAATGGCGCATGGGAAAAAGGAACATCTACATCTTTCTTTTTGAGCTCTGATTTCTCTTATTTTATTATGATGATCATTTCTCCCTACGTAGGTGGGTGTCAACAAAATATTTTCGCATTCGGAAGAGAAAGTTGGTGAATGAAGTTTCGTAAATAGATCTCGCCGCAAAGAAAACCGCCTTTGTTTCAGTGACTGCCACCCCAACTCACATATCATATCAGTGGCACTCTCACCTCTATTGCGTGATAACATGAAATGAGCTGCCCTTCTTTGCACTTTTTCAATGTCCTCCATCAATCCTATCTGGTCAGGATCCTGTAACATCCACGTGATAAATTTTTGGCTATGAGAGGAAATTATGCCTCTAACAGTTATAAACATTATCTATTCGACATATGAAAAAACAGTGAAAACTTATAAATATTAATTATTTATATAATATTCTATGATACAATTGGACATTTCAATGTGTATCATACAAAGACAATGATAATTGTAAAGTGCTTTTATGATCTGCGTTTGTCTTCCTTTGCTTTTACCTTTTGTTGGATGGCTTTTGTAAGTTGCGGATGCATATCAAACTGAGGTCTGTTAAGAAATTGTAATTATTTGTTAATTATTACTTGAAAATAGAGTTCATTACTATTATAAATATGAGTGATTAATTATTTGTAACTTTAATTCCTCTCTCAGTAAGCATTATCTGTGTTAATTATTTCTTTCCGCTGCAATGAGCACTGCCATTGATGATAGCGATTTGTATCACATGTTTGTCTGTGTTTTCCTTAGAAACAAATCAAATGTTTGCTTGATGAAGTCTAAATAGTGCACAATACGAAAGTAGATTTTATAGCGTTTAATAACCATTTTAAATATTTACTTATTTGTTCTAACAATAGAAAGTCTCTATCAATTGTCTGCCGCCATCTTTACAATTATCTCAGCAGCAAATTCAAATTTAAATTACGCAACTCTGCAGAATAAATGCTGAAGGTGATACAAATGTGTAAAAATAAATGTGCACCGGTGGTCCCGAACTCATTTTAATGAAAATAATTCGAATCAGATTGGTTCTTAAAAAAACAGTGCTCATAGCACTAACGTTATAACAAACTTTTCTAGCTGATGTATGGAGCCGAAATTAATTACGCACGAGTTGTGAAGAATATTGTTTCAGGTAACATACGTCAGCGTTGTGCGTGGCTGATATTCGGTGGTTTTAATGATCATTTTGCTGAAGATAACTGCTTCCATCTCAATCAATAGTTATATAGAATTTGTTGTATGAACTGTGATTTAGTGACACTTACACAACTTACAGACAACACTTTAACACGACCTTAACTTGGAGTTCTTTAGCAACTTGATCAAATCTTTAGCTGGGAGAAAAATTATTTAGTAATTACTCAATGTAATAAAATAAGATTATCATTTCCATTTACAAATTAGTTAAATACCAAACCACTGGATAACCCAGCGTGGGGCCACCAATGCACATGTATTCATTTTAATAATTGAAATTGTGATTTATTAGAGGTACGGAGTACCAAAACAAACTATTAATCATTGTTTATTTATTTGTACAAAGCTGTATCTGCACTGGTGCCAGACACACGAGTAACTTCACATAAGCAGTGCAGTCCACAACTGTCAATCAATTCAGGTAGGAACAGATGTTCATGTTCTGTTATTACATAGTAGCACACTAACAACATTTGCTGCGTGTGCAATTTTAAATTTAAATCAGTACCTGCAGCCATAAGTAGTAATAATTGAATTTTCTGGCTGCGAAAATAATAGTTTTGAGTATTATTTGTGTATATGTGTTAGTTATAAGTTCATTTTGTGTCAACTGGTGCTTGTCAGTGATTTATATATTTGTTGTGCTATATTGGTGATAGAATGGTTAAACAAAAGAGAAATAAACCGAATGAGCATACTGATGCTGAGATGACATCAGAGTCTCAGGTAGAACAATCTACCCACATTTCTGTCGAATTATTAGAAAATTTAATTACGAATGATGATTTAGAAACTGATGTCCCGAGTGATAGTAAAACAAAGGAGTTGCCAAAACAAACTGACACTCCTGCATTCGACCAGTTAGGAATTAATGACAATATCTCTTCTGGGCAAGGGGCAGAAGTTAGCAATGCTCAAGCTATGTCCATACAGGATATGCTAACAGCATTATTTGAAAAGTTTATTATTAAAGAGCAGGAGCATGAAAAGCAACGCGAGCTTAAAGAGCAGGAGCCTGAAAAACAACGCAAGCTTAAAGAGCAGGAGTGTGAAAGACAATGTTAACAGGAAAAGGAAAAACGTAGACAGCAAAAGCTTATAGAAAAACAGAAATAGGGGCTCAGGGACCAAGAAAAGGAAAAGAAGTTTATGGAAAATATAAACAATATTTTTCTGGAAAGAGATAAAGAAATTGTCCATAGGACAAATCAAGTGTTGGTCGATCGTGATAATGCTATTACTACCCATTTTAAGCAGGAGATCGATGCAGTAAAAACCACTATTGAACCGTTAACAAACATTCCAGTTCAGGTCAATAGTCTTCAAACTGAAGTAGATAGACTAGAGAACCAATTCAAAGCCTTGGCTACCGCTGTGGAAACAATGCAGGAGGACATTCCCTCGGAAATCCGAAAGCAAGTCCGAACAGAAGTAGCCAGGGTGCTGAGCTCTGAAAATCAAAACTTTGAAAATCTGACAGTATGCAGTAATGACAACACTGGTACTGACAGGCAAAAGATTGCAGATAATCTGACGGCAAATATTAATGCACCGTAAGGAAGCCCAAATTTTGGTAATCAACCGATATTACCAGAGCAATATGTGACACCAAGGAACAATAATAGTGCAATAGAATGTACTTGTAATAAAGTAACCACACCACCTGCGAATGATAGCAATTCCATGCACTTAACTACTTTGATGCATGAAGAAAGCCTGATTAAGTATAGACAGTTTCAAATATTTAACGAAGAAAGCAAGAAAAACATACATAGTCTTCATTCGAAACTTCAAAAGAGTTCTTCCAAAATCATGGTCGGAAGAACAGAAAATACACTTTGTGGTTTCACATATTTCTGGTGATGCGTCACTGTGGGCATTAAATGCAGCAGAACCTTGCAAGACTTTCCACGACTTTGAGAAGGCATTCCGTGATCAATTCTGGTCAGCGTCTACTCAAGAGCGACTCCGTAAAATTGTTTACAGTGCAGAAATGTACAATCCGAAGTCAGGTTCCTTAAGAAAGTACTTTGAAAAATATATTAACATGACCCGGTACTGGGATGAGCCAGTAACCACCAGAGACTTGTTGCGAGTGTTAAAAGCTAGATTACCCACACATATTAGAGAAAAATTATTTAATGTTACAGACACCGATCTGAAAGAATTTCTGTCTGTAATTGATTCTCTGGATCTAGTGCAAGAAGACGCCAGAAAAAATTCTGACATGATCAGCAATAATAATAGTCCTAATAGAAAAATTCATGGCATGGAAATAATGGAAATAGGGGCGAAGGTAGTCCAAAGAAAAATAAAAGAAAGGCTTGTACTAATGGAAAATACAATAATAATAATAATAGTAGTAGGAGTCCCTACAACCAAAATTTTGGTTATCCTAATAATAATAACAGTAATTATCAAAAGGCCAAAGAACACGAACAACCTAATGGTAATCAGAGGCCGTACCACAATGAAAACCCAAACAATAACAATAGCAAATGAAAGAGACGAAATGACAACAGGTCAGACAGTCCATATAAAGACAAGCCTAAAAATATGCTGGGTGGCAGTGAATATTGGTGACAGCCAGGGCCAAGTCATTGGCAGCTGCAGCAAAATTCTATCAATTCAGTTCAGCCAATAAATTATGTGCAGGCAATACCTATACCAAGCAATCAATATCCACCTGGTGGGATCCAAGCAGGTCTCCTCTGACTGAAAACTCACAAAATGTTAGGATACTGGAGGTACCTTCAGAAACAAAACAAAACACTCAGAAGCCAACAAACTAATTTCGGTCCCTGTAGGCCTTTGCCAGGTGACCGAGGCCAACAATGAAGGCAATAGGTCGACAGAACAAAAAATAAACATGATACGGTATCAGGATGGCAACAAGATCGAAGATGAGCTATATCAGGAACCTGCTGTCTCTGATAAGCCACAAAGGGAAAATATCCAAGCAAGTGTCACCGGAGCTGTAAATGGTGTAACAACTACTATTCTGCTTGACACAGGTGCGAATGTATCAGTTATGAACACGCAGTTTTTCAAGAAGGTATCGGAGATAAGGAGATTGTCGATTTTGCTGGTTGCAAATTGTAAGGTTATAGGGGCATTGGGAAAAAAGGCACAGAGTATAAAATACCAGACACAGGTGGAAGTTTCCTTGGGAAATGATCGCTTATTATGCACGTTCCTACTAATGGATAACTTGTCAGTACCGGTGCTTCTGGGTCTTGACTTCCTTCGGTAAAGAGAAGCTGTAATTGATCTCGCCCATGGGAAATGTGCACTTAAGTACCAACAGCGACCCATAACATTAATGCTGAATCGGGAGTTCGGTGCGAACCTTCCGCTGATGAGAAAAATGAATCTTTCTGTCAGCAAACAGTTGTTAGTGTTGGATCATAAGCACCCACAGATGTGTCACAAAAATCGAAATAACGATGCACCCAGCAACGTGAGTGACATCGTCACAACAATAGAAGAGAAAGTACAGGAGGCAACTTGCATTAATACTTCAGAGGCTAGACAATTAACAGAATTACTATCCGGATACCTCCAAGTATTCATTGAACGCCCTGGAATCATAAAAGATTACCAGTATAATATGAAAGTATATCCGCACAAGACCTATTGCAGAGCATCTTACTCGGTCCCCTGGACTACGAAAAACGAAGTGAATATACAAAGGACCAATCAGAAGTGCAAGTGCACTACCCCATAACTGTATATATAATGTTTATGGTAAAATAATTAGCAGTAATAATTTGATAATATTATGTATGTATTAGTTTATAAGCTTTTATGTGAGGTATTGCACTGTAATGTTCTTGACTTAATTGAACAAAGAGTAGAAAATCCCCATAATAAATAACTTGATAAACACTTGAGTGTTATTGCATTAAATATGAGGAATTTTACCTTTCTATACATAGCATAGAAATGATTAAAATGCTTAAATAATATATTTGTTCATGTGTAAGAATGGATATAATAAAAATATTTTCATAAGATTATGTCATGTAGTCCCACACACGTAGTGAGTGTTGGTGGTGTGTGAGCTGTGTGACTGAAAAAAAATAAAATAAAAAATAAAATAAACTGCTTTCACCACTAGTGAAGCAAAATCTGAATGTGTACTGATTTATGTACACGGTTTCATTACAAAGTCATTTAAAATGCTCTTATGAGCAACATTCCAGTTAGATAAACCGAACATGGACATCTGTCCCAAAAACATGGTAAATAACAATCCCAAAAAAATAAAAAATAGAAATATATATAAATATATGTATCTGCAATAAAAATGGAAATGTACTGTTATCTGGAC
This sequence comes from Schistocerca serialis cubense, assembly GCF_023864345.2. Taxonomy (NCBI): domain Eukaryota; kingdom Metazoa; phylum Arthropoda; class Insecta; order Orthoptera; family Acrididae; genus Schistocerca; species Schistocerca serialis. The sequence continues at coordinate 1,157,581,568 of NC_064638.1, read as the reverse complement.
AGTTCAGTAATGATCTCATGGTGAAGATAATGTAGCAGATTCTGAAAGTTTTATATTGTCTCATGTTCATGTGACAGTGTAAAACTTTAAATTTTGTTATTCAGTCATGGTAATATGAACTTATGTGCAAGTGTTCCAGACCTCATTACTTGAAATGTGTCATTTACATATAGACTGTCTGTTAAGTACTGTTGAAAACTACTGACAGCAATCAGAACAGTGAAACGTGTTTTGCGGGAACTAGTGGACACATGAAGAACTGTGATTAACATTGTCAATAATGATGAACAGTGATAAAAACTGTGATCACGTAACTTTATGAACGCTCTTGGAATGTCAAAGTTAGCAGCAATGCTATGAACGTTGAGTTCTGTTGACTGTATTAATAATTAATTTGAACTGATGACCTTTAGTAGTTCGATATGAAGCGTCTCCGTGTGCCAAATTTAATGTGACAGACTGTACAGCCAGCCGTGTGGCAAAACGATAATGCAACGTTGGCTATGCAGCGTGTCGCGAAAATATTTACATTCCGCTTAAGTAAACGAGGCACACTATGGACACTTGTATGATTAACAGTGCAGTGTTCAAAATGTGCATATTGTGATTAACTTACATGTGAATCGCTACATTGTGTTGAACAGTGTCAAAATACAGAACATACTCCAAAAACAGTCTAATTCCATCCGTGTGAATGCAAGTGAAATGGACACTAATAAACTTTTCCGCAGGATGAGAATAGTAATTATCTTGTCACTGATGCTTATATTTTGACATTTCATGTACCCATCTTAAATTGAGGGACGTGGGAAAGGAGGAACAAGACCTGCTGCAGCGCGACTTCTAGCCAGCAGAAGGTCCAAGCCACGATGCAGCCGACGGCAACTGAAGCCCCACTGACTCGGCCGGGGGCGGCCCAGCAGCAGCCACTACCTGTCTGCGTTCCAACGGCTCGACACGGGGGCGGTTTTACGACGTCAGCGGCAAATTATTATGACGTTCGATAAATGAGTGACTGGAAATTTTATGATATACCACCATGAAAAAACATTCATTACCTCAGATGCTTATAACAGAGTCATAAATTTGCATTTTCCAGCATGTTTTTTTTACATTCATGTCAAGCCTGACTGTTAAAAGTAGGTGTCTGTATTTTCTTGAAGCCCCTTGGACAGTTTTATTTCCGGTTTTCCGAGTCCAGTGAACCCAAATAAGGGGGGGAACAAGTTAATCTGCGAAGTATCCGCAGCAATTTCCGAGTTAATACAGTCACTGAAGTCATTTAAACTACTCGATTCAACTATAATTTTGTCATGTCTAAAACAACATTGAAACTCAACATTTGCATCTTGAGAGTAGCAAATCTATGTGGATTACGTGGACCGAAAAAAAAAATATAGAATAGATAAACCAATTTTTTTTCTTAGCTCAAGGGGCATTGTAACATCCACGTGATAAATTTTTGGCTACGAGAGGAAATTATGCCTCTAACAGTTATAAACATTATCTATTCGACATATGAAAGAACAGTGAAAACTTATAAATATTAATTATTTATATAATATTCTATTATATAATTGGACATTTCAATGTGTATCATACAAAGACAACGATAATTGTAAAGTGCTTTTATGATCTGCATTTGTCTTTCTTTGCTTTTACCTTTTGTTGGATGGCTTTTGTAAGTCGCGGACACATATCAAACTGAGGTCTGTTAAGAAATTGTAATTATTTGTTAGTTATTACTTGAAAATAGAGTTCATTGCTATTATAAATATGAGTGATTAATTATTTGTAACTCTAATTCCTCTCTTAGTAAGCATTATCTGTGTTAATTATTTCTTTCCACTGCAACAAGCGCAGCCATTGATGATAGTGATTTGCATCGCGTGTTTGTCTGTGTTTTCCTTAGAAACAAATCAAATGTTTGCTTGATGAAGTCTAAACAGTGCACAATACGAAAGTAGATTTTATAGCGTTTAATAACCATTTTAAATATTTACTTATTTGCTCTAGCAATAGAAGGTCTATCAATTGTCTGCCGCCATCTTTACAATTATCTCAGCGGCAAATTCAAATTTAAATTACGCAACTCTGCAGAATAAATGCCGAAGGTGATACAAATGTGTAAAAATAAATGTGCACCGGTGGTCCCGAACTCATTTTAATGAAAATAATTCGAATCAGATTGGTTCTTAAAAAAACAGTGCTCATAGCACTAACGTTATAACAAACTTTTCTAGCTGATGTATGGAGCCGAAATTAATTACATATGAGTTGCGAAGAATATTGTTTCAGGTAACATACGTCAGTGTTGTGTGCGGCTGATATTCGGTGGTTTCAATGATCATTTTGCTGAAGATAACTGCTTCCATCTTAATCAATATTTGTATAGAATCTGTTGTATGAACTGTGATTTAGTGACACTTACACAACTTACAGACAACACTTTAACACGACATTAACTTGGAGTTCTTTAGCAACTTGATCAAATCTTTAGCCCGGAGAAAAATTATTTAGTAATTACTCAATGTAATAAAATAAGATTATCATTTCCATTTACAAATCAGTTAAATACCAAACCACTGAATAATCCAGCGAACGCCACAGTCCCATACCGTGCAGAAATATTCCAGCAGAGGACGGACAAGTGTAATGTAGGCTGTCTCTCTAGTGGGTTTGTCGCATTTTCTAAGTGTTCTGCCAACAAAGTGCAGTCTTTGTTTCGCCTTCCCCACAATATTATCTATGTGGTCTTTCCAGTTTAAGTTGCTCGTAACTGTATTTCCTAGGTATTTAGTCGAATTGACAGCCCTTAGATTTGGGCGATTTATCGTATACCCAAAATTTATCGGATTTGTTTTAATACCCATTTGTATGAACTCCCCCTTTTCTTTGTTGAGTGCCAATTGTCACTTTTTGCACCATACAGAAATTCTCTCTGGATCATTTTGTAATTGGAATTGATCGTCTGATGATTTTACTAGACTGTAAATTACAGCATCATCTGCAAACGATCTAAGGGGCTGCTCAGGTTGTCACCTAGATCATTTAGATAAGTCAGCGGGCCTATGACATTGCGTTGCGGAACACCAGATACCACTTCTGTTCTACTCAATGCTTTACCATCTATCACTACGAACTGTGAACTCTCTGAGAGGAAATGACGAATCCAGTCACACAACTGAGATGATACTCCATATGCACGCAATTTGATTAATAGTCGCTTGTGAGGAACGATATCAAAAGTTTTCTGGAAATTTAGGAATACGGAATCGATCTGAGATCCCTTGTCAACAGCACTCATTACTTCTGTGTGGCACAAGAGCGATATTTTCTGATTTCGTGTTGATTATGTATCAATAAGTAATTTTCTTAAAGGTGATTCATAATGTTCGAGAACAGTATATGCTCCAAAATCCTACTGAAAATTGAGGTCAGTGATATGGGTCTGTAAGTCAATGGATTACTCCTATTTCCTTTCTTGAATATTGGTGTAACCTGTGCTACTTTCCAGTCTTTAGGAACAGACCTTTCGTCAAGTGAGCGGTTGTATATGATTGCTAAGAAATGCGCTATTGTGTGTGCATACTCTGAAAGGAACCTGATTGGTATACCATCTGGACGGTAAGACTTGCCTTTCTTAAGTGATATGAGTTGTTATGCAACACCTAAGATATCTGCTTTTATGTCACTCATGCTAACAGCTGTTCTGGTTTCGAATTCTGGAATATTTAATTCGTCTTGTTTCATGAAGGAATTATGGAAAACTGTATTTAGTAACTCCACTTTAGTGGACCATCATCGGTAACATTTCCATCGCTATCACACAGTGATGGTATTGACTGTTTCTTGCCACTGGTGTACTTTACATACAACCAGAATCTGTTTGTGTTTTCTACCATATTTTGAGACAATGTTTCATTGTGGAAACTATTAAAAGCATCTCGCATTGTCGTTCGCACTAAATTTCGAGCTTCAATGAAACTTAGCCAGTCTTGGAGATTTTGCGTTTTTCTGAATTTCGCATGCTTTTTTCGTTGCTTCTGTAACAGTTTTCTGACGTGTTTTGTGTAACATGGTGGATCAGTCCCGTATCTTATTAACTTATGCGGTATGAATCTATCTATTGCTGTCGATACTGTATCTTTGAATTTGAGCCATATGTGTTCTACACTTACATAATTAGCTTGGAAGGAATGGAGACTCTCTCTTAGGAAGGCATCAAGCGAATTTTTATCTACTGTTTTAAATAGATATATTTTGCACTTATTTTTAGTGGTTTTGGTTGATAAGGTTTTAAGCCTCGCTACAATGACCTTGTGTTCACTAATCCCTGTATTCATCATGACGCTCTCTATTAGATCAGGATTATTTGTGGCTAAGAGGTCGAGTGTGTTTTCGCAACGATTTACAATTCGTGTGGGCTCATGAACTAATTGTTCAAAGTAATTTTCAGAGCAAGCATTTAGTACAATTTCGGAAAATGTTTTCTCTCTTCCACCGGCTTTGAACATCTATTTTCGTCAACAAATCGAGGGTAGATTGAAGTCTCTACCAATTATAACTGTATGAGTGGTGTACTTATTTGTAATGAGATTCGAGTTTTCTTTGAACTGTTCAGCTATTATATCATCTGAGTCGGTGGGTCAGTAGAAGGAGCCAATTATTATTTTGGTACGGCTGTTGAGTATAACCTCTACCCATAGTGATTCACAGGAATTATATATTTCAACTTCACTACAAGGTAAACTACTACCAACAGACACAAACACACCACTACCTAATTTATTAAATACATTCTTTCTGAACTCGGTTTGCGCCTCTGTAAAAGTTTCTGCAGAATTTATCTCCAGCTTTAGCAAGCTTTCTGTTCCTATAACGATTTCAGCTTCAGTGCTTTCTACTAGCGCTTGAAGCTCTGGTACTTTTCCAACACAGCTACTACAATTTACAACTACAATACCGACTGTTGCTTGGTCGATTCTCGTCGTTTCTGTGCCCTGTACTCCTTGAGACTGGAGCCCTTTTTTATCTTTCCCGAGACTGTCTAACCTAAAGAACCGCTCAGTCCACACCACACAGCCCCTGCTACCCATGTAGCCGCCTCCTGTGTGTAGTGGACACCTGACCTATTTAGCGGAACCTGAAACCTCACCAACCTATGGAGCAGAACCGTCTGAGCCTCTGATTCAGACCCTCCACTCAGCTCTGTACCAAAGGTTCGCAATCGGTCCTGTCGACGATGCTGCAGATGCTGAGCTCTGCCTTTACCTCGCTAGCAAGACTGGCAGTCTTCACCAACTCAGATAGCCGCCAGAACCAGAGAGAATTTCTTCTGATCCATAGCGACACACGTCATTAGTGCCGACATGAGCCACCACCTGCAGTTGGCTGCATCCTGTACCCTTCATGGCATCCAGAAGGACACTTTCCACACCTTGGATGACTCCCCCTGGTATGCACACAGAGTGCACATTGGCTTTTTTCCCATCCTTAGCTGCCATATCCCTAAGATGCTCCATCACCCACCTAACATTGGAGCTTCCAACGACAAGCAATCCCACCTTCTTCTCTTGTCTGGACCTCTCAGGAAGATCGGCCACTGCCGCAACAGGCAACGTCGCCCTTGCTGACTCAGAAGTACTTTCAGCAGTGGGCAGTACCTCAAACATGTTACGGAGGTGTAAGGGTACAGCCTTGCAACCAGCACCAACTTCACCTTCCACCCAGGGATTCGCAACCCTACCATGGTTCGCCAAGCACCGTCAGGCAAGTGACGACCGGCAGGGACGTCCGAATCCGAGGGGCAGTGGCGTCAGAGATCCCAGGCGATGCTACAGGTTCCAGAGGCACCAAAGTGCTCGCCTCGGGTGTCCCAATCTCTCCGCAGCCCAGGGCAACAGCCTGGAACCTGTCAGCCACAGCCAACACAGCTTCCAGCTGTTTATGGACAGTGGGAAATTCCCCCTGAATCAGTACACAAGTGCAGTCCCTATCCATCCCTAACAATGTTTTTTCCTCTCTTTTATACCACAAGCTGTTGAAAACAAACAGATGACTGACAACAGTATTGGGACAAGGTGGTTCTGGCACACTCAGCATTGTTGCCAGATGTATCCAAGATGGCGGCGATGGCTTCATCCAAGGTAGACTTGGCAACAGCACATGACGTAATCCATGATGGCGGCCGTGACGTTAGCTTATGATGCAACCACCATTAACCAAGATGGCGGCTTTGGGCGGCATCCAGCCATACATACCTGCCCCAGTGTGACTGACACCTCGCCGCAAAACGTCCACATGGCGAATCGCCATCTAAAATGTTCTCAATGTTATTCTGATGTCACATGGCTTTGTAAAAAATTAGAGTCAAGTCAATCTCTTGGGAATTGTATAGTGTCTCAGAAAGCTCGCTTTCTTGTTGTCTCAACTTGTATGCACGGAAATTCTTGCCCTAACAGAACCTGTTTACGAAAAAAGCGCCGAATAACGCCGAATGCATTAGTCTTCCTTGCAGACCTAACGTGGTACCCATTCCATCATGTGTTACCCTTCCTGCTTTCAACACACACAAATGTTCCCTCCGCTGTGTAGAGCCTCCTATATCCCAGAACAAAGGATGTAAATGAATCGAGCATTATGATTGGCTCTTATCGAATTTACCAGCCGAATTATTGATGCCGCCGGTATCGAAGCACCATCCACGTTTTTTCCTTCTGCAGACGAGAGTTTCAGTGGTTATTTTACACAGATCGCCATATTTCACTGGCAATTAAATCTTGCAAACTACCATACATATAGTGAAACATGGAAAGATTTCTCCTCGATTACACTGCTCTCCCACTGAGGACAGGAGCTTGAATATTAGTGGGTGAAACAGATCTCCAACCCAGCAATATATCGCCACGTACCATGTCAATGTAGTAAACATACAATTCGTATTCTGCACCAAACAAAATAATCCCTTTTACACCATTCATACATATACTGCGAAGACATACAGTACTGTATATATACTCCTCTCAGCACTAGATATTTTCCCACAGCCAGCGATCACAAGTCATCCAACCCCCCAATGCGAGGCCAGAGTACCCTCAGTGGACTGAAGTCGCTTTCAGAACTGTTCTACAAATTCGGGATCGTTTTCCCTCGGCACAAACACATTACTGTTTCTGCTCTGAACCTGCTTCCTTGCTTGCTCGCTTTTCTACACACATCTCCAGACTTGGGGATTACAAGAAAACATGTATTTTTTCGCATGGTTCGTCATAATTTTATACCATTTTCGTGGTACTTCTCGATATCAAGCACTAGGTAGCACCCTACCGATCGTTAGCGCAACATAATTCCTAAGATATAGACTGAAAATTATTTCTCTACAAACACGGAACTTAAGATAGGTGGGGCATGCTGTAAACCACTGAGTAACTAGAAACAAATAGAGGAAACTGATATTTCCATTCTCGAATACCGAACAGATTCCAAATCACCCCTATAATTTACAATCCAACTAAGGTTTTTCCCATGTCTAGAGAACAGGCAAATGTGTCTTCCACATGCTAGATGCACACACCACAATCGATCTTCTCTCAACTAAATAAAGGCGCGAAATGTGCAGAAGCAGTCAACAGAACAGTTTATGTGGAAGGGAATAACGGTCCAGTGCAAACACACCTCCATACACAATCTTCTCAAATTTCCACTTAATCATGAAAGCTGCCCAACACATACTAAGTATTAGTTCGCTATTCGGCCGTCTAGAGGACGGCAAAGTTGACTCAGATACATTTATAAACTCCAACAGGTGTCTGCATTCGAACGACTGCTGCTGTTAACTTGAATCATTCTCACCGCAGGCCACGGATATACGGAATCGTTCTAGAAAACCATTCACATATATATTTCACCATTATACTTACAATTAAATGTTATGACAACAGTCTCAATTGAATGGCATTCGACAATGAGCGAAGTATCGGAAATACACCCTGCTGAAGGCTGTGGGTCTGAAAATGGAAATATCTATACGATCCTTATGACTGGACATAGTCATTTCCTTTATACATGTCGGAACACAAACACATACATTATAAGCCTGATGCTCAAATGAGAACATTTCACGCACCCTGCAATACTACTAACTATAATACTTGATCAATAAATGATGCCACATGATTCAAAATAATACTGACCGAAAATCAACGATGGGTGGGCATGTCTCTTAGGTTTTTCTTGCGAGTGCTACCACTGTGTCTTAGAAAGAGAGATGTAATCAGCCAGATGCTAAAAAAATCCGATCGCAACAACTACTGTATGTTGCTGTCACAAGCGGTCTTGGTTCTACAGCTGCACACAAGTACCCATGTTAAAAGCTATACCCGCTTTACTAATTGTGGTACATTACCTCTGAATGAGGTGGTTTTTTTCGGACAAATACCGTGATAGTGAATGTAGGAACGTGTGTTATCAGACCACCATATAGCCCACGATGCAACCTAGTGATAAAATTACCTCGTTTTGAATGTGATTCGGCTAAGGAACGTGGTATGCAAGCGGCATTTGCGACTCCCTCACACCGCCCCACATAGATAATTCTATAGTATTTTGTAGGTCATTCTGTCTTGATACCATATCAGAGGTTCTGCGATGACTGATTGAGAAGGAACACAAACAGTAGTAGTATATGATGTACTGATTGAGATCATAAGAAAATGTACACTAGCTTCCCAGATCTCTAGTGTTATGCTATCCACTAGAAATGATGTCCATGATTTGGAATCAGGGCTTTCCATTCAAGCACATACCTGCATTAGATCCTATTGACAAAAGCTTTAATGATTACAACCACTACTCAGTCATATTTCTGGCACTCCCATATCTAGAAACAAGTCACCATTCCCGAACCTAGCTGCTACAGTAAAATTCCAACTTGGTTTTAGTCACTCCCCTCCCCCCCCCCCCCCCCCCCCCCCCCCCGCCGCAACGCATCTTGCAACTGCTCCCATTTCTACACATTTCCTCATGTGATAGTTCCAATAGTGCAACAGTACCATGTTTTGACCATTCCGTGGAAATGCGGGCAATATGGTACGTCTCCAAACTAGTTACAGATACTACAGTCCGAAGCAGATCTGCGTCCATTCAAATCAATCAGCTCAAGATGCTATCATCGTTTTCTCTACCCCCCAACAGAGAAAAATTACGAACTATAAAAGCTCCACTAACTTCATCCGATTAGAAGTCACCTAGGCACAGATGCTGGCGCAATGATGCATAGCAGCAGTGCAGTCCAGTGTGGAGAAAGAGATCTCACAATGCTCCCCAGAACAGCATTCCTAATGGGTCACCCCATTCTGTCAAACTGCTGCCTGTGTGGCATGATCCTATTAAATATACAGGTAGTGCAGAGACCACTTTAAAGTTTGATCACCTATACCCTAGGCGAATGATCGTATCCCACAGACTATACTGTTAATCGCAAGAGATGCTCCCTCTGGTCCTGTTTAGCCGTTTGAAATATTGTTTTCTAACATGCTTTTGTACAATGCCATACATTCTATTTTTTCTGCCACAACTTTGAGTCCTGTGTCAGGTTCTATACTGACATTAGGAAGTTCTGATCCACGGCATTTCGCAGGAAACTAGACGTTGTACGGTGTAAATCATGTTCTTATGGCGGACACCATAATACACCACACAGCAGCTGATTTTAAATAAAAGACAGTTACAACATAAGGAAACCGGAAGAGTTTGCTCATGTTGTGTAGAGTCTCCAAACTACAGTCCGAAGGTGATTCACGAGCTCTACATTTAAACTCGTCTCTCACACTGATGGAATAGCTGATAACTCTACGTTCCATTTCGACTGATTCCTCATATTGCAGTCATGTACGCGGTCACTGTTTGGGTGCTATCCACCCCAGAAGGTATAGCCCAGCCGCCAAAACTCTCTCTCCACCTCAAACAAGCGATGTCCCTCGGGCTTCTCCTCCCCTGTCCCTCTCCTCCTTCGCCCATCTCCTCAGCCATTGGCATCTTTGTTCTCCCCTCTCCCTCACCTCACCCTTCTTCCCCTCTTGGCAGGTCCCCGGACTCGTACACGCAAAGTGGACATTCGCGCGCCGGAGATCATCGCCATCAGTGTCTCGTGTGTGCCGTCGTGTTTAGTGTTCAGTGTTCACCGTCACACTCCATCGTTCACTTGTGCCATCGCCATATTCAGTGTTAGTGCGTCGTGACAACAATTTGTAGTGTGGATTATCGTCGAGTGTGAACGGCTACGTGTTTGTCTTTATGTGTCTACTGTTTTATTACCCACCATTATGTCACATCTGTGTATTCTTTCTGTTGTTTATTTATCTACTCTATGGCTGAAGAGCGGCGTAACATGCTGCTGACAGCCTGCCTGTTTGTACGGGTTTGAAAATAACAATAAAGAAAGAAAAAAAAAGCGTACTCGCCAGTACTACTACAGTGGCACTCACCTGAAGGTGGCCAGAAGGCTCTGCGCTGAAATATCGTGGCAGGACGTTACTGATATCCGGCAGTTCTCCGGTGTTTTTATGGAGCATAGCAGCTGTTCACCGTGCTGGAGCCGCCAGCGGGCGTCCGAAGTGTGTGGGATGACAGTATACAGAGACCAAAGACCTGTCACGTCCTCGTAAAACATCAGTATATGTTCTATGTGTTTACATATCTAAGTTATTTATTTTTACTGTGTTATGAAACGTTACAATGCCTAACAAATAGTACACAGAAGCCATGGTCGGAAGGTAGTCTAACTTCGCACACGTACACATCATGGGCAGACATATAAATGATTAGACTTACAATTCTCTGTGACAGGAAGAACGGCCAGCAGAGTGCTTCAGTGTTGTTCACATTTTGCGTTGTTACCAACCCTCGTAGGGTACATAAGGGCATAAACAGAGTCAGATCACTTTTGATACAAGTACAGTTTACATGCACAAACATAAAACTATGTATTATTAATGTTGTTCTTTTGCACTAGATAGAACGTTCTTCTCAATGATCGAAGGCAAGAATTTCTCGTTATTACTAATAAATACGAAAGTTGTTTATGAATAACAGAAATATGTTTTGTATAAGTTCGACGAAATACTGAAGCAAAGTTTGATGTTTTTTGTTTATGTTTCTGTGGAGGAAATTGCGTTTTCTAGAGCTATATGATAAATCTGTACTGTTTTCTTTATTTTTACTTCTACATTCCTCTGTTTCACATTACAAATCAACAATAAAATCTGAATTAAAAATTGACAATTTCAATTTTGCTACCAGTACTGTTTATTTTTAAGTAACAGACAGGAGGATAACTGTGCAGGACAAAAAAGTTCTGTAGGTTACCTCGGCCTTCATATGGCGCCAGTTTTCCGGTTTTAGGGGAATCTGGTAAGACACTGATCGCATATGCAAACAAAGTGGTGGTTATGAGGTAACGCGTGATAGTTATGAAACACACCTAACATACAGGTAATGTGGGTACAAACTTATCTGACCAAAGCCACTGGGAAACCTACTGTGGTCTACGCTTATTTATGATACTCTACGGAAGCCTACAGTATTTTTACAACTGTAGCTCTGGGGTCTAAGGGCATCAGCACACGGATGGTGGATTCGACCGTTGAGCGTTGAGTGTGACGAGTTTCTGAGTTATAGCGTGGAAAGAGCACGTTGCGGAGTCTTTCTGAACGTGCAGAGCAATATCTAACACGACGGATATTCTCAATGTGCGTTTGAACGTTGACCAACGAGAGGAAAGAACGCCATCTACGTCACATGCGCTATGTCACCTCAGTGTAGAGTTGCGAAACGCCTTATTGTCTTTGAGCTGAAGCCCATACATATATATACCGTTTATAAGCGTCAGCAAACTGATGATTGGTAATAAAATCAAGGTAAAGTTGTATTGATGGTTACAAAAATTTTGTAACTTGTAAAATAGTGGTATATAATACTTACGATCGGTACAGCGCAATGAGTAGAGTCGCTGAATTGTAGGGTATGGTTCATGTCTCACTTACAACAGTAGGTTTACTTTTGTGCATTGACATACAGCTATAATCGGCGGTGGAAATACATTGGCAGAGAAAAGCACATAATGATATATGTTGTATTTTAAGCAAACAGACATAACTAGTTATTGTAGTGGTTTTGAGTACCTTTACTGGTCAGGAATTTTACGCCGACTGTGTGCGACTGTTTCTTGTTGAATCGTCTGATCAATCAGAAGTTGCTTTGCAGAGGGTTGTAAATGACTATTGAAAACATAATTGTTTTTGGATAGCTCAACATGAATTTCCTAAGGGACCGAAGTTTATCATGCATTTACTAGTAGAATAAGGCGCGGAGAAAATATTTCGTCGTATGCAACTTCCGTCCGATTTCGACGAAACAGTTCGTGACTGTGAACCATCAAACTTTGCAGAAAAATAAAAGCAAATCACATACATATGGTCATGAAGTAGTGAGACATAGTTTCTATACTAAATAAATAGTCCATACACAAGTTCCATTTAACTTTGAATTTATGGCAATCAGTAGATAACGAACTTACAATACTCTGAAGGTGCATTACACTAAAATAATATTTGCAAACAATAATAATACGGTGGCAAGAAATACGTGTCCGACACAAAGTACAAGACACAGAAGAGGGAGCAACTGTTCATTGAGAATATCTCGTACGTCAGAGGAATGTGTAAAAGTGTTCTTCTTTTGTCCGCCTTTCACGCAGCGGCTTTTAAAGTCAATAGCTCAATGCATCTCTGACGGCGCTTCCACAATAAACACGTCACGTCACAGGACGTTCGTTTTTTCTTTTTTGAACGTTATTTGCTAACTGCAGCTGTTGCCGAGCGACTGCTCGATTAGTGAATGATTTGAAATGGTAGGGAAATCACATAATGTTACACACTGGGTCTATTTTTTTCTTACTAGCCTTCGAGTTTATTAACAGGTTCTGATATTTTATTGTCAGTTTAATAAAAATATATTGTATAGCATTCGATGTTACGTAAATATAAGTGCGCGCTGTTTCTGAGGAGTGATAGCGTTTGATTGGCTCCATCTACCAGAGAGCATGCAGTAAGATATTTTGCGCTTTCTTGTTTTAGCCGGCCGAAGTGGCCGTGCGGTTCTAGGCGCTGCAGTCTGGAACCGCGCGACTGTTACGGTCGCAGGTTCGAATCCTGCCTCGGGCATGGATGTGTGTGATGTCCTTAGGTTAGTTAGGTTCAACTAATTCTAAGTTCTAGGGGACTAATGACCTCAGTAATTGAGTCCCATAGTGCTCAGGGCCATTTGAACCATTTTGTTTTAAGTTTTGTATTTCACATGTCGTAAAGATTCTGCTATTGAATAGGAACATTGATCAAGTAAGAATGACTTTATGGTTCTATTAAACAGTGAGAAAGGTTAAATAACACAGGCCAACGATGGAAAAACTTTTTTGCTGAAAATACCTTATTCTTACGTTTTTTAGGGTGGTATGGAGCGGCGAGAATTTATACTTCACTGGTTTAAAGTTTTGATGCCGTCTTTAATCACGTGAGTCTGGCAACTAATTTGGTGGTCAGCCAGAAAGCGAAGGGAAACATACTGACCTTTGTTTCCAGTCAGCACGGCCACATTCCGGTCCAGCCCACTGAAAGAAAAGTGTCTATTTCCCATTTCTTTGCGGGATCAGGACTGTGACTTCAGTAAAAGTTTAAAGTTCCAATCAAGATTTAATTTAATTAAAGTTTCTCACAAACAACAGTTAAATGGTTCAAATGGCTCTGAGCACTATGGGACTTAACTTCTAAGGTCATCAGTCCCCTAGAACTTAGAACTATTTAAACCTAACTAACCTAAGGACATCACACACATCCATGCCCGAAGCAGGATTCGAACCTGCGACCGTAGCGGTCGCGCGGTTCCAGACTGTAGCGCCTAGAACCGCTCGGCCACACTGGCCGGCACAAACAACAGTTAAAATTGCGTTATGTTCAATTGAAAACACGTCTTTTTAATCTAACAACACCTTTAGCAGTTCAGAGGCGACCTCTACGGTAACTTCCTACCAGATTGTTTTTCGCCCTGACTAACATCCCTCAATTGAAAGTTCGCAATAAATGTTCAAAAATTAATGCTCGCCATAAAAGTGGAAATAAATTCACCACTTGCCACGCGGAATTGAGTTTCACACGGAGGGCACACTACCAGTTATTTTGCCGAATTCTAAACGATCCAGGACGGTGTACAGTCCTCGCGAGTTCACTATCCGTTTTCACTGCCAAATACGCGCTTTTCACAGCTCGGCTCTGACGTCATCCGAGGCAGAGCGCGACCGGACGTTCAACTGGCGTGGACCTCACGATGTCTGAGAGCGAAGTGAAGCTTCCTACTGCTTCAGAGGCTGTATTTATAAGGTGCCGGTGCGGACTGCCGAGAAAACATCTGTTGTCTCTGTCTATTTGCATACGGTGGCAGTTTACAAACGACCGCTATCTCGGGCACATAATCTTTAATAATATACACTCCTGGAAATGGAAAAAAGAACACATTGACACCGGTGTGTCAGACCCACCATACTTGCTCCGGACACTGCGAGAGGGCTGTACAAGCAATGATCAGACGCACGGCATAGCGGACACACCAGGAAACGCGGTGTTGGCCGTCGAATGGCGCTAGCTGCGCAGCATTTGTGCACCGCCGCCGTCAGTGTCAGCCAGTTTGCCGTGGCATATGGAGCTCCATCGCAGTCTTTAACACTGGTAGCATACCGCGACAGCGTGGACGTGAACCGTATGTGCAGTTGACGGACTTTGAGCGAGGGCGTATAGTGGGCATGCGGGAGGCCGGGTGGACGTACCGCCGAATTGCTCAACACGTGGGGCGTGAGGTCTCCACAGTACATCGATGTTGTCACCAGTGGTCGGCGGAAGGTGCACGTGCCCGTCGACCTGGGACCGGACCGCAGCGACGCACGGATGCACGCCAAGACCGTAGGATCCTACGCAGTGCCGTAGGGGACCGCACCGCCACTTCCCAGCAAATTAGGGACACTGTTGCTCCTGGGGTATCGGCGAGGACCATTCGCAACCGTCTCCATGAAGCTGGGCTACGGTCCCGCACACCGTTAGGCCGTCTTCCGCTCACGCCCCAACATCGTGCAGCCCGCCTCCAGTGGTGTCGCGACAGGCGTGAATGGAGGGACGAATGGAGACGTGTCGTCTTCAGCGATGAGAATCGCTTCTGACTTGGTGCCAATGATGGTCGTATGCGTGTTTGGCGCCGTGCAGGTGAGCGCCACAATCAGGACTGCATACGACCGAGGCACACAGGGCCAACACCTGGCATCATGGTGTGGGGAGCGATCTCCTACACTGGCCGTACACCACTGGTGATCGTCGAGGGGACACTGAATAGTGCACGGTACATCCAAACCGTCATCGAACCCATCGTTCTACCATTCCTAGACCGGCAAGGGAACTTGCTGTTCCAACAGGACAATGCACGTCCGCATGTATCCCGTGCCACCCAACGTGCTCTAGAAGGTGTAAGTCAACTACCCTGGGCAGCAAGATCTCCGGATCTGTCCCCCATTGAGCATGTTTGGGACTGGATGAAGCGTCGTCTCACGCGGTCTGCACGTCCAGCACGAACGCTGGTCCAACTGAGGCACCAGGTGGAAATTGCATGGCAATCCGTTCCACAGGACTACATCCAGCATCTCTACGATCGTCTCCATGGGAGAATAGCAGCCTGCATTGCTGCGAAAGGTGGATATACACTGTACTAGTGCCGACATTGTGCATGCTCTGTTGCCTGTGTCTATGTGCCTGTGGTTCTGTCAGTGTGATCATGTGATGTATCTGACCCCAGGAATGTGTCAATAAAGTTTCCCCTTCCTGGGACAATGAATTCACGGTGTTCTTATTTCAATTTGCAGGAGTGTAGTTACCAATTACTTCAGAAACTTCTTAATTTTTGCTGGTATGCAGATAAGCACTTTTGAAAGCACGTAGAAAGTTTCAGCTCGCTAGAATGAAAACTTTGCTTAATAGAATTTATTTAGTGGAACTAACGGTAGATTGTTACCTCTGAACCATGCCTTTGCTAAGACTTATATCAGTTGCTATTTATGTTACAAGTCTTAAACTTGGTGCTGTTCTATTATTCGATATATTTCATTATCTGGTGTAACCAAAATCCTCTATCATTAAAATTTCAAGTACTTAATCTACAACACTTAGGTACATTTTAGTTACAAAATTAGTTTTTAATTACTCAAAAACTGTAAGAGGTAGATTAACGTGGACTCTCTGTTATTATTTTTGGGGTGTACTGAAGCATAAAACAAATTTTCAAGTCCATTATCTAGCGCCTCTGATTTTTCCTAAAAACGTGGATTATGGCGTTAATTTTTGTTTTATGGTTTTGGAAACCAGCATCACTTATTTATAACTTCTAACTGCACCTTCTGACCAAACTCTGGCTTCCTAGCGTCATTATTTAGCGCCTCTGATTTTTCTCTTAAAACAGCAATTATCCGTAAACTATTGAGTTTAGAACATCAAAACTTGGTATTTGGAACATTATTACACTAAACTATAATTTACCAAAGTTAAATTTTGATTTTTAATTTCATACTAAATTGTGATGCAATACTTGTGCGCTACATGCAGACGTATTAAGGTGACGGGGCGGTGCTAGCAGTGAACTGGGGTAAGTCCCGGCGCACTCGCTAGCCTCTGTATCTCACACATGATACAGCGCTTGGTTTGCTTCAGTGGGAAATCCAAATATAATACTTAAAAACCTGTATCACCCACCAGTTCTTCACATTTTACAGTTAAATTTATTAAATTAAGCGATTTTTAAAGAATTTAACAGCTTCTATATAGTTAAAACAATTTAAAAAGGAGGTGTAATGGTAGAAGACGTAGGTAGCACTACTGAAAAAGATTTGCTGGCAAAAAAGGTCGATTCTATTTTTGTGTTAACAGATGGTGTTTAGTTTATTGTCAACCTAACCTCCCTTTCCCATTTCCTGTACACATGCTCAGTACAATGTCTAATCGTGGTTGTAAAAACTCTCACAGTTTTTATTATATTTGTGGTGAATTTGTGATTAAAAAACACCACAGACTTTGTGAAAAAGGCTTATCAATCATACTTTGGATCTAAACATAGTGATCAAGATAAATCTTGGGCGCCGTTAAAGGTATGTTATGTGTGTGTTGAAGATCTGAGAAAATGGTCCAAAAAGGACAAAAAAAAAACGCTACCAAGGCCGCTGGAACACCAACATGGTAGGGGACTACTGTTGGTCACTTCACTGAGTAGTTCAGCATTTTCATACTATATGATAAAAGCATATTGCTCGAAAACTACGGGAGATACAAAAAACTAAGGCGAGATTTGGATTCAGCTCATAAAAATCTTTAAAGATCAGCTATCAAAGTAAAAAAAGTTTTTCAAAAAAACTTTTTCGTTGGACTGCGTAATTTTTACCTTTTGTGGAGAACTATTGTACAGTTTTATCCACTATTTTTAATCTAACTTCTTTAAGCTGTTGTCCATGTTGATTGGGAATGGCATTGCACTTTCCTTTTTGCCTTATAACATGGTCACAGATGCTGAATTTCCTATTTGTGCTTTCTACAGACGGAGGAACAGCAATAGCATATGGAAAACGGAGGAAATGTACGTTTGAATAGAACTAACGTAGGTATTTTACGCCCGTCCGTTTCGTAAAAAGTGTGATGTGCGACTCAGATACAGTGGACAACTGCCGCTGGAGCGTGCTGCGATCGCGTATATCACGTAGAGAACATGTACCGTACGCACAAGCTGCATCGTTTCCAAGCGTTCAGGAGCACACTGAACACGGCACGCTTAATGCTGACGCTCGACAGAACGGTTCCTGTACCGACGGCTTAAGGGGTGTAGGACGTCAAACGGTCCGACTTGGAGCGGGAAAGGCATCACAGGACATTCTAATTTCCAGTGTCTGTACTTTTACAAATAAATTCATAAAACTTTATCAGCATGACCAGGAAGGATTCATGATTCACACTCATTGCAGTGGAAGTTCGAAAACATAACGAACTAATTTTTTTTAAGTGTGAAATTACATCATTTTTTCACTTACTAATGGCTGCATTTGTTGCTATAGGTACATTTTTCTTCATAACTTAGAGAGATTCTTCGATGAATTTTGCACAGCATACATACCATACTTACAGGTGTATGAAACTTTAGAATTTATTTAATTTATGAGAAAACGAGTGATCTGTTGTATTTTAAACTTCATGTTTAGAAAAAACACAAATTTTGCAGTTAATTACCTGAATTTTTACCATAGTTTTTAATAGATTTGGAAAATTCCAGAGTTTCATACACCTTTAAGTATGGTTTGTACGGTGTGCAAAATTCATCGAACCATCTCTTTTACTTATGAAGAAAAGTGTACCTATAGCAACAAATGCAGCCATTAGTAAGTGAAAAAATGATGAAATTTCACACGTAAAAAAAATTAGTTCGTTATGTTTTCGAACTTCCACTGCTATGAGTGTTAATTCTGATTCCTTCCTGGTAATGCTGATAAAGTTTTATGAATTGATTTATAAAATTATAGACAGTGGAAATTAAAATGACCTGTGGTGCCTCTCCTGCTCCAAGTCGGCCCGTTTGACGTCCTACCCCCCTTAAGTCACA
Organism: Schistocerca serialis cubense; assembly: GCF_023864345.2. Taxonomy (NCBI): domain Eukaryota; kingdom Metazoa; phylum Arthropoda; class Insecta; order Orthoptera; family Acrididae; genus Schistocerca; species Schistocerca serialis. The sequence goes on along the minus strand of NC_064638.1, from coordinate 1,157,562,842 downwards.
AGAACATTGACAGGAACGAAGCCATTTTCGCTCGTTTCCTTTGTAGTGGAAGATGTACTGAAATCAGTTTAGATATTGCACACTTCCACTCATAGGTCTGGTATCCCGGTCCGACAATTCCGACAGCCCGCCAGTAGGCGTAGACCTCGACGACAGCCGCTAGGCGGCGTCCCTATAATATGCGAGCGCTTCTGCCGCCGCCACAGCGCTATACGAGGGCCACCCCTATGGCGCCAGCCTATTGGCGCTCACGGTGCTCCTATAAACCCGGCAGTGCATGGGCTCAGACCCTCCCCCTTACCCAGTGTGGCTTCCAACCCTCCTTCTCCACTGAAGACCGACTCATTAACCTCGTCCACCTTCTCCCCTCCAATTTAACTCCCGTCGCTCTGCCATTTTTGATTCCCTCGATCTCTGAAATGCCTATGACCGTGTATGGCATCCCGGTCCCCACTTTAAACTCCCAAATCTACGCCCTGCCTATCAATTCTGTCAGTTTGGTCTCTTCCTTCCTCTCACACCGTCTTTCCTATGTCACCCCCCACGACACCAACTCCTATCTCTTTTATCCCACTGCTGGTGCCCCAGGGCTCCGTCTTCTCCCCACTCCTCTATCTCTTGGACACCGCTGATATGCCCAAGACACCACCACCTGTCCACCTCCTCCACCAGTATACTGATGACACCGCCATCCTGGTTGTCCTACCCTACAACGGTCCCAGTACACCCTCCAAATCCACCTTGACCGGTCCACCCCTCAGTGTAACCAGTGGTTGCTTCATATCAATTCCTCCAAAACCCAGGCAATCATCATAGGCTGCACAATGGTTTCTACCTCACCACTTATGGTCATCCCATCCAGCTTACCCACACCCTGAGAAACTTGGGCCTCACCCTTGACCATAACTTCACCTGGACCCCTCATCTCCTGACTATCCAGCAGGAAGCCCATTCCCACCTCCACTTCCTGGAACTCCTGTCTAGCTGGACATCCTCCCCACCTACAAATTCCTCATCTGTCCTATCCTCTGTTATGCCATAATTGCCTGGATCTTCGCTCCCTCCAGTTTTATGCGGCCCTCCAAATCCTAGAATGTCACACGCTCTGCCTTGCCTCTGTATCCGCCTTCCCTCCCGCACACGACTCCTGTATGACCTCATCCCCTTCTCCCAACTCCTCCTTTTCCTCCAAAATCTCTGCATCCTTTACTCTGTCTGCAGGCTTGATCCCTCCACCCCTGGTTTCCTCCTTCCTCTCCACCACTGCCTGTTGTTGCGCCTCTATCACTGTATCCCTCCCTCTCACCACCTTCACAACCTCCATCTCCTTCATCAGGGCAATTTCCAGCACCTCTCCCTCCCTGATGTGGAACTTCGCTGTGACATCCACCCTTGCTACCAACTGTAGCCTGACCTTGTTTCCCGCCCCTCCCCAGGGCCCCACTTTTCATCTCCCCTCCTTCTCCCAGATCAAATTTTCCTCCTTGCCCCCCCCTCCCCCCCGAGTCCCTGCACCCCCTCCTCAACTGTTTTCTTCTCCTGTCCCTTCCCTCCCCACCCCTTCTTCAGGGTGCCCACCACCTCATCCCCCTTTCCCTCCCCTCCTTCTCGCCTCCTTTTCCCTTCTCCCTTGCCCCAACCCTCAGCAGATCCTCACAGGTTTTTATTCATTATCAAGTGTGCTGCATTAGTGTTATGTTCAGTGCCATTATATAGTGTCATCAAGTGATGTGGTTTTAATTGTGTGCTCGATCTGTCTATAGTCCATGATTAATTGTGTGATTTTTTCTACTGTGGCCGACTTTTTAACTTGTGTTTGACTCCAGTGATTTTAAGTGCAACAAACTGCCAGCTGTGTTCTTTTAACTTTATGTCAACTTTTTAACTGTCCCCCTGTACATGTCCCCGTATTAGTGTATTTTTTAACTCCCATCAACTCCATTTATTGTTTTTTTTATGTCCCCCTTTTATCTCCCCTTTTTTTGTAAGCATTCCCATTTCGTGTATTTTGTAAACCCAATTGCCTGAAGAGTGGTGGACTGTGCCACTGCCAGCCCATATGGGGCAGGGGAAAAAAATTACAATAACCATAAAAAAAGGCTCAGACTGTAGCACTCTTGAATGTATCTCTCTTCATCATTGCACTGGTCACTGGCAGTTGCTACGTCTTGGTGTCCGATTTGGTTTTGCTCTCAGGTTTTGATGTTTCGCCGTGTGGTCTGTGTTGTCAGTCATCCCTGTTGTGTGTGTCTGCACTGTATCAACTGTTACCCATTGACACCATCAGTCCGTCAGCCGGTGCGCTCCGGTGTCGCTCAATACTGGTTACTATAATAGGTATTCGCAAGATCCATTACTCTTTCTTTGATTAATGCAAAACTATGGTCTCACGTCAGAAAGCTATGTTCCGAAGAAATAAGTTTTTCATATACTATTGTAAAATATCCTACCAAAACAAGGTAATTGTACAGAAGTATTATTGTACCGTTGCTGTTTTGTCAAAGCCAACGGCAAGACCAAACAAATTATTCTAGCGTACAGTTTGTACATTATGGTGATATACAATGTGCTTGCATCTACCACATTTGATGCAGATTTTTCAGGCACGTCCTTACTAGCTGCAGAAATATAACTACACTGTTCCTCCTACTTTTTTTGACATCTTCGAGTTTGGTCGTCCTATATTCCTTTCTGTACTTTTAGTTAACTGCACAATACCTCTGTAGTGAAACTTACTTTAGCCATACGCGCCGTTTTCACTGATGTACAATGTTCTTCTGGGACAGTCAGTTTTACAACTACAAATAAAGCAACTTGTAACCAGAAAAGCAGACATCCATTGCTATGGTAGCAAGTCTCGTGTAATGCACGTGTTTATTCCAGAAAAAACTAAATATTTACAAACATATTATATACTACCATCTTTGAGATCGATCTTCAACTATCGAATGGAAACCTCAGTCAGATTTCGGAAAGTTGTGGCGAGAGGTATCTGTCGAGATGAGTACAAGGTTAAATGCATCGATACTGGGCAAATAATTAGTATGAAACCTCTATTCAACAAAACGGTTGATCAATTAAATGATGTTCATAATCGTCTACATGGCACAATATATACTCAATATGTAACACTTACAACACGATTTTTGGGACGAAATAATTTGGTTTTGTATACGACGAGAAAAATGGTAACCTTTTATTAAAAAAGGCAGTTCATCGTTTATGTTAACATGAATTGTAATGACGATTCACTAAACTTGTAAACGATTGTTTTTCAAAGAGCGAAATGAAAATGTATTTTATCATCACAAATTTCTGTTTAAAGATGATACGGATAATGAATTTGAAATGATAAACACACGATTTGAGCTTGTTGTTCTTGTTGTGGTCTTCAACCCAGAGACTGGTTAGATGCAGCTCTCCATGCTACTCTATCCTGTGCAAGCTTCTTCATCTCCCAGTACCTACTGCAACCTACATCCTTTTGAATCTGTTTAGTGTATTCATCTCTTGGTCTACCTCTACGATTTTTACCTTCACGCTGCCTTCCAATACTAAATTGGTGATCCCTTGATGAATCAGAATATGTCCTCTCAACTGATCCCTTCTTCTAGTCAAGTTGTGCCACAAATTTCTCTTCTCTCCATTTCTATTCAATACCTCCACATTAGTTATGTTATCTACCCATCTAATCTTCAGCATTCTTCTGTGGCACCTCATTTCGAAAGCTTCGATTTTCTTCTTGTCTAAACTATTTATCGTCTACGTTTCACTTCCATATATGGCTACACTCCATACAAATACTTTCAGAAACTACTTCCTGACACTTCAATCTATACTCGATGTCAACAAATTTCTCTTCTTCAGAAATGCTTTCCTTACCATTGCCAGTCTACATTTTATATCCTCTCTACTTTGACCATCATCAGTTATTTTGCTCCCCAAATAGCAAAACTCATTTACTGCTTCAAGTGTCTAATTTCCTAATCTAATTCCCTCAGCATCATCTGATTTAATTCGACTACATTCCATTATCCTCGTTTTGTTTTTGTTGATGTTCATCTCATATTCTCCTTCCAAGACACTGTCCATTCCGTTCAACTGCTCTCCCAGGTTCTTTGCTGTCTCTGACAGAATTACAATGTCATCGACGAATCCTCAAAGTTTTTATTTCTTCTCCATAGATTTTAATTCCCACTCCGAATTTTTCTTTTGCTCTCTTTACTGCTTGCTCAATATACAGATTGAATAACATAGGGGATAGGCTACAACCCTGTCTCACTGCCTTCCGAACCACTGCAGAACAATATTCATTGTAAGTAAAGATATTAAACCAAATTTTTGTCATCCCCGTAAAAGAGCACTGTGGCCGTTTTGTATCACTGTACATAGAGTCAGGCAGCACGTATTAACCCTAGCATTACCAACGTATTTTTTGTTACATGTAATACCAACGGGGGGGCCTCAAAGGCCCATAAAGAATACCACAATTTATTTTATCATAAATCAAGTTTATTTACTTCAGATGCCTCTAATAACAATTCAAAATGCTTAGACATTGTTTTTATATACTGGATAATAAAAGATGTTATTACAATAGGAATAAAATGAACAAATGACGAGATTCAGTCTATATTTTTTTTGGAATAATGTTTCAAAATAGTGTTTTCTTCTAAAAACGACTTTTTTAATTCGATACACTACATGAAGCAAACAAAATTTACTGTCTCATTCTGCAACGCATTTTTCACACAACACTGTCTTCCTGCAGTGTTTCCCACAGACGTGTTTGTGGCACTGAGAGCAGGTAACAGTTGACTTTCCCAGCTTGTTGTACTTGATCTTTTTAGATGCAGCTTCTTGGCAGCATAGGTGGCACCGTCCACGTGTTCCTGGTTCTGCTGTTGAGGATGATGGTTCTACAGAGCAGCTGAGCTTCTGTTGTGTGATGCTTTCCATTGCCATTATTACTGGCTTCTGAAGTCCATACAAATTTTGTGCCCTTTTATCTACTTGAGATCTTATTAGTTCGAGACCTAAGTTAGTGATAAAAACTCTTCTGCGGTTTAGCAAATTCTTTTTCCAATTCGGAAAGTTGAGGAGGAAGAGTGAATATGCATTTATTGCTGCTATGTCAATAAGTGTGTAGAAGAGGGACAAAGGCCATCTTCTTGTTCCTCTCTTTGTGCTGTAGTGTCTTTCCATCTAGTCTATGGTGTCCACGCCTCCCTTTGTAGAATTATAAAAAAGATTTATGTTAGTCTTTTTTGAGTCTTCATTCAACACCCCTTCTGAGTGATAAGTTGAAAGCATCAACAGCAGTCGTTTTAGCTTCTCGCGGACTAGCGTTGATGCAAGAGTAACTGGTGGCCTCTGTGTCTGAGGGTCAGTATAAGCAAAGATGGAAGAGTGTAAACTGCGGCCAGTTGTAGTCTTCAGCTCTTCAGGTATGTGTCGTCTGTTAGACTGTAGGGTGCCAACAAGTGTGAGGTGAAAATCATTCCATAGAGTCTCAGCAAGCTCCACTGAAGTATAGTACCGATCTGTGGTAACATTATGGCCTGATTTTTCAATAGGTTTTATTAGTCTCTTTACAATTTCCATCGGTCCATTTGAATGCTGTGTATTTCCTGACTTGCCTGTATAGATGTCCATGCTGATCACATATCTAGTCTCAGAATCAGACAGCATTCGAATTAGAATGCTGTATTTTCCAGGTTTTTCTTTTAGAAACACCTTGAATGGACAGCGACCACGGAACAAAGACAACATCTCATCCACTGTTGTATGTAGACCAGGAATGAAATACAATGGAAGTGAAGAATTGAAGCTTTCAAAAATTTCCCTCATTGGAGCAAACTTGTCAGTCTGGCGACGAATTTCTCTTGTGTTCTTATCATCAAACCTCAATATTTTAGTCAATTCGAAAAGTCGGGTCCGACTCATTGATCCATAGTACACTTGTCGGCCCTGAAGCAAAGACCATAAATCTTGGACAGGTATCTTATTGTCATGATTTGAACCCATGATTAGCAAGAGTCCTATATAACAAAATAACTCATCTTCATCTGTGTGCTGAATACCTAGTCGAGAAGCCTCTTCATTTGAGTGTAGTTTTATTAGATTCATAATTTGAGGTGTAAAAAAGAGCTCTATAGCCTCTTTCGGAGACGCAATTCTTCCTTGTTGTCCTAGCCCCATTCTTTCTCGCACTATATTTTGTACAGAACGCCGATATTGTCGAGATGGCTTCGTAATATACTCTCGTCCACTTTTTGCAATGAATTTATCACATTCCGTATCATTATCATCTGGTGGATTGGCTTCAACCTCATCTTCATTCTCAGACGATGAATCAGTTCTAATTTCTTCCACATCATCATCCACTTTACTTTCCTCTAAATCTGATTCGTTCAAAACTTCTTCTAGCACTCTTTCAATGGAACTATCACGTAAACGATGTCTACTCATGTTGCTGGTTCAACAGCAGCAGAAACACTGAAAATAACAATGGTCCGCTTCATAATAATATGTCTGAAGGCAACAATGCCAAAATTCGTTTCATGGTAAGAATTTGAAACAAGAGACTCAACCTCGTAAATCTTTCCTTGCTATTACCAACGGGTGGGCTTCTAAGGCCCACAGAGAATTAAATCAAGTAAATGAATTTTAATTACATTTTTATTCCGAAATTCTGTAATGACTCAATAGTACATTCAATAACGAACAATTACCTTTGCTTTCAAGTTCATATATCAAAGGGTGTGGATACAACATAGAAAAACTGAGTCAGTGGGCCTACGAGGCCCCCCCCGTTGGTAATGCTAGGGTTAACCACCTTCGAAGTATGTGAGGGTCTTAGGTAGTGTGTATCGTGCAGAGGAGTAGAAACCAGTGCAGTAAGATTGGTCTACGTGGTCACGTGCAGAGTGGCAGAATGCACTTCATATATAGATATGCGATTTAAGGCACCATATATGAAGTTTCCCCATTTGTTGACATATCATCGCAGACTGCCCAACGTGTCCACGTGGAACAGTTACTACTTGCAGCCATGTCACAAGGCATACAGACAGTCTTCTTATATGCTACCTGTCAACAGTGGCTGGACACACACTGTCAATACAACAGGATCTGCTGCTGTTAGTGAATGCAAATACAACGCAATCAGTTTCCGAAAGAATACTTCTAAGGAACTGCAGTAAGTGGAGGCTTGGATTTTGATACTTCGCAAGAGACCATTGTGCACAGAGTCACGTACGTCATCAGTGGACCAAATTCTAAAACTGGATAGTGGTTGACTTGAGGAAACTTTATCACTTTTGAAATGAGGCGTCATGCCCATCGAGGACTTAATGTAGCGTTTAACTCACATTGTATTGCGGGTTTAGTTCGGTGCTTATTTGAGCATGCTCGGTGATCAAGTCTCCCCTGGTTTCTACATCTTCACTATGAGTCGTGAACATTTCAGTTTTGCCGGCCGCGATGGTCTAGCGGTTCTAGGCGCTCAGTCCGGAACCGAGCGACTGCTACGGTCGCAGGTTCGAATCCTGCCTCGGACATGGATGTGTGTGATGTCCTTAGGTTAGTTAGGTTTAAGTAGTTCTAAGTTCTCGGGGTGCTCAGAGCCATTTCAGTTTTCCAGTACAACAGCAGTGTTCACAGGGCTGCAACCGTATGTTCCTGGTCTGACGAACTCAGAGGCACCTGCAGCGCGGGGCAGCCGTGCGGTCAGGGGCGTCTTGTCACGGTCCACGCGGCTCCCCCCGTCTTAGTTTCGAGTCCTCCCTCGGGTACGGGTGTATGTGTTGGTTCCTTAGCGTAAGTTAGATAAGTTGGATTAGGTAGTGCGTAAGCTTAGGGACCGATGTCCTCAGCAGTTTGGTCCCATAAGCCCTTACCACAAATTTCCAATTTCTGGGGCAAGTTACTGCAAATCAGCTGGCCCGCTATATCGCCCGATCATAATATCATATAAAATGCTTTCGATTATTTCGAACAGCGAGCGAAACAGCATTCAAAAACCTCGTAATTTAGTAACTCTACGAGATCTAATGGTCAACGTGCGAGTTCAGCTGGGTACAGCGTAGCTGAAGGAACTCATGCACTGTCTTCCTCGTCGCACTGAGGCCATAATCAAGGCAGAAAGTGAAGTTACACTACTTTATGGTGATATCACCTGGAAATGACTTCTTACCTTGGTCAGGAAACCTAGAGTGTGTGACGGGTAAGCTGTGCTATCAGCTTAGCAAAACTCTGATACGAACAGTCGTCCAGGGCAGACCCAAAAGGTGTGGCCTCGCGTGCCACGAGGTTATGTATACTTATACTGCAGCGCTCTTTAGTTATGAATAAATATTTCATTTGTAACATTGTATGGCTATGCAGGGTGAATCAACCAACACGTGCACCGCAAATATTGCAGAAATGGAATGTTCATTAAAAGTGCGTTTTGCACAGAATGGATTGGTAGTCACGGGCTCTTATTGTTAGTCAATAAACAGATTGTAATAACACTTAGAAAGTGTGTTTTTGTGGAAACGCACACTGTCTTAAATGGAACGATGAGTATTGACATGAAACTATTAAAAGTAATTGGTGTTTGTTGCAGGATTTTAGCGCGAGTAATTTACGACACGTGGCATTTTGAAAAGCTTCCACACAGTCGCTTGTTTGCGCCATTCAAAAAAAGAAAGTTCAAATGTGTGTGAAATATTATGGGACTTAACTGCTAAGGTGATCAGTCCCCAAGCTTACACACTACCCAACCTAAATTATCCGAAGGACAAACACACACACCCATGCCCGAGGTAGGACTCGAACCTCCGCCGGGACCAGCCGCACAGTCCATGACTGCAGCGCGTTAGACCGCTCGGCTAATCCCGTTTGTGCCATTCGGCTAGCGTAATTCCTAGGTACGATGTTGTTTGGTTGGTCACAGTGTGGTTGTGTGTTCCTTGAGTGCCCTGCTACTTGCCAGTCAGTTAGAGTGTGACAGTTCTGGTAGTAGGACGATGGTCTTTGCCAATGCAGGAGAAGCCGACATGCTCATGGTGTATGGAGGGTGTAGGAAGAATGCAGTTAGTTCTTGTACGGTGTATGCTCCTAGGTATCCCAATGGACATCAACCATCTAGGCCATTATTTATCAGCCTCCACAACGAGATACATAAAAGTGGTAGTATAACACCTAGACAACTGCCACGCACGGGAGCACGGGTTCCATTCCCGGCTGGGGAGGGAGATTTTCTCCCCCATGGTACACAAAACAGGTCCGAACGCTGTTGCAGAGGCAACGGAAAAACCATGCGAAGTTCAGAAGAACGCGAAATCCCGAAGATTGGCTAAAATTTACAGACCCGCGAAATTTGCCACGGACTTCAATGCGAGATGCCTTTAATAGGTTCCACAACGAAACATTGTCTCGAAATTTGGTAGAAAATCCGAAGAACTTTTGGTCGTATGTAAAGTACACAAACGGCAAGACGCAGTCAATACCTACGCTGCGCAGTGCCGATGGTACTGTTACCGACGACTGTGTCGCTAAAGCGGAGTTATTGAATGCAGTTTTCCGAAATTCGAATGGTTCGAATGGCTCTGAGCACTATGGGACTTAACATCTATGGTCATCAGTCCCCTAGAACTTAGAACTACTTAAACCTAACCAGCCTAAGGACAACACACAACACCCAGTCACCACGAGGCAGAGAAAATCCCTGACCCCGCTGGGAATCGAACCCGTGAACCCTGGCGTGGGAAGCGAGAACGCTACCGCACGACCACGAGCTGCGGACTTCCGAAATTCCTTCACCAGGGAAGACGAATGGAATATTCCTGAATTTGAAACACGAACAGCTGCTAGCATGAGTTTCTTAGAAGTAGATACCTTAGGGGTTGCGAAGCAACTCAAATCGCTTGATACGGGCAAGTCTTCAGCTCCAGATTGTATACCGATTAGGTTCCTTTCAGATTACGCTGATACAATAGCTCCCTACTTAGCAATCATATACAACCGCTCGCTCACCGATAGATCTGTACCTACAGATTGGAAAATTGCGCAGGTCGCACCAGTGTTTAAGAAGGGTAGTAGGAGTAATCCCTCGAACTACAGACCTGTATCATTGACGTCGGTTTGCAGTAGGGTTTTGGAGCAAATACTGTATTCAAACATTATGAATCACCTCGAAAGGAACGATCTATTGATACGTAATCAGCATGGTTTCAGAAAACATCGCTCTTGTGCAACGCAGCTAGCTCTTTATTCGCACGAAGTAATGGCCGCTATCGATAGGGGATCTCAAGTTGATTCCGTATTTCTAGATATCCGGAAAGCTTTTGACACCGTTCCTCACAAGCGACTTCTAATCAAGCCGCCGGCCTATGGGGTATCGTCTCAGTTGTGCGACTAGATTCGTGATTTCCTGTCAGGAAGGTTGCAGTTCGTAGTAATAGACGGCAAATCATAGAGTAAAACTGAAGTGATATCAGGTGTTCCCTAGGGAAGCGTCCTGCGACCTCTGCTGTTCCTGATCTATATAACTGACCAGGGTGACAATCTGAGCAGTTATCGTAGGTTGTTCGCAGATGATGCTGTAATTTACCGTCTAGTAAGGTCATCCGAAGACCAATATCAGTTGCAAAGCGATTTAGAAAAGATTGCTGTATGGTGTGGCAGGTGGCAGTTGACGCTAAATAACGAAAAGTGTGAGGTGATCCACATGAGTTCCAAAAGTAATCCGTTGGAATTCGATTACTCGATAAATAGTACAATTCTCAAGGCTGTCAATTCAACTAAGTACCTGGGTGTTAAAATTGCGAACAACTTCAGTTGGAAAGACCACACAGATAGTATCGTGGGGAAGGCGAGCCAAAGGTTGCGTTTCATTGGCAGAACACTTAGTAGATGCAACAAGTCCACTAAAGAGACAGCTTACACTACACTCGTTCGTCCTCTGTTAGAATATTGTTGCGCGGTGTGTGATCCTTACCAGGTGGGAATGACGGAGGATATCGAAAGGATGCAAAAAAGGGCAGCTCGTTTTGTATTATCACCTAATAGGGGAGAGAGTGTGGCAGATATGATACGCGAGTTGGGATGGAAGTCATTAAAGCAAAGACGTTTTTCGTCGCGGCGAGATCTGTTTACGAAATTTCAGTCACCAACTTTCTCTTCCGAATGCGAAAATATTTTGTTGAGCCCAACCTACATAGGTAGGAATGATCATCAAAATAGAAAAAGAGAAATCAGAGCTCTAACAGAAAGATTTAGGTGTTCGTTTTTCCCGCGCGCTGTTCTGGAGTGGAATGGTAGAGAGATAGTATGATTGTGGTTCGATGAACCCTCTGCCAAGCACTTAAATGTGAATTGCAGAGTAGTCATGTGGATGTAGATGTAGAAGTCTTAAAACAAAAAGAATGTGTACTGAACCGTGAAATTGAAGCAAAATAGAAACAGTAAACAGTGGAAGCTCAAGATGTGCAGCATCGAGCATAGTTGTGTAGCTGCGACGTCGTGGTTGTGTGGCCACGGTGTTGGACTGCGAAGGGGAAGAGACGTATTCAAATCTCGCTCATGCCCCATTCCTTTCACAAAATTATGATTCTTCTGTACGGTTTTTGACATGTATTTTCTCCTTCTGCAGTCTCGGAAATTGTCATACTATACACTAGTTACAGGATACGTCATGTGCTAAGAATGTACTACTATTGCAAGTAAATATTATGAACAGTATCAGAAGACGAGATGACGCATCGACCTTTCACAGAAATGAAAACAGCAAATAAGCGGATGTGAACAATGTTACAACAAAGGAACTCGAAAGTCAAAACTTCCAAAATGGAACGCAAGAGTCGTAAGATGTGGCACTGATAGCTATGGGAGAGCCAGCAGTGGCAAAACATTTTCATATGATGTGCAAGATGTATGACGCTCGTGATATAGCCTCAGACTTCAATTCTCAGATTTCAGTTCCAAATAAAGCAGTTACTGATTGGTGTGAATATTACCGTGCCATCTGTTTAGTAAGTCATGGGTGCAAAATACTAATACGAATTCCTTACAGAAGAATGACATAGGTGGTAGAAACCGACCTCGAGGAAGATCAGTTTTGATTTCTGAGAGATATATGAACACGTGAGGCAATACCGACCGTACGAATTTTCACAGAAGATGGGGTAAGGAAAGGCAAAGCTATGTTCATAGCATTTGTGGGTTCAGAGAACGTTTTTGTCAATGTTAACTGGAGCACACTCTTTGAAATTCTGAATGTTGGACGGTGAAAATACAGGGAGCCAATGGCTATCGAAATATTTTACGCGAACTAGACGGCGGTTGTAAGAGTCAGGGATCATGAAAGGGAAGCAGTGGTTGAGAAGGGATTGACACAGGGCTGAGCAAGTATTAAAGGAAACCAAAGAAAAATTCTGAGTAAGAATAAAATTTCAGAGAGTTTCAGGTTTGCCGATAACATTGTAACTCTGTCAGTAACAGCAAAGAACTTGGGATAAATGGACGAAATGGACAGTGTCTTGAAGGGAGGATATAAGATCAACATCAGCAAAACCAAAACAGAGATAACTGAAAGTAGCTAAATTGTATCAGGTGATGCTGAGGGAATTAGATTACCAACCGACAGACTGAAGTAGTAGATGAGTTTTGTTATCTGGACAGCAAACTAGGTAACGATGGCCAAAGTAGAGAGGATATAAAATGATGATTCGCAATGGCAAAAAAGGGGTTCTGAAGAAGATAATTTCTTTAACATCGAATACAGGTTTAAGCGTTAGGAAGTTTTTTCTGAAAATATTTGTATGGATTGTTTTCAAGTATTGAAGTGAAACATAGATGGTAAACAGTTTAGACAAGAAGAGAACATAAGCTTATGAAATGTGGCGCTACACAAGAATACTGAGGATTAGGTGGGTACATCAACTAACTAATGAGAAAGTACTGAAGAGAAAGGGGGAGAAAGGGAATTTGCTGCACAACCCGAATAGAAGAAGGTATTGCTTGATAGGGCACATTCTGAGACGTCAAGGGATCACCAGTTTAGCGTTAGAGGGAAGCGTTTGGGATAAAAATCGTAGAGGCGGACCTAGATGAATACAGCAAGCAGTGTCAGAAAGATGTAAGTTGCAGAAGTTATTCGGAGATGAAGAAACTTGCGCAGGATTGAGTAGCATGGTGAGCAGTGTCAAGCCAGTCTTCGCACTGAAGACAAAAGCAACGATATCTTGCTTCCTGCATTTGAATATAGAGCTGTCTGCATCATTATTCTCCATCTTAAAACTCCCTTTCATGTATTTGTGCACTTTACTGCTGACAGAAAGACAGTACACTGAGATGACCAGCCTGACGCCACGTATTGTGGGTGCGATACAGGCTCGAATATAAGAGAAACAAGGAATTCCACGTTTCCAGCTCGATCAAGAATTTACAGTATCTCCTTATCATATCTGGCGCGTATAGACGTGGTTCCTAACTCAGGAGTAGAAATTAGATCTCAGAATCACGTATGACATGTGTGGCGTAATGTTGAGTTCATGTCGGATGTTCAAGGAGTCACCGTATGGCAACAGCTCGATGTGGTCTCCATTTACTTTTCTAAACCGCGGACCCTATCTTCATGTAGCTTATTTCTAAAGTCCTTAACGATTTTCAGGCATTTTTTGAATTATTTCAATACCTGATTTGTCTGCTCATACAGCTCCTGTGTGCAGACTGTATGGACTACGCCTAACAATACAATCAGTTGGCTGTGAGTTTCTCTAAAGTTACATAAAGGACACTTTAAACTGACTGTCTACTATAACGGCTACGCTTCAAACACAAGTTCTGAACAACAGAAAGGAATGCGTGTGTGTGTGTGTGTTTGTGGTGAGCAGTAGATGGAGTTTAATGAACCTTTCCGCTGATTCATTGACTGTTCCCACAGAGTTGGTAACGTTGATTTCTTAAGTCTGTTTCCAGATATAACTCTAACTTTTCGGGACGTATGTTTCTTTCATTGTGTCAAACTACGGTAAATTTGATTTCGACAATATTCCTTTCATACCCTACATGAATGTCCAAATATCGACTTTGTTATCGAAAGCTAATGCTCTGAACCCTAACACCATTATCAGTGTGAGAGCATACTCGAGAATCATCACAATTACCGTAAACAGCTCCTACACCATGTTTAAAACACGGAAGTTAAGGGGAGGTTTACTATATTTTGGTTCAAAACATAAATTTTTTTTAAATTACATTTTTGGATTCATAAAAGTGTTTCGAATGCACCCCTGAAACGGTTTTTCCGAATACGGAACGGAAATGTTGGTTATTCGTGGTTGAACCAAAAAATGCACCTGCCTGAAATCGGCCTTCTCCACGCACCAGTTTTTTTCGGGAATTTCGACTTTGTAGCAGGGAAAAACTATTCCACGTGCTTTCCCAAGGATCAAGTAATCAAGGAGCTTACGACGTACTACGGCTTGGCAATCCGACGGCATACCAGTTCGGTGCAACAGATGAAGAAGGCAATTTGGGCAACGTATTTCCACAAGTGTTCGACGGATGGCCAACCACAACACCAAAATTGTCCGGTTTGGGAAACTAGTTGCAGAGGCTACCGGACATCTGAACGAATAGCAACACGACCAGCCGCTCTCCAAAGAAGTTCAAAAAGTGATTCATACGATCTACGAGGCCCTCTCGGAGGACGCGTTATTGTACCGGTGCTTGGGAGGACACAGACAAAATTCAAATGAAAGTTTGAACGCGTGTATTTGGAAGTTAGCCCCCAAGAATTTGCATTCTGATGCGAAGACTGTGGAGATTGCGACTTTCCTGGCAGTGAGCAGCTTCAACGAAGGGTAATCAGCAATTCTGAAGACCATGACAACGATGGACGTCACCCTGGGACCCTATTTGCCGCAGTTCGCCAAGCATTCGGACGATCGAATGCCGGACATTTGCCAAGCCGGAAATTTGTCACGCCGGACATTTGCCACACTTGCCCTTCGCCAGGTAGCTTGAGAAGCGATCCCTCAGGTAAGGGACGCCCTTCCTCATACTACTTCTGTCCGCTTTCAAACCGCTGTCTCCACATCTTACTCGATACAACCAGTACGTAAGGGACCTTCTTTTTCGACATCTTGGTCAAATACAGAGCTTCTTTTCCAAAATCGAAATATTTATAACTTTTGGGAAACGAAAGCAAACGATTATGTCAGTATGTAATTAGTTCTGCCAAGTATAAATATAGATTCCTCTGTCTGTACGGTAACTTCCTTTCACGTTTACTGATTGCGATAGAAACAGTCCATCAGCATGGGAGCAACAAGAAAGGAACGATGAAACGAGAATGCAAATGTACGCTAATCATTTCTTTTTTATCACTGCATTTGTGCCTACTTTAATTACTACAACTGCATACGCAAAAGACAACAGGGAAAGAATAAATGGGTTTGTGAATGTTTGAAAAGAAGAGCGACATACTCCATATTAATTTACTCTCTAAAAACATTAGTTAATAAAGTGTAGCGGGACAATGTTAGAAATAAGAAAATGAAGTAATAGAGAATGCTACGCTTGTAACGTACGTTGTTGTTCTACATTGTTTAGCTCTGGTATTTACAGGGTCACAGAGAAAGCATCTTAGGTTCTGGAGGGAAAAGCCGTAATTGTAATTATCTGCACTACAACAGAAACAAGGACAACTTACGGAAAAATAATGTAAGCTCACAATCGACATTGAAGCAGATAGTTCCTGTAACTTAGTATGGGCAGAGGTTATATTCGACAACCGGAATAAATTAATAACTGGCTCCTTTCAGTGACCCCCCGTCTCAGATGAAACAGTTGCTGAACAGTTCAAAGAAAAGAAAACTTGAGTCTTATCACAAATATGTACCCTACTCATAGAATAATAGTTGGCAGTTACTTCAATCTACCTTCCGCGTGTTGACAAAAATACATTTTCATACCCTATTGTAAATAGAAAACAACTTCCGTAATTGTTCTAAATGCTTTTTTAAAATTATTTTTAACAATTAGTTGACGAGGCCATTCAAATTGTAAATGGTTACGAAAACACCCTTGACCTCTTAGCCACAAATAATCCTGAGCATCACGACGGATACAGGGATTAGTGAACACGCAGTCGTAGAGAGGTTCAGTTCCGTAACAAAGAAATTCACCAAAACTAAAGGCGAAATATATCTATTTATAAAAGCAGCTAAAAATTCGGGTGACGTCTTTCTAAGAGATAGTCTCCAATCCTTCCAGACTATGTAAATGAAGACCATATGTGGTTTAAGTTCAAAGAAATGGTATCAACAGCACTCGAGATATTCATACCAAATAAATTAATAAGAGACGGAACTGATCCCCCATGGTACACAAAACAGGACAGAAAGCTGTTGCAGGAGCACCGCAAAAGGCACGTATAATTTAGACGAACGCAAAATCTCCAAGATGGGTGAAGTTTTACTGAAGCTCGAAATTTGGTGCAGATTTCAATGCGAGATGCATTTAATAGTTTCCACAACGAAACTCGCTCTAGAAATGTGGCGGAAAATCGAAAGAGATACTGGTCCCATGTTAAGTAAACCAGCGGAAAGGCTCAGTAAGTACCTTTACTGCGCGACAGCGAAGGTAATGTTACTGATGACAGTGCCACTAAAGTGGAGTCAGTAAATGCATTTTCGGAAATTCCTCCACCAAAGAAGACGAAGTAAATATTCCAGAATTCGAAATGAGAACAGCTGCAAACATAATTTAGAACTAGATATCCCTGGTGTTGCAAAGCAACTGAAATTACACTGTCAGTGACAGAGGAAATGATCAAATATCTTTTCAAAGAGTCTCTAATCTATAAGAAAAGTAGGTCTAATACATTTGTTTCTGATGTTCTTTAGTAACAATTAATTTTCAGTAGGAAGCTCCTTGCTTTTACTGACCTGTTTAAAGATAATCAACAATTTAGTAAGAAATTTTAATTTTTAAAGGACTATATCTAAATGTACTTAAGTAGATTTACATCTACTATAAATGTTTGCAGCTAAACTTAAATAAAAAAATCTGAGGTGCCAAAATTGTCAACCTTAGCATCAGATCAGTTTTGGGATGTCAATTTTAGGTGCAATTCAAAGGTTCAGTTCCCATTTTCTTTTACGAATGCGTATACTATCAGTTTAACAAACCATGATATTTTAGGTGATAGTTGCGATTCTGAAGCTTCAGAAAATTGTTTTAGAACTCACAATTATTTAATAGTATGGCCATAATATTGGAAGGCAAAAAAAAGTTATCTTAACGCGACAACAATAGGGATACTTTTGTGAGGCTTGTAACACTCTCTAATTTTTACATTAAAGGCTGATTCGCATCACAGTTCGCACAGTCTTTGAACCGTGAAAATGATAAATGACCTTCTACCATTCTGGCGTGAGTAAAATCAGCCTAAACACGCTGAACTAATGTACACTCTATTTACAATTACAACTTAATGGTTGAAATGGCTCTGAGCACTATGGGACTTAACTTCTGAGGTCATCAGTCCCCTAGAACTTAGAACTACTTAAACCTAAATAACCTAAGGACATCACACACATCCATGCCCGAGGCAGGATTCGAACCTGCGACCGCAGCGGTCGCGCGATTCCAGACTGTAGCGCCTAGAACCGCTCGGCCACTCCGGCCGGCTACAACTTAATATTAGCTCCGATAATGCTGCTTCAATGTTTTAATAATTTTTTATCTCAGTAGCATGCGAGGACTCAGTGGTCTTCATAGTTTTTAATACATTATTTTTAACGTATTTTAGTCCAGTTTCTGAATATGGGCAATGGATTTCAAGCAAGGCCTAATGTAGGCAGTCTCTTTACGATTTTCTCTATCCTGTCGTCCAGCTTCAAGTACTTCTTCTTCCTCTTCTTACCTTCAAGATTCATTTCCAATTTCATGTACATGCATTTTGTGAGCTCTGCTTCCTTTTTCAAGCACTGCACCAAATAGTTGATTTTAGGGTGAGGGCTTCCAATAATACTATTTATTTTGTTGTGCCACCCTTCAACAGCATTCGTCGTTCGGTGCCTTTTTCTGTAACAGTCCCACATTTCTATTGCGATATCCTCATTCTCTAGCCAGTTATCCACAAAGTAGTCAAAAAATTGAGAGAACCTTCCGTTATCAGGAACTTCTGCATGAATCTCAGTCCATCCATTGCTTACGTCCTCCAGTTTTACAGCTTCCAGCGCTGCACACATGCTGACGTGAAGTCTTAAATCCTCGTTCTAGCGGTACTCCTCAGTTAGACCGAGAATTCGAGTTCTTCTTTATCAACTCTTCTTCATTTGGAAACAGAATTCATTTATTTCAGTTGTGGGAAAAACTTGACGAATGGCCGATATCGCAGTTACCTCAAAGTCCATCTTTACTTGTTTAGGACACCACTCAGAGACTGTGTAACGCCGGAAATGCATATCCTCCTATTTCCATCTATTGTACTATAGATTTTTCGTTATTTTGTTACCCGAAGATATGAAATTTCTGTCTCTTTATATATTGTAATTGTTTTACTATTTGTATATATATATATGCATTTATGTCGATGTATAATTTGTTTGTTTTGTGGATATTATTTGTATTTTTATGCTGGGTCTGGCCTAGGGAAAACTATGCTATCGAACGAATACATCGATAGGTCGTGTGGAGAACCAAAGTGTTTAGGATCTTTGGTAGTGTTAACTCTGTCGCGTGGAGCGCGGGCAGGGAGAGGGAGTCTGGCTGGAGTAGTGCGGTTGAGCAGGTGTGTTGTGTGACGCTCCCGCGAGTTGCCGCGCTTTCAGGGTTTGGCAGCATGTAATTGCGCTCGACTGGCTAAAATAGTTTCTAGCACGGTGTCGCGGACGGGAAGCATTAGCTGGCACACATCAAGAGCCCGTTTCGCCTGGTGACCGTGTCGAGAAGAAGGCGCGCCAGCATCCAGCTTCTGCAACAGCGACGGCCGACAATGAGTGACTGTCGCCACCTCCTCGATCGACGATTTCAAACCTTCAATCAACCAACAAGGAAGACTAAAAGCACGTAAAGTTTCAGAACTGTATGGCAGACCTCAGCTTTTCAAACTGTTCCATTTGCCTCGCATAATTACAGCAACTTAGCATGAACCTTTGTTGCCCATTGTCCCAATTGCATTGCCAAGCAGGGTCCCTTCCTTTTCCGAAATGAACCCGAGTGTCGTTGAAATTCAGACGCCAGCATTAAAGTACGATCATTCCATTTCACTGCTTTAATTTCAAAGTTCAGTTTAAGTAGTCATAGCTGGCTACAATATTTAGATTACACAAGCACAAATTAAGAGTGCGAGTTTTGTTACCGTATTTTAGCTTACCTGTGACTGCAGCTCAGCTTGGTACGTACTAAATTTTACTATTGTTAATTGTTCAGAATCATTTAATTCAAGTTCAAAGTTAAATCTCTTATTTCTAAATTGCGTAGATTCAAGTTGCTTTTGAAATGATTGTTGAGGTAGTCCAAGACTAACCGTATTTTACTGAATTTCGATGTGCTTCAGAAATAAAGCTCACTATTAACTTCAGTCACTAAATTAACTTTCGATTTTCCGGTTTTGTTAATTCTTTTGCTAAATTAAGTCAGAGTGTAGCGAAATTTATTACTTCTGACAAACTTTCAGTTTTCACACTACACGTGTCAACCTTCAGTTCCCATGCTTCTAGTGCTAATTATATGTGTAATAACCTTTCTTTTTCGGTTACTATAGTAATTGTCCATAGGACTGGCGACCGTAATTTTCTCCAAATCTCAAATATCTAATTAATTGTTAACTTAACGGCCGCACATTCACTTTCTTTATTAACTTTACCCCTTTTCAAAATTAATTTCCACCAGTTTCATTGGCATTTTTCCTTTCATAAAGATGTAACCCTTTCCTCCCTCTTTACCGACAGATTAACTTCGGTGACGATTGCTTTTTCCAAATTTCCATTAGGTACACACGGTTTAATTTTTCACAGTCATTAAGGTCGATAAGTGGGCGGGAGGTTACAACCGCCTGTTTTATCAGACGAAACAGACGAACATTTGTGTCTTTCTTCTTATTAGGGAGCAGTGCAAATACAGTAGGAAGAATGTTTGTTTCTTTAATCAGACCTCCTAAGTCTACGTGTATGGTGTAGATCTGTGCAAACTGCTTGCTGCATCTCTTAAATGCTCCATCCATAAAAAAATGGGAACACGTTTTTAAACTTTCTTTTCCTTTGCTTCCACTAAAAATCATTATTCTCACCTCTAATCTATCGTCTTCCAGAAGAAAACTACTTCCATCTCCCATTTTTAATAGGTCTTCATGAAGATCAATTTCATAAAAGTTCTTAGGCTCTTGTTGGTTCCCCCACTCTTGACTCCATCGACGACGCACGGTTCTCTTCATAGATTCTGAATTAGGCATCACTGTTACAAAGTCATAAACTTTATTATGTAGATTTCCCATTTTATCCGCGTATATCTCCGATAACTGTGTAGTTTCTTCTCGAGACCTTCTCTTCACTCTTTCACCTTGCTTTCTCACTTTCAGAGCTGCATCGTCAGGTGGTCCACAGAGATGTTTTAATACGCTCAACACTTCTCCGTTCCTCGAAAGCTGCTTTCCCTTGGAATGATCCGCTTTTCGGCGTAAACACATCCATGTAACAACACCTTCTTTAGATTCCCTCTGTTTAAGATACGCGTAACCTTTGTAATGAGCAGGAGGCCGGCCCTTGTTCGTTGTAATAACTTCCATACTGATGGTCACGTTAGGAACTTCGAAAGCAAACTGGGCCGGCGGGTGAGGAGGAGGAGGAGAAGGAGCAGGAGGAAGAGAAGGGAGGGGGGGGAGACAAGGGACCGAACTCTTCGGAGCAGGTAAAACCGTGGCAAATGTCCGCCGTGGCAAATGTCCGGACACCGACGATCACCGGATTCAAGCAGCCCAAAACCGCTTGTCACCGGCCGTACGAGCGGCTCTGGAGCAGCGCAGAATGGCCCAGATCGAGCAGAACGCCCTCTATGAGGAAGAGGAAGGACTAGTTTGTGGATACGGAATAGCAGATTGAACGTAAGTTGCATAATATTGTATTTTTATGTAGTCAAAACTTCAAACGCGGTTTTCTGGAAATGACCTTTTTTTTAATCGTATAGTATGGTAACTTCAAATCTACTGAAATGATTGGCATGATTCTTTGCTTCCGACGAAGCTAACTAAATTGTCTAGGCGTTATACCACTTTTATTCCGATCCATCAACTATAAATATTCTTACTTGGCCGACGAAGTTGAAAAATCGATGAAAAAAACATTATTTTTTTTCAAATGGCTGCCGTTTTGTTTCTCATGGCCCAAATAACTTAAGCAAGGTACAACTGCTAAAGAATCTTATATACGTCGCTAACGTCAACTCAAATTTGATTTCAGACGAGGCGGCTGACCTCTGAAGATCTACATCGAAATTTTGTTTCGTTCTGACGGCACTTCCGTCTTTGCTCTTCAGCATTTCCGATCGAAAAATTATCAGTTTGTAGAGGAAATATCAATACACATTTTGACCAAATTTGACATTGATATCTATAACACATCCCGAGAAAAAAATTCTCAAAAAACATGCTTTTTTTCGGGCAAAGATAGTAAACCTCCCCTTAAGAGAAATACTTTCAATTTTTTCCTTTTTTATCCCCAATACTGCCTCTAACTGTGACGCACAGCCACAGACGATAATGACTGAATTAAAAACTTCATTCCTTGTGACGGAGAATCATCACCATCTTTGCTACTTAACATCTGCGACGAGCGAAGCTTTCGACAATAAGCAGTGGCTGGAGGCTTCAATAACCGTTGTGTAGCAACAGTCTGAGACAGCTCGTGAACGCTTACGGATCGTTTGCTGTGTCGAAGTAATTGCTGACGAAGACTATCGCTGTAAGTGTGAATTATGTTTCGTTTCGTAGTTCACCTATGTTGCCAATCATGTTTTATGTGGGAGATTACACAGGGGTGGACAAAAATATAGAAACAGCTCGAGAAGGAAATGCTTGAACATAAATGCTGATGCCAGTCAAGTCAGTAGGTTGCACTGTTTTATTTGACCAGGAGCGGCATCTGTGCAGGGTCGTCTGCATGTTGCAAGTGTCAGTCGCGAGCAGAACAAAGTTCTCTACAGTTGAGCGTGTATTGTATCGAAGTTAGGTGAACTGAAGCGTGGAAAGATTTTCAAATCCTTAGTGCACGTACGGTGGGTGCTTCCGTAACCAACGTAGCCGAAACGTTTGATGTCTCAACAGGCACCGTATAGAAGATTAGACTTATTCCGCATACAGGGAACGAAAATTTAGGGTTGAGTGTTCGTGACAGACGGTCACTGAAGAGGATCGTAACGAAAAATAAAAATAAAGTCACTGTAGAACAGAATTTCTCAGTCAGGACCCCTGTCAACAACAGGAAAGGGAATCCATAACCAGACAATTATAGTAGTCCGTCATCAGGCCACAAGTGGCCTTCCGGGACCATCAGACCGCCGTGTCATCCTCAGCTGAGGATGCGGATAGGAGGGGTGTGTGGTCAGCACACCGCTCTCCCTGTCGTTACGATGGTTTTCTTTGACCGGAGCCACTACTGTTCCGTCGAGTAGCTCCTCAATTCGCATCACGAGGCTGAGTGCACCCCGAAAAATGGCAACAGCGTATGACGGCCCGGATGGTTACCCATCCAAGTGCCGCCACGCCCGACAGCGCCTTCGGTGATCTGACGGGAAACGGTGTATCCATTGCGGCAAGGCCGCTGCCCAGACAGTTATAGGGCGAGCTGGGATTACGAAACCATTCGTCAGCGAAGCAAATGGCCACAAAAGGACGACGTGGAAGGAATTCGTTTGGTCCTACGAATCAGGTTTCACACTATTTCCAACTTGTGGCCGAGTTTACATCAGAAGAGCGAAACACAGCGGATGTTTGGCGATCATTTAAGCAGCCATGTAGTGGTATTCCAAGTGTCCCATGGTTACTCTGGAGTGTTGCACGTCTGCCAAGGGTTATGGAACTATTTCGGCTCTTCAGATTCATCCAACGGTACACGTTTGTCCCCCAGTGCTGATGCTGTGTTCCTAGATGGCAGGATCCGTCTTCACAAAGATCTCACCAGATCTCAGTGTTGTTGAGGTTTTGTGGTCTGCTATGGATAGACCGCAGTTAGCTAAACTTGCCACTATTTTGATGGAAAACTTGTATAAGATTCCCTTGCAAGCCGTACGGAACATATATGTCTCCATTCCGAGACGAACAGAAGTAATTTTGTATGCAAACAGGTTTCCTACGTTGTATTACATATGACGAAGTGTTGTGATTGTTGTGGACTGGCAAGACAGCCAATTCACTATGACGGGAAGCCGAAAGGCACTCGTTTAAGCTCACGCAGGCTGGCGTGAGGTCTGGAACAGGACAAGGTCTTGAGACTAGCAAAAAAAGGTACGTAGCTTCTGGAATACTTAACTTTAATCCATAATTGGTGAACATCGCTCTTGACGGTACATGTTTTACAGAATCAATATGGACTGGTAATGGCGCCTTGCTAGGTCGTAGCAAATGACGTAGCTGAAGGCTATGCTAACTATCGTCTCGGCAAATGAGAGCGTATTTGTCAGTGAACCATCGCTAGCAAAGTCGGCTGTACAACTGGGGCGAGTGCTAGGAAGTCTCTCTAGACCTGCCGTGTGGCGGCGCTCGGTCTGCAATCACTGATAGTGGCGACACGCGGGTCCGACGTATACTAGCGGACCGCGGCCGATTTAAAGGCTACCACCTAGCAAGTGTGGTGTCTGGCGGTGACACCACAGTGATATTGGTGTTTCCGTATTTTTGTCCACCGTCCACATCTCAAGTCATGTTGTAGATACCGCCTTTCGTTAGTTCGTTGCGGTCCTTCACCATGTGCACTGAGATCGCCTTTTGGCTTTCTATCCGTTTTTGGCTTTCAGTAACAATAGCGGCCTTTCACGCCGAGCTACGTAAGTCAAGTGATGTTTTATATACCAGTTACAGTTGATTTGCGTTAATTTCGTGTTTACGATATATTGAAACTAACGTGATACCCTTGTTGACTGGTTGTTTAGTTTCGTATCTTTTATTATTATTGTGTTATTGTTGCTGTTATTTTATACTTGAGAAATCCGCCATTTCTTGGAGTTGTTTCCCAAGCTGTCAATACTTACTATTAAACGCTGGTACAATTCTGTGGTTGATATTTATATCTTCGCGCCATGGTAACGTGTAACGTTGAGCTATGTAAGTCAAGTAACGTTTTATATTCAAGACATAGCTGATCTGTGCTAATTTTAGGTTGTTTGGATTTTTAAGACTAATTTCATACGTCATTGCCCAGTTGTTTAGTTTATTTATAATCATTGACATGTTACTGTTGTTGTCTGCAGCTCGTGGTCGTGCGGTAGCGTTCTCACTTCCCGCGCCCGGGTTCCCGGGTTCGTTTCCCGGCGGGGTCAGGGATTTTCTCTGCCTCGTGATGACTGGGTGTTGTGTGATGTCCTTAGGTTGGTTAGGTTTAAGTAGTCCTAAGTTCTAGGGGACTGATGACCTGAGCTGTTAAGTCCCATAGTGCTCAGAGCCATTTTGTTACTGTTGTTGCTTTAGATTTTAGAGATCAATAGTTCCTAGGAGTTGTCTCGTAAGCTTTCAATATTTTCTATTAAGTGTTGGTACACTCTTGTATGTGATGTTGCGTTGGTCAAAGCCGACAGATGGTATCGAACCCTCTCGTTGATCCGAAGAACGATGGCGGAAAGGTGAAGAAGAGGTATTAAAATTATGGAAGAAAGGATGTAAATGATTAGATTCGCAGGCGATACTGTCGTCCTCAGTGAACGTATGAAGCAATTACAGGATCTGTTGAAAAGACGAACCGGCTAATGAATTCAGCGTGTAATACACTGGGAGTACACCAAACAAAGACGACAGAAATGACGAAGGTCAGAAATGAAATGAGTGACAAACTCAACTTCAAAAGTAGTGATTTGTTACCTTCGAAGCAAAATGACGCATGACGGAGGCAGCAAGGAACACAGAGACCGGACAAAATGCATCTAACTCTAAGATCACTGAAAAGGAAGAAGCTAAGGCATAGAAAACTGCTGAAGTATGTCTGTATGAATGGCTAGTGGTGGAGGTGAGTGGAACATCAGACACGGCGAAACCTGCCAAGCGCAAGCAGCAGCTGAAATACGCTACTAAATGGTTGAAATAGCTGTGAGCATTATGGGACTAAACTTCTGAGGTCATCAGTCCCCTAGAACTTAGAACTACTTAAACTTAACTAACCCAAGTACACCACACACATCCATGCCCTAGGTAGCATTCGAACCTGCGACCGTAGCGCCTAGAACCGCTCGGCCACCCCGGCAGGCAAATACGCTACTACTTGGTCTCTTTACACTAGACAACTTTTTTCCACTTTAACATAACATCACAAAATGAGAGTCGATCTCTAATACGAATTAGCATTTACATATATATTTTTGAAAACAGAATTTTTCCCCTACATTATAATTCCTCTTCACTTTCTTTGAGGGTAGCTATTTCATCAGTGAATCTCGTCAGTGATATCTACTCACCCCCAATTTTAATCCAACTCTGGAAATTTTCCTTTATTTTCGTCATTATGTCTTCGATGTATAGATTGAACAGTAGGTGCGAAAAACTACGTCCTTGTCTTATACCCATTTCAATCCTTTCACTTCGTTCTTCGTCTTCAACTCCCATTTTTCCCTCAGGGTCTTTGTACTTATTATATGTTACTCGTTTTCCCTATACTTTACCTCTTTTTTTCCTCAGGATTCCTAACATCGTGCACCATTTGACGCTGTCGATCGCTTTTTCTAAATAGACAAATCCTATGAACGTGTCTTGATTTTTCTTCAGTCTTGGTCACATTATCAAACGCAATGTCAAACTGCCTCTCTGGTGGGTTTACCTTTCATAAGGCCAAACTGATCGTCGTCTAACACATCCTCAATTGTCTTTTCCATTCATCTGTATATTCGTCTGGTCAGCAACTTGGATCAATGAGCCGTTAAGCCGATTGTGCTTTAATTCTCGCACTTGTCAGCTCTCGCAGTCTTCGGAATTGTGCGGATGTTACTTTTCTCCAAGTCAGACGGTAAATCGCCAGCCTCATATATTCTAAACTCGAACGTGAATATTTCGCCCATGATTTTAGGAATTCCGGTGGTATATTACTTATTCCTTCTGCCTTACGCGATCTTCCAAAGCTCTTTTAAATTCTGGTTCTAAGACTGGAGTCGCTACTTCTTCTACATCGGCTCTTGTTTCTCCTTATATCACGTCATAAGACGCACCCCCCCCCCCCCCCCCCAGAAGAGGCTTTCAATGTATTCCTTCCACCCATCCGCTCTGCTCCCTCTCCTCTGCCTTTTACAGTACCGCCATTGCTTTTAATTTCACCGAAGTTTGTTTTGACTTTTCTATATGCTGAGTCAGTCCTTCCAACAAGCATTCCTTTTTCAATTTCTTCATATTTCCCATGCAAACATTTACAAGTTGTACCTCCCGCACCTGTGCTTCCGTATTCCCGAATTTTTCTGAAAATTCTTGTGCTTCATTTTCCATGAACCAACTGAAGTGTTTCTTCAGTTATCCATGGTTTCTTCACAGTTACCTTCTTTGTACCAATGTTTTTCTTCCCAACTTCCGTGATTGGATATTACATTTCTGCGGTACTGTCTACTGATGTAAACCTTACCACAGTATCTATAGACTCAGAGGACTTCAAGCCTATGTCTTCAGGCCTTAGCACTTCCGTATCCCACTTCTTGGCGCATTGATTCTTCCTGACTAGTTTGTTAAACTTCAGCCAATTCTTCACCACTGCTAAAATATGATCTGAATCTATATTTGATCCTGCATACGCTTTACAACCCAGTATCTGATTTCGGAATCTCTGCCTGACCAGAATATTCGCTACTACTAGCTGATGTTTATTGCTGAACTCAGCTGGTCTTTTTCATCTCATTCCTTCTGCCCTAGACATCTGCCCGCCCTTCTCTCTCTTTGAAAAATCCGTTGGCATAACGAGGGTGAATTCTCATCCTGGAAGTCTTGGTTGCTTACTTCTGCTCCAATAAGCGGCTATCGTACGCCAACAGTTAGGTGTAGTACCCCATTTACTTTTTAAATCGACATCTTCGTGGAATAAACCTGTTCCAATCAAATTTTTCTTTCTTAAGTCTCTCGTCTGTATATTAATGCGCATTGCTGCAGGCAAAGAGATTTCCCACTATGGCAATCAGTCCGTGCGTCAAATGCTCAAGGCTGAACGCAGAAGAAAATTTGAATATGTCAGATGGAAGGTCTTTCACAATTGACTTTGGTCACGGGTTCCTGTCTGCTTTATCTGTACCTGATTTTTCACTCGTGAGTAGAAATAGGGTCTCAAAGCCACGTATGACTCACATAAATGAATGAAGGAGACTTATAGGATGCAGAAAGTGCAACCTTATGTCAACGGTATGATGTAGCCACCCGTTTAATTTTTTAAATCAGCATCTCTATGCTCAGCCGGTTTGCTTGTGAACATGGTAATGATTTTCTGATGTTCCTTCATTTGTTTCATTGCCTTATTTACGTACTCTTCTAACTTCTGTCTAGAGATTAACTAGTTCGGTCTGACAGTACAGTATATTAATAGAATGAGACTGTGTGTTTTCTTACTCTTTAAAATGTGTGTCTACAATTGATACTCAATTTACTAATTACAGAAAGCGTAAAACACACAGGAGATTGGATATAACGACCCGCCGACATCTAGGTCGTTAGAGACGGAGCACAAGTTCAGATGGCGTGAGCTTCACATTTAGTCCGACGAAACCTTTCTTCGATTCATTACCTCTGCTAACAGTGTCAAACCTGTAGATATCTTAAGTCTGTTTCCACATACTACGCATAATTTTCGGTATCTGACATTTCTTCAGGTTGTCTAATTATGGTAAACTAGTTGTTGGCAATACTTTATTATATTATCGTTCATGTATGTCGAACTAAGGTCTTTGATATCGAAAGATAGTGCTCTCAACCCTAACACCATTAGCAGTATGATTGCATGCACGATATTCATCTCACTTACCGTAAGTAGATCCAATGTTAGATTTAAATTATGAAGGTTGAGGGAAATGCTTAATATGTCTTCCTGTTTTATCTACATCACTACAACTTCCGGCGATGCTTAGTCACAGACGATAATGTGTGGATTAAAAAATTGATGTCATGCGATGGAGACGTACCGCCTTCACTCTTAACTAGCGACGAGTGACGCTGTCAGCAATAAGGAGTGGTTGGAGGCTCCAATAACCGTTGTGTAGCAACAGTCTGAGACAGATCGTGAACGCTTACGGATCGTTTGCTGTGCCGAAGTAATTGCTGACGAAGACTATCGCTGTAAGTGTGAATTATGTTTCGTTTCGTAGTTCACCTATGCTGCCAATCATGTTTTATGTTGGAGTTTACACAGGGGGTGGACAAAAATATAGAAACAGCTGGAGAAGGAAAGGCTTGAACATAAGTGGTGATGCCAGCCAAGTCAGTAGGTTGCTCTGTTTTATTTGACCAGGAACGGCATCTGTGCAGTGTCGTCTGCATGCTGCAAATGTCAGTCGCGAGCAGAACGATGTTCTCTACAGTTGAGCGTGCATTGTATCGAAGATACGTGAATTGGAGCGTGGGAAGATTTTCAAATTCTTAGTGCACGTACGGTGGGTGCTTCCGTAACCAACGTAGCCGAAATGTTTGATGTCTCAAAAGGCACCGTATAGAAGATTAGACTTATTCCGCATACAGGGAACGAAAGTGTAAGTTGAGTGTTCGTGACAGACGGTCACTGAAGAGGATCGTGACGAAAAATAAGAGGACGACAGCTACGAAAGTCACTATAGAACAGAATTTCTCCGTCAGGACCCCCGTCAACAACACGAAGGGGAATCCATAACCAGACTGTGATAGGGCGAGCAGGAATTCCAAAACAATTCATCAGCGAAGCAAATGGCCACAAAAGGACGACGTGGAAGAAATTCGTTTGGTCCTACGAATCAGGTTTCACACTATTTTAATCTTGAGGCCGAGTTTACGTCAGAAGAGCGAAACACAGCGGAAGTTCCTACGAATCAGGTTTCACACTATTTTAATCTTGAGGCCGAGTTTACGTCAGAAGAGCGAAACACAGCGGAAGTTCGGTTATCATTCAAGCAGCCATGTCGTGGTATTCCAAGTGTCCCATGGTTACTCTGAGGTGTTGCACGTCTGCCAAGGGTTATGGAACTACTTTGGCTGTTCATATTCATCTAACGGTACACGTTTGCCCCCCCAATGCTGATGCAGTGTTCCTAGCTGACAGGATCCCTCTTCACAAAGACCGCACCCTTTTGTGAGCACCAGAGTGAACTGTCGCATCTCCCCTAGCCACGACGTTCACCAGATCTCAGTCTTGTTGAGATTTTGTGGTCTACCATGGAGAGACCGCAGTTATCTAAAATTGCGACTATTTTGAAGGAAGACTGGTATAAGATTCCCTTGAAAGCCGTACAGAACCTATGTGTGTCCATTCAGAGACGAAAAGAAGTAGTTTTCTGTGC
Source organism: Schistocerca serialis cubense (assembly GCF_023864345.2). Taxonomy (NCBI): domain Eukaryota; kingdom Metazoa; phylum Arthropoda; class Insecta; order Orthoptera; family Acrididae; genus Schistocerca; species Schistocerca serialis. Next base: position 1,157,533,157 of record NC_064638.1, on the reverse strand, counting down.
CAACAGGTACATATGACGAAGTATTCGTTATTGCCATACTGGCGTGTCAACCTGCGTGATGTTATGGGGTGCCATTGGTTACACGTCTTCGTCACCTCTTGTTCTCATTGACGGCACTTTGAACAGTGGACGTTACATTTCAGATGTGTTACGACCCGTGGCTCTACCCTTCATTCGATCCCTGCGATATCCTACATTTCAGTAGGATAATGCAAGACGGCATGTTGCAGGTCCTGTACGGGCCTTTCTGGAACAGAAAATGTTCGACTGCTGCCCTGGCCAGCACATTCTCCAGATCTCTCACCAATTGAAAACGTCTGGTCAATGGTGGCCGGGCAACTGGCTCCTCACAATACGCCGATCACTACTCTTGATGAACTGTTGTATCGTGTTGAAGCTGCATGGGCAGCTGTAACTGTACACAACATCCAAGCTCTGTTTGACTCAATGCCTAGGCGTATCAAGGCCGTTATTACGGCCAGAGGTGGTTGTTCTGGGTACTGATTTCTCAGTATCTATGCACGCAAATTGCGTGAAAATGTAATCACATGTCAGTTCTAGTATAATATATTTGTCAAATGAATACCCATTTATCATCTGCATTTCTTCTTGGTGTAGCAATTTTAATGGCAAGTAGTGTATCTTCGCGCCATGGCAACATGTAACGTTGAGCTATGTAAGTCAAGTAATGTTTTATATACAAGGCAAAGCTCATTTGTGCTAATTCTACGTATTTTGTAATATTAAGACTAACGTCAAATCGTCATACCCCAGTTGTTTATTTTTTTATTATCATTGTGATGTTATTGTTGTTGCTTTATACTTTGGAGATTTATAGTTTCTAGGAGTTGTCTCGTGAGCTTGCAATATTTTCTATTAAGTGTTGGTACTCTCCTGTATGTGATGTTTTTATGTTTCCGTCATGGGAATGTGTAGCATAGGGCCGATTAATATGACGTCGTTGGTCAAAGCCGACAGGTGATGTCCAACCCTCTCGTTGATCTGAAGAACGATAGCGGAAAGGTGAAGAAGCGTTATTAAAATTATGGAAGAAAGGATATAAATCATTTGATTCGCAGGCGATACTGTCGTCCTCAGTGAACGTGTGAAACAATTACAGGATCTGTTGAAAAGACGAACCGGCTAATGAATTCAGCATGTAATACACTGAGAGTACACCAAACAAAGACGACAGAAATGACAAAGGTCATAATTGAAATCAGTGACAAACTCAACTTCAAAAGTAGTGATTTGTTACCTTCGAAGCAAAATGTCACATGACGGAAGGAGCAAGGAACACAAAGACCGGACAAAATGCATCTAACTCTAAAATCACAGAAAAGGAAGAAGCTAAGGGACAGAAAACTGCTGAAGTATGTCTGTATGAATGGCTAGTGTTACTGTTTGCTCGATGAAGAAGAATGGCGCAGCTGTGAAGTGTTCCTTCTGCGAACCTCCCTCATTCACATTTTCACTATCTCCCACTTGTTCCCGATAATCCCAAACGCAAATGTTGCCCCTCTTCACTTTCACAAATATGTGGAGAAGTTGCTGCGTAAGAGAAAACGACGATTCTCAGGTAGTTGGAATTTCGCTCGATCCGGTCCAATACCTCAACAGCAACTTCTTGGCGGAACTGCAAATTATTTCGCTGCATTGCTTCCACAACTTGAATCTTAGAAGCGTGCAAGGGAAACAGATGATGCAGTACATTGTCAACGGTTCTGCGAGGGTTGATCAGTTCTCGAGATACTCGGCAACTGACTTAGATGGCCTTGTCTGGGAGTCTCTCTAATCTCCTCAACCACACCAACGAATGTGCGTTTTCTGTCAGAACCAGACTATCTGTTTGTACCCTTACTCAGTATGAACTTACCATACAATACCTTAGCTGTGTTAACCTCTGGTGGAGCTCTTAGAAATTCACGATGGTAACATTTTTTGGAAGGTGATGAGCAATGGTTCATTTTGTTTCCGCATACCACACCATATACTGGGAACTCTCTTGATGTGTAGTCATGTCTCGAAATCGTGTAGCAAGTGAGTCAAACGAAACTGTATCGCTTAGAAAAAATTTACGCAAAACATTTTTGGGTTGCCTCAAATGATGCTGCAAATCAAAAGAGGTTTTTCCTTTTTTTTATTTTCGCCATGCATATCCATGCCTGTGAAATAAGTGTCTTTAAATTTCAACTGTGAACAGATTATTTTCAGTACAGACGACTTTTCTACAGGACTTGGGAGCAACTTGGTTGGTTTCGTTAGTTGATACTAAGAAGAACGCTACTGGTTAATCAGCAGCAGGTATAGCACCACGAAACATCAACGATTTTTGAAAATCATCTCGTCTCTTCTCAGACGATGGGGGTGCATCATGAAATGTTGCCAGCACCACATGCAGCCCAGCTTTTCTTTTTCTATTTATTTATTTATTTATTTTGATTCATCAGTCATCTAACTGGTTTAATGCAGCGCCCCACGAATTTCTTTCCTGTGCCCGCATTTTCATCTCATAGTAGTACTTGCAACCCACACCCTCAATTATTTGCTGGATGTAACCCAATCTCTTACTCTACAGCGTTTGCTCTATGTATCTCCCACTACTACAACGGAAATTATTCCCTGATGTCTTACCAGACGTTCTGCCATCCTGTCCCGTCTTCTTTTCACTATTTTACGTATATTCCCTTCCTTGCCGATGCTCGGGAGAACCTCTCCATTAATTACCGTATTAATTCATTTAATTTTTAACATTCTTCGTCTAACACATCCTCATTTTTCTTTACCATTCATCTGTATATTAGTCTTGTCAGCAACTTGGATCTATTAGCTGTTAAGCCGATTGTGTTTTAATTCTCGCACTTGTCAGCTCTGGCGGACTTCGGAATTGTGTGGATGATTTTTTCTCCAAGTCAGATGGTAAATCGCCAGCCTCATATATTCTAAACACCAGCGTGAATATTGCGCCCATGATTTTAGGACTTCCGATGGTATATTACTTATCACTTCTGCCTTACGCGATCTTCCAAAGCTCTTTTAAATTCTGGTCCTAAGACTGGAGTCGCTACTTCTTCTACATCGGCTCTTGTTTGTAATCACGTCATAGAACGAGCCCCCCCCCCCCCCCCTCCAGAAGAGGCTTTAAATGAATTCTTTGCACCCATCCGCTCTCGTCTCTCTCCTATGCTTTTTAGAGTACCGCCCTTGCTTTTAATTTCACCAAAGATTGTTTTGACTTTTCTATATGCTGAGTCAGTCCTTCCAACATTCATTCCTTTTTCAATTGCTTCATATTTTCAATGCAAACATTTATCATTTTGATTTCCTGCATTTCCTATTATTTCACTCCTAAATGACCTGTGCTTTTGAAATCCCGAATTTTTCTGAAAATTCTTGTATTTCTCCTTCCATCACCCAACTGAAGTGTTTCTTCAATTATCCATGGTTTCTTCGCAGTTACCTTCTTTGTACCAATGTTTTTCTTCCCAACTTCGGTGATTGCCCTTACAAGACATCTCCATTACTCTTCTACTGAACTTCCTACTGAGCTACTCCTTACCACAGTATCTATTGACTCAGAGGACTTCAAGCCTATGTCTTCAGTCCTTATGATCGATTCTCTGCGGTGTTGCTTCATTTCACTGTGTGAATACTGCTAAAACATCATACAGTTGTAAACCGAGTGGCTAAACGCCACAGTTCGTTCATTGAAAGATGTGCCATCCGTTACTCCCGCAGATTACAAGCGGACTGGTGTTTCCCACGTCCGCAGTGTCTACAGTGCATCTTCGAAATGAGAAGACAGTTTACCACACACCTACACCACTGTGCAAGGCGACCACAACGGGAATAAAATCAGAGGGAGTGCACATATCTCAAGAAAACTGCCTGTAGGATAAATTTGAATATATGGAAGAGAAAATGGTCGCCAAATCCAGTTTCATTCAAAACCAAACTGTCGGTCCTATTAAAAGGAAAGCCGTCCACAAACAGAGTTCAGAGTTAATTTCAGTGTTAAACCCTGAGTTCCCAGATGTTAGATGGGAAGAATATGTTATGTTATGTGTTATGTGGTTTATTCATCTCATTACATACAATTTTCAAATCATTTGATTTGATGTACAGGACACATGTCAAGGTTTACAAAAGAAACTTTTTTCACTTTTTTAAGAGAAATACAAAAGTTTACATTATATTTTACATTTCTAAGTTACAGCTACACATGTACATAAAATAATAAATGTATTACAATCCCTGTGTTCAGATTGTGAAGCTGTCCTCAATGAATTCATCGACAGAATAATAACACTTTTCCACCAGGAGAGTAAAGAGCAATCTTTTCAGTGAACCAATCTCTATTTTAAATATATTACTGCCTTTTATTTTATTGAAAATTTTTAACCCCATATACTCTGGCGTTTGGGCATAAAGTTTTAAACGATGTGTTGGAAGTTTGAAGTTATCTCTGTGGCGAGTGCTGTAGTTGTGGTCAAAACGGAAATTGTCTAGTGTATGTTGATTTCTATATAGGAACACCACCATCTCATATATGTAAAGTGAGGGGATAGATAGTACTTTTAAATTTTTTAACAGTGGTCGACAGGATTCCCGTTTTTTTTGCAACACACATGTTTCTAATTACTTTCTTTTGTAATACTAGGAGCCTAGTGACATTTGCAGAATTTCCCCAGAAGATTATGCCATAACGAATAACTGACTCAAAGTAGCAGTGATAAACTATCTTTCTGGTATCCATGTTTGTGGCACCTGACAAAATATACATTGCAAATGCTAAGTTGTTCAGTTTATTTGCTAAGTAATCTATGTGTACCTTCCAATCTAAATTTTTGTCAAGATTTAGGCCTAAGAACTTCACATGGTTTGCTTCTGTGATATCCTGATCATTGCAAGTTATCTTTATTTCACTCCTTTCTACTGATTTAGCTTCAAGTTGCATCATTTTGGTTTTAGTTACATTTAGTTTTAGTCCATTTTGATAGAACCAAGATTCAAGTTTTTCTAAAGTATTTTTGGCTTTTTCTGGAATATTTTCAGATACCTCATTTTCAATTAGAACTGATGTATCATCAGCAAATAAGACTGAATGAACATCAATAGCAAGTGGTAGGTCATTTACGTAAAAAATAAACAGATAGGGACCCAATATCGAACCTTGTGGGACTCCTTGGGGAACTGTTTTCCAGTCTGATGAATAATTGGTTTCATTTGAAGTTAAAATTACTCTTTGTTTCCTACCTGACAGGTAAGAGCTAAACCATTTTAAAGCAGTGTCTCTGATTCCATACATCCGTAATTTGTGGAGGAGTAATGCATGGTTCACTGAATCAAAAGCTTTAGTCAGATCACAGAATATACCTGTGACCTTTCTACCTTTATCTAACGTGGAGAATATTTTTTGGATAAACTAATTTATAGCATTCACAGTGCTTTTACCCTGTTGGAATCCGAACTGGTTTTTAAAAATTATATCATTTACAGTAAGAAAGTTATTAATTTGTTTTGCTGCAATCTTTTCAAACACTTTAGAGAAGACCGGCAAGAGAGAGATAGGGCGGTAATTCCCCATATCTTCTGTCGATCCTTTCTTGAATAGAGGTTTGATCTCACCATATTTCAATACCTCTGGAAAGCATCCCTGTTCATAAGATTGATTTATAATAGTTGACAGTGGTTGGGAAATAATATCGTACACATACTTGATTACAGATGTTGTTATTTCATCCCACCCATGTGAGGTTTTGTTTTTTAGAGACAATATTTCCTTTTCCACATCCCTTTGGGTTATTTTTTCAAATTGTTTAAAAGATGTGTTCTGGCTGTCTTCCAAATTTGTGATGCCCTGATAGAATGTCATATCCACATCCGATCTTACTACGTTTAGGAAGAATTCATCGAAACAACTTGACATCTGAACAGGGTTTATTATAATTTCATTTTCATGTCTAATTTTCAAAATCTCATGAATTTTTACTTTGGCTCCTAGTTCAGACTGAACAACTGACCATACTGCTTTTGTCTTACTTCTGTGTTCTCATATGAATTTATTATTTGCCATTTTTTTAGCTGCCGCTACAACTTTCCTAAGTACTGCATTATACTGTTTGACATAAATAACAAAATCTGGATTTCTGTTTGATTTTAACTCATTGTGGAGCTCTCTCTTTCTGACACTAGAAATCTTTATTCCTGTTGTAATCCATTTGAGTTTACCATTAACTTTCTTTTGCTTATTTCTACGAGGAAATGATTCATTAAATACCTATAAGAAACAATTTAACAATTTGTCATAGTTTAAGGGGCTTGAACTATTGTAGTCTACAGGTCAGCTTATTATACTTAATTTACTGCGGAATAAATCCATTTTACTTTTACTGAGATCCCTTTTTATACACACTTCTGGAGGCTTTAGGTTATTTGCTTTTGGGAGCTCAATAAACTGAGCTGAGTGATCCGAAATACCCAAGTCTAAGCAGTATTTGTGCTTATTTCCACTGTCAAATTTGTAGTTAGTAATAATATTATCAATGCAGGTCACTGATCTGCTGTTTTCCCTAGTGCCTTCAGAAAAATTTAGCTTGAAACCAGATTTCTGAATTAAGTCACGAAATTTTGTGGAATCATTGCTTTCAACTAAGACATTTAAGTTGAAGTCTGCTGCTATAACAACTTTTTTCTTACTTCTGGAGTTTTTCCAGGAGGCATTCGAATTTGGTTAAAAACACTTTTGTTACTGCACATCCAGGAATTCTGTAGATTGCTATAACCAATGTATTCAGATCACTTAGCTCTACAGAGCAACTTTCAAACACGCTCTCTTTATTTAAATAATTAAAACTATCTCTTACTGTATAACTTGTGGAAGAATTGACAAGAATGCAGGAGCCTCCACGAGATTTGCTTATTCTATAAAAGCTAGCAGCTACCTTAAAATTATTAATACTATTTAGTACTTTTATACTATCTTCTGTTAACCAGTGTTCATTTAGGCAGATTATTTTAATATTTACGGATTCTGAAAGCAGAATTTGAGAGCCTCGACGAGCGAGTGGAACTGACTACAGAAGTGATAGGAAAGAAATGGATGTGTATTTGGGAGATCCTGTGGGTCAGAGTCAGAGTCCCCAGAGCTTTAGAAGGAGGAAACGAAGAATAGACGACCGAGAGAGAAGTGGTCTGATGAAAAACAGTGTTGGACATGAATTCAGTCTTTTTCTCCCATAGCGTTAGAGCTGTATACTGAATAAGCAGGTCACCCTCAACGTTCTCCTCGACCCAGTGGGTTTGAGCAGTGACGTGATAAGTGACGTTGTTGGTTTCAAAGTTTTCATAGGCCACACTTATCTTTGATTGTCCTAGTAACGGTCGGGAACACGGATACACATTCCGCGAAAGTCGATGTGTACAACAAATGGAATTAGCACATACGGGAAAAGGTCGGGAACACGGATACACATTCCGCGAAGTCGATGTGTACAACAAATTGAATTAGCACATAGGGGAAAAGGTCGGGAACACGGATACACATTCCGCGAAGTCGATGTGTACAACAAATTGAATTAGCACATAGGGGAAAAATTTGGTTTTGAAAATACACATGTAGGCTAATTCGTGTTAGAGATCGACTCCCATTTTGTAATTTTGTGTTAATGTGGAAAAAAGGTTTCTAGTGTAATGACTCCAAGTAGTAGCGTACTTCAGCTGCTGCTTGCGATTGGTACGTTTCGCTGTGTCTGATGCTCCACTCACCTTTATACTATTTTTGTTTATGTTGGTTCAAATGACTGTGAGCACTACGCAACTTAAGTTCTGAGGTCATCTGTCGCCTAGAACGTACAACTAATTAAATCTAACTAACCTAAGGACATCACACACATCTATGGCCAAGACAGGATTCGAACCAGCAACCGTAGCGGCCGCTCGGTTCCAGACTGTAGCGCCTAGAACCGCATGGCCACAACGGACGGCTTTTGTTTATGTACGATGGCCTTTACGAACTGTTGTGGTTGTCGAGCTGCTCTGTCCCACCACCGTGAACGAACCCTTCGAGCTTCTGTACTTCGATCCTATGCAGGGTGATGGTGAAATATGAAATCACGTCGACCACTTCGAGCAACGAAAGAAACTTCGGACTCTAAAGTTTCACATGTCTAAATTTTAAAATACCGGGTGATCAAAAAGCCAGAATAATTTTGAAAACTTAGTAAACCACGGAATAATGTAGATAGAGAGGTAAAAATTTACACACATGATTGGAATGACATGTGGTTTTATTAGAACCAGGCGCTCCACCCCATATTGCTAGACACGTGAAAGATCTCTTGCGCGCGTCGTTTGGTGATGATCGTGTGATCAGCCGCCACTTTCGTCATGCTTGGCCTTCCAGGTCCCCATACCTCAGTCCGTGCGATTATTGGTTTTGGGGTTACCTGAAGTCGCAAGTGTATCGTGATGGACTGACATCTCTAGGGATGCTGAAAGACAACATCCGACACCAACGCCTCACCATAACTCCGGACATGCTTTACAGTGCTGTTAACATTATTCCTCGACTACAGCTATTGTTGAGGAATGATGGTGGACATATTGAGCATTTCCTCTAAAGGACATAATCTTTGCTCTTTCTTCCTTCGTTGTGCTAATTATTTGCTATTCTGACCAGATGAAGCACCATCTGTCGGACATTTTTTGAACCTTTGTATTTTTTGGTTTTAATAAAACCCCATGTCATTCCAAGCATGTGTGTCAATTCGTACCTCTCTATCTAGATTATACCGTGATTTATTCAGTTGTCAAATTTATACTGACTTTTTGATCACCCGGAATTTCTCTCTTAATTTCAGCTCGCAATACATTACAACTTCAACAAACTATCACACGTGTGATACGCAGGTAACTCTCCTAAAGAATCTTATATCTTTCGTCAACGTCAACTCAGTTTTGATTTCAGACAAGCCGGCTGACCTGTGACATATCGCGAGTGGAGGTCTAAATCAAAATTTTGTTTCGTTCCGACGGCACGTCCAGCTGTGTCCTTCGACGTTCCAGGTCCAAAAAATTTCAGTTTGTAGAGGAAATATCAATACACATTTTGACCAAATTTTAAACTGATATCCTTAACACATACGGAGAAAAAAAAACTCAAAGAAAATGCTCACTCATTCACATTTTCAATACCTCCCACGTGTTGCCGAAAATCCCAACCGCAAATTTTGCGCCTATTCACTTTCCCAAATGAGTAGAAAGTCGTTGCGTAAAAGGAAACGACGTTTCTCAGGTAGTTGGAATTTCGCTCGATCCGGTTCAACACAGCAACTTCGTGGCGAAACTGCAAGTCATTTCGCTGCATTGCTTCCACAACTTGAATCTTGTAAGCGTGCAAGGGAAACAGATTATGCAGCACATTGTCAACGGTTGAGCGAGGGTTGTTTAGTTCTGGAGATACTCGACAACTGACTTAGATGGGCTTGTTTGGGAGTCTCTCTAATCTCCTCAACCACACCAACGAATGTGCGTTTTCTACCAGGATCAGACTATCTACTTTTACCCTTACTCAGTATGAACTTACCATACAATACTTTAGCTGTGTTAACCTCTGGTGGAGCTCTTTGAAATTCACGTTGGTAACATTTTTTGGACACCAATGAGCAATGGGTGATTTTGTTTCTGCATACCACACCACATACTGGGAACTCTCTTGATGTGTAGTCATGTCTCCAAATCGTGTAGCACGTGAGTCAAAGGAAACTGTATCGCTTGGAAAAAATTTACCCAAACCTTTTTGGGTTGCCTCAAATGATGCTGCAAATCAAATGTGGTTTTTCCTTTTTTTGTTTTCGCCTTGCATTTCCATGCCTGTGTGATACGTCTGTTTAAATTTCAACTGTGAGCACATTAATTTGAGTACAGACGACTTTTTTACAGGACTTTGGGGTCAACCGTGGTTGGTTTCGTTACTTGATATTAAGAAGAACGCTGCTGGGTAAGCAGCAGGTATAGCACCACGAAACATCAACGATTTTTGAAAATCATCTCGTCTCTTCTCGGACGATGGGAGTGCATCATGAAATGTTGCGAGCACCACATGCAGCACAACCTTTCTTTTTCTATGTACTTATTTATTTTGATTCATCAGTCATGTAACTGGCTTAATGCAGCGACCCACGAACTCCATTCCTGTGCTCGCATTTTCATCTTACAGTAGTACTTGCAACCCACTCCCTTAGTTATTTGCTGGATGTCCTCAATCTCTTCCTCTACAGTGTTTGCTCTCTGTAGCTCCCACTAGTACCACGGAAATTATTCCCTGATGTCTTACCAGACGTTCTACCATCCTGTCCCGTCTTCTTTTCACTATTTTACATATATTCCCTTCCTCGCCGATCCTCCGGGAAACCTCCCCATTCTTTAGCTTGTCAATTCATGTAATACTCAAGATTCTTCTGTAGCACCACATGTCAAATGTTTCAATTTTCTTCTTTTCCGATTTTGTCTGGAATACCCTTTGTGTCATCGACAGTCTTATTCTTATGTCCTTCTTGCTCCTTAATCGTGGGCTACTTTCTTACCTTGCCGGAACTTCGTCTACTTCGTGGTCACCAGTTCTGATTTGAAGTTTCTCTTAATTCTCGTTACGTTCGTCTTTCTTCGATTTACTCTAGTCCATATACTGTACTAGTAAACTGTTCATTCCATTCCACAGATCCTGCAATTCCTCTTCGCTTTCTTTCAGGGTAGCAATTTCATCGGCGAATATCGTCGCTGATACCGTCTCACCCTCAATTTTAACCCAACTCTGGAAATTTTCCTTTATTTTCGTCATTGTATCTTCGATGTATAGATTGAACAGTAGGTGCGAAATACTACGTCTTTGTCTTATACCCATTTCAATCCTATCACTTCGTTCTTTCTCTTCAACTCCCATTTTTCCCTCAGGCTTTTTGTACATATTATGTTACCCGTTTTCTCTATAGTTTACCTCTTTTTTTCCTCGGGATTCCTAACATCTTGCACTATTTGACGCTGTCGATCGCTTTTTCTAAATAGACAAATCCTATGAACGTGTCTTGATTTTTCTTCAGTCTTGCTCTCATTATCAAACGCAATCGAACTGCCTGTCTGGTGGGTTTACCTTTCTTAAGGCCAAACTGATCGTCGTCTAACACATCCTCAATTTTCTTTACCATTCATCTGTGGAGTAGTCTTGTCAGCAACGTATATATATACGTATATTACTTATCCCTTCTACCTTACGCGATCTTGCAAAGCTCTTTTAAATTCTGCTTCTAAGACTGGAGTCGCTACTTCTTCTACTACATCGGTTCTTCTTTCTTCTTAAATCACGTCATAAGACGAGCCGCCCCAGCCCCCCAGGAAAGGCTTTCATTGAATTCCTTCCACCCATCCGCTCTCCTCTCTCTCCTTTGCCTTTTACAGTACCGCCCTTGCTTTTAGTTTCACCGAGGATTGCTTTGACTTTTCTATATGCTGAGTCAGTCCTTCCAACATTCATTCCTTTTTCAATTTCTTCATATTTTCCATGCAAACGTTTATCATTTAGATTTCCTGCACTTCCTATTATTTCACTCCTAAATGATCTGTGCTTCTCTATTCCCGATTTTTTCTGAAAATTCTTGTGCTTCTTTTTCCATCACCCAACTGAAGTGTTTCTTCAGTTATCCATGGCTTCTTCGCAGTTACCTTCTTTGTATCAATGTTTTTCTTCCCAACTTCCGTGATTGCCCTTTTAAGACATCTCCGTTACTCTTCTGCCGAACTGCCTACTGAGCTACTCCTTACCGCAGTAACTATAGACTCAGAGGACTTCAAGCCTATGTCTTCAGTCCTTGGCTATTACTTATCCCACTTCTTGGCGCATTGGTTCTTCCTGACTAGTTTCTTAAACTTAAGACAATTCTTCACCACTGCTAAATTATGATCTGAATCTACATTTGTTCCTTGATACGCCTTACAACCCAGTATCTGATTTCGGAATCTCTGCCTGACCAGAATATTCGCTATTACTAGCTGATGATTATTGCTGAACTCAATTGGTCTTTTTCCTCCCTCATTCCTACTGCCCTGGACATCTGCCCGTCCTTCTCTCTCTTTGAAAAGTCCGTTGGCATAACGAGGGTGACATTTCTTCCTGGAAGTCTTGGTTGCTTCCTTCAGCTCCAATAAGCGGCTATCGTACGGCAACAGTTAAACGCTGTACCCCATTTACTTCTAAATCACCATCTTCTTGAAAATAAACCTGCTCGAATCAAAATATTCTTTGTTAAGGCTCTCGTCTGTATTGTAATGGGCAATGCAGCAGGCAAAGAGATTGCCCACTATGGCCATCAGTCCGTGCGTCAAATGCTGAACGCTGAACGCGGAAGAGAATTTGCATATGTCAGACGGAAGGTCTTCTACAATTGACTTTGGTCACGGTTTCCTGCCCGCTTTATATGTACCTGATTTCTCTCTCACGAGTAGAAATTAGGTCTCAGAGTCACGTATGACACACATAGATGAATGAAGGGGACATACAGGGTGCAAAAAGTGCAACCTTATGTCAACAGTATGATGTAGCCCCTCCCCCCCCTTCCGTTTAATTTTTCGAATCACCATCTCTATGCTCAGTCGTCTTGCTTGTGGACATGGTAATGATTTTCTGATATTCCTTCATTTATTTCATTCCCTTATTTATGTACTCTTCTAACTTCTGTCTAGAGATTAACTAGCTCGGTCTGACAGTACAGTATATTAATGTAATGTGACTGTTTTCTTGCTCTTTAAAATGTCTGTCTGCAATTGATACTCAATTTACTAACTACAGAAAGCGTAAAACAGATGGGAGATTGGATATAACGACCCGTCGACATCTAGGTCGTTAGAGACGGAGCACAAGTTCGGATTGTGTCGAGGATGGCGCAAGAAAATCGGCCGTGGCCTTTCACAGGACCCATCCTTGCATTTGCAGGAGTGATTTAGGGAAATCAGGGAAAACCTACATCTGCTTGGCCGGACGCGGGTTTGAACTTTCGTCCTCCAGAATGTGAGTTTCAGATGAAGTTTGACGAACCCTTTCTTCGATTTATTACCTCTGTTAACAGTGTCAAACACGTAGATATCATAAGTCTGTTTCCACATACTACGCATAATTTTCGGTATCTGACATTTCTTCGAATTGTCTAATAGTGGTAGACTAGTTTTCGGCAATACTTTATTGTATTATCATTCATGAATGTCGAAATAACGTCTTTGGTATCGAAATACAGTGCTCTCAACTCTAACACCATTAGCAGTATCATCGCATACACGATATTCATCTCCCTTACCGTAAATAGATCCAGTGCCAGATTCAAAATATAAAGTTTGAGGGAAATACAGTATATGTCTTCCTGTTTTATCTACATCACAACCACTACCGGCGATGCTTAGTCACAGACGATAATGTCTGGATTAAAAAGTTCATTTCGTGCGATGGAGAAGTACCGCCTTCACTGCAAACAAGTGACGAGTGATGCTCTCAACAATAAGCACTGGCTGAAGACACTCATAACCGTTGTGTAGTAACAGTTTGAGACAGCTCGTGAACGCTTACGGATCGTTTTCGGTGTCAAAGTAGCTTGCTGACGAAGACTGTCGCTGTAAGTATGATCTATAGTTCGTTTCGTTATATACACTCCTGGAAATTGAAATAAGAACACCGTGAATTCATTGTCCCAGGAAGGGGAAACTTTATTGACACATTCCTGGGGTCAGATACATCACATGATCACACTGACAGAACCACAGGCACATAGACACAGGCAACAGAGCATGCACAATGTCGGCACTAGTACAGTGTATATCCACCTTTCGCAGCAATGCAGGCTGCTATTCTCCCATGGAGACGATCGTAGAGATGCTGGATGTAGTCCTGTGGAACAGCTTGCCATGCCATTTCCACCTGGCGCCTCAGTTGGACCAGCGTTCGTGCTGGACGTGCAGACCGCGTGAGACGACGCTTCATCCAGTCCCAAACATGCTCAATGGGGGACAGATCCGGAGATCTTGCTGGCCAGGGTAGTTGACTTACACCTCCTAGAGCACGTTGGGTGGCACGGGATACATGCGGACGTGCATTGTCCTGTTGGAACAGCAAGTTCCCTTGCCGGTCTAGGAATGGTAGAACGATGGGTTCGATGACGGTTTGGATGTACCGTGCACTATTCAGTGTCCGCTCGACGATCACCAGTGGTGTACGGCCAGTGTAGGAGATCGCTCCCCACACCATGATGCCAGGTGTTGGCCCAGTGTGCCTCGGTCATATGCAGTCCTGATTGTGGCGCTCACCTGCACGGCGCCAACCCCGCATACGACCATCATTGGCACCAAGGCAGAAGCGACTCTCATCGCTGAAGACGACACGTCTCCATTCGTCCCTCCATTCACGCCTGTCGAGACACCACTGGAGGCGGGCTGCACGATGTTGGGGCGTGAGCGGAAGACGGCCTAACGGTGTGCGGGACCGTAGCCCAGCTTCATGGAGACGGTTGCGAATGGTCCTCGCCGATACCCCAGGAGCAACAGTGTCCCTAATTTGCTGGGAAGTGGCGGTGCGGTCCCCTACGGCACTGCGTAGGATCCTACGGTCTTGGCGTGCATCCGTGCGTCGCTGCGGTCCGGTCCCAGGTCGACGGGCACGTGCACCTTCCGCCGACCACTGGCGACAACATCGATGTACTGTGGAGACCTCACGCCCCACGTGTTGAGCAATTCGGCGGTACGTCCACCCGGCCTCCCGCATGCCCACTATACGCCCTCACTTAAAGTCCGTCAACTGCACATACGGTTCACGTCCACGCTGTCGCGGCATGCTACCAGTGTTAAAGACTGCGATGGAGCTCCGTATGCCACGGCAAACTGGCTGACACTGACGGCGGCGGTGCACAAATGCTGCGCAGCTAGCGCCATTCGACGGCCAACACCGCGGTTCCTGGTGTGTCCGCTGTGCCGTGCGTGTGATCATTGCTTGTACAGCCCTCTCGCAGTGTCCGGAGCAAGTATGGTGGGTCTGACACACCGGTGTCAATGTGTTCTTTTTTCCATTTCCAGGAGTGTAACTATGCCGTCAATCACCCTCCGACGCCCTGAGAATTAATGTATGATGTTATGGTCGCTTGTCTGTGGTGTTAGATGGAAAGAATACTTTGAGAGCCTCGACGAGCTAATGGAACTGACTACAGACGTGATAGGAAAGAAATGGATGTGTATTTGTGAGATCCTGTGGATGCAATACTCGAGTCAGAGTCCATAGAGCTTTAGAAGAAGGAAAATAAGAATAGACGACCGAGAGAGAAGCGGTCTGATGAGAAACGGTGTTGGACATGGATCCGGTCTTTCTACCATAGTATTAGAGCTGTATACTGAATTATCAGGCCAACCACAGCAATCTCTTCGACCCAGTGGGTTCGAGTAATGACGCAATAAGTGACATTGTTGGTTCCAAAGCGTTCCCAGGCTACACTTATCTTTGATTGTTCTAGTAACGGTCAGAAACACTGATTATACTTACCGCGAAAGTCGATGTATATACCAAAAGGAATTAGCACATAGAGGAAAATTTTGTTTTCGAAAACATATACAGGGCGGTCCATTGATAGTGACGAGGCCAAATATCTCAAGAAATAAGCATCAAACGAAAAAACTACAATGAACGAAAGTCGTCTAGCTTGAAGGGGGAAACCAGATGGCGCTATGGTTGGCGCTATGGTGTTGCCATAGGTCAAACGGATATCAACTGCGTTTTTTTTTAAAATAAGAACCCCTAGTTTTTATTACATATTCGTTAAGTACGCAAAGAAATATGAATGTTTCAGTTGGACCACCTTTTTCACTTTGTGATAGATGGTGCTGTAATAGTCACAAACGTATAAGTATGTGGTATCACGTAACATTCTGCCAGTGCGGACGGTATTTGCTTCTTGATACATTACCCGTGTTAAAATGGACAGTCTACCAATTGCGGAAAAGGTCGATATCGTGTTGATGTATGGCTATTGTGATCAAAATGCCCAACGGGCGTGTCCTATGTACGCTGCTCGGTATCCTGGACGACATCATCCAAGTATACGGACCGTTCGCCGGGATGTTACGTTATTTAAAGAAACAGGAAGTCTTCAGCCACATGTGAAACATTAACCACGACCTGCAACAAATGATGATGCCGAAGTAGGTGTTTTAGCTGCTGTCGCGGATAATGCGCACATCAGTAGCAGATAAATTGGGCGAGAATCGGGAATCTCAAAAACGTCGGTGTTGAGAATGCTACATCAACATCGATTGCACCCGTACCATATTTCTATGCACCAGGAATTGCATGGCGACGACTTTGAACGTCGTGTACAGTTCTGCAACAGGGCACCAGAAATTACGGTACGATGACAAATTTCTTGCACGCGTTCTATTTAGCGACGAAGCGTCATTCACCAACAGCGGTAACGTAAACCGGAATAATATGCACTATTGGGCAACGGAATATCCACGATGGCTGCGACAAGTGGAAAATCAGTGACCTTGGCGGGTTAATGTATGGCGTGGCATTATGGGAGGAAAGATAATTGGCCCCCATTTTATCGATGGCAATCTAAATGGTGCAATGTATGCTGACTTCCTTCGTAATGTTCTACCGATGTTACTACAAGATGTTTCACTGCATGACAGAATGGCGATGTACTTCCATCATGATGGATGTCCGGCACATAGCTCGCGTGCGGTTGAAGCGGTATTGAATGGCGTATTTCATGACAGGTGGATTGGTCGTCGAAGCTCCATACAATGGCCCGCACGTTCACCGGATGTGACGTCCCCGGATTTCTTTTTGTGGGGAAAGTTGAAGGATATTTGCTATCGTGATCCACCGACAACGCCTGACAACATGCGTCAGCGCATAGTAGTCAATGCATGTGCGAACATCACGGAAGGCGAACTACTCGCTGTTGAGAGGAATGTCGCTACACGTATTGACAAATGCATTGAGGTTGGCGGCGATCACTTTGAGTATTTATTGCATGGATGTGGTATTTACAGGTAATCACGCTGTAACAGCATACGTTCTCAGAAATGATAAGTTCTCAAAGGTACATGTATCACATTGGACCAACCGAACTAAAATGTTCAAACGTACCTACGTTCCGTATTTTAATTAAAAAAAAAACTACTTCTTACCAACTGTTCGTCTAAAATTGTGAGCCATGTGTTTGTGACTATTACAGCGTCATCTATCACAAAGCGAAAAAAGTGGTCCAACTAAAACATTCACATTTCTTTACGTACTAAACGAATATATAATAAAAATGGGGGTTCCTATTTTAAAAAACGAAGTTGATATCCGTTTGATCTATGGCAGCGCCATCTAGCGGACCAACCATAGCGCCATCTGGTGCCCCCCTTCAAGCTAGGCAAGTTTCGTTATTTGTAGTTTTTGCGTTTGACGCTTATTTCGTGAGATATTTGGCCCGGTCACCAACAATGTCCCACCCCGTATGTGTGCTAATTCGTATTAGAGAACGACTCTCATTTTGTGATTTTGTGATAAAGTGAAAAAAAGTGGTTTAGCGTAATGAGTGCAAGTAGTGGCGTATTTCAACTGTTGCTTGCGCTTGGTACTCTTCGACGTGTCTGATGTTGCACTCACCTTTATACTATTTTTGTTTATGTACGATCGTCTTTACGAACTGTTTTGGTAGTCGAGTTGCCTTTTCCCACCACCGTGAACGAAACCTTCCAGCTTCTGTACTTCGATCCTATGCAGGGTGATGGTGAAATATGAAATCACGACGACTACTTTGAGCAATGAATGAAACTTCGGACTCGATAGTTTCACATCTCTACATTTTAAATTATTTCTGTCTTATAATGACAGAATCCCTTAATTTCAACTCGCAATAGACTAAAACTTCATCAAAATATCACACGTGTGGTCCGCAGGTATATATCAAAGTTCCATCTCTCTACACCAGAAAATGATTCATTTGCTTCGCGTCCCCGATGACATTGTCGGTGGCCCTCTTACTCCAAGCCTTTCGTGACGCTGTCAACTCGGAGTATCAAAGCAAATCCTCGTGCAGCAAATGAGTGACACTCATCCCATGACACTCTCCGCTGCTCTCACTCTTACTGTTCACATACCGTCTGTGCAAACACAGACCGGGGGGCACGGAATCTGCTTCTTTTTTTTCGACACTGCTTTTCATACATCAACTACTGCCGTCATCTTTAGTTGGTACTAATATTGATAGCAGAGAAGCGAATTTTATAAAACGCCCTATATCCGCACTCAGAATAAAGAAGTCGTCCCAAATTGACTATTGTACCCACGGAAAGTGATCAGCAGGTATGCAATGATGCGATTTAAAGTTCTGAGTGACAACTGAGGGTGCTAAAAATGGGTTTCCTAGCTAGTTAAAAATTTACTATTTTGTTTACTCAACATGTGTTTTATTTACAAGTCTCAATATTGACTTACGTTATCGCATAATAAACTTTATCCAAAAACATATTCGAAAGAAACATACATTCTTCTTTATAAGTATCACACGTCATATATAAGTCTTACACCGTGTCATGATCAGTTTTTCTTGTACACTGAGTATAAAAGTTACTTAACTTCTCTCGGTAATTGGGTACAATTTGTTCTCGTAATACTTTATCGATGCGCTTTAACTTAAGTGATTCTTACTTTGTATATACTCTTATACATTCTTTCATTACAATTTCCTGTTTCAGAGAAGTCATAGATTGACTGGACCTCCTTTGTTCCGAGTACACATTCAAATATTTCTGCGTTAATATGCGTGGAGATGTAGATGGTTTTCATACACTGTATCTTAACTGGCTAGAAAACCTCTTCTTTGGCATCGTCAGTTGTCATTCCAAATCATTTCATTGCGTAACTGCTGATCGCTTTCCGTAGGTGGTTAATGTACAACCTTACTATTAATCATATGAAAGTGGCTCACACAAAATCGCTACCAATCTATGGTACAGACCATTTTTACCAGAATGTACCTGATGAACGGCGTAGTTTTTTTTTCCATAGATCTGTCTATCCGACCTTTTGTTTGTAGCTTGTACTAACGCGAGTACACTTCCCATTTTATTTTAAACCAATTGCATAACGCCTCCTCAGATTTTTTCCTATTTATCCAACATCAACTTATACTGTTCCTCATTACATACCTTACACTTCCTTATGCTCTAAGTACTTCCTCTGATTCAGAGCAAATCCACATACTTATAATATTTTATACAACAGTTCAGCGTCCTACCTATTTCATTGTCGCTAGAAGCCTTAAACTTACCTTCGTATTACCTACCATGGCTCACATCTTTCATTTTTTATCTTCATTTACAACATCATTCTTTAGTACATGTCAGACAAAGTTCGTAACTAATGTATGTTCTTGGGTCCGCGCATCTGCTATTCAAACAAAGGACGCATCAGTCACCATGTGTTTAGCGCGGTATCTTCGTTGCACATTCTGCTCCGCACCTGCCTACTACTCTCGGAGTAGTTTTTGAAGCGCGTAAACCTCTTGGCACTTAAATTATTTGTCGTAGCTGTCAACTTCTTATGTCACACGCGAGCTGAGTTCTCACACAAATCCTTTGAAAACAGGTTGAAGGGTTCCACAATGGTATTGCTTATAAAAAGAGGCAAAGTAAAGTGTACCTTCTAACGTAGAAGAAACGAAAACAAAGTGTGGATTTGTTGAAATACAAGAAGAACAGAAGACAGACTCCAAAGACACATTCCAATTCCGCCCCTCAATTCAAAAAAGGACTCCGCCTAGAGTGCTAACATTCCTTATAGAAACTCTTGTTTCAGCTTTGCCGCACAGGCCCCGAAAACTGACTTCGATAAATGCCTTTTGTATACCAGAGAAGGATGATCTGACACAATGTGTTAAAAGAGAAACCAAAAACACTTCCTAAACCGTAATTCTCAACTTCTTATCTCAAGTCTCTTCTACCATGCTCTTTCTTCCACCATATGCGTACATTTACTTCCAAAATAACCTCTGTCTCGTAATTTGTCTGCAATGTATTTGATGCATGTATTAAATATTATTTATTAATATGGAAACTAATCGTTAGATTAAGTGTACCCCTATGATTTGTTAAAGATGACGTAGCCTAACATCAGCGATTTTATACTTGACTTGGATTTAACAGCAGCTGCTGACTGTGTTTTATGGTGTGTTAATTATATCGCATAATAGAAATAACTTCTGATTGTGTTCTCTTTATTGTCTCCACTTTTAAAATAGCAGTGGTTTATAAATATTTTGCATATCTACGTTGTATATATCTTTTTCTTGACAACTTTTGGGATCCACCAAGAAAACAGCTTTTGGATGTGGTATGCTTAGTATTTTGTATGGTCCACTGTAATGAGGAAAAAATTTAAGTTAGAACTGTCGTGTGTATCTATCACTAATACTAAGTCATTGTTACTAAATGTTGATGATTTTGCATTCTCATTATATTTGTTATACAGTCTGCGTCTGTTTACCTAGTTGGTGCGGCAGTGAAATATGGCTTGATCTCAACAATCAAGTCTGCAATTACCGTGATCTTGTTAAAGGTCACCACAACCAACTTCAACTTGAAGTAATCATGATGGAACAAATGGAAAGAAATCCGCTACCCCAGGCCCCAGTCAACGGACTGGACTTTCCTGGTCATCGGATTCTGGGGGACCAGGAACATCATGAGGAGAAGAGTCGGAGCTTCTCAAAACATCTTCGCAAGCACTACCTTGGCACTCTCAATGCAAACACTCTGTTCAAACTTGGAAAACTAAAACAACTGACAGACATGCTAGATAAATTTCACATCAAAATTCTTGCCATTCAAGAGACGCGCTTCGTAGATGAAAACCATTTCGACACAGAACATTACAGGATTTACAAAGGTAAACCTGCTGTCAGAAGAGGAACACCATTATTGTTTGGTACAGGGTTTGCAGTACACAAATCAGTCATGGATAACATCATAGACTTCAGTTCAATATCAGAACGTATCTCGACACTGTCCTTCAAATCAGGTAATAAAGCATACACAATTATCAACGCACATGCACCTACAAATGACCATAACAGAAAGAAGCCACAAGAAATTGAAGACTTCTGGGAAGACATGGAGGAAGTAACTAACAACGTACCAGAAAGACATGTGAAAATTCTAATGGGTGATTTCAATGCGCAGCTTGGTAAGGAGAGAAAATTCAGAGAAATAACAGGCCCATACTCAGCACATATTCGCACGAACAGAAATGGGGAACACCTCATAAAATATTGTCAAAACTTTAACCTCAAAATCATGTCAACACAATTTCAAAAACCAAGACGAAAACTTACAACATGGAAAGCACCCAACACAGTGTGGGGAGAATTTCAGATTGATCATGTGGCCATATCCAAGAAAAATTCGCGGGAAATTCTAAATGTCAGAACACGTAAAGGAGTCTTCGAGTCTGATCATTATTTGCTACAAGTTAAGATTAGGCCAATCCCAAGACTGAAACAGACAGCGCAAAACAAAATAGTCAAACCTGATCCGGAATACTTGAAGATAAACAGGGATAAAATCGTTGAAGAAATTAATAGGCATTCAATAGACACATGGACAGATCTGGCGAAGGCAGTTCAGAAGACTATGTGCTGGGGACAACCACCTAGAAAACGCAAACATAGGTGGTGGAACGCAAATTGTGATGAAGCCATTGAGAGAAGAAAGCAAGCATGGAACAAGTTCAGTAGCTACAGAAATTCAGAAACATGGAAAGAATTTCACGAAGTTCAGAAACTAGCATCGAAGGAAATCAGAAGGGAAAAACGAGCATATGACAATAACAGACTAAAAGAAATTGAGGAAGATTTCAAAAGAAATAACACAAGAAATTTTTACAGAACTTTCAAAGAAAATATTAAGGGCTATCAACCCCCTAGCCTCTGCTTCCGAAGAACAGATGGATCCCTGGAAACAAACACAAAAGAAAACTGTAAAATTCTCAAACATTACTTTGATAAACTTCTTAATTGCAAAAAACCTACAGGAAAATTAACATTCCAAAAGACCACACCTAATGCCGATTCTGATCCACCCACAATAGAAGAGGTAGAGGAAATCATAAAACAAATGAAAAATAACAGAGCTGCCGGAGAAGATGGTATTATCGCCGAGATCTGGAAACTCCAAGATGAAAACATCACCAAAAAAATCCATAAGATTATCTCCGAAATTTGGATCACAGAGAAAGTGCCAGAGGAATGGAAATGTGCATTGATCCATCCATTACATAAAAAGGGTGATAAGTCAGATCCAAACAATTACAGAGGCATTTCGCTAGTACCAGTTACATACAAAATTTTCTCTAAGGTGCTATTAAACAGACTAGAACCACAAGCAGATCTGCAAATTGGGGAATACCAGGCAGGCTTCAGAAAAGGGAGATCATGCATCGAACAGATCTGGAACTTGAGAACACTTTTGAAAGTCAGACAGGCAAGAAACACTGTAGTTACCTTTGTGGACTTTAAAAAAGCATATGATTCCATAGACAGACAGACACTCTTTGACGTGCTGGAAGAATATGGTATCGACAGAAAAACCAGGGCACTTATACAACAGACGCTTACAGACACTACCTCCAAGATTAAGTTCATGGGAGAAATTTCGGAACCCTTCCACATACACACAGGTGTCCGACAAGGAGACGGGCTCTCACCAATCCTGTTCAACATGGTGTTAGACAAAATTATCAAGCAGTGGGAGGAACAAGTTAAAGGAATACAGCTGGGAATAACACGTGAAACCAAAACAATCGTAAAATGTCTGGCATTTGCAGATGATATAGCCATACTCAGCAATAATACACAGGAGGCAAAGGAAGCACTGGAATGCTTGCATGAAATAGCTGCCAAAACAGGTCTGCAGGTATCTTACGAGAAGACACAATATATGGAACGACAGACCAACAATGTACACACCATGCATACTGTATATGGATCCGTAGAAAGAGTCGAAAAATTTAAGTATTTAGGGGAGTACATACAAATGGGAGGATCAAACAAGGCGGCTAACATGGAACGAACGAAGAAACTCCAGAAGGCATACAAACTCACATGGTCACATTATAATAAGAAAAGCATATCGAGGCAGGCCAAACTTAGGCACTACAAAACAGTTGTATTACCAGAAGCATTGTACGCGTCAGAAACAACCACAATTGGAGCATCAGGCATCATAGACACAGAAAAAATAGAACGCAAAATTCTCAGAAAAATATTTGGACCAATTCACAGAGATGGCATATGGATGAAGCGACCTACCAAAGAGCTGTACCAGCACACTGACAGACTAACAGACGCGATCAGAAAACGCAGATTAACTTTCTATGGGCACATACAGAGAATGGACAACAACCGACTTACAAAGAAAATTTTTGATGTAGTAAACAGCTCAAGCAAGAAAACAAATTGCTATCATGAAATAGACGAAGACTTAAGGCAGATAGGGATCAACAGGCAAATGATAGGAGACAGGAAATACTTCAGAAACAAAGTTAGGAGTGCAAAATTTATTGTAAAGGAGAGAAAGAAGACAGGAACATTATGGACAGAGCAAAGGAAACAGGAGCACAGCCAAAGGATGAAGAGATTTTGGGAAGAGAAGAGGAAGAAAGGAAAGAAGTGAAAATTGTGTCATCATGTGATTTTCGAGTTCAAACACTGTCCATAAGGGCAACAATGAAATGAATGAATGAATGTTATACAGTCCTTCAACTGTTTGCTGTATATGATTCCTTACTACGTTCTTTAAATTTTCTCCCACCATCGTACTGTTGTTTTGCCGTTTAAATAATTTAAGCAAGGTTTCACCACTAAATTTACACTTCATTACTTCTGCTGGTGATAAACCTGTAGACAGATGTGACAAATCATTCAATATTACCTTACATTCCTGTATCATTTGTGTCCAAGCGATATGTTTGGTCGAGCAATACCTTCTATTCAGTCTGCCAATTTCCTTCATAATACGTTCACATGGGTTATATTTCGAGTTATACTTCGATGTAGTTATTTGCCGTACGCCTTCCAAAGTTATCAAGTCCTTAAAATTACGACTTGTAAAGCGTGTCCGTCGTCAGTTAAGAGTCCTTTTGGTTTCCCTACGTCTGCGAAGCAACGGCGCATATAATTAATCACTGCATCCGTGTTTGCATACTTAATGGGATATAGTGTGACTTATTTTGACAATGTTCTGTAAGTACCTAAATAGATGTTATGCCTCCTCTACCAATTGGTAAAGGGCTGTGAAACTCCGATGCGGTTAGGTCATGTAAACCCTTCTATAAAATACGATGCATTGCATAATTAATGCCACTGTTACCCTCCTAAGCTTCTTGACAAATTGGCATGTCAAAACCCCATAAAACAGTTTTTCATATACTTTATACACTTACGAATACCAAAGTGACCATAGCTTTTATGTACGAATCATTCCAACTTGGTCTCCGCACAATGCGGAATACGTAGCTTCCAATATTGTGTGTGTGCATTTTCTCTCCAAAATAACATTTTTTCCACAAGCGTTATAGACATTGTTTTAATGACGGTAATAATTCACTTTTAAAGTAGTCATCATCGTTTCATCCTCATCTTAACTGTCTCTTAAAGTTTCTTACTTCATTATTTGTACAATTAAAACTTAAGAAATTAATTGAGAAACTTATTGCAGACCCTTTGTTTCTTTTTGTTTCTTTTCATATAATTCATACCATACCTCTGATAAAATCTTGCTGGCGCCAAGAATGAATGTAACTGTTTCACATTATGTGGTTCTGGACAATCCTTTGACTTATTTGTCTAACATATTGTTGATTTATTCTTATACTCCTGCTTACAATTCTATTGGTATTAGTAAGATTTACAAAACATAGTTCTTTGCTTTTGATATTAAATCTACGCATGCAGTCACCTACAACGCCTGGTTTGATCGAAATAACTCCTTCATAAGTACATAGAATCCGCTGTAAATATTTCTACTGTATATCTATCAACATATCAAATTCTTATGCTTTTTTGATGTGTATTAGCAAGAGACAGTTGAATTACAGCTTTTGTACTACCTTCGTGTAACGTTTCGGCGCTAGCCACTAAACATACCTCAATTAATAACTGGTCGTCACTTTTTTTCTGTTTTCCGTCTTTCTTTAGTTGCTATAGTTAGTGTCGGTGTGTTCCGTCTATGCAACTAATTAAGGGCAGTTTGTTTATTGGTAATAACTGGTTTCGTCGCTTACTAGCGGACTAGTTTTAAAGCTACTGCATTGCTATAATTATCTAATTTACACTTTACGAATGTTTTACGGATGATCTACAAAATCCCTAAATCACTTTTTACTTATGTAACCAAGTTACACCTAATAGTATTCCCATATTTATATTAGCCATTACGAGAAACGACTCTAAAGAACAGAATATTCCTACTTTTATAGTTGTTCTGTTTTCCTGTTTAATTGACCTCTGGTACCAGTAATTCCTTCTATACATACACCTGTGGTAATCTAGAAACAATTCCATCTTTTTACAAGCAGTCACTAATTCTTCTGAGATCAGGGAAATGTCGCTAGCTGAGTCGATATGAATTTCTACTTTTCTGTATCTTATTTCCCCACTCACTGTAGGCTTTAATGTAACTTTCTGTATTTCCTTTTCTTCTCGCTACAACTTTCTCGTTGAGAAAATTTTGTATGCTATAAATGAAACGCACACAACATGTGTAATATTCTGCAACATTGTAGAGTATTACACCGGCGTTGCGTCTCTTTCATTCATAACTCTCTCGTTGGTGTTGTGTGATTACAAGCAACAAATGTTTTTCTGTATGGACCGAGTACTTTTTAGTTACACCCAAGGTATTGGCTCGTGATCCACAATGACTCCATTTTCCGTGATTGCAATAGCATAATTATGCTGAACTGTACCCTTACTAGCATTAGTTAAGTCCCCTTTCTTACAATTAGTCTTTGTGTTGGATGTATTATGAGGCACGAAAGCTTGTGAATGAAGATAGTTTTCGTCATGGCTTCTTGTGTCATTTCTATTGTTACGTACGC
This sequence comes from Schistocerca serialis cubense, assembly GCF_023864345.2. Taxonomy (NCBI): domain Eukaryota; kingdom Metazoa; phylum Arthropoda; class Insecta; order Orthoptera; family Acrididae; genus Schistocerca; species Schistocerca serialis. The sequence goes on along the minus strand of NC_064638.1, from coordinate 1,157,506,981 downwards.
TACACTAATTAGCTTCTCTTTTCTCTACAAATGGGATCGAGAAAGATCTATTGCTTTTATTCTCGTTCCCTCGTTCACTGTCACGAAGACTTTCGTTTCCTTCTGTGTTTAGCGTACGTAATTTTTCCACGAAGACGAGTAAATCATTAACATTAGTCCTCCCTCTATACCATATCTCTTTTCGTAGAAAATATGATAGCCGTCGTATTAATACCTGCCCTTCGTCTTATGGATCATCTAAGTATTTAGCCTTTGTGAGATTCCACTCGATGTAGTTCTTATACGTACACCAAGAACTACTGCAATGTTTTGGGTCTAACAGTACAAGTGTTAAATTTTCTTGTGTGCTTGAAGACAAGTACCTTCCCTTAACACTGCCTTGGAAACCATGTCATGCTTCGAAATGTTTTGAGTGGACATTACCTCATGCAGCTGCATCTCGGTTGAATAACCTAATGCGAAATAGATTTTCTTGTGTTCATCCCACCTGCTCGGTAACAATCGTGAAACTTCTCTTAAAAAGTATATCGAACGAACCTCCCTCAAGCTCACACCTGGGAAACCGTTCTGGCAAATTTAAACCACTTCCAATTAGCAACTCTTCTATAATATCTTTCGAGACTCCTATACTGGTAATTACTTGTTTACTACCTTATACCTTCTGAATCTCGCCTTACATGTCCCATATCGGTTGAAATTTCTGTTGATAATAAACAACATCATCGAAAGAAGTTGCTTTACTATTACTTGATTCAGTTTTATCCTGTAAGTATTGTTCAATAGGAGCTTGAAATGTTCTCCCAGATTCCGGGATTAACACTATATCTTGTCCCGATGACCCTACTGTTTTCTTCGTGTTTGAAATTTCGATGTGTACTGACTTAAAGTTCTGATTTATATCCTCAAAACATTCTTTGAAATCATAAGAAACTACTGAACGTCCTTCATATGACAGAACTTTCGTTAATACATTAACTTTGCATTCTAATTCTGTTAATTTAGTTTCTTGTAGTCTGGACTTTAACATGAATTCAGTTCTAACGCTTTCCTCCAACAATGTCTTATTCTCACCTAACTTCATATTAATCTTGTTATTAATATCTTCGTATAATATTTTATTACCTTCTACAGTGATTATTATTATTATTATTACCCTCCAAAGTCTCTTATTCTTGTCCATTAATTTTCTATCATTATCCTATAATACTTTCTCATTTTCTTCTACAGGTTTAGAAATTACTCTTGTTAAATCAACTTTTTCCGCCATTGCTTTAATTTTGCATGTAAAATCAGGCAAAAACTCACATCTCTATACAACAGTTGAATAGCTGATATGTAACAATATACCAAATGCCCAATATACTGCTACTATGTACATTCAGTTACATAAATAAATTATTTCACGGAACACTAACAAAATTTTATTCTTCTGACCGATCTCTGCTATATCGAAGGTAAACTGAAGTTGGTCTAAATTGCCACTGCGTTGCCGCAGCGATGCCATAGTCTCGTAGTCGATGACGGCGTGACTTTCGCCGATGCGTTGTCCGCTGACTGCAATAACGTTCGGTATCTTCTTCGCGAACTCTCTCGTAATGTTGTATTTGTGGCAAATCATTGATAGTTATCTTGTACGTACAATGTAAGTACGTCGTCGTGATTTGTTGCTGGGTACTTCGAATACCTGCAATAGATTACTTTGTCTTGTTTTGTATTTACAATGTAAGTACGAAATAGCAATTTATTGCTGAGTATTTTGTATACGGCAACAGGTTATACCTTTTTTACGCGGGAAATGATTTTCATACAGCAAAATAACGTCTTTCGACTGAAACAGGGCAATAATACTGTCGAAAATGCGAAGCAGTTTGTTCATGCAGTTCTTGGATGTCTGTCGATGATGTACACCTGCCAAGGGCAAATAATACAATCCTCTTGTTATTATGTCGAAATCGTTGAAAGTTATGTAAGAAATTGCAATGTTCTCAGAATCACTGCTACGATCCACTGATTACTCGCCACATACGGAGAGATAAAAATGTTGGTTATTAGTATAATGTTGTTGTTGTTGTTGTGGTCTTCAGTCCAGAGACTGGTTTTTTGTAGCTCTGCATGCTACTCTATCCTGTGCAAGCTTCTTCATCTCCCAGTACCTACTGCAACCTACATTCTTCTGAATCTGTTTAGTGTATTCATCTCTTGGTCACCCTCTACGATTTTTACCCTCCACGCTGCCCTCCAATACTAAATTGGTGATCCCTTGATGCCTCAGAATATGTCCTACCAACCGATCGCTTCTTCTAGTCAAGTTGTGCCACAAATTTCTCTTCTCCCCAATTCTGTTCAATACCTCATCATTAGTTATGTGATCTACCCATCTAATCTTCAGCATTCTTCTGTAGCACCAGATTTCGAAAGCTTCTATTCTCTTTTTGTCTAAACTACTTATCCTCCGCGGTTTACTTCCATACATGGCTACACTGCATACAAATACTTTCAGAAATGACTTCCTGACACTTAAATCTACACTAGATGTTAACCAATTTGTCTTCTTTAGAAACGCTTTCCTTTTCATTTCCAGTCTACATTTTATATCCTCTCTACTTCGACCAATATCAGTTATTTTGCTCCCAAATAACAAAACTCATTTACTACTTTAAGCGTCTCATTTCCTAATCTAATACCCTCAGCATCACCTGATTTAATTCGACTGCATTCCATTATCCTCGTTTTACTTTTGTTGATGTTCATCTTATATGCTCCTTAGTATAATTTATAAGCCCAAAAGTTGACGTACTTCAGCTGCTGCTTGCGCTTGGTACGTTTCACCGTGTACAATCTGACACTCACCACTAAATTATTTTTGGTTACGAACGACCGCGTATACGAATTGCCCTGGTGGTCCAGCTACTCCGTCCAACCGCCGTCAACGATCTTTTTCTTCTTTAGAATTCCTTCCTATGCAGGTGATGGTGAAACATAAGATCACGACGACTACTTTGAGCTACGAAAATAAACTTACGTTTCTCTTCTCTATATTTTAAATTCTGTCTCTCTCACACAACGACAGAGCTCCTTAATTACAACTCGAAATATTCTACACCTTCATCACAATATTATTCGTGTGATCCTCAGGGCGTACGTTCAAGTTCTGTCTCCAAACGTCCAAAAGTGATTCATTCGTTTCTGGTCCCCGCTGACATTGTCGGTGGCCCTCTTACTTCACGCCGTCTGTTACACCGCCAACTCGGAATATTCAAGGCACATCCGTATCCTTGTACAGCAAGTGCGTGACGCTCATCCCCTGGAGAATCGCCGCTGCTCTCGTTGTTACCGCTTGAACGCCCTCTGTACAAAGACAGACGGGGGCGCACACTACCTGCTCCTTTATTTCTACACTACACAACATGTATCAGCTGCCACGATTCTCTTAAGCTGGCACGCGTATTAATAGCGGGCCAGGGTATACGAAGAAAACGCACTGTTACATTACATATCACCACACCCATGCTAAACGTAATATCGTGATTACCTACTCATACGTATCTATTTTGTTTACTCAACATGCAATTTATTTATTCGTCTGACTAGCTGGTGTGTCCGGCTTCGCTCATAGAGCTGATATGAGATTGTGTGGTAGTTGGAACAATAGGATAATCTTTAAAGTATAAGAGGTAAAAAAATTCTAGAAAACACATTCTAACTATTTACAATACTAGTTGAAGCGTAAGAGGAAAAAATCTGTATTGAATACATATCCTCAATATTTACTGTACCTGTTCGTAAACAACATTTTTCATTTCGTTATCCGGGGTATATCTGTAAAAATGTTTCGAATTTCCTACTTGAGGGCAAGATACGTAAAGTTGACCGTGAGAGAAGCAGGAGTCTTTGAGGTTGATACGGCATTGTTTTAAAGTTTGTCCATGCCCTTTGATAATTGCAAATCGATAGGCTACTTTGATTGGAAATTGCTTGTCTTTCAAATTGGAAGGGTACTTCAGTAGAGATCAGTGGTATTCTGGAGATAAATAGTGTGTGTCCTTTGTACATTCCAATTGTTAGTTCGGTTTCTATTATATTGTTCGACAGCTGCTTGTCAATCATCCTTGTTCCATTAACACAGTTTTGGCGTGTTGAGATTTCTGAGTAGTATGATCGGAGATCCAATTTCAAGTCGAACGCAGTGTAACGGGATTCCTGGTACTTGCAAAAAGTTTGGAAATCCTGTAGGGAAGTTCACACTTCCTTCAACGTTTACCATCGTGTCGATCCAATTGTATATTATCTGTTTACCAGAAATTTTCATATGAATATTTAAATTGATATAGTCCATCAAATTATTTTCAATTGCCAAAATTGCCCTTTCGAAGTCGAATAAATTTGGTTGATGAGTTCGTTTTCAGCAGTGGCTATGTAGCAGACTGAGGCCGGTCATATGGTCAGTAGGATATGTGCCTCTGCCTGTTTCGAAAAGTTGAGAAAAAGCTGTTGTTTCGTCTTTCGATAGTTCAGCTCTCATATGTTTCGTTAGTATCAGTGTTTTTGTTTCCCTTGAGATTTTTTTTTTTTTTTTTAAAGCATGCAGTGATCTTGTCTGCTGCTGCTGGCATGGTGATAACTGGAAGTAATTGCCGAAAATCTCCTCAGGATATAAATTTAACTCCTCCCATCACTTCAGTGTTTTCTCGCGAGTCTTGTAATGTTCTGTCCATGGCTTGGAATGCTTTCTTATTTGCAATTGTGCATTCGTCACAGAGGATAATTTTAGCTTGCTTCACCCCGTCCAGAGGCTCTTGAGATTTTGCATCCTGGGACTTGTTCTTCGGCTGTATTCAGCGGTACTCGTTTGGCGGAAAGGGCAGTTCTTCCTCCTTTCATAAGTGTGGCTGCATACACACTAGGGAGGAATTAGATACACTTTAGACAAGAGTTACATACCTGTTTTGGATTCGTTGATTACATGTTAGAATTATGGCGAATAAGTCTCATTTGTTCAGCTGAGGTTGTAAGTGAGGCGTCTTGTAGGGTTGATTCCAAGTGGTTGTCATTTTCCAGTAGTCCTAAGAATTGGCAAACTTCTCCTTACGTCTGTGATAGGTAAACGTCAACAGTCTTGAGGTGTGTGAAACCAGTTCATGTAGAAACATCCGGAGATGGAAACATTCGACGTTGTTCGGGTGGATGATTTGTACTCGGCATAGTGCGCAAGTTTTTATGATTCCTGGATGATCTACTGGCATTTCTAGTTTTCGTCGTCAACATATTTTTCTTGTTTAGCTCAATGTATAATAGATAAGGACGTCGACATACAGTAATGTTTCCGCGAATGGGTTCTTTTGACACAGTTGGTAAAATGCTGTTAATGTTGTCTTATGAGGTGGTTCGCTTGCAGTTTTTCTGGTGGTATCTTTTGCGAAGTAAGCCCTCCGTCCAGCCTCCGAATGTGCTGCTACATGTTGCCCAGTTGGTTCGCGTTCGTGTGCCGGAAAACCGATAAACCGCCACCCTGCTTCGTTACTGTTGATGTACCTCCCCATTTGGTACAAAGGATTTCTACGTTTCTGGTTTCGTTGTTCGCTGTCTTTGGCTATTCGAAATACTTCCATGTCAATGCGTTTGTTCACATAGAGACATATTTGACGCATTTCACTGAATTGCAGAATTCTATGTTTATGCGTGCTTGGCACATTTTTGGAAAGTAGTATGTTATATGGTACTACCCATTGATTATATATTCTCAACTGGTCACCGCCTCGTATTCATATTTTTTGGTGATTGTCTTCTGTATTTATAGCTATCAACTTCTGTTTGTGCGGCTTCCTAGTACGGTTTTGGGCATTTCTTTGTACAACCCGGGCTGCTATGTCGTGTCGATGCATGGGAGCTTGTCCGTATATTGTATTGTACTGTATTGTATGGAACTGGGGACCTAGAAACGACGGAGAGGCTTCGTCCCCGCCGTAGCCTTCAGTGGTACACAACCCCACAACAGGCTACAGCAGTCCACTCATCCCACCGCCGCCCCACACCGTTTTAAACGTAGTTACTGCCCCGCTGACAAACGGAAATTACGCGAAATGAAAGCAGCTGTCAGAAGGACAATGAGAGACTCTTTCAACGAATTTGAAAGCAATATTTTATCTGCCGATTCTAAAAATAACCCCAAAAAAATTTTGCTCGTACGCAAAATCTATGAACGCTACAAATAATTCAATACGTTCTCTTGCCGACAATACGCGTAATGTAACTGATGATGATAAACAGATGGCCGAAATTCTAAACCTAACTTTCAAAAACTCGTTTACGGTAGAGGACTGCAGCACCATTCCCCCTTTCAGTTATCGAACAAACGAAAGAATGGCTGACATAGTGTTTAGTGTATCTGAGACTGTAAAACAGTTAAGATCCTTAGACGTCAGAAAGGCATCTGGCCCAGACGGTATCCCCGTAAGATTTTACGTTGACTATGCTACAAATACAGCTCCATTCTTATTCGTCATCTATCAGACATCATTGGAACGACGGCAAGTTCCAAGGGACTGGAAGAAGGCCCAGGTCATAGCAATCTATAAAAAGGATAGAAAATCGGATGCACATAATTACCGGCCAATTTCACTGACATCGATTTGTTTTAGAATCATGGAACAATTTTGTTTTCTAGACTCTGAGAAGCTCATCTGCAGAAACCAGCACGGTTTTAGGAAATAGCGGTCATGCGAGACACAGCTGGCCCTCTTTGTGCATGATATACAACAGGCTCTAGACACCGGCTGCCAGGTTGATGCCATATTTCTCGAATTTCGAAAGGCGTTCGACTCAGTTCCGCACTGTTGCTTGCTACAAAAGGTGCGCGCTTACGGTCTATTCGATGACATATGTGGTTGGATAGCAAGTTTTCTAACAGACAGGGAGCAGTATGTTGTCCTGAACGGGATGACTTTAACAGAAACAACCGTAACTTCAGGTGCGCCCCAGTGTAGCGCAATAGGTCCTCTGCTTTTTACTATTTACATAAACAGTCTGGTTGATGTTATTGACAGCGGCCTTAGACTGTTTGCCGATGATGCTGTAGTCTATAGGAAAGTAGTATCACACGAAAGTTGTGAACAAATCAATGAGGATTTGCAGAAAATAAATGCGTGGTGTAATGACTGGAAGTTATCTCTCAATATTAGTAAGTGTAACCTACTGCGTATAACAAGGCGAAAATCCCCATTAATGTAGGGAGTACAAAATAAATGATCAGTCTTTGGAAGCCTTAACATCCGTCAAGTATCTGGGTGTGACTATTCGAAATGATCTCAAATGGAATGATCAGGTTGCACAAGTAACGGGTAAGGCGAACACTAGATTGCGGTTTATTGGTAGAATCCTGAAGCGATGCAGTCCTTCGACAAAGGAAATAGCTTACAATACATTAGTTCGTCCAGTCTTAGAGTATTGTTCGTTTGTATGGGACCCTCACCAGTTGGGTCTGATTCAAGAGATTGAGAAAGTCCAAAGAACAGCGGCAAGATTCGTGACTGGTACATTTAGCCATCGCGAGAGCGTTACAAATCTCATCGAAAGTTTGAAGTGGGACACACTTGCAGATAGACGACGCGCTAAGCCGAAGGGGCTGCTCACCGAATACGGAAATCCAATCTTCACAGAGGATGTAGAGCACATATTATTACCACCAACTTTCATATCGCGTAATGATCATCATTCAAAGATAAGGGAAATAAGAGCTCGTACTGAGGCGTTCAGACAGTCGTTTTTCCCTCGCGCGATCCGCGAGGGGAACAGAGAGGGGGGGGGGGTGAATTGTGACTTAGGCGCGAATTGTGCCCTCCGCCACGCACCGCTTGGTGGCTAGCGGAGTATACATGTAGATGTAGATGTAGAACCCAGTGTTACTGTGCGGTTCGGCCCCCAATGGAACACCCGCATCGCTCCCCTCTCCACCCCCCGCCAGGGAACGTCTCACACCAGACGAGTGTAACCCCAATGTTTGCGTGGTAGAGTAATTAAGGTGTACGCGTACGCGGAGGTGGTGGTGGTTAGTGTTTAACGTCCCGTCGACAACGAGGTCATTAGAGACGGAGCGCAAGCTCGGGTTAGGGAAGGATTGGGAAGGAAATCGGCCGTGCCCTTTCAAAGGAACCATCCCGGCATTTGCCTGAAACGATGTAGGGAAATCACGGAAAACCTAAATCAGGATGGCTGGAGACGGGATTGAACCGTCGTCCTCCCGAATGCGAGTCCAGTGTGCTGATCACTGCGCCACCTCGCTCGGTTCGCGTACGCGGAGAAAGTGTTGGTGCAGCAATCGTCGACATAGTGTAACTGAGGCAGAATAAGGGGAACCAGCTCGCATTCGCCGAGGCAGGTGGAAAACCACCTTAAAAACCATCCACAGACTGGCCGGCACACCGCACCTCGACACTAATCCACCGGGCGGATTCGTGCCGGGGACCGACAAGCCTTCCCGCCCAGAAAGCAGTGAGTTAGACTGCATGACTAACCGGGTGGGCGTGTCCGTATATTAGTTTTCTTTGATTTCTGGCTTCGGCGAGTTGCATGTGAATGTTGTGAGGAGGTCAGGTCGTCCATATTTTCGTATGTAGGTCATGGAATCTTGAGCGTATTCGTGCATGTCCATGTGTCTCGCACTCCCTATCTATGATGAGGTAAGGTATCCGTTTGTAACCTCCCCCCTCACTTATCGACCTTAATGACAGTGAAAAATGAAACCGCGTGTACCTAATGGGAATTTTGGAAAAGCAATCGTCACCGAAGTTAATCTGTCGGTAAAGAGGGAGGAAAGGGTTACATCTAAATGAAATGATAAATGCCAATGAAACTGGTGGAAATTAATTTTGAAAAGGGGTAAAGTTAATAAAGAAAGTAAATGTGCGGCCGTTACGTTAACGATCAACTAGCGGTAATTAGATATTTGAGATTTGGGGGAAATTACGGTCGCCAGTCCTATGGACAATTACTCTAATAACTGAAAAAGAAAGGTTATTACACATATAATTAGCACTAGAAGCGTGGCAACTGAAGGTTGACACGTGTAGTGTGAAAACTGAAAGTTTGTCAGAAGTAATAAATTTCGCTACACTCTGACTTAATTTAGCAAAAGAATTAATAAAACTGGAAAATCGAAAGTTAATTTAGTGACTGAAGTTAATAGTGAGCTTTCTTTCTGAAGCACATCGACATTCAGTAAAATAAGGTTAGTCTTGGACTACCTCAACAATCATTTCAAAAGCTACTTGAATCTACGCAATTTAGAAATAAGAGAATTAACTTTGAACTTGAATTAAATGATTCTGAACAATTAACAATAGTAAAATTTAGTACGTACCAAGCTGAGCTGCAGTCACAGGTAACTAAAATACGGTAACAAAACTCGCACTCTTAATTTGTGCTTGTGTAATCTAAATATTGTAGCCAGCTGAACTTTGAAATTAAAGCAGTGAAATCGAATGATGCTGGCGTTTGAATTTCAACGACCCTCGGGCTCATTTCGGAAAAGGAAGGGACCCTGCTTGGCAATGCAATTGGGACAATGAGCAACAAAGGTTCATGCTAAGTTGCTGTAATTTTGCGAGGCAAATGGAACAATTTGAAAAGCTGAGGTCTGCCATACAGTTCTGAAACTTTACGTGCTGTTAGTCTTCCTTGTTGGTTGATTGAAGGTTTGAAGCCGTCGATCGAGGAGGTGGCGACAGTCACTCATTGTCGGCCGTCGCTGTTGCAGAAGCTGGATGTTGGCGCGCCTTCTTCTCGACAAGGTCACCAGGCGAAACGGGCTCTTGATGTGCGCCAGCTAATGCTTCCCGTCCGCGACACCATGTCAGAAACTATCATCGCGAGTCGAGCGCAATTACATGCTGCCAAACCCCGAAAGCGCGGCAACTCGCGGGAGCGTCACACAACACACCTGCTCCACTCGCTACTCCAGCCAGACTCTCTACTGCTCTGCCCGCGCTTCACGCGGCAGAGTTAACACTACCAAAGATCCTACACACTTTGAGTCTTCACACGACCTATCGATGTAATCGTTCGATAGCAGTTTTCCCTAGGCAAGACCCAGCGTAAAAATACAAATGATATTTACGAAACAAACCAATTATACATCGACATGAGTGCATAAATATATATATACAAACAGCAAAACAATTACAATATATAAAGAGACAGAAATGTCATATCTTGAGGTAACAAAACAAGGAAAAAAAATAATAGTACAATAGATGGAAATAGGAGGATATGCATTTCCGGCGTTACACGTGCCCCACATTGTCTGAGGATGTTCGTCTAACGTAAACAGACTCAGAAAATGTCCCAAAAAAAGAAACAGCGGAAATGCATATGCTCAAAACATCAACAAAATTTAGCATTCGTCTAATTAATCATAAATCAATTTTTAGACCATAATAATTGAGTGGAGACACTCCTAATCTTATTCCACTCTGTCATCTTGCACAAAATAAAACACGTTGACAACATATTAAAATTCATAGAAGATATAGAAAATGGTTTAGCTATTCCAAAATCGTCAAAATCCGTAACACTATCATGAAATGGAATACTATTTACAAAATTAATCAGAGTACATGGTCATAAAAACAGGTAGATCAAAATACGCAAATTAATTATTAATTACATAGAATACACATTTTATATAACCTTTTCGTAATTAATACGCTTGCCATGACGGTCCACTTAATACTAAACAAGAAAATAATATTCAGTAGATCGAAAAAAACATAAGTATTGAAAGCAGAATTCTTTCACATCATCTGTCCGGGAAGAAAAACAATTCCGCCTCCCGTACTCGCAAGTACAAAGAATGCCGACAGCGGCACAAGAGCCGACAGCGGCACAAGAGCCGACAGCAGTTCCGCCCCGCCAGTATTGTTGCGCCCGCCTGTGCGGCACGCTTGATCTCTCTCGCCCTTGTAACGGCATTTCCAGAACGTCCGTTTCACTGAATTCTTTCGGTAAAACTCACTCCCGAGTAATCTCAAGGAGTCCATAAACCCTATCACAGTGTATAACTCAACACTGTCCATCATCACACGCATGTACTAGCCTGAAACTTAAAACAGCATCTAAGTACATCGGCAATGACTAGTAAATCACATATTTATGGAATCTTACAGCTATTTACAAAATCATATTTACATTCCTTAATCTACTGTGACTCAGCTGAAAACTTAAACTAGCAGCTTGGATTTTTCAGTTGATTAGATCATGATTAAATTGATTAAAATTAAATTGATTAATCAAAATTAATTACTTATTAATTACAACTTCTTTAATGACCTTGGTCAGTCAAAAGCATGGCAATCTAGCAAATCGTTAAATCTTACACTCTATTTTACATACTGTACAAATTACCCATTCTGTGGTATTAATCAATCCTAGGTTGGTACAATTTCAGGTCTACAATGTTTCGTATACCTAATAGCTTTCCAGAGCTTGGATACTCTAAGCAATAAGCATTTGTGTGAGGTATACCAATGACTTTATATGGTCCATTATAAACAAACTTAAATTTAGAGATTTCATTGTCTATCTCGCTCGATTTCTCATGAGCTTTTACAAGTACTAAGTCTCCGATTGCAAACTTAGCAAAACGCGCTTTAGCGTCATGACGACGTATGTGAGCATCAGCTTTTAGCTTCATTACTTCTCGCAAACGATCTTTTTTCACACCAATACTAATGTCAATCCGTGGAGGGAATTTGATTATCTCTTCCAATTCACTTTCTACACTTTTGTCAATGCCGAAATTCCTCATGTTACGGCAGTTCAAACCCATTCCTACGTCAATGTCATCCGGCCAGTTAACAATGTGTATAGGCTGGTATTGCCTATGCACACCGTCTCCTGCCTCGTCAAAACTAACTACTATTGTTTTATCTTGGGACGTACATGTCAAAGTTTTGCTTTCGCAGTTAATCACTGCATGGTACTTTAATAGCCAATCTAACCCGATAATTACTTCCGTAGTTAAGTCTGGCACGACGACAAACTCTTGTTCAAATCGTGCCCCACATATCTCGAAGGTGACAAAAATCTGTTTTGTGACGGGTTTACTGGCCTTCCCAGTAGCACCGATAATTTTCACTCCTGTTACTGGCATAACTACGATGCCAGGTCTGTCTTTCAGTAACTCAAATATTTTCCCAGATACAGCACTCAATTCTGCACCGGTGTCAATCAACACGTTTAGTTGTAGGTCGTGCATATTAACAGACACTACTATCTGTCTACACTTGTCCTTGACTGTTTCTTTATTTTCCCACAGTAAATCCTCGTCTATATCCAGGTCATTCCAGAAAAAACCATCCGGCTTTGATCCTAAATTCGGCTTATCTGGCGGCTTTTTCAGCCTCTGTTCACATACAGTTTTAATTTCAACACGTTTGTCCTGAGGCTTAGTCTGTAGCTTCGCCTCCAATACCGAAACCTTTTCCTGTAACTCGTCAACTAGTGAGTGCTGCTTTGCTATCACTTCACTAATTGTCACCTTCGTTGATTCCTCTTTGGTCAGATTGATCTCATCTGCCAATCTACCTGGAAGAATGTGCCCAGTAGCATCTGAAATTACTTCCCCTGGATCTGCGCAACCCACACTGCTACCGTCTGACCGTATAACGTCAGCTCTAACCTCATACACACTGTAATCTACGTGGTTTTCTACCAATCGTGTCCGGCTATCACTAAAATTTTCGTAATCTTTCTCCTTAATACTCTCGCAACGTTTAAACTGGAGGTTTGCGTCGGATGGGTCGGCTACTTCTATCACTATAACTTTCGGTAAAGTCTGCCGGTTAGGGCCAGAACTTTCCGTTACTACTTCAACATCTAACTCCTGCGGGACGAAACACGACGAATCTTGCTCGTGCTCCCCATTAACATCAACTATTTCTGGTAAAGTCTGCCGGTTAGGGCCAGAACTTTCTATCACTTCACAATCACTATCTTCCTGCGGGACGAGACGCGGCAAATCCTGCCCGCGCTCCCCATAAACACTTCTCCCGTACAGGCCCCTATAATCTCTTAGTTCGTCGTATAAGCGACCGAACTGCCTTAACCAGACCTCATCCCTCTCTGCATCCCCTCGCTCAATGACGGACGTGTTATCCGACATCTGATCTTCTCTCAACAATTGCGAATCATTCTTAAACTCAATCTCCAGTTCCGCTGTGGGTATTACAGCTGCCCCTTTATAATCGATTTCCGGAACACTACTTAAATTGTTCTCACTGACAGTGAATGTATTTTCTACTGCCGTGTATACAGTTGATCTACTACTTGTGGGCGCACTCCTTTCTCCTAACACTGGCACACTCTCCCGCCGTTGATTATTCCACACGGAATTTTCATAACGACGACACCTGGGTTTTCTCCTGTTATTGGGCCGCCAAAATTTCTCCACGCCTGGTCGGCCCCTCACCGGCGCGGCTAATGGTTTCCCTGTCTCGTCCCAGCAGATACGCTCCCCGGATGCTGCTGAGGCGCCTGATCACACCCTCTGGCGTTATTACTATTCTGTGAAGCCCATATCACGTTAGTATGATACTGGTTCCCGTCATTCCTGTTATTATTTGCATTGTACCGATTGTTATTACGGTCCGAACCATTATTGTTATTGCTGCCATGGTTGCGGTATGCATTATTCCCGTGGTCATCTTTGTTGTGGTTGCTGTGGTACCCGTTGTTGTTACCACGGCCTCTGCCACTGTCGCGATTATTGCGCCAATTGTCCTCGTCCTCCACTCTTTCCAGGAAATCATTGATTGTCCTGTAATTGCTTCCTACGTATCGTTTTGTATCATCTGGAAGCTTCTTGTAGAGTCCCCAGACTATTTCGGATTCCGAGCGGCGGTCACGCAAATATTCCAACTTGCGGATCCAGCCCTCACAAAACTCCTTCATCGAACCGCGCGAATTCGCATCGAAAGGCCTCGATACGACAAATTCGCGCCAGACACTTTGCTGTTTTTGCTCTGACCAGTATTCAGCCAGAAACAAATTTTTAAATTCGTCAAAAGTCAGGTTCGTAATGTTGAGGTTTAAGCCCCAACGCTTGGCATCACCAGCCAACACATCAATAACCGCATTAATTTTTCTCTCATTAGTCCATGATCTGGGTAAAACTCTTTCACAATTTTTAATGAAATCCGTCGCGTGTATACCGCCTTTTTTCAAGGGGTCGAACCGTTCCTCTTTCGTCAACAATTCCGAACTATGTGCACAGATTGGCACATAGCTCTGTTTTTCGTCAAGTTTCTTTTCTAATTCCGACACTCTCGTAATTACTTGGCAAGTGGTTGTCGCAAGCGTTTCTACTTCCTTTTTTTTCTCTTCGCAGGTATTAGCCTGCTTCGTCACTTTGGTATCTACTTCGGATACTAAAGCCTTTAAAGTTTCCACCTTCTTTGGATCCTCTTTTTTCACTAATTGAATTTGTTCCGTCACCTTATTCTCGATGATCGGAGCAACTGCTTCTCCTACACTTTTTTCGATTCTGCTAATTTCGGAATTAAAACGCGTATTTATGCTCGCAATTTCCGCCTGAACGCCTATCATTTCCTGTTTAAGATTACCGATTTCGGTATTAATCACAACAATATCTTCTTTGATTTTATCAACTTTTGCGTTAACAACTCCAACATTGTTGTTAACAACATTAATAGCTTTGTTCTGATTGTCTAGCTTCCTGTCAATTTTTTCAGACTGAGCTTCTTGCTTGGCAGCCTGAGCTTTAATTTCTGCCGATTGAGTTTCTATCTTGCTAGACTGAGCCTTGATTTCGTTAATCAAAACATTCAATAAATCAGCTAAATTCCCGGAAACTACCGGTTCTACTTCTGTAGCGGCTTCCTCTTTAATTTTCCCCGCGTGTTCGTCATCAAGGGGTTCAGATTTGATTTTCACTTCCGATTCCGAAACATTTTCTAAAGTTTGGAATTCCATTTCTGCTCTTTGTTGCTTTTCGGCGGTCGCGTCTTTCACGCTAGCCGCCTGCCCCTGAACAATGGGTACCGCGGTGCGCCTTTCCCACTGTTCGACCGATTGTTCCGTATCCAAGTCTACCAAATTTTGGTAATTGTTGCCTTCACTCTTTTTAATAATTTTCAATATAAATGACAAATCTCAAATCTCATTAGGATTCCTCCCACTACTTAATCTCGCTGACGTAACTATCTGTTCGTAACCAATACTTTGTTACGACATTTGCACCAAACAAAATTCGTGTCCAGAACAACCTCAAATCTGAAGATTGTCCTGTCACCAGGTCGCCACGTGTAACCTCCCCCTCACTTATCGACCTTAATGACAGTGAAAAATTAAACCGCGTGTACCTAATGGAAATTTGGGAAAAGCAATCGTCACCGAAGTTAATCTGTCGGTAAAGAGGGAGGAAAGGGTTACATCTAAATGAAAGGAAAAATGCAAATGAAACTGGTGGAAATTAATTTTGAAAAGGGGTAAAGTTAATGAAGAAAGTAAATGTGCGGCCGTTACGTTAACAATTAACTAGCGGTAATTAGATATTTGAGATTTGGGGGAAATTACGGTCGCCAGTCCTATGGACAATTACTCTAATAACTGAAAAAGAAAGGTTATTACACATATAATTAGCACTAGAAGCGTGGCAACTGAAGGTTGACACGTGTAGTGTGAAAACTGAAAGTTTGTCAGAAGTAATAAATTTCGCTACACTCTGACTTAATTTAGCAAAAGAATTAATAAAACTGGAAAATCGAAAGTTAATTTAGTGACTGAAGTTAATAGTGAGCTTTCTTTCTGAAGCACATCGACATTCAGTAAAATAAGGTTAGTCTTGGACTACCTCAACAATCATTTCAAAAGCTACTTGAATCTACGCAATTTAGAAATAAGAGAATTAACTTTGAACTTGAATTAAATGATTCTGAACAATTAACAATAGTAAAATTTAGTACGTACCAAGCTGAGCTGCAGTCACAGGTAACTAAAATACGGTAACAAAACTCGCACTCTTAGTTTGTGCTTGTGCAATCTAAATATTGTAGCCAGCTGAACTTTGAAATTAAAGCAGTGAAATCGAATGATGCTGGCGTTTGAATTTCAACGACCCTCGGGCTCATTTCGGAAAAGGAAGGGACCCTGCTTGGCAATGCAATTGGGACAATGAGCAACAAAGGTTCATGCTAAGTTGCTGTAATTTTGCGAGGCAAATGGAACAATTTGAAAAGCTGAGGTCTGCCATACAGTTCTGAAACTTTACGTGCTGTTAGTCTTCCTTGTTGGTTGATTGAAGGTTTGAAGCCGTCGATCGAGGAGGTGGCGACAGTCACTCATTGTCGGCCGTCGCTGTTGCAGAAGCTGGATGTTGGCGCGCCTTCTTCTCGACAAGGTCACCAGGCGAAACGGGCTCTTGATGTGCGCCAGCTAATGCTTCCCGTCCGCGACACCATGTCAGAAACTATCATCGCGAGTCGAGCGCAATTACATGCTGCCAAACCCCGAAAGCGCGGCAACTCGCGGGAGCGTCACACAACACACCTGCTCCACTCGCTACTCCAGCCAGACTCTCTACTGCTCTGCCCGCGCTTCACGCGGCAGTGTTAACACTACCAAAGATCCTACACACTTTGAGTCTTCACACGACCTATCGATGTAATCGTTCGATAGCAGTTTTCCCTAGGCAAGACCCAGCGTAAAAATACAAATGATATTTACGAAACAAACCAATTATACATCGACATGAGTGCATAAATATATATATACAAACAGTAAAACAATTACAATATATAAAGAGACAGAAATGTCATATCTTGAGGTAACAAAACAAGGAAAAAAATAATAGTACAATAGATGGAAATAGGAGGATATGCATTTCCGGCGTTACACGTTCCGCTTCTATTTTTGGCTGGCCACTGTGACCGAGCGGTTCGAGGCGCTTCAGTCCGGAACGCGCTGCTGCTACGGTTGCCGGTTCGAATCCTGCCTTGAGCATGGATGTATGTTAGGTCCTTAGGTTAGTCAGGTTTAAGTAGTTCTAAGTCTAGGGGACTGATGACAAAATCGTTCAAATGGCTCTGAGCACTATGGGACTTAACACATATGGTCATCAGTCCCCTAGAACTTAGAACTGCTTAAACCTAACTAACCTAAGGACATCACACACATCCATGCCCGATTCAGGATTCGAACCTGCGACCGAAGCGGTCGCGCGGTTCCAGACTGAAGCGCCTAGAACCGCACGACCACACCGGCCGGCGGACTGATGACCTCAGATGTTAAGTACCATGGTGCTTAGAGCCATTTGAACCATTTGAAGCTTCAATTTTTCATTGTTGGAATAAAAGACGAGTGTGGAGAATGTTATTTTATGTTTCATCGTCTCTTGTGATTAAGCGGTAAGCTTAGAACTTCTTGGAAGTGATTTTTTTGTTTGATCCTACAACTCTTTCAGGTTGGATTTGTTTCACATTAGAATGATATCCGTGCTCCCCGAGCAGAAACATTATTGGATGTTGGAGGACATTGTATGAACGATGTGTCTCTTTCCCTTCTTCGTTCTTTAGTTATGTCGCGATTTGTGTTTTCATTGTCCACTGTTACGATGGTGACTTCGTCTACTTGAGATGCATTAAAACGACCGTCGTGATCTCCATGTGGTATTTTGTCGGCTCGAATTATAACTTTATAGTCATCACAAATCATTCCGTCTAGTGCTGTTTTCAATATGTGAATCAGTTGACTGTATTCAGATAAGATCCTCTGTACATCTCGGACTGCTTCTCAGCTCAATCAACTGATATTTGTGCATCATTGATAATTTTCTCTTTCTTCACTCCTGATGAAATATACTTCCAGAAATTTATGGCCTTCGTTGCGTAGTGGTATTAATGATCCCATGTTGTGATAGATTTGGCCTTGGATGGAAAAATCAAAGTCGATTTCATCTCTGTTAATGCTGATCGAAGTGACAACGAAAGAACAGGCAGGCGTTGTACGCTTTGATATTTTGAAGAATGTGTTTTGATCCTTGAGTTTCGCCGGTCATGAAATTTAACAATTCCTACGGAAGTGGTTCTTGTGGTGGTAATGGAATTTTTCCGTTCATGCAACAGGACCCTGGTGTTCCTCTGCTGAATTTTTTCCCGTTACAAAATTGGCAGATGTTATCCATTTTTCCTATGACGACCTGTTTGTGTTTGTCGCAGTGGAATGCTTTATTTGTTAGGTTGTACTGTTTACTTGTCCTCGTCCGCGCTGCTCAGTGGGTAATATTTTAGTGGCTGGCTTGAATTCGCAGTCATTTAATATAAGATTGTGACACAATTCTTCATCCTTCAGTTCGTCCATTTCATTATTGTTCTGTTTCTCTGCTTCTCACGGTTCTCTTCCTCATACGCTGGGCACTTTAACGTGCTTCGCGCTGTTCGTCGGCTTCGTTTTCTCGCTGTTCTGTTTGTATTCGCTGGTTTACTTCAGAGCTGGCAAGATCTACTTTTTTAGTTCCTCCCTTCGTCATTAGTAAGAAATTTACGTTCGAACCCACGAAGTATCCTGTTTTATAACTCTACCAATGGGTAGCCCCAACAGTAGTGAATTCCAGAACATACCAAAACGGCTTCGAATGGTCCACAATGATCCAGAACATTCCACAACATTCGAGAGTGTTCTATAATATTCCACAATGATCTGGGATGTTACGGGATGTTCCCAAACATTCTGGAATTTTCCAGAATAGTTCAGATTATTCCCGAACATTCCAGAACATTCCCGATCGTTGTGGAACATACCGAAACAGTCTGGAATGTTGTGGAATGCTCTCGAATACTCTAGAATATTATGGAATGTTCTAGAAATTTCTAGAGGACGAAACTTCGCAACACTTATATGATCATAAGGATTCCCTTTGGGTAAAAACGGGATCATTCTTCATGAATGGGGAATACAGGGCTACCACACCATATAACTCCCTTGTTTGTACCGGGACTGGTTTATGAATTTTAGCGTCACGCACATTGTACACTTACTTTTATAACATATATTGCTTATTGACTTTTACTGCAATTCGTAATCAAACATATCTAAAAAAATATTCGAAGAAAAACATACATTGTTCATTACAAATACCACATGTCGTATTCAAGCCTTACGCCATGCCATGACGTTTTTCCTTGTACAATGTGTGTAGACTCGTTCTTTGAAACTGCTTATCTTCTCTCGGTAGGTATGTATAGCTTGTTCCCTAAGTACTTACCTTATTCAAAAGATCGATTTGCTTTAACTTAAGTGATCCTTACGCTGTATATTCTCTTATACATACTTTCATTACAATTTCCTGTTTCAGAGCAATCACAGATTGAGTTTGCCTCCTTTGCTCCGAGCACAAATTCCAAATTCAAGTATTTCTGGGTTAATAGGTATGGAGATGTTAAAGGTCCCCATACGCTGTAATGAGGAAACTTACCTATGTAAACTAGCTAGGGAACCTCTTCTTTGGCATCAGCGATTGTCACTCCAAACCTTTAAATCGTTTCATTACATAACTGCTCATCCCCGTCTGTTATACGACCTTACTCTTAATCATATGAAAGAGCCTCATAAAAAATTCCCCACGAACATATGGTATAGACCATCTTCTCTCCCATTCTTTCCCTTACATCGGTTCGAAGAAGTTCCATCACATGCCAGCACCCAGATGTCACTCTACACTCTTCCTCATTTCACACCTTACACTTCCTTATACTCTGAGTACACCTACAGTGGCTCACACTTTTCATTATTTAACTTTCCTAAGGACATAATTCGTTACTATCTGTGAGACAATGTTAAATTGTAATCGTAACTAGTGTAGGTTGTTGGGTCCGCGCGTCTGCTATTCAAACGCTTCACCTCCCAAGTGTTTAGCGCGTCACCTTCTACTCGCATTCCGCCTCGCGCCTGCCTATTCCGCAGAAAATTTTTGAAGCGCCTTAATCTATTTGCATTCCAATCACTTTGTCATAGTTGTCAACGTCCTACGTCACACGGGACTAGAGCAGTCTCGGCAATCGTGTGAAAACGTTTTGAAGGTGAATGGAAATGACAAGGCGTCCACCATGGAGACTGTTGCTTACGCAAAGAGGCAAAGTAAGACCAGACTTACTCTAAGTAAGAGTAAGGAACAAGAAGAAGAATGGGTTTGTTGAAATCGAAGAAGGAAAGAAAGCAGAATCCAAAGATAGGTTCCCATCCCCTTCCCAATCCAAAACAGGAAATGAGTTTGCTGGACGTTTCGTCTCAGCGGTCATTCGGTGGCTAAATGTGGACGTGTCACCGCCTTAATTTATTGTGGTGTACCGGGCGTATTACCTGCTTTGTGAGGTAGAGACTCAGCGTCTTTGTTATATTGATGTCAATATTATTGTTACGAGTTTTCTGTGATATACCTGGGTTGCCCAAAAAGTAATGCACCACATTTTTTTGTCAGCCGCAAACAATGCTACGAATGTGAAACGGTATGTTTGTATTATTTGAAGTCTCTTGAGTGAGAGAGCGAAGTCTTCATTACTTCCGACAGATACGTAGCTTCAGGACAGTTTCAAAATGGCGCCTGTAGGTTCAAAATGGCTCTGAGCACTATGGGACTTAACATCTATGGTCATCAGTCCCCTAGAACTTAGAACTACTTAAACCTAACTAATCTAAGGACAGCACACAACACCCAGTCATCACGAGGCAGAGAAAATCCCTGACCCCGCCGGGAATCGAACCCGGGAACCCGGGTGTGGGAAGCGAGAACGCTACCGCACGACCACGAGATGCGGACGCCTCTAGGTGATGTACGTCATAAACAACACGCCGTCATTGAATTTCTCACTACAGAGAAAGAAAATGCGCGGAACATTCACAAACGCTTGTGCAAAGCCTTTGGAGCATCTGCTGTCGACAGAAATACAGTTAGTCGCTGGGTATGGAGGGTGAGGTGGTCAGAAAGAGGTTCGGCGGAGCTCCACTATTTTCAGCGGTCGGGGAGACCATCCACGGATGTCACACCTGATATGTTGCAGCGAGGGTGGACGCATCTGTCAATCAGCAAAGGAAATGTGGATGTAGTTATCCGCGCTCTTAGATATTCAAAAGTGTGCGCAAGATGGGTCCCGCGGTGACTAACGGTGGATAACAAATCGAAAAGAAAAAACATTTGTCTTGATTTGTTACAACGTTTTAAAGGTGAATGGGAGGCGTTCTTGTCCCGAATTGTGACAGGAGATGTAACCTGTGATAACCATTTTGAGCCCGAAACGAAGCGACAGTCGATAGAATGGCCCTATTCCCACAACACGCTGAAGAAAAAAAATTCAGGACAACTGCTTCCGCCGGCAAGGTCATGATAACTGTATTCTGGGACTGTGAAGGTGTGATTCTCATTGATGTGATGCCACGAGGCGGTACCATTAATTCAGAATCGTATGTCACCACATTAACAAAACTCAAGACGCGCCTCCGACGACTTCGGGGCCACAGCAACCCGGGAGATATTTTGGTGCAACACGATAACGCTCGGCCCCACAAAAGTCTGAGGACTGCTGAACACATTGCAAAACAGGGTTGGACAATGTTACTCCATCCACCCTACAGCGCTGACCTAGTCCTCTCTCACTTCCACTTGTTTGGGCCTTTAAAGGATGCCATTCGTGGAAGATATTTTGCGGACGATGAGGAGGAGATTCAGACAGTGAAACACTGGCTCCGCCACCAGGACAAGGATTGGTACCGACAGGGCATACACGCCCTTGTTTCGCGCTGGAGAAAGGCCATAGAACGGGATGGATATTACGTGGAAAAATACGGTGTGTAGATAAAACACCATCCTTTCGTGTGTGTAATTCTCAATATGTTCAATAAAGAATTGTTGAAGAAAAAAATGCGGTGCATAACTTCCTGGAAAACTCTCTCATGCTGTGCATGAAACCAGTGTTTGTGAACGAACAGTCATAGTTTGCTTTTCTTTCTGTTGAGACCTACGTGGTCAGTATATTGAATATAGTGAACCAATAAGTGGCCATGAGGTGATAGCGGAAACTGACGAATCATGTTTTGGTGAGGAGAAGGTGAGAGGATGTATGATGAGATCGGTGGCTGTGGTGATTCCTTTGATGTATTTCCGGAGGTTGAATATAGTACTAGTCGGATTTAGTTTTTTTCTTATCGAAGAAAACGTCGTAGAAGCAACTGCTATAGTGTAAGATGCGCGTGCTTTTTAGCGGTGTTGGGCGGGAAGGGCTACGGCCACCTTATTGTGAACGACAACCGGGAATTTAAAGACTATGAGATTGGGGCCTATACAAATATTATTGAGGGATATCATTTGGCTGTGATATCTGTTATAGGGTCGTCAAAATGTGCTGGGTTTTTGTTTCGGTTTTTTCTCTTCTTTCACTTTCTTAAATTTTCTGTCAAACTGCATTACTTTAATAGGTATGCAGGCTTTTCTCTACCGCGTAACTTTATTTCTGTTAATGAGCCTAGGTCTCGGTTAAATGGCAAAATTAGTGCATTTTGTTTTTGTTACAAAATATTTTATGTCTAACTTACGATTCTTAAATTTCGTAATTGGAGGTCTTTGTCGCGGTCGTTATTTTAATACTGTGGTTCAAGTTTCTGTGTTTTTTTACCTCTGTGTTACATTGCTACCAAAGACATATCAGGTATAATTAATTTCTTAGATTTTAGTTTCCTACATTGGAACCAGAATTTTCACTTGAGCTGTATAGTTGAAGTGAAGTTTTTGATACCGCGTTTCCGTAGCCACACCGATTTATGGTTTTACGTATTCATATAGCATTTTGGGTTTCTGTGATTATATCGGAATACTAGAACGAGCTATATAGCTGAACTGTTGTTTTCGATACCACCTCTCGGCAGTTTTCTCGATTTTTTCCTTTGTATATTGGTATCGACTTTTGGCATTATGTATCTGTATCAGTTTATGGCCTCTAGTATTAAGATCTATCTTTTAAGTTGAGGCATATAGGGTGGTCCATTGATAGTGACCGGGCCAAATATCTCACGAGATAAGCGTCAAACGATAAAACTACAAAGAACGAAACTCGTCTAGCTTGAAGGGGGAAACCAAATGGCTCTATGGTTGGTCCGCTAGATGGCGCTGCCATAGGTCAAACGGATATCAACTGCGTTTTTTAAATAGGAACCCCCATTATTATTACATATTTGTGTAGTACGTAAAAAAAAATATCAAATGGATCTAAACAGAGCCCGCCTCCACGTGGCGGGACACGGGCAACGGTGTGAGTGGGGACGGGAGCCGGTGTGGTGTTACTTTCAGTCACTGCGGACCCCGGACCCAGTCACAGCGGCTAAGTGGCAATATACGACCCACCATAAGAAATTAGACGGTGGGTCATAAAATATAAGCAGATAGTGAAAAAAAAGTACGTAAAGAAACATGAATGTTTTAGTTGGACCACTTTTTTCGCTTTGTGATAGATGGCGCAGTAATAGTCACAAACGTATAAGTACGTGGTAACACGTAACATTCCGCCAGTGCGGACGGTATTTGTTTCGTGATATATTACCCCTGTTAAAATTTGCCAATTGCGGAAAAGGTCGATATCGTGTTGATGTATGGATATTGTGATCAAAATGGCAAACGGGCGTTTGCTATGTATGCTGCTCGGTATCCTGGACGACAATATCGAAGTTGTCGGACTGTTCAACGGATAGTTACGTTATTTAAGGAAACAGGAAGTGTTCAGCCACATGTGAAATGTCAACCAAATGATGATTCCCAAGCAGGTGTTTTAGATGCTGTCGCGGGTAATACGCTCATCAGTTGCAGACAAATTTTGCGGGAATCGGTAATCTCAAAAACGTCGGTTGCACCTGTACCATATTTCTATGCACCAGGGATTGCATGGCGACGGCTTTGAACGTCGTGTACAGTTCTGCAACTGGGCACAAGAGAAATTACGGGACGATGGCAGACTTTTTGCACGCGTTCTATTTAGCGACGAAGCGTCATTCACCAACAGCGGTAACGTAAACTGCATAATACGCACTATTGGGCAAAGGAAAATCCACGATGGTTGCGATAAGTGGAACATCAGCGACCTTGGCGGGTTCATGTATATTGTGGCATTATGGGAGGAAGGATAATTGACCCCCATTTTATCGATGGCAATCTAAATGGTGCTATGTATGCTGATTTCCTACGTAATGTTCTAACGATGTTACTATAAGATGTTTCACTGCATGACAGAATGGCGATGTACTTCCAATATGACGGATGTCCGGCACATAACTCGCTTGCGGTTGAAGCGGTACTGAATAGCATATTTCATGACAGGTGGATTAGTCGTCGAAGCACCATACCATGGCCCCACGTTCTCCGGATCTGACGTCCCCGGATTTCTTTCAGTGGGGAAAGTTGAAGGATATTTGCTATCGTGACCCATCGACAACGCATAACAACATGCATCAGTGCATTTTCAATGCATGTGCGAACATTACGGAAGGGGAACTATTCGCTGTTGAGAGGAATGTCGTTACACGTATTGTCAAATGCATTGAGGTTGACGGACATCATTTTGAGCATTTATTGCATTAATGTGATATTTACAGGTAATCACGCTGTAACAGCATGCGTTCTCAGAAATGATAAGTTCACAAAGGTACATGTATCACATTGGAACAACCGAAATGAAATGTTCAAACGTACTTACGTTCTGTATTTTAATTTAAAAAGCTACGTGTTACCAACTGTTCGTCTAAAATTGTGAGCCATACGTTTGTGAGAATTACAGCGCCATCTATCACAAAGCGAAAAAAGTGGTCCAACTTAAACATTCATATTTCTTTACGTGCTACACAAATTATGTAATAAAAATGGGGGTATCTATTAAAAAAACGCAGTCGACAACCGTTTGACCTATGGCAGCATCATCTAGCGGGCCAACCATAGCGCCATCCGGTTTACCCGTTCAAGCTAGACGAGTTTCGTTCTTTGTAGTTTTTTCGTTTGATGCTTAGTTCGTGAGAAATTTGGCCCGGTGACTATCAGTGGACCACCCTGTATACTGATGGAAAAAAATCACAGTACTATGAAGGTGTTGACCGACAATAACGAAAGTTAGCAGGCGTGTTGCTACATCTGAAAGAAGATGTCTCTTCAGATTTCGTACCAGTCGCATAAGAGTGTCGCTGGTAGCGCCGCTATGAGTATGCAATTCAGGTTTGCTCTGTATTCACTCTGTAACGGGAGTGGGTGTTAGTTAACCTTTGAGAAAGGACGTGGTGAGCTGTCGTTAGTCAAGAATGCGTTGAAGGTGACAATCTACATCCATACTCCGCAACCCACCTGACGGTGTGTGGCGGAGGGTTTAGTGCCAGACACACGGGACCTACACCAGGAGTTACGGTCTGGGATACAATTCCGTATGACAGCAGGAGCACTCGTGTGGTTATCCCATTACACCCTTATTGCAAATTTGTGCGTCAATCTGTCGTTTCGACCTGTTGTGCTGTCATTCGTGAACAGCGTCCCAGGGGTAGTTTTCCAACATGATACTGCTCCCTTTCGTGTCCGTTTCACTTTTAGTAAAAACTCTTTTCTCTTATTTTGCTTTGTTTTATTATTATTATTTGCGTAACAACGCATATACGAAAAGAGCCGCGAAATACCTTTTATTAATGCTGTGCCATGAATTTCTTTATCATCATTAATTTTCAACAAAACAGAATGTATTTGGTTTTTATTGTTCTGTAACTGGCTTTCTATTAAAGGAACATTTTTCGTTACTGTAACTCACTATAAAAGTCAACATATCTTCCCTACTTTATAGTTATTGAAAATGAAAAATTATTTTGTTATGAAATATTTATGTTACAGTTCGCAAAGATTGTTCATCATCAAAATAATTTTGCAGTGGATTTTTGTTAAGAGTAAAACACCAATAATTACCACGACTAGCACAAGAACATGAGACTATTGTCGGAGAAAAATACGTTGTCACTATAAGGTTTGCCAGACAAGAACTAAGCACAGCGAAATTCCTATTATGTCTCGAAGGTAAATTATCTTTTTTGTACTGTTAGTAATATATTATCAGCAGCCCGCGTCAACCTGCAAAACACATCACAAAATCTGCTGCTCTGCTCTGCAAGTCCGGAAGCTGAAAGAGATGATTTTATTTCACTATTACCTTCCCGCTTCTTTGCGGTATGATCGATTTCTTTTTATGCAGTTTGAATGCGCCGCGGCAGCGGCTCGTTCGTTCGTAGCGCAGCTCTGCACCACGGATAATATTTAAATAACTGAAAATATCTCAAAAGGATGGGATAATATTCCAAGCAAGCTACTACAAATAATAATGTAAGGCTTCATTAAATAACTCTATTCAAAACATTCAAATATGTTAACTAATACACACCTTTTACAATGAGTACGTAATGGCGTACATCTACCGACCTTGACAAAAGAAGACTACGTTAGCATATACTACAGCGTCACAGGCTATCTTACTCGTACAACTCCAAAAAGAAGACAGAGAAATTAATGTTCGTTCTGTATTATTAATACTAGTGGTATATTCTTATCTTTGTATGATATTTATCGTCTGTGCGGTTTCAGTACTCGCCGACACAGATATTATCTAAAATAAATAATAATAAAAAAAATACATAATTCCATACAATAACAGAATATGATGCACAATGTTCTCTCTTTACTACAAAATATGTCCTTTGCTAGTAGACGTTACATCCCTCACATACGGCTGTTGTAACCCAACTTGCTGTAGAGTGTCGACTCACTCCCTCGGCCTATTGTGTCTCCCCTTGAGCGCGCAATGATGCCATTATCGACAACTTACTAAGTTTGAACGAAGTCGCGGGAGAGGGCTACGAGAAACTGGATGTCCCTTCTGCGGTATTGCGGACAGACTTGGTAGCAATGCACTGGCAGCGGTGGTCACGAGAATGTACGGTCAGAAGCAGACCGGGCCCCAGACGGCCAAGTGCCACTACCGAGTTGGAAAATCATCGTGGCTGTGGCGCATCGTACTGCATCTGCAGCAGCAATCTGAGCTCCTGTTGGCACCACAGCGACACAGTGAACTGTTAAAAATCGGTTACTTCAAGAACAGCTCCGAGCCAGACTCCCTGTTACGAACATTCCACTAACCCCTGCGAGCGTGTGGGTGCTAGTCTGTAATCTGCGCCACAGATTAATCTGAGGTGTACCCTTTACCCTGTGGCTCCTGCAAGACGCAATTTCCACCCTCACACTGCTACAGAAGTCAGACAGTCGCTCCTAACGTTCTAAAGAGAAATGCCTGAAAAACGTTCAGCGATAAATATCTTCTGGAGTCGTCCGCTGTAAGGAAATGACACAAAAATTCACAAAATTTCTTATGTAACTAGTGGGATACTTGGGTACTGGAGTAGTGCTAGTTAGTGTAAGAAAAACATGAAACTAACGAACATTATTATTTATTTTGCAAAAATTCTGAGAAATCACAGTGGCACTTTTAGTTATGAACTGAACAAGTTATTTCTGGGTTCTTTTCGGAATGTGAAGTTACCTCTTAAGGACAGGATTCGCTAATGAAATTTCTATACAAAGTTTAAGATTGTTATTGACTTGGCAGAATGGGTGAGAGCCGCGCCTACTCAGCTTGAATAATTATCCGTTAGAATGTTGCTAGGTATGGTCGGGGCTGTCACGTGTGAAATGCTGTGAGGAGTACTGTTGTG
This sequence comes from Schistocerca serialis cubense, assembly GCF_023864345.2. Taxonomy (NCBI): domain Eukaryota; kingdom Metazoa; phylum Arthropoda; class Insecta; order Orthoptera; family Acrididae; genus Schistocerca; species Schistocerca serialis. The sequence goes on along the minus strand of NC_064638.1, from coordinate 1,157,479,210 downwards.
GAGGAAATGTAGGGCTCGCAAGAGCTGTAGCGCACAATACCGTAAGATACGATGACTGCTGTCTGCGCCGCTCGCTGCTGACAAATAAGATAACTCTCGTTCTATCTGGATTGACTTTCGCCAATCAAACTCTCCCTACGCCTTGATAAAGTCAAGGACTCCTATCCACCCCTACTCTAACTACTGGCGTGGTACACCGGACAGATAACCAGTCCACCGCGATGCCACTCAAAAATTCGCTCACAGGCGTTTAACTATATCTCTGTCCGTTCACACCGCACAATAAGTGTGGCAGCCAACACAGTGAATAATGCTTAATCGCAAGGACTCAGTATAGAGTCGCACTCCGATTCGCTCTCGACAGAGGTGCTCTCCCAGTGAAATACTGAGGAGAGACTTGTTCCTCGCTCTTTGAGTACACGTACGAAGGCGCACGCTCTCGTTTCGTTTGTTGTTGTTGTTGCGGTCTTCTGTCCTGAGACTGGTTTGATGCAGCTCTCCATGCTACTCTATCCTGTGCAAGCCTCTTCATCTCCCAGTACTTACTGCAACCTACATCCTTCTGAATCTGCTTAGTGTATTCATCTCTTGGTCTCCCTCTACGATTTTTACTCTCCACGCTGCCCTCCAGTACTAAATTGGTGATCCCTTGATGCCTCAGAACATGTCATACCAACCGATCCCTTCTTCTGGTCAAGTTGTGCCACAAACTTCTCCCCAATCCTATTCAATACTTCCTCATTAGTTATGTGATCTACCCATCTAATCTTCAGCATTCTTCTGTAGCACCACATTTCGAATGCTTCTATTCTCTTCTTGTCCAAACTATTTATCGTCCATGTTTCACTTCCATACATGGCTACACTCCATTCAAATACTTTCAGAAATGGTAGGAGACGAGGTACTGGCAGAAGTAAAGCTGTGAGTACCGGGCGTGAGTCGTGCTTCGGTAGCTCAGTTGGTTGAGCACTTGCCCGCGAAAGGCAAAGGTCCCGAGTTCGAGTCTCGGTCGGGCACACAGTTTTAATCTGCCAGGAAATTTCACTTTCAGAAATGACTTCCTGACACTTAAATCTATACTCGATGTTAACAAATTTCTCTTCTTCAGAAACGCTTTCCTTGCCATTACCAGTCTACATTTTATATCCTCTCTACTTCGACCATCATCAGTTATTTTGCGCCCCAAATAGCAAAACTCCTTTACTACTTTAAGTATCTCATTTCCTAATCTAATTCCTCAGCATCACCCGACTTAATTTGACTACATTCCATTATCCTCGTTTTGTTTTTGTTGATGGTCATCTTATATCCTCCTTTCAAGACACTGTCCATTCCATTAAACTGCTCTTCCAAGTCCTTTGCTGTCTCTGACCGAATTACAATGTCATCGGCGAACCTCAAAGTTTTTATTTCTTCTCCATGGATTTTAATACCTAGTCCGAATTTTTCTTTTGTTTCCTTTACTGCTTGCTCAATATACAGATTGAATAACATCGGGGAGAGGCTAAAACCCTGTCTTACTCCCTTCCCAACCGCTGCTCCCCTTTCTTGTCCCACGACTCTTATAACTGCCATCTGGTTTCTGTACACATTGTAAATAGCCTTTCGCTCCCTGTATTTTACCCCTGCCACCTTCAGAATTTGAAAGAGAGTATTCCAATCAACATTGTCAAAAGCTTTCTCTAAGTCTACAAATGCTAGAGACGTAGGTTTACCTTTCCTTAATCTAGCTCCTAAGATAAGTCGTAGGGTCAGTATTGCCTGACGTGTTCCAGCACTTCTACGGAATCCAAACTGAGGAGATTTCGCCTGTCTCATACATCTTGCTCACCAGATGGTAGATTTTTGTCAGGACTGGCTCTCCCAAGGCCGTTCGTTTAAGGTGACCAATCCAGATATCTGTAGCATCAGCGTTTGGCGTTTGCTGTCTCCCTGTGAAAACCTCTGAAACGGTGTGCTATATTTGTAAATAATGCGTAGGCTGGACGCTCCCACACCATGTAGCGGAATTTGCTTTTAAGCTGAACACGGCGTCATTCTCCCTTTCGCTCAGGCAAATGCAGTCCGCTCCACGGGCAGTCACCGGCCGACGTAGACAGACTGACCCATCCTCCCGGCGTGTGGTCCGCCTCTCCCGAACTAAAAGCTCTTGTGACCGTCGTGTCTTGAATGTGCGTGTGTACGCCAGCCTCGAGTGTTTCAACCACTGTGCACTTACTTGTTATTTGCATATCGTTTACATGAATTCATACAACATTGACTTTATCTTATCGAGTTTGGGTTCGAATGAAGCGTCTTGATGTGCGGAATATGATTGTGAGGGCGGAATACGTAAGCAATGAAGGTCAGGAAACTACGACGTCTTTCACCCCTTACACCGGCATTTGGGACTTCAGTGGTGTCAAGAGAGTGTTCATTGGGTTAGCTGGTTCTGATTCCGTGCCGGTGATGGCCGTGTGTTGTTGATTAGGGGGATGCCAGTTGAGGGCCAGCCACCAACCACTCATCGTGCTGGACACACGGGACCTACACCTGGAGTTACAGTCTGGGATGACAGCAGGAGCGCTCGTGTGGTTGTCCCATACACCCTTACTGCAAACTTGTACGTCGATCTGTCGTTTCGACCTGTTGTGCTGCCATTCGTGAACAGCGTCCCAGGGGGAGTTTTCCAACATGATACTGCTCGCTCACATACGGCTGTTGTAACCGAACATGCTATACAGTGTCGACTCACTCTCTCGGCCTGTTGTGTCTCCACTTGAGTACACGTGCTGAGGCGTCGCAGCTAGGGCGCGATCGCCAATTTGTCTATTAAGGCTTTCTTGTATGAATGTATGTGGGCTCCAGTGTAAGCAGTCAGAATCTTATACGATCTGCAACGTGCGAGCTATGTCCTGCAGACGAGTTTCGTGACGATAAGGCGTGACTGCAGCGTGTGAAAGTAGCGGAGAGGCACTTACAGAGTAGTTACATTCTCTGGAACTATAAAAATTAGTAACTGATCTAGAAATAGCCCGATGAACACTCTGTCAATATCTGAAGTCAATAACTGTCATAATCTAGAAGTTACAAAAAAAAAAGTCAGTAAAAAACGTAACTATCCGACACTTAAAAAACTAAATTGTAAGTAGGCTTTTAGGTTTTTATGTTGGTAACGCCACGTAGCGCTCTGTATGAAAATCACTAACTGTGCTCCGTGCAGTCTGTGGCTAGTTTGCATTGTTAAAATATTCGCTATTGTAGTGTTGGGCAGTTGGATGTGAACAGCGCGTAGCGTTGCGCAGTTGGAGGTGAGCCGCCAGCAGTGGTGGATGTGGGGAGAGAGATGGCAGAATTTTGGGGGCAGACAATCTGGACGTATTTCCACCAGAAAGAGTAAATTTGTAATACTGTATATCATGAACTGATATATATATGATGAATTTGAATATTATTAAGGTAAATACATTGTTTGTTCTCTATCAAAATCTTTCATTTGCTGACTATGCCTATCAGTAGTTAGTGCCTTCAGTAGTTAGAATCTTTTATTTAGCTGGCAGTATTGGCGCTCGCTGTGTTGCAGTAGTTCGAGTAACGAAGATTTTTGTGAGGTAAGTGATTCGTGAAAGGTATAGGTTAATGTTAGTCAGGACCATTCTTTTGTAGGGATTATTGACAGTCAGATTGCGCTGCGCTAAAAATATTGTGTATCAAATAACGTAAGAGGTTTATCAGCACAGTAATTCACTAATTTTTCTAAGGGGATGTTTCAAAACCAATAATGTTAATAGTTCACCAACTGTGACTATTTGAAAAGATATGATAACACCTTCAGTGTTTAGATTCAAATTTGGAAAGTTTTCATTTTAGAATACCTTTCGTAATTTTGCTGTAGTAATAGCTTTAAGAATTTCAAGTAGATATTTATCTTTTGTGTTATGGTGAGTGTGAAAGAGAGTACTTGTGTGAGTGTATGTGGGACATTCACCAGTATTAAATTTTCAGTTTGTAGTTCTCTATAGGAACTTGCAAGTGTTCCAGCTTTGTATCGTGGTAACGAATCCACCAGTGGTTCCCTACTAGTGGATGACGGATGTCCAAGCATGTTTGACTTTGTAAGAGACAGCCAGAACGTTCGCGATTATATAGTTAAATTCCAGACGTTAAGTACAGCTTAAAGTTTATTTCATTTCGTTTGTCCATCAAGAGAGTTTTGAGTTGCTTATTTTAATGATGACAATAAGCTGTGAGCAGTGGTTGTTTCTTGCTAGATTTTGACGCGAGCCGCGCCCTGAAAGTCAGTTCTGATTGGCCGTAATTCTGTACAGCCAATAAGAAGTGAGACGGTTTGCCACCTAACGCATAAGATAGAGGGGCTTGTAGAGTCAGAGAGGAGAAGGGAGTGGTGGACTAATTTTTGAAGGAGCTGGTCATGCTGAAAGTGTCCGAACGCATTATGTGTAAAATGAAGTGATATTGTGACTTCCGCGTTTCGGTGCAGTGATAAAGGTAGCTGGTGTTTACCATTAACTATTTGTGAAATTTTAAGAGTCGAGAGATAATTTGTTCTGGAGAAAAACGCGTGTGTAAACTTTGAACTAAAAGCGTGGCGGTACTAAGTAAATTTTTTTTTACTGAGTATTTATGGCGAGCAAAAACTTTATTTAAAGACAACCACTGAATGCCGAGTGCAAAAGTAAATAGCAGTTTATTGACTGTGTTGCTGTTGTAAATGATTTCGGAATTGGATAGGAAAAGTTCTGGCTGTTTGAGTGTGACGAGGACTGTGAACAGGAACTTAAATGATTTGAAGACATGTGGGCTGATGATCTTACTTAATGGCAATAAAAAATCTTAATGTAAGTTTAAAAGAACCTTTGAACTTAGAAATTTGAACAGCAACCCATTTCCGATTTATTCTTTAGAGCTCACAAGACTATCTTCAGCTTTTTGTACTTATAGCGGCCTTCGACGTATAGTTATGAAATCTCAGTTTCTTCAACACTGCTTTTCTGAGATCTCTTAAGGGGGGTAGGACGTCAAACGGGCCGACTTGGAGCAGGAGAAGCAGGACATTTTAATTTCCACTGTCTATACTTTTACAAATAAATTCATAAAACTTTGTCAGCATGACCAGGAAGGATTCAAAATTCACACTCACAGCAGTGGAAGTTCGAAAACATAACAAAATAAATTTTTTTACATGTAAAATTTCATCTTTTTTTTTCACTTACTAATGGCAGCATTTGTTGCTATAGGTGCACTTTTCTTCATAAGTAAGAGAGATTCTTCGATGAATTTTGCACAGCATGCAAACCATACTCAAAGGTGTACGAAACTCTAGAATTTTACAAATCTATTAAAAACTGTGGTAAAAATTGAGGTAATTAACTACAAAATTTGTGTTTTTTCTAAACATGAAGTTTAAAATATAACAGCTCATTCGTTTTTTCATAAATTAAATAAATTCTAGAGTTTCATACACCTGTAAGTATGGTTTGTATGCTGTGCAAAATTAATCGAAGAATCTCTCGAACTTATGAAGAAAAGTGTACCTATAGCAACAAATGAAGCCATTAGTAAGTGAAAGAATGATGAAATTTCACACGTAAAAAAAAAATTATTTTCTTATGTTTTCGATCTTCCGCTGTAACGAGTGTGAATATTGACAAAGTTTTATGAATTTATTTCTAAAAGTATAGACAGTAGACATTAAAATGTCCTGTGATGCCTCTCCTGCTCCAAGTCGGCCCGTTTGACGTCCTTCCCCCCTTAAGTAGCTGCAGTCAGGAGTTACGTATGCAGACCTGCAGCAGTTTCGAGGTAGGTGGACAATTTATGTTGCAGAACCGCCTTCCATGTGCGAAAGAGCGCGTTACGTCGCAATGGGACGTCATCTGTAACCAGCATTAACTGTCCCTGTGTTGTGCGAACAAGTGCAATAGGCACTGAATTCTGTCAAACAAACAGCCATCCGGCACCTGTGGAGCACAGCGCACGCACCTTTGCATCCTTGCATTCAACATTATGACGGTTACACCGATTATTAATGTATCAGAATTTCACATTTGCGATGGCCACCTTGCACTTAAATTTACCCTGAGATCTTGCAATACTGAGTACTTAAATATGTTACCTAAGTAAATGTATTCCCTAAATTTCAATATTCTACGTTAATTATTTTTTGGAGTTGCAATTTTTCTCCGTCAGTGTCGATATCTGCAATCTTCGTTCAGAAACAGTTCTGTTCTGGCTGCGAGCTGGTTTCAGTAATTAACGTGCTTCCAGGTCTAAATTTAGTACTTCATTGACCAACCTAACTTAAGAACGTGACTGTGGTTTCTACGTGACAATACCAGAGCCGTTTAAAAACTGCTAAAACTGACTATTTCTCTATTTGAAAACTTTCCCTTGTTTTGCAACTACTCGATATTGCCACAATTATTTGCGGTGCTGAACACGCCATCTATTTCACAGTATGGTGACAACAGGAGAGATCCTACTGTGCAACACAATGCAGCAATTACTATACCGTAAACCATTCGGCAGCTTGTGGAACAGGCTCTTCTCTGCTGCAGATGGGTTGGAGGAGATACTGGGCGGCGTGCTGTCCTTGTTTCGGCCGGAGGAAGACGATGCAGGGGCATCGACGGCTGGTCGAGTTGGAGCAGGTCACCAAAGCTCCGAAGGTGAGCACCACTTCGTTTCCTGACGACGTGTACCACACCAGTAGCACACACATACACACACACACACACACCATGTGCTCACTAACGGACGTCACTCACTTCCGAAAATTTAGCTAAACATCAACAAAAACAAAACGAGGATAATGGAATGTAGTCGAATTATGTCGGGTGATGCTGAGGGAATTAGATTAGAAAATGAGACACTTAAAGTAGTAAAGGAGTTTTGCTATTTGGGGAGCAAAATAACTGATGATGGTCGAAGTAGAGAGGATATAAAATGTAGACTGGCAATGGCAAGGAAAGCGTTTCTGAAGAAGAGAAATTTGTTATCATCGAGTATTGATTTAAGTGTCAGAAAGTCGTTTCTGAAAGTATTTGTATGGAGTGTAGCCATCTATGGAAGTGAAACATGGACGATACATAGTTTGGACAAGAAGAGAATAGAAGCTTTCGAAATGTGGTGCTACAGAAGAAAGCTGAAGATTAGATGGGTAGATCACATAACTAATGAGGAGGTATTGAATAGAATTGGGGAGAAGAGGAGTCTGTGGTACAACTTGACTAGAAGATGGGATGGGTTGGTAGGACATGTTCTGAGGCATCTAGCGATCACTAATTTAGTACTAGAGGGCAGCGTGCAGGGTAAAAATCGTAGTCGGAGACCAAGAGATGAATACACTAAGCAGATTCAGAAGGGTGTAGGCTGCAGTAGGTACTGGGAGATGAAGAAGCTTGCACAGGATAGAGTAGCATGGAGAGCTGCATCAAACCAGTCTCAGGATTGAAGACCACAACAACATATTTACCTATAAGGCTGTCCATCCTTCTTTCTGAATGTGGTAATTTCCAAGCGTCGCTTTTCCTGTTTTCTTCGCTATTGATCTTGTCTCTACTTTTTCATTGCTATGTGGGAGATTGCGACACTGTACCCACTAACACCAAGGTACTTGCATCGACTGAGTTTTGGTTTATTGCTGATGGCCACTTTCTTTAACTGTTCACAGCTCTCTATTTAACTGTGTGACATGACCGGTGAATTACCTTCATGTCGAGTATTTATTCCTACATCTGTATTTACTAGCCTTGAAGTACTCATAGTCAATAAGCTGTCTCCACTGGAAAAGTCAGTCATCAGACTAGGGTTTTCCTCACTTCTAATTTAATTGCTTCGACAACAGGATCGATTCTGTAGCACTTCGCAGTCTACTTTATGTTGCTGTTAAATGTGTTTCAGCTATCGATCTAGTCTGTAGTGTTCCTGTGGGTACATACGTTAACTACAAGATTTTTTTTCCTTTTTGTACAGATGCAGTGGGTCGAACATCCGCATTCCCAGGCGGCAGCTGGAGAGTGGACTGGGCTCTTACGTGATGATCTGGTAAGTGGCATACAGTACATATCTTAAACTGACTCCCGAAAATGTCTAATAGTCTGCATCCCGAAGAAGTAATGAAACATGGGATATGTTTTGTCAGCTCATTTTTTACCTGCCTTACACAACTGGATAGATTCGATAATTGCTGAGGAGGTACTGAAACGAATTGGACAGAAAAGAGATTTATGGCACAACTTATTAAAAGAGGTATCTTTTAACGGGACACTTCCTGAGGTATCAAGCAATCGTCACTTTGATTGCGAAGCGTCACGACGGTGAGGTGGCTCAAATAGGTGTAGCTTGCAGTGGTTGTACACAAATGAAGAAGCTAGCTGTTGAGTATTGACAACTGTGATCAGATGCATCAAAACGGTCTTCTGGCTGAAAAGACTAAACGAAAATCGTTCACTGGACCACATAAAAACATCACATTCACTGCTAAACGTGTTGTAGGCAAAAACATCACCTGTGTGATCCTTGAATACGCAGTACTGTTCAAAAACCCACCTTCCACAATAACAGGATCACAAATTGCTCTGATCTGACGATCACTGGTCAATTATATCACCCAGTGCAGCGAAAAATACTTTCATTAACACACCCATAACACATCCATGGAAACTTCTCACAAAATGAAGTAAATAGAAGTAATCACACCACTCGAGGTTACCAATAGCTTAGAAACAAAAATATGGGCAGGCTGTGTGACTAGATTCTAAACAATGTTAAGAAATTTACTTAGTTTTTCAAATAGCTCTACCACTGGGCTCATCAAAAGAAGAAATTAAGCATGCCGCCATACTACATTCAGGAACCGTCTCTCGTAAAATTGCTACTTTGTGCAACACTGTTTCTGATTCAATATAACAGCCTAGTGTAACGTTGTGCATATCGTCATAACATTTCCCTTCACTTTTACTGAGGACAGCAGTGCCACCACTGAATCTTATCCCTGATATCCTTCCATCCGGAATTTAAACCCACACCTGATCCTTTCATTTACTTTCGTCATCATTTCGCTGATGGGCAGACTGAATAGTATGGGCGAAAGACTAGGTAGAGCCCTGAATTTTCCTGAGAAACTGAAACACATTCCACTATTTTACATCGTGGAACCCTTTTTGCAGTCTTGCTTCTACAATAATGAGCGACGTCAGAGGTGCCTCTCTGGTGCCTTTACCTACATCTACATCTACATCTGCATCCATACTCCGCAAGCCACCTGACGGTGTGTGGCGGAGCGTACCTTGAGTACCTCTATCGGTTCTCCCTTCTATTCCAGTCTCGTATTGTTCGTGGAAAGAAGGATTGTCGGTATGCCTCTGTGTGGGCTCTAATCTCTCTGATTTTATCCTCATGGTCTCTTCGCAAGATATACATAGGAGGGAGCAATATACTGCTTGACTCCTTGGTGAAGGTATGTTCTCGAAACTTCAACAAAAGCCCGTAACGAGCTACTGAGCTTCTCTCCTGCAGCATCTTCCACCGGTGTTTATCTATCATCTCCGTAACGGTTTCGCGATTACTAAATGATCCTGTCACGAAGCGCGCTGCTCTCCGTTGGATCTTCCCTATCTCTTCCATCAACCCTATCTGGTACGGATCCCACACTGCTGAGCAGTATTCAAGCAGTGGGCGAACAAGCGTACTGTAACCTACTTCCTTTGTTTTCGGATTGCATTTCCTTAGGATTCTTCCAATGAATCTCAGTCTAGCATCTGCTTTACCGACGATCAACTTTATATGATCATTCCATTTCAAATCACTCCTAGTGCGTACTCCCAGATAATTTATGGAATTATCTGCTTGTAGTTGCTGACCTGCTATATTGTAGCTAAATCATATGGGATCTTTCTTTCTATGTATTCGCAGCACCTTTCCTCAATCAAAGCTTTCTTTTCCATTCTTCGGTGTGTTATACTTGTCAGTCGATTTTTCGGTAGTTCTCGCTCTTATAAGCCCTTGGAATTCTGTGTAGTTTGCAGACTAAAAAATCCTTCAATCGAACTTGAAAAGTCGTTTGGTTTTCACTTTCAGTCATGATTTTAGAAATGTAGATATGCTGTCGATGTCTGTAGATTTATTTGATCGTAAGTGCGTCGAAACTCTGATAAGTGCCATTACTGGATCCCTACGTCTTTCATCTCGACTTCCATTTCTACCCCTCGTAGAGGCCTTCAATGAACTCTTTCCACCCATTCGCTCACTCTGCCCAGCGTTTAATAGTGGAATTCCTGTTGCGCACTTAGTTGCTTATATAGCTGTTTTGCTCTGTTTCGGAGTAATGATTTAATCCTTTCTTAGGTAAAGATGTAGTAATTTCAGGTTTCCATGTTTCGGGTATCTCCTGCACAAATAATACGCAGTTAAATTTTAAGAGAACTAGTTAAGGAAGAGGGAGAGTAGTTTTAGATTATCGGTTAGTGTTTATTGGCTTTGCCTGATGAACTGTTAGTGACAGATATAACAGCATAATAATAACCTTACATTGTAAAAGGCTGCCGCAGCAAATCATTATCATCTTTACAGTCCTATGATTATTACTCACAGCTGGTGGTGGAAGTAGTCTGAAGAAGACCAAGGCTTATTACTAACAGTTGGCGGTGGAAGTCTTTTCAGCGGATGGCTCCACTGCTTCCAGTACAAACAATTTCCCTCTTCCGAGAACTTTTAACTTAATGCGGCGCTGACCAGTATGTCTGTTTTCAGGGAGTTACAAAACTCACTTCACGTGCAATTTTTCTCTGTCGTTTCTGTGTTCTATTTACTTCCGTGCATATCCGTTTACAAGTGAGAAACGCCCTTTGAGTTTGCCTTTTCCGGTATCCTGTCAATGCACATTGGATTCACGCTGTCTCCTTCGAATATGTTCGGGTCCACCAAACAATTCGGCGGCCTCGTCACTGTATGTCACAAACCACTGTAGCTTCTTCTTTGTAATAGTTGGACTTCATTGGAATAGCGTACACTACTTTCAGAGGGCAAGTGCCTCCCAAGTTACTTCAGATGCTTCACGAGAAAAACCACAATCGATACAAACAACGTTACCGCTGGTAGAATGGCTCCCAAGTATGGTGTCGGATGATATTTGTAAAGTCACAGTATTACCAAGTAGCCACTGAAGATTTAAGTGGTGTCCCAGAAGACGACGAGCGTTTCCCTCGTAAAAATGCCGAGCTGGTTACACCACAAAATCAGATGCAACGCCGGTGAACCATTCAAGCATGTATCGCCCCATAACAAGTGCGAGCTGTGAGGGTCAATAGATTTAATGTACTGAAACTGCCTACATAACCGTAACTTGTACGTATACATGACCATTACATAAAAAGTGGACACAAGTTTAACTGCTGGGATAAACGGTATTGAATATACACGTAATTCGGAATTATATTTTGCATCGCGTTTGCCGTCATCTCCACTCTCACCTGAACACACACGCAACTGAAAAATTCGTACTGAAACATTAAACTCAAATAAGTACACACATAAAGGTCCCGCATATTACGGCTGCTCCAAACGAACATTAATAATCAGACATCAATTATTTTTAAAATTGTTCTCCTTCTACCTAACAGTTAAAGGCAACAAAGTGATAGTTACAGAATTATTCTCGTGATATACATTGAATACACATATATGATTTTGTATTCCATGTCTCTTACCGAGCTTTCTGTATTCTGCCAACAGGAGTGGACTCGCCAACACCATCCCGCTGACAGAAGAAGACTTGATGAGAAAACAAATCAGCTCGAGACAATTGCCGTGCCTCCAGCATCAGAGGGCGCGACTGCTGCAGAATCCCTATCTCAGCAGTTAGAGATAGATGCTAGACCACCAGCAGACTCAGTGGTATCTCTTGCAGAATGGGCTGATGATCCCTATAATGAAAACATTGATAGAGATGATGATGAGCCACCAGCAGAATCAGTGGTATCTCTTGCAGAACGGGCTGATGATCCCTGTAATGAAAACTTTGATAGAGATGATGATGATTCACCAGCAGAATCAGTGGTATCTCTTGCAGAACGGGCTGATGATCCCTGTAATGAAAACTTTGATAGAGATGATGATGAGCCACCAGCAGAATCAGTGGTATCTCTTGCAGAACGGGCTGATGATCCCTGTAATGAAAACTTTGATAGAGATGATGATGAGCCACCAGCAGAATCAGTGGTATCTCTTGCAGAACGGGCTGATGATCCCTGTAATGAAAACTTTGATAGAGATGATGATGAGCCACCAGCAGAATCAGTGGTATCTCTTGCAGAACGGGCTGATGATCCCTGTAATGAAAACTTTGATAGAGATGATGATGAGCCACCAGCAGAATCAGTGGTATCTCTTGCAGAATGGGCTGATGGTCCCTGTAATGAAAACTTTGATAGAGATGATGATGAGCCACCAGCAGAATCAGTGGTATCTCTTGCAGAATGGGCTGCTGGTCCCTGTACTGAAAACTTTGATAGAGATGATGATGAGCCACCAGCAGAATCAGTGGTATCTCTTGCAGAACGGGCTGATGATCCCTGTAATGAAAACTTTGATAGAGATGATGATGAGCCACCAGCAGAATCAGTGGTATCTCTTGCAGAACGGGCTGATGGTCCCTGTAATGAAAACTTTGATAGAGATGATGATGAGCCACCAGCAGAATCAGTGGTATCTCTTGCAGAACGGGCTGATGATCCCTGTAATGAAAACTTTGATAGAGATGATGATGAGCCACCAGCAGAATCAGTGGTATCTCTTGCAGAACGGGCTGATGATATCTGTAATGAAAACTTTGATAGAGATGATGATGAGCCACCAGCAGAATCAGTGGTATCTCTTGCAGAATGGGCTGATGATATCTGTAATGAAAACTTTGATAGAGATGATGATGAGCCACCAGCAGAATCAGTGGTATCTCTTGCAGAACAGGCTGATGATATCTGTAATGAAAACTTTGATAGAGATGATGATGAGCCACCAGCAGAATCAGTGGTATCTCTTGCAGAACAGGCTGATGATCCCTGTAATGAAAACTTTGATAGAGATGATGATGAGCCACCAGCAGAATCAGTGGTATCTCTTGCAGAACGGGCTGATGATCCCTGTAATGAAAACTTTGATAGAGATGATGATGATTCACCAGCAGAATCAGTGGTATCTCTTGCAGAACGGGCTGATGATCCCTGTAATGAAAACTTTGATAGAGATGATGATGAGCCACCAGCAGAATCAGTGGTATCTCTTGCAGAACGGGCTGATGATCCCTGTAATGAAAACTTTGATAGAGATGATGATGAGCCACCAGCAGAATCAGTGGTATCTCTTGCAGAACGGGCTGATGATATCTGTAATGAAAACTTTGATAGAGATGATGATGAGCCACCAGCAGAATCAGTGGTATCTCTTGCAGAACGGGCTGATGATATCTGTAATGAAAACTTTGATAGAGATGATGATGAGCCACCAGCAGAATCAGTGGTATCTCTTGCAGAACGGGCTGATGATCCCTGTAATGAAAACTTTGATAGAGATGATGATGAGCCACCAGCAGAATCAGTGGTATCTCTTGCAGAACGGGCTGATGATCCCTGTAATGAAAACTTTGATAGAGATGATGATGAGCCACCAGCAGAATCAGTGGTATCTCTTGCAGAACGGGCTGATGATCCCTGTAATGAAAACTTTGATAGAGATGATGATGAGCCACCAGCAGAATCAGTGGTATCTCTTGTAGAACGGGCTGATGATCCCTGTAATGAAAACTTTGATAGAGATGATGATGAGCCACCAGCAGAATCAGTGGTATCTCTTGCAGAACGGGCTGATGATCCCTGTAATGAAAACTTTGATAGAAATGATGATGAGCCACCAGCAGAATCAGTGGTATCTCTTGCAGAACGGGCTGATGATATCTGTAATGAAAACTTTGATAGAGATGATGATGAGCCACCAGCAGAATCAGTGGTATCTCTTGCAGAACGGGCTGATGATATCTGTAATGAAAACTTTGATAGAGATGATGATGAGCCACCAGCAGAATCAGTGGTATCTCTTGCAGAACGGGCTGATGATCCCTGTAATGAAAACTTTGATAGAGATGATGATGAGCCACCAGCAGAATCAGTGGTATCTCTTGCAGAACGGGCTGATGATCCCTGTAATGAAAACTTTGATAGAGATGATGATGAGCCACCAGCAGAATCAGTGGTATCTCTTGCAGAACGGGCTGATGATCCCTGTAATGAAAACTTTGATAGAGATGATGATGAGCCACCAGCAGAATCAGTGGTATCTCTTGCAGAACAGGCTGATGATCCCTGTAATGAAAACTTTGATAGAGATGATGATGAGCCACCAGCAGAATCAGTGGTATCTCTTGCAGAACGGGCTGATGATCCCTGTAATGAAAACTTTGATAGAGATGATGATGAGCCACCAGCAGAATCAGTGGTATCTCTTGCAGAACGGGCTGATGATCCCTGTAATGAAAACTTTGATAGAAATGATGATGAGCCACCAGCAGAATCAGTGGTATCTCTTGCAGAACGGGCTGATGATATCTGTAATGAAAACTTTGATAGAGATGATGATGAGCCACCAGCAGAATCAGTGGTATCTCTTGCAGAACGGGCTGATGATCCCTGTAATGAAAACTTTGATAGAGATGATGATGAGCCACCAGCAGAATCAGTGGTATCTCTTGCAGAACAGGCTGATGATCCCTGTAATGAAAACTTTGATAGAGATGATGATGAGCCACCAGCAGAATCAGTGGTATCTCTTGCAGAACGGGCTGATGATCCCTGTAATGAAAACTTTGATAGAGATGATGATGAGCCACCAGCAGAATCAGTGGTATCTCTTGCAGAACGGGCTGATGATCCCTGTAATGAAAACTTTGATAGAAATGATGATGAGCCACCAGCAGAATCAGTGGTATCTCTTGCAGAACGGGCTGATGATATCTGTAATGAAAACTTTGATAGAGATGATGATGAGCCACCAGCAGAATCAGTGGTATCTCTTGCAGAACGGGCTGATGATATCTGTAATGAAAACTTTGATAGAGATGATGATGAGCCACCAGCAGAATCAGTGGTATCTCTTGTAGAACGGGCTGATGATCCCTGTAATGAAAACTTTGATAGAGATGATGATGAGCCACCAGCAGAATCAGTGGTATCTCTTGCAGAACGGGCTGATGATCCCTGTAATGAGGAATGTTTGGAAGCCACCTCTACCTTTGCAGCTTATTGTCGTTTTAGAGCTTCTCTTAGTTGTGGCCTTATGAAACTAACGCCCTTAAAAACAGGACCATTTCCGATCAAAACAGCCTTTATCGTTACAGGCCCACCAAAGAAGAGGGCCTTTACTCAACGGAAGGTGTGTCCTATTAAAGCGGCCTTCATAGTCACAGGCCCTCCAAAGATAAGAGCATTTAGTCCAAAGGTGGTCTGTCCCATTAAAACGTGTTACTGAACCACCGAAGAAGAAGGCGTTCTCTTGTAAATTTTTTGTACCAAGTAAAATCAAGTCTCTGGTTTTGATGTGACTAACAATGTGAAGTGCCCTTCTAAATTGTCATCAAGAAAATTTTAATGTACGCTTTTTAGAAGCTGTTTGAAATTAATTTGCAAATGTTTCGAATAAATCAAAATTTAATGTGAACCTTCGTTTGCTTTTTTCCTATTTACTCACTTGTTGTAGAAATACAGCGAGGAAGATAATTTCTTTTACTTGTATTTGTTTGTGATGGTACTGGCTTGTATAGTGAGCTAAACTGCTATTTCGTCAGCACCCACACTTAACAAAAAGAACACAACTGTGGTTATTAATTGTTAGGAGCAACCAACAAAACGAAAATTAAAAATTGGAATCTACAACCATCTTGGGGTTGTCTTCCTCACATTTTTGCACAAGCAGCAAAAGAGGGACAAGTCAGGGCAGTGTGTGAGTAAAATACATTGACTGTAAAGACACAACCTCAAAATAGTGGAACATGAAAGTGTGTCTTCACGGGCAACAGGAAATGAAGCGATGAAGCAACCATCTTACAAACAAAGTAAATTCTTCTACCCAAGCCACTATCGACGAGACCAGTCATAAAATAGAATCTTAACACACGAACCACATTCAATTCATCATCTAAAACAAAGGTCAACTGGTGAGTAGGTTGCTTGGTATAAAGCGCATTTAGTTACAGTCTGGCGTATGAAAAGGTTTGCACTACAAGAACTGTACACAATTGGGTCTTCCTGCCGAAGGAGGCACCCATGCGTCAAAGGACAGTTTCCTATCCGGAGATGCGTTAAAAGTACTTGCTGCCGTCGCTGTCGCCGTAAGGAGATGCGCTACGGTCGCGTCGTCGGTTTCACGGGCCTCAGCTTGCTCTCCAACGATAACCACTCCTCCCACAGACGCGCGAAGTTGTCTCTCAATGGCGAGGGAGCTGCATGGACAGTGAGAGGACATTCAGAAATTGTAATGTCCAGACAGGCATCATTAGCCGCTACATCTGCTGCTACATTGCGTTTGGCTAACTGAAAAGTAATTGTTTTTTCTGTTTTTGAAGTATTGAATTTATCGAGGATTTCAAAGAGTATCTCTGGAAGTTTTGAAGGGTGCTGCCCTGGCCGGACCTACAATAAAAATTAAAGTAAATTTAACGTGAGAGCCAATCACTACGAGGTTTGCTGATAGATGTACGTCAGCGTGGAATACGTAAACGACTGCAGCTACTTGCTGCAGTCGCGCTGAAGCCTAAACGTCGAATTGTAGTTCACTGCTGCAACGGCTCAGAACAGCGAGCAGGAATGTGCAGCTGCAGTAGTTTTAAATGCGTCCATTGGTCCGAGATATTACATGACGATGACTGCATGACAATAAACGTAGGTTGAAGCTATACTGCAGAAAGACGAATGCTTATCAAGCTCGTTAGGTTATTTACTTCATTTCGTATCCTTTCACGTATTATTCATATTCTTGCGTCTCACTGCTAGCGATCGCTGAGGAGGAACAATTTGTTTTGACTCTCAGAGAAAGCAAATAGCGGTATTAAGAGCCTTTATACAATGATCAGCCAGAACATTATGTCCACCAACCAACTATCGATATAAACCCGTCCAGGCGATAGCAGCGTCACCTAGCGAGGAATGACTGCCAGTCAGACACAAACATGGTGCATGTATTACATGTACATGTATGCTGTCTGTGTGTAGAATGGGGAAGGCGGGAGATCTACGTGAGTCTGACCGAGGGCACATTTTGAAAACCTCTAAGGCTCGGTACGAGCATTTTGGAAACTGCGCGACTTGTTGGGTGTTCGAGGGGTGCTCTGTTGAATGTCTTCAACACGTGGCGAAACCAATATTAAACCACGTCCGGACGTCGTGGGGTTGGGCGTCCACCCCTTATTGCAGATGTCGGACGTCGCAGGCTGGGCAGACGAATAAAACAGAACAGCAGGCGAACTGTGGTGGAACTGCCATTGGACTTTAATGCCAGGCAGAGTACAAGCATGTCTGAACACAGAGCGCACCGAATATTCCTAACGATGGAGCCTCCGCAGCCGACAACCCATGTATGTGTCAATGTTAACACCGTGACATCGACAATTACTACTGAAATGGACACATATCCATCGATACTTGGCGTTGCCACAGTGGCAGAACGTTTCACGGTCTGGTAAATCCCGAAACAGCGTATCCAGACACTCTGGGATGATGATGGCTTTGAAACAGAGGATGACTCGCGTAAAGCTGAAATACTAAACACCTCTTTCCAAAGCTGTTTCACAGAGGAAGATCGCACTGCAGTTCCTTCTCTAAATCCTCGCACGAACTAAA
This sequence comes from Schistocerca serialis cubense, assembly GCF_023864345.2. Lineage (NCBI taxonomy): Eukaryota > Metazoa > Arthropoda > Insecta > Orthoptera > Acrididae > Schistocerca > Schistocerca serialis. Next base: position 1,157,461,328 of record NC_064638.1, on the reverse strand, counting down.
AAATGGCTGACATAGAAATAAGTGCCCAAGGAATAGAAAAGCAACTGAAATCACTCAACAGAGGATAGTCCACTGGACCTGACGGGATACCAATACGATTCTACACAGAGTACGCGAAAGAACTTGCCCCCCTTCTAACAGCCGTGTACCGCAAGTCTCTACGGGAACGGAAGGTTCCAAATGATTGGAAAAGAGCACAGGTAGTCCCAGTTTTCAAGAAGGGTCGTCAAGCAGATGCGCAAAACTATAGGCCTATATCTCTGACATCGATCTGTTGTAGAATTTTAGAACATGTTCTTTGCTCGCGTATCACGTCATTTCTGGAAACCCAGAATCTACTCTGTAGGAATCAACATGGATTCCGGAAACAGCGATCATGTGAGACCCAACTCGCTGTATTTGTTCATGAGACTCAGAAAATATTAGGTACATGCTCCCAGGTAGATACCATTTTCCTTGACTTCCGGAAGACGTTCGATACAGTTCAGCACTGTCGCCTGATAAACAAAGTAAGGGCCTGCGGAATATCAGAGCAGCTGTGTGGCTGGATTGAAGAGTTTTTAGCAAACGGAACACAGCACGTTGTTCTCAATGGAGAGACGTCCACATACGTTAAAGTAACCTCTGGCGTGCCACAGGGAAGTGTTATGGGACCATTGCTTTTCACAATATATATAAATGACCTAGTAGATAGTGTCGGAAGTTCCATGCGGCTTTCCGCGGATGATGCTGTAGTATACAGAGAAGTTGCAGCATTTGAAAATTGCAGGAAGATCTGCAGCGGATAGGCACTTGGTGCAGGGAGTGGCAACTGACCCTTAACATAGACAAATGTAATGTATTGCGAATACATAGAAAGAAAGATCCTTTATTGTATGATTATGTGATAGCGGAACAAACACTGGTAGCAGTTACTTCTGTAAACTATCTGGGATTATGCGTACGAAACGATTTGAAGTGGATTGATCATATAAAATTAATTGTTGGTAAGGAAGGTGCCAGGTTGAGATTCATTGGGAGAGTCTTTAGAAAATGTAGGAGGTGGCCTACAAACACTCGTTCGGCCTATAATTGAGTATTGCTCATCAGTGTGGGATCCGTACCAGGTCGGGTTGACAGAGGAGATAGAGAAGATCCAAAGAAGAGCGGCGCGTTTCGTCACAGGGTTATTTGGTAAGCGTGATAGCGTTACAGAGATGTTTAGCAAAACTCAAGTGGCAGACTCTTCAAGAGAGGCACTCTGCATCGCGGTGTAGCTTGCTGTCCAGGTTTCGAGAGGATGCGTTTCTGGATGAGGTATCGAATATATTGCTTCCCCCTACTTATACCTCCCGAGGAGATCACGAATGAAAATTAGAGAGATTCGAGCGCGCACGGAGTGTTTCCGGCAGTCGTTCTTCCCGCGAACCATACACGAGTGGAACAGGAAAGGGAGGTAATGACAATGGCACGTAAAGTGCCCTCCACCACACACCGTTGGGTGCCTTGCCGAGTATAAATGTAGATGTAGATGTAGATGTACCTTCTTCATGAAGCCTGTGGGAGGGCGCGAATCCGTCCTCTGCCAGGGGAAGAGCTCCTGGGCACCTGAACTGCGTGACGGAGACAAACTGGCGGCGGCTCCTTTATGTCCTGGAGAACATTCACGTGGGCATTCATGAGTCCAGTGGAGATCGTGCAATGCACCACAACGGCCAAGGAGTATTCCCTTTCACGACGATAATGTTTCCCGATGGCAGTGGCATTTTTCAGTAAGATAAGGCGCCCTGACAGAAGGCCAGGAGTGTGATGGATTAGTCCGAGAAAGACAGTTGTGAGTTCCACAATTGATTTGGTGGTCCCCAACTCGCCAGATCTGAAACCAATGGAACACATCTGGGACGTGACAGAACGCGGCGTCAGAGTTCATCGCCCTCTCCCCGGAATTTACGCGGATTAGGTGACTTGTGTGCAGATGTGGTGCCAACTCCTTCCAGCAACCTACCAAGGCCGAATCGTTTCCATGCCACGAAGCGTCGCCGCTGTTATCCGTGCCAAACTTGGAAATACCGCCTACTAGAGAGGTGGTCGCAATGATCTGGGCGATCACTGTGAAACCACCGGTCGTTCTTCTAGCGGCCAGCTGGTGTTCCAGCGCTCTGCTGTTGACTCTGGGCTGACGGATGATCTCTGCCGCCATCTCCCGAACAAAGCTGTACAAGATATTCTACTACTACACAAATGCGCAACATACATTACACATAAAAAGTTACAAAATTTTACATGTCCCTTTACCAATGGTTTATTTGTCTCTTGCTGTTTCAGTAGAGTGAAGAGAAACCTAAGAAAATTACATCGCAATAACATGCGAAATCATTCTGTCCCAGCACAAATTATGCAGATGAATTCAATCGCTGTTGACAGGCTCTCATAGAACTCTCAAATTTAGGGAGTGCTGACTGCAATGCTTTACTCCCTGTTTCCACAATGTTTGTATGAGATAAAGATTGTGCGATTGAAATGTGCTGTCGAAGTGTGGTATAGTACTTTAGCTTCTCGCCTCCTCCTCCCCCCCCCCCCCCCCGCCCCAAAAAAAAAGTTAAAATTAATGTGACTGAATAATGTCTAGTTATTTGAATGGGAACTTTGGGCGAGAGAAGTCGCTTCCCCACTAGTTTTAAACGATCCCACACAGGTAGAAATTTGGTTACTGCTTTGAATTCCGAAGTGCATAAAACAAAATGATTACAAGTTACAGCTCATAATCATACTTTGTCTGATTGTCGTTGTCGAAGTTACCACCTGGAATAAAATCTGTGGCCCTACGGAATTGCGGCGATCTTAAAATAATCAGACGCACATCGTACGCCGTGGGGAAATACGTATTGGGTGCTATGACGTTCTCACTGTGCAGCTTGGGAATCACTGTCCAAGTCGTGTGTCAATTTTGATAAAGTCCAGAAGTTAACCTCTTAAAATAGAGCATAAACGACCGTACCGCAGACTCCACTGATTTCCCAGGATTCAAATTTCCCTACTAGTTAACGACACAGCAAATATTGTTCCGAGCCGCAGACAAGGGGGAAGTTAAAATAACCAAAGAACTGAAAATACTTCTTCCATTTACGAAATTATATTTTTCCGTAAGTGATCGTCCTAGCTACATTTCAGTATACATCATCCTCTTGTATGAGATGAAATGTTGTCATAATTCATTAAAAACTACGTTCGATATTCAAAAAGTCAGTTTTCAACAATGCCGCTAATCACAGTTTCGCTGAGATCCTGCTCTGCGCAATTCTAAATCAGAATTAATCAGTCCATTGTACACGTAATGTTCCACATTATATAAACATTCCTTGTAAATTGCGGTTGGAACAACTGGAGGAAAATGAGTGGAGTGTTGTATGACAAGAAGGTGAGCATTGGGTTGAAAGGGAAAGTGTACAAGTCGGTGATAAGGCCTGCTATGATATACGGGGCAGAGACATGGCCAATCACAGTAGCCCAGGAAAGGAAGATGGAAGTGGCGGAAATGAGGATGCTGACGTGGATGTGTGGGGTAACAAGGGAGGACAGAATTAGAAATGAATTTGTTAGAGGAGCTCTGAAAGTGGGACCCAAGGGGAAAAGATACAAGAGAGCAGACTAAGGTGGTACGGACACTTACAGAGAAAAGGGGAAGAGTATATCGGAAACAGAGTTGAAGATACAAAGATTGAAGGAGCGAGAAGAAGAGGAAGACCGAAGATGAGGTGGAAGGATAAGATATCCGGGGACCTAAGGGAGAAAGGATGGAAGAAGGAAGAGGCAATGGATAGAGTACTATGGAGGAGAAGGATCCAGAAGAGCAACGCCGACCGTACGTGACGTGGGACAAGGCGACGATAAAGAAGAAAGAAGAAGTCCTTGTATCACGAGTCAGAGGTAATCCGTGTCTCGCAGTCATAATGAGTCTTTGAGCCAGATAAATTTCTTGTGCGCCTACTCACAAACATGTACTCCATTTGTTAAATACAACGGTAGAATGGTGATACTACAGCAACTAATCTTCGGTAGAAACAGGACGTGTTGCAGTAGAGTGGCTCATGACATGACGATATAGAGTTATGGCCACAGCCGGATACCAGTAATGGTGGAATAATCATCCTGTAATTAAATCACGGTAACGTAAACTGGTGATTCTACGAAACACTGATAATGGATCCACCTATGGTCCGAATTACATCGGCCACACATTAAAGGTTGAAAGCCATTGCTGGCCGACGAAGTCCACGGCGCCACGCATCGTAGGATCACACTACATCCCTCCAAACATCTTCCGCCAAATTTTCGTCTTGTTCAGCCCGGAGAAGACGTGCATATTTACACTGACGAGCCAAAACACTGTTCACGGCGAGACTAAATGCCTCATAGTGGTGTTCGGGCACGTGGCGTAGCAAGGAAATAATGTAAGCGCAAGAGAGACGAATGGTCAGTCATTACAGCGAAGATACGGGCCACAAATGCGGAAATCGGATAAATTCTAGTTTCCGATTCCTCTCATCGGCTTTGAGCATTGAGTCATACCTAAGGCAAAGACGCTTCGTATAGGCAATCGATGAAAGCAGCGGATTATACTGGTAAACAAATGATTTTAGCATGCGATAAAATTACAATCACATTTCATGCACTTTTTAATTAGTCATGAAAATACCGAAACGAATTGGAGATAAGGAAACTAAATAACAAGAGTTAAAAACCTATTTTCATGCCTTACTCTCGTCATTTATGCGAGTAGAAAGCCACAGAAAACCTTTAAAGTGCATTACAGTAAAGCGCATGGTGCAATCATACTATTACAAAATAGCATTAATTTTACTATTAACCATTAAGTCACGCGTGAGAAGCGCAGACAAGCAGGACGGGGAGATTCGGAAATGTAGCAGAAAAGCGAGCCAATGAAATGAATGACAATAAATACGAAACACTAGAATTAAATGTGGAGAAACCGACACACAGAATTCTAAAAGAAAAATCAGCACACAACTTAAGTACTTCCACATACACTGTGTAACCGCTCAATGTCATTCAATACGATCACGACGACACCCCTCGATCGACGTTAACACTCGTGATGTCACTCGCCTTCATACATGGCAGTGGATGTTTGAAAATTCGTGACGCTAGCTCATTGGTCGTCTATTGATTTAAATGTATTTCCCGGGTGACTCTTAACTCAATTGCTGCCACGGGGGTGAGGAGAAAGAACACATCCTGGTGGTACCAGCATTTTGCGTATTTAGATGTTCGATTAATATGGTTGGTTTGCAATATTCCAGCGATTCTATTCGAACTCTATGCTGATGTACCGACAAGGACCATTTTCGCAGATAAACATGCAAGTACGTAATGGATGTTCAGTTTCTCAATATAGTTCGTCGCACTCACACATTATACATCCGCTGTAAGAACAATTTCATGCATTTACATTTTTGGTGTCCCACAATATTCGTTGGCTAAATATTATGACGATACGTTGCGTACAACTTCCACAGATATTGTTTATCATGTAGTCAAGACTACGTAATGAAGCCAAAATCGTGGATAAAATTGAAATGTAGTTTGTTTATTAACACTTTTCTTTTTATTAATTAAATATGAAATATGAATCGGGATTGGAGCTGATGATCCTATCCTTCTTTTTTAGTATTTTAGGTCCCCGTTAATTAATATCTGGTAGTTAATAAACAAGCTATTTGTTATGCTGGCGCATTGTTTGTATCAGTTAACCCCGCAACCGTCCAAGGATAAGATTCTATTTATGTTCCGCGCACACACGTTTCACCATTTTATAAACTATAGCTTTCCGTTGCGCACACCTTTCGTGGGTTCCACAACCATAAGTTTCCCAAGAGTATTTTTCCCAGCTAACACAAAGTACGAATTATGTTGTCGGATTCATTTCCACTCCACCCGACAATAAACGGTTCTGATCACTTCGTCACACGTAATGTATTTTAAACGTGCTTGAAGAGTCTTTAAATAATCTCCTTAACGAATTTCGCAGTCGCGTACCACTTTTTCATCGACTAGCCCGATCGCGATAACTGAAGGTAGAGAGCTCAATAATGTGTTACATGTTCTTTTATATGTATTAGAAAACAAACGCGCCCCTATATCTTTCTGTCCCGCTTGGTCTTTGCTACTTTGCTTTTTATTGCTTTTCATTATATTGCTTCTTAGTAATACTGTGCAGTTATTAAAGTTTCGTATTACTTTCCCCTTTTTAATTTATCCTCCATTTTAATTAATATGATGCTAATTGACACTCCTGCCCGCAAAGTACCGTTATAACTGGAATCGACATCTAGAATTTGATTTGTCTGTTGTGATAGAAGAAAAAACAGGGGTCGATTTAGAACAGATTGGGGATCCAGTATTAGAATTAGATTTTAAGAGAGCTTTGGTGCACTTAAAATCAAATAAGGGAGCAGAGATCCATTACAATTCATCAGAAATTCTGAAGTCATCGCTTTCACATACCTCGACGGGGTGAAGAATAATGGCTGCGCATAGGAAAAGGACGTTACACTTTCACTGAACGTGAAGTGTTATATCCTAGCCAGTAATGCCACCCGAGCCCGCTGCCAAAAGGTTGGCAGCATCAAAGTCCGGGCGCCGTCCGCATAGGCAGCGCCAGCGAGACAGGAAATCGCCGCAAGGCTGCGCGCGCCACCGCTGGCTTCTGGCTTCTTAAGCGCTGGAGTCGCGAGCGCTAGGACAGTTCTGTATTCGCCGCTCAGTTGTATACTCGGCACCGAATTGTGTACTTGCTAGTCAATTGTGTGTTCATCGCAGCAGAGTTGTTGTTTGTCGTCAGCCGACGCTGACCTAGCCGCTCCGACTCGAACTAGACAGATCTCTGTAGACACGGAGTTCACTAGGGTGTTTCTGTATCTTCTATAATAAAGCTAAGTACCGACTTTTATTTAATCAGAGTGTTTGGGTTTTCATCTTTCTGTTCACTGTTCCAGCGGACCGGTCGGCCCGCTATTAAAAGTGTGGCGGTGACTTCGTAAGCCGTTTCTACAGCGAATTGCTTGTCGCTACGAACACCGCCACAAAATGAAGTGCCAATAGGCAGCAACAGGAGGCGCCGTATTTCCCTAATGGACCCGTAACAAAAAGCAAACGTAACCATCATAGATATAATTTATGTTTTATTTTATATAGTGGTAAACATTTTATATAGTGGTAAACATTTATGGCCGCACTGTATTTCTAGATTCGTAACATAAATCTTGCTCTTAGAAACTGATTAAGTAGGCATTAATGGATTCTTTTGCACCTGTCTTCAAGCATTTGTCATTTAGTTTATAAATTACCTCGCAGCTGGTGTTCATCTCTGAGAAGTCTGCGGGTAGGCGACTCGTTGATAATTCTTCTTATGTCTGTAGAAGATCTTAACTTCTACCACACAAGGCGTCATTAACTCTGATCTATAGGAAGGCTTTGATGATGATGATGATGATGAGGTCCCATACTCCGAGGAGCGTAGGGGACTATGCGGGAGGCCCGCATCGCTGTACTAGGCAAGGTGCTAGTAGAGGTGGTTTGCCATTGCCTTCCTCCGACCGAAATGGGGATGAATGATGATGATGAAGACGACACAACAACCAGTCATCTCGAGGCAGGAAAAAATCCCTGTCCCCACCGGGAATCGAACACGTGACCACGTGCGTCGGAAGCGAGAACGCTACCGCAAGACCACGAGCTTCGGACAGAAAGGCTTTATTGTGTCTTAAATTAAAAAACGTGATCAGAGGTTAATCATCTCGTTACAACTCTTTTGAACAAACACCAAAAGTAAAAAAAAAAAGTATTTAGATGCATCAGAATGTACATTACCGTTATAATCGCCTCGCCGTTGCTCATCCTTGACCCCACGATTTACGCAGAAGACTGCCGCCTTCTGTTAGTTTGTAAGTCGGCAAGTGTAACTTCAACGCTCTTGGAACGGCACGGAGCCCATAAGGAATACCTCAGACAAATAACAGAACGAACAAAAAAACGCTTGCTCCTTAACGAAGCGTCTTACATAATAATTAAACATTTTAGCTCTGGACGATTTTCTGGACAACGAACAGTTCTTCTCCTAATAAAGCTCGTTCACTTATATTTAAAATTAGTACGAGATTTCACCCTCAATCAACGAAATGATTTACCTCCAGAAAACTTTGGCTACAAAACATTTGGAAAACCTCGTAACCGCCCACCCCCCTACAAATGAACAAGCGTTTGATTGCTAAACGATTTCCACCTATGATAATCCAACGTGAAAATAACTTTAATTAATTATATTGTACTCCATAAATTGCACTCAGGCCTATGACTCTTCCTTTTCATTTTCCAGATTAATCAAATCTCTGTATGCACAATACACAATATCATGTATAACCGTAAGTGGTTCTATTATTGTCTAGCATCACAAATACTATTCCCCTCTCTCAAAAGAGAAGTCAGGTCAGCCACTGTTATACGAATAAGTACAAGGTACTACAAATTAAAATTACCTCACTGTAGAAAAGATACAAACCCTTCTCCTGCATTCGAGAAAGAGTAAAAGAACCCCCTATAAATTTACAAAATTTTACGAAGTTAGGGCAACACCTCCATAGATAAGAGACCATGGAAAGGTTAAAGTTGCATCTGTTTTCATTGCTCACGGTTCTTACGTCTGCTCTCGTACTCCTTGTTACCACGATTGTCACTATCTACATCTACACCCCACACCACTATCCACACCTTTAGTATTCTTCATGCAAGGATGACAGGTTCAAACATTTTCAACACCACGGACAGACTGTCTCCCAAGTGGTGCAGTCACCACGTACACTCTTTGACATAAAACTCGACCGGCGGCCGGCCGCTTCAGAGGCTAAGTCCGCGCCGATCGCGACATGGGACAAAAAAACTGGCCAACTCGCTAATTCTCTAAGTCCGGTTATCTGCACAATATGGGAACACTGTAGACTGCGGCACTTCCTGGAGGAAAACTTCTTCCATGATAGAGAAACCCTAAGCTGATTACGCCTGTGGTCTAGCGGTAGCGTGCGTTGTTTCTGTTCATAATGTCAGTGGATCGGTGGCAGAAGTCAACATCGATAGTTATGGTAAACGGTCAGTCCAGTAAGCCCATTGTAATGAAAAGTTCGGTGCGACAAGGGTGCCCGATGCCTATGTCACTCTTTGCAATAGCAATCGAGCCATTGCTTTTTCGCCTCAGCCACAACCTACAAGGATTCACTACACGCGGCCGTAGGATTGTCTGCAGAGCATATGCCGATGACGTTGCATTTATTGTCAAAGACAACGACGAGATAGAGAAAGCACTCGACATAATAAACAAATATGAACAAGTATCTGGTGTGAAAATGAATAGGAATAAGTCTGGCATAATGAATATTGGAAGCGGATTAGGAGTTCCCATTCATGGGCCAATAAAAGAAATTGTCACCATGACATGTCTTGGAGTGGAATACACAAGAAATATTCGGCAGACCATCGCAGTTAATTACAGAAGAATCCTCAACACCATCCGTGCCTGTATACGTCAGCACAATCTCCGTACTCTTGATGAGATACAAAGAGTGGCTCTCGTCAACATCTATTTGTCCTCTAAATTAAATTACGTGGCTCAAGCCCTGCCAATGCCGAGGGAAGTGGCGAACAGGATTTTGGCTGCTTTTGGCCATTTCGTCAGCCGCGGCCACATCTTCAAAGTCAAGTACCAGACATTGACTCTACCGACTGGGAATGGTGGATTGAATCTCACAGACGTGTACAATAAAGCACAAGCATTGTACGTCTGTAAAACATATAAACTGTGGAAGCGGTCAGTCGACAGTGTCACCGCATTCTTGTTAAATGAAATAGCGCCGGTCAGCCAGGACGCCCCAATAGACGTTCACCACATCCAAAATGAACTTTACCACCTAAAACATTTCTTCGTAGAGTATAGCTACATTGGACTGGGAACACCCGAGAAAGATGTCATCAAAGTCAAGAAAATATACCAAAACTTAATGAACTTTCAGACCAAGAACATCATAGAACAAAAATACGTCGGTCACTCTTGGCATGATATCTGGAGGAACATACATCACCCATATTTACCAACAAAAGTGCGGTCATTGTGGTACTACTTTGTGAATAGGAAATTTCCAACGAACTCCAGACTACATTCCATTCACCTGGCTGATTCCCCTTTGTGTACCATTTGCAACCTGATTGATACAGATGAACATCAATTTGTCTGTGGAAATGCGAATAATATATGGTTGTCAATCAGAAAAAAATTAGCAACTATGCAGAGAAAACCGCCGTATTTGATAACGCCAGCGTGCCTTTTATACCCGGAAGAGGAGTTATACCCCACCTGGAAGAAAAATGCCGTCAACTGGTTGAAGGGACACGCAGTATTTTACCTGCTGTCCAGTAAAGAAAGGAGCGAAGAAGATTTTTGGACGTACATTTCCGACCAGCATCACAAGCTACTACGCATGAATAATTATTATGATACATACGCCAACTTCCTCAGAAGAACAGTCATGTGAACTCCATTTTCGATGATGCGATTCAGAACATGAAGAAACGAGAGACAATTTGATCTTTGAAAAACAAATACGATCAAGTGACGAACATCACTATCTGGTTTAGACTTGGATTTTTTTTTTTCTAAAATGCCAAGGAACCTTTGTTTTATTACTTTTAAATGTCAGTTGAAAAATATGTACTACTGTAGAATGTTATGACTAAAAAAAAAAAAAAAAAAAAAAAAGCGGTAGCGTTCTCGCTTCACACGACCGGGTTCTCGGGTTCGATTCCCGGCGGGGAGTACCTTGGTTTATTTTATTTTTTTTTAACTTATTTGTTTTAATGTTTAAATATGAGGGAACTTGGGCAATATAGAGCTTCAGTGATTATTCTAAATACATTGCATGATTTAATTTTTTTTAAGTTATTGGTTATAACGTTTAAGGAAAAGGAAATTTTGTTTAATTTAGAATCTCAGTAACTACCTTTAAATATTTTGAATAATCTTAAGTTTTTTTAAAAGGTTATTGCTTCTGATGTTTTAGAAAAGAAAAGGAAGTTAACATTCTAAAAATTTGCATGTTAGTACAGTTTGAAGCATTATGTGTTTTAATGTTCAAGAAAAGGAAATTACAAGTAAAAAAAAAAAAAAAAAAGAGCAGCTGGCATAAAATATTTTTATAGCCTCTTCTGTCTGAATGCTGAAGACGTGAATGTAATGGTAGCGCAGATTCAATCTACACTCCTGGAAATTGAAATAAGAACACCGTGAATTCATTGTCCCAGGAAGGGGAAACTTTATTGACACATTCCTGGGATCAGATACATCACATGATCACACTGACAGAACCACGGGCACATAGACACAGGCAACAGAGCATGCACAATGTCGGCACAAGTACAGTGTATATCCACCTTTCGCAGCAATGCAGGCTGCTATTCTCCCATGGAGACGATCGTAGAGATGCTGGATGTAGTCCTGTGGAACGGCTTGCCATGCCATTTCCACCTGGCGCCTCAGTTGGACCAGCGTTCGTGCTGGACGTGCAGACCGCGTGAGTCGACGCTTCGTCCAGTCCCAAACATGCTCAATGGGGGACAGATCCGGAGATCTTGCTGGCCAGGGTAGTTGACTTACACCTTCTAGAGCACGTTGGGTGGCACGGGATACATACGGACGTGCATTGTCCTGTTGGAACAGCAAGTTCCCTTGCCGGTCTAGGAATGGTAGACCGATGGGTTCGATGACGGTTTGGATGTACCGTGCACTATTCAGTGTCCCCTCGACGATCACCAGTGGTGTACGGCCAGTGTAGGAGATCGCTCCCCACACCATGATGCTTGGTGTTGGCCCTGTGTGCCTCGATCGTATGCAGTCCTGATTGTGGCGCTCACCTGCACGGCGCCAAACACGCATACGACCATCATTGGCACCAAGGCAGAAGCGACTCTCATCGCTGAAGACGACACGTCTCCATTCGTCCCTCCATTCACGCCTGTCGCGACACCGCTGGAGGCAGGCTGCACGATGTTGGGGCGTGAGCGGAAGACGGCCTAACGGTGTGCGGGACCGTAGCCCAGCTTCATGGAGACGGTTGCGAATGGTCCTCGCCGATACCCCAGGAGCAACAGTGTCCCTAATTTGCTGGGATGTGGCGGTGCGGTCCCCTACGGCACTGCGTAGGATCCTACGGTCTTGGCGTGCATCCGCGCGTCGCTGCGGTCCGGTCTCAGGTCGACGGGCACGTGCACCTTCCGCCGACCACTGGCGACAACATCGATGTACTGTGGAGACCTCACGCCCCACGTGTTGAGCAATTCGGCGGTACGTCCACCCGGCCTCCCGCATGCCCACTATACGCCCTCGCTCAAAGTCCGTCAACTGCACATACGGTTCACGTCCACGCTGTCGCGGCATGCTACCAGTGTTAAAGACTGCGATGGAGCTCCGTATGCCACGGCAAACTGGCTGACACTGACGGCGGCGGTGCACAAATGCTGCGCAGCTAGCGCCATTCGACGGCCAACACCGCGGTTCCTGGTGTGTCCGCTGTGCCGTGCGTGTGATCATTGCTTGTACAGCCCTCTCGCAGTGTCCGGAGCAAGTATGGTGGGTCTGACACACCGGTGTCAATGTGTTCTTTTTTCCATTTCCAGGAGTGTATTTCGCTTTCTGACACACCGATATCAAAATTTTATGCAGTAACGATTTTGCGGCAGATTTCCTGCAGACTGTTTTCCTCTGGACGCCGTATGCGGCAAAGCTCCGGGGGGATCCACTGGCTAGCTACCGGCAGCGGCCGTGGCGACAGCAGCGGCGCTGCACTCCCCCGTTCTTTATCGAAAGCGCCTGCTACCGCTCATCGCTTTTGATGATTTAAAACGCTTTATTATTAAATGTTGCTTCACAGAAAATTTCTACAATTTCCATTCACGCTCAAAAGCAACGGAGACAGACGCCCTGATTAGTAGGCGGGTATTATATTACATTAATCGGCAAGAGCTGAGTATGGCCCGAAATTAATTTTATAGACTGGGACGAAATTAAACAACATCATTACATTCGATGAATTTATAAATACTTCATACCTCGTTTCTTTTCCTTTCAAACTCAATTATTTGTGCAACTTTTGGTCAATGTTCGGATGTTTTCGTCAAGCCAGAGTGAGCGTCTGTGGTGTAAAGTGTATTACAGTTCTTGTTTCATTCCTTATGGTAAGTCTATGCGATAAACTGTGTGAATACCTTGCAATGCATGCTCTGTAGCAGTGCAGGAACACTGCACATTTGGAGTTCCATGTATGGGTTCATGAAGTATTTAATGTTGATCGGAAGTGATAGTTAAGGTCATCAGATTTAAACCAGAAAAATTTGTCGTTTTGGAGGTTTCAGAGAACGGAAAGGAATTGCTAACGCCGGTGTTAGAAAACGTCTACAGTTAATTGCTATTGCAAAAATTTAGAAGAGGGGAACTATATTAATCAACATGTACACTTCATAAACAACCTACTGACATGAAACTTCTGGCAGATTAAAACTGTGTGCCCGACCGAGACTCGAACTCGGTCGGGCACACAGTTTTAATCTGCCAGGAAGTTTCATATCAGCGCACACTCCGCTGCAGAGTGAAAATCTCATTCTGGAAACATCCCCGAGGCTGTGGCTAAGCCATGTCTCCGCTATATCCTTTCTTTCAGGAGTGCTAGTTCTGCAAGGTTCGCAGAAGAACTTCTGTAAAGTTTGGAAGGTAGGAGACGAGACACTGGCAGAAGTAAAGCTGTGGGTACCGGGCGTGAGTCGTGCTTGGGTAGCTCAGTTGGTAGAGCACTTGCCCGCGAAAGGCAAAGGTCCCGAGTTCGAGTCTCGGTCGGACACACAGTTTTAATCTGCCAGGAAGTTTCATATCAGCGCACACTCCGCTGCAGAGTGAAAATCTCACTCTGGAAACGTCCCCGAGGCTGTGGCTAAGCCATGTCTCCGCTATATCCTTTCTTTCAGGAGTGCTAGTTCTGCAAGGTTCGCAGAAGAACTTCTGTAAAGTTTGGAAGGTAGGAGACGAGAAACTGGCAGAAGTAAAGCTGTGGGTACCGGGCGTGAGTCGTGCTTCGGTACCTCAGTTGGCAGTCGGTTTTTGGCGGCCGTGGTGTGCGGACCTCCGGCGTGTGCTGTGCGCTGCGGTCTGCTGCGCTCCGCTCGGTAAGTCAAGCGCCTCTTGCAGTAGTTACTGCGTTATTTGAGACTCTTGATGGATTCATATTAGAAGGAGAGATGGATCAGCCTAATAGAAGAGACACATTGAAATTTGTTTTTGACCAGAAAGGGCAGAGACCGAATTCGTTCGAAATTGAGACATGGTTAGAAGAAGTTGTGAAAATTTCGGTTGAGGATATTGTAGGTATTCAACTTTCAATTGTGAGTAGTATTATGTATGTCAAGCTTAAAAACACGGAATTGTGTGACAAAATTGTTGAATCTAGTGGCGGAACATTTAAGTTCAAACATCCCGATGGCAATGTTAGTGAAGTTCGTGTTACGCATGCTGGCTTTGGATTAAGAACTGTCCGTATCTTTGAGCTACCATTTGAAATCACCGCTGAGCAGATCAATTCCGTGATAGCTCCTTATGGGAGAATAATTAGCAACTTTGCAGAAAAGTGGTCTCCTGCTCACAAGTTCCCCGTCTTGATTGGAATCAGGCAACTGCGAGCTAATTTACACAAGCACATACCCTCGTATATAAATGTTTGTGGTTATCGGGCTACAGTAATGTATGATGGGCAGCCAAGAACCTGCGCGTCTTGCGGCGGCACAGGCCATGTCCGCTCGCAGTGTATACAACGCCGAGTGGCCCAGCTACCTGCGGGCGAAGCAGTGAGACCCCCGGCCATGTCAACGTTGCCTTTAACTTACGTAGCGGCAGCCGCTGGACAACTCCATACGCGTGACGCTCCTGACGCTACTCGGGACGCTACCCAGGATGATGCAGCTCGCGACAATGAAGTGATAATGGAAGTTAGCGACTCGACGGTGACAACACAGCCAAAGAGTCAAGAAAAAGAACCAAATATCTCTGTTCAAATAGAACAAACTCCGGAACCGGTTATAGTCCTTCAGAATGAGCAGTCTCCAGAAAACCACAAGGAAACCAACCCATCACTTGCCAGAGAACAGGACCGAGCGCAAGAAACCCAAGATGTAATGGAAAACGATGAAACCTCCCCAAGAGTCAGTCCTCCAAGGAAACATAAAAAGAGGAGGCTAGCTCATAAGGGAGCTGAAAAACTGGCACCCCCTTTGCGAGAAAAAGCAAAGCAGATTAGCAACAAACTGCATGAAGAACAACGTCGTAATCCGGTTCTGAGTATGCAGGCACCTGACCCCTTGCAAGCCAAATCAAATACACCATGCCCCATGTCAACGGACCAGTCGTCAAACGAGAGGTTGAAGCTGATAGTAAATTTCGATGCAAACAAGGTTTTCCCTGATACTAGAAATGCAGAAAAAGAGACATCGAAAGCTAATCAACACAAAACCTGGGCTGATGAATCGGATGAAATGCATCAAGATGAAGAATTGAACGAAACTGGAGGAACGGAACAGACTCCTGCCGCAAGAGGTCAACTGAACACGATGAATACATCATTGCCGGAACATACATGTGAAAAAGGATTTTCCTCCGACAGCACTTCGTATGACGAATACTGACTTCGGTAATGAATAGGACAATATGAACGCAGCGCAAGCCTACAAAATCGCTACGTTGAACATTAATAAGATACGCTCCTCCCTGCATTTACAACATCTGCAAGACTTTCTATACGCAGCTGACGTTGATATACTACTGTTACAGGAAGTACCAGATGTTAAATTAGAAAACATACGTGGATACAACGCCATAATAAACCCCGGTATCGGTGCAGAGCTGGGAACCGCAATTCTCACGAAAGAAGGCATCCGTGTCACACAAATAGCAAAACTTGAAAACAGCAGAGGGGTTGCAGTGACTGTTAACAATGCCCGCATCATCAACGTTTATGCACCGTCAGGCAACAATAACAGGCGTGCTAGAGCGGATTTTTTTAGAAGGGAAATCGTTCATCTCTTCGGTACACGTCAAGATTATATAATCCTAGCCGGCGATTTTAATTCTGTACTTAGCCCGAAAGACCAGACACCGAATTTCAACAAGTCCGTAGAACTGGAAAGAATAGTCCACCAAATGCAGTTAACCGATACCTGGGAACATACCCATGACGCACGGGCCGGTTTCACATATTTTAACAGTCACTCAGCAAGCAGGCTAGACAGAATTTACGTGTCGTCCAACCTTAAGAACCATGTACTCCAGTCTGAGGTCTGGCCCACTATGTTTTCTGACCATGCCGCGTACATCACCACAGTAAATTTGGAAAAACAAGAGACTTACCGAGCGAGGGGCATATGGAAACTCAACATTACACATCTCCAAGATGAGGAATGTCGCGTAGCATTTACTAATGTGTGGCAAGAATGCGAGAAACGATACCCGCAATACAGTTCTGCCATAGCTTGGTGGTTACAATGTGCGAAGCCTAAAATAAGAAGAATGCTGATGGATTACTCGCGACAGAAAAGTTTCTGGATTAAAAAGACGACTGAATTTTATTTTAGCTGCCTAAGAGACCTGTACACCTTGGACACACGATTAATGGAGAACTTTAGCCGGATTCAGAAAGTCAAAGCAAAACTTTTAGCGCTGAAGCGGCGACAGTCAGAAGGTTTTAAAGTCAGAGCGAGACTACACAACATTGTAGAAGGGGAAGAAACGGCTATGTACCATGTAATGCGTGAGAATAAGAGAGGAAACAGAAAAATACTGACAGAAGTTAAGTTACCTGATGGGACCAGGCACACAAAACAGCATGAAATTCAAAACGCTGTTCATAAATATATCTCAGATATGATGTCCACCAAGCCTACCGTCGACGAGGCGCGGCGTGATCTTGTTAGAAATGTATCAGGACGAATTAGTACAGAGCAAGTAGAAAATCTCATGGCCGAAATAGAAGAGGACGAATTGAACGACGCAATAGCACAGAGTCCTAAAAATAAGTCTCCAGGACCTGACGGTATCCCCGTGGAATTCTACCAAGTGTTCTGGCCTCAAATGAAAAGCAAGTTGCTATGTATGTACAACGAAATCATGAGTGGCACTGTTGCCGCTCCCAAAGAATTTCCTTAAGGGATCATAGTTCTAATTCCTAAAAACTCACTTAGCAAAGCGATTGAAAACCTTCGCCCAGTAACATTACTCAACAGTGATTACAAAATTATGGCCCGCGTATTAGCAAGAAGAATAAAAATGGTTATTAACTCTGTAACTGGCACGTACCAAACATGTGTAGGCAAAGACAGAAACATCTATCAGAATATATGCGAATATAGGGATATAATATCAACCGCAAATGTATGAAGAATAAAATGTGCTTTAGTGTCATTAGACTTCGAGAAGGCGTTTGACAGAGTCGATCATAAGTATCTTCTTGGTATCATGGAAGTAATGGGATTCCCACCACGATTCGTGAGGATTATTCAACAAATTCTGAAAAACAGTGTAGCACGAATAATGATAAACGGACAACTAAGTAGAGAGACTGAATTGACTGGATCCGTACGTCAAGGTTGCCCAATGTCAATGGCCCTTTTCGCAATAGCAATAGAACCTCTCCTCGCGACACTCACGCATCACCTGGAAGGATTGTGTATAAACGGCACGAAAATAGTGTGCAACGCCTACGCAGATGATGTGGGCGTCCTGGTTATAAATGAAGATGAAGTGGCGAAAGCTCTTCTGATTGTACACACATATGAACTTGCTTCTGGCGCCAAACTAAATAAAAGGAAGTCAGGCATCATGAACCTAGGCAGAGGAATATCCATGCAAAATCGGGGACAATTGACGGAAATATCCACATTGAAATATTTGGGTATTGAATTTAGGAGCAACGTCCAACACACTATTGCCGTCAATTATAAAAAACTACTTGCAAGCATACGAGCATCTGTACAAGGAAACAGTATGAGGCAACTGGACGAGATACAGAAAATCAAACTAGTAAATGTGTATATAACATCCAAACTTAACTATGTTGTCCAAGCTTTTCCGATGCCATTAGAAACAGCCAGAAGAATTTTATCCGCGATAGGAAGCTTTGTATGCCAAGGCAACATTTTCAAATTGAAGTTCAATACACTAACACTCCCAACAAGGAAAGGAGGTTTAAACCTTGTTGATGTCAGTTACAGGTCACGAGCGTTATATGTGTGTCGAATGTGCAAGCAATGGAAACAGATGCCCGACAGCTTAACGGCCCACTTGCTGAATGAAATTGCTCCAACAAGCATGCAGCCGCCAATAGATGTGAAGCATATACCAGCTGGTCTTTTTCACCTGAAAACTTTTCTCGTTGAGTACAGTTATATCTCCTCGAGGCTCTCAGAACAGCAGTTGAAGAGAGTAAAGGACATCTATACATATTTGATGGAAGCTAAGGAAGGAAATATTATTGAAAGAAAATACCCCAACAACGACTGGTCTGCAATTTGGAAAAATATCCACCATCGGAACTTACCCTCCAAGGTGAAAGCAACTTGGTATAATGCTGTCAACAGGAAAATTTCAACTAATTCCAAATTGTACGCTATACATCTCACAAATTCGCCCTTGTGCGTGTCATGCAACCTTCTTGACACTGAAGAACACCGATTCGTGTGTGAAAGAGTAAGAGACATATGGCATATAGTTAAGCAGAAATTAGCGACCGTTAACAGAACATCTCCAACCGTTTTCACCGCCGCAGATTTTATGACTCCAGACGCAGTGCCATATCCTGATACGAAAAGAAATGCTGTTAACTGGCTAAAAGGGCACACTGTGCACTATACCTTGAAGGCAGAAAATAAAAGCAAAGAAGATTATTGGGTGTATCTAACGACTCAGCACCATCATCTCATGCGGACAAAAGACTACAAAAAAAATTACGCATGCTTCCTAAATAGAATCATGGAATAAAATTATACAGAGAACAATATACAGATTAAGATTGGTACGGAATTCAGAGATGTCAGCCTTGCACGATTACAGATACCTGGA
The DNA here is from genome assembly GCF_023864345.2 of Schistocerca serialis cubense. Classification (NCBI taxonomy): domain Eukaryota; kingdom Metazoa; phylum Arthropoda; class Insecta; order Orthoptera; family Acrididae; genus Schistocerca; species Schistocerca serialis. The sequence goes on along the minus strand of NC_064638.1, from coordinate 1,157,442,139 downwards.
ACCGGAATGTCTTCGATCCTTTCACGAGACACTGCAGAAAAGAAATCAAGTCCGTGGCAAGACGCACAGGACTATATCCTCATGCAGAAATTAGACATCAAGTTTTATGTATTTTATTTTCTTTTTTCTTTTTAATTATCTTCTGCCATACGCGGAGAAGTTTAAGTTCTAAAAAAAACGTTTTTCAAGGGGATGCAAGATTTTATGTTTTCCTTATGAAGACGAGAGACTTCACGTATCAGTTTATTTTAATATACTTATCTTTCCATTAGCAAGAGGAAGATTCATTACCTTTAATTAATATTAAGAAGAAATATTTATTTCTCATTTCTGTTAGCTAAGGTAATTTAGGCATCCAGCTTAGAGAAAAAAAAATTAAGAAGCCGAAATAAAATAAAATAAAATAAAATAAAATATAATAAAACAAAAAGATACAAAAAAAGAAAAAGTGGCCGAGCACTCGCGAAAGTAAGAAAAATGAGGACTTGGCATCAAAAACATAAAAAAGTACATACAATAAAAAGAGTAAAACAAAGTTGGTAGAAGGATGGACTCATAATAATAATGATGATAATAATAAAAACGACAAAAGCAAAGAGGCTAATCGAAGAAGGCAAAGCAAGGTGAGCGTTTGGAAGGGCTGTGAGAGGAGAAGGGAGGCCCTAAAAAAAAAAAAAAAGTTGGTAGAGCACTTGCCCGCGAAAGGCAAAGGTCCCGAGTTCGAGTCTCGGTCGGGCACACAGTTTTAATCTGCCAGGAGGTTTCATATCAGCGCACACTCCGCTGCAGAGTGAAAATCTCATTCTGGAAATATCCCCGAGGCTGTGGCTAAGCCATGTCTCCGCTATATCCTTTCTTTCAGGAGTGCTAGTGCTGCAAGATTCGCAGAAGAACTTCTGTAAAGTTTGGAAGGTAGGAGACGAGATACTGGCAGAAGTAAAGCTGTGGGTACCGGGCGTGAGTCGTGCTTCGGTAGCTCAGTTGGTAGAGCACTTGCCCGCGAAAGGCAAAGGTCCCGAGTTCGAGTCTCGGTCGGGCACACAGTTTTAATCTGCCAGGAGGTTTCATATCAGCGCACACTCCGCTGCAGAGTGAAAATCTCATTCTGGAAACATCCCCGATGCTGTGGCTAAGCCATGTCTCCGCTATATCCTTTCTTTCAGGAGTGCTAGTTCTGCAAGGTTCGCAGAAGAACTTCTGTAAAGTTTGGAAGGTAGGAGACGAAATACTGGCAGAAGTAAAGCTGTGGGTACCGGGCGTGAGTCGTGCTTCGGTAGCTCAGTTGGTAGAGCACTTGCCCGCGAAAGGCAAAGGTCCCGAGTTCGAGTCTCGGTCGGGCACACAGTTTTAATCTGCCAGGAAGTTTCATATCAGCGCACACTCCGCTGCAGAGTGAAAATCTCATTCTGGAAACATCCCCGATGCTGTGGCTATGTCTCCGCTATATCCTTTCTTTCAGGAGTGCTAGTTCTGCAAGGTTCGCAGAAGAACTTCTGTAAAGTTTGGAAGGTAGGAGACGAAATACTGGCAGAAGTAAAGCTGTGGGTACCGGGCGTGAGTCGTGCTTCGGTAGCTCAGTTGGTAGAGCACTTGCCCGCGAAAGGCAAAGGTCCCGAGTTCGAGTCTCGGTCGGACACACAGTTTTAATCTGCCAGGAAGTTTCGTATCAGCGCACACTCCGCTGCAGAGTGAAAATCTCATTCTGGAAACCTTCTGACATGTTAGACCTATATGACGAACAAAGCTCAAATTTATATCGTTGACAGTCGGTTTGAATCTTTTCAGTATCTGTTTTACAGTGAAGCACCTTGGCATTTGCAAAGCAGACATCCATGATATTAACTTAATTTACTAAGTCGTAATCGGACGAAGATTAATGTTTAAAGGCATTCTTCAGATTTCGTATAAGGAATTTTTACTAGCAGTTTGCAACTCCATTAATTAAAATGGAAAATAATAGGTTGTAGTCAGCGGCTTCTACCGTGATTGAAACTGCAATGTCATATAGTACGAGCACGGCAACGCACAAGGGAACCTCTGAGCTAACGACACACTGGCAGCAAGAGACGGACTATAGTCACTGCGATGTTGCCTGAGCCTCAAAACGCAAACACCAAACAGGAGGAGGAGATTACTGTTTTAACGTCCCGTCGACAACGATGTCATTAGAGACGGAGCACAATCTCGGATTAGGGAAGGCTGGGGAACGAAATCGGCCGTGCCCTTTCTAAGGAACCATCCCGGCATTTGCCTGAGGCGATTCAGGGAAATCACTGAAAACCTAAATGAGGATGGCCGGGCGCGGGATTGCACTGTCGTCCTCCCAAATGCACACACAAATAGGTGTTACTTACGTGAAGAACGCCGTTCTTGGAGTCCAGAAATTAAATATACTTTCTAATTGTGTCATCTTACAGTAGATTATTTTCTACGAGTCTTCGATGTGGAAAACGAATGTCAAGTGAATTTAGCGAGGTAATGCCGGCCTACACCTGGAAGTAAATGCACTATCATAGTGTTGACAAATACTTGCTACGACGCTGCCATTTCTCGGCTCTCTTACGAGGCAGCTCTTCAGCGAAATGCTTGCCGTGATTCTCCGATACGGTTCTTCAGAGTGGAGACGCGCGCGCACGTTTGGTTTTTATGCGGCGTTCTCCCCTGATGGTTTCTGACGTCGCCTTGCGGGCTATGTATACATTTGAGACATTCAATTATCATTAATCCAGAATAATACAAGTTTCAGCTTCTGGCGTGGAAGAAGGCTGTTGCCGCCGAGATCATATCATTTCAACGTAGGGAAAGCAAAACGGGTCATTCAATGTTTCTCATTCAACATAAAGCATGTGAGATAATTTTCCGTAACGTTCATAATCATCTAAAAATACAAACGAAGTAAAAATACATCGGAAGATTAGTCGAATTGAATATAATGTAAGATACCAAACGCTTTGCACCTCGATGTCGAATTTGTCCTCGTGCAATCTTTTGCAGCATACACATAGAATGTCATGATTACCACGAGAATGAAGAAATATGTTGGTAAGAATGGAAGCAAGAAGAGACGCAGTCAACAAATATTCGATTCCTCATGGCATTCATTTCATTTGAGACGTAAGAAGAGGTAGAGCGGGATATTACTTTCGTTAACACGAAAGATATGCCGCACATATTGATAACGAGGAAGTCTGCGTCTTCATACGTTTCCTCCTTGAAATATGTATGCTCTATTATATACTAAGTAGCCTGATCATTGTTTCAGTAATGTTACCCTCTTGTTTGACCCCGTAACGATGAACAGATTCCAAATGCATGTCTCTGCATGAAAGTAGCTGTTCAAACCCTTCCTGGGTTGTTTTTTGTGTTTTATTGCTTGTAATTCCTGAAGCAGACCACTGTGCCTTCCCCCCTCGTGGGTTAGGTCTCAAAACTAAACCGCTTTTTATCCAATGGCATAATTTATTCAGACAGCATCAGCACAAGACTATCAAACAAAGCCTTCCATTTACAGTTGCAACACTCTAACCAGCACTGACCGAAGTGTAATCCACGGTCATGGACCGAAATTAGCAGCTGTCTGCTACTGTGGCAAAGTCCGTGCTACACTTTCGATTCCGCAGCACCATTTTATCTGGTAACACTGTGTAGTTGCAGAGTTGTGCCAGCATGTCTGTCCTCACACTGTCAGCTTTATGTATCTCACTTCTCCTGTAGCGTTGATCACGAGGAGCCGAAGTAAATGAGTGTATTCTGCATGACGTAACATTCAGTATTCCCTTCTTTCATAGCCACTCTTCATGTGCATCGATACCAAATAGGAATGTGAAAACTCTTGCGAGTGAGAGAATGACAATAACAATCGTAACAAGAACAAGCAAATAATGAATGATGTTTATTCCAACGCAGAACGAGAATGACTTTAAATATAAAAATCTATATCTATATCCATATCTACTGATCTTTGAGTTGGCACAATGCAAATATATTCTTAGCATTTAGTTACTGAATTTAGTTCTGGATGTTTGCAGAGAAAAGGAAAAGTCGGTACTTCTCGCTAGTGTAATATAATGTGAACCAGCAACTACCCTTTCCTTAGAACACGACTCAAGCAGGTCCCCAAGTAGGTACCAAGGCACTGCTGCATTCTGTTCCCTGACATTGCTCTGATGACGGTTAATGCAGATAGTTCCGATTATGAAATACAAAACGTATTGCAGGTTAGTTCCTAGGATAGTAACATTAAATTTGCGTTGTAGACGGCACATGAACGTGACGACTATCCATATTACTCATCAATATAAAAAGACAATATTATGGGAATTTAGCAGGATTACTCAACATGAATTCTGAAATTGGTTGACTGACCGCACAGGTGCTAAACGTCGTCAAGAGTATACAATGGCCTAATCGCATTAGGAATATGAAGATTGTCTTCGACAGCTCGCAACTTTCACATTGCTATCTCCACCCTACTCCAGACAGCCCTCGGTGGAGTTGCACTAAGTTGCCGTTGCAATGTAAGGCCTTCAAACCGACAACAGACCACATATTGAAAAATACAAGCGAGTTCTCTTGCAGCGTAAGCTTATTGTAACTAATCTAAAAATTATTGGACAGGAACATTGTCCTATTCAAAAAAAGCTGTCTAGCAGGTCCTCTAATCGCTCCTTGGTACAGTCGTTTGACTATTGAAAATGGTTCCAACAAGTCACCACTAGAAAACACTGCTCTGTATCGCATTAACTCAAGATGTAAAGTAATACCACGATACTACAAATATCAGGGAACACCTTATCACAGATAAGACTGTCCTTAAGGCTTGTAAGCTCACATTTATTACAATAAATGACATACCTGAAATATTACCACTCTCATTATTACGTCAGATTGATAATGCACGTAGTAAGTTCGTCGTATTCATGATTTCCTCTTCAAAGCAACATACCGTACTTATTATTTAACACAAAATGACATTAAAAATTTAAGTTATTCACGAGCAGCTAGTTGAGAATATGTATGAACTTCAAATGACTCGACGAACCGTCTTGTTCCGCATATGGATTCAAACCCAGCTCATGCAGACTAAGCAAAGATTTCGTGACTGACGGAAACTAACAGTCATTCCTGATTAGGCATACAGAGAGTGATATACCTCGATTTTAGATAGTATCAGTTAGCAAATATCAACTTTAAATTGCATAACGCAAACATTTTTAACAGACGCGAATTCCTACCCAGCATCTATTGTCCCTGTTAACGAACTACGAGAGATGTTAAATATTGCTTCTTCACAAGTAACTTACTTGGAATGCCGTGAGGTAAAGCTTTGTGTTGGACACGGATTCGAACCCAGAACCTAATCGGATTGCTATCGAAGAACAGTCAAATGTGACATATCGGATTTTCGCGGCAGTAGCTAGATGTTTTAACTGAAATGACGAGACGAAACATTAATTTTTTCCTTCCCAGGCACCAACCCGGCACCTATCGCTGTTATATTCTCGAGAAAACGAACGTTAAAAATGGGTTTGTTGCACCAGAAGTGACATGTGAGCATGTTTGAACTAGAAATAATATGACGACGAGTTCAGCGCTCACTGGGAATAGAGCCCCACACATATCGTTGTTGACTACACACAAAGAGGCGTCAGCTACCGAATTTTTCTCCACCAGCTGCTCAGAATAACATCTTGAACTTACAGTCATCTCGCGAATAGTTCTGTGTCTCACTGGGAGTTAAAAACGTCAGATATCGTTAGTGTTGACAACGAATGAAAATACATTAAAAATCAAAATTGTTAGCCAACAGCAGATAGGTGTTCTCATGCTAAAGCTTGATAATACATAATGAAATCTTTAGTGCCGGGCCAAGACTCGATCCCAGTGTGGAGATGTTGAGGAATCTGCAGTTTTGAACAAACAACAAATTGTAGCCGAGCTGTATTGTCACGAAGGGATCAAATTCCGCTTTAAGGGCGGTCTGAGTTGCATTTCCAGTTCAGAACCAATTATATCGACATAGAGAAGCTCAGATAAAAGATGGAGTAAGTGTCTTGTGACCTTATATAGCGTTTGTTTCGTCACTTGAAATAAATAACTAGTATAAGAAAGGTTACTGGTGATAGAGTTTCTACATGTCGCCACTCCAGACTTTATTGTGATTCAACCTACCGTCTACTTGGTAGAGAAGGAATATCATCTTTAATGTGAAGTTTCAGACCACACTGCCATTATATCTTCTTCACTTGGTGTAGCCAGGAGAGAATGTAATCTGTCTCTCCCTATCTAAAATCATTGACAGACGTGGGAATCGAACCCAGACCATTGGTATAACAACCTACCATCCGCCCAACAGACCACGAAATCCTCTTCTCTGCGACTCATTTTTCTATCGTAACCCCGTAGCGCCACACTGGATGAGAATTCTGACACACACGCTCCCTGTAGTACTTTGCAGCGTGTTCAGTAAATTTATTTACTTGGTTGACCGAATCACCATGAACTGTCTGCCTCGGCTACCCAGTGCACACATTCGACTCTATTTTGTAATCACCGAAATAAAATCACGTAACTGCCACCTACACAGAACTGCCAACAGTGTAGGATGCAGAAGTTTAAATAGGAAGTGTTCCTTTCCACTTGAGATCTTCTATTGCGCTATCTGGTTGTAGAAAACGTCGTTCAGTCCAAAAGAAAAGCTGTAACTGTTTGTCTCTCAGAAGTCAAGACCTGGCCATATGCATAATCTCACAGTGCTGTGGAATCCAAAAGTTCTGGAGGAATAGTTGTCGAGCTCTGGAACTGTTGTAGCTAACTTATAATTACATAACATCAAATAATATAGTATATACTTATATTAAACTAATAATAAAGTATCAGAACCTAATAAAAAAGCGAATAATAGGAAAAAAAATTTGGATATGTCAAGAAGCGAACCATCTCCCCAACGTACAACTCAATGCAGGACACTGACGCAACTTCTGTTTGTTTTTATTTTATTTTTTTTTTATTTTTGACCGTTGTAGATCGTTGGGTTTGATCGTTGCGGACGTCAACGACATCCGTTAAAGTTCGTTTGTTTATCCTTACACTCAGTTTTTTTGTCACAGAGGCCAGCCAGCTCTCTGACCAAACACACTAAAGTACCATGCCAGCTACTCATTACGCTAATCCAAGAACAAACCTCTTGCAACTTTCCATATTATGTTACCCCTTGCTGAAAACCTTAATCGTAGATATGTTACTAATTGAAATTTAATTATAACAAATGTACCAAGAACAATGCGGTTTGGGTGGATCCTCAGCGTGTCGCTGCCTTGAAATAGCCTACTCTCATAATAGGCAGGTTGCAATAATTCTTTTGCCACGAATATGATGTTTCTCATTATTTTATAGGAACGAATCACACAGTTAACAACGGGTTTTCCAGTGATTCTCAATTTGCTGTCGCTCGGAAACGCCATATATGCATATAGGCTTGAAATGAATGCCAACTATGTACTGGAGGAAGATGGCGTGCGTGTGACGTAGGGGGCGCTGTGCCATCTCATTGGTCAACGCTCAGACGCACGCTCAGAATATCTGACATGCCAGATATTGCTCTCCACAATTGGAAAGACTCCCGAACGTGCTATTCCACGCTATAAGGCTAGGCGCAAATTGAGACGCGTATAGCGCGTGTGGCGCGACGCAGCGCAGCGCAGCGCGTGTTTTTGTAACATCACAGGGTCAAATAGGACCGCGCAAATTGCGACGCGACGCGACTGGGACGCGACACGCGCCTGCGCCAGGTCGCGCGGCGTTGTGGTTGAGGCACAGTTTCTCGCGCCGCACGTCGCGCTTGCCTCGCTAGCACCGTGGGAAATTTGAGGCGGGGAGCGGATAAGTAGCACGGCCATATGCTCACATCGGAACGGCGTGGTAATATTGCCCATACGATAAATTTTGCCTTACTGTGTACTGAATTTTATTGCCTTTGGTAGTATTTCGTTTTTCGCCATTTAAACTCTCCAGCTTTCTTCGTTAGCACGTTATACTTTTCTGTTACTTATATGTGCATAGTTTTGTTTTGTTTTTCTTCCGTCAAGAAAAATGTATACTTCAGAAACTGACGAGCCATTGGCCACTGGAATTGCACCGTATGCCTCCTCGATGAGAAAAAGCATTTCAGTTTTTGCATGGACATTATCAGCATTAATAAACTAATTATACAACAACAGGCTACACAAATGAAGAAAATGGTCGGTATTATTACGAAAGTAGGAATATCCTAAAAGAGTGTTATGATTAGATATATTTAATTTGTTGAAATGTGCTGCTGACAAAGGCAGATCTACTTTCATGACAATGTTTTTCGAACTCCATCTCAAAAGGCACACATGGCTAGCTTGTGCATTCCTGTCGCGCGCATTATCCTTCGCTGCTGACAATACACTGACCATTGTGTTGTGCGACAGATCAATTGTTTATTTTTCTCAATAACAACTATTTTATTCGCGATCACGCATTGTCAGTTTGGCAAGCCCTAAGGAGTAAACAGTATCTGGCATGTGCCTATCATTCCGCCTGAAGGAACGCTCATCATTATTTTAATACTACTCAGATCAAGAGAAGGAATAAAATCCTTTGGTAAGTTTCCATTCCAGTCGCTCAGTCTTAAAAATACGATGGGTTACGGGGATTCCACCAAAATTCCAACAGAATAGCCAATCTGTTTTTGAGTGAGTTGTTAACCGTTTCACATTCGAAGAAGCATCAGCATTTATGAGTAAAGGCCACATTTCTCTTGGTGACTGGTTTAATTGTACTTCCTTTGTCACAATGTAATTTGCCAAACTCATCTCACATCAGCTATTGAGACAGAATTCCGAAACGGAGGGCCTCATTAAACAAGTAATTGGCAATCACAGAGCTCAATAGCTTACGAAAAACCTCGTAGTATCGGTTTGCAGTAACATAAAAGAAGAAATGTCATGTTTTTCATACTAGGAAGCTCTTGTTTCGCTGACTCTTAAAAAATTACAGTCACTGGAGTGAAATAAATAAAAAAAGAAGTATAAATAGTGATATATCGCCATAGATAAGAAAGTTCCGTGTGTTTAATAATTGGCAAAACCTTGTGTGCTATCATTCGCCAAACTTTCGTTTCGATGTCTCGAGCGGTTTAGGAGATACGAGAGATGTTGCGAGCATTTCATTCTCGCGGGCGTGAGATCGGAAGTGAGCGCGCTACATGGGATCCATTTTCTCGAGATAGGAGGCAGATAGAGATCTCCTCCCAAGTCTAAACAACAATTCAGCATGTTAGCTGAATTTCATACGCAGCAACATATGGTGTAACACACACAAAACGCAAAATCAAAGCGACCCCTAATTTTCGTTGCAAACGTTTTGAGTTTTGCGTAGTGTCTCACTAAAATGTGTACATCACAATAAGAATGGTCATTAGCGAGGTGATGGGCACGAAGCTGACATATAAACACTACAAGTAAGGCAAAAATCATATATTTTCAGAGAATAGTTTCTGTAAAATCGTTTGAGAAAGATAAGAGGTTGCGCGCGCTTCGGTTCAGTCAGCGCAGAGCGTCGCCAGTCGGCGCGTGCGAAGTACGGTGTACGCGTCGCAATATGCGCTGGACCCGCGCGACCCGTGCGGCACGTGCGTGTCGCGCTGTAGTCTAGTGTCACGTCACACGTGCTATACGCTTCTCAATTTGCGCCTAGCCTAACGTCAGAAACACGGCACGCTCAATGCTCAACTATCGGATGCACGGTCCGTGTGCCGACGGCTTTACACCTCGACGCAGACACAGGTCTGAAAACGATGAACAGACACGTTAGTAACCGGACGACAATTCATAACTTGTGGGGAAAAAAATTGGGGGCACTAGCGAGATTTGAACACGGATCCGCCCCTTAGCACTCCAATGGCAGACAGCAGACTTGTGAAATACAGTTCAAAGGAAAATCGTTAAAATTTTTTTGTTTGTTTATTCTTATACGAAAGTTATGAAACAAGTGGAAATAGAAAAAAACCTGGAGCCTGAAAGAGGACTGCTCGCAAATGAGGCAATACAGCTTGTATGTTGCCTGCAGCTCACCCAGAGAGTGCTCTGAAGACTGCAGTGACTGAATCAATTGACTACTAAAAGTAGTGTAGGGAAGCAGCCTACTCACGCCTTATAAAATTCTCATCAGTCTTCCCATTGTGCGCCAGCCTAGCTCTGACGTCATAAATGTTGCGCAATACTTTAAAAATCAAGTAAATAACCTGAAATGTTTCTAGTATGTCAGGAGTAATACTAAATCAATAGTGTTGGATATCAGTTCAATAACTTTAACCATTTTCGAAATTTGGACATTTTTCTGTAAAAATCATTGGCGCAACAGAAAAGAGCTAGACACTTAAAAATTTATATTTAGATTCCTTTTTCATAATAATTTAGTAGAAACAGTATTCTGGATATCACAAATTAAAATTTTTGTTGAAATTCATGATTTTCTGGTTTTCGTCTTAGAAATTAAGGAAGCAAGATAGATTAAGTAGGTGAATAAATAAGGCTAGGATGTTTAAATTTAAGTAGAAGGGAGATCCTCTATAATCATAAAGATGTGAGAAGTTTCAATTGAATAACTATAAAACTATAGCGATAGCGTATCTCCAAAGGGCAAGTTCAGAGCTCGTCTACTGCGTGTAGTGTAATTAAATTAATTCTCTCGCCCAAAATATTTGACTTAGCCACATCAGACTTTTATTATGATTACTTACCTGTGTGCTGATTGCACATTTAAATTGTGAGCTTCATTGGTGATCAGCAAAGGAAGCGATGATTTATTCAATAACTTGAAGTGGTGCATTACTAGCCTAGCGGCTAGTCGGGAGAACGAATTTGATCAGGCGTTCCCTTAGCCGTCCGCACCGCGGCTTTATATATAAGAACGCTGCGCGAGGAAGGAAGGCCCCAGTTCTCTCCAGACGCTGAATAGCACACCATCTGTGTCGGTATCATTGCTATAAACAGCCTCGGATGCCGTATTAAGTTACTCGGGATACGCGTAACCATGAAATCATTTTCGAGTGAAGTGTTAATTCTGGGATGACTTTAATGATATATCTTCAGTTTGCGTATGTCGTATTTTCACGTGCCGTCGCGGGACAGACATTCTACCATTATTTAGCGTGGCGTTTGATGAACATTATCATCAAATTATGGCGAGCATTCACTTAAACATTTAATTTGAACAGTTATAGTTGTAGCAGCGCATTAGACTCTGAACTGCTCTGTTAGTTGGATTGTGTGGATTCTTTTGGTCTGTGACTTTCAGAATATACTGAACAATTTTAGAAAATCGTTTTTGATTATGAGTCCCAGACAATCTCCTAATTTCTCAGAGCTATAAGCTGTAACTATAAGTGTATTTGTCAGATGAAGTGAGCACTAGGAATTCTAATTACAGGCTTCACGTTTCGCTAATCACTTTCTGGTTGCCAATATTGTAGTTAGAGAGCCAGTATTGAGAACGGCAAACAACAGCATAAATAATAGGAACATTTATATAACAATTAATTCCACCCGCCGCCCCACATATGGTTAATCGGCCGGGAAATGCATAATTTCTACATTAGAAAACATTATATAACAACAATAAATTCCACCAGCCGCCCCACAATTGGTGCATTGGCTGGGTAAGAAACTGAGTAAAAGTGAAAGTGATTTTTAAATATTTGGATTCGGGAGTGAAATGCGATATGCAACTGAGTAGTAGAACAGTGAGAGTGTTATGTGTGTATGTGGACGACGCAATGGGATTAACAACGCATCTGGATTGACGGAGCTGGCACTGAGTCTAGCGGCGCTGCCGGCATCGCGAGGAGCCAGTTTCGCCTCACTCCACCGGAGCAACCGGAGCTGCACCTGCAGTTGCGGCCCACACAAGCACACAGCAGCCGTCGGAGTGCTGTCTGCAGTTCAGCGCGCCGCGTCGCATCAGTAATCCTGGTAAGCCGCGCCGGCAACGCCATACGTCGTGCAGAAGGAACTAAGTTAAGTGAAAAGCTGTTAAAAATTTCACTAACGTGCATTAAAAGACTGTCAGCGATGGAATCGCCAGAAGAAACTGAGGTTAAACTTAAATCAGAACCAATGTCTGTTGAGGGAACTGTAAATCCAGACAATGATTCAAGTGTAAATATGCATGAAAATAGTAATGTTAAAGTGAAATATGACAGTAGTGTGAAAAGGGGCAATGATTCAATAATAGAGACCCCTGAAGTAAAGCAGAAATTAGAAATTGTTAATTTATTGGATGATAGTTTATCTGATGAGTTAAAAACGAAACAGTTATCAGAGAGGGTAGAGTTTAAGAAGGAGAAGTTAGATATGACTAATCAATCAGAAGTTTCATTTAGTTTTGATGATCCTGGTGTTGGAGCTAGTTTTTCGTCACCTGAGTGTGATAAAAAGCCAGCTAGTGAGCAACCCAAAGATACTGGGGCTATTGATTTAAACGTTATATTACAAGCAATAGCTGCCAGTAATGCAAAATTGTCAGCTAGTAATGCTAGAATGACAGCTGAATTAAAGTCTGAAATATCTGAACTCAAAAGCAGTAATGCTGAATTAATGTATGAGATTGTGGCCAGCCAAACCAATTTTAATAAACGGTTTGAGGCAATGGACAATAAATTAGAATCCAATAAAGCTGAATTAGAAACTTCCTTCAGGGCTAGTTGCAAAAAGTTGAAAGAGGATCTGGACAGTTTGAATTATAAAATTGATTACAACCATGAGGATATTAAGAAAAAGGTTGCTCAACAATTTTCTGAAATGTATAAAACAGTAAAATCCGAAGTTGCTGAGGTTCACACAGACTTCCAAATGGAAGATGCGAAGCTGGAGCACAAGTTAACAGAAAAGATCGAGACAGAATCTGAACTGTGCTCAGATAGGTTTAAAGATGTTAATATAAAAGTAAACATATGCCAAGCAGAAGTAGATGGAATCGAAACTGATACTACTCATGTTGTGCAAAGAGTAGATAAAGTTGAAATGAGAGTAGAAAATAGTAGTACTAACATTGCTAACATTGAGAGTAAAGTCGCTTCAGTAACTTCTGGTACTGGTAGTATTCAACAAGTTATAGCTGCAAACGCCGCTTTTATCGGGTGTCGGCAGTTCTTGCGGTTCGATCCAGATAAAAATATCCACCCACTAGATTTCTGGAACGATTTTGAAGATGTGATTCCACCAACTCGGTCTGAACGAGAGAAAATCTCATTTATTAGAAGCCATTTAGCAGGTGACGCCATGCGTTCGTCAGCTGATGTTATGTTGACTGTAAAACATTAACGGAATTTAAAACAGCTTTCATTAATGAGTATTGGTCTAGTAATAAGCAAAATGAAGTATTGAGAGAATTTTGGAGTGGAAAACGCTTCAGTGTAGGCAAGGAATCTATTAAAGAGTTTGCTAGGTCATGGATCTCACGTTTATCACATTTGGCCGAAAATCTAAAACCTGAAATGATAATACTAGGTCCTGAAGCCAAACTGCCATGGTATTGGCAAATTAGAATTATATCTGCCCCTAGAGACAATCAGGATCGTTTCATTGAATATTTGGAACATGTAGAGCGTGTTGCTGCCAATGAGGAGCCGCACGTAATAACAGAAACGCTAATAACACTAGTAGTAATTTTAAGAACGAGCAGAATGGCAATGTAAACATCAGAACAGTAAGTGTTCGCCATCCTAAGAGAGGTAGGAATTGGAGAAATAATTATCAGAACCAACAATGGCATCCAAATGATAGTAATTTTGTTCCGAACAAAATTATGCAGGTAACCAACAGTGCGGAAAGCAATGCTGTGCCAGTTAACTATAATGGAAATAAAGGAAACAGTAGCAGGCCGAGGCAGGAAAACAAGTTCCCGTCTATGAGGACACTGGCGCTCACCAGGCGGTTATTTTTCCTAAGACAGTAGTTACAGTAATTGGTAAGACAGATCAGAATACTCAGACTGAACATGTGGATGAGGGGTCGGCAGCATCTAAGGATACAGCAGAAATATTAGATCACTCACAGCATTTGATTGATACCGTGTTAGAGACGCTTTCTAAGTGGGAAGAGGAAGAGAAGGCGCAGCAGTGTAACGGTAGGGAAGAGCTACAAAATATTGAATTATCAGGTGAAGAAGCAGAAGAAATTCATGCTTATATTTACGATGAGGATGATGTGCTCTTATCCAAAGTGCCTGTGCAGGATGTTGATACTATACTAATAGATTTAGGACAGGAGGTAAGTGAGAATGTAGAGGGTAGCCCGTTGGGGGTCGATGAACCCAGTAGCTGTGACCAGTTGTCACTGGAGAAGGAACCCCACGATAATAGTGAGAGTGGTTTAGCTGTAACTAGTGTTATGCCCGGTGTGGAGGCGCAGAATCGCTCAAACTACAGTAATTTGGGTCATGTTCAGCAAACTAAATGTAATGAAGTCGTGCAGTGTTTCGATTTGAAATTAATAGACTGACTGGAAAATGCAGCAGAAAATGTAATTCAGGAAACCCCTACACACTTTGACCTAAATGTCATGAAGACAGATGTCGATCATTTTAGTTGGAGACAAATACAAAAGGAACTATTGGATGAGTTTGAGGAACCACATGTACAAACTAGAATAAGCCACCCTATAATAATAGTGAATATGTTGGGTATCAATGTACGTTGTCTCTTAGACAGTGGAAGTGAGGTGAGTGCGATATCTCAGTCCTTCTTTGATGCATTACCTGCTAAAGACAAGCATACAGTAATGAGGGTATCAGGACTAAGAATAATTGGTGCTACTGGCAAGGTGTCAAAAACGGTAAAGCAAGAAGCTTTGCTGCCCTTTAACATTAACGGTAGTTTAATTGATCATCCATGTTTAATTGTGAACAATCTCAGTATTGAGGTTTTACTTGACATAGATTTCTTGTCAAAATATCAGAGTGTTGTTGACTTTGAAAGAAGTCAGTTAATATTGGTCTTGCCGATAACTGGAGTAATTACAGTAAGTTTTATTGATAAACATGTAGTAACTAATGATGACACTTGGGAGCTGCCTATATGAGTTCTGAAAAATAGGAGATATTGGGATGAAGGTGTTAATCTTAGTAAATACCAAGGACCTTTCAGGATCATAGGACATCCACATGCCAATACACATAGTCTAAGGTACCCTAAGAGTAAAAAACTAATAGGTCTCAGGAACGTGATCGACCTAAAGAAGTTCATAGGTAGTGATTGAATTCTGTAGGGAGGAGGTTGTTCTGTAACCTCTACACAGTGTGGCAGCTGTGCAGTCCCAGCTGTGTGAGATCTTCTTTCCTTTTCAGGTCTCACTCATTCTTCATCTTTCCTATCCACCTAAATTTCGGCTCTTACTCTCAAATACTAAATTTTCCGTTTCCGTTATGACTATCAAGCCAGCATTAAGCTAATGAATTGTGTAGGGAGGAGGTTGTTTTGTAACCTCTACACAGTGTGGCAGCTGTGCAGTCCCAGCTGTGTAAGATCTTCTTTCCATTTCAGGTCTCACTCATTCTTCATCTTTCCTGTCTACAAAAATGTTGACACCTTCTTTCCAATATAAAAATGTTAATAAACTAATGAATTCGGAAGGGAGGAGGTTGTTCTGTAACCTTCACTCATTCTTCATCTTTTCTATCCACCTGAAATTTCGACCTCTTCTTTGCAATACAAAAATTTTCCATCATGGCTATCAAGCCATGAGTTCTGTAGCCGTTCTATCCACCGATTAGTGAAGAAAATACCTAATGTGACAAACCTAACAGTGACATAAACAATTAAGATACAAATGTATTTGAGTAACAAGTATGTATAGAACCCTGGTAATATTGTAAGTACAGAGTGTTGTTTTATTGGAAATGGTCCCACAATAATATTTTAAAAAGATGTACAAATTCGTGTTCAAGCAGGATCTGAAGTGGCAGTGAAACCTATTGTATGCTGTAGAGCTAACTAATTAATAGTAAAAGAGATTGCTTAGTGTTATGAAAAATATGCAGATAAGTTGTAAGAATGAACTCACCTTGTGTAGCAAGGAATGGCAGTGTAATAGAATTGAACTGTGTTTGTGATTGAGACGTGAAGGACAAGTCTTTGAAATATTTATAAGGTTGGAGCTGGCCGTTATTTGGTGTAGTGTGTGACAGGACACACCTACATGTATTGAGGTTATGAGTTGGAGGCGTGAATGCGACCATAGGTACCCTCATGTTGGATGAGACAGAGCAGCTCATGGTGTCCTATAGGTTTAAGGAATTTAGCATTACGCTCGTCCATAATTACTTAATACACTTTAGTGGTAGGTCGAGAGAGACTACCTGTTGTTTCAGCATCCGATCGAGTGGAAATGGATTGTCACGTGAGCAAACTGATCCGCTGCAATACACTATAGATATGAAATAAATGTGCTATCCTATGCGTTAAATGTTAACAGAGTGAGTGTTGAATAAGTACATACACTAGCAATATAATTGAGTAACGTAATGGCAGAAGTGAAACATTATTTATAGCTCAGCATAAATACACTTCGATGAAGTAAGTACATAATTGCAGATGTGTAACTGACATACAAGCAGAGGACCAGTAAGAGGATTTAGAAGTCAACTAAACGTAGTGTGTTTTGAACAATCAGAACTGTACAATTACCACAAGTTACTCACATGTACAAAGAAGCTGAGAAGACAACTACTAATCAAATATACTCATACTATCTCTAAGAATAAGGTAATCAAAGATGAGTCAGCTAAATAAATAAAATACAAATGTATTAAGAATGTACCGAGCATTGGTTAAGTGTTCCGGCCCAGAAATAATAAATTGAAATTAAATAGGATTTATGATTGTATGCCTTGAGCATAAATTTTCTCTAGTATGTGACTGACGGCGTTTTGAGCCATTCCTTTACCGATTTTATGACAGTTAAGTAACCGCAAGAGTAAAATTGAAAAAGTTCTGTTAACTTTGTTCCAGAAACATATTGAAAGATTAAATGTATATATCCCCATTTCATTGTGACCCACCCTTAGATATTAAGTGAACAGAGTCTGAGGCACTCTTTTTGTTTGTTCTACAGGACAAACCAGATAATGGCAGCCTGGTAGCTGCGTGAAAGCGTGGAGGCACTTGGACACAACTCACAGTGACCCCTCCCCTTTCCCCATGTAATTTAGAGTGAACGTGAAAGATGCACACCATAGCAACTTCCCCTCCTCTACCCCTGTGAATGGAAGTGTAGAACGCCAGCCAAAGCGGCTACAACCACGTGTGCAAAAATGAAATTTGTCATGATTTGTGAAATTTTCTTTTAGGTTTAGAAAAGACTGCTAAGATATAATCATCTGTTTATGTATCATGAATAACTGTGTTATTTTCTTTGAATTTGTGTATGTAAAAATGTATTTAATGGATTTAAGATTTTCATAGTTTTACATAATTTTATGTGTTTGTTTGTCTAAGACAATATGTATGCCAAAGTGTTTCATTGATTTTGCTTAAATTTTGAGTGATAATGTTGCTTATGAGGCAGTGAACATGCCAGCAATTTAAATAATTGAAGTAGGTAATCAGTTTTTCTTTTAATATTTCTATTTGTTTACATTTCAATTTTAATTTTTCATAGGGAGTTAAGCTGTACTCTTGCTTCCCTTTTTTTAATTAATTTTTTTCGTTCATTAACATTCCAAAAGAAAAAAATTATGTAGAGGGTGATGTAGGGAAGCAGCCTACTCACGCCTTATAAAATTCTCATCAGTCTTTCCATTGTGTGCCAGCCTAGCTCTGATGTCATAAATGTTGCACAATACTTTAAAAATCAAGTAAATAACCTGAAACGTTTCTAGTATGTCAGGAGTAATACTAAATCAATATGTGTTGAATATCAGTTCAATAACTTTAACCATTTTCGAAATTTGGACGTTTTTCTGTAAAAATCATTGGCGCAACAGAAAAGAGCTAGACACTTAAAAATTTATATTTAGATTCCTTTTTCATAATAATTTAGTAGAAACAATATTCTGGATATCACAAATGAAAATTTTTGTTGAAATTCATGATTTTCTTGTTTTTGTCTTAGAAATTAAGGAAGCAAGATAGATTAAGTAGGTGAATAAATAAAGCTAGGATGTTTAAATTTAAGTAGAAGGGAGATCCGCTATAATCATAAAGATGTGAGAAGTTTCAATTGAATAACTATAAAACTATAGCGATAGCGTATCTCCAAAGGGCACGTTCAGAGCTCGTCTACTGCGTGTAGTGTAATTAAATTAATTCTCTCGCCCAAAATATTTGACTTGGCCACGTCGGACTTTTATTATGATTACTTACCTGTGTGCTGATTGCACGTTTAAATTGTGAGCTTCATTGGTCATCAGCAAAGGAAGCGATGATTTATTCAATAACTTGAAGTGGTGCATTACTAGCCTAGCGGCTACTCGGGAGAACGGATTTGATCAGGCGTTCCCTTAGCCGTCCGCACCGCGGCTTTATGTACAAGAGCGCTGCGCGACGAAGTAAGGCCCCAGTTCTCTCCAGACGCTGAATAGCACACCATCTGTGTCGGTATCATTGCTATATACAGCCTCGGATGCCGTATTAAGTTACTCGGGATACGCGTAACCATGAAATCATTTTCGAGTGAAGTGTTAATTCTGGGATGACTTTAATGATATATCTTCAGTTTGCGTATGTCGTATTTTCACGTGCCGTCGCGGGACAGACATTCTACCATTATTTAGCGTGGCGTTTGATGAACATTATCATAAAATTATGGCGAGCATTCACTTAAACATTTAATTTGAACAGTTATAGTTGTAGCAGCGCATTAGACTCTGAACTGCTCTGTTAGTTGGATTGTGTGGATTCTTTTGGTCTGTGACTTTCAGAATATACTGAACAATTTTAGAAAATCGTTTTTGATTATGAATCCCAGACAATCTCCTAATTCCTCAGAGCTATAAGCTGTAACTATAAGTGTATTTGTCAGATGAAGTGAGCACTAGGAATTCTAATTACAGGCTCCACGTTTCGCTAATCACTTTCTGGTTGCCAATATTGTAGTTAGAGAGCCAGTGTTGAGAACGGCAAACAGCAGCATAAATAATAGGAACATTTATATAACAATTAATTCCACCCGCCGCCCCACATATGATTAATCGGCCGGGAAATGCATAATTTCTACATTACAAAACATTATATAACAACAATAAATTCCACCAGCCGCCCCAAAGTAGTTCAGAGTAGCAACAGCTGGGTGTTGAACGGACGCCTCTCAGGGGATGAACGAACTGTCACCTGAGACACAAGAGATTTGTTGCAGTACATCACAGCAGCAGATATGGCTCAGAGACGCTGGCAGCATCCCGTTGCTGTGGTATGTCATCAGCTCCGGATCTTCCATTCGTGAGCTGGAACCACAGTATCTCAGAGCGACTGATGCTCTCCTAAACTAGCGAATATGTATGGGAACTGGATACCCATCCTAATCACCTCTAATCACCTCCCTCCTCCCCTCTCTCTCTTACCCTGTCCTTCTGCTCCCCTCCCCTCTTCTCCATCTACTCCTCCCCCCCTCCTCCCTACTTCTCTACATCATCTTCCGCCCGCTCCCGTGCATACATTATCCCACAATCTGTCTCTATTCACTGCTCCTCCCCCATTTCTCTGTCCATATTCACCTTCTCCAACTTTATATTCATTTCCTTCCCACCTCTCTCTGACCTTATTTACTATTATTGGAAACGAAACCTTGTTTGGGACTAACGGTCAGAATTAATGGGTCGAACTCGACTGTATCCCTTGTTCCGGAGTCATAACGGATCACGCCTGAGAAATTCTTATTCAATTTGCCTCCAGACGATGTCTACGCTCTTCGTCAGTCACATTGCCTCTACTATCATTCTGCTGGCCTGCAATGTGCGTACGCCGACCTATATTTCGGCGCCTCATTGCTGAAATTTTTTTTTCAGAGAAATAAAACACGAACTGAAATCAATTGAATGTTTGCTGCAAATCATATTACCACGAACTGGTATGAATTTAGTATTTGCAACGCAGCGCAGTATGATCACCATCCGATAACGCATTGAAATATCGTTTTCAGTTTTGTTCTCTTTCGTGAAATACTAATATTCAATGTGGAATTTGCTTTTGTTATGAAAACATGCAACAGCAGGACTGTTAAATTGAACGTCATATTTACATCTTTGAGATTTCCGTGCAAAAGTACCTTCCAAGTTTCCGGCATTTCCGTGCACTTTTCAATGTTTTCACACAAACGTGGTGCTCACAATTACGAACACACGCAAAAAAAAGAAAACCAGCCAAATCTGTCGAGGCGTTCTCAAGTGATGGACTTTCATACATGCGGCAATTGATTTTTATTTACATAGATATGTTGGCTATGTCCCGATTTAAATTTCATAGTATCTTCTTCAGTGATCAAAAAATTATCAAATGATGGTGACGTTTTGGTTTGTTTATGAAGTACAATCTTGTGAAATGTACACATTTACAATCGATAGTGTAGTTCTAGATAGTAAAATTTGTTTGTTTCACACATAGTTAGAATCATTCATTCCACACCTAAAAGCGTCCTCTAGAGACTGTAATTGCCTCTAGTTCTGTATTTAAGGTTAAATGTTGTAACGATTTTGCAGAGATAAATGTAGAGCACACAATGTTGCTGTTGTAGTGCAGATGTACAGATGTAAATTCAGCTTTATTTTTTTCATATTTTGTAATTGTATTCCCCTCTACCAACAGTCAGTAACAAAATACGAAATATTATTCGTCATGGTGTGTTCAGGAGAGCTTCAGAGTTATACTTTCCGAAACAGCTTATTATTAGGCTCGCAATATGTCGAGGATTAGCCGTGCAGTCTTGGTTCTTCACTGCTGTCCCGGGTAATGTCCAGAGTTGCAGGAATGTCCTGGGTTTGAGAATTTTAGGACTAGCGAGGATTTTTTTTTAATTTCAGACCTACATATTCGACATCGCATTTTTATACGTTCTCTTACGGCCGTGCCTCTTTCAGCCGACCTTGGAAAAACACTGATGCCGATGATACGTTGTGGCTATCGACTATGCCGTATTTACTATTAGTGATTTGCCAACACATCAGAGGCAGTGTACTTGTGTTGATTACGTGTGTGAAGTAGATCGTCAACACGTGTTTTATCATTGTATCTCCATTAGTATTTTGTTTTATCGTTGAACAATGGGCAAAAGGAGGTGTATGTTTAATATTATGTTGCATTAAGACTACAAATTTTTGGAACTGTCTAATAACAGTAACAAAGTTAAAGTGTTTATTGCACACTTTAGAAAAGCCAAAGATGGGAACTGTGTCTAGAACTGTTCTGCTAAAGATGCTACACTTTTATACCACCCTGCCAGTCATGCACTAACTTTTAAAACATCAGGCTGCTCATCCAAACGGGTTAAAAAGTTATATGACCCAAAATTGTCATCTGCTAGAACCAATACCAAAGCAATTATTGTTCACGTTAGTTCGCCATTTACATCTGATAATATGTTGCGTTTCTTGGAAGACAAAAAGTGTGAAATAGTAACGGTAAGTAGCCCAGACGGAAGAGAAATAAAACTCTTGTGAGATTCTTTGGTCGCTAAGGGATAATTTAAGTTTTTAAATGTCGATGAAGTGTGAGGTAAAACTGCTCAAATTTTGACTCACTTTCTTTTACAGCATGTGAAAAATCAGAAACTAGAAGAAAAGTTGCTTTTTTCCGGTGATGTGCTCAGAAAAATACAATGTTATTTAGGCAGACCTATTTTAGGAATTAGTTATTCAGTTCACACTGTACACAAACCACTTCTGAAAAAAGCCTTATTTGGCATAAGGTACTACTTCATAAATAAAATTAAATGTTTCACTACACTGTTAAGACTTTTAAATAATTCCAAAAATATGTCCTTGGTTGGACCCAACCAATATGGTAATATCTCCTGGGTTAGACCCAAGAAAATGTGGTAATCCTACATACACTGAAGCGCCAAAAGAACTGATATAGGCATGCGTACTCAAATACAGAGATATGTAAACAGGCAGAACACGGTGATGCGGTCGGCAAAGCCTATGTGAGACGACAAGTGTCTGGCGCAGTTGTTAGATTGGTTACTGCTGCTACAATAGCAGATTATCCTGATTTACGTGAGTTTGAACGTGATGTTATAGTCGGCGCACGAGCGATGGGACACAGAATCTCCGAGACAGCGGTGAAGTGGGGAATTTCCTGTGCGACCACTTCACAAGTGTACCGTGAGTATCAGGAATCCGGTAAGACATCAAATCTCCGACACCGTTACGGCCGGAAAAAGAATCTACGAGAACGCGACCAACGACGACTGAAGACAATCGTTCAACGTGACAGAAATGTAACCCTTCCGCAAATTGCTGCAGAAATATTGCGCCTTCAACATGTGTCAGCGTGCGAACCATTTAATGCAACGTCATCGATATGGGCTTTCGGAGCCAAAGACCCACTCGTGAACCCTTGATTACTCTACAACACAAGGCTTTAGACCTCGCCTGGGCCCACCAACACTGGCATTGATGACTGCAAGCATGTTGTCTGGTCGTTTAAAATTGTATCGAGCAGATGGATGTGTATGGCAGTAGTGGGACAAGGGGGTAACGGGAACAAAGAACTGTAATCCAAGATGGTGGCAGTAACGTCATCCATGATGGCACCAATGACGTCATTCAAGATGGTGGTTTTGGCGGGAAGTTTGAATTTTGGCGGGAAAGTGCCACGCCCACCGCACCCAGAAAATTGGCTCGAAGTTCAAATTCCGACATTATAATATGTCAACCCTAGGAAAATGGCGGGAAAAATGGACTTGTCTTTATTAATTAACCAGTTACAAGCATGTGTGTTTGCCACCGGGTCTGAACTCCAACTTGGTTCAGATTGTCACCACCAGAGAGCACTACTGTGCCATCATACAAGATGGCGGATTTTGGGGGTAAGTTTGAATTTTGGCAGGAAGAAGGTCAATTGGGCTACCTCCACTAACCTGACCACCCCACCCCCTGGAAATGGCGGGAAGTTCAAATTCCAACATGATAATGCGTCACACCTAGGAAAATGGCGGGAAAAATAGACTTTTCTGTATTATTTAAGCAATTTCAAGCAGACGTGTTCGCCTCTGGTTCTGGACTCCAACTAGCTTAGTTCATATCGGTGCCACCAGAGGGCACTCTCCTGACATTACATCATGATGCAAATACCGTTATTCAAGATGGCTGCACCGGATGTATTCATCACAAGCTCCAGACATCAAGTGGTTTAGTTCGTATCGTCAACACCAGAGGACACCACCAAGACATTGGGTGATGATGCAAGATCAACTGCTCTCTCGTGCATGTGCGTTATACCCGGACACAAGCCGTGCAACTGGCCCGCAGGCGTCCAACCTCTTATGTCACACTCCCTTGGATCGCCACCTCCATACAGGAACCGGACATAGTTTGCTGCAAATATCCTAACACCCACACTGTGCATCTAACCTATCAATTGCCTAAGTACGATGTGCATTCAAGTTCTAAGGTCTCCGATTTTTTTTTTCTAATTAACTACTCACCCGAAATCGATGAAACTGGCGTTACTTCTCGGCGTAATCGCCCTGCAAACGTACACATTTTTCACAACGCTGACGCCATGAGTCCATGGCAGCGGCGAAGGCTTCTTTAGGAGTCTGTTTTGACCACTGGAAAATCGCTGAGGCAATAGCAGCACGGCTGGTGAATGTGCGGCCACGTAGAGTATCTTTCATTGTTGGAAAAAGCCAAAAGTCACTAGGAGCCAGGTCAGGTGAGTAGGGAGCATGAGGAATCACTTCAAAGTTGTTATCACGAAGAAACTGTTGCGTAACGTTAGCTCGATGTGCGGGTGCGTTGTCTTGGTGAAACAGCACACGCGCAGCCCTTCCCGGACGTTTTTGTTGCAGTGCAGGAAGGAATGTGTTCTTCAAAACATTTTCGTAGGATGCACCTGTTACCGTAGCGCCCTCTGGAACGCAATGGGTAAGGATTACGCCCTCGCTGTCCCAGAACACAGACACCATCATTTTTCCAGCACTGGTGGTTACCCGAAATTTTTTTGGTGGCGGTGAATCTGTGTGCTTCCATTGAGCTGACTGGCGCTTTGTTTCTGGATTGAAAAATGGCATCCACGTCTCATCCATTGTCAGAACCAACGAAAAGAAAGTCCCATTCTTGCTGTCGTTGCGCGTCAACATTGCTTGGCAACATGCCACACGGGCAGTCATGTGGTCGTCTGTCAGCATTCGTGGCACCCACCTGGATGACACTTTTCGCATTTTCAGGTCGTCGTGCAGGATTGTGTGCACAGAACCCACAGAAATGCCAACTCTGGAGGCGATCTGTTCAACAGTCATTCGGCGATCCCCCAAAACAATTCTCTCCACTTTCTGGATCATCTCGTCAGACCGGCTTGTGCGAGCCTGAGGTTGTTTCGGTTTGTTGTCACACGATGTTCTGCCTTCATTAAACTGTCGCACCCACGAACGCATGTTCGACACATCCATAACTCCATCACCACATGTGTCCTTCAACTGTCGATGAATTTCAATTGGTTTCACACCACGCAAATTCAGAAAACGAATGATTGCACGCTGTTCCAGTAAGGAAAACGTCGCCATTCTAAGTATTTAAAACAGTTCTCATTCTCGCCACTGGCGGTAAAATTCCATCTGCTGTACGGTGCTGCCATCTCTGGGACGTATTGACAATGAACGCGGCCTCATTTTAAAACAATGCGCATGTTTCTATCTCTTTTCAGTCCGGAGAAAAAAAATCGGAGGCCTTAGAACATGAATGCACCTCGTACTTAATTCCATTTTAATTTTAATCATATTCAATAATTCAACTTACAATATCAATATTCAATGATCAGATGCGAAGCTCCACATTTTCCCAGTACCAGCGCGGTGTTCATTCATGACCTAGAACCCCAACCCCCCCCCCCTCTCTCCCACACCCTAGAACGCTGCACTCCTATTGGCCACGTGATTACACTTCATATAGGTATCAAAAGATGTTCACTATAGTTTCAAGTATCTAGTTTCAACTACTTTTCAAGGTCGAGACCACCACCTCTTCCTAGCAACAGGCACCGAGTTTGAATTCTGGCAGTAAAGAAACCTCACTTGCGCTTTCACCACCAACCTAAGAAAATTGTTGCAATTGAAGCTCACCACCACTAACCTAAGCCTCCAGCGCGCAACCTCTTCGTAGGGGTTGCTGGTAAAAGGACTCAGCCCGCACTAGGCTGATGGAGAGTGGTAGGAATGTACTTTATTTATTTGGGAGCAATTTGTTTAGGGATCGAGTACATGTATCACAGAACACACATTTTGACATCCCCCACATCATACAGACCTGCAAACTACTCCTACATAACTCATCTATATCGCTCTACACACACGCTTACTAATTGTACACCGCCAAAAATAACACATTGCACAACCTACAGACATTCGAACCATTTGTAAATAGTGCAAAGCATTTACGTCTAGATGGCCAAGCAGCTCAAAAATTGTCGAAATAATAATCCATCTAAAAGACTCTTCTTGCTAATTGTCAATTGTAGAAATCATACACCAGTCTATTTAAACGAATTAAAGGCAGCGCCACCCCCAAGTGTATACGCCACTGAGTCCATAGCCCAACAGACTTAGTTCATAATCATGCTTCTAGAGGACGCTGTGTCGACTGCTTCTGTACATTTGGTGCATTTATTTAGTTGAAGGAATATCGATTGTGGTGTGTTGGACACACGTTTGCGTGTTCTCTAGACGTGTGAAACACCATAGTTGGTTTGTAAACAATATTGATCAAAATCAAATGGCTCTGAGCACTATGGGACGTAACTGCTGTGGTCGTCAGTCCCCTAGAACTTAGAACTACTTAAACCTAACTAACCTAAGGACATCACACACATCCATGCCCGAGGCAGGATTCGAACCTGTGACTGTAGCGGTCTCGCGGTTCCAGACTCTAGCGCCTAGAACCGCTCGACCACTCCGGCCAGCGTAATTTTGATCATCTGGATTCTCTTACATCACCGACTTCGGTATTCGAGAGTGCTAATATCATTTTACTCTATTTGTTTCCAGTTAGTCAATGGCTTGCAGCACGCTGCACCTCACTAAAGTTTGTTGTTTGTGGAGAAATAATTTACGGCCCATATCTTGTGCATTATGTTGCGTTAGCGATCAGGGGGCTATTGCTGTGTGTTTGATATCGAAAAGTACGTAGAAAATTGTGTAATATTGTGCAGAAAATATGGTTCGTCTTTTAGTAGACGAGCCTGGAGATGTCTGTAGAAACGCGAGCAAGAAAGCGGATACACTAACGCGTTTGTGCCGGGGTTCGGAACGAGCTTCTCTTTGTACATCAGTTCCGAGAGAGTGACTTCGTTTCGCTGATGTAAAGCGGATGATTTGGTATGGCGGACGATATGAGCTGCATGTTTATTAGATCGAGACAGTACTCGGTGATATATTCCCTGGTTGGAGATCGCTTTGACGCTCCAAAATTCTTGCGGGTATCATATGTATTTGATGACCTCTAGACAACTTTGCGATGTTTAGTTTTCGAAGCGAAATCGTGATCAGTGTAAAATAGTTTATTAGCAATAAGTGTAACGTCTGTAGAAAGGAAGAACAGGTTGGGTGTCTATAGACTGAGGGAACTGTCTGTGCAATTTAGCAAACTTTGCAAAATAACGACAGAAAGCCCGAGAATGAAAATGCTCCATTGATTGTGGCGGGATATAGGAGGGGTGAGAAAATTTGCTTATGTTGATAGCAGGAAGGCTATCACGTTATGACCGGGAGGAAGACTGGTTTGGGCGATGTTTTGGTAAACAGTTTCTGTTAGGGCAGGAATTTTTGCGCATAGAAGCTGAGACAACAATAAAGCGAGGGTTAACTATTTCTGGTGCAGTATAAAATTACGGAGAGCTGGACTTGGCTGATATATTTTTTTTTTCCCAAAGCCATGTGATGTAAGAATAACATCGTGACTGTTTTAGATGGCGATGTGTCAGTCAAGCTGGCGTGGGTATGTGCGGTTGAATGCGTGTGTCGACACGCTCTGTGCTATTCTGCCTTCAATGGTAAAGGTAAGTGGCGCTTGGAGATGCCTCGAATATGTGACTGGCGTGAACGCGCTTTGAAATGCTATGACAGTATACGGTAACTGTATAGAGGTATGCAACTTTCACCAGTGTTCGACGATGCTGTGGAACACAAGCTGCGGCTGCCTCACATCGGAGGTGTTGTGATTCGCGGCCCTAAATGGAGGTCTGTGAGTGCTTTAACAGCTGATGGCCGTGTCAACTGTACGTGCGATCGCGTCATCATTGGTATCTAGCGGATAGGAATTTCTCAGGTGTTACATATCAATGGGGGTGCCGCCACCTCATGCTTGTGGAAGCCGAGCAGGGACTGTGCACGGTTTGACATCTGAGTGATGCGTCACTTATTGCTACCTCCTGTGTACTCTACTGGACAGAGGGCAATGGACTGTGCTTGCATGCGTTGATTGCATTATTTCGCGAGCGGCTCTGTAGCCCCTGCTATGCGCTATTTGGGCAGTTTACGAGTACTGAGCGTGTCTACACATCAGTGTGAAGAATTATTTAGGAGCAGTTTGCTTTTGTGTACTGAAATTACGAGTTGGTTGCATGTCTGTGGGCTGTGGGCTGAGTCTTTTTCCCACCATCTTGGTTTATGTCACGAAACGGGCGAGAGCGTCCTCTGCTGGTGGTACTTAGTATTAGACCTCGTAGAGAACACCGCCATCGTGGATAACTGTACTTGTGTCATCAGCTGGTGTCACGGAGGTGTCCTGTGGCGGCGACGAAATGTACTAACTAGGGGAGGCCGCCAATTGTGAAATTCAGATTCGATTCATACTGCGCAAAATAAAAGCTCATGGCCAGAGGTGTAATGTGGCAAAGCACCAAGATGCACTTCTCAGCCGTTGTCGAGAAAATCGACAGTTAAAAGAAACCGTTGCGATGAAATACCCTCTACGATTAATAATTTTCTGCAGCGTTGTGGTGCAGCGGTAAGCGCTCGGGTTCGTAATCCGAAGGTCGCCGGTTCGAATCTCGCGCTATGCAAACCATTTTTTTTTTTTTTAGTATTTGTTTTTTGTAATTCATATATATATATATATATATATATATATATATATATATATATATATATATATGTATAATTCCCGGCAATCAGTTGCAACAATTATGCATATAATAAGTTGTTGAAAGTCGTTTGTCGTGGAAAAACTGGCGACTTCGAACATCATTATGTTTTCCGCAGACAAAGTTGTATTTCACAAATGTTATTAATTGTCTTCATAATGTTAACCACGTATAGTTAACGGAAGACGTAGAAACGATATTCCGAAACGAATACGTATAGCGTAAGTCAAACGTTCGAATTAGAATAGAGACCCCACGAACACAAATTTGCTGTGGCAGGTATGAAATATAAACTCCGTTACTCGCTCGTTACACTTGAAGGACAGATGTTGAATGGGCCGAAACGAGCCGCCGCATAACAGCGTAGTTGCCTGCTAACTTCGAAAGAAGGTAGATGCGGTCCCTAGCTCAACTTATAACATCGTCGAAAATCAGTGCGGACGGGAGAGCTTTGGTACACCCTGTTAAATAAACGGAAAAATGGAGGCGGTACAATTGGAGAGCGATCCGCCTTCACCAACATGCATAAGCAATTCATATATATATATATATATATATATATATATATATTCTAATAATAAACTAATAATAAAAAAAAGTTGCATGGCGCAGGATCCGATCCGGCGACCTTCAGATTATGAACCCGAGCTCTTACCACTGCGCCAGATCCGGCGACCTTCAGATTATGAACCCGAGCTCTTACCACTGCGCCAGGACGCTCTGGAAAATTACTAATCGTAGAGAGTATTTCACGGAAACGGTTTCTTTTAACTGTCGATTTTCTCGACAACGGCTGAGAAGTGCATCTTGGTGCTTTGCCACATTACACCTCTGGCCATGAGCTTTTATTATGCGCAGTATGAATCAAATCTGAATTTCACAATTGGCGGCCTCCCCTTGTAAGACAATTGGGGTCTGGAGCTCGTGTTGTACCCACTAGGTGGCGCCATCTTAGATTACGGTACTTGCGTCATCACCTGACGTCACTACAGCGCCCTCTAGTGGTATGGATATGAACTAAGTCAGTTGGGCTATGGACTCAGTGGCGAATACACTTGGTGGTGGCGCTGCCCTTAATTGTTTAAGTAAAGACTGGTGCATGATTTCGACAACTGACGATTAGCAAGCAGAGTCTTTTAGATTGATTATTATTTTGACATTTTACGAGCTGTTTGGCTATCTAGACGTAAATGATTTGCATTATTTACGAGTGGTGCGCATGTCTGTAGGTTCTGCAATGCGTTATATTTGACAGTCTACAATTAGCAATTGTGTGTGTATGGCGTTATCGATTAGTTATGTAGGAGTAGTTAGCAGGTCTGTATGATGTGAGGGATGTCAGAGCGTGTGTTCTGTGATACATGTACTCGATCCCTAAATAAACTGCTCCCAAATAAATAAAGTACATTCCTTCCCCTCTCCATCAGCCTAGCGTGGGCTGAGTTCCTTTACCAGTAACCCCTAGGAAGGGGTTGCACCCTGGAGGCTTAGGTTAGTGGTGGTGAGCCTCGTTTGTAACAATTTTCTTAGGTTGGTGGCGAAAGCGCAAATGACCTTTCTTTACTGCCAGAATTCCTTTCGGTGCCCATTTCTAGGAAGAGGTGGCGGTCTGGACCCTGAAAATTAGTTGAAACTAGATACTTGAAAGTATAGTGAACACCTTTTGGTAGCTATATGAAGTGTAATCACGTGGTGTTCTACGGAGCGGGGAGGGGGGGGGGGGTTGGGGTTCTAGGTCACGAATGAACACCGCACTGATACTGGGAAAATGTGGAACTTCTCATTTGATCATTGAATATTGATATTGTAAGTTGTATTATTGAATATGATTAAAATTAAAATGGAATTAAGTACATAGGTAATTGATAGGTTAGATGCATGATGTGGGTGTTAGGATATTTACAGAAGACTATGTCCGGCTCGTGTATGGAGGTGGTGGCCGAGGGTGTGTGACATAAGCCGTCGGACGCCTGCGGGCTGGTAACACGGCTCAGGTCCGGTTATAACGCACATGCATGAGAGAGCAGTTGATCTTGCATCATCACCCGACGTCGTGGTGGTGTCCTCTGGTGTTGACGATATGAACTAAACCACTTGACCTCTGGAGCTCGTGGTCAGTACTTGCATAATTATCTGACATCAGGAGAATGCCTTCTGGTGGCACTAATATGAACTACGCCAGTTGGAGTCCAGACCCAGAGGCGAGCACATGTGCTTTAAATAGGTTAAATAATAAAGACAAGTCAATTTTTCCCACCATTTTCCTAGGTGTGACTCATTATCATGTTGGAATTTGGACTTCCCGCCGTTTTCATGGGGGAGGGGGTTAGGTTAACGGAGGTAGCCCAATTGACCTTCTTCCCGCCATAATTCACACTTCCCACGAAAATCCGCCATCTTGGATGACGTCTTGGTGGCGCTCTCTCGTGGTGACGATCTGAACTAACTCAGTTGTAGTCCACACCCGGTGACGAACACACGTGCTTGAAACTGGTTAAATAATAAAGACAAGTCCATGTTTCACGCCATTTTCCTAGGTGTGACGCATTATCATGTTTTAATTTGAACTTCATGCCATTTCTCTGGTCGAGGGGGGCGTGGCACTTTCGCGGCAAAATTCAAACTTCTCGCCAAAATCCGCCATCTTAAATGACGTCATCGCCACCATCTTGGCTGACGCCATCAGAACCATCGTGGGTAATGGTACTTTGTTCCCGTATCCCCCTTGTCCCAATACTTACGGCTACGGAGACACCTCTTTAATCTATGCACCCTGCATGTCAGCAGGGGTCTGTTCAAGCTTGAGGAGGCTCTGTTATGCTGTGGGACATGTGTAGTCGGAGTGATATGGGAACCCTGATACGTCTAGATACGACTGTGACATGTGACGTGTACGTAAGCATCCTGTCTGATCATCTGCATCCATTCATGTCCATTGTGTATCCCGACGGACTGGAGCAAGTCCAGCAGGACAATGCGAACCCCACACGTCCAGAAGGAGCTCTAGGAACACTCTTCTGAGTTTATACGTTTCCGGTAGCCACCAAACTCTTCAGATATGAACATTATTGAGCATATCTGGCATGTCCTGGAACGTACTCTTCAGAAGAGATCTCCAGCCCCTCACACTCTTTCGAATTTACGGGCAGCCCTGTCAATTCCTTCCAGCACTACTTCACACATTAATCGAGTCCATGGCATGTCGCTTTGTGGCACTTCTGAGTGCTCGCTAGGGCTTCACACCATATTAGGTTGGTGTACCAGTTGCTTATATGAAAGCAACACGCATGCCAGTTGTTCAGCGTTTCTTGAACGACGACACTACCGTCTAATGTGGTGCTTTCGCTGTTACTCCATCCTCGTAACAGGCAGTTCAGAAGGCAGAGTGGTACGTATGCAGTCAGACGAACTTTACGATAGTCACTATGCAGATCAAGAAAAAACATAAATATGTTCAACAACAGAAGCGTGGCAGGAGTACAATGGTTAACGTATTAATCACCATCGCGTACTTAGGAAACTGACTGAACTATAACCCCAAACTTTCTATGAAAAGTTTGATAATAAGCAACATAGTATGTCAAAAGATTGGTCGTAAAGTAAGCAACAATTATCGACCAACGTTTGCGATCGGCTCTGCGACAATACGAGAGGATTTTAAGCAAAAAGGGGTGTAAGGATGTAACGGGGAGAGCGCATTATCTGCGGAATTAAACCCTCTTCTGACGCTCTCGTTGCCGCCGGTAATTAACTTCAACGGCCCTTAACGTAAGTGTTTTTATTCACGATTTGAACAGCTCTAAATAAGGGTTGCTTATTTCCGGAAAGGTACAGCGTTTTAGAACAACTATACTTCACATTTTATAGGTGCAATTTTTAAAAAAATGAGCGACGAGATCACCAAGAATTTCATTAATCCAGGAAGACGTTACAGCTTCAAACGAAAATAACTTCATAGATAAGCTATTTTTTTAAATCTACAGAGGTTTGACGGATTCAGAAATTTATTTTCATTCTAAAATGATGTGGCATGTACACTACTAGCCATTAAAATTGCTACACCAAGAAGAAATGCAGTTGATAAACGGGTATTCATTGGACAAATATATTATACTAGAACTGACATGTGATTACATTTTCACGCAATTTGGGTGCATAGATCCTGAGAAATGAGTACCCAGAACAACCATCTCCGGCCGTAATAACGACCTTGATACGCCTGGACATTGAGTCAAACAGAGCTTGGATGGCGTGTACAGGTACAGCTACCCATGAAGCTTCAACACGATACCACAGTTCATCAAGAGTAGTGACTGGCGTATTGTGACGAACCAGTTGCTCGGCCACCATTGAGCTGACGTTTTCAGTTGGTGAGAGATCTGGAGAATGTGCTGGCCAGGGCAGCAGTCGAACATTTTCTGTATCCAGAAAGGCCCGTACAGGACCTGCAAAATGCGGTCGTGCATTATCCTGCTGAAATGTAGGGTTTCGCAGGGATCGAATGAAGGGTAGAGCCACGGGTCGTAACACATCTGAAATGTAACGTCCACTGTTCAAAGTGCCGTCAATGCGAACAAGAGGTGACCGAGACGTGTAACAAATGCCACCCCATACAATCACGCCGGGCGATACGCCAGTATGGCGATGACGAATACACGCTTCCAATGTGCGTTCACCGCGATATCGCCAAACACGGATGCGACCATCATGATGCTGTAGACAGAACCTGGATTCATCCGAAAAAATGACATTTTGCCATTCGTGCACCCAAGTTCGACGTTGAGTACACCGTCGCAGGCACTCGTGTCTGTGATGCAGCGTCAAGGCTAACCGCAGCCATTGTCTCCGAGCTGATAGTCCATGCTGCTGCAAACGTCGTCGAACTGTTCTTACAGATGGTTGTTTCTTGCAAACGTCCCCATCTGTTGACTCAGGGATTGAGACGTGGCTGCACGATCCGTTACAGCCATGCGGATAAGATGCGTGTCATCTCGACTGCTAGTGATACGAGGTTGTTGGGATCCAGCACGGCGTTCCGTATTACCCTCCTGAACCCACCGATTCCGTATTCTGCTAACAGTCATTGGATCTCGACGAACGCGAGCAGCAATGTCGCGATACGATAAACCGCAATCGCGATAGGCTACAATCCGACCTTTATCAAAGTCGGAAACGTGATGGAACGCATTTCTCCTCCTTACACGAGGCATCACAACAACTTTTCACCAGGCAACGCCGGTCAACTGCTGTTTGTGTATGAGAAATCGGTTGGAAACTTTCCTCATGTAAGGACGTTGTAGTTGTCGCCACCGGCGCCAACCTTGTGTCAATGCTCTGAAAAACTAATCATTTGCATATCACAGCATCTTCTTCCTGTCCGTTAAATTTCGTCTCAATACCACGTCATCTTGGTGGTGTAGCAATTTTAATGGCCAGTAGTGTAGATATGCACTATCTGATACAAAGTATCCGAACACCGCTATATAAAGCACAATTGACCACTAGATGTCACCAGTGGCTGATCTGGCAGTGTAAAAGCAGGCTGGGAGTGCTGGGGTGTAACGGTAGAAGTACTGAGTCAGGAGAGCTAAGCGACCTCGAATGTGGAGTGGCCATTGGATGTCAGCTGAATAACAAATCCTTCACAGACATTTCTACGATTCTAAAGCTGCTCAGGTCGACTTCTGGTGATCTGAATGTGAACTAGAAACGCGAAGGAACAACCACAGCTAGAAAAAGAACAGATACACCTCGAAACTTGTCTGTTATATGTACCAACTTCCATGTATTAAGTTTATTACGTATCTACAACTCGTCAACAATTTTTGCCATTATATCTGCTCCCAGTGGTCGACTTCCGCATATCCACTCCTATGTCTGCTGCATCAATTTCTCTGCCTAAAATTTTTGAGGTGAGTGCGGCCTCGAGCGACGAGAAATGAGGCTGAGAGACATTCCGCATGGATTGTGAAATTTGAAAGGGAGCAAAGCGTTCTTCTTCAGTTCTCTTACGTTAGAGGTTGTTCTTGAATGGAGGTGTGCTTTTACCTGTGAGTGATACGGTGTGTTGACGAACGTGTTTGCATTGGATTATCTTCGGAAGGAGATACAGCTACGTATTATAGCAGTAGTGAGTTTTCATTGATGAAGCTTTATCAAATCAGAATTATACAGGGTGGTCCGTTGATAGAGACCGGGCCAAATATCTCACGAAACACACATCAAACGAAAAAAACTACAAAGAACGAAACTCGTCTAGCTTGAGGGGGGAAACCAGATGGCGCCATGGTTGACTCGCTAGATGGCGCTGCCATAGGTCAAACGGATATCAAATGCGTTTTTTAAAATAGGAACCCCAATTTTTTATTACATATTCGTGTAGTACGTATAGAAATATGAATGTTTTAGTCGGACCACTTTTTTCGCTTTGTGATAGATGGCGCTGTAATAGTCACAAACGTATAACTACGTGGAATCACGTAACATTCCGCCAGTGCGGACGGTATTTGCTTCGTGATAAATTACCAGTGTCAAAATGGACCGTTTACCAATTGCGTAAAAGGACGATATCGTGTTGATGTGTGGCTATTGTGATCAAAATGCCCAACTGGAGTTTGCTATGTATGTTGCTCGGTATCCTGGACGACATCATCCAAGTGTCCGGACCGTTCGCCGGATAGTTACGTTATTTAAGCAAACATGAAGTGTTCAGCCAAATGTGAAACGTCACCCGCGACCTGCAACAAATGATGATGACCAAATAGTTGTTTTAGCTGCTGTAGCGGCTAATCCGCACATCAGCAGCAAACAAATTGCGCGAGAATCTGAAATCTCAAAAACGTCTGTGTTGTGAATGCAACATCAACATCGATTGCACCCGTACCTTATTTCTATGCACCAGGAATTGCGTGGCGACCACTTTGAACGTCGTGTACAGTTCTGCCACTGGGCACAAGAGAAATTACGGGACGATGACACATTTTTTGACGCGTTCTATTTAGCGAAAAACCGTCATTCACCAACAGCGGTAACGTAAACCGGCATCATATGCACTACTGGGCAACGGAAAATCCACGATGGTTGCGACAAGTGGAACATCAGCGACCTTGGCGGGTTAATGTATGGTGCGGCATTATGGGAGGAACGATAATTGGCCTCCATTTTATCGATGACAATTTAAATGGTACAATGTATGCTGATTTCCTATGTAATGTTCTATCGATGTTACTTCAAGATGTTTCACTGCATGACAGAATGGCGATGTACTTCGAACATGATAGATGTCCGTCACATTGCTCTCGTGCGGTTGAAGCGCTACTGAATAGCATATTTCATGACAGGTGGATTGGTCGTCGAAGCTCCATACCATGGCCGACACGTTCACCGGATCTGACGTCCCCGGATTTCTTTCTGTGGGGAAAGTTGGAGGATATTTGCTGTGATCCACCGACAACACCTGACAACATGTGTCAGGGCACTGTCAATGCATTTGCGAACATTACGGAAGGTGAAATACTCACTGTTGAGAGGAATGTCGTTACACGTATTGCCAAACGCATTGAGGTTGACGGAGATCATTTTGAGCATTTATTGCAATAATGTGGTATTTACAGGTAATCACGCTGTAACAGCATGCGTTCTCAGAAATGATAAGTTCACAAAATACGTGTATCACATTGGAAAAACCGAAATAAAATGTTGAAACGCACCTATGTTCTGTATTTTAATTTAAAAAACCTACCTGTTACCAACTGTTCGCCTAAAATTGTGAGCCATACGTTTGTGACTATTACAGCGCCATCTACAACAAAGCGAAAAAGTGGTCCAACTAAAACATTCATATTTCTTTACGTACTACACGAATATGTAATAAAAATGGGGGTTCCTATTTTAAAAAACGCAATTGATATCAGTTTGATCTATGGCAGCGTCATCTAGCGGGTCAACCATAGCGCCATCTGGGTTCCTCCTTCAAGCAAGACAAGTTTCGTTCTTTGTAGTTTTTTCGTTTGACGCTTATTTCGTGAGATATTTTTGCCCGGTCACGATCAATGGACCAACCTGTATACAGCTCTTTCCATGTACCTACTCTGGAGCCCAAGTTGACACTTTTATACTACTATATGCTTGAGGAACCATGTTGGATAAGTGAGATTTATTAGGCACTAAGGTTGAATCAAATGCAGAGTGATGTTTGCGGTTATGACAAACGTGGGGTAGATTCCGTTCTGTTTACGTACTTCATTGGGTTTACGGTCAGGTTTAGCAATCCGATATTTCTTTCACCAAAAGTTTATGTATTTTATATGTTTTCAAAATCTGCGTTACGCAGCACGTTTGTGTATCAACGTGCCAAGGGCTGATTAGTGACGCTTTTGCTAAATGGAAGTAGAAGAGAACCTTTACCACACAGAAGCAAGAAGAGGTCTATAAAGTACATTTGCTACAGGCTGATGTGTCAAGGGTCTTTAACAGAATAAATTAGAAAAAAGAATTTGAATAATTAGCTTCTCCGGTCGCTACTGGAGAAGAATAGACAAATTTTAAAAAAGCCATAAAACAGCCGCAAATGGGATATTTGGAAAGAAAAAAAATCGCCAAATGTGTGCGATAAAAATTTGCTCAACAGGAATTAAGGAAGCAATACAAGGAAAAAAAAGCATATAAAAATATGATTGAAAGGCTGTCATAGAAAGTAGATCTATGATCAGAAAAGGCTTTGCACAAAAAAGGATAGTGAAAAGAGCCCACCGGTTGGCCTGAGACAGATACATTAGTAGAATGGAGCACGATATTCATGGCCATCAGCAGACAGTGGGTAAGACTTCCAAAACGTGAAATAAAACGGAAAAGAATAAAATTCGCTTGAATAATATTACTGACACAGAGTACATTAAATATTATAAAACCCATGGCATGACACTAACATGGAACAGAAGAAAGAAAAAGGTTTAGGAATAGAAGAAAAAAGTCTTAGATGAAATTACAGTAAAAGAATTGGCAGCAGCTTTGAAAACTACAAAAAATCAAAAGGAACAGGTTAAGAGGGAATTAATGGTTAGTTAATAATGGAATGTTATCACTATACCTTAAACTGCTACTCTTGTTTCTAACATACGCTGCAAGCAAAAAGATGTAGCAAGACGTTGGAATAAACCAGCGGTAATATCAGTATATAAGAACTGAGAAAACAAAAACAAAAAAAGTGAAAACAACACGGGAACAAGCTTACTTTACAGAGTGAGAATCTTCATGCAAGAATTTTAAACACAAGACTGAAAAGAACAGCAGAATATTTGATTGTGGAGGAACAAGTCGGATTTAGACAGGGGCGATCAACGACTAATGCAGTTTCTATTTTACGACAGCTCACTGAAAAGCTGAAGGAGTTTCACAAACTGATTTTACAGACCTTAAGAAAGCTTTTTAAAAATGTGGTTAGAGTAAAGTAATAGAGAATAGTGGAGTATTAGGGGCTATCTTTCAAAACTGATATCAGACATCAAAAGTCCACAATAAAAAACATCAGTAGTTTACCTCAAAAGCTGTTTCAATAATTGCACTGACAATGTAATTCACAGATGGAATTTAAAGATAAACATTGGGGTAACAATTCTAAACCTAAAATCACTCCTCTACGCACTGACCTTACAATGATTTTTTTTCGAGAGAAGTCGATTTACAAAAAGGAATTTATAAACTAAATAAAATATGTAAAGAGCCTAACATGGAAATACCTTCGAGCAAATCTAAGAGATTTAGAAGTACCTATTTAATAAGTCACAGCTGCAAATACTAACGCGAATCCTTTACAGACGAATGGAAAAACTGGTAGAAGCCGACATCGGGGAAGATCAGTTTGGATTCCGCAGAAATGTTGGAACACGTGAGGCAGTACTGACCCTATGACTTATCTTAGAAGAAAGATTAAGGAAAGGCAAACCTACGTTTCTAGCATTTGTGGACTTACAGAAAGTTTTTGACAATGTTGACTGGAATACTCTCCTTCGAATTCTTACGGTGGCAGGCGTAAAATACAGGGAGCGAAAGGCTACTTACAATTTGTACAGTAACCAGATGGCAGTTATAAAAGTCGAGGGGCATGAAAGGGAAGCAGTGGTTGGGAAGGAAGTGAGACAGGGTTGTAGCCTCTCCCCGATGTTATTCAATCTGTATATTGAGCAAGCAGTGAAGGAAACAAAAGAAAAATTCGGAGTAGGTATTAAAATCCATGGAGAAGAAATAAAAACTTTGAGGTTCACCGATGACATGGAAGAGTAGTTGAACGGCATGGACAGAGTCTTGAAAGGAGGATATAAGATGAACATCAACAAAAGCAAAACGAGGGTAATGGAATGTAGTTGAATTAAATCGGGTGATGCTGAGTGTATTAGATTAGGAAATGAGACACTTAAAGTAGTTGAAAGGTCTCTGTTGAATTCCTTTCATGTTAATTTCTTAAATCTGTTGTCATTTACGGCATACATTCCACTTCTAAATTTAGTGTGGTGTTTCTGACTCTATCTGGGACGAGACTGAGCAGTGGAACGTGTTACTTTTACACATAATCAAGAACTATCTGTCACACTACTACACTTTAAAACACAGTTTATATGTAATTCATGTCACACAGTCTCATACGGAATCTACATCCGCTTTCTTTTATATACTGTATATGATAACATACTGTCTTCCCCCTTCTCTTCTGTGTGAAAGAATAAATGAGCAAAGGTATTTCTAGTTGCATACTTGATGGTAGCAGACAAGCCTGCTCTTTATGTTTAACCCACGTGGAGTGTACTTTGTGAGACCAGTACCACGTGCTTGTATAATTATTTGACCCACCAGGTTAATAGTATGACGATAGGAACCAGTTCGAGGTTTTTATTTTCATGTAATTTATTTTAATTATCAAAATTATTGTGGAGTTACACTCTTTGTGTAAACCAAGTTGACAACGTGAAGCATGTGGTGTAATCATCAAAGTAGCCCTCAGCTATTCTTTTCGAGAAGATTTCACAGACAATTAGTATGAATTTAGTATACCAGTGTGTGGTAATTTCATGACTGACAGGATTGCGCTACGACCGTAACTTCTTTGGGTGAAAATTGAATCGGTTGATTGTGGTTAATTTCCTCTTGCATATGTTTCAACGTTCCTCGTATTATTTTATGAATGCAGTGTTGTATGCAGTCTCCCAATCTTGGCTCCATATTTGATGTGTTCCGTAAGATTGCAAGCTCACATTTTCATGATCCTAAATAAGGCACCAGTTTAGTTATGAATCAAGTTTAATATGCTGAAATTTTAACGGTACAATGATCAATGTTAAAATAAATGTCTAAATATAAACTGATTTTTTTCTTTTTACTTAAATTCTATATATCAGCGGTTGTCGTGAGATGACTATTAAAAGATTATAATTAATGTTAGTCTGGTTGGCAATTTGGTAAACTAGACTGGATACCTGGTGAAACAGTTGCTCAGTAATGCAAGGTTAACTTCCCCAGGTAGCTCACAGCTTTTAACCCGCTTTTATTGTCTTGAATATCACCACCGCTTTCAGGACAACTTAATGCATCAACATTATATAGTAAAGGAGTTTTGCTATTTGGGGAGCAAAATAACTGATGATGGTCGAAGTAGAGAGAATATGAAATGTAGACTGGCAATGGCAAGGAAAGCGTTTCTGAAGAAGAGAAATTTGTTAACATCGAGTATAGATTTAAGCGTCGGGAAGTCGTTTCTGAAAGTATTAGTGTGGATTGTAGCCATATATGGAAGTGAAACATGGACGATAAATAGTTTGGACAAGAAAAGAATAGAAGCTTTCGAAATGTGGTGCTACAGAAGAATGCTGAAGATCAGCTGGATAGATCACGTAACTAATAGGAGGTACTGAGTAGAATTGGGGAGAAGAGGAGTTTGTGGCACAACTTGACTAGAAGAAGGGATCGGTTGGTAGGACACGTTCTGAGGCATCAAGGGATCGCCAACTTAGTATTGGAGGGCAGCGTGGAGGGTAAAAATGGTAGAGGGAGACCAAGAGATGAATACACTAAGCAGATTCAGAAGGATGAAAGTTGCAGTAGGTACTGGGAGATGAAGAAGGTTGCACAGGATAGAGTAGCATGGAGAGCTGCATCAAACCTGTCTCTGGACTGAAGACCACAACAACAACAACATGGAACAATTAACAGAACTCTAAGGCATAAAACAAGAAATGAATGAAATTTTATAAAATATTGTTTGGTCAAACTTATTAAATGGAAGTGAATCGTGGGCGTTGAGTAAAAGACGCAAAAACAGGTACAAGGAGTAGAAATGAGACTTCTTAGAGCAGTAGAGGAACATAAAAGAACAGATAAAGTCCGAAATTAAGATATTATAAGAAGTCGAAAATTAGGAGTGTGAAAGAAAAACTGGAAGAAAACAAATGGGTCCAGGGAGGCTACCACATCAGATAAAGAATTTCAAATCAAAAGGAAAAAAGAGATCCTTGCAGACCGAGGAAAAGATGGCAACCGTAACAGGTCACAAGTGGCCTAACACGGAAAGTGCAGAAGAAGAGGAAGCGTACGTAACTATTAGTTGCAGTCATTGTACTGTTTTCTCGAAGACTTACGCTAGGGCTACAATTTTGACGATAAAAGTAGACGTTCGTTTCTGTACTTAATTACTACTGAAAATTTGAAGCTTGTAGTCCTCTTCGTCTGTATTCTGTGCAACTGAAACTAACAATTTATCAGGCAATCATGGAGGGGCTACACCGATTACTACGAGCTTCGGTGTACTAGCCTGGGGCGATGCGCAAGTAGCCCTGTAAAGGGGGTGAGGTCAAAGATCATGACGTAGGATACGTTTCGAGCCAGCTTTAATCTTTAGAATCATAAGAAATTGGGAAATTTTGTTTTCGTGTTTCGTAAATTAAGGAATCGTAAAAAATAGGAAAATTTTATTTTTGCGTTTCATAAATCAAGGAACAAAGGACTTGGAGCTGTGACTGATGTAAGCGAGTAGTGGCTGCTACTGGGGGCTGCAGCCCGCACCTACGTTCACTTTAAAGTCAACATTTCGTATGCGTGAGTTCTAGTGACACGTTTCCATACAGCGTTCACCTTTTGGTAAGGGAATAATAGTTGTCCTGAATTTTATATACTGTTATTTTAAATGAAGTTACTCTATTGAGAAGAAAGAGAAAAAGTAATCACCATTACATGCTTTCGATTTTTAACCACAACATCCTCTCTCTTTACAATTTTGGTAAACATTTTTGGAATACAGTGATCAATTGTTATATTTAGATTAAAGTTCAGTCTTGATCACGTTATGTCTGTTTTAATGGGTAACCGGTTTCGGTTTTTTCTATAAAACCATCATCAGACCCATTGGCTCCCTTGGGTTGGTAGGTGGAGCTCTCCTTGCTGCTGTGCAGTCAACTGATGACTGCACAGCAGCAAGGAGAGCTCCACCTACCAACCCAAGGGAGCCAATGGGTCTGATGATGGTTTTATAGAAAAAACCGAAACCGGTTACCCATTAAAACAGACATAACGTGATCAAGACTGAACTTTAATCTAAATCCTCTCTCTTTTCTTGAGGAAAAACACTGCCAAGACTGTCAGGGATCTGAAGAGTAAACAGATGATGGAACACCAAGGTAAAATAGAAGAGGATTTCTGACAGAACAATACGCGAGACTTTACAGAACATTCAAGACTGCCTTAAGTAGATATTATCACTCCAGACCTCAGATGTAAGAACAAAGAAGGGAAGGTGGTAAACGGTGACATGAAAAACAGTCCGATCTTGGCCAAATACTTTCGAGAGCTCCAAAAGTGTGAAGTGTCACCAGACATTTTCAGCTACAGCCAGAAAGAATGAAATACCGACTCAGACCCAACAGCTGTAGAAGAAGTTAGGATCATCACAAACAGCATGAAGAATCATAAAACTCTTTCGGAAAAATTCTCGAATTGTGGTAATGAGGATACCTCCAGAGAACCTTCACATACTGTAAGTAAAATTTGGGAAGGAGGGCAGCTTCCAGAAGGGTGATCGTCGGCACTGATCGATACTAATACTATAAATGAGGAAGTAACTCTCTCCCTTACGTTTTCACGACTAACCCACTGAACAGAAATTCGAAATTTGTGATAAGTTCCTATGGGACCAAACTGCTGAGGTCATCAGTCCCTAGGATTACACACTACTTAATCTAACTTAAACTAACTTACGCTAAGGACAACACACACACCCATGGCCGAGGGAGGACTCGAACCTCCGACGGTGGGAGAGGCGCAAACCGTGGCAAGGCGTCTCTGACCACGCGGCTACCGCGCGTGTGCTCTGAATAGATTTTGATGAATCCAGAATGAAATTTTCACTCTATTTCGGAGTGTCCGCTAATATGAATCTTCCGGGCAGATTGAAACTGTGTACCGAACTGAGACACGAACTCGCCCGCGAAAGGCAAAGGTCCCGAGTTCGAGTCTCGCTTCTACACACAGTTTCAATGTGGCCGGAAGATTGACGTTAGTGGACACTCCGTAGTAGGGTGAAAATTTCATTCTGGAAACATCCCCCAGGCTGTGGCTAACCCATGTCTCCGCAATATCCATTCTTCCATGAGTGCAAGTTCTGCAAGTTTTGCAGAAGTGCTTCTGTGAAATTTGCAAGGTAGGAGACGAGGTGCTAGCTGAAGTAACGCTGTGAGGACGAGTCGTAAATAGTGCTTGGGTAGCTCAGTGGTACTTTCGATTTCGGTGAAATTTTATATGGAATCAGCTTGAACTGTGATGGGGGAGCACATGCGTACTTTAGAAAATGTGCAGTGCAAGATACTTACCGATTTGAAGAATATTATGGGCATTAAGGAAAAATAATTACTCTTACAAATGGTACACTACTGGCCATTAAAATTGCTACACCAAAAAGAAATGCAGATGATAAACGGGTATTCATTGGACAAATATATTGTACTAGAACAGACATGTGATTACATTTTCACGGAATTTGGGTCCATAGATCCAGAGAAATGAGTACCCAGAACAAACACCTCTGACCGTAATAACGGCCTTGATACGCCTGGGCATTGAGTCAAACACAGCTTGAATGGCGTGTACAGGTATAGCTGCCCATGCAGCTTTTAACACGATACCACAGTTCATCAAGAGTAGTGACTGGCGTATTGTGACGAGCCAGTTGCTCGGCGTCCATTCACCAGACGTTTTCAATTGGTGAGAGATCTGAAGAATGTGTTGGCCAGAGCAGCAGTCGAATATTTTCTGTATCCAGCAGGGATCGAATGAAGGGTAGAGCCACGGGTCGTA
Organism: Schistocerca serialis cubense; assembly: GCF_023864345.2. Lineage (NCBI taxonomy): Eukaryota > Metazoa > Arthropoda > Insecta > Orthoptera > Acrididae > Schistocerca > Schistocerca serialis. The sequence continues at coordinate 1,157,398,488 of NC_064638.1, read as the reverse complement.
ACACATCTGAAACGTAACGTACACTGTTCAAAGTGCGTCAATGCGAACAAGAGATGACCGAGACGTGTAACCAATGGCACCCCATACCATCACGCCGGGTGATACGCCAGCATGGCGATGACGCATACACGCTTCTAATGTGCGTTCACCACGATGTCGCCAAACACGGATGCGACCATCATGATGCTGTAAACAGAACCTGGATTCATCCGAAAAAACGGAGTTTTGCCATTCGTGCACCCAGGTTCGTCGTTGAGTACACAATCGCAGGCGCTCGTGTCTGTGATGCAGCGTCAAGGGCAACCGCAGCCATGGTCTCCGAGCTGATAGTCCACTCTGCTGCAAACCTCGTCGAACTGTTCCTGCAGATGGTTGTTGTCTTGCAAACGTCCCCAGCTGTTGACTCAGGGATCGAGACGTGGCTGCACGATCCGTTACAGCCATGCGGGTAAGATGACTGTCATCTCGACTGCTAGTGAATACGAGGCCATTGGGATCGAGCGCGGCGTTTCGTATTACCCTCCTCAACCCACCGTTTCCATATTCTGCAGCCAGTCATTTGATCTCGACCAACACGAGCGGCAATGTCGCGATACGGTAAACTGCAATCGTGATGGGCTACAATCCGACCTTTATCCAAGTTGGAAACGTGATGGTTCGCATTTCTCCCTTTTACACGAGGCATCACAACAACGTTTCACCAGGCAATGCCGGTTAACTTCTGTTAGTGTATGAGAAATCGGTTGGAAACTTTCCTCATGTCAGCACGTTTTAGGTGTCACCACCGGCGCCAACCTTGTGTGAATGCTCTCAAACGCTAATCATTTGCATATCACAGCATCTTCTTCCTGTCCGTTAAATTTAGCGTCTGTAGCACGTCATCTTGGTGGTGTAGCAATTTTAATGGCCAGTAGTGTATTTATTCTTTGATTTTCTGTCTTATTCATATTTGTGAAAATGTTTTCTACATAGATTACATTACTTACTCACCATCATTGAAGATAACAAGATTACTGATACTCGAGGGCAGCCACAGGTAACGGCTGCTACAGCCTCAACACAAAATTGGGATAAGCCGTACATGGGAACTGCAGAAGAAGATCGTTAGTACCTGTAACCCATTGAGATAATATCAAAAGCATTACATTTATTTATGTACTGTGTTAATATGGCTGGCCGATTGTAACGGAATTCAGATTGATAGTGTGAATGTGTAATTTTTGAGAACATTTTTCGCGAAGAACAGCGGTTGTCTTTTTGTACGCAGTATAGTGTTCATTTTATTGACAGTGTAAATGATCTTCCTTCTGTTTGTTGTCCTTGGCTGTTGTCTGCTTGTTAGTTTGGTGCATAAGTCCGAAGCGTTTTTGTTTTGCATTTTGTTATTCCGGTTACTATGGGTCTCTTTATCAACTGTCTTTTTCTATTTGTTCACAGTTGCTACCTGAATTTACATACCATCATTTTGTCATTTGTAGATATTGAGTGCATCTGTGGATGCTAGAAAATGTAGTGCTAAGTGGAGAAATCAGAATATTTCCGACATATTCTCCGGTTTGAATTCAATAAAGGGCTGACAGCAGTGGAGGGAACGAACAACATAAGCGCCGTGCGTGGAGATAACACTACGGGACAGAGCACGACAAAAAAATGGTTTTCTCGTTTTGAAGAGGACCATTTTGACATTACTGGCTCTCCATGTGCAGGAAGACCTTCGGAGTTTGATGGAAATCGTTGAACCGCACTAATCCACAATGATCCACGTCATTGTACCGAGATCTGGCAAGAGAGATGGACTGGTCTCGTTGCACCATCCTGTGACATTTGCTTGCGACAGGGAAAGTTCAATAATCGAGTGTTTGGGTACCGTATGCTCTAAGCCAAACTCAAAAAAGTCTGTGGATTGTCACATGCGCAACTCTAATAGCTTGTCATCAACTGCATTGTTACTGGTGAAGAGAAATCGTGTCTTAATACTAACGTAAGGAAAAGAAAGGAATGGTTGAGCCCAAACAATGCAGCAACACCCCATACAGAGAACTGCGCGCATTCACAAAAGCTAATGTTTTGCCCATGGTGGAACAGCGGCTGTGTGGTGACTACGATTTGCTCCCCCGAGATGTAACAATCACTGCAGACATTTATTGTCAATTACTGAGACATCTTCCAGAGGCAATCCAAGAACAACGGCCACGAAGACTGCTTGAAGCGATGTTACTCCACAATAACAGCCGCCTGCATTCGGGTAAGATGACAAAAAATCTATGCAGGAGTAGGGTTGGGAAGTCATCCCCCACCCACCTTATTCACCGGATCTTACACCCTCAGGTTTTCACCTTTACTGGGTGACAATGCACTCAGAACATGGCTCGACGTCTTCGCCTCAAAACGATGTGGTTTTTACAGTCGCGGAAACGCGAAGTAACCCCGGTATTGGCAGACTGTTGTAAATAGTGAAAGAAAACAGGTTATTGATGACTAAAGTTTCTCTTATGTGTATCTGTTGTGTTATCAAACTTTTCGAAAACCGCTACGAAGTTATGCAGCAACCTAATATATTATATTGCTAAGAAAGTATTTGTTTATTTTATCTTTGTGTTATGCACGTTTGCACACATTCATTAGCTCGGGCCAGAATATTGTTTGTTTATTACGGGGTCACTCCAGAAGAAATACACTCAATTTTTTAAAAATCAATCTTTTATTCTACATGTTTGAAACTTTTACAGTGTGTTGATACATCCTTTAGGAACAATATTTTCGTTTCTCCACAAAATTTCCATCCCTATCAACTGCCTTACGCCATCTTGGAACCAGCGCCTGTATACCCGCACGGTAAAATTCTGGACCAACCTGTTCGAGCCACTGTTTGGCAGCGTGCACAAGGGAGTCATCATATTCAAATCTTGTTCCACGAAGAGAGTCTTTCAGTCTCCCAAAGAGATGATAGTCACATGGAGCCAGGTCAGGACTGTAAGGCGGGTGTTTCAGTGTTGTCCATCCGAGTTTTGTGATTGCTTCCATGGTTTTTTGACTGACATGTGGCCGTGCATTGTCGTACAACAGCAAAACGTCCTGCTTTTGCCGATGTGGTCGAACACGACTCAGCCGAGCTTGAAGTGTCTTCAGCGTCGTCACATATGCATCAGAATTTGTGGTGGTTCCACTTGGCATGATGTCAACAAGGAAGATTCCTTCGTAATCGAAAAACACCGTAGCCATAACTTTTCCAGTAGAAGGTGTGGTTTTGAATTATTTTTCTTGCGTGAATTTGCATGATGCCACTCCACTGATTGCCTCTTCGTCTCTAGTGAAAGATGATGGAGTCATGTTTCATCACCTGTCCAAGAAATTCATCTCCACCATTCTCGTACTGCTCCAAAAATTTTTTATGTTTCTTTGTGAGCCACTGTCAACATCCTGGGAACCCACCTGGCACAAACCTTTTTGAACGCCAACACTATCAGTATTCTGCAAACACTTCCTTCCCCTAACCGAACCTAGCGTGACATCGTCATCGGATCTCTTTGTTTCACTGACTGACACATCCACGACCAGACGGATACGACCAACCTCGCCCGCCACACCGATCCTTGGCCACAGTGATGTGCTGCCGGCTTGTCCTCTGCTTCCACTGCAGGGGCGCCACTGGCCTACAGATGTTGTTGTTACCACTCAGTGCAGCTGAATTACCGATTAAAGTACTCGGTAGTGATGCCATTTTACAAAAAGGGAGACAGGGATAATGTTGACAATTTTAGACCTATTTCTATGCCATCGGTGTTTCCTAAAGTTATCGAGAAGGTTGTATATACAAGGTTACTGGAGAATTTAAATTCACATAACTTGCTGTCAAATGTACAGTTTGGGTTTAGAAATGGTTTAACAACTGAAAAGGCTATATTCTCTTTTCCCTGTGAGGGTTTGGACGGATTAAATAAAAGGTTGCGAACGCTAGGTGTTTTCTTTGATTTAACGAAGGCTTTTGACTGTGTCGACCACAAAATGTTACTGCAGAAGTTGGACAATTATGGAGTAAGGGGAGTAGCTTACAATTGGTTCGCCTCTTACTTTAAGAACAGAAAGCAGAAGGTAATTCTCCGCAATATTGAGAGTGGTAGTGATGTTCAGTCCCAATGGGGCACTGTTAAGTGGGGCGTTCCCCAAGGGTCGGTGCTGGGGCCACTGCTGTTTCTTATTTATACAGGCTGTTACAAAGAGGTACGGTCAAACTTTCAGGAAACATTCCTCACACACAAATAAAGAAAAGATGTTATGTGGACATGTGTCCGGAAACACTTAATTTCCATGTTAGTGCTCATTTTAATTTCGTCAGTATGTACTGTACTTCCTCGATTCACAGTCAGTTGGCCCAATTGAAGGAAGGTATTGTTGACTTCAGTGCTTGTGTTGATATGCGACTCATTGCTCTACAGTACTAGCATCAAGCACATCAGTACGTGGCATCAACAGGTTAGTGTTCATCACGAACGTGGTTTTGCAGTCAGTGCAATGTTTACAAATGCGGAGTTGGCAGATGCTCATTTGACGTATGGTTTAGCACGGGGCAATAGCCGTGGCGCGGTACGTTTGTGTCGAGACAGATTTCCAGATCGAAGGTGTCCCGACAGGAAGACGTTGGTCGGCGTCTTAGGGAGCATGGAATATTCCAGCCTATGACGCGCGACTGGGGAAGACCTAGAACGACGAGGACACCTGCAATGGACGAGGCAACTCTTCGTGCAGTTGACGATAACCCTAATGTCAGCATCAGAGAAGTTGCTGCTGTACAAGGTAACGTTGACCACGTCACTGTATGGAGAGTGCTACGGGAGAACCAGTTGTTTCCGTACCATGTACAGCGTGTGCAGGCACTATCAGCAGCTGAATGGCCTCCACGGGTACACTTCTGCGAATGATTCATCCAACAATATGTCAATCCTCATTTCAGTGCCAATGTTCTCTTTACGGATGAGGCTTCATTCCAACGTTATCAAATTGTAAATTTTCACAATCAACATGTGTGGGCTGACGAGAATCCGCAGCAATTGTGCAATCACGTCATCAACACAGATTTTCTGTGAACGTTTGGGCAGGCATTGTTGGTGATGTCTTGATTGGGCCCCATGTTCTTCCACCTACGCTCAATGGAGCACGTTATCATGATTTCATACGGGATACTCTACCTGTGCTACTAGAACACGTGCCTTTGCAAGTACGACACAACATGTGGTTCATACACGATGGAGCTCCTGCACATTTCAGTCGAAGTGTTCGTACACTTCTTAAAAACAAATTCGGTGACCGATGGATTGGTAGACGCGGACCAATTCCATGGCCTCCACGCTCTCCTAACCTCAACCCTCTTGACTTTCATTTATGGGGGCATTTGAAAGCTCTTGTCTACGCAACCCCGGTACCAAATGTAGAGACTGTTCGTGCTCGTATTGTGGACGGCTGTGATAAAATACGCCGTTCTCCAGAGCTGCAGCAGCGCATCAGGGATTGGATGTATGTATCCTCGCTAACGGAGGACGTTTTGAACATTTCCTGTTACAAAGTGTTTGAAGGTACGCTGGTACATTCTGTTGCTCTGTGTTTCCATTCCATGATTAATGTGATTTGAAGAGAAGTAATAAAATGAGCTCTAACATGGAAAGTAAGCGTTTCCGGACACATGTCCACATAACATATTTTCTTTCTTTGTGTGTGAGGAATGTTTCCTGAAAGTTTGGCCGTACCTTTTTGTAACACCCTGTATAAGTGATATGCCTTCTAGTATTACAGATGATTCAAAAATATTTCTGTTTGCTGATAACACCAGCTAGGTAGTGAAGGATCTTGTGTCTAATATTGAAACAGTATCAAATAATGTAGTTCATGAAATAAGTTCGTGGCTTGTGGAAGACTCAGTTTTTACAGTTTCTATCTCACAATTCAACAAGGACCGATATTTTGATAAGACAGAATGGGCATATTATAAGCGAGACGGAACAGTTCAAGTTCCTAGGCGTTCGGATAGGTTGTAAGCTGTTGTGGAAAGCCCATGTTCAGGATCTTGTTCAGAAACTAAATGCTGCTTTATTTACCATTAGAACAGTATCTGAAAAAACTGACAGTTCAACACGAGAAGTAGTCTACTTCGCATATTTTCATACGCTTATGTCGTATGGTATTATCTTTTGGTGTAATTCTTGTGATCCAGAAAGGGTATTTTTGGCTCAAAAACGGGCTGTTCGAGCTATGTGTGGTGTGAGTTCGAGAAACTCTTGTCGACCCCTATTCAATAGTCTGGGGATTCTGACATTGCCCTCACAGTATATATTTTCTTTAATGTCGTTTGCTGTTAGCAATGTTAGCTTATTCCCAAGAGTTAGCAGCTTTCACTCAGTTAATACTAGGCAGAAATCAAATGTTCATGTGGAATGCACTTCCTTGACTCTTGTGCAGAAAGGAGTCCAATATTCTGCTGCATCCATTTTCAATTACCTGCCACAAGAACTCAAAAATCATAGCAGTAGCCCAAACACCTTTAAGTCTAAACTGAAGAGTTTCCTCATGGCTCACTCCTTCTATTCTGTCGAGAAGCTCCTGGAAGAGGTGAAAAATTTAGCAAATTCCAGTGTTACAGTGTTGATTATTTAAACTTACGACTTGTCGTCTGAATATATTTCTTATATTTCATTTTATCTGTTTCTACTATCGTGTTATAATTTCATGTATCGACTCGTCCCATGACCATGCAGACTTCTCCTTAATTTGGTCCCACGGAACAATAAATAAATAAATAAATAAAAATCCTTCACTCCAACACCAGGCACAGCTGACTGTTAGGGACATCTCGGCCGCTGCGCCAGTCCGATTCCCGGGTACGGGCCACAGAACTATCCGGCGCTTCCACGACATGACGCTATCCTCCAGAAGATGTTGTTGGTTCCACTTGGCAGAAGCTTAGTCCTCTCCCTTGTCGCGCCGCCCCATCTCGGCTTGGAACGGCACTGCCGTGGCACAAACGCCACCAACCGTGTCCTCTCGCCGATTCGACGCTACCCTCCGATCACTGCTGCTGTGGTGCTCTTCTAAACAGCCGTCCATACGAGCAAACCAGCTGCGTTTCACCTGTATTTACTCGTACTTTAGTTAATGGGGCTAAGCACAGCTCTGTTTAAAAACAGTAGCTCTATGTAGTCATATGGTCGAGCAACGCATGTCTGCTTTCACGCCCCACCGCTAATTCGCTGCAAATAATCACTTGCAGCTGTGATCCTGCAGTCAAATAGTCTACGCATTGGCTAGAATTGCGAATCAATAAAACACATAGAAATACAAAATAAAAGTTACATGATTAACTTAATAACAAGGGTTCTGTTCTAAAGTGCGTAACTGACGTAGACGACAGAGGATTATGTTATACAATGCTTATTCAAGAAAGGATACCTCAACTAAATGTCCGCCCCCGGTAGCTGAGTGGTCATCGCGACAGACTGTCAATCCTAAGGGCCCGGGTTCGATTCCCGGCTGGGTCGGAGATTTTCTCCGCTCAGGAACTGGGTGTTGTGTTGCCCTAATCATCATTATTTCATCCCCATCGACGCGCAAGTCCCCGAAGTGGCGTCAAATCGAAAGACTTGCACCGGGCGAGCGGTCTACCCGACGGGAGGCCCTCGTCACACGCCATTTCATTTCACATCAACTAAATGGGCGTGGTCCTACAATATTCATTTACAATGCCGACAGAAAATACTCTAGTCAAATACAGCAAAGTTACGTTGAAAGAGATAAGAGAATGGTAGCAAAATCCCCGAACTAAATTGTCATCAAAGATGATATGATCTGGCTTGAGCCTGGAGATAAAGATGAACGGGAGAGTATGTGATTTAATAACCTCAACGGGATTTCAACACTCGAGAGAGTTAGTTCTCAATTTATAGTTTATGTTTCATGTGCTGTATGTGTCGACATAACCTGTTTATCGTTTATTCCTGCCATATCTTTCCTGTTCCTGCATTCGTTGAATGTGTGAGTTGTCTGTGTGTGGTACATCATAATTCTGTGATCGGAAGAAGGTGTCTGTCGACGTTACGAGCAGTTTAGCCAACCTTAGTGTAGTATTTGAGTGCTACGTTGGGTCCAAGAGACATTACCGACCAATGATCAACAGCTGCTGTAGGGTGGCACAGGTAGCCAGCGCGTAGGCTCCCTGTGCGTCTCCGGTTACTGAGAGGACCACGCCTACGCTAGCGTGTAAGCTTTACTTTTCCTTGGGTCGCCGTTGAGTAAGGATGGTCTGAGTGGTCATCTCTAGCAGCGTAAGTTAGTCCTGTTCGAGTTCCTAGTTGTCCTGCTTCAGTGTAGGCATCGGTAATGATGTATAAATCATTTTAGTTAGGAAGCGCTGTTACTCTTATTGACATATAGTCTGTCGGTAAACTGAAGAGCGAGCGAGCGGGTTCGCTACTCTGCCTACGCTGGTGCGTCACACGGCGCTTCTACAGCCTGTTTCACAACGTAGTACAGTCCCTGCTGTGGGGCGCGCTTTAAATCTGTGGCGAGCCCGTGTACAGATACGTCTCGGCTGCGTTTATTTTTAGACAAATGCATTAAGGCCATAACGAAAACAAAAAAAACTATAGCTTCATCCGAAACACAACATTATAGATTAAATATTATTAACATAAGAACGGAAGTCAGGATTTTATACAAACATAGAACCAAATACCTGTTCACGTGAATGTATGTTCCTCTATTGCTATTCGTAAAACGAACCCCATATAATGCAATCAGTCTGTAGAGTTTAATGCTTGTTCTTATTTTGTGTTTCTACTAAAAGGTAGAAGTTTTCTTTGAAGGACTGCATTGATACATAACAATTCTTGTAACATGAAGAGTGTTTAAAAAGTAAGCAGAAATTTATAATTTTGTGTGTTGTATTAGTCCGATTTGCACCACATTTTTGTCACTGTCTTCGTAAACATGGATCAAAAGTATGTGTACAATGTTATGCATATTGTCTGTTGTCCGCTGTCAGAAAGGTTAAATGTGTTTTGAGAGCACAAAAATAAATTAGAGAATCTGTATTAAATTTTGTTATAAGAATGGAATAAAGCGTATGAAATTTTTAGAAATGGTAAATATTGCTTTTGGTGAGCCTGTTATGAGTGAACCAAGGGCAGACAAGTGGTTTCAAGCGGGCCTTAAAGGACAGCAGTTTTACAAGATTGGATGAGATTAAAAATGTACAGTTAAGAGACCTAGAAACTATCCCGAAGAAAAAGTTCCTAAAGTGTTCCGGGAATTGGAAAAAGCACTGGTATTATTGTATATTATCTAATGAGGAATGTTTTGAAGAGGATAACATTGCTGTAGATTAACAAATAAAGTTCTTACCGAAAAATAAAAATTAATATGTGAACGTACCTCGTATGTCAAGCTTTTTGCTTAGAAGTCCAGAATCTGTGTACATGTTTCGAAGGAAATTTCACCTGTGTTTAGAATAGCTATCACGCACATGTTTTAAGCAATATGTCTTCGAATCAGGTGAATAGTGACCGAGATAGAGATTTAGTGTTCCATAAGCGTCAAAGATTTTACGTGATTTTGAACCTGTCTATAACGATGGGGTTCCTCCCAGAATTATTAGTTTTCCTTCGTGGCGATTCCAGTAAACCGTGCGGATTTTTTCCGTTCCTTACTTATACGTCCTATTGGGTGAGGCAGACGTTTACATAAATTGCAGCCCTTTGATTGGGACTGGTAATATTAGCCAACAGTTCCTTTTGGGTCGTCTCCTTAATACACGCTGTAATAACATTAGAGACGATCGAACGCTCGTTACTTCGCAAATACTTCCACTTCGTATTCTGCAAATTTTCTTGCAATGCTAGACGATTATCCATCACTTTCGGATGTCGAAGTATATCAGTAAGTATACAGAGTTAACTCTCAGACACTGGCAACAGAAAGGACGTATATCACTGCACGCAGATCTACACCGCTAGACAGATAACGGGCACCATATTTTGGGTGCCCCTGTAGGCCGGTGGCAGCGTTCTTCCGGGAAAGACCACTTCCCCCACCAAAAGCGCTGCTCGCTCTTGTGTTTACAGACAGACTATACTAAATGTGATCCTTTGTTCAACTGCAACTTGGCGATGGCGAAAGGTGACGCCGAGTGTGCTTTTCTGTGTGCTTGCGCAAAATTTTATTTGATTAATCATCCGATTCGTATTTTATTTTCGCGGGTTTAATAACTCGTATTGTCTTGAATCACGAGCGTTCATTTGTACGTTATGAGGATCTGATAAGCCGAAATCACCTCCCGTTTTTATCATTGTGCCGTGAAATTAGCGAATTTTTACCGGACTCCTGGAAAGAGCCTTTGTCCTCAGAAGCTGACCTTCAAAACCAGTTACCCTTTGATCCAGCGTACATAAACGTAGAACATGGAAGCATTCTTCTACACTCTATCCATTTTGCTGCATAAATGGTCAGTGTGAATGACCGTATGTGCGCATCAGGTAAATTAAATTCTACACGTTATTTAGCAGATTTGGTTCCATGTACAGAGGCTGTGTTCTTACGATAGACAGGGTACCGTGTCTCGAATTTTAAGCACCAGCATTCCAGGCAACTGTGTTTTATTTAATATCCTTGTGTGTTTTAATTCAGAAATAATGTTCAGTGGTTTCTCAATTTGAATCTGTTACGTGGCCTGTTCGGAAAGTAAGGACCGATCGTTCGCAAAATGGAAACCACTGTGAAAATCATAAACGTTTTATTTGCAACAGTTAGCTACACCTTCCAGCTACTTCTCTACATAGTCATCGCTCCGGTTTCGACATTTGTTCTAGCTTTGTACCAAATTTCCAATACCCGCGTCATAGAAGGCAGCCGCCTGTGCTTTCTGCCAATTCTCTACTCTGCTCTACAGCTCGTTGTCTGTGCCAGAACACTGTCTTCAAAGCCAGCGGTTCATGTGAGCAGAGATGAAACTCAGGGAGTGTCAGTTACGGGCTCTGTTGTGGGTGATGAATAATTTCCCATCGAAAACGCTGCAGGAGCATCTTCATTGCCCCTGTATAGTGAGGCCGAGAACTGTCATGAAGAAGGAAGCACATGACAGCTATGCTGTGTGGGCTGCATGGCATCAGGCGAAATCTCACAATAAAATGGCTCAAATCGCTCTGAGCACTATGGGACTTAACTGCTGAGGTCATCAGTCCCCTAGAACTTAGAACTACTTAAACCTAACTAACCTAAGGACATCAAACGCATCCATGCCCGAGGCAGGATTAGAACCTGAACTGTAGCGGTCTCGCGGTTCCAGACTGTAGCGCCTAGAACCGCTCGGCCACTGCGGCCGGCGAAATCTCACACCAGGCCTTCATATTTGGTGGGAGACACTAGTGTTCTAAGCATCATTATTTGCTCACTGTGTGCTCAGAACTGAAAAGTGCGAAGTGACTCAATCGACAGGCGTACTAAAGGCACTGCCCAACGCATCTGTGCAAAGTTTCAACGGAGTTTCACTGTGGTTTCCGTTTCGCATCCCATCGGACCTTACTTTCCGAATAGCCCTCGTATATCTCACAGCACAGCCCTACTTTCTGGTCAGGGTTCTTAAGATCATTCAGTTTTTATCATCCATTAATAACGACCAGAAAAATTTTGTTATGTCGTCTTGTGTATCTAGTACAAGGATATTTCTTTCGGTCATATAACGATCTCAGAAGTGATGTTTCTCTTTGGCAGTCTATTTAACCAGTACTGAAAGTAATTTGAACCACCAATCTAAATGTCTGTGTCTGGTACTTGCTCAAAGCAAACGAAAGTAAGTTCTTTTTCTGCATAGTGGTTGTCAAAATTTAGTCAAGTACAGGTTTCGTTCAGAATACCGACTTTCCCCATAAATCTGAGTTTTGAGAAGAAAGGTATCATTCAGTATCTTGTACTGAAAGAATGCTAATAGCTCTTAAGGTATGCACTTTATAGCCCCAGTTACTGGACCTTTCTTTTTCCTGATTTGGAAACCAAAGGGCTTACAGTAGATGTGTTTCACAGTATCGAAGATAAATAAGTGCTCAAAGCATTCATGGTAGGCATTTCAGAGCCCTTGTTTTCCAGACTTGTTTTCTTGTTTTGCTCCTTATTACCACCTCTGGAAGTTCTCTACCCTGCGGTCTTAGCAACAACTGGACCCGTAAATGGATTCCACAACCAGAGATGCCAGAACGAATTTCGCCTCTAACTTTGGTTTCCAGACTAGGGTCCCTTACCTCAAATTGACAGATTTACGCTTCTCCAACATCTCTGAAAGTTTGTAACATCGTGATGGGACCACCCTGGATATTGCTTCCACATTTCAACTTTCCTTTCTTTGCTTAGTTCTGTATTGAAGTCTGAGCTCTTGATATTGAACCAGCTGCTTCTGTATTGTCCAAAGGTGTTTTTAACCTTCCTGTAGGTGGTATCTGTCTTTCCACTAGTTATGCATACTTCTACAGCTTTACATTTCTTCTTAGCCATTCCTGCACAGCTACTTTGACATTTCCGTCAATCTTTTTTTCGACGTCGGTGTAGCTGTATTGCTGCATTCTTCTATTTTCTCCTTTCGTCACTTACAATACGTATCTCCCATGTTATTGAAAGATTTCCGCTGAGATCTTTCCTTTCACTTATCTGATCCTCTTCCGACTTCATTATTTCACCCTATGAAGAAATAAATTACTCCCTGGAGCAACGGAAATTCGTGAGTCAATTTCGACATAAAACAACGAATGACTCAGTTAAAACGTAATATATAATGTTAAATCTCTCTCTCTCTGTCTCTCTCTCTTTCTCTCTCTCTCTGTTTCTGTCTCTACCCAGCGAGGTGGCGCCGTGGTTAGCATAATGGACTCGCTTTCGGGAGGACGACGCTTCAATCCCCCATCCGGCTATCCTGATTTAGGTTTTCCGTGATTTCTCTAAATCGCTTCAGGCAAATGCCGGGATTGTGCCTTTGAAAGGGCACGGCCGATTTCCTTCCCAGTCCTTCCCTAATCCGACAGGACCGATGACCACTCTGTATGGTCCCTTTCCCCAAACCAAACAACCAACCATCACTCTCTGTCTCTACCTCTCTCTATTTCTCTTTATGTCTCTCTATGTCTCTCTCTCTCTCTATATATATATATATACGAGGGCGGTTCAGAAAGTAACCTCCGATTGGTCACAGTGCGGGTTGTGGGGGGAGTAGCGACGCCATCTGTGCGTTCACGCACTCAACAGGTCAGTCGGCATCAAGCCGCGGTCGAGTGAACGTCGTACCTGCGCTAGTTTAGTTTTTGTGGCAGTTTGAAATGTGTGCTGCAATAGAAAACCCCGCCAAATGTGAAGTGCGTGCTGTCATAAGGTTTTTTACAGCCAAAGGATATTCTGCAGCAGCTATTCATCGTGAGCTTTGTGCCGTGTACGGACCAAGAGTTATGAGTGAAGGAGTTGTCCGTGAATGGGTACGTTTATTTAAAAGTGGACGAGAAAACGTTCATGATGAAGAGAGGAGTGGTAGACCATCATTGGTGACTGACGAACTCGTTCAGACAGTTGATGCAAAAGTTCGTGAAAATCGACGTTTCTCAATGTCGGAGTTGTCTACTGGTTTTCCACAGATTTCTAAGACTCTCTTGTACGAGATAGTGACAGCAAGATTGGGTTACCGTAAGTTCTGTGCACGATGGGTGCCCAAAATTTTTACCGACCACCACAAAACTCAAAGAATGGCCTCTGCACTAGACTTTCTGTCACGTTATGAGGACAAAGGAGAACCATTGTTAAACAGAATCGTGACCGGTGACGAAACCTGGATTAAGTACGTGAACCCTGAGACAAAAGAACAATCAAAGATGTGGGCACATTCATATTCGCCTACCAAACCAAGAAAAGCCTCGCAAGATTTTTCTGCCAGAAAACTGATGGCAATGGTGTTTTGGGATGCCAAAGGGGTGTTGTTGGATGAATTCATGGAACATGGTATGACCATTAATCAAGACGTGTACTGTGAAACAATAAAAAAGTTACGACGGGCTATACAGAACAAACGCCGTGGTATGCTGACTTCCGGTATCGTTTTATTGCACGATAACACCCGTCCTCACTCTGCTCGCAGAACAACGGCCCTTCTTGAGTCCTTCAAGTGGGACGTTATCAACCATCCACCTTACAGCCCAGACCTGGCGCCAAGTGATTATCACCTCTTCATGCATTTGAAGAAATGGCTCGGGTCACAGCGGTTTGATGACGAAGAGCTCAAAGATGCGGTCACAGGCTGGTTCCAGGCACAAGCGGGTGATTTTTATGCAGAAGGAATTTCAAAGCTTGTGAAGAGATACGATAAGTGCCTCAATCGCTATGGAGACTATGTAGAAAAATAGTGCAAAGATGTAGTTGTAAGATGTATATATTAAAATATTTTTATTTAACTTGGTGTATTTTTTTAAATCAACCGGAGGTTACTTTCTGAACGGCCCTCGTATATATACACTCCTGGAAATAGAAAAAAGAACACATTGACACCGGTGTGTCAGACCCACCATACTTGCTCCGGACACTGCGAGAGGGCTGTACAAGCAATGATCACACGCACGGCACAGCGGACACACCAGGAACCGCGGTGTTGCCCGTCGAATGGCGCTAGCTGCGCAGCATTTGTGCACCGCCGCCGTCAGTGTCAGCCAGTTTGCCGTGGCATACGGAGCTCCATCGCAGTCTTTAACACTGGTAGCATGCCGCGACAGCATGGACGTGAACCGTATGTGCAGTTGACGGACTTTGAGCGAGGGCGTATAGTGGGCATGCGGGAGGCCGGATGGACGTACCGCCGAATTGCTCAACACGTGGGGCGTGAGGTCTCCACAGTACATCGATGTTGTCGCCAGTGGTCGGCGGAAGGTGCACGTGCCCGTCGACCTGGGACCGGACCGCAGCGATGCACGGATGCACGCCAAGACCGTAGGATCCTACGCAGTGCCGTAGGGGACTGCACCACCACTTCCCAGCAAATTAGGGACACTGTTGCTCCTGGGGTATCGGCGAGGACCATTCGCAACCGTCTCCATGAAGCTGGGCTACGGTCCTGCACACCGTTAGGCCGTCTTCCGCTCACGCCCCAACATCGTGCAGCCCGCCTCCAGTGGTGTCGCGACAGGCGTGAATGGAGGGACGAATGAAGACGTGTCGTCTTCAGCGATGAGAGTCGCTTCTGCCTTGGTGCCAATGATGGTCGTATGCGTGTTTGGCGCCGTGCAGGCGAGCGCCACAATCAGAACTGCATACGACCGAGGCACACAGGGCCAACACCCGGCATCATGGTGTGGGGAGCGATCTCCTACACTGGCCGTACACCACTGGTGATCGTCGAGGGGACACTGAATAGTGCACGGTACATCCAAACCGTCATCGAACCCATCGTTCTACCATTCCTAGACCGGCAAGGGAACTTGCTGTTCCAACAGGACAATGCACGTCCGCATGTATCCCGTGCCACCCATCGTGCTCTAGAAGGTGTAAGTCAACTACCCTGGCCAGCAAGATCTCCAGATCTGTCCCCCATTGAGCATGTTTGGGACTGGATGAAGCGTCGTCTCACGCGGTCTGTACGTCCAGCATGAACGCTGGTCCAACTGAGGCGCCAGGTGGAAATGGCATGGCAAGCCGTTCCACAGGACTACATACAGCATCTCTACGATCGTCTCCATGGGAGAATAGCAGCCTGCATTGCTGCGAAAGGTGGATATACACTGTACTAGTGCCGACATTGTGCATGCTCTGTTGCCTGTGTCTATGTGCCTGTGGTTCTGTCAGTGTGATCATGTGATGTATCTGACCCCGGGAATGTGTCAATAAAGTTTCCCCTTCCTGGGACAATGAATTCACGGTGTTCTTATTTCAATTTCCAGGAGTGTATATATATATATATATATATATATATATATATATATATATATATATATAGAGAGAGAGAGAGAGACAAAGAGAGAAAATTTACACCATATATATATATATTTACACCATATATATATATATATATATTTACACTATATATATATATATATATAGATATATCTATATATATATATATATATATATATATATATATATATATATATACATATGGTGTAAATTTTAAGTTGACATACCAGAACAACTCGAAAAAGCTTCACACGAAAAAATGTGTAGAATCCAAAGTTTATTATTTTGGAGGGGGACATCTGCTGCTGCTAAAATTAGCCCTTGGGGATGGGGCGGGAGAGAACTTTAAAATTTCAACTGGGAACACCCATTTTTTATTGGAGAATCATATTCTACATACAAATCTACGTAAATTTTGTCTTAAACATTTGTTTTGATTCTTGGTAGTTGGCACTGTAATTCAAGAAGATCGCCGTTCTCATTTTTGGGTGGGAAATGGTTACGGATAAATAAAAAATACTTATTTAGTTAGTGAATTTTGACTAACTTAAATATTTGGGTTAACATTTGTAAAAGTCTAATTCCACTCTCTCAAACCTTTGGGTCAGCATTTGTAAAACTAATTCGTCTATCTCATACCTATCCCCCCCCCCCCCCCCCCATGGGGAGAGAGGAAGGGTTTTAGTTTTAGAGAATCAAAATTTACGAAGTAAGTAAGTATTATTTATTTATCGTAACCATTTTCCACACAAAAATGAGAACATGGATTTTCTTGAATTACAGCGCCAACTACCAAGAATCAAAACAAATGTTTAAGACAAAATTTACGTAGTTTTTTTTGCATAGAATGTGATTCTGCAATAAAAAAGGGGGGTTCCCAGTTCAAATTTTAAAGTTTCCTCCTGCCCCACCTCCAAGGGGCTGGGATAGAAGGCTAATTATAGCACCAGCACCAGCAGATGTACCCTTGTGAAAATAGTCAACTTTGGAATCTACACATTTTTTCGTGTGAAACTTATTTTTCAAGTTATTCTGGTTTGTCAACTTAAAACTTACATCCTGTATATGTATATCAGTGCGGTTGGAATATTTCATGTTTCTGGCTTCCAAAGATCCTCTGGCCATCAGCCAGCGCCTTATACCAGTGAAATGAACCTGATGATGACGCACAGGAGGCCGTGAAGAAAGAAACAATCTTCACAGACAGCAGAAGTTTTTATATTGTGGTATATAAACCTCTGATGGCTGTCGCGAATGAGTCTTTTTTTGCGGCCTCTGTTGCAGCCACTTCTTGTTCACTTCCCCATTATAAGATGCTGGCTGATGAACAGAGCTTTTTTGGAAACCAGAAACATTGTAGGGAAGCAGTCTACTCACGCCTTATAAAATTCTCATCAGTCTTTCCATTGTGTGCCAGCCTAGTCCGCTGTAACTAGCTCTGACGTCATAAATGTTGCACAATACTTTAAAAATCAAGTAAATAACCTGAAACGGTTGTAGCATGTCAGAAGTAATACTAAATCAATATGTGTTGAATATCAGTTCAATAACTTTAACCATTTTCGAAATTTGGACTTTTTCTGTAAAAATCATTGGCGCAACAGAAAAGAGCTAGAAACTTAAAATTTTTTATTTAGATTCCTTTTTCATAATAATTTAGTAGAAACAATATTCTGGATCTCACAAATTAAGATTTTAGTTGAAATTCATAATTTTCTGGTTTTTGTCTTAGAAATTAAGGAAGCAAGATAGATTAAGTAGGCGAATAAATAAGGCTAGGATGTTTAAATTTAAGTAGAAGGGAGATACGCTATAATCATAAAGATGTGAGAAGTTTCAACTGAATAACTATAAAACTATAGCGATAGCCTATCTCCAAATGGCAAGTTAAGAGCTCGTCTACTGCGTGTAGTGTAATTAAATTAATTCTCTCGCCCAAAATATTTGACTTAGCCACGTCAGACTTTTATTATGATTACTTACCTGTGTGCTGATTGCACATTTAAATTGTGAGCTTCATCAGCCATCAGCAAAGAAGCGATGATTTATTCAATAACTTAAAGTAGTGCATTACTAGCCCAGCGGCTAGTCGGGAGAGCCGATTTGATCAGGCGTTCCCTTAGCCGTCCACACCGCGGTTTTATATATAAGAACGCTGCATGAGAGGAAGGCCCCAGATCTCTCCAGACGTCGTTTAGCGCACCATCTGTGCCGGAAGTCGCGTAACCATGAAATCGTTTTCGAGTGATGTGTTAATTCTGGGATAACTTTCATGATCTATCTTCAATTTGCGTATGTCGTATTTTCACGTGCCGTCGCGGGACAGACATTCTACCATTATTTAGCGTGGCGTTTGATGAACATTATCATCAAATTATGGCGAGCATTCTCTGAAACATTTAATTTGAATAGTTATAGTTGCATCAGCGCATTAGACTCTGAACTGCTCTGGTAGTTGGATTGTGTGGATTGTTTTTTGGTCTGTGGCTTTCAGAATATAGTGAACATTTTAGACAGAATCGTTTTTGATTATGAATCCCAGACAATCTCCTAATTCCTCAGAGCTATAAGCTGTAGCTGTAAATGTGTTTCTCAGATGAAGTGGGCACTAGGAATTCTAATTACAGGCTTCACGTTTTGCTAATCACTTTCTGGTTGCCAATATTGTAGTTAGAGAGCCAGTGTTGAGAACGGCAAACCACAGCATAAATAATAGGAACATTTAATAACAATAATTCCCCCGCCGCCCCACATATGGTGAATCGGCCGGAAAATGCATCTTTTCTACATTACATTCATCATTTAAAGAACTACAATAAAATCCACCTGATTCTATCTATCGCTTGTGCCTTGTGCAGGGTTGGCCATGGTTAAACGGATTTGCATTGTTAATGGTAAGCGGTAGCTGGACGCCCTTCCTGCTGCCACCCCGTACCACCTGGGATGGAATCAGTGTACCCCAACTGTCCGTGTCTAGTGAAAATCGTGAAATAGTGCGAATGTGTTTTCAGATGTCCGTGACACGTGTAACTGAGGCGGAACGTGGGGACCAGCCCGGTATTCACCTAGCGATATGTGGAAAACCGCGTAAAAGCCACATCCAGGCTGGCCAGCACACCGGCCCTCGTCGTTAATCCTCCGGGCGGATTCGATCTGGGGCCGGCGCGCTTACCCGAGTCCAGGAAGCAGCGCATTAGCGCACTCGGCTATCCTGGCGGGTTTCAGCAAAACTGATTCAGAGAAGAAAATTTTCCGCTTGTTCCCCTTTATCTATCGCTCGATAACTTTTAATTTTGCATAGACCCGTTTTCATTTCTGTAATACTTGATACAGAAGCCTGTGTAACTGGACTGCTGCAGGGTTAAGCTCCTTGCTGTCGGTGGCGCCCGCGACGCCCGACAGTGGAATGCAAGCCCGCGAGCGGCAGCAGCAGCACCTGGCAGCGGACGGCGGCCTGCGCATGCGCACGGGCCGCTGCGGCGCAGTCCACCTGCGTCACTGCTAGCGTGTCGGCCGTAATTACGGCACGTGCGAAGCGCCGTCCAGCCACTGCGGCCCCTGTCCTCTGCCTCTGCCGTGGACACAGTGCTAGTAGCTAGCTGTCCGCGCTAATGACGATCCTAAACGACGTACTCCCCTCCCCAGCGGCATCTTACCGGGTTACCCTTCATTTTTGCGACTGGATTTAAGATGGGATGGAAACGACACCGTCGATGTATTCTAATAATAACCATCACAGTTGATAACACGAACAATTTTACGGTAACTTCAACACCGATCAATGATGTGACAGCATGTTTCCCCAATTTTAGTTAATAGCTAAACCGCCCTTTCTCTACTTTCCGAGTATCATCGCGAATCTGGATAGACGACTGTGCAGTACGTCCATTCAGTGTTAATTCTCGAACACATAAATCATCAAATTGTATACCAGACAGCACTCCACATATTTCTAACACCTAGAGCATAGTGCTTAATTTACGATCTATCTCTCTGTGTGTGGGAGTCACAGAGCATTCTCACTGTCCTAGGGTAAAATTAGAGAGTGAAAGACCTTCCTCACACTGACATTGACCAATCCGTGTTGCAGCAATGTTACCGAATTGATCTGCAACCGTTCAGAAGAAAACCGCTACACTCGACGTCTCGTGAATGAATGAAGCTTTCTGAGTCCTCACCCAGCCAAGTGCATGAGATTTCTCAAGATGCGCCCATGCCGAGGAGCTTAGCACTCCTTATAGAAGTATAGTAACAGTTTTCAAAGTGTCGTGACATAGTAGCAGACGGTTAAGAAGAACAATAAACGAATGATTTTTATGCGCGGTGGAGCTTCAGACGGATGGAGTTCGACGCATTTTTACTTAAATCAACCAAGCTATCAACTC
The DNA here is from genome assembly GCF_023864345.2 of Schistocerca serialis cubense. Taxonomy (NCBI): domain Eukaryota; kingdom Metazoa; phylum Arthropoda; class Insecta; order Orthoptera; family Acrididae; genus Schistocerca; species Schistocerca serialis. Next base: position 1,157,378,155 of record NC_064638.1, on the reverse strand, counting down.
TAAAGTATTATTCTAGAGTCTCGGATCGGTATCTGGAAGGTATCGGTAAGATAGAACATAAACACACGCACTCCTAAGGCTATAATTGGCCGGCCGGTGTGGGCGAGCGGTTCTAGGCGCTTCAGTCTGAAACCGCGCTGCTGCTACGGTTGCAGGTTCGAATCCTGCCTTGGTTATGGATGTATGTGATGTCCTTAGATTAGTTAGGTTTAAGTGGTTCTAAGTCTAGGGGATTGATAACCTCAGATGTTAAGTCCCATAGTGCTTAGAGCCATTTTGAACTTAAAACGGGCTATAATGTTAGATCGCCTGCGTTTCCAAACTATCACTCGTATGGAATGTAGCGCTGTTAATATTCCAATGTAAGAAATATATTTCAGGCTGTAATGGAACTGAAATGATCGTAGACTGCCAGTAATTTGGAGTCCCGCGAGTTGAAAGCGAGTGCGCTGGCGGGAGACGGCCAGAGCGCGCATCCTGATGCCATCTCTTGGCGAAACCTGGAATTAGTGCGAGCTGAGGCCAGCGAGAACAAGCGAAAAGGCATAGCCACACTATCTGTCAGCCAACGCACTAAGCTCTCAGACTTAAATGTATTCTTTTTGTTGTTAATTGTGTTATTACTGTATAATTTAATGTTGTTAAGCGCTAGTTGGTGAATCATTACGACTGGTATTAACTCCACGGTAATAGACATAATTTGCTTAAACACTAAATGATTTTGATAAATTTGTGGAAGGGGAACCCCCTCCCACTCTTGGGGAGACGAGCGACGCTCGTGGTAGCTGGAGGCACGGGGACTAAACAAAGAGGGTAGTTTGGGTAGTTTTGACGTGATCGGAACGGTGTAAGTGTGCTCATGCAAAAGTGGTTGTGCTGCAGTGAAGAGGTGAATATCGCCACTGTTTGTGGAATAAAACGCGACGAATGTTTATCAAAGTCGTCTCTACGCTACTGGAGCGCGTTGCAAGAGTTCCTGCACCCAAATTTTATGGCGAACGTGCAGTGGCTTATACGAGTGTAATGGTTCGTAGTTCCAGCCACCATTGAGAGTATGAGGCGTGAAGAGTTGCGTTTTCCATATACCTCTCACCACCAGCACCTACGTGTCTACCCAAGGCAAGACGGTTTATAGTTGTTTAGTTCTAACTTTATAGAACTGTAAAAGGAGAATACCAGTCGCGTTTTTATGCAAGTACAGAGGACAGTACACAGTTATGAGTAAAAATACGACGCATGTTGTTCATGGCAAAGTGTAGTAACCCCAACTTAGTATAGTGAAATCAGACTGAAGCCACCGTCGCCTCTTTCATTGACAATTTCTTTTATTGTAGAAAACTTTAGTGTATGAGAATGTTGAAAAGAACAACGGTCACCCAAGAATTTGGTAGTCGCCATTTTATAGTTAACTTAAATTTTTCTGAGTAACTTTTCAAGCAGCGTTTCTTAAATAATTCTATATTAACTGTTCCAAGAGGAATATACAAAATCGTTACATAAAGTTGAAAGATAGAATTTTGCTAAGCCAAGCTATGTAAATTTCCATGGTAGTAATTATCAAGTCAACATGCAGAAATTGAGAGAGTATTTGCTTTGTTGATTCATCTTGATTGATCAGTAATAGAAATATTCAAATTTATGTTTAAATTTAACTCAAGCCATTTCACTTTGAAATGAGCACAAAACTGACTTATTCTTTTGCTCCTTCAGAGCTGGCAACCGTAGTTATAAGTATTTTCAGGAGGAATCGACGGTACGTCTGCTACTCTCGTCGTGCTGGAAGTATTACCCACTGCTGCTAGCATTGATGATTGGATACTTAAGCTCACTACAAAGTTAAGTGGGTCAGGTAGGCAGTGTTACTGTGGGAACTGTAGGTCGCTGTAGGCCATGGATTGAACCCATTCAATCATCACAGCTCTTTGGCTCATAGTCTGGTTAGAAGTGTGCTTTAATCCTTAGATAAATACTGGCGAGTAACGGTCGAAAAGTACACGAAGTGAATTTAATAGCTTAGCTATGTCCATGCGGCACATAGTAAATGTTGCGCAATGGCGAGGGTAGTAGCAGAGTAAAAGTGAACTGAGAGTGTGGTAGCTGTGCTGTATTCAATTATTAACAACTTGAAGTCATTACTACCTCTTACCATTAGGACCGTGCTAATTACTGTTAATACACGTAGCAGTAAGCGCAAAAGCGTGATAGCTACAAGTCCGTATTTGTGGTATATATATGGAATTAGGAAGCGGGTCATTCTGTGAGTGAAAGGGGCAAAACAACCGAGTCGGTTGAAAATATACCTGTTTTTCTGACAGAGGGATTCGGTGGTTCGGTCGCAGAGTGCATAACATACATCCTTCTTTGCGGTTTCTCCACGATAAACTATGTTCTCGAACTGTAAAATGAAGAAAACTGCAAAACTAATTTTGTAGAGTCCCTCTCATGTTGGGCAACTTCATGTGATTGTTCCGTACTCTGTATTCTCTCATTATGATGGGTACCTTTCCGTTTAAATGGAATGTAGCCTTGTCACTAGATGATTAAGCGTGGAAGAAAACTGTCAGCCTCCTTCTAGCCAAGAACGTTGCCACACATTGTTGTTTGTCACCCTTCGCGAAGAGCTTGGTGTAGCTGAATTTTGTATAGTTTCATGTGTAAACGTCGACGCAACACACGACAGACAGATATCGGGGGCATGTTAAGCTGCCGAGCTGCACGGCGAACAGATTTCTGCAGATGCGTTCGACGTCTGTGTCAGACAATTGAGGATGGCCGAGCGATTTGACTTTAGACAAACAACCTGTTTCTCAGAATTGTTCATGCCATTGTCTAATGCCCTGTGCTGTCGGAGGATTCACACCATACCTAGCACGAAAGTCACGCTGAATAGTTATTACATCTGACCTACACTGCGCAAAACGTAGAACACAAACCGCTTTCTTTTGTCCCAACACCATTTTTACTAGAGCTGAAGTGGGCGCACACTGCTGCTATCTAGTGGGAACCATGTAAAGCTGGAGGGTTTGCTCTTTCCAGCAGTACATAGTTCACACACTTATCTCAAACAACATAATAGTTGTGATTTTTTAAAATCGGATGATTCTTTTTGATAGGCCCTATAAATTATATTAATTGCAAAATTTGCTGCTTCATCAGCAACTGGAGCTCAAGGTGCAGACAGTAATGCTACATCTATTAATAATGCGAAAAGACCTCACAAGCAGCTAGCCGGGATGCAAAGACAGTCGTGTAATCGAGGCAATTGCACATCAGGAAGGGAAAGGGCTTTATCTGGGTCGATACATAAAAGATGGATTTGATTTGTGTCTAACAACTACAAAGAATAAAAAAGTTTTCCTGAGACACTCCTTCAACAAGAGTACTTGCCAATGTGCTTACCTAAATCACTACTCTAACAAACTTGGAGTTTCCTCATTTCAGAGAGTTTATGAGTGTTACTTTACCCGAAAGACCTAAACACTCTTAGAGTGCAGTTGTTAATCTCCAGAAAGAAGGTGAACCTATATCACACTGGGTATTTTACAAAAAGAAGGGTAATGTTTTAGAGTGAATTTCTCACTTTGCAGCAGAGTGTGTGCAGAGGAGTTTAGAAGGTAGGAGATGAGGTACTGGCGGTAGTAACCCTGTGTGGATGGGTCGTGAGTCACACTTGAGTAGGTCACTCGGTGGAGTGTGTGTCTGTGAAGGGCAGAGGTCCCCAGTTCGAGCCATGGTCAAGCATACAGTTTTAATGTGCCAGGACGTTTCAAAGGGTAATATTGTTTATTATTTTGATAGCTTTGGCAATTTACCATCTCATTGAGAAATAGTAACATATTTAAAAACTGGGCCATAAAATAATGTGCAGTCTGCTAATAGTCAAAGACGTGGTCACATGCATCTGAAGTTTCTGAACTTGAGATAAATTGTATGATCTGTATCTAACAATGAGCACTGAACATAGTGTTACATCCCAGGATTGTATGCCCAGCAGACACGAAAAGTTCGTCCAAATTCTGTCTTGGCAGATCCTGAAAGGCGAACCGCCTGTGTTAATGACCAACAATTGAAACTGCAAATCAGTTTTCATCTAACTCTTTTGGTGATGTCATATTCACTGCAATGTAATTATAGATTTTAAAATGGCTGGTAATATACATTCAGTTTAAGGTTTTGTGTGAAATTTAATTAGCAAAGTCATTGTGAAGATGGCAAAACATCCAGTTAATAATCAGCCTTGTGTGTTGACAGTAAAATTTCCGGACAATCATTTCACAATGGTGGATCTACACACACATTATATGGGTTCTGGCTTGCTTTGCATCTCAGTGTAAGACCGTGGAAACTGGAAACTCACCCATTTACATGCCAGGATTCCCTTCAGAATTAACTGCTGAAATCAGAGACCAGGAGCGAAATCTTGGCTATTTTAATAGCTGAGAAATGGCTGCTCGTTTCCACCTAAGAAAAACTAGGTACAATGGGTATTGTGTACAACCAATATTTCGACATATGCAAAGACACTAGAAATTTTTATATTAAAAATAGAAAGGATAACACGAACAAAAGGTAAAACACAGCCGAGAAAAGAAAAATATTTTGACTTATCACAATCGACAGATATAGCCATTATTCAGACGCAGCGTTCTGCAAATACTGTTGTCATGAGCGATAAGCAGTTAAAAAAGGGAAACAAGAAAAACATATTGACTGTAAGAGAAAAAATATTATTAACATCTCTGTTACTCATCTTGAGTAGCATAAAACTGAGAAGCTTTATGTCTGAGTTGTTACTTTGTCACAACAATACATTCTAGCTTTCTATTCTTAAATACTGTAATTCAGGTGCAGTGTGTGCTTGCATAGTGCAGCAATCAGTGATGGAAACTACAAGTATGTGCGTTGCACATGAGCTGGTCACAGAGCCGTTTTGTTGGAAGGAGGAAAAATGTGTTTTTAGATTTCTTGTAAACTTTCTGATAATGCCGATACCTCGGAAGAGCTGACTGACTAGAGGTACAGACATACACGGATACATACTGGTAATCACAGACCCTGAAGACCATGTGCCGACCTTACATGTTCCTTCACAGATGGCGATCTTGTGTGCTATCGACCTATTCTCATGGACACCCGGCTACTGAAGGTGCTTCTGCATTTCATCCTCACATCGCTTCCTTGATCTTCCAATTAGATGAGTTCCATCAGGATTTCCCAGAAGCACAGCTTTAGCCCGGCACTTGGCTGGCCTCCTGTCAATGTAACCTGCCCGCCTTGTTCTCTGCGGTTTTATTTTCTGCACGATTTCCAGTTGTTTAATCATGTATTACAATTTATTGTTCTTCCAACGTCTGCATGTGCTCGCTTCACAGATTAGTCCAGAGATATTTCTCATGGTTCTCTTCATTTTTTTTTTGTTATGTTAACGTTTCTGTCTCATATAGCAATACCTGTACAGTCACAGCATTACAGACTTTAAGTTTGGTCTTAACGGACAGAATTTTTGATGACTTTATCTACTTTATACTGGAATAAATTTTAGACCAATTGATAATTCATTGATTACTTTCTTGTTTTAGGTTATGACAGCTGTTGAATGAGGTGCTAAGATATTTAAAATTTTCAACTCTGGTTGGATTCCATATTCCAACCTGCAGTGGGGTCTTATTAGGAGGAACTCTGAATTTTTCTATCATTTCAGTCTTCTACATATCAATCCTCAGTCCAATCTTACTGGCATTCTTTGCTGAAGCATCTACAGTTTCTGCCATCTCTTCCTCTGGCTCTGCTTTGGCTGCACAGCTGTGTACAGCTGTGTTCTTCCATTTAGCTTCATCCCTTTACCTTCTCTTTTCATTCTCCAAATTATTTTCTCCAGGACAAAATTAAAAGCAATTGTGAAACAACACAACGTCGTCTCATACCTGTTCTGATGTTGAATTCCCTGCATAGCTTCCCCTGGTATTACACCTTGGTTTATGTTTAAAATCTTCACTAAACTCCTTTTTTCTGATCATTTTTACATGCAGCCCATAAACCAAAGGAAATTCATGACTTCAGTGCCCTGCACACAGAAAAGACAGGCTTCAGATTTAATATGCCTGAAGAATAAGAAACTTTCAAATACCTTTCTTTTAAAGGCAGATTCATGCTGAATGAACAGCTGCAGTTACGTAATAAAAATTTCTTTAATGGTGTAAAGCCCTTACTAAGAAACACCTAAAGTTGACTCTTCATTCTTCTCACAGTAGATTCTAATATATCGTCTTTTCTCTCCTTGTGACAACTTTGGCCTGTGAGACTCTTAATCTGATGCCACCTCTAGTGCCTGTTTCTTCTTACAGCCTTTAGCGACATACAGTGTAGCTAAACTTTTTATTGACAAATACCACTATTCACCTACATCTACATCTAGGTGATTACACTGCTATTCACAGTTAAGTGTCTGGCAGAGGGTTCAATGAATCACCTTCAAGCTGTCTCTATCGTTCCATTCTCTAAAGGCGCACGGGAAAAACGAGCACTCAAATTTTTCGGTGCGGGCCTTGATATCTCTTATTGTATCGTCATGATCATTTCTCCCTATGTAGATAGGTGCCAACAGAATGTTTTCGCAATCGGAGGAGAAAACTGGTGATTGAAATTTTATGAGAAGATCCCGTCGCAACGAAAAACGCCTTTATTTTAATGATTGCCACACCAATTCACGTATCATATCTGTGGCACTATCTCCCGTATTTCGCGATAATACAAAACGAGCCGCCCTTCTCTGAACTTTTTCGATGCCATCCGTCAATTCCACCTGATGTGGATCCCATACCGCACAGCAATACTCCAGAATAGGCCGGACAAGTCTGTTGTAAGCAGTCTCTTTAGGAGATCTGTTGCACCTTCTAAGTGTTCTGCCAATGAATCACAGTCTTTGATTTGCTCTACCCACAATTTTATCTATGTGATCGTTCCAATTTAGGTTATTTGTAATTGTAATTCCTAAGTATTTAGTTGAATTTACAGCCTTCAGATTTGTGTGACTTACCGCGTAATCGAAATTTAGCTGATTTCTTATAGTACTCATGTGAATAACTTCACACTTTTCTTTATTCAGGGTTAATTGCCACTTTTCGCACCATACAGATATCTTATCTAAATCATTTTGCAAGTCATTTTGATCATCTGATGACTTTACAAGATGGTAAATGACAGAATCATCTGCAAATAATCTAAGAGGGCTACTCAGATTGTCTCCTATGTCGTTAATATAGATCAGGAACAATAGAGGGCCTACAACACTTCCTTGGAGAACGCCAGATATTACTTGTTTCAAGCGATGACTTTCTGTCCATTACTATGAACTGTGACCCTTCTGACAGGAAATCACGAATCCAGTTGCACAACAGAGGCGATATTCCATGGGCATGCAGTTTCGTTAGAAGACGCTTGCGAGGAACGGTGTCGAAAGCCTTCTGGAAATCTAAAAATATGGAATCAATTTTATGGCCCCTGTCGATAGTACTCATTACTTCATGAGTATAAAGAGACAGTTGTGTTTCAAAAGGACGATGTTTCCTGAATCTGTGCTGACTATGTGAATAAATCGTTTTCTTCGAGGTACCTGATAACGTTAGAATACGATATACACTCCTGGAAATGGAAAAAAGAACACATTGACACCGGTGTGTCAGACCCACCATACTTGCTCCGGACACTGCGAGAGGGCTGTACAAGTAATGATCACACGCACGGCACAGCGGACACACCAGGAACCGCGGTGTTGGCCGTCGAATGCCGCTAGCTGCGCAGCATTTGTGCACCGCTGCCGTCAGTGTCAGCCAGTTTGCCGTGGCATACGGAGCTCCATCGAAGTCTTTAACACTGGTAGCATGCCGCGACAGCGTGGACGTGAACCGTATGTGCAGTTGACGGACTTTGAGCGAGGGCGTATAGTGGGCATGCGGGAGGCCGGGTGGACGTACCGCCGAATTGCTCAACACGTGGGGCGTGAGGTCTCCACAGTACATCGATGTTGTCGCCAGTGGTCGGCGGAAGGTGCACGTGCCCGTCGACCTGGGAACGGTCCGCAGCGACGCACGGATGCACGCCAAGACCGTAGGATCCTACGCAGTGCCGTATGGGGACCGCACCGCCACTTCCCAGCAAATTAGGGACACTGTTGCTCCTGGGGTATCGGCGAGGACCATTCGCAACCGTCTCCATGAAGCTGGGCTACGGTCCCGCACACCGTTAGGCCGTCTTCCGCTCACGCCCCAACATTGTGCAGCCCGCCTCCAGTGGTGTCACGACAGGCGTGAATGGAGGGACGAATGGAGACGTGTCGTCTTCAGCGATGAGAGTCGCTTCTGCCTTGGTGCCAATGATGGTCGTATGCGTGTTTGGCGCCGTGCAGGTGAGCGCCACAATCAGGACGGCATACGACCGAGGCACACAGGGCCAACACCCGGCATCATGGTGTGGGGAGCGATCTCCTACACTGGCCGTACACCACTGGTGATCGTCGAGGGGACACTGAATAGTGCACGGTACATCCAAACCGTCATCGAACCCATCGTTCTACCATTCCTAGACCGGCAAGGGAACTTGCTGTTCCAACAGGACAATGCACGTCCGCATGTATCCCGTGCCACCCAACGTGCTCTAGAAGGTGTAAGTCAACTACCCTGACCAGCAAGATCTCCGGATCTGTCCCCCATTGAGCATGTTTGGGACTGGATGAAGCGTCGTCTCACGCGGTCTGCACGTCCAGCACGAACGCTGGTCCAACTGAGGTGCCAGGTGGAAATGGCATGGCAAGCCGTTCCACAGGACTACATCCAGCATCTCTACGATCGTCTCCATGGGAGAATAGCAGCCTGCATTGCTGCGAAAGGTGGATATACACTGTACTAGTGCCGACATTGTGCATGCTCTGTTGCCTGTGTCTATGTGCCTGTGGTTCTGTCAGTGTGATCATGTGATGTATCTGACCCCAGGAGTGTGTCAATAAAGTTTCCCCTTCCTGGGACAATGAATTCACGGTGTTCTTATTTCAATTTCCAGGAGTGTATGTTCCAAAACCCTACTGCAAATCGACGTTAGTGATATGGACCTGTAATTCAGCGGATTACTCCTATTTCCGTTTTGGGGGATTGGTGTGATTTGAGCAAGTTTCCAGTGTTTAGGTATGAAACTTTCTGTGAGCGAGTGGTTGTATATAATTGCTAAATATGGAGCTATCGCATCAGCATACTCTGAAAGGAACCTGACTGGTATACAATCTGGTATACAATCTGGTATTAAATGATTTAAGCTGCTTTGCTACACCGAGGACATCTACTTCTATGTTTTTCATCTTCACAGTTCTTCTTGATTGGAATTCAGGAATATTTACTTTGTCTTCTTTGGTGAAGTGTTAACATACCACTGCAATGCCTCGTCTCCTTAGACGGTATGTTCCTGTGTGCCGGTCATTGAATGCAATTGACATTGACCTTACTGTGCAATTTAATAAGCAGCAGCTTATTGGTGGGCTTAGTGTTTTTCGTGGACTTAAAATGCAGTTCAGGTGTGATGTATGAGCAGTGTTTGGAGGCAGTACATGACTGAACTTGGCTGTTGTGTGGGGCAGTCATGCAGACTCCAGTGGCCTACAAGCTTTTCCTAATGCAAACATTTTGGCTTTTAAGACTTGGAGTATAACAGACAGCACAGGACTACTAGCAAAGATTCCCTATGGTATCTTGGTTCCAGACAAACTGTTTAACATCTCGACTAGAAGAATGAAGCTGCTTAATTTGACGAGGTTTTGTTTATTTGGGCCAAAGTAGGCAATGATAATTGTAAGATTAGGATTGTAGATGGCTGTATGTTGTATTACAGACAATAAATGTTTACTTTCTTATCTCTTGTTTTATTTAAATGACCTTCAACCCAAAAAATGCTACACATTTATCTTGCCAAAAGCCGAGAAGCGATTCTTCTTGGTTTGTAGCTCTCAGGGGCACTCTGGGATGTACATATTGTTGGAGTCACTGGGACCTTGAGGATATTGTTGGAAATGTGCTTGTTTCCTTCTTTATTTGTCACACCTATAAGGCGGTTAGTGGACTTACACTACTGGCCATAAAAATTGCTACACGAAGAAGAAATGCAGATCATAAACGGGTATTCATTGGACAAATATATTATACTAGAATTGACATGTGATTACATTTTCACGCAAATTTTGGTGCATAGATCCAGAGAAATCAGTACCCAGAACAACCATCTCTGGCCGTAATAACGGCCTTGATATGCCTGGGCATTGAGTCAAACAGAGCTTGAATGGCGTGTACAGGTACAGCTGCCCATGCAGCTTCAACACGATACCACAGTTCATCAAGAGTAGTGACTGGCGTATTGTGACGAGCCAGTTGCTCAGCCACCATTGACCAGATGTTTTCAATCGGTGAGAGATCTGGAGAATGTGCTGGCCAGGGCAGCAGTCGAACATTTTCTGTATCCAGAAAGGCCCGTACAGGACCGCAACATGCGGTCATGCATTATCCTACTGAAATGTAGGGTTTCGCAGGGATCGAATGAAGGATAGAGCCACAGGTCGTAACACATCTGAAATGTAACGTCCACTGTTCAAAGTGCCGTCAATGCGAGCAAGAGGTGACCGAGACATGTAACCAATGGCACTCCATACCATCACACCAGGTGATACACCAGTATGGCGATGGCGAATACATGCTTCCAATGTGTGTTCACAAGATGTCACCAAACACAGATGCAACCATCATGGTGCTGTAAACAGAACCTGGGTTCATCTGAAAAAATGACGTTTTGCCATTCGTACAGCCAGGTTCGTCGTTGAGTATACCATCGCAGGCACTCCTGTCTGAGATGCATCGTCAAGGGTAACTGCAGCCATGGTCTCCGAGCTGATAGTCCATGCTGCTGGAAACTTCGTCAAACTGTTTGTGCAAATGGTTGTTGCCTTGCAAACGTCCCCATCTGTTGACCAAGGGATCGAGACGTGGCTGCACGATCCGTTACAACCATGCAGATAAGATGCTTGTGTTCTCTACTGCTAGTGATACGAGGCCGTTGGGATCCAGTACGGCGTTCCATATTACCCTCCTGAACCCACAGATTTCATATCCTGCTAACAGTCATTGGATCTCGACCAACATGAGCAGCAATGTCGCTATTCGATAAACCGCAATTGCGATAGGCTACAATCCGACCTTTATCAAAGTCGGAAACGTGATGGTACGCATTTCTCCTCCTTACACAAGGCATCACAACAACATTTCACCTGGCAACGCTGGTCAACTTCTGTTTGTGTATGAGAAATCGGTTGGAAACTTTCCTCATGTTAGCACGTTGTAGGTGGATGCTCTGAAAAGCTAATCATTTGCATATCGCAGCATCTTCTTCCTGTCGGTTAAATTTCGCGTCTGTAGCATGTCATCTTCGTGGTATAGCAATTATAATGGCCAGTAGTGCAGGTTGAGCGCTGAACGCGGCGCTCTATGCTACGTCTAATACCTGTAATTTTGGGGTGATTTTAAATGTAATGTTAAGAAGTTATTTTACATGACGAGAACATTTTGCTTATAGATCTTTATTCATTTATCACTACATGTGAGTATAGTCACCTCATAAATTTGTTTGGTATAGTAACAATCTATTCTTAGCTTTCCTCTAAGTGAATGGTTTTGTAATCTTTATAGATAATTGTTTTTGGTTTTTTTAATGAAGACACCCACAGTTGGTGCCGAAAACAAGTCATGGCTGGTTGCATTATACGAATCATACACCTTCACTAACTTAATTAACTTCCTGGGTATGCCAGGCACATTCAGAATGTTGTGCGTACATAATCCGTGTATACTATCATACACCTTTAAGAAATCTACGAATGTTGGCAGGAACTGATGGTTGAATTTGCAGTACTTCACTCAGATTTGTCACACGATGAAAATTTGATTCATGGCTTATCTTTCTCGCCAAAATCGTGCATGGTGCTCTCCAACAATATCTTCAGCAAAATGCGTCAGCTTTTCAAGAATTGTTAATGATAACACTTTTTATGGTATGCTCAGTAGAGAAGTACCTCTATAATATTACTACAGTTCCTTTTATTGTCCTTTTTGTGGAGTGGGGTAAGGTGAAGGTAAGTCGATATAAATAAGTTACATGTACAAACAAATCTGCTTAAGAGTTAAATTTCATAAAGATTTTCTTCAGATATTGTAAAGTGAAAAAAGTTTGTTTCTTGGATTATACGAGTAAGTTTGTGATGAAACATGTACGTACATGCAGAAACAAGTGTGACGGTTGAAGCTAGAGAAAACAAGACTCATTAATGAAATTAGAGACATTTGTGAATGGTTTAATAAAAGAGAGAACATAAAATTATGTCTGATTATGTAAATAAAACATGGAGTTTTCCAGTATGTTGTATTAAATGTGCCATAACTTTCTTTTTTCGTATACCACTAAACTTGTAAGTTTGAGTTACTTATCTTGCTAAGAGGATATTGTGTTAAATGTAAGTGCTTTTTATCGTACAGCTCCACTGAATGCATGTGTAAATAAGTGCATAGAACTTTTGTTTAATTACCTTGTTTAATGCAGTTCAGCTTTTTCATTCTTATTTTACTTTAATAAGTATAGACTTGTAATTATTTCGACATTAATATAATTAGAGAAAACAATTTCACAAAATTGGCAAACATTGTGACAAAAGTTTTTCTGTTTGTGCATAATACAAAACTCATACAACTGGAAAAATTTGTAACAAAGTTATAACTGTGTGACATAAAGAAACACCAGATAAATCCATCTTTGTAACAGATCAATTTAACATTATTACTCCTGTCTTAGAATTCATGCCACAATATTGTCTTGAGTTGGGGGATAACTCGGAGACAATTGATATTCCACATGCTAAATAGTTCAACGAAAATAAAAACTTTATTACTATCAAAATTAAAGGGTAAAGCTTATGAAAGTCCATATATGTGGGAATTAAGTGTTGTAGTACATTCTTGTATATGATTATCTTACAACAAGTTCTAAAATGCCACAAAGTTGCCCGGTTTTGCAGTATCACATGTATAACTCTTTTGGCCAACAACCTTTGCTCAGAATGTTTCTATATAAGTAGTTACACAAAATGAAAACACTTACCTCCTATCTTATCGGAGTCAACTGTACGTTATAGGACGGTTTATTGACACAACAAGACAGAAAAAGGCCAGAAACATTCATTTCACTAAAAGATGTGCAGTTTAGCTTTCAGAAATTCATACCATCTCAACAACCAAGTTATCGACAGGTACTACACAATTAATGAAACGAAACACACATTTTTCACAATGTGAAGCCAAAACATAACCGAGTGCTGGCTGGAGAGAATCTGAAAGAACAAATTAGTGACAATGGACATTTCAGTTTCTATATTTCGCTGTGGATGATATTGGGTCTGCAGAGGGTTACCACAAGACTATTTTAAATGAGCGCCATCAACTGGTGCTGATCTGTAGTAGGCAGGATGTTAATGATATTATGTCAGATAATGCAGATGCCAATTCAAAGACTGTGTTGCAGTGCCACACGTTCAAGTGTCTGCAATGCAGCAAATTTCCTTGTGTAACATATTAAAAAATGACATGGGCCTAAGTTTGACTTTTCGACTTTGGGGTCTAAATTAAAATTTTGCACCAGATATCAGTTTGTGAACACACCAAATTAAATTTAATACAGCTCTTAAGAAAGCTCATTACATAATATTATCCTTTCAATCGAACAGAAAATCTATTTCTCTCCATTTGGCTCTATTTGATATGATAAATGTATAAGATTTGAGCATATATTTAAATTCATCTGAGTTTCCAGACGAGACTTCTACGATAGATCTTTGGCTGAAAAAATACTACTCAGGCATATGCAGTGTACACCAGTTTTCAATCATGTTATTATGAAGAGGAAATCCACCCATCAACTTTATCAAGTTCCAGAAATGTATACTTTTTTTTAATAGCTGTTCTCATCAGAATGGAACACTTACAACATCTGTTGTAGAAGTGAAGATTGAAACAAAAACAGAAACGCATTTCTAAAAAATATGATAGCTTCTTGTCACTCACATCATGAAATGACTCCATCAGCTTAATCAGGTAGCAGACTATACTTAGATATAAAAGAAACATTTTCTAAGATTTATACACAGTTTGTTATTTTTATTTTACAATTACTCTTGAATACAGATGTGACAAAAATGAGCAAGATTATAAAGATTGATGCTATTTCTGACCAAAAGCCAGTGAGAGCATTATTAATGTAAGAATAGTGAATTTATGTCATGAGTTATGAAATTAGAACCCTATTTAAAGCACCAAAGTTCTCATTTCATTACTGTTAAAAGAGAACAGCGACTGTAAAAGGCTTGTGTTTTCACGAAAGTTGCTTTGCCGAGAAGTCTTAAACATTCTGAAACAAATTATACTTGAGGACGCCAAAATGCTACATCTGGAAGTATTTGAATTCAACAATGCTAAAGAAAAGGACAAAGTTGCTGCAGATTGTACTGGCGCTGCTGGTGCATATTTCTTGTCTGAGAGGATCGAATAAAAAAACATGTAAATTACTTTTTATAGTTTATAATAAATTTGGGAAAGAATGTCACAATTTGAATACAATTAAATATTACACTGAGGAGCCACAGAAACTGGTACACCTGGGTAATATCGTGTAGGGTCCCCACAAGCACGCAGCAGCACGTCAACACAACGTGGCATGGACTCGACTAATGTCTGAAATAGTGCTGGAGGGAATCGACACCATGAATCCTCCAGGCCTGTCTGTAAATCCGTAAGAGTACGAGGGGGTGGAGATCTCTTCTGAACAGCACGTTCCAAGGCGTCCCAGATATGCTCAATAATGTTCATGTCTGGGGAGCTCGAAGGCTAGCACAAGTGTTTACACTCAGAGGAGTGTTCCTGTAGCTCCTCTGTAGCAATTCTGGATGCGTGGGGTGTCCCATTGTTCTGCTGAAATTGCCCAAGTCCGTCGGAATGCACAATGCACATGAATGGATGCAGGTGATCAGACAAGATGCTTACGTATGTATCACCTGTCAGAGTGGTCTGTAGACGTATCAGGTGTCCCACATAATTCCAACTGCACATACCACACATGAATACAGAGCCTCCACCAGCTTGAACAGTCCCCTGCTGACATGCAGAGTCCATGGCTTCATGAGGTTGCCTCATACTCGTACACGTCCATCCACTCGATACAATTTGAAACGAGACTCGTCCAACCAGGCAACATGTTTCCAGTAATCAACAGTCCAATGTCGGTTTTGAAGGGGCCAGGCGAGCTGTAAAGCTTTGTGTCGTGCAGTCATCAAGGGCACACGAGTGGGCTTTCGGGTCCGAAAGCCAATATCAGTGATGTTAAGTCGAATGGTTCGCACGCTGACACTGGTTGATGGCCTAGCATTGAAATCTGCGGCAGTTTGTGGAAGGGTTGCAACTCCGTCAGCTTGAATGATTCTCGTCAGTCGTCATTGGTCCCATTCTAGCAGGCTCTTTTTGCGGCCGCAGCGATGTCTGGGGATTTGATGTTTTACCGGATTCCTGATATTCACTGTGCACTCGTGACATGGTCGTACGGGAAAATCGCCACTTCATCACTACCTCTGAGACGCTGTGTTCCATCTCTCGGTCGCCGACTATAACGCCGCGTTGGAACTCACTTAAGTCTTGATAACCTGGCACTGTAGCAGCAGTAACCGATCTAACAACTGCGCCAGAGACTTGTTGTCTTATGTAGGCACCACAGTTCCGTATTCTGCCTATTTACATATCTATACCAGTTTCTTTAGTGCTTCAGTGTATTTTCTTCCAAAACCATTATTACCGTATTTATGTCATATTTGCACACTTTTCAGGGGTTACCTGTAGTTTTTCAGATTGATGACTTCATCTCTCGATACCATCGTTGTTATGATCATTACCAAATGGATGTGGCGTGTGAGATTGATGGTAAACCTCGTATTAAACTGAATTGTGTGGGTTGTGAAAGGGAAATTTCGATGAAAATAAAAGAACAACCTTAATTATTAGGAGATTATACTGTATATTTATTTTTACACAATCTACTGGACATCCATCATCCTGACATTTGAATTCGCGCATCCGCTTCGTGGCTGCAGCACTTGAGGGCGCTGGTCAGCAACTAGCTTCTAGTCTGTCGAGTGAGTCTTCTGTGGCAAACATGAGGCGTGGATTTGTTTGTCAGCCCTGTTACTTGGTGACAGTGCAACCTTCGTTTTCAACGCGGAAGTAACGTTGGCGCTCGGGCATCAACTGAGGTGACAAAACTTACGGGGTACCTCCTAATAACGTGTCGGATATCCATGTGCCCGGCCTTATGCACCACCTCGACGTGGCACGGACTCAACAAGTCGTCAGAAGTCCCGTGCGGAAACGTTGAGCCACGCTGCCTCCATAGCCGTCCGTAACAGCGAAAGTGTTGTCGGTGCAGGGTGTTGTGCACGAACTGACCTCTCGATTACGTACCGTAAATGCTTGATGGGGTCCATGTCGGGTGAACTGGGTGGCCAGATTATTCGCTCGAAATCTCCTGAATCTTCAAACTATTCACAAACAGTCGTGGCATGGTGACATACCACATTGTCATCCATAAAAATTCCATCGTTGTTTGGCAACATGAAGTCCATGAATGGATGACAATGGTCTCCAAGTAAACGAACGCAACCATTTCCTGTCAGATGATCGGTTCCATTCGAAGTAAACACAGCCCACACCATTACAGGGCCATCACCAGCTTGCACAATGTCTCGTTGACAGCTTGGGACCATGGCTTCGTGGGATCTGCGCTGTATTCGAACCCTACCATCACTTCTTACCAATCGAAATTGGAACGCATCTGATCAGGCCACGGTTTTCCAGTTGACTGGGGTCCCACCGATGTGGTCACAAGCCCAGGAGAGGCGGTGCGGGCGACTTCGTGCTTTTAGCAAAGACAATCGCATAAATGGTCTGCTGCCATAGCCCATTAGCCACATTGTTCTAACGGATACGTTCGTTGTACATCTTACATTAATTGCTACAGTTATTTCATGCAGCGTTACTTGTCTGTTAGCACTGACAACTCTATGCAGACGCCACTGCTCTCGGTCGTTAAATGAAGCCTGTCGGCCACAGCGTCGTCTGTAGCGAGAGGTGGTGTCTGAAATTTGGTATTCTCGGCACACTCTTGACACTGTGGGTTTTGGAATATTGAATTAGCTAATGATTTCCAAAATGGAATGCCCCATGCTGTGGCGAAACAAGCGCTGTGTCATCTGAGAGATACAGAGACGAGCGAGTGTACCAGGAGTTATCCCAGTTCCCTGCTGGTAGCGCCACGTCACCACAATGCGTCTGTATGTAGCCTATAAGTATTGTACCACAATTTAAGAATGAAATAAAAAATTAAAGTTGCTTTTCCAAACTCTGTCAACATATGCTTCAGCATATTAATGTTTAAACTGTCAAATCTCAGAGTGATCACTTGCATATCTTCCCCAGATACATCGTTTTAAATAAAATGTAATGAGCGTACGGCATTTTGGGCCGGAAGTCCCCCATTCGGGGAAGTTCGGCCGCCGAGGGCAAGTGCTTATTGCATTCGACCCCACATTGGGTGACTTGTGCGTCGGAGATGGGGATGAAATGATGATGAGGACAACACAACACCCAGTCCCTGAGCGGAGAAAATCTCCTGCCCCAGCCAGGAATCGAACCCGGGCCCCTTGGCGTGGCATTCCGCCGTGCTGACTACTCAGCTAATGGGGACGGACGTTTTAAATAAAAAACAACTGACGTTAAATAACAAAGATATAAAGCCAATAATCGGTCATAATGTGCAAATATATGTCAAAATTAACTGGTACAAGTTGTAAGTAGGCTGTTTAGGTTTTTATGTTGGTAACGTCACGTAGCGCTCTGTATGAAAATTACTGACTGTGGTTTGTGCAGTCTGTGGCTGGTTTGCGTTGCGTTTGCGTTTGCATTGTTGGAATTCGCTATTGTAGTGTTGGGCAGTTGGACGTAAACAGCGCATAGCGTTGCGCAGTTGGAGGTGAGCCACCAGCAGTGGTGGAATGACTTTTGAACATTATTAAGGTAAATACATTGTCTGTTCTCTATCAAAATCTTTCATTTGCTAAGTATGCCTATCAGTAGTTAGTGCCTTCAGTAGTTAGAATCTTTTATTTAGCTGGCAGTAGTGGCGCTCGCTGTATTGCAGTAGTTCGAGTAACGAAGATTTTTGTGAGGTAAGTGATTCATGAAAGGCATAGGTTATTGTTAGTGAGGGCCTTTCTTTTGTAGGGGTTATTGAAAGTCAGATTGCGTTGTGCTAAAAATATTGTGTGTCAGTTTAGTGTTGATCAGAATAAGTAAAGAGCGAAATGTCTGAGTACGTTCAGTTTTGCTCAGCTGTTTGAAAATCAAATAACGTAAGGGGTTTATCAGCACAGTAATTCATAAATTTTTCTAAGGGGACGTTTCAAAGTCTCACGACCAATATATTGGTTGGAATCCACGTTTTTAAGAAAAATTGAAGGTGCCAAATATTAGATTTAGAAAGATGAAATATCATTTGAAGCATCAGTTTGATTTTAGAAACTGAAGTACGTGACCGCATTAAGCCGCCACTAATAGTTCTCGAGTAAAAATTAAATTTAGAACGAAAACGTCCTTATTTGTAGTAGATAGCCAGCCGGGGTGCCCGTGTGGTTATAGGCACTACAGTCTGAAACCGCGAGACCGCTACGGTCGCAGGTTCGGACCCTGCCTCGGGCATGGATGTGTGTGATGTCCTTAGGTTAGTTAGGTTTAAGTAGTTCTAAGTTTTAGTGGACTGATGACCTCAGAAGTTGAGTCCCATAGTGCTCAGAGCCATTTGAACCATTTTGTAGTAGATTAAGTATCTGTTATACTGAAGCTAGAAAGTTCTGTTTACAGCATGTGATCCAACACATTAAATAATGAAGATATAACAAGTTTCAAGACTTTGATGCAAATAACAATCAATACGAGGTCTCTTAAAGTTGTAGTTTAGAGGTCATGTTCTACTGTCAGTTCCGTTATAAAAATTGTAGACGGCTAAGTTTATACATAAGCGAGATAAATCTTTTTCTGTGATTATAGCCATCTTAATTACATTTATACAAAAATTAGGAAGATTCTAAATTAATATACAACATTGTTGTAAATTATTATGTGTCCGAGAAAGCGGACATTTAGAGGTACTACCTGGGGCATAGAGCGGATGACAGCAGGTGTTCCCTTGGCCGTCCGCTGCGCCCGTATAGGGCCTGAGACGTCACAGCCAGACTTCACTGCACCAAGCTACATTACAGTCCGCGTTAGTCAAACGCCGGAGTACATGCTTCCTCGGATGACGTCACAGATAGGTTGTTACTAAACGCATATTTTCAGTAATAATAGAAAGTGAACTCGCGAGGACTGCAGACCGTCCTGGATCGCGTAGATTTCGCGGAAGTAACAGTTTGTGTGCCGCCCGCAATGATACCAAAACCGCGTGGCAAGTGGTGAGATTATTTTCCACTTTTGTGGCGAGCAATTACTTTGATCATCAGAAGTCAGGGCGAAAGGCCATTTAATGGGAACTTACCGTAGAGGTAGCCTCTGAACTGCTCATAGTGCTGTTTATGATAGACACCCCATTACTCTGATTATCTCAGGAATATTACTATGTTGCACGTGTGAAAGTTAACAAATACATCTGTAAATTAGAACTTAGCCACTAGTCACCTGAATCAGCAGTTGTCTTGTGACAGCCAGAGCGACAGCAGCAGCGAGTACTGTTTGTATAAAGCGTTTATTTTGCATTTTGTTTACGACCTTCCACTAAGGAAGGGGTTCTATTTGTGTTTATCTGCTCTGCATAGTAACTAACAGTTCTTGATAAAACTTTACGTAGTTTTCGTGTTAGATTTCTTAGTGTTTTCTTGATCGTTTAGAACAGAAAGCGCCCTAAAACCGTCTTTTGTTTGTTTCGCGGCCGTTAGCCACTAGTCACTTGAATCAGCAGTTGTCTTGTGACAGCCAGAGCGACAGCACCAGCAGCAGCGAGTACTGTTTGTATAAAGCGTTTTTGTACTTATTTGCTGCGCTTAGCTTTTAAATAGTTTTTCTGGGAAAACCTAGCGTAGTTTTCGCGTCTCGTATTTCAGTGAGTGTTTCTTGATTATCAGAGTAGCTCATCAGAAGATTATCTTGGGAATTTGTCACCGTATAGAGTAGGGTAAACATAGTCATGTGTAGGGGCTGTGGTTGTTGTGAGCGGACGCAAGGAGAATTGGCCACTCTTCGGGGGCAGGTGGAGGCTTTGTCTGTTAGGCTCATCGAGCTCGAGGCGCAGGCGTCGGCTCGTAGTGGCGTTGGGGCAACTGTGGTGAGACCTATGCCTACTTCGGTGGCCTTGGAATCACATGGAACCCCTGATGTCGCTGCGTCTTCCGGCAGTGAGCATCTTACCGGTCAGCCATCACTCCAGGGTGAATGGCGGACAGTGGTGGGCTCGCGCGTGCCTGGCCGAAAGGCGAAGGTGGGATCTGGCCGCGTGGCAGCTGCCTTACCCCTTTCCAACAGGTACGGGGTGCTTCCTAGTGGTGATGACATCGTTTCCGAGCCACCACAGGGTGCCTCGCCTGTTGGGCCAGTGGCCGATTCTCCGGCAAGGTCCCGACAGTCACAGAGGGCGGGCCTATTAGTTATAGGGAGCTCCAACGTTAGGCGGGTTATGGAGCCCCTCAGGAAAATAGCGGGTAGGTCGGGGAAGAATGCCAGTGTGCACTCGGTGTGCTTGCCGGGGGGTCTCGTCCGTAATGTGGAGGAGGCCCTTCCGGCAGCTATTGAACGCACTGGGTGTGACCGGCTGCAGATAGTAGCACATGTCGGAACGAATGACGCCTGCCGCTTGGGTTCTGAGGCCATCCTTGGTTCCTTCCGGCGGCTGGCTGATTTGGTGAAGACAACCAGCATCGCACGCGGAGTGCAAGCTGAGCCTAATATCTGCAGCATAGTGCCCAGAGTCGATCGCGGTCCTCTGGTTTGGAGCCGTGTGGAGGGTCTAAACCAGAGGCTCAGACGACTCTGCGACTATAATGGTTGCAAATTCATCGACCTCCGTTATTGGGTGGAGAACTGTAGGGCCCCCCTAGACAGGTCAGGCGTGCACTACACACCGGAAGCAGCTACTAAGGTAGCAGAGTACGTGTGGCGTGCACACGGGGGTTTTTTAGGTTAGAGGGACCCCCCCTTGGGCGAAACGATAAAATACCTGACGGCTTACCAGAGAGGACATTATCATCATTGATAAAGAATGTCCGTCCTCAGAGACCAAAAACAGGAAAAGTTAACGTAATATTGGTAAACTGCAGGAGTATCCAGGGCAAGGTTCCTGAATTAGTATCTCTTATTGAAGGAAATAGTGCGCATATAGTATTAGGAACGGAAAGTTGGTTAAAACCGGAAGTGAACAGTAACGAAATCCTAGACACAGAATGGAATATATACCGCAAGGATAGGATAAACGCCAATGGTGGAGGAGTATTTATAGCAATAAAGAATTCAATAATATCCAGTGAAGTTATTAGCGAATGCGAATGTGAAATAATCTGGGTTAAGTTAAGTATCAAAGGTGGGTCAGATATGATAGTCGGATGCTTCTATAGACCACCTGCATCAGCAACCGTAGTAGTTGAGCGCCTCAGAGAGAACCTGCAGAACGTCGTGAAGAAGTTTCGTGATCATACTATTGTAATAGGGGGAGACTTCAATCTACCAGGTATAGAATGGGATAGTCACACAATCAGAACTGGAGCCAGGGACAGAGACTCTTGTGACATTATCCTGACTGCCTTGTCCGAGAATTACTTCGAGCAGATAGTTAGAGAACCAACTCGTGAAGCTAACGTTTTAGACCTCATAGCAACAAATAGACCGGAACTTTTCGACTCCGTGAATGTAGAAGAGGGTATCAGTGATCATAAGTCAGTGGTTGCATCAATGACTACAAGTGTAATAAGAAATGCCAAGAAAGGAAGGAAAATATATTTGCTTAACAAGAGTGATAGGGCACAAATCGCAGAATATCTGAGTGACCACCATCAAACGTTCATTTCTGAGGAAGAGGATGTGTAACAAAAATGGAAAAAATTCAGAAACATCGTCCAGTACGCCTTAGATAAGTTCGTACCGACTAAGGTCCAAAGCGAGGGGAAAGATCCACCGTGGTATAACAATCATGTACGAAAGGTACTACGGAAACAAAGAAAGCTTCATCATAGGTTTAAGAGTAGTCGAATCATAGCTGATAAGGAAAAGCTGAACGAAGCGAAAAAGAGCGTAAAGAGAGCAATGAGAGAAGCATTCAACGAATTCGAACATAAAACATTGGCAAACAATCTAAACAAGAACCCTAAAAAGTTTTGGTCATATGTAAAATCGGTAAGCGGATCTAAATCCCCTATTCAGTCACTCGTTGACCACGATGGAACCGAAACAGAGGACGACCGAAGAAAGGCAGAAATACTGAATTCAGTGTTCCGAAACTGTTTCACTGCGGAAAATCGTAACACGGTCCCTGACTTCAGCCGTCGCACGGACGCCAAAATGGAAAATATTGAAATAAACGATATCAGAATTGAAAAACAACTGCTATCACTTAGTAGCGGAAAAGCATCCGGACCAGACGAGATACCCTTAAGATTCTACAGTGATTATGCTAAAGAACTTGCCCCCTTTCTATCAGCAATTTATCGTAGATCGCTGGAAGAACGTAAAGTACCTAGCGACTGGAAGAAAGCGCAGGTCGTTCCCATTTTCAAGAAGGGTCATAAATCAGATGCGAATAATTATAGGCCTATTTCGCTTACGTCAATCTGTTGTAGAATAATGGAACATGTTTTGTGTTCTCGTATTATGACGTTCTTAGATAATACAAATCTCCTTCATCATAACCAACATGGATTCCGCAAACAGAGATCATGTGAAACTCAGCTCGCCCTATTTGCCCAAGAAATTCACAGTGCCGTAGACACTGGCGAGCAGATTGATGCCGTATTCCTGGACTTCAGGAAGGCATTTGATACGGTTCCGCACTTACGTTTAGTGAAAAAAATACGAGCTTACGGAATATCGGACCAGGTTTGTGATTGGATTCAGGATTTCCTAGAAGAAAGAACACAACATGTCATTCTTAACGGTTCAAAATCTGCAGATGTAGAGGTAATTTCGGGAGTACCGCAGGGAAGCGTGATAGGACCTTTATTGTTTACAATATACATAAATGACTTAGTTGACAACATCGGTAGCTCCGTGAGGCTATTTGCAGATGACACGGTTGTCTACAAGAAAGTAGCAACATCAGAAGACTCGTACGTACTCCAGGAGGACCTGCAGAGGATTAATGCATGGTGCGACAGCTGGCAGCTTTCCCTAAACGTAGATAAATGTAATATAATGCGCATACATAGGGGAAGAAATCCATTCCAGTACGATTATGCCATAGGTGGTAAATCATTGGAAGCGGTAACGACCGTAAAATACTTAGGAGTTACTATCCGGAGCGATCTGAAGTGGAATGATCACATAAAACAAATAGTGGGAAAAGCAGGCGCCAGGTTGAGATTCATAGGAAGAATTCTAAGAAAATGTGACTCATCGACGAAAGAAGTAGCTTACAAAACGCTTGTTCGTCCGATTCTTGAGTATTGCTCATCAGTATGGGACCCTTACCAGGTTGGATTAATAGAAGAGATAGACATGATCCAGCGAAAAGCAGCGCGATTCGTCATGGGGACATTTAGTCAGCGCGAGAGCGTTACGGAGATGCTGAACAAGCTCCAGTGGCGGACACTTCAAGAAAGGCGTTACGCAATACGGAGAGGTTTATTATCGAAATTACGAGAGAGCACATTCCGGGAAGAGATGGGCAACATATTACTACCGCCCAAATATATCTCGCGTAATGATCACAACGAAAAGATCCGAGAAATTAGAGCAAATACGGAGACTTACAAGCAGTCGTTCTTCCCACGCACAATTCGTGAATGGAACAGGGAAGGGGGGATCAGATAGTGGTACAATAAGTACCCTCCGCCACACACCGTAAGGTGGCTCGCGGAGTATAGATGTAGATGTAGATGTAGATGTAAATTATCGTTTATAATCATAGATTCTGATCCCGCTGAGTAAATAGGGAGTAGAAACGTTTCTTTCAGTGGGAAAGACAAGAATGTGGACTTGCAGATGAAAACTATGGGCAGTATGTTCTCTATCGCTTTCTGGCTGACCACAAAAATAGTTTTCAGGAGCTCGTAAAAGACGGCGCCACCGGTCTACACTGTGTCTAGCTCCAGCTATCATTCCGCCTTCAAAGCCTGCGTCCGTAATCAAGTCGAAAACTTTTTCACGTGTATCACGTGAGTACATACCACAGCTCTGGCAGCGCACTGCTCTTCTGTACCTTGTGTACGCCATACTACCGCCATCTGTATATACAGGGTCTTTCCCTAAATGTGTTTGCCTCTGTAAGTTACGAAATAATAGGCAACGGAAATATTTATTGCGGTCGGTCACCCTAAGAAACATTACACTGTCTTCGGAGCTATGAAAATAGTTTATTGTGTTATTATCCAAAGAGTTATAGCAAAAAGATACAATTTTTTAAATGGAACAATAGTTGTTTCTATCATGCGCTGGAATCAGACACACCAGCTGTGTATAGATCAATTAAAATTATATTAGTATCACTTTTAGTTTGGGAGCTAGAACTCTTCAAAGTTTCAGGGGTAGACACCACACACGCTGCGCATAACGCAACGCGCCTTCTGAATGTGGTGCGGCCGAGTTGTAACGTCGCCAGTGTCACGGATCGAGAAGCTTCCTCGACGCGCTGCTAGACTGCCGACTGTCGCCGCACACGGCCGTATAGCCGACAGTTCGAGCCACACAAACAAACGGGGCTCAATATGCCACAGTTACTGACATCGGATGAAGATGACATACACGGACAACGAGTACGTTGACATGTTGCTGATGCTCGGCGAGTGCCGACACGATGCCACTGAAGCAGCCATGGCGTACGCAGTGAGATATCCTAGGCGAAGGGCTCCGGCAGCCATTACGTTCTTACGTGCCGAACAACGACTTTGGAAAACAGGCAGCTTGGCAATGCGCCGCAGTAGCAGACGAAGAACTGCAAGAAGTGAGGAGACGGAAGCGTTTGTTTTAGTTGCAGTACATCACGATCCTCGTGTGAGCTTACGAGCCGTTGCTGCAGTCGCTGGTGTCAGTCTCACATCCGTGTGGTGTATAGTACACGGCCACAGGTTTCACCTGTACCACCTGTCACTGACCCAGGAGCTGCATGTGAACAATTTCCGTGCGAGAGTTACATTCTGTGAATGGGCCGTGCGTAATTTCACACTGGAGTCTTTACAAGGTGTTTTGTTCTCTCATGAGTCCATGTTCACAAATTATGGTGCAGTGAATCGCCATAACGTGCTATACTAGGCCGCAGACAATCCTCGGTGGGTACGACCTGTCGACCGTCAACGTAGGTGGTCTATAATTGTATGATGTGGAATCCTTGGGAGCGAAATATCGCTCCACGCTACTTTCCAGGTACTGTGACAGGTGAGTTATATCTCGCGTTTATAGTCGACAGTTTGGGTGGTCTCCTTGAACATGTGTGTCTACACACGAGAGTCCATGTGTGGATGCAGCACGATGGTCACCCAGCCCATTCTGCGCGTGTTGTTGTGGAAGAACTAAACAATAGGTTTGCAGGAATGTGGTTGGGGCGCCATGGTCCTCATTCATGGCCCGCAAGGTCGCCTGATTTAACACCATTAGATTTCTTTTTGTGAGGATAGCTACAGGATCGTGTTTATGTCACTGAGCCCTGAGAGGTATATTTATTCGTCTATGTCTTTGTTTATATCCGATATACAGGGTGTCCCAGCTATCTTGTCCACCCAAAATATCTCTGGAACAATAACAGCTATTGGAAAACGACTTTCACAGGCATCAATGTAGGGCTGGGGCCCATGAATGTACATATTTGGAAACATTCTAAAACGAAAGCATATGTGTTTTTTAACGCAAACTTACGTTTCTTTAAATGGACCTCCTATATTTTTTCTGCAGCAATCCATAGCATGACAAAGCACATACACAATGGCGTTGATTGCATCGCAATATTCCCATTACATCCCGAGATATTAAGACGCCAAATTGACGCTTGAAACACTTGATATGCGCTGCTACCGCACGTCCTGAGGCTCAGGCGTGAACCCCATGCTGCCCGTAATCGCGATGTGATTGACATGCGTAATCACACTTCCATACTTATGAAGAGGTCCGAAACGAATAATACGGTCTGCTGCCATCCTGCATTAACGTCGTACATTCCAGCAGGTATTTATCCCATAGGCTAGGGGTGATGCGGTTCTGTAACATATCTGTGTACCGCAACGTTAGTCACAAAGTTAACTTCGCTTATCGTTCATCCGTTACTTCGTGACTAACGTTGCTGTACATAGATATGTTACAGAACCGCATCACCCCTAGCCTATGGGATAAATACCTACTGGAATGTACGACGTTAATGCAGGATGGCAGCAGACCGTATTATTCGTTTCGGACCTCTTCATAAGTATGGAAGTATGGAAGTGTGATTATGCATGTCAATCACATCGCGATTACGGGCAGCATGGGGTTCACGCCTGAGCCTCAGGACGTGCGGTAGCAGCGCATGTCAGGTGTTTCAAGCGCCAACTTCGCGTTTTAATATCTCGGGATGTAATGGGAATATTGCGATGCAATCAACGCCATTGTGTATGTGCTTTGTCAGGCTGTGGATTGTTGCAGAAAAAATATAGGAGGTCCATTTAAAGAAACATAAGTTTGTATTAAAAAACACATATGCTTTCGTTTTAGAATGTTTCCAAATACGTACATTCATGGGCCCCAGCCCTACATTGATACCGGTGAAAGTCGTTTTCCAATAGCTGTTATTGTTCCAGAGATATTTTGGGTGGACAAGATAGCTGGGACACCCTGTATATTATTCATGAAGAAATTGGTTATATATTTACTGTGTTTCAGAAAGCACAAAGACATTAGGCTACTGGCCTACCCTTTGTTCTATTCCTTTGATATATGTTTATTTAATTTGTTTATGTATCTAATAATGTGTGTTAGAGCGTGTTTATGGTCCAGCCGTAGGAATATTTATTTAATTTCAAGTCGTTTAAATGAAACTCCAGTATTTCGTATATGCTTAAATATGTTTGTGAGTGTACGTTCGCTTGGAGACATGGAGGGAGCGCTATAGCCAATCACAGCGCTCGTTAATGGTGAGACTGTATGGAAGTGGGGGAGGAGGATCGTTTCAAGAGAGGACACGGGGGCAGTTCTGGGGGGTGAGTTCTGGACGCAGACGGTACAGCGCGACGGACGCACAGTCGGCGGAGAGATTTGGAAAGTGGAGCCGTTTGCGTGTGTTGGAGGGGGATAGAAATATTTCGGAGTGCCGACCTGTGCTCTTGTGTGATTTCTGTGGCTTCTGCAGTGAAGACGTTGCGTGCGTTTAGAAGTGAATATCTCACGAGCTATGTTGTTGTTCGTAACTAATTACGTGCAGTAGGAATCTATTGTTTGCCTGTTATTCAACTTATATTTTATTTAATTGCGGGACCATCGACACCAATGAGTGTTTTGCAGAAATATACCCCATTCTCAAAAGTACTTATACTATCGTACTCATCATTTAAAGTCGTTAAGATAGTACCTGCAGATTTTATTTAATTGCAGTCTTTCATTTACAAATTTATATGTTACTTTCATAATTCGAAATTGCCGAGTGATAGAAACCTTCGACCATTCGATTCATGTGTGTATTATCATATACTGTAGACTCAGGAGTATTTGGTCTGTAATGTGGCAACTACGTATCCCAGCCCCTAGACAACGAAACCAGCCAGAACTTTTAGTATAGCAACTCTGAGTCAGAGGGTGCGTAGTTATTTGAAAGCCCGCAGTCCACATCCCCAGTGCATCGAGGACGCATGTTGCCCCGTGACACCGGCGATGTTACATCTCGTCTGCAGAACATGGACACACATTTGAACATCTCATTTAAATCAACTTCCCACCGCCAGAACATCCATCACCCACCACACAGCCATGTATTATGTACAGCGTGTAGTATCTGCCTCTGAATCTTTGAAGGGTTGTAGCTCCCAAACTAAAAGTGATAGGAATGTAATTTAAATTGATGTACACACAGGTGGTGTTTCTGATTCCAGTGCATGATGGAAACAACTATTGTTCCACTTAAAAATTGTATCTTTTTGCTGTAACTCTTTGGATAATAACACAGTAGATTATGTTCATAGCTCTGCAGATAGTGTAACGTTTCTTATGGTGACTTACTGCAATAAATATTTCCGTTGCCTATTACTTCGTAACTTACAGAGGCAAACACATTTAGAGAAACACCCTGTATGTACATATCGCTATTGTCACCTCAGTGTAATATGGCGAAGTGTTAATGGCTGGTGACTGTGGTCACACGATTGATATGCAGCTTTTGCACTGCGGACTGCGTATGATTTGTCTGAATCGTCGGTTTGACAGAGTGGTATTATAGTAGTGTGCAATGTTGTTGATACAAAAGGCAGATGCCTGTTACTGAATGGAAAATGTTTTAGATCTGATATTAATTGTCTTCGTTCAACATCGTGGTTGGTGACAGTTTTCTGTATCAACGCTCTGGTCGACGAAATTGTGAGTGGCGTGCATTTTGGCCTTGGTTCCATCGTTGCAGTTACTGGGAGACCCTTGGCTTCGCTGTTTTGACGAAGTGCTCAATATTCGTTACAGTGGAAAAGGTACTGTTGCGTGCACAGCGACCGGGACTGGAATTCTGTAGAAGCACCTGGACAGCAGACACAATAAATTAACTGTGGACTTTGTGGCCCACGTCAGTTGTTCCAGCGTTGTCGCATGGTATTACTGTTATTCCGTTTGTCTGGCTTGAGGGTAATACCAAGCGGTGAGTCGTTAATTCTCTCTGTGCTCATTGCTATAAGCTTCCTACAGTGGGCTTTTGCAGTCCTGCGGCGGAACGCGATTACAGATTTTAAGCAAGTGTGCTGGTCCTGCAATATGATGTTTGTGATTCTTTTTGAGATTTGTTTTCCCTGTGCCACATGCGCTATAAAAGCAGAGGGTTGCGCCGTTAGCGATAGTGCCCGTAATAATATTTAATGTATCCTGGTGAAAGATGCCATGAAGTGTAATTGCAGTCTCACCACATTCAGTGAGAGCAAGGGACTGATTCTGTAATTTATGAGAAAGCGCAGTCGGTGCGGCCTTTTGATATTGGTTGCCAGTGTTCTGCTTAATTAAAATACACTGAAGAGCCAAAGACACTGGTACACCTGTCAAATGTCGTGTAGGGCACCCGAGAGCACGCAGAAATGCCGCAACCCGTCGTGGCATGAACTCGACTAATGTCTGAAGTGCTGCTGGAGGAAACTGACACCGTGAATCCTGCAGGGCTGTCCATAAATCCGTAAGAGTACGTGGGCGTGGAGATCTCTTCTCAACAGCATGTTGCAAAGCATCCCTGATATGCTGAATAATGTTCGTGTCTGGGGAGTATGGTGGCCAGCGGAAGTGTTTAAACTCGGAGTAGTGTTCCTGGAGCCACTCTGTAGCAATTGTGGACGTGTGGAGTGCCGCATTGTCTTGCTGGAATTGCCCAAGTCCGTCGGAATGCGCAATGCACATGAATGGATGCAGGTGATCAGACAGGATGCTTACGTATGTGTCAGCTGTTGGAGTCGTATCTAGATGTAGCAGGGATCCCACATCACTCCAAGTACACACGCCCCACACCATTACAGAGCCTCCACCAGATTGAACAGTGCCCTGCTGATGTGCAGTGTCCATGGATTCATGAGATTGTCTTAATACCCGTACATGTCGATACAATTTGAAACGAGACTCGTCCGATCAGACAACTTGTTTCCAATGTCGGTGTTGACGGACCCATGGTAGATGTAAAGCTTTGTGTCGTGCAGTCATCAAGGTTATACGAGTGGGCCTTGGCCTCCAAAATCCCATTTCGATAATGTTTTGTTGAATGGTTCGCACGCTGACTCTTGTTGATGGCCCAGCATTGACATCTGCAGCAATTTGCGGAAGGGTTGCACTTCTGTCACGTTGAACGATTCTCTTAAGACGTCGTTGGTCCCGTTCTTGCAGGGTCTTTTTCCTGCCGCAGCGATGTCGGAGATTTGATATTTTACCGGATTCCTGATATTCTCGGTACAGTCGTGAAATGGTCGTACGGGAAAATCCTCACTTCAAAGCTAGCTCTGAGACGCTGTGTCCCATCGATCGTGCGCTGACTATAGCACCAAGTTCAAACTCACTTAAATCTAGATAACCTGCCGTTGTAGCAAGAGTAACCGATCTAGCAGCTGCGCCAGACACTTGTTGTCTTATATAGGCGTTGCCAACCGCAGCGCCGTATTCTGTCTATTTACCTATTTCTGTATCTGAATAAGTATGCCTATTCTCGTTTCTTTTGCGCTTCAGTGTAAAATTATTAATGTAAGAAACTTTCTTGCTCCTAGGCGCTGCAGTTCGGAACCGCGCGACTGCTACGGTCGCAAGTTCGAATCCTGCCTCGGGCATGGATGTGTGTGATGTCCTTAGGTTAGTTAGGTTTAAGTAGTTCTAAGTTCTAGGGGACTGATGACCTCAGATGTTAAGTCCCATAGTGCTCAGAGCCATTTGAACCATTTTTTTTCTTGCTCCCAATAAGGCTGCCCACTAATTGTAAGTTATATATGATGCGCTACGCTTCTTTAGGATAGTATACCGGTTAGTTATCTAGAACAAGTGATATCTGTGCAAATCTAGCGCAGTTAACCTGGCCTACTTCAGAATAGATCTACCTTCAGCCGTGCTGAGTTACTTATGTCCTGCTGCGCGAAAAATAACTAATCTGGGCTGATGCTTTGGCATGTAATGAGCATAACGCATAATGCTGTATCGTTAACGTGGTGCATTGGACACTAGTAGTTCTCTGCTGTGTTTATCTGTGGTGATCGGCGACCAGAGGTTCATTAGTTCTTACACGTGGTGTAGATTGTTATTGTGGCTCATTCTCATCAAGGAAAGTACTTGTCTTTGAGTATTTTAAGGTGGAAAACTATTCAAACAATAGCCAAATGTTGATATTAATCATTAAATTTCAATATGAAACACGATTAAACTAAATCCTGCAAAAAGTAGAGTTTTCAGTGAGATTTAAAATTTTTGTCTTAAATGAGGACCTATGGATCTCTGAGTGTTGGTTTAAGGCTATAAAATTTCCTTAATACTGCATCTATAAAAATTTTAAAAGTAAAATTCCTTCACATAAATTCCTTTCATAGAAAGTCTCTAATCTTATGAAATTCATATCAAATCGTGTGTGTCTTTGGTATTTAAAAGGTGGTAACATTGTAAGTGGTCCGTTGTTCTTACACTGATCTCAGTTACAGGTAGGTTTCGGGTGCCATTACTTGGGAATTGGTTGTGCCTGAAGTCGCCTTCCATTCGAAATTATTGCCGCAAATGAATTCTCCAATAAATGATTTTCAGCTCCACCTCAGTGAATAATAAAATCGTAACCATCCTATCCCAACCACCGAAATCGGTTCAACAATTAAATCAACTAGAATAGTAGTCTTTTATGTTACAGTGATCTGATACTAGGTTATTAATTTTATCTTGCAGTCTAAAACATTTCATCTTCTGCCAATAAAACTAACTTTTGCTCTAGCATGGTGTAAGCAATATGATTCTTTAATGAAATAACAAACTGAAAGTAAATTTAATCTCTGACTTTAATGCACATTCACCATAATCATTAATGGTTATCTCCTGAATTGTTTTCTTCTTCTTCTGTCTGTACACACACTGTGATTCACTCTCCAGTGCATACATTTTAGCTAATAGTGCAATAAATGCAGTTGTAGATTCTCAATTTAACTCATCCTACATTAATACAAATTTCTTTTTATTTATGGGTGAAATGTTAGATCTGCTGCATTTATGGGAAGTCTGAAGTGTGAAACCATGTATGTACAGCTCTGGACGGAATTCGTCAGACCCCTCGCCTTTTCATTATGCTGAACTAGAAAGCCTTTCTTTCTGTTATCGAACATAACGTGCAAGGAGACGCACAACCGCCACATACTCTCAAATCACATGTGTCTGTGGTCTAGCTTACAGGAGCAAAAAAAAAAAAATAATCTTAAGTAACAAAGGCGTAATAAAAAGGGCCATTTTATTAAGTCAAACTGTGAAACGAAGGTAGTCATCTTCCGGCATTATAGCCAGTAATATCAACGTTCTTCGTGATGCACACTTCCTTGTATGACATGATAGATGGAGCTCGTTAACATATTTACTAACTGATCAGTAATTTTATGTTTTCCACAGTGTTTAAAGGTCATCTGCCTCCTGCCATCTAGTTTCAGTAGCAAGATACTGAAAGTTTCTGTCTTCTTGGTCACACAGAATTAGATGTAGATTTCCGCTGCTGCCAGCTCTGGAGTAACACTAGTGCGTCTGCAACGGTAGAATCAACGAGCCGTTATTGACATACAAGGAGAACAATATTAGGCCTAACGGTGAACCCTGTGGCACTCCCGAGAGAACATACATCGAGGTCTATTGTTCATTTACACTTACGATACTCTACTGTCTGCTTCTCAGGCAGCTATCAAATCACTTCAGGACGTTACTTTAAAATTTTAGACATCACATTTTTTCAAGCAGTCTGTCAAAGACAATGATGTATTCAGTATGGTTCCATGATGACATTATAAACTTTCAGGGATGATGGAGAAGAATAAATGTATCAAGTTTAGGTAACAAACTTGGTCTGGAATTGATCGAGTCGAAACGTGTGAGCGAAAATCGTTCTGATACCTCTGACAGCGGAATACATGCACCACTACTTTTGTTGCTAAGATTGTAGGGCAGGCGAATTTTTAGAGGTAGTAGTAAAGACCAAAGCAAGAAAAAAAGTGTCGTAAACATGATCCCTACAACGTATATCTTAAGAGCTATGGGCACTAGGTAGAAGAGATGTGTTTCATAATATCAAAGATTAACAAGTGCTCATAACTCTTAAGGAAAGCATTTTAGAGCCCATGTTTAATAGACTTTTTTTCTTGTTTTGCTGCATACTACTACCTCAGAAAGTTCTCTAAGCTGCATCCTTAGCAAATACGGTACCGGTACATGTATTCAAATGTCAGAGGTATCGGAATGATTTTCGCTTATAGCTTTCGACTCGGTCGTTCCCGGACCAAGGTCGCTTACCTCAAACTGACACATTTATCCTTCTCCATCGTCCCTGAAAGTTTGTGACATCGTCATGGAGTGACTCTGTAGAAACAGACGTTGCCATTCGCTGCTGCCAGCTCTCTGGAGTGACACTTCTGCTTCTACATCTACATCTAAATCTACACTGAAGTGCTAAAGAAATTGGTACAGGCACGTGTATTCAAATACAGAGATATATAAACAGGCAGAAGACGGCGCTGCCATCGGAGACGCCTGTATAAGACAACTAGTGTCTGGTGCTTCAACAGCAGGTTATCAAGATTTAAGCGAGTTTAAACGTGGTGTTATAGTCAGTGCACCAGCGATGGGACACAGCATCTCCGAGGTATTTATGAAGCGGGGAATTTCCAGTATGAACATTTCACTCGTATACCGTGAATAACAGGAATCCAGTAAAACAAATCTCCGACATCGCTGCAGCCGGAAAAAGAGCCTGGAACAGGACCAACGACGACTGAAGAGAATCGTTCAACGTGACAAGTGCAACCATTCCGCAAATTACTCCAGATGTCAATGCTGAGCCATCAACAAGTGTCAGTGTGCGAACCATTCGACTTAACATCACTGATATTGGCTTTCGGACCCGAAGACCCACTCGTGTACTCTTGATGACTGCACCACACAAAACTTTATGTCTCGCCTGCGTCCGTCAACACCGACATCGAATTGTTGATGGCTGGAAACATGTTGCCTGGTCGGGCGAGTCTCGTTTCAAATTGTATCGAGTGGATGGACGTGTATGGGTATGGAGACAACCTTGAAACGTCCCCTTAGAAAAATTTATGAATGATTGTGCTGATAAACCCCTTACGTTATTTGATTTTCAAACAGCTGAGCAAAACTGAACGTACGACATTTCTCTCTTTACTTATTCTGATCACTAAACTGTCACACAATATTTTTAGCGCAACGCAATCTGATTTTCAATAATCCCTACAAAAGAATGGCCCTGACTAACAATAACCTATACCTTTCATGAATCACTTACCTCACAAAAATCTTTGTTACTCGAACTACTGCAATACAGCGAGCGCTAATACTGACAGCTAAATAAAAGATCCTAACTACTGAAGGCACTAACTACTGATAGGCATAGTTAGCAAATGAAAGATTTTGATAGAGAACAAACTATGTATTTACCTTAATAGTGTTCAAACGTCATAATATATAAAGGGTTATTACAAATGATTGAAGCGATTTCACAGCTCTACCATAACTTTATTATTTGAGATATTTTCACAATGCTTTGCACACACATACAAGAACTCAAAGTTTTTTTAGGCATTCAAAAATGTTCGATATGTGCCCCTTTAGTGATTCGGCAGACATCAAGCCGATAATCAAGTTCCTCCCACACTCGGCGCAGCATGTCCCGATCAATGAGTTCGAAAGCATCGTTGATGCGAGCTCGCAGTTCTGGCACGTTTCTTGGTAGAGGAGGTTTAAACACTGAATCTTTCACATAACCCCACAGAAAGAAATCGCATGGGGTTAAGTCGGGAGAGCGTGGAGGCCATGACATGAATTGCTGATCATGATCTCCACCACGACCGATCCATCGGTTTTCCAATCTCCTGTTTAAGAAATGCCGAACATCATGATGGAAGTGCGGTGGAGCACCATCCTGTTGAAAGATGAAGTCGGCGCTGTCGGTCTCCAGTTGTGGCATGAGCCAATTTTCCAGCATGTCCAGATACACGTGTCCTGTAACGTTTTTTTCGCAGAAGAAACAGGGGCCGTAAACTTTAAACCGTGAGATTGCACAAAACACGTTAACTTTTGGTGAATTGCGAATTTGCTGCACGAATGCGTGAGGATTCTCTACCACCCAGATTCGCACATTGTGTCTGTTCACTTCACCATTAAGAAAAAATGTTGCTTCATCACTGAAAACAAGTTCCGCACTCAACGCATCCTATTCCATGAGCTGTTGCAACCGCGCCGAAAATTCAAAGCGTTTGACTTTGTCATCGGGTGTCAGGGCTTGTAGCAATTGTAAACGGTAAGGCTTCTGCTTTAGCCTTTTCCGTAAGATTTTCCAAACCGTCGGCTGTGGTACGTTTAGCTCCCTGCTTGCTTTATTCGTCGACTTCCGCGGGCTACGCGTGAAACTTGCCCGCACGCGTTCATCCGTTTCTTCGCTCACTGTAGGGCGTAGGCCGACCCATTGATTTCCCCTTACAGAGGCATCCAGAAGCTTTAAACTGCGCATACCATCGCCGAATGGAGTTAGCAGTTGGTGGATCTTTGTTGAACTTCGTCCTGAAGTGTCGTTGCACTGTTATGACTGACTGATGTGAGTGCATTTCAAGCACGACATACGCTTTCTCGGCTCCTGTCGCCATTTTGTCTCACTGCGCTCTCGAGCGCTCTGGCGGCAGAAACCTGAAGTGCGGCTTCATCCGAACAAAACTTTATGAGTTTCTGTAGTGTGTCGTGACCATATGTCAGTGAATGGAGCTACAGTGAATTTATGAAATCGCTTCAATGATTAGTAATAGCCCTGTATATCAGTTCATGACATCCAGTCCTTACAAATTTACTGTCTCTGATGGACACATGTCCAGATCATCCGCTCTCAAAACTCCTCCATCTCTCTCCCCAAATCCACCACTGCTGGAGGCTCACCTCCAACTGCCCAAAACTAGAATATTCCAACAATGCAAACCAGCCACAGACTGCACACAGCACAGTCAGTGATTTTCATACAGAGTGGTACGTGGCGCTACCAACATTAAAAACCTAAACAGCCTACTTACACCTAAACAGCCTGCTTACAACCTCATGAATCCATATAACCTGCATGTCAGCAGGCGACTGTTCAAGCTAGTGGAGGCGTGTACAGTTGGAGTGATATGGGACCCTTGATGCGTCTATGGGACCCTTGATACGTCTAGAGACCACTCTGACAGATGGCACGTACGTAAGCATCCTGTCTGATCATCTGCATCCATTCATGTGCGTTGTGCATTCCGGCAGACTTGGGCAATTCCAGCAGGACAATGCAACAGCCCACACGCCCAGAATGGCTAGAATGTGGCTCGAGAAACACCCTTCTGAGTTGATACACTTCCCAGGCACGAACATTAACGAACATTATTGAGCATATCTGGGATACCTTGCAACGTGTTGTTCAGAAGAGGCCTCCACCCCCACGTACTCTTATGGATTTATGCAGAGCCCTGCAGGATTCATGGTGTCAGTTCCCTCCAGCACTACTACAGATATTAGTGGCGTCTATGACACATCGTGTTGCGGCAGTTCTGCGTCTCGCGGGGACCCTACACGATTTTAGTCAGGTGTACCAGTTCCTTTGTGTCTTCAGTGCGCATAGATACTATGCAATCGACCGTACTGCGCGTGACTCTTCCGCAGCGAATTTCCGATATTGTCGCGTGGCACGGATGCGGGTAGGCGTGGGGGTGGGGGAGACGGACTGAAATCTACAGCCGCGTTTAGCGTGCTCAGCACGCGCCGGGATTCACCGCCCGCCACGCACGCCGGCAGTGTGCGGGATTCGCGGGGGTGGAGGCTGCCGTTCGCAGGGGACACGCCTCGCCGCATCTCGCAACATTCTGCCGAATTCGCGACTGGCGTGCGGAGTTGTCGTCGGTGCTAGCGGCAGCAGTAGCAGCGAACGACGCGCGTTTCATTCTGAAGTGCAGTCCTGAAATGACTGCCGCCATGGAGTGGACCGACCCAAAAAGCTAACTGGGATGAATGGGGTGCTGCGTCGAGGATACTGTCGTGCTCGTAAATGCATGATACGCATTTGTTTTTGCTTGTGGCCTGGATAAATGAAATTTCAACTCTGTGTATGGATTTTCCTTTCGTTATTTTCGGTTTCTCGCCCGCCCTAGATAAAGATGCTTTGTTGGCGTTGCAAACTTTCGTTATTCAATGGAGAGACGAAGGTTCAATTGAAGAGTTGGTTTCTAGAAACTCTTAAAAGTTAATTCTTTAGGTATTTAAAATGAAGCTTTGCAACTACTAAAAATTTTCGTTTTTATATCAACATACCCATCACAAACACACATACACTCGCACACTCAAACAGATACGCTTTGCCAGGTGAACGTAAACAAATACTAGCGATGCTGTATTTCGTTGTATTTCACATAAAGAAATGTGTTGTGCTGCAAAAAAATATACGAAACTGGGCCGAAAATATCTGTGCCCAACGCGGGAACTCCTAGAAAATGTGCGAACATAAGAGATTTCCAGAGTAAGTGGAAATCAGGAAAAAGTCCTCTGTTTGTGCAAACAGACTCATTCAACACTACAGCCCTATAATTTCCAAAAGGTCTTCTCATCTTTTAAAGCAACATATTACTACCGTGTCTGTGATGAGCATAACACATTGTAGTTAAATTATATATAAATATATAAATATGTATATATATACAGGGTGAGTCACCTAACATTACCGCTGGATATATTTCGTAAACCACATCAAATACTGACGAACCGATTCCACAGACCGAACGTGAGGAGAGGGGCTAGTGTAATTGGTTAATACAAACCATAAAAAATGAACGGAAGTATGTTTTTTAACACAAACCTACGTTTTTTTAAATGGAACCCCGTTAGTTTTGTTAGCACATCTGAACGTATAAACAAATACGTAATCAGTGCCGTTTGTTGCATTGTAAAATGTTAATTACATCCGGAGATATTGTAACCTAAAGTTGACGCTTGAGTACCACTCCTCCGCTGTTCGGTCGTGTGTATCGGAGAGCACCGAATTACGTAGGGATCCAAAGGGAGCGGTGATGGACCTTAGGTACAGAAGAGACAGGAACAGCACATTACGTCCACATGCTAACACCTTTTTATTGGTCTTTTTCACTGACGCACATGTACATTACCAAGAGGGGTGAGGTACACGTGCACACGTGGTTTCCGTTTTCAATTACGGAGTGGAATAGTGTGTGTCCCGACATGTCAGGCCAATAGATGTTCAATGTGGGGTACGTTAAAGGAGAATGTGTACCGTGATGTGCCTACAACCCCAGAGGATATGAAACAACGTATTGTGGCAGCCTGCGGCGACATTACACCAGATGTACTGCGGCGTGTACGACATTCATTACGCCAGAGATTGCAATTGTGTGCAGCAAATGATGGCCACCACATTGAACATCTATTGGCCTGACATGTCGGGACACACTCTATTCCACTCCGTAATTGAAAACGGAAACCACGTGTGTACGTGTACCTCACCCCTCATGGTAATGTACATGTGCGTCAGTGAAAAAGACCAATAAAAAGGTGTTAGCATGTGGACGTAATGTGCTGTTCCTGTCTCTTCTGTACCTAAGGTCCATCACCGTTCCCTTTGGATCCCTACGTAATTCGGTGCTCTCCGATACACACGATCGAACAGCGGAGGAGTGGTACTCAAGCGTCAACTTTAGGTTACAATATCTCCGGATGTAATTAACATTTTACAATGCAACAAACGGCACTGATTACGTATTTGTTTATATGTTCAGATGTGCTAACAAAACTGACGGGGTTCCATTAAAAAAGACGTAGGTTTGTGTTAAAAAACATACTTGGGTGCATTTTTTGTTTGTTTGTATTAACCAATTACACTAGCCCCTCTCCTCACGTTCAGTCTGTGGAATCGATTCGTCAGTATTTGATGTGGTTTACGAAATATATCCAGCGGTAACGTTAGGTGACTCACCCTGTATATATATATATATATATATACGTGTGTGTGTGTTGTATTGTATATACATATGTTGTAAATGTAACGTCTTCTATGAAATTGTCTTTTAAACAGATAACAGTTAATTACTTTTATTCCAGATTTTCTTACAATCTTTTATACTGTAAAAATGTTTAGCAGACATAATGCAGCCAACACTTTGGTGTGCTAAATAATCAGTTATAATTATTTCCTGTTATTGAAGTTACGTTAACGTGCTGATACGCTATTGCACACCAAAGCAAAGACAACATGTTAACATGATCTCTTCTGGTCTCAGGGATTGAAACTTTAGGGTTCGTACATATGTATGTTTATTAGTAGCACACTGTTTGTTGATTCTAATTCCATGAAGTATATTTAGTTTCCGCTTTCTCTGTAATGGCGCCTAAATGAATAATAATGTACCAAACATTAGTGGCCCAGTATGCCAAAATTTGAATTGGAAAATGAAGATAATGACAGAGACACTTCAGTATTTTCATAAATACGCAATAATGCAATAATATCTGGGCTAGAAGAGCGGTAATTATCAAAAATAGTTATACCGACTGTAGTGGTGAACAACAACAGGGTAATTTCATAACTAATAAAACATTTAATAACTACAGGGAGCGACACGATTATCCTATAAATAAAGATTGGTTTCAATAGTAACAAGCTGTATTTTGTATTCTAAAAACGATTTAGATAAATTAACAGTTAGTACACTTATTACAGACTTGTTAATATACAAGACAGGAAGAGTTCATCTTGCTAGGTCAGTGGTACTACTCGAAAAGGGTACAGCGTCTTTTATCTGACAAATGGAAATTAACAGAGTATATATTGCCATCTTTAATCATTGTCTACACACATAATAAATCGTTCGTATTGCCTTTGTCCTTTTCACTTGAAGCACTTCACATGAAAAAATGTCAATGTTTTCCACACATTACAGAAAAAAATATAAGTCCTTTTCTTTCAAGTATATCCACAGAGGAAAATACGCCAGGAGACAGCACAACATCTTCATGCTGTTTCATTTAAATTTTTTACTTAATATGTATGAATACAACATAAATTATCTATACTTTGATTGTGAAATTCACTTTTACATGACATTCATAGTTTGATAGATAAAAACTTTACAGATTATTTCTTCCAATACAACTGACCAGTCTGTAAATTGTATCATATTGCTATTTATAATGTAGAATACAGCATAAGATTCGATATTCGATATTTGTCACTTAAAAAAAAACCTTTTCTGCTATGCACAGAGTCTGTCATTAGAGGACCATGTTCAGTGCACAAACATTGCAGCTTATCTTTTACACCATGACTATAAATAATGTATCATAATACTATTTGTAATATAGAATGCAACTTTAGATTCGATCTTTATACTGTTTTATCAATGTATCTCTTTTACTGTACCTTATATAGTTTTGCTCATTCATGGTCAATGCTAGTTCTGTTCAATGTATAAATACTTTATCTGACACAAGATAACATACATAAGATCTAATTAGATAATTCACACCTATAAACCTTTCGTTGTTTATAAATAATGTTTGTTCATGTAATCTTAGCCATCTGATGACTGCCTTACTAGACATCATTCGACATAGTTTCATTTGTATTTTGGTCCTTTGATTAGCTCTAGCAAAGATATATTTTACAATGTCTATGTACTACATACAGCATCTATTACTTAACACCTTTACTACTCTAACGTCTTTGAAACTGTAATAGGATCACCGTAGCGGGTGGCGTGGTCTGGGTTGTAGGGTGTGGCTGGGTAGAAGAAGCTGGCTGTTTTTAGCAGTCTTCCTCTTTATTGTTGGTTCTTCCAATAAATTTTCCAGTAGCTCAGCCCCACTGCTTGTGTCGTGGTGGAGACATGCTGATGCGTGCAGCCCAGGGAACGTGATGCTGTGCTCGGTCAGCGGCTGCGCCGGCGGTGGGAGGTTAGCAGCACAAGGCCCGGCCTAGCTCGACTCCTGCAGACGCTGCGGCTCGTGACAACGCTGGGAGTCGCCAGTGCAACAGCAGGCAACGCCCTCCGCCGGCCGGTCCTCGGGGACAGCGTCACCGATGATGACGACGTAACAGCTACCGAACGCCCAATCGGTCGAACCGATGCCGACGCCCACCTCTGATGCCCTTAAATAGCGCGGACCGCTGCTGAATCCGCCGATTATGAGGCGGCGTGTTTATTAGAATGTTCTCGATGAGTTGGCTAAGGCAACCACACCACACGCGGCCCGTGCCTGCAAAATTCTGCTAATGCTGCATTCTGGCTGTTGATGGCTGCCGCACACGTAGACATATACCGACGCTCGTTGCAAAACTGTGTCACCTGCATAACGCGCCGGCCAGCCTTCGTCCGCCGTCTGCCGTGAGGCTGGCGCATCGCGCACTGAAACACTAAAGCACAATTTCGCACCATATTTCCTAAAAATAACCCCTTGTCATCTGCAAAACTAATGTTTTTGTTTCTTGTGTGAAGCTGGACCAGGTTATGTAAACACCGAGTGTGTGTGCTCTCATAAAATGTAGAATGATCTGTATCCAAGCAGCTCACATGGAATTGATGGCATTTCCAACAGAGTACTAAAAACTTGTTTCCAATAAATAAGTAGGATTCTCAGCCACATATGTAGTAGCTCACTGAAACAGGGCATTTTTCCAGATAGACTGGAATACGCTATTGTTAAACCATTACATAAAAACGGGGATAGGTCTGGTGCTAACAACTACCACCCACTCTCACATCTGACAGCCTTATCACAAATTCTATTACAAGTAATGTATTCAAGAGCAGCATCACATATTTGTAGAAATGAAGTACTAACAAAATGTCAATTTGGTTTTCAGAAAGGCTTTTCAACAGAGAAATGGAAAATTAACAGTACAGAGAGCCTGCAAAAATCAGCAGAGTCCTCTAACTGGGGTGGTATCAAGAATGGTGTCCCACAGAGTTCAGTCTTGGGTCCCTTAATGTTCTTAATATATATTAACGACTTGCCACGCTATATTCATGAAGATGTGAAGCTAGTTCTTTTTGCTGATGATACAAGTATAGTAATAACACCCAACAAGGAAGAATCAGCTGAGGAAATTATAAATAATGTCTTTCAGAAAATTATTAAGTGTTTCTCTGAAAAAGGACTCTCAATAAATTTTGAGGAAACACAGTTTATACAATTCTGTACAGTAAATGGCATAACAACATTAACAAATATAGACTATGAGCAAAAGTCTGTTGCTAAGGCAGAATACTAAAAATTTCTGAGTGTGTTCACTGATGAAAATTGAACTGGAAAAAACACCTCAATGATCCACTGAAATGGTTAGGTTCAGCTACTTGTGGTATTAAGGTTATTGCAAATTTTGCTGATAAACGTATCAGTATATTAGCGCACTATGCTTATTTTCATTCACTGCTTTCATATGGAATTGTATTTTGGGGCAATTCGTCATTAAGAGAGAAAGTATTCATTGTACAAAAACATGTAATCAGAATAATAGCTGGAGCCCATGCAAGATCACCTTGCAGACATTTAATTAAGGATCTCTGGATATTCACAGTACCTTCGCAATACATATATTCACTTATGAAATTTGTCTTAATAATCCATCCCAATTCAAAATTAACTTTGTGTAGTGCATAGCTACAACACTAGAAGAAAGGACGATCTACACTGTTCTGGATTAAATGTCACTTTTGCACAGAAAGTCTGACAGGTAGCCAACCAACATTTAAAAGCAAATTAAAGTAATTTATGAATCAGAACTCCTTCTACTCAGTAGATGAAGTCCTAGATATAAAGTAGTAATTTAAAAAAATTAATTAATTAATTATTTTGTGTAAAGAAAACTTACATATTCATGATCTATGGAACAAGGATTAATGCATGCTTCTCGAGCATTTAAAAAGCAGCCAGATAGCGTACGAGTCAAAATGTGGAAACATCATAATACTTGGGAAATTCATTGCACAGTAATATATGCTACTTAAGTTTTCGCAACATTTTATGTTTAGTTAAGTTTAAAATGATTTCATGTTTGTTTTCTTATAGGACCAAAAGGTAGAAAAACAATATAGCTCTTGTAAGTTTACCGAATTTTGAACGAAATTCTTTTTGTTTCTCTTAGTGCACAAAACAATAACGACTACAAAACGATGTCTGATATAATAAAAAATTTTAAAACATACTTGTGGCTGGTTGCTGCCTCAAATTACAGAACTTAGAATCAGGAAAAACGCTACTAGTGATGTTTTAAACCAATAAATGGAAATATCTATGGTGACACAAATACACATCTTATTGTAGTTACAATAATAGACTTTTACTTGGTTCGATGTGGCCTGCCATGAACTCCTCTGTCATGCCAATCTCTTCATCTCAATGTAGCACTTGCAACCTATATCCTCAATTACCTGATAGATGTATTACAATCTGTGTCTTCCACTGCAGTTTTTACCATCTACAGCTTTTTCTAGTACCATGAAGATTATGCCCTGATGGTTTAACACATGTCCCAAGAACCTGTCCATTGTTCTTGTCTGTGGTTTCCATATTTTCCTTTCTTTGCCAATTCTGCTTAGAACCTTACCAGTCCACCAAATTTTCAGCTTTTTTCTGTAGCACTGCATCTTAAATGCTATGATTCTCTTCTGTCCCAGTTTCTCATCAGTTTGTGATTGACTATCAGGCAATGCATGCTGCACTGCACATTCTCACAAATTTCTTCCTCAAAAATTTTTGATACTAGTACACTTCTGTTGGTCAGGAATGCCCTTTTTGTCTCTGCTAGTCTGCATTTTAAGTCCTCCTTGCTTGGTCCATCAAGCGTATTTTTTACTTCCAAGGTGGCAGTATATAAAATAAGTAGTTAATAATACACATTTATGATAAACAAATTACAATGGTTTTTTCCAAAGTTGAAAAATGAAAAGGAACTTTAAATGATAATAAAAACAATGATTTTTTGCTGCATATGGGGTGGAATATTACTTTTTATGTGTGATTGTATATAACATTTGGCCGGCCAGTGTGGCCGAGTGGTTCTAGGTGCTTCAGTCTGGAACCGTGCGACCACTACAGTCACAGGTTCGAATCCTGCCTCGGGCATGGATGTGTGTGATGTCCTTAGGTTAGTTAGGTTTAAGTAGTTCTACGTTCTAGGGGACTGATGACCTCAGATGTTAAGTCCCATAGTGCTCAGAGCCATATCACATTTGATTTATTTACTTGTTTAATCTGATCCGATTAGGGCTGTCAGTCTGTCCCTTACTTCAGATGAGGGTTTCACACATACAGTACCCTTTTTACGTTGTAGTAACTTCAGAAATATTGATTTTATTGTGACAGTATTAACATGACATGACTGCCTATAGAAGCAAAGTGAGTAACTAATACTGACTATGAACTAGTATTATTAATACTGCCAGTTTTTCTATTACTTCTATTGTTGGCAGCAACAATGATAATAATAGTAATACTACTTCTGATAATGAGAGTAATAACAATAATGATAGAGGCACACATAAAAAGAACTTAAAGGTGTACAAAATACTATAATATTCTAATTTACTTTAAAGGATATTGCGATTTACACAGTCAAATGCCTCTGACAGGTCACAAAATATACCAGTAGCCTGCAATTTTTTGTCTAATGAATTAAGCACATTTTCACTGTAAGTGTAGATAGCCTTCTCAATATCAGAACCCTTTAGAAATCCGAACTGTGACTTTGACA
The DNA here is from genome assembly GCF_023864345.2 of Schistocerca serialis cubense. Lineage (NCBI taxonomy): Eukaryota > Metazoa > Arthropoda > Insecta > Orthoptera > Acrididae > Schistocerca > Schistocerca serialis. Next base: position 1,157,333,170 of record NC_064638.1, on the reverse strand, counting down.
GTACGTTATTTGAGGTTAGATGGTTATAAAGCCGATTGTACATTACTTTTTCTAAAATTTTTGAGAATGCTGGCAAAAGTGAAATTTGACAGAAATTTGATGCTATTCTTTTATCTCCCTTCTTAAACAGTAGCTTAACTTCAGCATATTTCAACCATTCAGGAAATATTCCACTGATAAACGACTGGTTACACAGATAGCTTTATATGTTACTTAACTCAGAATCACATTCTTTAATTAACTTTGTTGATATTTCATCATACCCACTAGATGTTTTTGATTTTCAAGATATTATAATTGACATTATTTCTGCTGGGGTAGTGAGGGTCAAATTCATACTGTGGAAGTTACTTGAAATGTCTGGTCTGAGGTATTCCATAGCAGCATCTACAGAACCTAACAACCCCATCTTTTCAGTAACAGTTATAAAATGTTTGTTAAAAAGTTCTGCAACGCTATAGACATCTGTCATCAATGTATCATTTACTGTTAATGCTATTTGTCCCTCTTCATGTCTTGTTCTACTGGTCTCCTCTTTCACTATATCCCATATTGTCTTTATTTTGTTATCTGATATGACTATCTTTTCCTTGTAATATATCTGCTATGATGTCCGTATTACAGTATTTAATATTTTGCAATATTCCTTGTAATCTGCTATAGCATCAACATACGAACTGTTTTGGATTGATAGATACAGTTTTCTTCTTGTTTTACAAGATACCTCTATTCCTTGAGTAATCCATGGCTTCTTTGCAGACTTTGCTCTAACCTTAGTAAGTTTTGGGGGAAACAGTGTTCGAATAGGGTAAGCACTTTACTAGCAAAAGTGTTATATTTTTCAATCATGCCATGAGCACTGTAAACGTCAGTCCAGTGAATGTCCCTGAGGATTGTCCTAAAACAATCAGTTTTGGCTTACTGATTACCCTCTTGAGCTCAGATTTAACAGATTTTATATCTTGTTCAGTATTAACATTTAACAGAAGGAACTGCTTGTCCTGGTCTGAGAGGCCATTGACTGTTGGTTTTGTAATATAATTTTGTTCATTGGACTTTTCTGTGAAGATATTATCAATGGCTGTTTGTGAGCAATTGGCTACCCTAGTGGGGAACTTTACAGTGGAATTAAGTTGAATGATAGTGTTACTAACTCAAATAAGTTCTTATTGAGTCTTTAAGGAAATCTACATTGAAATCACCAGCAACAACTATTTCTTTGTTTTTGGTTGTTAAATAGGCCAGTACAGCTTCAAGGAGGTTTATGAACAGATTAAAGTTACCTGCAGGTGTTCAATATACTCTTAATATTATGAAGGATTTTTTATGAAACTTTACTTCGCTTCCACATGCTTCCATATGCTGTTCTAGGCACAATTTATGAATGTCTATGTTCTTAAATTTATGACTGTTCCTGATGAATTTGGCAACTCCTCCTTTCTCCATTTCTGATCTACAAAAGTGAGATGCTAAACTAAACCCTGTAACACTTAAAAGTTCTATACCAGGGGTCCCATGATGTTCAGAGAGGCAGATTATGTCAGCTGAGTTTGAAGACTCTCATTCATCTATGCAGATAATTAATTCATTAATTTTATTTCTCAGTCCTCGAATATTTTGATGCAATAAAGGTAGCTGATATTTCACATTGACTGAGTTAAAATTGGGTAGAGTTGAAATATCTGCTGACTCTTGAAAATTCTTAACCAGTAACTGCTTATGCTGATGTCATAAGCTAGAATTATGTTTATTGGTTTCTTTCTCAAACTGAAGGTTTGTCTCAGTCCTGACCTCACTTAAAGTTTGGTTGCTTTCTGTCCTCCCTACCCTAAAAAGTGTCTTTTCTGAACCCTATAACCACTGGTATTTTATCATTCATGAGAGTGCCTCCCGCCTTTAACTTTCCTGCTATTTTCCCAGCCAGTTTACACTTCCCCTTCCTGTTGAGGTGATGGCCATGCCTAGTATAATCCCACCTATTGAGAGAATTAACAGGAACCACACCAATGTGTGACCCTGCACCCAACATAAGCAGCCGTTCCAATTCCAAATTAACTCTCTTGACAGAAGAGTTCAAATGAGGTCGGTCATGGTGTCCAAGAACAGATACAAACTCAACACTAGTATGCTTCGATGCTGATGCAATCTTTGCCAGGTTACACTCTATACTGTACCCAGGGTCTCTGTCAATATTGTTACCTGCCCCACCCGCTATGACCATGGTGTCTTGCTTAGTGAAATCTTTGCAAAGTGATCTTAAATCCTCTGTCACCTGCTCCAGACCAGCACTAGGTTTAAAAAAATTGGTGATCTGGTATTCTGATCCTAGTTAATCCTGCAAAAGTTGGGCAATCCCTCTTCTGTGGGAACTTCCTAAGAACAACACTTCCTTTCTCTTTACTGATTTCCCTACATTCTTACTTTTCAATTTGCTGCTGAAAGTTTGTTGTGCCCTGTCTACATCTGCAACTGCTTGAGGCTCACCAGCTTCTAACTGAAGCAACAGGTCAAATCTATTTTCCACATTCACCACGAAACTGTCAGACAAAGTTCTAGGCCTCTTCCTCCTGTTGCCTGTTGCCACTTCTAACCTCTCTTTACCCTTCTCCCTCGTTAACCTGTCAAGATCTCCCCTGGCCTTGTCTAACTCAGCCTGAAGGGCGGCAATTTTCCCCTCCTGTTCTAGTATGTACCTATCTCTACTACAAATCCTACAAAACCACTGATGAGTCTCATTTACTTCCGCCACTACATTCACCCACATGGAAAAAACTACAGCACCCATCACATCATAGACCCGACCCAACAATTCTATGGCAAGTCAGGCACTTTTCACTCATGATAAATGTAATAGTTTATTAAGAATAAGTCAGTTAAATTACAGATAAACGCGAAAATATGGTTCCACAAATTTGGCCTATACGCAAATGTGTGTAAACAAAAACAACAGTGCAAAGTTTCTGAAACAACAACTTAAACTCAATGCTACTTTCCGGAAATGCTAGTTAAATAATGAAGAGGTACGCTATAGCTAAATTGCTGGAGAGAGCAAAGAACAACTAAACGAAATTCCATAAATTTACTGCAGCAAAACGTAAACAGAAAATACGACTGTATGATCTATTCGCGGTTTCTGCTATGTTACGTAAAGAAAAATGAAATCTTTAATGGTATACTTAAAAGGCACACTAATACACCAATTTACCACGTAATCAGTAGTAAACTATATGTTTTTATAATCTAAAATGATTTATATTTACGAGAACACCAAAACTCGCGCTAGTCGCCTGGCTGCAGGGCTACCAACTCTTCTTCTTCTAGGGACACTTTCAATGATGTGTCTCAATGTCTGTGGGAGAATGGCAGCCCATTCTACCTCAAAAGGTAAACCAGAGAAGATAGTGGTTTATTTTATTTATTTATTTCATTAACAATAGAGAGTAGCCCATGTCTTGAAATGTACGGTAGGTCAGATGCTTCTAAATCTAACAGCAAAGATTTCTCGTTGTTACAATCTTATTGTTAACGGTTTTTAAAAAATAATATGAAGAACATAATATATAAAGATTTCTATAAGGCTACAGCGAATTGAATGCTTAATAATTGTTAAATGGGTCTATATAATTTGTTTCTGCCTAGTTGATAATATTATAATTTATATAAAGAGAAATAAAAAAAGAAAATGTAATACATTGAGTGTGGAGAAAATAATTTGCAATATGTAGAGGGAAGTGATCTAGTGTGATTGGATGTGGAATATAGTGTAAGTAGCATGTTGGTTGATAAAGGCCTATTTCTATCTATTTCAGGTGAGAAGGTCTCGGTAGAATCTCAAGCTATTCTCATCTGAAATGGTTTGTGCTTATGTATGTTTACTGTGTTTGTGTGTATTGGTATATTACTGGGAGTGTTGCAAGTCAGGACATTACATGACATCCAGAATCTTTTTGTTCGTCCTATTGTTGGTAGTTGTCGTATATTCTATGTGATACCTTACATATGTACACCTGCTACTATATAGATTAAATACTGATTGAGCATTTGTTACATGGACTACATGAATTTTAGCTTTACATCAGAAATACACTTATGTTTGTAAATTTGTTAGTAGAAATAGACTATAGTTCATTGCTACTTGAGCACATTATTCCTTGAATAACTTATACATTACATTTTATTTTTATACATACCTCATACAGAAAATGCATTTGATATATAAAATTTATTGATTGTAGCTTTGAATAGAAAAGAAAATACACGTCTGTCTACACCCAATAAGACGAGAAATACATTACTGTTTGTGTGCAGTATACTTTACACACTATGCAATAAGTCATTGGGGAGGAGGAGCCTCAGAATAAAAGATCTTCGAACCTTCTTCTCCCAAGCGACATTACCCTATTACTACAGTCTTAGTATGTGGTGCTGGTGTTTGTTCGTTTTATGATTGTCACTGCCTGTTGTGTTGGGCATTGGAATCTAGAGTGATGTCAACGTTCTAGCTCATCACAAATGTGTTCCATTAGATTAAAACTGTGTGCCCGACCGAGGCTCGAACTCGAGACTTTTGCCTTTCGCGGGCAAGTGCTCTACCAACTGAGCTACCGAAGCACGACTCACGTCCGGTACTCACAGCTTTACTTCTGCCAGTACCTCGTCTCGAGGTACTGGCACACGAGGTACTGGCAGAAGTAAAGCTGTGAGTACCGGACGTGAGTCGTGCTTCGGTAGCTCAGTTGGTAGAGCACTTGCCCGCGAAAGGCAAAAGTCCCGAGTTCGAGTCTCGGTCGGGCACACAGTTTTAATCTGCCAGGAAGTTTCATATCAGCGCACACTCCACTGCAGAGTGAATATCTCATTCTCTGTTCCATTAGGTTCACGTCAGACAATCCATTTCAGGTTCGTGTTGTCCATAAACCATTACTCCACAGATGCTGCTTTGTGACGGGGTGAATTGTCATTCTGATACAACAAACATCTCTGAACTGTTCCTCTACTGTTTACAGTACACAATGCTGTAAAATGTCTCCATCTCCTTCCATATATAGCATTTTCTTAATCTCAATAAGGGGACCACAACATAACCATGAAACACACCCCATACTGTAATACCACATCTTCCATGCTTCAATGATCACACATAACGACAAGCAATGTTCTCTAGCCGTTCACTGAACCCAAATTCTTCCATCCATTTGTCAGAATGGTGCGGCATAACTAGCTTAATACCCCAGCTTTGCCCAGGAATTTATGTTTTTCATCTTATTCCCCTTCCACCTGCCTTCTCACACACTCTCCATCTTCCATCTCACACTCTCTCTCCTTTGCAGTTGCGTTCTCACACCACTTCTTTTTTCACCTTCCAACTACGCTTTGTCATTCTCCACATGCCCCCTACATTTTCTCTCCTCCTCCCTCTCTCTACCTGTCTCCTCCTACCTCTTCTCTCTGTCTACCTTTTCTTAAGCCCCTCTCCCCATCCATCTCCTTGACCTCCTCTCTCTATCTCCTCCTTCACGCACTCTCTACCCATCTCTTTTGCACCCTATCTCTCCCTGACCACGTCGTCCTCCCGCCCCCCTCTGTCCGTCCATCCACACCTGGTCACATCCTGTCCGTCCATCTCCTCCTCCCTGCTCTCATTGCCAAACTCTTCCTCACCCCTCTTTCCACTCATTCCCTCCTTCCCACCACTCTCCCCTTCTGCTACTCCCTCCTTTGTATCAGTTTCCTTCTCCAACCTACCCTGACCATCTCCTCTGCCTCTCCCTCTTTCTCCATCCCTTTCTCCCCATCTCTTCCTGTACCCCTTCTGCCCATCCATCTCTTCCTGCCTCCCACTATGTTAATATTTTCTTTCCCACCACTTCCTATTCATCTACTGCCACTGCCTCTCCCTGTTCGTCTAATCATACCCCTTCTCCCTACCCATGTCCTCCACCCCCTTCTCTCTATCCACCTCCTCCTTCCTTCTACATCTGTCCACCTCCAAATCCTCCCCCTTCTCCCTGTCTCTGTCTATTTCCTCTTCCCTATCTGTCTGTTGACACCCTCTAGCATCCTCTCTCTGTCCATTCCTTCATCCTCCCACTCTTCCCATTCGTCCCCTTCTGCTCTCCTCTCTCTTTCCATCTCCTCCTCCCCCCTCTACCTCTGTCCTCCCACCCTTGTTCATATCTCCTACCCACTCTCAATGTCAGTCAATTACTTTCTTGTCCCACTGTCTGACCATCTCGTCCTCCTCCCTTCTCTGCCATTCTCCTTCAAAAACATTTTTGCCCCTCAGGTGTAGGTTGCACTACAAAGCAAGCAGGTTTATTGGGCAGCCTAATACTACTCCAGCAAAACACATCTGTCATGAAGAGCAGCATAAACATCAGGGGCTGGAAAAAATTTCTTGCCCTAGATATGTAGGCTGCTCTGGAAAGCAGATTGATAAGGCAGTACAATTCTACTTCCACACACCATGCATGTTACGCAGGGCAGCCTATATGGCAGGGACTGAAAAACAAGTTTTTTTTGCCATATCTCCATTCCTATTGGTCTCAGTGCTGATATTTGTGAACTGTGATGTTTCTGTGTCAAATTTATTTGAAACTGATTCAGTGCTTTTGCAGATTCCTCACATTCGGCCTATACGGCAGAAGCTTAAAAAATGTCATGAGTCTGTATTTGTGTAAACATAATAGCTAGAGTGTTATAGACCCCTCATGTCAGTCCTCTCCAGGCAAGGAGTTTGTGTGCCAAATTTGGTCCACTTTGATCCAGGGTCCTGGGAGGAGTCCATGGACATACATACATATTTTCAGATATATATATATATATATATATATATATAGAATATATATATATATAGAATATATATATATATATATATATATAAAGATGCTTTTTGGGTTCCAAATTTTTTTGAAATAGATCCATGGGTTTTGGAGGAGATCTCACATATATATATGCTCCTTTGTATATATGTACACACACACACACACACACACGTGCATATATATATATATATATATATATATATATATATATATATCCTACATGTATATAGCCTTCTCACCACAGCTTCACCAGTGTACTTGTGTGTCTCATGTAACACATATATCTCTTGGCCCATGTCCTCCTCTCCCCTCTCTGCTCATCACCTTCTTGCCTCCCCATCTATCCATCTTCTCATTCCATTTCTCAAACCATCTCTTCTTTCGTCCTTTCTATCTCTTCCATTCACTCTCTCTCTCTGTCCATCTCCTTCTCCCTCTCTCTTTGCTTTTACATCCTACCTGACCATATGTTTGTCCCCCTCCTTCTGTCCATATCCTTCTCACTCTCTATCTGCCATCACCCTGCCATATTCTTTTTCCACCTGCCCATTACCCCTCTTCACATTTCACCTGCCTCCTGCATTTCCCCCTGCCCCCTCTGCACATCAACTTTCTTGTCCTCCCCTCTCTTCCTTACCCCTCTGTATCCACTTCCTCCTCCCCCTCTCACTATTCATATCCTGCTGCCCCCTTTCACTATCCATCTCCTCCTGCACCTCTTCCAATCCATCTTCTCCCTATCTGTTTCCTACTCCATCATTCTACCTGTCCATTTCCTCCTCTTTCTCTCTCTCTCCCTGTCCCTCCCCTCCTTCCTCTCTCTGTCCATTCCTGATTACTTCCTTTTCTGATATTCATGCAGTTTTCTGATTGTGTGACAAAATTTTGTTGAAACTGACCCAGACACCTGAGGGGTCATCCTGTGCATACATACATACATACATACACTCCTGGAAATTGAAATAAGAACACCGTGAATTCATTGTCCCAGGAAGGGGAAACTTTATTGACACATTCCTGGGGTCAGATACATCACATGATCACACTGACAGAACCACAGGCACATAGACACAGGCAACAGAGCATGCACAATGTCGGCACTAGTACAGTGTATATCCACCTTTCGCAGCAATGCAGGCTGCTATTCTCCCATGGAGACGATCGTAGAGATGCTGGATGTAGTCCTGTGGAACGGCTTGCCATGCCATTTCCACCTGGCGCCTCAGTTGGACCAGCGTTCGTGCTGGACGTGCAGACCGCGTGAGACGACGCTTCATCCAGTCCCAAACATGCTCAATGGGGGACAGATCCGGAGATCTTGCTGGCCAGGGTAGTTGACTTACACCTTCTAGAGCACGTTGGGTGGCACGGGATATATGCGGACGTGCATTGTCCTGTTGGAACAGCAAGTTCCCTTGCCGGTCTAGGAATGGTAGAACGATGGGTCCGATGACGGTTTGGATGTACCGTGCACTATTCAGTGTCCCCTCGACGATCACCAGTGGTGTACGGCCAGTGTAGGAGATCGCTCCCCACACCATGATGCCGGGTGTTGGCCCTGTGTGCCTCGGTCGTATGCAGTCCTGATTGTGGCGCTCACCTGCACGGCGCCAAACACGCATACGACCATCATTGGCACCAAGGCAGAAGCGACTCTCATCGCTGAAGACGACACGTCTCCATTCGTCCCTCCATTCACGTCTGTCGCGACACCACTGGAGGCGGGCTGCACGATGCTGGGGCGTGAGCGGAAGACGGCCTAACGGTGTGCGGGACCGTAGCCCAGCTTCATGGAGACGGTTGCGAATGGTCCTCGCCGATACCCCAGGAGCAACAGTGTCCCTAATTTGCTGGGAAGTGGCGGTGCGGTCCCCTACGGCACTGCGTAGGATCCTACGGTCTTGGCGTGCATCCGTGCGTCGCTGCGGTCCGGTCCCAGGTCGACGGGCACGTGCACCTTCCGCCGACCACTGGCGACAACATCGATGTACTGTGGAGACCTCACGCCCCACGTGTTGAGCAATTCGGCGGTACGTACACCCGGCCTCCCGCATGCCCACTATACGCCCTCGCTCAAAGTCCGTCAACTGCACATACGGTTCACGTCCACGCTGTCGCGGCATGCTACCAGTGTTAAAGACTGCGATGGAGCTCCGTATGCCACGGCAAACTGGCTGACACTGACGGCGGCGGTGCACAAATGCTGCGCAGCTAGCGCCATTCGACGGCCAACACCGCGGTTCCTGGTGTGTCCGGTGTGCCGTGCGTGTGATCATTGCTTGTACAGCCCTCTCGCAGTGTCCGGAGCAAGTATGGTGGGTCTGACACACCGGTGTCAATGTGTTCTTTTTTCCATTTCCAGGAGTGTATATACAGTCTGCATATGTGTTTGATGGATACGAGTATACTGCACACATCTCCTCTTCCCCCCCTGCCCACTCTTGGCCCATTTCGTTTTGACAGCTCACTCTACATGTCTCCTCCTCCCACTCTCTCTGACTGCCTCCTCCTCCCTCTATCTCTCTGTCAATGCCCTTCTCCCACCTTTTTTCATTTTCCGTTTATCCCTCTCTGATCAACCTCCTTTTTTCCCCTGTCTGCCCATCTCCTCCTCATCGCGATGTCTGTTGAACTCCTCCCTCTCTCTGTCTCTTACTTCCCATGACTGTCTATTTGCTCCACCTCCCCCATCTCTCTCTCTCTTGCAATCTCCTCCTTCCTCTTCTCTATCTGTCCATCCTGTCCTTATCCTCTCCCTCTCCATCCCTTCCTCCACTCTCTCTTTATCCATGGCTTCCTCCACCCCTATATCCATCTCATCCTGTGCCCCTGTCCCTATACATCTCCTCCTGCTCTCTGTACACCTCCTCCTCCTCTCAATGTATTGATCTCTTCCTTCAATCCTCTCCACGTCTTTCTGCTCCCCTCTCCTTATCCATCTCCCCTTCTTTTTCTATCTGTCCAGCCTTGTCCCTACCTCCCTCCCTCCTTCTACTCTCTCTCTGCCCATCACTCTCTACCCTCCCCCATCTGCATCCATTCCCTCCTTCATCCCTTCCCTACACATCTCCTACTGCCCTACATCTGTCCACACTCTCCTCCATCTGTATCAAACTTCCACTGGCCATTGCCATCCACACATAGATCACAAAAAATAGTCGTATCAAGGACGGAAGCTGCAACAGCTGTTGCAGTGCAGAGAGATGGGGGTGATCCAGCTGTCATCTTCCTGTCTGTCAGGATACTTCTATGCCGGAAAGAAGCCCAGTTCGTGACTCAAGGTATGTGGCAACACCGTAAGATTCTGCACAGTCGAGCGGAAAGTGTATCTGTCCTCTCATGTGCTAGTCGCGTAGGGCCGTTGACATCCTGCAAGTTATCAAGTATGGCTCTGCCTACCCATTAATTACATATTCACACGGCAATTGCGGAATACAACTAAATGAGAGCAACGATATCGTGGAATGATGAACTGTACTCTCTACAGGCCAAGATTCTGCTGCAGTTGAATTATCACACATGCTGCTAGACGCTTCTCTACATGAGATATAGCGCAATATTCTCACAAACAAACAACACTCAAATACGAAACTGAATGAGACATTCGTAGCCTAATCTTTCCATATATTCAGAACATATTTGGTGTTGTCCCTAATCACTTACTGTGACTGTGCTGAAATGCTAATCATTTTCATACTGAAGAACATACACACAATGCATGACAGTCTGATCATTAGTTGCAAGCTGTCCACATGGTGTTGCAATTCTAATGGCCAGTAATATTTCTGCTTTGTTGTGTTTGAGATTTTCTTTACCTTTGCCTTCTTCGCATCAGCAACATCCATTTCTGTGTATCTAAATATCTTTGTTAAATAACTGACCCTTGTTTCTCTATGTCAATTCATTTTCTAAAATGCTGCACTTACTGCTTAATTTAATCTGATATGCATCCATAATATTAAATAAAATTGTTATAATTTTTGTGTCTAAGTAAGATAGTGTCCAATCCACTTCTGGCCTTGGAGATGCACGTTCCCCAATTCTCATAAAATGTTATAGTTTTCACTTTCAGTTCTATCTGCTCCTCACCAAGATCATTATATTTAAAGGAAATAGAGATATTAAAACGAAACAAACATGGTTGGGAAGAATACGATAAACTTTACTCTGTAACTTTTCCCTGCGTATTTTCAAAGCTATTTGATCTGAGATGTGGAAAAATCTATAAATATTTTCCCATTGTTACCATATAATTGTTATCTGAGAAATGTAACAGAAATTTACAGCTATGTGTATGTATTTTCGTCTAATATAACTTAACTGAGGGAAGTTTGTGGAAAGAAAATATATTTTTAGCAGCTCTTATAACACAGATTCTGGGATTACATATTTTGCGTTATACACTACCATTACCAGAAAAATGTTTTACTAACGTCAGCTGTAAATTGTTTTATTTTTTGACTGTGGTGAGTTTTTGCTCTCCTGATGGTTTAGTTTCGATAGTTACTGCACAATAAAACTATGCTTAAAAACTGAAATTATTCGTTTATTTCTATTTCTTACAGTACAATTTGTACAAGAAATACCACATCTTTAGATTTTTCCACTGTACATTCTGAAAATAAAACTATATCACATATTTTCAATAATATGCTACTGACTAGAAAAGTGATGTACACACACAAAAAAGAGGAACACTGTTAGGAAACTGTAGTTATAAATACAATCCTCAATTGCATCTACAAAAGGAGGTTGCAATAAAAATAAGAGAATAAAAGGAGACTGATATGACTTGTAGAATGCATAGACTACTTAAATTATAATGCAAGAGTGCAGTGGTGCAGTTTGTAGCCTGTCTCTGATACTATGCATGATCATATTGACAGAAAAGATAAAATTTCCTTAGGGCCTGTATTACCTACCAGGAAGATACGAGTCAAAATTAATAGTACTGTTTCTAGTAACTTGTTACTTTATTGCAAGCGGAACATATGTCCCTATGGAACTCGGTAACTCACGTCCTACATATAAGAAAAATATCTCACAATATATACCAATGTAAAATAGATTATTTTGTCAGAGCTAGATTCTATATGATGATTATTGAGAAAGCTCTTAGTTACAGGTCCATCTCAGTCTCATTGTATCTGAATATGTGACTGTGCCACATAAAACATTTCTTTCCTTGTACGTTTCTCTGTTCTTTGATTCCATTGGCTCTCCTAAATCAGTGTTAATGTTCTAATTTTTGTTTTAGTTGATGAAAACGGGCGCGGATATTTTCTGGAATATAATATCTCTATACAGACACTAATTTCATCTAGTTTACAATGTAGAACTTGGGACAAAAGTACAGCTTCAGAATGTTCTCCACCCCCTTCCACCCTACCAAGTACGTGGTGGGGGTTGAATGGGCGGGAGGAAGTTGTAGTGTTCTGCACTTGATGCAGCTTATTTGTAATGCTAGTCGAAGACTAGTGAGTGATGTCACTGACTGATACGAAGATAATGAGTGAACAAGCAGCATTGCTTGTTGCGAAATCTTGTCTTACAGCAAACACAAGTGTGTTGAGGACCACGCAGAAAGCTCATTTGGAGCCGCAAGTTGATATGGCGAGAGACTGCTCTCACTGCCACTTAGTCATCTCGGTGTCGCTGGCATCCCCACTTGAACTAAGTATCAAGAACGCATCGCCTGACATACTATTTCGAAGTTCACAAATTTTGTTTGCGTTTTGGCTCCAATAAATATTCAGAGGGGTCTATTAGTATGGTATCACCTCTCTTGGTTGTCATCTAGTGAGTCCAGGCTGCATCAGCACTGTAGTCAGTACCTGAAGCCTCACATGGATAAGAAATTTATGGTGAGATGCAATTAATAACTGTTCGCCTCTTCATCAATTACTGAATGGAGTTTGACAATGTGCTCAGGCTAAAAGGCATTTTGCCAAGAAATTAATCGTTTAGCAAAGAATACCTTATTTCAAAAGAGTCAAGCAGATCTCCTTGTTCATGATGACATGCATAATGAAAGATGAAGAATTCCATTCCTGACTGGACTATCAGCACATCTGATTACACTGTGGACGACCCAGCGTGAGTTCCCAGTAGCTCCAGTATTTCGTTCTGTCATGACTGAGAAATATTTTAGTTCATTGTCTGAGTATAAGTGAAGAAGCTTCCCGCAAAAGTTCTTGGCGGACGTGCCAGCATGCTCAATTGGGTGACGGAAGGGTGACAGGATGTTTGGAAAATATAGCGCTTGTGAACCCAGCTGGCACTGAGTTGTCACTTGAAGGTCAACCAAGGCGCCAGCATGTGGTTGGCACTTGTCAAAACGCCAAGGAGGCGAAGGTCTGAGGCAAAGTTTCTGATCGGAGGAAGTAGACTAAGAATCTGGAGATGGAATGTTCCAGCAATCTAGGAAAGTAACGAAGAGAGTCATGTGCAACCAGATCCAAGTGGAAAAAAGACCTAAAGAAGCGTAGAAACGGGCAGCCACAGCTAGTACCAAACGAGAGTGGAAGGATGTCGCAGGTTTAGACAATGTGTGGGAGTGTCAACAAATGTGTCAATAACTTTGACGGCAGCAGCTACTGACGGAGCAGTAATAGTTCATCCATGAGGGGATAGCATTAATCTGGGCAGCGCAGTGGGTGTAAGTGCAGATGTTTTAATATGGGGTACCCTAATATGTACAGACATCAGCGTGTTGGTTGTTTTTCCTCTGCATCTAACAGTCTTCCCACAAACGTGTCACCAACTTTTATGATCTGATGTTTTCTGCACTGTCGTAACTATACCTCTAAGTGGACTATGACTGTTAATATAGACTCACAATTTTTCGTCCAATCATCCACACCTGACCTGCTGCCCACGGAAAAATAACCATTACTGGCTTGCTCCTGACACACGTACTTGAAGGTACTAACCAACCTAATATCATACAACTTATAATAACTATTATTATTACTCCAACAATTGAACCGGCGCACTGGTTAGCACACTGGACACGCATTCGGGAGGACGACTGTTCAAACCCGCGTCAGGCCATTCTGTTTTAGGTTTTCCGTGATTTCCCTAAATCGCTTCAGGCAAATGCCGGGATGGTTCCTTTGAAAGGGCACGGCCGACATCCTTCTGCATCCTTCCCTAATCCAATGTGACCGATGACCTCGCTGCTAGGTCCCCTCCCCCAAATCAATCAACCAACTAGTTATTAATCTGCAAATGACGTAAATACTGAAGTAATGTTATGCAGTACATCATCGTCCTCAGTTACCAGATATCTGCACTTATACGGTTACTTCCTGCATACATATATGTTTCACTGAACAGTGTTGAACATAAGAAGTGCAACGGATTTCATTTGCTAGTAGGAACAAGTATGTGAATAGTATTTGTCTCTTGTGTATTAGGCCATGTATATATGATTTAGGCCAAGTGGCCACTGATATAATAGTTATTGATTCAATAGACGGACGAACAAGTGGCAACAACAGCATTTGTCATTAAGCTAGGCACCCCAGGTAGTGCATTTAATAGCGATTACAACAAGAAGCAATGTGGCTCTTGTTTCTCTATAGTGGAAGGTCCATGTGTAATGGGACAGAATCACGGTGAAAGGGGTTTCGACAGTAAACATTTGGTACTGCTGTACAAGTGTAATATTGGAAAGTTTTCAATAAACCACAGAAAGACGTAACTTGAAACGGAAATAGAGGGTCTGATGATGGAAACTGTCGTGCTGCCTATAGTACGAAGCTAGCAACCATCTGGAATTGACAGTGTTTCTTTGTGGTGACAGAGATGACGCGTTATAATTTAGTTTTTGCTGTATCTAGGCGCCACGAGGCAGTGTACTTTACCCCACTCTTGGTAATCTCCACCGTCCTATTTATCTTGACCACTCCAAATAATATTTTGTAGAGGAGTAAAATAGAAATATGTACATATGTCAAGCAGATTTTGTTTAGATGCCAGGGGGATATTAACCAGTATGATAGCTTTTCTTGTAACTTGATTAGTTATGAAGATGTGAACGGCAGTACATCTTCTCTAAACGGCACCGAATATTTTTTATTCGGTAATCCACGTCCTCTCCTCAAGACATGTTGAAAAACGTATTGAAGTCTACCATTCACGCAAACACAACACTATTGAAAACGTAATACCAAACTGACTTTCACCCTTCTGTAAGTGAGAGTGTTGTATCTCGACGACAGTGTACCAAGAATGTTTTCAAAAATCTTCGAAACACCAATGTACTTAAGCGTAGCCGTACACTTAAGAGGAAACAATTTACGTAGAACATCACAGTTTGGAATCCAGAACAGTTGCTCAACAGAGAATGCCGTTTTTTACATGCACTCATCAAATGGTACACGCTTTAAATAATAATATATGGCCAGCTGGCAGATTCAAACAACAGACATATAATTATTGCAATCAACTTCCGGTTTCATACTTCTACACCTGGTAGAACAGCAACAGTGCAAAATGACCTATATGGGTTTAAAAAGACAGGTATTTTGCCGTGTAACGCAAATGCAATGGTCTCAGTCTCATCTGCTGAGCTGTTTGCTTTCTTTTGATTTGTTGCGCCGTCGTGCGAAAATCTGTTGTTCTATGTTGAAAAATGGCATCTAAATTAGCAGAAAGCACTTTCACTTGAGAGCTCTTGGAAGAGTACCGGGGTCTACCAGCTCTATGGTGCGTTATATGGATTACAGTAAGCGCTAAAACAAAAATTAACGATGTAAACTGTTTTTGGCTAAATACAGGAAAATGTACCCAGCAGCAGACAAGCTTCAGCTGGTCAAGAAATTGAATTCTTTGCATACCATTTTCAGGAAAGAAACGAAAAACAATGCTTCAGAAAGTGGAGCTAGTACTGAAGTAATACATGAACCAACACAGTGGTTTGTTGATGAAATGAACTTTTTGAGAGGACAACAGACCCTTCGAATTCACTTAATTCTATGAATATTTGTCATGTGGGTGAGGGGAAAGCAGAGGGGGGGGGGGGTTGTGAGGATTTGGGGAGGAGACTAAACTGCGAGGTCATTGGTCTCATCGAATTAGGGTAGGAAGTCGGCCGTGCCCTTTCAAAGGAACCATCCCGGCATTTGCCCGAAGCGATTTAGGGAAATCACGGAAAACCTAAATCAGTATGGCCGGACGAAAGCAGAGGATGAAAAGGGATGTGGCGTGATTGTGCCTGAGCAAAGCACTATTGCACTGAAGATGCCTTAGAGTAAGAAAAAGGCAAAACGCATCTGGGAAAAATAAATTACAGCTGCAGCAAGAAAAGGAGGTTTCATTTACAAAACAAATATTAATGCAAATGCGTTTGATGAGGACAGATTTGCACCATCAGATACAACAGAAAGAATAGAGCTAGATTCCCAGTTACTGTTTCTTCTCCACATCGTGGTCCGTCGACTGATGTGGAAACACAGTCATCATTGCAACCACATTTGACACTACAGGAAGGTACGCCTTCCCTCACTTCACAGTTGCACAGAGGCTGCGTGGGGGGAGGGGTGGTCTCTTTGCCCAAAGGCCAGTGCGTCGTATTCCGCTGACAGCCGCAAATCGGCGGCAACCTTTAGGCTGGTGCCAAGAGTATAGGAACTGGAGCAACAGGAGTGAGATCAAGTGGCCCTCTCGGATGAAAGCAGATTCGGTCTGAGTAGTGATTCTGGACGCAGCATCATACGGTGAGAGATGGGAACATGTAATGCATCTAGGAACATTGTCGAACATGATCGTTTTGGTGGTCCATCTGTTGTGGTGTGAGAAGGTAATGTTGGAGGTGTGTACTTACATCCAGATATCTGAGCGCAGTCCACTTCCGGTCAACTTTATTTTGACACTGTACACCTTCCCCACGTGTGTGTCTTATCAAGGGTGAAAGCGGCCCTGACTTCATTTTTTAGCATGAAAATGCCTGACCACATCGAACAGCGCAACTGGGGTAGCTCTTGGAACGAGAGGCTATTCGGTGAATGGACAGGCCTGTCTGTTAGCCCGACCTAAACTCCATTGAGCACGTGTGGGAAACGGTGGGGAGACGTATTGGACCATGTCTACATACTACAATGACCATCCACCAGTTATCAAACGCTCTTGTGGAGGTTGAAATGCCCTTCCAAAAGAACTCCCGGCCAACCTCGTGGCCAGCTTGTGAGCATGTTGCAGAATATGGACTTCCGTCCGCGGTGATCACAAACCCTTTTAAGAACCACATCCTGCATTTTGTAATACCCAGAGGACCACCATGTGACTTCATGGTAATTATCGTCTTTGAATAAAAGTGTCATTTCTGTTGGTATCATTGTGTACTTCTTTCGGTTACCTTCTATACTATACTATATTATACTATGCTGTACTACAGTATACTGTAGCAGTTCTTTCTGTGTGTGACCAAAGTTTCATCGAGCTATGTTTATTTATTTATTTTGTTTAGCGTATGGCTCATAAAATCACAGTAAAAATTACAGAAACAACACGATTTTTTAAAAAAAATCACATATGTATAAACAGAACAATAAATAACAGTGTGTATATAAGAATTGACCAAACTTTGCGCGGGCAATCAAATCCTTTAGGTTTACTAAAGATGCATGGCCTACTGTGGCAGTTTACTGCTGTTCTGCTCTCCCATTCCTCTTTCCATCGGTAATTTATTTTAAAGTTAATTTGGTGCAGCGCCTGTGCGATCTTTATTGGAGGATGCCTAGACCGGAGTCGGTTTCCTTGGATGTCGTGAGTATCTCTAACCAGAGCGTGTTCTCGCCGTAGGTTAGGAGGGGCTATGTTACTGAGAACGGGCAGCCACACTGTAGGAGTTGGCCTGATTGTGCCTGATATAATACGCATTGTTGTATTAAGTTGGCTATCTACCATGTGTGTGTGTTTGCTGTCGAGCAACACTGGGGCACAGTATTCTGCCATTGGATACACCAAGCCGAGTGCGGATGTTCTTAAGGTAGATGCTGTGGAGCCCCAAGTGGTGCCACAGAGCTTCTGCTATATGTTGTTGCGTGTTTTAAGTTTCGCGGCAGTTTTCGTCAGGTGTTCTTTGAATGTTAGTGTCCTATCTAGGGTAACCCCAAGGTACTTTGGGTGTTTGTTGTGATTTAGTATTTTCCCGTCTAGCTATACATGTAGTTCTCTGTTGGCCATTTTGTTGTTCAAATGGAAGACAGATACTTCCGTCTTTGTAGCACTAGGTTGTAGCCTCCATTTTCTATAGTACTTGCTGAGAATCCATAGGTCACTCGTAAGGATATCTTCGGCAGTTTCTATATTTCTGTGGGCTGTTGCCAGAGCCCAGTCGTCAGCATAACCAAATTTGCGCGATCTGGTTGCAGGCTATGTTACTTGACAGTGACACAGCATGCAGAAGTTACTTTCCTCCTTATGCTTTGCAGACCACTACAGGGGAAGTTGTGGTACAATTGGATATGGGGGTGATATCGGGATCCTCATATTTCTTTTTACTAGTTGGTAAAATTTGTTTTTTGGCTTTTACACCATGAAGACAGCAGTCAGCTTCAGTAATGCCATGAGCCGTTGCTGTTGAGCAAAATCATTTGTTAGACTTCTGTGGTTGGAGTATCTTACTTTGTGATATTTTAGGGTCCGTTTTTTAGAGTCATCAGTCTTCTGACTGGTTTGATGCGGCCCACCAAGAATTCCTCTGCTGTGTCAAACTGTTCGTCTCGGGTTAGCACTTGCAACCTACGTCCTCAATCGCTTGCTGGATGTATTCCAATCTCTGTTTTCCCAGACAACTTTTACCCTCTACAGCTCCCTATAGTTATTCCCCGATGTATTAACAGATGTCCTATCATCCTGTCCCTTCTCCTTGAAAGTGTTTTCCACATATTCCTGTCCTTGCAAATTCTCCGAAGAACCTCCTCATTCCCTACCTTATCAGTCCACCTAATTTTCGCCATTCGTCTGTAGCACCACATCTCAAATGCTTCGATTCTCTTCTTTTCTGATTTTCCCACAGTCCAAGTCTCACTACCATACAGTGCTGAGCTCTAAAAGAATTTTCTCAGAAATATCTTCTTCAAATTATGGCCTATGCTTCATACCCGTAGACATCTCTTGGCCAGGAATGCTCGTTTTGCCAGAGCTAGCCTACTTTGATGTCCTCCTTGCTCCGACCGTCATGGGTTATTTTACTGCTTAGTAGCAGAATTCCTTAGTTTCATCTTCTTCATGATCACGAATCCTGAGGTTAAGTTTCTCGCTGTTCTCATTTCTGTTATTTGTCATTACTTTCACCTTTCCTTGATTCACTCTGAATCCATATTCTGTACTC
Source organism: Schistocerca serialis cubense (assembly GCF_023864345.2). Classification (NCBI taxonomy): domain Eukaryota; kingdom Metazoa; phylum Arthropoda; class Insecta; order Orthoptera; family Acrididae; genus Schistocerca; species Schistocerca serialis. Next base: position 1,157,314,006 of record NC_064638.1, on the reverse strand, counting down.
ACTAGACTGATTATTCCATTTAGCATATCATGTAATTATTCTTCACTTTCACTGAGAATAGCAACGTCACCGCCAAATCTTATTATTGATACCCGTTCTGTTTGAATTTTAATTCCACTCTTGAACCCTTTTTACTTCCATAATCGCTTCTTCGATGTATAGATTGAATAGTAGGGACGAAAGACTAGATCCCTGTCTTACACTGTTTTTAATCTGAGCACTTCATTCTTTGTCTCCCACTCTTGTTGTTTCCTCTTGATTCTCGTACATATTGTATATCACCTGTCTTTCCCTTTAGCTTAGTCCCGTTTATCTCAGAAATTCTAACATCTTGCACCATTTTACATTGCTGTGTTAAAAATAAGGAACGTACACCATCGTTGTACAACCAGAAACTAGTAATACAATAAATAACATTTTTAACAGGCTTCATGAACGTATTCCCTGTTAATCGCTTCTTCTCTTTCTTTCCTAGGCAGATCGAATTTTGCAGATAAGCTACAGTAGGGGTAAAGCCAGATAGAAGCACTGGGGTGAAACCAAAACTACCTGATATTACTGAATGACTTTGTTACTTATAACTTATATGTGGAACATAGGAAGTACACGCTATTTCTTTGTACCCGTTTTAATTACTATAATTTAATAACTACATATAGAATTTACAGTTATTTTGGTCCGATTTTTAGATTTTTTGTTACTAATAGTCTGATTAATTATCCCTTATTGAAGAGGTATATTTCATTTGAGATGGGACCATTAAGCGCTTTATACTGTGAGGAAATTAAGACATGGCTTAAAAGACATACAGAAAGAGTGGCAACCCAGTACCAAATAGCTCAGTTGTTAGGGCTTGCATATACTAGAACAGGAACAATGCAAAATGACCTACCTCGGTTTAAAAAGACGGATATTTTCCCGCTTACTGCAAATGCGTTTGGAGTAGAGGAATTTGCATCATAAGATGAAAGAGAAAGAATAATTCTAGATTCCCAGGACACAACAGAGTCAGTTACTGCCGTTTCTCCAGAGCCTGATACGACGACTGATATGCAGACTTTTCATTCACTGTATCATCAGAGAGTGTAAAGCCAGGTCCTCATTATGAGAGCCCGTCATCAACCAAGTGAAGAGGGGAATGTGCTGCGATCACGAAGTCTCTCTATAAAAATGAACTCGAGGCAACAAATGTTTCCTCTCGGCAGGCTAAAAAAGTTTTTTGAATGATTCCAGATCTAGACTGTGAAAAATAGTCGGAAGAGTCTGAAGATGTGTGAGGCAAAAGAGCTCTTCTGAAAATGACAATGTAACACTACGTATTCTCTGCAAAGAGACTTACTCGCCAACAAGTAAAAAGTATTTAAAATATGAGAAGTTGGTTCATGAGGACTGTACAGGGTGGACTGAAGATGACTTGCATGAGTATTGCTGTGTCCCATGCCTGAGATGGAAAATATAACAGTGCCATTTGTGCCCCACAGGGTACCTCCCTTGACTCCAAGGTATGGGACATAACTGTATATTGTACAGTGATGAGTTATATTAAATGTAATTTAAATCATCAAAAATTAAGTCCTCATGGGTCACATATGTTGGGCATGCCTTGTTTATCTTTCACTGAAATAAATTTGAAGTCCCCACAATGAAAATTATCTCCTTAGTTACCTGATAATACCCTAACTTCCCCTATATCAGTCGATGTGATTCAGTGCTAAAATAAAATGAATACTGCAAAGTGACATAAACGTCAGAAGAGGAAGTGTGTTACTGAATAAAAATATAGGGCGCTATTAAAAGAGGACATAGTGCTGCTCATATCTTCGTAACGAGCAAGTTAGAATAAATGTCTCCTTGTATCCAAACAACATTTGCTTGATTTTTTTTTTGACGAAATATTTTTTCGGGTGGTCAAGATAAATGGGATGTAACGTATGGTACAGTGAGTTTCAGGAATGAAATTTTGTGTACCTTGTAACGGGACACCCTCCTCTTTTCTTTATAGAAATAGTCGATACCAAGTAACTTGTACAGGTGAACATAATCTCAGGTGTTTAGCTAAATGAATTTCATATGATTTGGTAAACGATGTATTATATTTCAGGCTAAAATGTATAAAAAGAAATTAATTTGTTAGTACTGTGTATGTAAAGTTAAAATTAGTCTTCTTTTAGAAATATTTGAAATTACGAAATATCTGGCATACTTAAAATTCCTATTATTAATTGCACAATCTGACGATAATTATAAAATTTATTTCTGGACTCATTTACAAAATAATGATATGGAGTTAGATAGAGCAGCAATCAGTCGTAGAATTAAGTTGCTTTAATATGACATTTATAGTCAGATTTCGACCTGTGTCAGGTCATTGTCAATGCAGTGCGGAATTGTAGCAATTGTTCGTGCTCAAGTGAATGCTTAAACTGTTCAACAGAGGATTGATGAACTTGCTATAACGTTTTATGGCAACAAGATTAATTATTTTGCAACTGTTTTAGTGTTGGAAGAACTGTGGTATTATAAGCCTAATTCGGATGATTTAGTGCGTCAGTTTAGTGACGCTTATAGAGAATATGTATTTATGCCAAACGGTATAAGGTCTGGAAACAGGTACTTTGATTTTACGCAAGGTCGTTATAGGTCACTGTGGTACAATTATTAGAACCCCAATAAAATAACCTCAAAAGTCATACCTCAGACGCACAGCCGAAGGCCATCCTAGAAAATGGCCTCACGGGTAGTAAATAATGATATGTCTTTGCAAAGATTCTTCTTTTGTCAGGAAAGTTTGTAAACTCTTTGGAATGTTGTGAGTACCACATAATGTAAGTAGTAGTGGGCAAGTCTCTGATGGAAACAGACGTATTTATCATTTTAACCATGTGCATTTGTGTTCTGAAGCGGAAATTGTAAAGTCAGTGTGATACTGAAAAATGCGACAAAAAATAAAGGAATCTACAAAAATCAAAATTTCAGCCTCAGGAATGTACTCCTGGACGCGACAACTGCAGCCAACAACAAGAGAAAATGAAGATAAGTAAAAAGTTTTTCTTTTGTGTACCTTACGCCTCTCGAACTTTACGAAGGTTTTAGAGACAGAGAAATTTAATGGAGATGTGTGGGAGGGTAAGATTACAACCTGGAGTAGAGCCTCTGGTTTACTTGTTACTCAGTAGAGTTAACAAAGCGGTAATAGTACTGTCAGAGTGATTTCCATATCGTACTACTGTGACACGTATATATTTGCTCTCGAAGTGTGGGACTCTCTCGTGCAGTGACGAGGTGTAGGCTGGCTGCACGCTCGTATCACTGCCACAGTGCGTGACGTTTAAGCAGAGCGCCAGCCCAGCTGTCGTCTCGCAGATACAGGAGGCGCGAGTGGACCCCGGCCGCTGCAGGTGGGGTGGGGCGGGGGTGGTCATCGCGAGCGGCCGCGTCGCAGGCTAGTGCGGCGGTCCACGTGGGGCAGCGGCGGCGCGAACCAGCTGGGCGGCTGCAGCGCGCGCGACGCCGGGGGTGGGAAAGGCGCCACCGCCAGCGGCAGAGCGCCGGGACGCGCCGCCGCCCCCTGCTGAGGGGGCGGCGGCCACGAGTCCTCCTGCTGCGACTGCGACTGCGACTGCGACCGCAGGTCCACCATCACCATCACCTCCTCCACGTCCATCTGTGCACAAGGGGGCGTACTGGCTAATGACAACACAACACTCCAAGGGGCAACGTAATGCGTGTAGTTACAGACCGGATTACATGCATCATAAAAATCTTAAAATGCGCTACTAGCCACTAAAATTGCTACGCCATGAAGATGACGTGCTACAGACGTGAAATTTAACCGACAGGAAGAAGACGCTGTGATATGCAAATGCTTAGCTTTTCAGAGCATTCACACAAGGTTGGCGCCGGTGGCGACACCTACAACGTGCTGACATGAGGAAAGTTTTCAACCGATTTCTCATACACAAACAGCAGTTGACCGGCGTTGCCTGGTGAAACGTTGTTGTGATGCCTCGTGTAGGGAGGTGAAATGCGTACCATCACCTTTCCGACTTTGATAAAGGTCGGATTGTAGCCTATCGCTATTGCGGTTTATCGTATAGCGACATTGCTGCTCGCGTTGGCCGAGATCGATGACTGTTAGCAGAATTTGTAATCGGCGGGTTCAGGAGGGTAACACGGAACGCCGTGCTGGATCCCAACGACCTCGTATCACTAGCAGTCGAGATGACAGGCATCTTACCAGCATGGCTGTAACGGATCGTGCAGCCACTTCTCGATCCCTGAGTCAACAGATGGGGACGTTTGCAAGACAACAACCATCTGCATGAACAGTTCGACGACGTTTCCAGCAGCATGGACTGTCAGCTCGGAGACCATGGCTGCGGTTACCCTTGACGCTGCATCACAGACAGGAGCGTCTGCGATGATGTACTCAACGACGAACCTGGGTGCGCGAATGGGAAAACCTCATTTTTTCGGATGAATCCAGGTTATGTTAACAGCATCATGATGGTCGCATCCGTGTTTGGCGACATAGCGGTGAACGCACATTGGAAGCGTGTATTCGTCATCGCCATACTGGCGAATCACCCGGCGTGATGGTATGGGGTGCCATTGGTTACACGTCTCGGTGACCTCTTGTTCGCATTGACGGCACTTTGAACAGTGGACGTTACATTTCAGATGTGTTACGACCCGTGGCTCTACCCTTCATTCGATCCCTGCGAAACCCTACATTTCAGCAGGATAATGAACGACCGCATGTTGCAGGTCCTGTACGGGCCTTTCTGAATACAGAAAATGTTCGACTGCTGTCCTGGCCAGCACATTCTCCAGATCTCTCACCAATTGACAACGTCTAGTCAATGGTGGCCGAGCAACTGGCTCGTCACAATACGCCAGTCACTACTCTTGATTAACTGTGGTATCGTGTTGAAGCTGCACACGCCATCCAAGCTCTGTTTGACACAATGCCCAGGCGTATCAAGGCCGTTATTCCGGCCAGAGGTGTTTGTTCTGGGTACTGATTTCTCAGGATCTATGCACCAAAATTTGCGTGAAAATGTAATCACATGTGAGTTCTAGTATAATATGTTTGTCCAATGAATACCCGTTTATCAGCTGCATTTCTTCTTGGTGAAGCAATTTTAATGGCCAGTAGTGTATGTATGAAAAATGCTTAAAAAAGTGTCGAAATGTGCAAGATCAAATTATCTAAGAATATGGTATGGTGGCTGCGGGAATTGTATCTCAAAGTAGAACCTGTGCATATCAGTTATGAAGAATAGCGCTGGCCACGCGAAATATCGGTAAATTTAGAACGCTGACATCATTTTGTGAATACTTTCTGGTAGAGGTTAGGGAGGGGGCCTTTCTGCGATTATTATCGAAAAATTTGCAAGATGGGGCCGCATACCGTGTTTCAAGAAGTTTTCCTTCTTTGCTATTGTTGTCGGTAACAAGCGGATGCGATGCGAGTGAGTCGCAGCGAAACAATAAATATGTACAGGACCAACTTCGAGATATTCGCACGCAGAAGGGCACGCTCAAAAACTAAATATTTTATTTAAAAAAACATACAATCATGAATTTTTTGAGCAGCATTAACTTTTAATTAATACTATTGGACCAAAGCATCATTTACAATCTATTTTACATTTTTTACTATTGTAAACATAAACAACCAAGTACTGTTCCTAATGTTCGGTACTGATATTGTGTCTTCGATCACTCAGAACATTTTTATAAGCAGAAATGGGCCGTTCCACATCAACTGAGGTATCTGGGCAGTATTTGAACTTCAGTGCTATGTTGGCACTTACTGTTTTTGGTAAAAGTTCACACATCCCATTAATAAAACTATCAATTTGGCACAAGGATTCAGAGACTGGGTTATTGTTTAAAATGTTTTCAAACTTTTATTTAAGTTTTCTTGGGAATATTTCCGGCAATGAGGAGTTCGCCGTAATAGTTTTATTCATTAACTGAATAGATTTATTCAACGCCAAACCGTGAGTTTCAAGCTTTTTAACACTTGCAGGTAGATGGCAAAAATGAGTGCCAAACACAGCAATGTCTTTTTTAATACAGGAATCATTAAAAGCTTTCCTTGCACTGGCGAACTGCCAAAGCCTCTGCACTATCGAAGTCGTTTACTGCCCCTCTAATGGCCTGGAAATGTTCGTTGTAAAACAACACAGCTTCGACCCACGTACTCCAACGACTTACCACTGGTTCGGAAGGTACAGGCACATTTGGTATTTTTCTTTGTAGGTCTTGATGCGAGCAGGAGACTTTAGAAATACTGTCTTTGTGGATGAAATCGGTTTATTTGCATTCACAAACGTGTAAAGTGCTTCTTCAGCAAAGCGATATAGTCCATGCGCAAAGGACGTCACATGAATCAAATTGGGATAAAATACTCGGAGGGCGTTTCCTGCCTTGATCATATAGGGAGCAGCAGGTGAAATGAACACAAACACCCTTTCATTTGCAGAAGATTCTAGAAATGTTTTTCTAATACCCCCATTCACAAATCTGGCGATCGTAGAACGATTAATTTTTTTCAAGCTCTTTGCCTCTATCAGGAAGAAGAAGGCTCTTCTTTTGAAGCACCAACAATTAAATTTGCAATGTAACGGCCACAAGTGTCTGTATTTTCGTCAACTGAAATCCAGATAATGCTGTCCTTGACTTCATTTCGTATTTTTTTCCAGAGCATTTACGTAAATTGTCGGGGTGTAATTTTTACGCCATGTTGATTCATCTTGTGTATTTTGATTTAAGCAGTATTAGTGCAGGAAGCCCTTGAGTATAGGGTTTGTAAGTTTGTGAAGAGGAATATTGCTTACAATGAATGCTTCACATAGATCCATGTTAAATCGACCTATTTGGTTACCTTTGGACAAATCCCTACTCCTGCAACTTCCTGTTGTCAGAAGTTGTCGTGGTCCTTCATTCTGCATGTCTGCTACAGGGTGTTTCAAAAATGACCGGTATATTTGAAACGGCAATAAAAACTAAACGAGCAGCGATAGAAATACACCGTTTGTTGCAATATGCTTGGGACAACAGTACATTTTCAGGCAGACAAACTTTCGAAATTACAGTAGTTACAATTTTCAACAACAGATGGCGCTGCGGTCTGGGAAACTCTATAGTACGATATTTTCCACATATCCACCATGCGTAGCAATAATATGGCGTAGTCTCTGAATGAAATTACCCGAAACCTTTGACAACGTGTCTGGCGGAATGGCTTCACATGCAGATGAGATGTACTGCTTCAGCTGTTCAATTGTTTCTGGATTCTGGCGGTACACCTGGTCTTCCAAGTGTCCCCACAGAAAGAAGTCACAGGGGTTCATGTCTGGCGAATAGGGAGGCCAATCCACGCCGCCTCCTGTACGTTTCGGATAGCCCAAAGCAATCACACGATCATCGAAATATTCATTCAGGAAATTAAAGACGTCGGCCGTGCGATGTGGCCGGGCACCATCTTCCATAAACCACGAGGTGTTCGCAGTGTCGTCTAAGGCAGTTTGTACCGCCACAAATTCACGAAGAATGTCCAGATAGCGTGATGCAGTAATCGTTTCGGATCTGAAAAATGGGCCAATGATTCCTTTGGAAGAAATGGCGGCCCAGACCAGTACTTTTTGAGGATGCAGGGACGATAGCTTCGTCAGTAAACCAAATGCTGCCCACATGCATATCGCCGTCATCAATCCTGTGCACTATATCGTTAGCGAATGTCTCTCGTGCAGCAATGGTAGCGGCGCTGAGGGGTTGCCGCGTTTGAATTTTGTATGGATAGAGGTGTAAACTCTGGCGCATGAGACGATACGTGGACGTTGGCGTCATTTGGACCGCAGTTGCAACATGGCGAACGGAAACCCGAGGCCGCTGTTGGATCACCTGCTGCACTAGCTGCGCGTTGCCCTCTGTGGTTGCCGTACGCGGTCGCCCTACCTTTCCAGCACGTTCATCCATCACGTTCCCAGCCCGTTGAAATTTTGCAAACAGATCCTTTATTGTATCGCTTTTCGGTCCTTTGGTTACATTAAACCTCCGTTGAAAACTTCGTCTTGTTGCAACAACACTGTCTTCTAGGCGGTGGAATTCCAACACCAGAAAAATCCTCTGTTCTAAGGAATAAACCATGTTGTCTACAGCACACTTGCACATTGTGAACAGCACACGCTTACAGCAGAAAGACGACGTACAGAATGGCGCACCCACAGACTGCGTTGTCTTCTATATCTTTCACATCACTTGCAGCGCCATCTGTTGTTGAAAATTATAACTACTGTAATTTCGAAAGTTTGTCCGCCTGAAAATGTACTGTTGTCCCAAGCATATTGCAACAAACGGTGTATTTCTATCGCTGCTCGTTTAGTTTTTATTGCCGTTTCAAATATACCGGTCATTTTTGAAACACCCTGTATATGAAGACTTGTCTTGAAATGCTGGTCTATTTGAAACTTTTGTTTGCAGCAAACGTTTTCCCCGAAAACTCGACAATATAAAACAATTCCGTAGTATGTAAATGTTTCAGGATGGTTAGCTATCCACGAAAGGGCGGCTGGTGTGGCCGAGCGGTTCTAGGCGCTTCAGTCTGGAACCGCGCAACTACTACGGTCACAGGTTCGAATCCTGCCTCGGGCATGGATGTATGTGGTGTCCTTAGGTTAGTTAGGATTAAGTAGTTCTAAGTTCTAGGGGACTGATGACCTCAGATGTTAAGACCCATAGTGCTCGGAGCCAATATCCACGAAAACGACGTTTCCTTCTTCCGTGGCACGGCGCACAACACGTTACACACTACACGTCGTAAACACGTTCAACTGTGTGCAAGTAAACAGAAAGCTAAACTGAAACAATGGACGTGCGACTAAAAGCTTGCGCAGTTTAACTGAATTGTTGCCGACGCATACGGTATGACAACGGAGGGGATTAACCGGGGGCGCGGGCGCGGGCGCAGGAGCGTGGACTCTGCCTGCCTCTTCATGTTGCTCTTCTGTAATGATTTCGCTAGGCAGTGGCCATTTGGGTAGCGATTGCACGCAGTTCTAGGTCACAGTCAATGTGTGAGACATCAAAACTAGGTAGAGCTAGAGATAGCCCGTTTAAATTTTTAAAATACTGCAAACTTAGTGTGAAAATATGCATCGTCACTAGTTTTTACTTAAAATATGCAATAACCGGTGAAATGGAGCCAAATATGCAAATGCATATGCAACATGCAAATGCATATAATACGGTCTCTACTTATAGCACACCAGCTGATAAAAAAAAGTGATAAATCCAGAAGACCTGGCAGCCTGACAGTGTAACTTTGCACACGTACACTCCATTGATGAGTATGTAAATGACTGGAGTCGCAATTTTCTACAACATGTTAGCCAGAATATAGCATTAGTGTTGTGTGTGTGTGTGTACTGTTGTTATCAGGTTTGGTAGGGTATATAAGGGGACAAGGGGTGTGACCAATGTCAGATGGTGAGTGATGACTGTGAAGGACACAGAGATGCCACATACTCGTGCAAGGCAGCGTTATTAGCACCCGTCAGTTTTAAGGGACCTTCATTGTGCATCTCGATTTGGCTGGCGGTCACGTCGAGGGATATCCTGATTTTTGGAGCATTTGGATGTGACACTGGCCCATTGTTGGACTACGTGGGAACATGAGTGCAGGTATATACGTAGTCAAGATTCTGGACGAACACATCTGACCACCACAAGGGTCAAAAGCTGTATTCAGTATGTTGTACAATAACTGTCGCATATCTACTATCCTAGAACAACTAATCGACTCCCTGCAACTTACTAGCTCATCCCACACCGTTAGTTGGATAGTTGGAGACTAGTAGCAGACGAACTGGGCAATTACTGTCTGATGTGTAGGTATCATTAAGACTACAAAACAAACGGTTGCGTTTTTAGTGGTGCAGTGCCAGGGGGATCACGCACTGTTGATGGATATGGTCACATTGTGTTCACATATAAATTGTGGGTCTGCACTACCCCAGTCTTCCAAGTTTTGGAGAGGCACAGCAATGTCACTCTTCGCATCATGGTGTGGGGAGGCATCACGTATAACTTCACGTCACGGCTGCTAGTAACTGACGGAACTTTGATGGCACAGTGGTACATCCTGCATCCTCACTCATCAGCTCTCATGCAACAGTAACGTGGTACCATTTTTCAACAGGGCAATGCATATTCACACTTGTCACATGCCTGTATGAAATGTGTGGGTGATATTTAAGTACTCTCGTGGTCAGTAAATTTTATGATTTGTCCCTAATAGAACATATGAGGGACCAACTTGGATGTCAACACCACCCATGTGCCACTTCTGGGATATCAAGGAACAGTTATAACTGTTGTGGGTTAGGTTTCCTAGGAGAGGACACCGTTCCCAACCAAGTCAGGGCATGCACCCAGGCCAGATAAATCATACTGATAAGTGAACTCATAATGCCAATTTCTTTTGACTCTATTTTGTAATCACTGAAATAGCATCGCGTACTCTCTCAACGTGTGAAGTTCGTATTTATTTCCACCTCCTCTTCCAAGTGCTTCACTTGTTTTGGTCAGGAATTGTTACGCAGTTGCTGTCACGAGCGTCTGCCAGTAACCAGGGCAGATCAATATTCCGAAACTGCCATCTTTTTATACAGCTGGTACGACGAGTGTGCAAACATATCATCACGCAACAACTGAATTTGATAGGAAGTACAGAAAGCTGAAAGTACCTCAAGGGAGTAATCGTTATCCATACAACTTATTTAATCGTTCAGTGTAATACTAATATGAATTTCCCTCCTTCCCACCACCACTCCCCCTTCCCTCAGCTCTAATCCTGGTTTGACATTTATAATATGAAAAACGTATTCGTGGCTTATTGGCTCCTGGACGTTATGGAATATCGCTGTGATTCTACAGGGTGATTTTTTCCAACGTGTACAAACTATAGGGATTAATCGCTGCGAGGATACAGAACAAAAAAGGTCTAATAAACGTATGTCTGGAAATGTATGATCTCCTTGCTAGAGACCACTTATTCGTCATACTTTGTTACAGAGGCTGCGGTGTAATACCATGCTGTGCTGGGGCACATGCTGTGCTGTACCATGCAGCCACAGTTACAGTATGCATAGCTTCCTCCTAGAATGTGGTAATGTTCCTAATACGCCATGCGCTAGTGCCCTCTCCTGCCATAGTAATTGGTAATGTTGAGTCTGAATCACTTCTCTTGTTGACTGACTTTGTAGAGGATGTGATGCAGAGTTGTACACAATGGATACGTATTCGAACTGAGTACCTGCCGACATGGCGTTTACTTACTTCTAGGCAAATAGTAACAGGCGGCGGGCAGCAAGGTTGCATCAGTAGACCTATCCCTGCCGACATCAACCACAGCAGGTAATGTTAGCAAAAGTGTTTTGCCGTTTGTCTTGGATAGGGTCGTTTCAGGAAGCATGAAATAATGAAGGACGTACCCGAAATGTTCAGACACAGACTTGGAGGAAAATGTGATTAACACTGTGGAAGGCGACCACTGTGTCAGTACCGGGCAGTTGACCTGGCAGTATAGGGAAAGCCAGACGACCATGTGGAACATTCTCCATAATAAATGTTACTACCCTTATCACTTACAGCGTGTGCAGGGCTTACTAGCGACAGACTTTCCATATTGGGAGCAGTTTTGGCATTGGTTTCTCCACAAGGCAACCACGGTTCTGGGATTTGTGTCATCAATCCTATTCACAGATGAGGCCACCTTTATGCGGAATGGTATCTTCGACTTTCATAACAATCATCTGTGGGATAGTATGCAGAACCCCCATGGTACGGTGACAGTGAATCATCAGCATCGGTGCAGCAGAAATGTGTGGTCTGGTTTAACTGGCGACTGTTTCTTGGCCCGGTCTTCCTTCCACGTCACCTAACAGGCCAGAACTATCGGTGTTTCTTGCAGATGACTTTGACTCCCCTGCTGGAAGAAGTTTCGTTGATGATTCTATGGATTTTGTGGCTGCTACATGATGGTGCTCTAGCCCTCTTCACCGCTAACGTCCGGACATATCTCAATCGTGTCGTCCCTGGTTGATGGATCGGAGTAGGGCATCCAGTTGCATGGCTTGCTCGTTCACTGGTTCTGAACCCATGTGATTTCCGGTTATGGGGCCATCTCAAAAGTATCGTCCATGCAGAGCCATTCCAGATGTGGAGACACTGGAGCAGCGTATTCATGCTGCCTTTGACACTGTTTGGATGCAGTGTATGAGAGAGGACTATTATCCTTCTAAATGCAGTTCATCAGAGGCCACTGGAGTAATGAAGACTTCAAAGTGGTTTGGTGAAGGGGCAAATGTGCAAGGGTCCTCGGACAGACGCACGTCAACTACAGGTCTACTAGAAAGAGTTGGGATACACTATTAAGGAATGCTGCAGCCTTCGTCAGAGCCATCGAGCGGAATGTGTCGCCAAAAGGTTGACGTTTGTGTGCAAAATTAATTTTTGACGTTCTTTTATGCACATACAGTGGATAATAGTGCCGACGTACCACACAATCAGATAGGTTACTCTGAATCATTTGTGATAAAAGTTCACATCTGTCAACATCTGAGATAACTGACCGGCGTGTGGCCGAGCGGTTCTAGTCGCTTCAGTCTGGACCCACGCGACCGCTACTGTCGCACATTCGAATCCTGCCTCGGGCATGGATGTGTGTAATGTTCTTAGGTTAGTTAGGTTTAAGTAGTTCTAAGTTCTAGGGGACTGATGACCTTAGAAGTTAAGTGCCATAGTGCTCAGAGCCATTTGAACCATTTTTTTGAATGAGTGGTTCTGAAAGTTTTTCAAATCGACATGTAAAAAGCAACGTGTGAACAGTGCAGCCACGTGAAATGCCTATTGGTGGTTGTAATTAAAGCTAACCGCTGTGGCCGAGCGGTTCTAGGCGCTTCAGTCCGAAACCGCGCTGCTGCTACGGTCGGAGGTTCGAATCCTGCCTCGGGAATGGATGTGTGTGATGTCCTTAGGTTAGCTAGGTTTAACTAGTTCTAAGTCTAGGGGACTGATGACCTCAGAAGTTAAGTCCCATAGTGCTTAGAGCCATTTGAACCATTTTTTGTAATTAAACTTTCCCTATTTAACGCGTTATAACATGGAAACTAATTACTGTACAAGTACCAAACTTGGTAGCATTAATGTCCAGAGTATGGGGTGCATGATGTCCATGTATCACAGGGTCACCGTCCAGTTCCAACTAAGGCCACCAGGTGGCATGATCAGTCTTCATGATTCATAATCTCACACACCTGACTAGTCGCAGTGCACTTGTTGACGTGTCAACACGAGCTTGGATCAAAGGAGAAGGGCATTATTCGTGAAGCTCTGTTATCAAAACAACAGTAATGCTGCAGCTGCACTTTGAGAATATCGCCGGCTGAAATGATTATGGAAGAGCCCTCTGTCTCACCTGCTGTGTGGAGCGTGATGAAGAATTTCGAATCAGTTGGAGAAATGGGCGTCGCTCCAGGAAGAAGCCGACGACTGGTCGCACTACAGGTGGTTGTCGAAATTGCTGTTGCTATGGCAGACAACTCTGCACGCAACTCCCGGTCGTCAAGCAGCGTGCATGCTGTGTCACGACAGTTGAAAATCCCGTGGTCCACCATGAAGGTGCTTCGAACCATTCTCAAATGGTATCTATACAAGACCCATAGCATACAGCAACTTGCACCACAGGACGCACAAAGACGTGTTGATTTCACTCTCCACTTTCTTGCTAGGACTGAAGTTGATGAGGGCTGGCCTTGGATTGTTCTATGGATAGATGAAGCTCATTTTCCTCTGACAGGCGAAGAGAACACACAGAATTGCTGAGTGTGAGGATCTTCACCTCCAATCACTGTGCATGAAGTTTGTCTGTGTGGTGAACATGTCACTGTGTGATGTGGCTTCATGGCTATGTTGATCATTGGGCCTTTCTTTTTTGAACAGGCTGGCGCTCAAGGACCAAAGACATGCAATGTGACTGGCCAGCGTTACTGCGATATGCTTCGCCAGCATGTAAATAACACCCTAGAGGAGAGAGACGCATTGAACTCAACAGTTTTCATGCAAGATGGGGCTCCACCACACATCGCTCGTGAAGTTCACCTGCTTCTCTGAAACACATTTGGAAACGATCGAATTATCAGCCGATCGTTTCCAAATGCTTGGCCAGCATGATCACCTAATCTCATTCCCTGTGATTTATGGTTGTGGGGCTACCTGAAGGACAAGGTTTTCCAGGGGAGCATTCCCACATATGCTGGTCTGAAATGCAGCATATCAAGAGAGGCAGCCAGCATGCTTACAGACATATTTCGTTCTGCTGTGCTGAATGCAATCCTGCGCTTTCAAACTCTTCTGGACACTGAAAGGCGCCAGGTGCCATATTGAGCCACTTTGTATCAGTAATGGTACCTCCACCTCTAGCTCACCTCTCTGTGCTGCAAGATGCTGTGCACAAACTGTATGAACAGGTACTGCTGGGAACAACTCGTAAATATATAAAGAATTTACTATTTGGAATTTAAAACTTTCCCAGTGTACGACTTCACTATAAAATTTTGTGCGAAGTGCCATATGTCAGTAGCACGACAGTCCGTGCAGCGTCTTCTGGCCACCTGCATATGTATGATGGCGACAGTACACTGGGCCCCCCTATTTAAAACTTGTCTGGTACATGCGTGACGCATCCATTTGTTTCTGTGCTTGTGTTGCTTGAGCATGTGCACTCCTGCTCCAGGTCTCAGCACTTTTCATAGCATCCTCTTTGGTGAAAACTCGTCGCCTTGTTGGTGTGAGATCGATCGTCTTCACAAAGTAAAGTCGCAGAACCGCACCAGCTACGCCAAAGCATGAAACTTTTCTGTGACAGGATTCCATACAGAATCCAACTGGAAATCGGGGAAACTCCCATCATTGACGTGAGACCGACCTTCGCAGGACAGTGCCAGCTGCGCAAAGCATTAAGTTTATCTATGACAGGATTCTACGTGGAACCCAACTGGAAACTGCCTTCCTGGTTGGTAAAAGCCCCAGGTAGTGGTATTTATAATGATTCTTTGATAAATAAATACCAGAAATCTGAAGTATGAACTACAGTTTTGGTTGCATTGTATTTTATCGAATGACCAGCAGAAATAAAGCTGACTAGCTAGACTGGAGGAGGCGAATACACCGTCGGTGTTCCATGGTCTTGAACATTGAGTGTCCTATGGTTCTCCTATGGTTTGCCTCCATCACATGCAATCTTACAAACATCTGCCATCTGCATCTCTAAGATCTCTCTGACCGATCCCAGAAGTGCCAAAAATTTTTTATCAAGGATAAAAAAATCGCTTTGGCCTTATGTTTTCAAAGCACTCTATTTTTGTAGGACCACGTCCCAGAAAATGGATATTCATCTCAGCAGGTACAGAGAGCGGTACAGAAATGTAAACTGTTGAACAAGGAAGAGGATGAGGATGAGACCTTCAAGACGACAGCTTACCTGGCTCATATTGTGTTCAAATGGCTCTGAGCACTATGAGACTTAACATCGGAGGTCATCAGTCTCCTAGACTTGGAACTACTTAAACCTAACTAACCTAAGGACATCACACGTATCCATGCCTGAGGCAGGATTCGAACCTGTGAGTGTAGCAGCAGCACAGTTCCGAACTGAAGCACCTAGAACTGCTCGGCCACAATGGCCGGCTCTCATATTGGGAATGTTTCCATCAGAATAGGCAGATTACAAAGAAAACATAAGGTTAAAGTGATCCTCATAAAGACGGTCGGTCTGACATAGACGAGGCAAGTTTTGACTGTTGAGGGTATTGCAGCAGCAAAAGCAGCAGAAGCAAGCAATGCATGCACATTGACAACTGGTTACACTGCACTTGTAACGGTGGGGTGTCAAATATGGGGGCTCAGTATACAGTCACCAGAATACACCTGATGATGGGCAGAAGACTATGGTCTGAAACCATGTGGCAGCAAGTTATTGACATACGGAAGCTCCCTCGAAATTTTATGGAAGAATTTAGTGTGACACCATGATACATAAAACAGAAGGCGGCTGGTAAGTTACCTCGCTGGTTTCGGAGGGTCGCCGGTGCGAGACGCCAGTGTGGAAGCCACTGTGTGGGCCCAGGCTGCAGGGGGGCGCCGCAGAGAATCGCAGACCCCCATGGTGGCCGGCCGGCCGGTGGCGACCCCACGCCCACCCACAGTGCCAGCGACGTTGCAACAGCTGCCGCGGCCGCCGCAACAGCGTTGCCAGCTCGCGCCGGAAGCGCGGGTGCGTCACTGCATACAGGAACGGGTCGAGGCACGAGGCTGTCTTGCAGAAGAGCGCTGGCAGCATCGAGCCCAGTGGCGAGATGGCGCCGTGGAGGCCCAGCACGCCCAGTAGCGACACCACTGCATACGGCGTCCACGACACGAACCACAGCCCCACCACTCCCGCCACCTGCCGGCCGAGCGAGGCATCTGCTACAACCCAGCCACCTCACCAGTTACTGCGCAGTGCATCTACACACGCATTAAGAAGCGTTGTATCGCCCCAGTGTCTGGCCCAGATGTGTTGCTGTTGTGATGTTTGTAAACATACCCACAGTCATCACTAGCACTACCGATAGGTAGAACACTACAATCAAAAGATTTGCAGCATTTCAGTTAAAGTAAAGCATGTGTCTTGTGTAGCACTACATCGATCAGACTTTCTGGGTTCCCACTGATGATGAAGCAACTGGGGCACATACATGAATATTTGGGTTGAAAGCAATGGAAAGGAAACTGGATGTGAAAGAGGTAGGAAGGAAATAACAACAATATTGCCAACTTAATTTGCAATGTCTAATTTGTGAATAGAGGTGGTTCAGCAGTGTCGCAAGACAGACACTTAGTCTCTCACGACCAACGTAACTTAAGACTTTATTAGCATTGTATGGTTATTTAGGCATATAGTTGAGAACAGTGTGATACTAATTATGGGAATATGGAGTTCATTAATTTGTTGAAAAATTAAATTCATTTGTGACTCTTAAAAGGAACGTAATTGAGGAGGCTCTCATGTTCTGCCAATAAAAAGCGACTGGCATCCTGTATAAGCAAACTGATTGGAAATTTAAACATTTCTAAAACAACAGTCCCTCGCTAAGAGTTCCTTACAGCCTCAAGATAGCAGATTCACGACCTAAGTGCAGTTTTCTGCGCAGGGGACAACAACTGTGGAAGACTGCAGGTTGGTGAACATTCCATAGAACTTATGCATTCCACTCGGGGAGGTGGGAGCAAATAGACACCTTACGTGTACTGCAGTCTTACTACAAATGAGATCAGTGACACGTCATCTGTGGTAACACAGAGCAAGTATGAAGAAGAGAAATATTTTTGAGGTAAGGGATTTATCATACGCACGTATATATCACCATATCTCTTTTTCAACTTGCTGTACAGCTCTTTCTCTTGCATATATGATAATTATTTCTGAATTTGTGACTTTTTTTTCTGCGCGTATGCGTCACATGTACCTATTTCCCTCGTATTCGTAGCGTGTCGAATTTTTTGTCTTAGAGGGAATGTATAAGTGACTTAATTATTCTAATTAGACAGAAAAGGAAAAAAATAATGACCGAAACGTCACTCGAACCTGCGATTACCAGTCTCGAAAGCTACCGAGGATTGTTGATGTATACCGCCCTTCACGGTAACGCCCGGGGACTGTGCACCTTTGTTTAAAAATTTGCATCGGTCGAGAGTCGAACCCGGGACGCACACTTGGCAGACAATCATTCTGCCACTGAACCACGCGGCCCATTTTATATTTTGGTGAATTATACACTCTGAGTAGACCTCAAAATCGATTTTCTTCAGAATCTTTGAGACTTGCTTCGGGGGAGTAATATTACAGCAGTGAACCTCAGGTACGACAAAAAATGTACAAACTGTCCCGTTGTAAGCTAACTGCTGAGCTAAGCTGAGGCGAGTTACTGACGACTGCTGCGAGGCGCAGCTCGGTGCGGCGCTTGGCGGAGTGCGTGTGGCGGCCGTCGTGGCCCTGCGCGGCGTCGCCCTTGGCCCTGAGGGCGGCCCTGCAGATGGCGCAGTAGCAGTACGAGATGAGGGCCAGCGGCAGCAGCCACGCCGCCACGCCGAACGACACGATGTACGCCGTCGTCTCGCCCGTGCACTGCAACACACAGCGCGGGCGATATTTTTATCTCTGATATATCGATATCAAAATGGCATTATCGAGTGCTGATATTTTTACATTACTGGCCATTAAAATTGCTACACCAAGAAGAAATGCAGATGATAAATTGGACAAATATATTATACTAGAACTGATATGTGATTACATTTTTACGCAATTTGGGTGCATAGATCCTGAGAAACCAATACCCAGAACAACAACATCTGGCCGTAATAACGGCCTTGATACGCCTGGGCATTGGGCGTATACAGGTACAGCTGCCCATGCAGCTTCAACACGATACCACAGTTAATCAAGAATAGTGACTGGCGTATTGTGACGAGTCAGCTGCTCGGCCACCATTGACCAGACGTTTTCAGTTGGTGAGAGATCTGGAGAATGTGCTGGCCAGGGCAGCAGTCGAACATTTTCTGTATCCAGAAAGGCCCGTACAGGACCTGCAACACGTGGTCGTGCATTATGCTACTGAAATGTAGGATTTCGCTGGGATTGAATGGACGGTAGAGCCACGGGTGGTAACACATCTGAAGTTTAACGTCCACTGTTCGAAGTGCCGCCAATGCGAACAAGAGGTGACCGAGACTTGTAACCAATGGCACCCCATGCCATCACGCCGGGTGATACGCCAGTGTGGCGATGACGAATACACGCTTCCATAGTGCGTTCACCGCTATGTCGCCAAACACGGATGCGACCGTCATGATGCTGTAAACGGAACCTGGATTCATCCGAAAAAATGACGTCTTGCCGTTCCTGCACCCAGGTTCGTCGTTGAGTACACAATCGCAGGAGCTCCTGTCTGTGATGCAGCGTCAAGGATAACCGCAGCCATGGTCTCCGAGCTCATAGCCAATGCTGCTGCGAACGTCGTCGAACTGTTCGTGCAGATGGTTGTTGTCTTGCAAACGTCCCCATCTGTTGACTCAGGGATCGAGACGTGGCTGCACGATCCGTTACGGCCATGCGGATAAGATGCCTGTCATCTCGACTGCTAGTGGTACGAGGCCGTTCGGATCCAGCACGGCGTTCCGTATTACCCTTCTGAACCCACCGATTCCATATTCTGCTAACAGTCATTGGATCTCGACCAACGCGAGCAGCATTGTCGCGATACGATAAACCGGAATCGTGAAAGGCTAAAATCCGTCCTTCATCAAAGTCGGAAACGTGATGGTACGCATATCTCCTCCTTACACGAGGCATCACAACAACGTTTCACCGGGCAACGCCGGTCACCTGCTGTTTGTGTATGAGAAATCGGTTGGAAACTTTCCTCATGTCAGCACGTTGTACGTGAATGCTCTGAAAAGCTAATCATTTGCATATCACAGCATCTTCTTCCAGTCGATTAAATTTCACGTCTGTAGCACTCATCTTCGTGGTGTAGCAATTTTTATGGCCAGTAGTGTATTTTATATTGCATTTATTTCATGATTTTTGGCATACATTATCATATCGCTGGCTTGGTTGCCCCAGTGTCTGCATTTTACAGAGTCGAGCACGGGACACGGAGCCTAGTTTGTGTTATGGGCAGCTACACATCTGAAAGCCATTATATGAAGGTTCAAGTGAAGCTGCAGGTACAATTACGAGCACGGGACACGGAGCCTAGTTTGTGTTATGGGCAGCTACACATCTGAAAGCCATTATATGAAGGTTCAAGTGAAGCTGCAGGTACAATTATTGTGAAGTAATAAGACATCATAATGAATTCATGTGATTAGTAAAAGGCAGTGATAAATAGCCTGAATTATCGTTTTCGCCTGCGAGAGCGCAGCATTGTAAATAACATCGCAGAAGTAAAGCTGTGAGGGGCGGCCGTGAGTCGTGCTTCGGTAGCTCAGATGGCAGAGCACTTGCCCGCGAAAGGCGAAGGTCCCGAGTTCGAGTCTCGGTCGGGCACACAGTTTTAATCTGCCAGGAAGTTTCATATCAGCGCACACTCCGCTGCAGAGTGAAAATCTCATTCTGGAAACATCGCTAGCTTGTTAGCGTTCTGTGTTGTTTAACAATGTTGTCAATTCCGTGACTTTACTAATGACTTTTTTCTCTGACAGTAGTCTTGAATACGGAAGGAAACTCGGAACTGGTGATAAGCTCCTATTGCACCAAACGGCTGAGGTCATCGGTCACTGGACTTACACACTACTTAATCTAACTTAAACTAACTTACGCTAAGAACAACACACACACACACCCATTGTAAGTAGGCTGTTTAGGTATTTATGTTGGTAACGCCACGTAGCGCTCTGTATGAAAATCACTGACTGTGCTATGTGCAATCTGTGGCTGTTGGCATTGTTGGAATATTCGCTATTGTAGTGTCGGGCAGTTGGATGTGAACAGCGCGTAGCGTTGTGCAGTTGGAGGTGAGCCGCCAGCAGTGGTGGATGTGGGAAGAGTGATGGCAGGGTTTTGAGAGCGGACGATCTGGACGTGTGTCCGTCAGAAAAACGAAATTTGTAAGATCAGATGTCATGAACTGATATATGTATAATGACTTTTGAACACTATTAAGATTAATACATTGTTTGTTCTCCATCAAAATCTTTCATTTGATAACTATGCCTATCAGTAGTTAGTGTCTTCAGTAGTTAGAATCTTCTATTTAGCTGGCAGTATTGGCGCACGCTGTATTGCAGTAGTTTGAGTAACGAAGATTTTTGTCAGGTAAGTGATTCATGAAAGATATACATTATCGTTAGTCAGGGCCATTATTTTGTAGGGATTATTGAAAGACAGATTGCGTTGCGCTAAAAAAAAATATTGTGTGTCAGTTTACTGTTGATCAGAATAAGTAAAGAGAGAAATGTCTGAGTACGTTCAGTTTTGCTCAGCTGTTGGAAAATCAAATAACGTAAGAGGTTTACCAGCACTGTCATTATTAATTTTTCTAATGGGATGTTTCACCATGCCCGAGGGAGGACTCGATCCTCCGACGGGACGAGCCGCGCGAACCGTGGCAAGGCGCCAAGACCGCCCGGCTACCCCGCGTGGCTGAATACGGAAGGACATATTTTCAAAGGAAGTGTACTTCTATTGTTAAAAAATGAAACGACAGCCGCCATTGCTGCGAGATATCAGAAAATAAGAGCTTTTTAAGAAACTGCTTCAAGTTGCTCTTCTCGAAGGGTAGTTTCTTGGTTTTCCGTTTCGTGTCAGGTATGTATCCTCACACTAATTTCCCGAGTTTGGGTTTCTCTGTTTATCTTTTCTGAACTCTCACCGTCACACTGTGAAAGATCCTTTCTCGCAGCTAGGGTGCATCAGAATATAAGGAGGATATTACATTCATGTCGTGGGTTTCTTCTTTTAATATCCAAATGAATGTTGTGCATGAGTGCTATTCGTAACAAATAAACGTAAAGAAAAGGAAGGAAAGTTGCTTCTTCTGTGGTGGTAGCTTCTCACCATTTGGAAATGAAATTTACTTCGCAGCAACATGTAATCGCCAGTTTAAAATAATGAAAGTAAAAGCAAAGCAAAGGTTTCTCCAACAAATTTCACAGCATTTCTTCTTTGAGTATTTATAGTTATCTTGACTGGCGTGTGTGCATGTGGCTTTGTCGCGCTTGCGCTCCTCAACTGTATGTAAGTTGCTTTTCTGAACATGAAGTAATACAACGTAGAATGACGCTTAGTTTTGGGGCAAAGTGCAAATAAGAAAGTTTTGGAACAACTGTTTATACTTAGGATGTTTTTTCAAATTATGATGTTGTTCCGTAATATAAAAAATGAATGCTTTGAGGTCTGCATGTTGTTGCGTGAGAATGCAGTACGCGCATTGTTCTTTGCGGCAGGGAACATGTGCCACTCCGGGTGCAACACATCGTCCATAGCGATCGCATTCTCTGTCGTCCTCTTAATAATCGATAACTCTTTCCTCGTCCAGTTCCACACCACGATGTTCTCTCTACAAACGAAGGTGTGAGCCAGTGTGTCTATAAGGTGACAATGGTTACAATATGGTGTAGGGCGTAGTTTAATTTCATGCATCTTGTCGCCTGCGATGATCTTTTCATTTACGATGTCATACTATAGCAGCTATGTCCGACGTAAGAATGGGGTTGGTGATGTTCGCACATATACGTTTCCATGTTTTATCCGGGTGTTTCTTTTCGATCGGATTTCATTGCTGTCTCTTTGTCGTTCAACTTAAAGTGTGAATGTACTAAAATGTTGAGGCAAATGGTGCAGGCAGCTGATTTCCATGAAGTAGACGAGGATGTATCGCAGCTGTTGGTTGACGTGCCCAGTGTTCATTGGCGGCCTCACATCCTGATGTATTAAGGGGGTGAATAGACTCTTGGATATCCCAATCTGGTTGCTGCTGATTATTTTGGATGTTCTATTTATGAAGACCGCAGGACACTGAGTGCGCACGTTGTTTTTACCTAGCCCGCCTGCATGGCGAGACAGTGTTATCATGTGAACTGGAATTTTGAAGATATTTCATCTCCAAGGAAATCAATACATGGCAAGAAGAAGATTGTAAGCAGTCGGTGACACGGTGACACGATGGCGATATAAACAGGCGGACCTGCGATATGAGTTATCTGCTGGTGAAATGTGTGAGAGATTTTTGGGATTTGTTGATGTCATTGAGAACTTAAGTGCTGCTAGTTTAGTAGGCATCTGTCTGACAGCATTAGTGAATTTCATTGTGGTAGAAGACTTGTAGTGGCAACGGCCTTGCCACAGTGGCTGCACCGGTTCCCGTGAGATCACCGAAGTTAAGCACTGTCATATGTGGCCGGCACTTGGATGGGTGACCATCCAGGCTGCCATGCACTGTTGCCATTTTTCGGTGTGCACTCAGCCTCGTGATGCCAATTGAGGAGCTACTCGACCGAATAGTAGCGGCTTCGGTCAAGAATACCATCATAACGACCTGGAGGGCGGTGTGCTGACCCCACGCCCCACCTATCAGCATCCTCCATGGAGGATGACACGGCGGTCGGATGGTCCCGGTAGGCCACTCGTGGCCTGAAGACGGAGTGCTTAGAAGACTTGTAGCTCTGACATAGGATGGCTGTGCCGCCATGGCTGTGCCATCATGGCTGGGTAACATAATGGGGTAAAAAACTTATAAGAGGCAAATATCCCTCACTTCTCTTCGTACATTGCCATCCTTATAAATTGAATTTAGTGCTGAAACTGTCTATTGAACATATACAGGAGAGCAAAATATTTTTGCAGACAGTTTCTGGTTGTGTTTCTTTTTTATCCAAATCACCTAAAAATGCAACTCATTGGATGAACTGATCAAGAACCGTTTTCCTTCTATCCAGTACCAGATCGTTATACAACACAAGATTAATCGAGCTAGTGGTGAACTATAACACTCAGCTCGAAGAACATTTCAAGTCTATGAAAGATGATCTTAATCAGAGGTATGGCGAAACACAGGCGTGTGCCAAAGGCTTTTAACTCACGCTTAAGCAATTTAGTTTCAATTTCTTAATTTATGTTTCTTTGTGTATACTTCCGTAGTCAGTACCTCTTTTCAAAATACTGAAAGCTAAATTCTCTGACTTCGAATGCTGTTTCAAGAAAGTTGGCCGGTTTAAGACTGAGTTACAGGAACTTCGTGGTAAATTTGAAGAAATGTGGTCTAAAACTGAGACGGAAGAAAGCAAAGTGAGCTTCCAAAAAAAAGAAGCAATGGAATGACGTGACTCACAGAGAAGTACCGTACCGTGCCTTGTTTTGTGAAATTGTTGATGCTCCCTCGCGTCTGTTCACTGGCAGGTGGGCTGACTTGGATAATCTGGAGTTTCTTTCACTTATGAATTGTGAAAAGTATGGTCAATAAACAGACAACTTCCCTGTGGCTGCCCCTACTGCAGACAGTTTGATATCCCTCTACTAAGGACGGAATTATCTGTGATAACATACTTCATAGGAATTCTAGAACAAGCTAGTATTTAGACAGAGTCAATACCTCACCTCCCTGGTCTCAGTGTAACAGTACCTGAAGCATCAGGACTAATGAAATTAATTGTAACCATTCCAGCAACCAGAGCTTCAACAGAAAGATCATTTTCGGTGTTGAAGAGAATCAAAACTTATCTTCGAAATGCACTGTCGCAGACCAGACTTTATCAACTGGCTTTGTTGTTCATTGAAAAATGATTTCCCCGTCCGCGAAACAACAAGTGTTATTCTACAACTACTTAATTGAAGTTTTAGACAAGGAAGATTGTAGAATTTACATCAAATAGAAATAAAACTGTGAGCATGGTGTGGGGTGGCGGGTTATATAATTGTGAATAAAATGTTTTGTATTTATGCTGTTTGATGCCATTCTCATCACTGGCTCTCTAACTACAATATTGGCAACCAGAAAGTGATTACCAAAACGTGAAGGCTGTAATTAGAATTCCTAGTGCCCACTTCATCTGAGAAATACATTTATAGCTACAGCTTATAGTTCTGAGGATTGGGAGATTGTCTGGGATTCATAATCAAAAACGATTCTCTCTAAAATGTTCACTATATTCTGAAAGTCACAGACCAAAAAAGAATCCAGACAATCCAACTACCAGAGCAGTTCAGAGTCTAATGCACTGATGCCACTATAACTGTTCAAATTAAATGTTTAAGTGAATGGTCGCCATAATTTGATGATAATGTTCATCAAACACCACGCTAAATAATGGTAGAATGTGTGTCCCGCGGCGGTACGTGAAAATACAACATATGCAAACTGAAGATAGATCATTAAAGTCATCCCAGAATTAACACTTCACTTGAAAACGATTTCATGGTTACGCGTATCCCGAGTAACTTATTACGGCATCCGAGGCTGTTTATAGTAATGATACCGACGCGACGCGACTCCCGGCACAGGTGGTGCGCTAATCAGCATCTGGAGAGAACTGGGGCCTTTCTTTCTCATGCAGCGGTCTTGTATATAAAGCCGCGGTGCGGACGGCTAAGGGAACGCCTGATCAAATCTGCTCTCCCGACTAGCCGCTGGGCTAGTAATGCTCCACTTTAAGTTATCGAATAAATCATTGCTTCCTTTGCTGATGGCCGATGAAGCTCTCAATTTAAATGTGCAATCAGCACACAGGTAAGTAATCATAATAAAAGTCTGACGTGGCTAAGTCAAATATTTTGGGCGAGATAATTAATTTAATTACACTACATGCAGTAGACGAGCTCTGAGCTTGCTCTTTGGAGATACGCTATAGCTATGGTTTTATAGTTGTTCGGTTGAAACTTCTCACATCTTTATGATTATAGCGGATCTCCCTTCTACTTAAATTTAAACATCCTAGCTTTATTTATTCGCCTACTTAATCTATCTTGCTTCCTTAATTTCTAAGACAAAAACCAGAAAATCATGAATTTCTACCAAAATTTTAATTTGTGAGATCCAGAATACTGTTTCTACTAAATTATTATGAAAAGGAATCTAAATATAAATTTTTAAGTTTCTACCTCTTTTCTGTTGCGCCAATGATTTTTACAGAAAAACGTCCAAATTTCGAAAATGGTTAAAGTTATTGAACTGATATTCAACATATATTGATTTAGTATTACTCCGGACATGCTAGAAACGTTTCAGGTTATTTACTTGATTTTTAAAGTATTGCGCAACATTTATGACGTCAGAGCTAGTTACAGCGGACTAGGCTGGCACACAGTGGAAAGACTGATGTGAATTTTATACGGCGTGAGTAGGCTGCTTCCCTACAACGGGAACTTTTAATATTATCCTTATTTATGTAGACACAATAACGGTTATTTTCCGAGTATCTGGTATCGCTCAGTAGGCCTAATCTTTACGAGGTTGGGCCTTACACTTTAATAGACGGCATACGACATTATTCAATGTAAGATGGGGGAGTGATGCGACGCAGTAACGAATAATAATAAACAATAACATAATAATAATAATAATAACTATGACAATAATAATGATAATAAATAGAATAACAATCCTGTTAACTGGATAGCTGTAAACAATAGCTATAATAATAACAATGGCAATAATAATAATTACAACAACAATACTGATACTTTTAACAATGCTTTAAAAGCGATTACAGCTACGAATACCTCATGCCTTGCCACTCCAATCTACAGTGGCATGCAAAACTTAAATTCGAAAGTAACTGCCGCCTCATTGTCACTGTGAAGTATCATACCTCGAAAAAACTTGTGCCATACATAGAAAGAATTGCCACAGTATAGTGCAGAAGGTAACTGCAAGAAATACGAAGTGAGACGTACACAAATGACTCCTCTGTTCAAAGACAATAATTACAATGAAGTCGCTGCGATTCATAATGGTCCCCTGGACATTACAAAAGGGGGCTCATGGGTCTTAATGGAATGTGTTGTAGCAAATTATTACGAGTCATCCCATCCTGCATTGAAGTACACGATCTAAGAGCGTCTCATCACATTCCCGGAGAGAGCAGTCTTTTTTTAAAAATAAATAATGAGAACTTCACTAGTTACTTAATTTTTGCTGCTTACCAGGAAGCGTTTCGAGAATTCACTTCCATTTTGAAATGCATTTGTTAAATGAATACGTTTGGTGAAGTTTGTATGTGTGATTTTCTGTCTCTCTTGCGTCTTTTCGAGGTTAGACTGCAATCGAAAAATCGACCAAAAAGAATTTTTGAGGGTTTTTAAATGCTAATGTTAAAAATGATACTTTTGTTTGTTAACTTACAGGTATTGTGCCTTCTCCATTGTACAAAATATCACAGACTTGCAAATCATCAGTTACACTGCTCGTTTACAGTACATGCAGGTAATATACTATGACACTGTGGCTTAACAATGAGTTCCTACGCAGTCCGAGTTGTTACAGTGATATTACGTGTGTATATAAGGTTGCATATAATAAAATGTACTTTTTATCCCTATTGACTGCTAAATTATCTATTATATTTTTCTTTCTAATGAGAAAATGTATATATGTATGAAAACCAGCGGAAACATTTGAAGAAATTAACTGATTCACTGTCTAGCTTGTCACTGAGAATTTTTCTCTTTGCTTTTTGTAGTGCACGAGAATTTCAGGTTCGTTCATTAAATCCATTGTATAAGATTTTTGGAAGTCGTGGAGTATCTTAAGACCATCTATGTTTTCGAATGGGTTACCAGTGTTTTTTGTGTGTTGATTTAGTAAATTAGTTGTGTTTGTAACAGTTGATGTGTTCCAGGTATCTAATTTGAAAATTCCTGCCAGTTTTTCCTATATAGTAGCTTGAGCAAGTCTTACAAGTTATTTTGTATATTCTTGGCTTTTATTGATACTACAACAGTACTGAAAAGATCCCAGATCATTACCTTCAGTACTTTTGGAGATTCAAAATTTTAGTTAAAAACCACAATAAATTGTCTGGTACCACAGAACAAAGCTAAGGCTTCTAAATGATTCACTTATAATATTGTTCGAGGCCACAAAAACGGTCAGTTCATAGTAATTATTTTTGTAGACTTTTCTTTCGTGTCAATACAATAGCTGCTGATATAATTATGTTTCGCTGTGTGAGAGTTGTGGAGAAAGTAAGAGAATGTATGGAAGCCATAAGTGATGTGTGCATGTTTTATGTTATTAAAACTATGTAAAATGTTAGCGGAAGAAATTCTTGTACGATCATGAGACGTATGTCCTAGTGTGCACGTTTTTGTATAAAAGCAGCCAGAAGAGAAATTCGAGTTTAAATCAAATAGTAATTCATTTCTGTGGCTAAGTTATGCTTTAATTTATTTAAATTAAATTTGGTTTCGCAAATACAGAATTCCTTTTATAAATTGCTCTCTGTAATGCCACTGGAGGGCTTAGGAATTACCGAGAGTATATGAGTGTCCGATTGGCTGCCCAAATTACGCGCCAATAGGAATTAAGCTTTTCCCGCGATTTGTGGTAGTGCATCGTGCTGCGTTTCTGAATGTATCTCTGGGAATCGTTTTGTAGTTTATTTTTCTACAAACCAATGTGGTACCGCTGCACGCGAGTTTTTGTTTCAAGGTGAAAGAAATCTTACATCCTATCGGTTCTTTTAACGAATTTGTGAAGCGGCTTTAGTTTTGAACGTTATGGTGAAGGTCTGGAAGGTGTTTGCAAGTGGGATTTTTGTACATACTTAAACTCCGTGTGGCGTGTTTCGTAAATATCATGAAACGTTATGGCGAGTAGTACTTCTTTTTAATAAGCCCACCGAACGACTTGATGTAGTAACTCGCAAACAGCTGCGGTTCGGTGACTACACAGAAAGTTACACTGAAGCGCCAAAGAAACGTATAGGCATGCGTATTCAAATACAGAGGTATGTAAACAGGCAGGATACGGTGCTGCGGTCGGCAACGTCTATATAAGTGAAGTGTCTGGCGCAGTTGTTATATCGGTTACTGCTACTACAACGGCCGGTTATAAAAATTAAAGTGAATTTGAGCGTAGTATTACAGTCGGCGCAGGATCGATGGGACACAGCGTCTCCGAGGTAGCGATGAAGTGGGGATTTTCTCGTGCGACCATTCCGTGAGTGTACCGTGAATATCAGGAATCCGGTAAAACATCAAATCACCGACATCGCTGCGGCCGGAAAGAGATCCTGCAAGAAGGGGACCAACGACGACTAAAGAGAATCGCTCAACGTGACAGAAGTGCAACCCTTCCGCAAATTGCTGCAGATTTCAATGATGGGCCATCAACAAGTGTCAGTGTGCGAACCATTCAACGAATCATCATCGATATGGGCTTTCGGAGCCGAAGGCCCCCTCGGGTACCCTTGATGACTGCACGATACAAATCTTAACGCCTAGCCTGGACCCGTCAATACCGACATTGGACTGTTGATGACTGGAAACATGTTGACTGGTCGGACGAGTCTCGTTCCAAATTGTATCGAGCGGATGGACGCATACAGGTATGGAGACAACCTCATGAATCCATGGACCCAGCATGTCAGCGGGGCCTGTTTAAGCTGATAGAGGCTCCGTAATGGTATGTGGTGTTTGCAGTTCGAGTGTTATGGGACCTCTGACACCTCTAGATACGACCCTGACAGGTGACACGTACGTTACCATCCTGTCTGATCACGTGCATCCAAACATGTCCATTGTGCATTCCGACGGACTTGGGCAATTCCAGCAGGACAATGCGACACCCCACACGCCCAGAATCGCTACAGAGTGGCTCCAGGAACACTCTTCTGAGTTTAAACACTTCCGCGGGCCACCAGATTCCCCAGACATGAACATTGTTGAGCATATCTGGAATGCCTGCGACGTGCTCTTCAGAGGAGATCTCCATCCACTCGTACTCATACGGATTTATGGACAGCCCTGCAGGATTCATGGTGTCAATTCCCTACAGCAATACTTCAGACATTAGTCGAGTCCACGCCACGTCGCGTTGCGGCACTTCCGCGTGTTCGCGGGGGCGCCACTCAGTATTGGCTCTTCACTGTAGGTGGACTGAACTGTTCGTGCTGATAACTTATAACCCGCCCCGCCGCAGTGTGATCTCCACGGACGGCGACGTATCGTCTGCAATGTGCTGCCATTCTGGGCACAAGGTTGATAAGTAGTTACTGTGGCAGGGCCGTTCGTTCCTTCACCAGCGGAGTTGGCAGCTGCCTGATGGCCGTTGGAGCACGTGACCTGCTGTAATACGTCTACCCACTTCATAACACACGTGTTCGATGGTATCGATGGTATTTAAGTTGGGGGAAAGGGTAGGCCTGTCAAGTCGCTGAACGTCCTCTCGTTCCAAGAGATTCTTCACCTGCTCTTACCGATGCAGTCACGCATTGTCATCCATAGACTGCCTTAATTATTTTAAAGAGATCCGCTTCACTTGTACTAATGATTACTCAAATCAAGACTGGTTATGGAATGTTAAAGTCTCATCTTGAGCTGTATAAGACTGCAACATTCAAAGGAGAGGAGGGAAGAAATATAATGCAAAATAACTGTAAAAACCAGAGGAGCAGACCACTGAAACAAGGAGACTCATTTATTATCGCGTGGTTACAATTAAACTTTCTCTCTTTAACACCTTACAATACGGAAAGTAATTACCATACGATTATCAAACTTGGTAGCATTAACGTCAAGGACACGGGGAAGAAAAATAATGCAAAATCAGTCGAACTGAAACACTTTTAACGTACTACTACGGTAAATGATATCATTGCATACCGGTGCCTGTACTGCTACAAAAGGGGCTCAGTCTGACGCCCATCAGTGTTCAGAAGAGTCTGAAAGCGCAGGATTGCATTCTGCACAGCAGAACGAAGCATGTCCGTAGTTACGCTGGCTTCCTCTCTTGATATGCTGCGCTTCAGATCATCACATGTGTGAATGTTTCCCTAGTAAACCCTGTCCTTCAGGTAGACCCACAACCAGAAATCAGGTTATCGGGCCAGCCAAGCATTTGGAAACGATCTGTTGATAATTCGATCGCTTTCAAGTGTGTTTCGGTGAAGCAGGTAAACTTCATGAGCGATGTGCGGTGGGGCTCCATCTTACATGAAAACTGTAGATTTCAATCCGTCTCTGTCCATTAGGGCGGGTACGACATGCTGGCGAAGCACATCGCAACAACGCTGCCCAGTCACAATGCACGTCTTTGATCCTTGAGCGCCAACCTGTTCAAAAACAAATGGGCCAATGATGAACATAACCGCGAAGCCACACCGTGCAGTGACACGTTCTCCATACAGAGGAACTTCACGCACAGTGACTGCAGATGCAGACCCCCTCACTTCGCAATTCTGTGTGTTCACCTCACCTGTCAGAGAAAATTGAGCTTCCTTTGTCCATAGGATGGTCCGGGGCCGGCCCTCGTCAACTTCAGTCCTTGCGAGGAAGTGGAGAGCGAAGTCAACACATTGTGCATCCTGCGGTGCAAGCTGCTGTTCGATATGGATCTTGTACAGATACCATTTGAGAATGGTTTGAAGTACCTTCCGTACGGTGGACCATGGGATGTTCAACTGTCGTGACACAGCTCGCGCACTACCTGACGATAGCGAATTGGCGTTGTCTGCCACAACAATAGTCATTTCGTCAACCACTTCTGGCACAACCGGTCGTCGGCCTCTTCCCGGAGCGACGGCCAGTTCTCCAGTTGATTCGAACTGCATCATCACGTTCCGCACAGCAGGTAGAGAAAGAAGGCCCTTCCGCAATCCTTTCAGCCGGCGATAGTCTCGATATGCAGCTGCAAAACATTACTGTTGTTTTGATAACAGAGCTTCACCAATAAAGCCCTGTTCCTTTTGTCCAAGCTCAAGTTGACACGTCAACAAGTGAACTGCGACTGGTCAGGTGTGTGAGACTATCACGATGGCTGATCACGGCACCTGGTGACCATAGTTTGAATTGGACGGTAGCGTTGTGATGCATGGAAATCATGGACCCCATGCTGTGGACATTAATGCTACCAAGTTGGTACTAATACAGTAATTAGTTTCCGTGTTATTATGTGTTAAATAGGGAAAGTTTAATTGCAACCACCTGGCATATTTGGACATCGAAACACGCGATGGGGTCACTCAGTGCAAAGGTTCCATATCGCTGCATCTTGTATAAGAAAAGGAAAGGGCCTAATCATCAATCAGACCTAGAAATGTAACCTCACGGTGGGTGAGACAAAGGAAACAGAAACTGATAACATCTCCAGTACTCACACTGTCTGTCGCCGGGCAGCTGCATCGTGAGAACGCCTACCACGACTGACAAGGGAAACTCTCCATCGCACCTCCCTCAGTTTTAGCGGTAAAATGGCCCAGTGGTTGGTTACCCCTTTGTAAACTGAATACAGATCAGGCATGAAAACAGGAAGAAGGTCTACTGAACATAGAAAAAAAGACGAAAAATAGAAACAATGAGTGGTTCAAGCTGAAGATGTGCAACATCGAGCGAGTTGTAGCAATCACAGCGGCGCGCTTACATTGTCACCGTGTTGGACTGAGAAGAGGTTCAAATCTCGCCCGTAACCCAGATTCTTTCTTTTCAAAAAATTTTGAACTTTACGTTCGATCATTGACGTGTTTGTTTTTCTTTTATAGTCTTGGCAATTGTCATATTATACACTGGTTATAGAATACGAGTCATGTGCTAAGGATATACACTGAAGAGCTAAAGAAACTTGTACATCCCCCTAACAGAGCCCCCACGAGCGCGCAGAAGTGCTGCAACACTATGTGGCATGGAGTCGACTAATGGCTGAAGCAGTGATCGAAGAAACTGACACCATGAATCCTCCAGGGATATCCATAAATCCGTAAGAGTAGGGCATGGAGATCTCTTCTGAACAGAACGTTGCAAGGCATCCCAGATACGTTCAATAATGTTCATGTTTGGGGAGTTTAGTGGCCAGCAGAAGTCTTTAAACTCAGAACAATGTTCCTGGAGCCATTCTGTAGCAATTCTGGACGTGTAGGGTGTCGCATTGTTCTGATGGAATCGCTCTCGTCGTGCCCTGAAATGAGAAATGTCCGGCCCATTACCCTTCCCACCCCAACACAGTGATATTCCGCTGTACACCGAACCTACACAATATACTTGTCCATCCCTATACAGCCGCTGCTCACAACCTCTTACCTCATGCTGCGCACCCCTGAAATAGACTTAGATGCAAGACCTGTCCCATACATCCTCCAACCACAATCTACTCCAATCTTGTCACTAACCTCACCTATCCCATCAAAGGCAGAGCTACATGTGAAACTAGTCATGTGATCTACAAGCTAAGCTGGAACCACTGTGCTGCATTCTGTGTGGACATGACAACCAACAAGCTGTCTGTCCGCATGAATGGCCACCGACAGACTGTGGCCAGAAAACAAGTGGACCACCCTGTTGCTGAGCACACTGCCAAACATGACATCCTTTATTTCAATGACTGCTTCACAGCGTGTCTCATATGGATCCTTCCCACCAACACCAGCTTTTCCGAATTGCGCAGATGGGAACTTTCCCTGCAATACATCCTACATTTCCATAACCCTCCTGGCCTCAACCTTCGTTAGTCACTGTCCTCACCCATCTAGCCCCTTCCCTGTTCTCATTCCAGCACTCCACAGCCGTCATTCCACAATAACAACCAGTCTTTTTACTTCTCTCATTTTTTTCTACTTCCCACCCCCCTCCCCACGTCTCCCCTGCCCTCCATCTAACCAGCAGGACTTCAATGTCCTTCCCCTCCCTACCCCAGCCTCCTCCTTACCCCCACCCAGTCGCCACTCCCATCATGCACTGCTGCTGCTGCTCGCAGAGTGGCTTCAGTTGCCTGTCGTGTGCATGAGTTGAATTTGCGTGAGTGTGTGTGTGTGTGTGTGTGTGTGTGTGTGTGTGTGTGTGATCTGCTATTGACGAAGGCCTTAATGGCGGAAAGCTTTATTTGTGACAGTATTTTTATTGTGCCTATCTGTTACTCAGGATCTCCTGTATATGGTGAGTAGCAACTTTCCTTTTCATAATATTGTTACATTCCATCCTGGATTTTCCACTGTTTGAAAAATGAGACATGGGGAGATTTGAACACAGATTACCCCCTTCGCAGTCCAGCACTCTGCAAATATAACCATGAGGCCATTGCTCTCACAGTTCGCTCGAGGTTGCACGTCTTGAGCTTAGACCGTTCGCTGTTTCGATTTTGCTTCTTTTGTGACAGTTCAGTGCACTTTCTTCCTGTTTTTATGCTTTATCTTTGTCCAATTTTTGATGGGCTATCCACTGGGACATCTTGCCTCTAAATCTAGTGGCTTGGGGGGGGGGGGGGGGTGCGATGGGGAGTTTCCCTTGTGAGAGGAGCGCCACGCCAGAGGTCTGGAGGCGAGGTTCAAGCAAGTGACCTGACGTTACTAGCGATGACGTAGAAGACTAGGACTAACTGCTCCGAATGCTTCCAGTACTTCATGTAAAAGAACACACATCAGAAAAAGTTTTACATCAGCCCAGTTCCCAAATCTCCTTGGTTGTGGATATTGTATCACAGACACAGTCCCTTTGACTGTTCAGAAATGTCACTAACCCCGCCCAAAGATGTAAACATCCATGCATGAGTAGCGCCTATTAGACGGAGGGGGTCCGACAGCAATCAGTTCCAGTCATCCCACCAGGAAGGAAGGACACAGCTAGTGTCGTCTGTAGTTCAACCGTGCCTAGACGGTCAATACCGCAGTTCGATCGCGTCCGCATTGTTACTTTGTGCCAGGAAGGGTTCTCAACAAGGGAAGTGTCCAGAGTCTCGGAGTGAACCAAAGCGATGTTGTTCGGACACGGAGGAGATACAGAAACACAGGAACTGTCGATGACATGCCTCGCTCAGGCCGCCCAAGGGCTGCTACTGCAGTGGATGACCACTACCTACGGATTATGGCTCGGAGGGACCCTGGTAGCAACGCTACCATGTTGAATAACGCTTTTCGTGCAGCCACAGGACGTCCATATCGAAGCCCGTTTTTGGAGCCACAGCACCATGCAGTGCGATACAGATGGGCCCAACAACGTGCCGAACGGACCGCTAAGGGTTGACATCACGTTCTCTTCACTGATGAGTGTCGGATATGCCTCCAACCAGACAATAGTCGGAGACGTGTTTGGAGGCAACCAGGTCAGGCTGAACGCCCTAGATACACTGCCCAGCGAGTGCAGCAAGGTGAAGGCTCCCTGCTGTTTTGCGGTGGCATTATGTAGGCCCGATGTACGCCGCTGTTGGTCATGGAAGGTACCGTAACGGGTGTACCACACGTGATTGCCATCCTCCGACCGATGGTGCAACCATACCGACAGCATATTGGCGAGGCATTCGTCTTCATATACGAAAATTCGGAACACCCCCCTCCCCCCCCCCCCCCCCCCCCCCCCCAATCGTGCACATCTTGTGAACGACTTCCTTCAGGATAACGACAGCGCTCGACTAGAGTGGCCAGCATGTTCTCCAGACATGAACCCTATCGAACATGCCTGGGAAATTTGAAAAGGGCTGTTTATGGACGACGCGACCCACCAACTACTCTGAGGGATCCACGCCGAATCGCCGTTGAGGAGTGGGACAATCTGGACCAACAGTGTCTTGATGAACTTGTGGATAGTATGCCACGACGAATACAGGCATACATCAATGCAAGAGGACGTGCTACTGGGTATCTGACGTACTGGTGTGTACAGCAATCTGGACCACCACCTCTGAAGTTCTCACTGTATGGTGGTACAACATGCGATGTGTGGTTTTCATGAGCAATGAAAAGGGCGGGAATGATGTTTATGTTGATACCTATTCCAATTTTCTGTACAGGTTTCGGAACTCTCGGAACCGAGGTGATGCATAACTTTTTTTGATGTGTGTATAATTGAATATGAACGAGCTGTGGTAATGTGACGTAGCAAATTATTAAGAGCTGTCGTGTCATCTTGGATTGACAGCGTAGCGTAGCTTGCCGTGGAGTCCGGAGGAGAGGATATGTTTGGTTCTGACGCAGGCACAGCTGACGCTGGCTACTGGGCCAAGCCATCCGTTGTGCTTGCTTAACGCTGCGTGCAGTACGTTACACATACTGTCTGTGATTCTGAAAAAGTAGTGTTAAATATTAATCGGTCCTTTTCATACTTTGTATACCAAATTCTATGGGTAACAGAACAATACTGTTACAATTTCAAATCAATAACTTCACTACTTTCGGAGATATAAGTTTTTACCTAAAACACCTAATAACCATGCTGGCATTGTGAAACCGAGTTAGGTACTGTAATGTATTCATCGATAGCGTCAATTGAAGCTACAACCAAGATGATAGGTTCACATAATCTAATTTTCTGGAATTTCCTTTAGTTTCATTGCCACCGATTTTTGGCACCAGAAAATTATTATTTCATTGTGTTTTTGTTGTGTGTTTTGGAGCGACTGAGTAACTGAATGGAGGACATACGTAGAGTGAGAATGTGATATTTTATTAAAACTACGATCATTTAAGCTTGAGAAAAATTGTTGTGTGATAGGGAATTTTGTAAGATGCGTCCGAGTGGGCTTGATTTTGGAAAGGGCAGCCAGAAGGGGCTTTGGGTATTAAATTTATTAGTAATTTATTTTGTGGAAAGGAATCGTATTTTGTATTCATTAAATTCTATTTAGTTTCGGAATTACGTGATTTCTAGTCTAAATTACTGGTGGTAATCTGAGCGGCTGACAGAAATACGGCGAGTACAGAAGTACTCGAGATGATCTGATTGACTGTTTAACATACTAGCCAATATGAATTCAGCATTTTCCGCGCCTTTGGTAGGGTAATGTGCCTCAGTTCTATGAGTCGAGGTAGTTGCTAGGGTGCCGTCTTCTGGCAAACACAGATGTTAACTCGCGATGATCAAATTTGTACCAAAATGAAGAAATCCGCACACTTGATCGGTTCTTCTGTGGTTGATGAAAAGCGACTACAGTGTTGAGTATTTTGAGAAAGTTTGAGCTTTGTGAGTAATTTATTTTAGGAGATTTCGTGTGAACATTTCAAGTCGTACATGAACTCCGAGTGGGGCGTTTCGTACAAATTACGAGACATTATGACGAGCACATCTGTCCAAGAAGATTGCTGAACGACTGGCTGTGTTAACTCGCAAGTAGTCGTGGGTCAGTGACTGTTTAGGACGTTTAAAATATCGGGTCGGAATAAATATCTTCTGGCTGCTTTTGGATATGAACTCGTAATAGAGACAGTAACATTGCATAAGTAGTGTCGGACATTATATAAGGACTTGATAACCATTTTATGTGCTTTAAAAGCAATAAACCAGCTTACAGGAAATTTTAGACACTTGTTGAAACGAGTCATGCAAGAATCCCGAACGCCCGATAGCTCAAAAAAATGTTCAAATGTGTGTGAAATCTTATGGGACTTAACTGCTAAGGCCATCAGTCCCTAAGCTTACAAACTACTTAACCTAAATTATCTTGAGGACAAACACACACACCCATGCCCGAGGGAGAACTCGAACCTCCGCCGGGACCAGCCGCACAGTCCAAGACTGCAGCGCCCTTAGACCGCTCGGCTAATCCCGCGCGGCCCCGATAGTTCAGTTAACTGTCAGATGCTGCCCATGGACTGCAGTTATGTGGTCTTAGTGTGGTAGGTATTTAGCTGATTTTTCATCAACAGTGCTTTTATCGGCTAAACCAGTATCTACTATCGCAGAGTGAAGGGGCAGACAACCAGAAACCTAGCTGGGTAGATGGAGTGATTGTTTACAAGGGTAGTAAGAGACATCAGTATGTCGTTAGGCTAAATAACAATCAAACATGTTTTAGCCAACGGGGCAAAGGAACTTGAGCCCGTAATGCATTGTACATATGACTATTTACTTAGCGAGGTCTATGTTGCCATTAATTATCGTCACTGTTTTTACTGTTTCTTATCTCTTGTTCATTCAGTGTGCCTATGTACCACTGCCTCATTGCCTGAAATGTCACACGTTGGTAAACATTTGAAAATTATTTAGCGAAACAGCATACCACAGCTCGTTCATACTCTGTTATACTTTTAAGTGAAGTATTGTTAGCGCTCGGAGCAGTCAGTCCAAATCTTCTATATGATTGATACAGTGTTTATTCTCGGTTTCTGCTTCCTTGGTCCTACCCACGCACATGTTACACTTTGAGGTCCCTTTGATGATTAGGCCCTTTCCTTTTTGCTAGTTCCGCCAAGATGCAGTGATACGAAACCTTTGCACTGACTCACACCATCTCATGATACGGATGTCGGCATTTAATACGTAAGTCGACTTGATTCAGTGGTCTGCTCTTCCGGTTTTTACAGACATGTTGCATTGTATTTCTTCCCTCATTTCCTTTGTATATTACAGTTTTATACATCTGAAGATAGGATTTTCACACCACAAAAGTGGTCATGGTTTGAATAATCACTAGTACAATTGAATCAGATCTTTTAAAATTAACGAAGCATGCCTCCCAGTCGCCGGCCGAAGTGGCCGTGCGGTTAAAGGCGCTGCAGTCTGGAACCGCAAGACCGCTACGGTCGCAGGTTCGAATCCTGCCTCGGGCATGGATGTTTGTGATGTCCTTAGGTTAGTTAGGTTTAATTAGTTCTAGGGGACTAATGACCTCAGAAGTTGAGTCCCATAGTGCTCAGAGCCATTTTGAGCCTCCCAGTCGCAGATGCCCTATGTAACAAATCTTGTGCCACAGAAATGAAGTCAGGGCCGAATGATGGCGCGGTGCTTTCCGAGATGGAATCTTAAATGAAGAGCCAAATTGCTGACTTCTACAAGCAACGTTACCTCCAAGACCTCGAGAGTCGTGTGAAAAATAAGTCACATTCGACGGTGAATATATAGACAGAGACTCATGCTGTCAGAGTGTCTCAGGGCCGCAAATTGATCTGTCAAAGTAATAACTGAAACTTTAAGAGTCTTCCTGCCATGTTATTTTTGTGTGCATTCTCACCTCTGTCCATCAATTTCATATATACGTTGAGACGGGAGTGCTTGCTAACATAAGCTTCAGAAGGACTGGTCAGCGTGAGGAGATTGAGAGAAAGGAGGATTACAAGACGGTAGATGGCATAAAGGGAAGCGGAAATTGTGCGGACCTGAAGAGGATGGCAGAGAACATGAGTGCACGGAGAATTACTATGCGAAAAATCTGCCTTTGCCAGAACACAATGATAATAATCATGATGACATTGATGATGATGATGTAAAGTAAATAAAACTGAACTGTCATAATACTGTATATATATATATATATAT
Source organism: Schistocerca serialis cubense (assembly GCF_023864345.2). NCBI lineage: Eukaryota > Metazoa > Arthropoda > Insecta > Orthoptera > Acrididae > Schistocerca > Schistocerca serialis. The sequence goes on along the minus strand of NC_064638.1, from coordinate 1,157,275,002 downwards.
ATATATATATATATATATATATATATATATATATATATCTGAAGATGATCCAGGAAGATCGAAACATGTCAAGTATTAATAAATGTGCAACTGAGACTGAAAAATGAATGATATGAAGGGAAGCAAAGCCGCGCTAGTACGAGGAGTAAAGCACTGATTTTCCTCCCAGCTACTTGGTCAAGGTCAATCCAGCAGAGCTCCGGAGAATATGCTGTGAGCTGCTAACAGGAGATTGAACTGTATACTTAAGTGAAACTTAAATGTTTAAATATCATTCCGAAACCTGGTCAGATTGTTTAAAAAACTATGAAAATGTTAAGTATTGGGAAATTTGGAAATTTGTGGTAAGGTCATCTGTTCCTAGGCTCACACAATACTTCATCTAACTTAAACTAACTTATAATAAGGACAACACACACACCCATGCCCGCGGGAGGACTCGAACCTTCGACGGGGATAACCGCGCGAACCGTGGCAAGGCGTCTGAGACCGCACGGCTACCCCGCGCGGCTGTTAAGTATTGTCAATCTCAACATGGCTCACTAATTAGTTAGTTCAAGAATCCGCTTCATGTAAAACTTGTAAGAGGCACACAATAGAAACTCATACCTTTGGAATTAAATGCAGTCACGAAAACACATGGTAGAAGTTTACCTTTTGAATTATTCCATTTTTTGCGAAATATTGGAATCGCATAATATTAAAGCTACAGAGTTCATCTTCTGGTGAATTTTATCACGCAAAACTATGATAGAAGTTTCCGTGAAGGTAAATCATCTACTTTTCGAGTTGTTAAGAAAATTTCGTAAAGTCTTTGTTATTAAGCTACAAAGCTAAAAAGACTGCGCTGTATTTGATATATGTAATAATTAAGCTGTACCAGGTCTGAAGGTAATAGGGTAATTGTTAAAAGGTACAGACATAAAAAGAGACAGTTCAGAGACCACCATGGCCGGCCGAAGTGGCCGTGCGGTTAAAGGCGCTGCAGTCTGGAACCGCAAGACCGCTACGGTCGCAGGTTCGAATCCTGCCTCGGGCATGGATGTTTGTGATGTCCTTAGGTTAGTTAGGTTTAACTAGTTCTAAGTTCTAGGGGACTAATGACCTCAGCAGTTGAGTCCCATAGTGCTCAGAGCCATTTGAACCATTTTTTAGAGACCACCATCTACCATCTGTTCCCTCTGAAAAATTGTATACTTTAAATTTAAAGAGTAATTGGGCTAAGGATTTTCTATAACATTAATAATGTACAGATGTACTTGTAGAAAAATTGGGATCGTTGTAAATCTTCGACTAAAAACGATATAAATAATTTTGTAGTCATGAAGGTTGCTGGCTGAGCACTGCTGCCAACGCTAGAAGCAGTTTTGGAACATGTGTACCCTTTGTCGTCCGCATAACGAGAAGTCTGCGTCTGGGAGGTTATTAGATCGTAGTCAGTCTTATGGGGATGTGCTACGCTCCACTGCGAATATGTACGCGACCTCTTATGCCTCGGATGGCGTTAATAGTGGCCGACATCACTGTGTTTCGTTAGAACGATATATCGCACATAACTGTTGAGACTGTGTAGAAGTGAACTTAACTCGGATTAAGAATTTATCTGGAAAGCCAATATTTCGTTGCCCATATTCTGTGTTGCGTCCACTATATAATAGAAAACCTCGTGGCGATCGTAGGAGATTATGCTCTACATTTAAGGCGAAATTTTCATGAATGGGAACAAAGAATAGAAATAGTCTCCGAACTGTTTTGAGTGCCGACCTTGGGAGACGAGCTTAACGATTTTCATACTTGTGCTTGTAAGCATTCATCGTAAGATATTCTTTCATTAAATGACAATAGGCTTTTATTTATCGTCTCTGTTCCTGACATTTTGCATTGTTCTTAGAGAGTGAAACGTTTCTGTGAAGTCGTTTCATAAGACGCTTGTCGAATTCGGTACAACTTATTCGCTTTACTACCTGATTTTAGCTCAATTCATGAACTCTTCCAGGAAGACTGAGCACTCAAATAAGGCCTATTGAATATTATATGTGTGTTTTAATGTGGGGTTTCGGTTTTCAAATGGTTCAAATGGCTCTTAGCACTATGGGACTTAACTTCTGAGGGCATCAGTCCCCTAGAACTTAGAACTACTTAAACCTAACTAACCTAAGGACATCACACACATCCGTGTCCGTGGCAGGATTCGAACCTACGACCGTAGCTGTAGCCCGGTTCTAGACTGCAGCGCCTAGAACCGCTCGGCCACCCCGGTCGGTGTTTCGGTTTTGTTTTGTGGTAAACGCTGAGTTGGTCATCGTCTACTGGGAGCAGACGATGTTGCTTCTCGTTCGAAGGAGAGCACAGGATGACCAACTTAGGTTTCCAATACCTGAACAGAGAGGTTTACCCATCTTAGTCGAAGGCTGTTTTTGCGTGTGAGGTTGGTGACGGAGGGCTACCCCCTCTGGCACCTTCCGCTGCACGGGGTTCTAGATAATCTCGAAAGCGAAAGCGGCACTCTTCGGTGAACGCTTGGTGAGTACGGATCGTAGCCCTTAAGGGGGTTTCTGGTGATAGGAGCAGGTTGAGTTAGGACTTCGTTATGTTTAACTGTTGACATACTTAGCTTAACTGAAGCATGTGAAGCGAGTTATTTTTCCGAATGTGCCATAATTATATTGCTTTGAATAGGAGATTTTTGGGTGTTTGAGTTACAAGTGTGGAAGTTACTTTGTTCATTTTGAACAATGATGAAGTAGAATTTCAAACGGTAAATCTGATAAGGAAAAGCTGGTTAGGATCACTTCAACCGTACGTGAGTGTAATATTGTGTCGAAGCGAGTATGATTTTTAATGATTTTTAATCTTATATTTTGTGGAAGTTGCTTTTGTCTTTGTGTGTCGATTTTGTGCCACGTGTTTGGTAATCAATGACCCTTCTGGTCCACCACGACACCGCAATAGGCTTTGTTTTATCAGTTTGCTTGTTTAATGAGCTATAATTTCTGCAAGAATATCTCTTCTTTCGTGCGCTTTCTACAAAGCAGCACAACAGTTCGATTCGGAATGGACCACGTGCTCCAGTTCGGACGTTCGCAAGCAGCAGACGTAGTTAGTATGTTGAATAATTATCGCACAACCTTGTGTATTGGTTAAACCTCTGTCCAGAATTGTGCATGCGTAGAATCGTAATGCGAATCTCACTGACATATTTTTATGGTATGAATGCAAAGGAGATGATAGTATCACTGTCTCCCACCCCCGTTTTCTGTGATTCTTGTTGCTGTAGTTAAATTGTGCTCTGTTACATTACCACGTAATTCTTGCTTAAATATTTCTAGTCAGGCACCAGTCATGTGTAGTTAGGATGTGCAACCAAATACTTAAATGCAATAAATAATCTACGTGAAAGATAAATTCTGTGGTGTTGATGTTACCCACTTACTCCGATTTCCAATCCTGAATTAATCGAGTTGCTCCATGCACGACATGGAGTGCTATTTATCTGGCTACTTAAAGAAATTTGCATACTTGTGATTAAATTATGAAAGTAATTAAACTAATAATTTTCCAGCTCCGTTTTTTTCGAAACGGTATAGGAAGGGCTTGGGCTGGTGGCGACCCTGAATTTCTGAATTTTTTATCATTATTTGTGTGAGAGAGGCAGCTAGAAATGCGAGATAACGTATATGGTTCGATGAGAAACGTCGTAAAGATAGTAATACGTTACAAGAGCTACAACATTTTATTTCAGTTTAGGCGAGCTAATAAGTCGATGTGTGGAATGAGGACTATGGACAGTACGTTCTCCATCGGTTTTTGGCTACCTGCACAAATAGCTTTCAGGGACTTGTTACTCTCAACACTACCAAAGATTTCAAATCATAAATTAGAGACCAAGCACCATGATATTTTACCAGCTGCCCCACAGAAATATTACAATTATGCAATGACTGTTCTTTCAGACATGACGGAAACAACAGACAACATGTTGATCCTGCGGCCACTACAAATGAAGACACAAAGGAATTAAAGACGTTTCTGCCATTGGGCATTGATTTATATCAATGGGGAAAGTTGAAAACTTTTAACACACTGGGATTCAAACCCGGATCTCCTGCTTGCTAGGCAGATGTGCAGTGGCAACCCATCAGTAATGTGTGGTGTAAGTTGAGAATTTGGGTCTGGCGGGAGGCAGGCTAGGGCAGTCATTGTGTTTGTGGTGACCAGTCTGTCCGGGTGGTGTAGCGCATGATAGGTCTTATTTTGGTTTAGCCGTAAAGTATATGTCACTTAATAAGCATCTGAACACTGCGCGGGGAAAAGATGCAATATGAACATGCCCACCCGAGGAGAGTTATGTACGATAAGAAAGATGAACATATATCTTTATCCTAATGTTTCCTCGAGCCATTGTCAAATTTTTGACTCTCCATCTATCTATGTCTTCCTGCCCACGATTCTGGGTGGACATACTGCGTGTATGCCAGACAATATACACTACTGGCCATTAAAATTGCTACGCCACGAAGACGACATGCTAGAGAAGCGAAATTTAACCGACAGGAAGAAAATGCTGTGATACGCAAATGATTAGCTTTTCCGAGCATTCACACAAGGTTGGCGCCGGTGGCGACACCTACAACGTGCTCACATGAGGAAGGTTTCCAACCGATTTCTCATACACAAACACCAGTAAACCAGTTGACAGGCGTTGCCTGGTGAAACGTTGTTGTGATGCCTCGTGTAAGGAGGAGAAATGCGTACCATCACGTTCCCAACTTTGATAAAGGTCCGATTGTAGCCTATCGCGATTTCGGTTTATCGTATCGCGACATAGCTGCTCGCGTTGGTCGAGATCCAATGACTGTTAGCAGACTATGGAATCGGTGGGTTCAGGAGGGTAATACGGAACTCCGTGCTGGATCCCAACGGCCTCGTATCACTAGCAATGGAGATGACAGGCATCTTATCCGCATGGCTGTAACGGATCGTGCAGCCACGTCTCGATCCATGAGTCAACAGATGGGGACGTTTTCAAGACAACTACCATCTGCACGAACAGTTCGACAACGTTTGCAGCAGCATGGACTATCAGCTCGGAGACCATGGCTGCGGTTACCCTTGACGCTGCACCACAGACAGGAGCGCCTGCGATGGTGTACTCAACGACGAACCTGGGTGCACGAATGGCGAAACGTCATTTTTTACGGATGAATCCAGGATCTGTTTACAGCATCATGATGGCTGCATCCGTGTTTGGCGACATCGCGGTGAATGTACATTGGAAGCGTGTATTCGTCATCGCCATACTGGAGTATCACCCGGCGTGATGGTATGGGATGCCATTGGTTACACGTCTCGGTCACCTCTTGTTCGCATTGACGGCACTTTGAACAGTGGACGTTACATTTCAGATGTGTTACGACCCGTCGCTCTACCCTTCATTCGATCCCTGCAAAACCCAATGTCAGCAGGATAGTGCACGACCGCATGTTGCAGGTCCTGTAAGGGCCTTTCTGGGTACAGAAAATGTTCGACTGCTGCCCTGGCCAGCACATTCTCCAGATCTCTCACCAACTGAAAACGTCCGGTCAATGGTGGCCGAGCAACTGGCTCGCACAATACGCCAGTCACTACTCTTGATGAACTGTGGTATCGTGTTGAAGCTGCATGGGCAGCTGGACCTGTACACGCCATCCAAGCTCTGTTTGACTCAATGCCCAGGCGTATCAAGGCCGTTATTACGGCCAGAGGTGGTTGTTCTCGGTACTGATTTCTCAGGATCTTTGCACCCAAATTGCGTGAAAATGTAATCACATGTCAGTTCTAGTATAATATATTTGTCCAATGAATACCCGTCTATCATTTGCATTTGTTCTTAGTGTAGCAATTGTAATGGCCAGTAGTGTATTTTTGTGTAAACGTTTTTGCAATGTAACTTCTAGAAAGCGAGGCAGTTTCTTGCATTTCTAAACTGCTTCATCCTGAAAATGATACCTGGGTAAACCGTAGCCTGCAAACTTCGGAAAACGACATTATGTATGTTTGTGTTGTACTGCATTCTTTATCATGGAGTTGGATGGTGAACCCTTTCCTTCAACAATGAAGTGGTAAATATCACTCTGTTCAAAGGAGAGTTAATATATCAATCAATTTAGACTATTATAGTAGTAATCTTAGCGACAGACTGTGGAGGTGCGAAGTAAGACTTGTGAATCGCTGCTGGTGAAAGTTTCCGCCAACCACACACCTCGAAACAATCCACGTATTTGAACTTCCTTACGGCGCCCGTACTTAAGCACCAGTACATTGATCAGCGCACCTGCGTTGTAAGAAGGAGACTTGGATTTGAATCCCGCTCGAGCACTAATTTTCAACTGTCCCCATTGATATAAATCAGTGCCCTCTGGCAGCCAATGTCTTTAACACTTCCGGTGCTGGTCATGCAGATAGCTCCCGTTACCTGTGCACTGGATGAAATATGTGGTTTTTTGGATTGGAGTTACCACTTTAAATATACATACTTTGACGCTGATACTGTTAAATCTGAATCCACAGGTTAAACCTCAATTTAATAGTAATTATCATATTAAAATTATTGAAAAGGAGCTCTGCTATTCAAATACATAGCCCGATTAGCAAGCGAGTGGTCTTTTTGCTTAAATTTCTTATTCAGCCCATTTAAATATAAAGAAACACACAAAACAAAATTTAGCTTTCATAGTGGAGCATAATGGGACAGAAATTGAAACATGGAAAGATACATGACGAGTATTACGCTCACTGGAATCGTACACTTTGAACTGTTTCCTGATTTACCTGCAGGAAAAATCCTTCATAAGTATACAATCAGTGAAAATAATACGATGAAAGTGTAATCTGAACTGGCATCAAATATTTTGTTTCCTGCATCTACAGATTCGTCAGGAGCTTTGTAAATGGTTTGCTCCAGTCGTTTCTCCTCTTCACTGTGCATGCTGAACATAAAATCAACACAAAAAGCACGAAACAAAGGGAAGTTGGACGTAAGCTAATCCCTATGAAAGAAGAGACGACAACGAAGGTTTCAAAACCGACGAATTTTTCCTGTGATACCGCTACTACTGTGTTGTTGTGGTCTTCTGTCCTGAGATTGGTTTGATGCAGCTCTCCGTGCTACTCTATCCTGTGCAAGCTTCTCCATCTCGAAGTAACAACTGCGACTTACATCCTTCTGAATCCGCTTAGTTTATTCATCTCTTGGTCTCCCTCTACGATTTTTACTCTCCACGCTGTCCTTCAGTACTAAGCTGGTGATCCCTTGATGCCTGAGAACACGTCCTACCAATCCTACCAACCGATCCCTCCTTCTAGTCGTGTTGAGCCACAAGTTCCTCTTCTCCCCAATTCTATTCTCTACCTCCTCATTAGTAAGGTGATCTATCCATCTAATCTTTAGCATTCTTCTGTAGCACCACATTTCGAAAGTTTCCATTCTCTCCTTACCTTAACTATTTATCGTCCGTTTCACTTTCATACAAGGCTACACTCCATACAAATATTTTGAGAAGAGACTTGCTGATACTTAAATCTATACTCGATGTTAACAAATTTCTAGTCATGGACTGTGCAGCTGGTCCCGGCGGAGGTTCGAGTCCTCCCTCGGGCATGGGTGTGTGTGTGTCCTTAGGATAATTTAGGTTAAGTAGTGTGTAAGCTTAGGGACTGATGACCTTATCAGTTAAGTCCCATAAGATTTCACACACATTTGAACAATTGAACACAACAAATTTATCTCCCTCAGAAACACTTTCCTTGCCGTTGCCCGTCTACATTTTATATCCTCTCTGCTTCGACCATCATCAGTTACTTTGCTCCCCAAATAGTAAAACTCCTTTACTACTTTAAGTGTCTCATTTCCTAATCTAATTCCCTCAGCATCGCCCGACTTAATTCGACTACATTCCATTATCCTCGTTTTGCTTTTGTTGATGTTCGTCTTATATCCTCCCTTCAAGACACTGTCCATTCCGTTCAACTGCTCTTCCAAGTCCTTTGCTGTCTCTGACAGAATTACAATGTCATCGGCGAACCTTAAAGTTTTTATTTCTTCTCTATTGATTTTAATACCTACTCCGACTTTTTCTTTTGTTTTCTTTACGGCTTGCTCAATATACAGATTGAATAACATTGGCGATAGGCTACAGCCCTGTCTCTCTCCCTTCCTAACCACTGCTTCCCTTTCGCGCCCCTCGACTCTTATAACTGCCATCTTGTTTCTGTACAAATTGTAAATAGCCTTTCGCTCCCTGTATTTGACCCCTGCCACCTTCAGAATTTGAAAGAGAATATTCCACTCAACATTGTCAAAAGCTTTCTCTAATTCTGTCTTCTAAGATAAGTCGTAGGGTCAGTATTGCCTCATGTGTTACAACATTTCTACGGAATGGAAACTGATCTTCCCCGACGTCGCCTTCTAACAGTTTTTCCATTCATCTGTAAAGAACTCGCGCTCTGCTGTTCGTAGCAGCTTACTCGCGCTCCTGTTTTTTTATTCATTACTAAACCTACTCCTACAATGGCTCTATTTTGTTTTGTATTTATAACCCTCTATTCACGTGACCACCGAACTTCACTAATTTCCACTATACCTAACTTTAACCTATCCACTTCCGTTTTTAAATATTCTAATCTATCTGCCCGATTAAGGGATCTGATATTCCACGCTCCGATACGTAGAACGCCAGTTTTGGTTCTCATGATAACGCTTACCTGCTGAGTAGTCCCCACCCGGAGATCCGAAAAATGGCTCTGAGCACTATGGGACTTAACTTCTGAGATCATCAGTCCCCTAGAACTTAGAACTACTTAAACCTAAGTAACCTAAGGACATCACACACATCCATGCCCGAGGCAGGATTCAAACCTGCGACCTTAGGGGTCGCGCGGCTCCAGACTGTAGCGCCTAGAACCGCTCGGCCACTCCGGCCCGGAGATCCGAATGGGAGACTATGTTACCTCTGGAATATATTACCCAGGATGACTCCATCATCAGTTAATCATACAGTGAAGCTGCTTGCACTCAGGAAAAATTATGGCTGTAGTTTCCCCTTGATTTCAGCCGTTCGCAGTACCAGCACAGCAAGGCCGTTTTGGTTAATGTTACAAGGCCAGATCAGTCAATTGTCCAGTATGTTGTCCCTGCAACTACCCCTCTTCAGGAAACAGACGTTTGTCTCGCCGGTGAACATGTTGGCTATTGTTAAGAATATTATCTGTGCATGAAATTACGTGCCCTTCTGCCTAGTATCGCTTTCTGACAACCTTGTTTCGACATCTCGAATCAATTTCGTTGATTCACCCCATATATGAGAGGGAGAGAGAGAGAGAGAGAGAGAGAGAGAGAGATTGAGAGAGACATATACAACAGCAACATGCAGAGGAGCAGATGGCCCGGTTAGAACGGAGTGTTGCGCACCTGCAGGTAGTCGAAGCTGCAGGAGGTGAGGAAGCCCTCGGGCACGTACCGGCCGGCCCACGCGGCGCCGGTGAGGGGCGGCGCCGCCCACACGACGCCGTACAGCCAGGCGGCGCAGACGCCGACCCGCGCGCGCGCCCTGGGGGAGCGCCAGAGGCCGCTGCGGCCGCGCCCCCGCAGCGGGTGCACGATCACGCAGTAGCGGTCCACCGCGATCGCCGTCAGCGTGGCGATCGACACCGTGCCCGTCAGGCCTCCCACGAAGCCGTACACCTGGCACCCTGCCGGGACGACCACAGGTAAAAACAACAAGCCGTGTGTCATCAGTACCCACTGCGAAGGGTCACGTGCTGTAAGCAAAGCAAGTGTCGCCCTACTATATAGGCACACACACACACACACACACACAGCATATTGGAAACTCCTCGAAATATATATATATATATATATATATATATATATATATATACGAGGGTTGTTTTTTAAGTAAGGGCCGTTCGCGCGTATAGTCCCGTAGTTCGCGCGGACGCCGCAACAAGACACCGCGCCACTTGCCGGCATCCTTCCCGTTCACACTGATGCAAGTTGCAGCTCTGTAGCTGACGTGTGCGCATCGCATACTTTATAATGTTTACGATTATTGAATCGCCCGCTGCGTGTGAGATACGGTCAGTGATACGTTTTTTGACCGCGAGAAGCCTATCAGCTGCAGAAATTCATCGTCAGTTAACAGAAGTTATGGCTTGAATGCAATGAGTGAAGGTAAAGTGCGTCAATGGGTTAGAGAGTTTAAAAATGGCCGTCAAAACGTCCATGACGAAGAACGCTCAGGCCGGCCCTCTGTGATCACTGATGATTTGGTGGCTGCAGTCGAAACAAAGATTCGTGAGGACAGAAGATTCACAATTTCCACTCTTTCTTTGGAATTTCCACAAGTTTCAAGATCGGTTTTGTACGAAATTGTGTCTGAAAACCTAAACTTTAAGAAACTGTGTTCTCGGTGGGTACCCAGACTCCTCACAGAGGACCACAAAGAGAAGAGATTTGCCACTTCATTGGACTTTTTGATTCGTTACGAGGAAGAAAGGGATGACATGTTGAGTCAAATTGTCACTGGAGATGAAACATGGGTATCCCATATCACTCCCGAAAGCAAGCGACAATCGACGGAATGGCGACACACAATCTCACCCGTCAAGGTCAAAGCCAAACAGACGCTGTCAAAGCGCAAGATTATGGCAATTGTGTTCTGGGACCGGCGCGGTGTTTTGCTAGTGGACTTTATGCCACGAGGAACGACAATCAACCCAGATGCCTACTGTGCAATTCTAAAGAAGTTCCGCAGAGCAATTCAAAACAAAAGGCGCGGCATGCTGACAAAAGGAGTTTTGCTCCTGCACGATAACGCTAGGCCTCACACCTCTCAAAAGACTCGGGATCTGATTGATTCTTTTGGCTGGGAAGTTTTGGACCATGCACCATACAGCCCCGACCTTGCTCCTAGCGATTTTCACCTTTTCCGGTACCTGAAACACCATCTTGGCGGGCAGCGCTTCAATGACGACGATGAAGTGAAAGGGGCTGTGAACTCTTGGTTGTCGGAGCAGGCGGCCGAATTCTTTCAAGAGGGAATTAAAAACTTAGTTGTACGGTATGACAAGTGCTTAAATAAACAAGGCAACTACGTAGAAAAACAGGTAAAAGTGTGTATAATCAGAAAATAAAAGTTTTTTTACAAAAGTATTTGTATCTTTTTCTAAAAATAAAAACGGCCCCTACTTAAAAACAACCCTCGTAGGGTGAGTCACCTAACATTACCGCTGGATATACTTCGAAAACCACATCAAATACTGACGAACCGATTCCACAGACCGAACGAGAGGAGAGGGGCTAGTGTAATTGGTTAATACAAACCATAAAAAAATGCACGGAAGTATGTTTTTTAACTTAAACCTACGTTTTTTTAAATGGAACCCCGTTAGTTTTCTTAGCACATCTGAACATATAAACAAATACGTAATCAGTGCCGTTTGTTGCATTGTAAAATGTTAATTACATCCGGAGATATTGTAACCTAAAGTTGACGCTTAAGTACCACTCCTCCGCTGTTCAATAGTGTGTATCGGAGAGTTGACGCTTAAGTACCACTCCTCCGCTGTTCAATAGTGTGTATCGGAGAGCACCGAATTACGTAGGGATCCAAAGGGAACGGTGATGGACCTTAGGTACAGAAGAGACTGGAACAGCACATTACGTCCACATGCTAACACCTTTTTATTGGTGTTTTTCACTGACGCACATGTACATTACTATGGGGGGTGAGGTACACGTACACACGTGGTTTCCGTTTTCAATTACGGAGTGGAATAGAGTGTGTCCCGACATGTCAGGCCAAAAGATGTTCAATGTGGTGGCCATCATTTGCTGCACACAATTGCAATCTCTGGCGTAATGAATGTCGTACACGCCGCAGTACATCTCGTGTAATGTCTCCGCAGGTTGCCACAATACGTTGTTTCATATCCTCTGGGGTTGTGGGCACATCACGGTACATATTCTCCTTTAACGTACCCCACAGAAAGAAGTCCAGAGGTGTAAGATCAGGAGAACGGGCTGGCCAATTTATGCGTCCTCCACGTCCTATGAAACGCCCGTCGAACATGCTGTCAAGGGTCAGCGTAGTGTTAATTGCGGAATGTGCAGGTGCACCATCATGCTGATACCACATACGTCGACGCGTTTCCAGTGGGACATTTTCTAGCAACGTCGGCAGATCATTCTGTAGAAACGCGATGTATGTTGCAGTGTTCTCCGATACACACGATCGAACAGCGGAGGAGTGGTACTCAAGCATCAACTTTAGGTTACAATATCTCCGGAAGTAATTAACATTTTACAATGCAACAAACGGCACTGATTACGTATTTGTTTATATGTTCAGAGGTGCTAATAAAACTAATGTGGTTCCATTTAAAAAAAACGTAGGTTTGTGTTAAAAAACATACTTCCGTGCATTTTTGTATGGTTTGTATTAGCCAATTACACTAGCCCCTCTCCTCACGTGCGGTCTGTGGAATCGGTTCGTCAGTATTTGATGTGGTTTACGAAATATATCCAGCGGTAACGTTAGGTGACTCACCCTGTATATATATATATATATATATATATGTTCATGTATGAGTACATATTATTACTATCATATATATATATATATATATATATATATATATATATCCAGGTGTTTGTGAGGATTTTCCACTTACATTCCTCACACACAAAGAAAGAAAATATGTTATGTGGACATGTCCGGAAATGCTTACTTTCCATGTTAGAGCTCATTTTATTACTTCTCTTCAAATCACATTAATCATGGAATGGAAACACACAGCAACAGAACGTACCAGCGTGACTTCAAACACTTTGTTACAGGAAATGTTCAAAATGTCCTCCGTTAGCGAGGATACATGCATCCACCCTCCATCGCATGGAATCCCTGATGTGCTGATGCAGCCCTGGAGAATGGCGTATTGTATCACAGCCGTCCACAATACGAGCACGAAGAGTCTCTACGTTTGCTACCGGGGTTGCGTAGACAAGAGCTTTCAAACGCCCCCATAAATGAAAGTCAAGAGGGTTGAGGTCGGGAGAGCGTGGAGGCTATGGAATTGGTCCGCCTCTACCAATCCACTGGTCACCGAATCTGTTGTTGAGAAGCGTACGGACATTTTGACTGAAATGTGCAGGAGCTCCATCGTGCATGAACCACATGTTGTGTCGTACTTGTAAAGGCACATGTTCTAGCAGCACAGGTAGAGTATCCCGTATGAAATCATGATAACATGCTCCATTGAGCGTAGGTGGACGAAACTAAAATGAGCTCTAACTTGGAAATTAAGCGTTTCCGGACACATGTCCACATAACATATTTTCTTTCTTTGTGTGTGAGGAATGTTTCCTGAAAGTTTGGCCGTACCTTTTTGTAACACCCTGTATATATCGGGTGATCAAAAGGTCAGTATAAGTTTGAAAACTGAATAAATCACAGAATAATGGAGATAGAGAGGTAAAAATTGACACACATGCTTGGAATGACATGGGGTTTTATTAGAACCAAAAAATACAAAAGTTCAAAAAGTCTGACAGATGGTGCTTCATCTGATCAAAATAGCAATAATTAACATAACAAAGTAAGACAAAGCAAAGATGATGTTCTTTACAGGAAATGCTCAATATGTCCACCATCATTCCTCAACAATAGCTGTAGTCGAGGAATAATGTTGTGAACAGTACTGTAAAGCATGTCCGGAGTTATGGTGAGGCATTGACGTTGGATGTTGTCTTTCAGCATCCCTAGAGATGTCGGTCGATCACGATACACTTGCACCTTCAGGTAACCCTAAAGCCAATAACCGCACGGACTGAGGTCTGGGGACCTGGGAGGTGGCTGAGCACACGATCATCACCAAACGACGTGCACAAGAGATGTTTCACGTGTCTAGCAATACTTTTTTTTTGTTCTAATAAAACCCCATGTCATTCCAAGCATGTGTGTCAACTTTTACCTTTCTAACTACATTATTCCGTGTTTTATTAATTTTTCAAATTTATACTGACTTTTTGATCATCCTATATATATATATATATATACACATATATATACATATATATATATATATATATACATATATATACATATATATATGTATATATGTGAGTAGTTTCCACTCTGCTGTTTGTATATACACAAAAAACAGCAGAGTGGGAATTCCTTGCAAACCCCTGGATCTATTTCAGCTACATTTGGTACAGAAACAGCAGCCTCACTGGTATGAGCACTGTGTCGTTTATGACTTCCTAGCTCCTATAGGAATGGAGATATGGACAAAAACGTGTCTTTTCCAATCCCTGAGGCTGATGTGAACGGGTGGGTTGTTGGGGATAGTATTGTCCTACCTTACTGCCATCCTTTGCAGTGTAGTCTACACATCAGGGGCAAAAATTGGGTTTCCTGCCCCCAACATCTAGGCTGCCCTGCACTGCAGGCTTGTTGTGTGGTAGTAGTGCCAGCATGCTATATTGACCTCCTTTGCAGGGGCTTCATGTGCAGAGAGGCAGGGCTTAGCAGAGATGTGGGATGGGGGGAAGATGGTAGAGGGGGAAGATGGAGTAGACAGAGAAAAGGGTGGGAGGATATAGACAGAGGGAGTCGAGAAGGATGTGGATGGAGGTAGGGGGGAAGAAAAAGAGGAGATAGATAAATAGAGGGGAGGAGGAGATGCAGAGACACATTGAGAATGAGGAAATGTACATATAGAGAGTTGGGAGGATGAGGTGGGCAAGGAAATGGGAGGGAGAAAGACGTGAATACTGTGATGGAGGAGGAGGAGATCTCTGCATTAGTCATGTCCAACACTTATGAAAGTGAATGTGCAGGGAAAAGGTTAGCAAACAATATACAGGGAATTCACTATTATAGGTACAAATGGATGAGGCGTCTAGAGATGAATGAAACAAGCAAATAATCCTAATAAACTCGGGTCCAGTGGTTTCCCCCAATATGATTTATTACATCTGGGTACATGAACACCTTTTAACAGAGTCCCCAAGGATCCAAACTACCCACAAATGTGTGGCAAGAAATCACAGCATTATGCTAAAAAAGCAACGCTTATAAAATTAGATTGTATGAATATGAATGTGGGCTAGTGCAGTACCATGCATGTAACACATACACATCCTTTCACGGAGAGGAATATCATCAAAATAGTCGATTAGCTTGTGTTGCAGGAAATGATGTTACACACTACCAGTAAGTCGGCCATGCAGGAAATTAGGCCATATTGGGGATACTATAAGTTTACAGAGCTATTTTTATTAAAATTATTTGCTTGTTTCATTGTCCTCTACTTGCCCCCTTTCGTTGGAATGAATAACAGATAAACAGTTTGCATTATTGAAGGCTCATTTTAACTATGTGGACAAACCATCTAGCAATAAATACATCTGAGTATGCTCTGATGTAGGAACAAAGACCTTACACTAGTATTACATAGTTTGTTAAGCCTGCAATCACAGCTACTGCAGAAAAGTACAAATGAATTAAAGAGAGAAAGCAACACACCAAATTTACCCAAAGTGCAAGACACGCCAGTTTAATGTGTCACTCCAGGCAGATCAAAGTAAACAAAAGACAGCAGGTAAGCAGCTAGAAATATGAATGTGGTGGCCTCGAGTCGTGTGGTCGCAACACGCCTACAGGTTAGTCTTCCCTCTAGTCATGCAGGTTGCACAGAGCAGCCTACTCGCGAGGTGGAACGAGACCATTAGCAAGAAGAGCGCCGGACAACAAAGGCCGCCAGCCTAACAGAAACTCTGTGGCTTAAAAGACAGCTCCATCGCAGCCCACCTGCTGAGAAGAATCGATCTGCTTGTTATAGGAATCGTCATACACGCTGGCGATGAGTTCGATAGGAAATCAGCAGCCCAACAAGAATGCAAGACATTGCCCTAAACAGAACACTGGTACAGGCTGGGACCATTTGTACAACGATCACAGGAGGGTTTTTGTCCTTATTGTATAAATTATTGTTTTGGACATTTGTACTATATTTCAGTTCCTGTATTGTTCAGAAGTTCGATGCTATGCAAGCACTGCAGTGACAACAGCCGTCGTGAAACAGATGCATGGATGTCCGAAGGAACATTGCATCGTACTTCTGAAGAACGCAGGATCTGCAATATAGTATTTATCCGCCGACACCAGACAAGCGACTTTCAATTTAAATGTCTCCAGCACAGGAATATACATAATGGATGTACGAGTACAGGTTGTAGACAGGTGGTTGACGGCATATTGAAGTTACCCTAATGGTAAGGCAACCACTCGCGATAAGCCAGAAATCCGAGTTCGAGTCCTGATCGGGCACAATCTTCGTTGTCGTCATTCCATCATGCAGCTGATGATTGTCTATATTCGAAACTACGTATAAATTTCTTGTAGAGACATTTGTGGTTATTTCAGTAGTTGTAACATTTATGTTTTTGGGTGCCTGATACTACTGGTTCGGAGTAGCGCCCCTGCACCTTGCAGGCTGTTGTCAACATACAGATGTCTTCCACTGTCGACACAGTGAAGCTGCAACAACGAATTAGTAGAGTGTGTTCCAACGACTAACAGTGTCCTCAGTTTTGCTTTCTTCACAACGGAAGGAAAGCATATATGAAGAATGTAATGTGCTTTATATACAGTAATGTACAGAGTACATGGCTGAAACATGACCTATTACCAAGAAACAAGCGAGTGCACTGGGAAATTAATGAATTTAGGCAGGAGTATATCCCTTGAAACTCAGAACAAATCCCCGTTATTTGCAAGCGAAACATGTTGAAATAACACTTGGCAGACAACTTCTACAGCCATAACATGAGCGCTTAACATCACAGTATGAATGTAATTCAAGAAAAAATATTCCTTGGACAGAAGAAAGACAGTAGGTTTGTTTATAATAAAGTTAAAATTTTTAAATAAAATCTTATAATACTCAAGAGGTTGTAACGATTCATGTTGAATGTTACTTAACTTTCTTCTGCCTGGTCCATTAATGAATGAATGCGAAATTTTCATACTTCACAAAATTTATTCACGTTAATTGACATCCGAACTGCACTCTCGTCATGTAAACAAAACACGGACAGACTTCACTGACCTCTTTGACTTCCAAAAGTAACTTCGAAACTGACCTGTCGCAGCATCGCTTTATATAGAATTTTAGCAATAACTTCCAAAATAAAGCATTATTAATTTTGTACAATTTTGATGTTACAATTAAAATTTACAAAACATAAAGAAACTGATGTTGCAGCCGAATAAGATGTAAAATACAATATTCAGTGACGATATTTTATAGTAATATCTTTAGTTTTCCATAAGAAAATCATTCTGAACTTTAATTGCGATACTGTCTCTCATATTACTGTAGTTGCGTAAATAATTACAGTTTGGATTTGGTTACTAATATTCGATGGTAGTACAGAGCTTGTGCTTTATCTGATTACATACATAAAATGCACAACTAAGGCCTCAGATTCTGGAAATTGGAAAACTACAGGACGTAAACAATTGGAGAGTTAATTAGAAATGTAATTACAAAGAATATTAATTACAGAGGAAGACATAAAAATAAATAACAAATGAAAATACATCGCTTGGTAATAACTTTTAAGCTGTTTCTCAAGATATTGAAGTCTTCTGTTACTGGATTTTTAGGTTACCATTTTGGTAATTAGAAGCATTGATTTTTCATGCTAACATCTCTGCTGTCTCTAGTTATTTGTTGCTAAGGACTTATTACTTCAATTTTTTGATTAGTTACTTAATTTAGAGTATGTATATAATTTTATCAACGACAACAATCCACCGATAATGATGACAACGCACGTCCTTCCAGAACATTCCACACGCCTTCGCAATGAATATTAAGTTTTTTATCAAATAGCACATAATGATATATAAAAGACACACATACAAGGCCTTAGGAAGCACTACATTGTCCGGTAACTATCAGGATGCATATAAAAAAAGGTGGTATCAGACATTTCATATGAATTTTGGGGAAGGTTGCATCGTTACAACGTCAACGATCGTGCCGAGGTGGATACACCGGGTTCCATCAGAGCGCCGGAGTTAGCAGTGTCAGGCATGGCCAGTACTCGGATGGGTGAGCGTCCAGGTACGCCTCGTGCTGTTGGCAGTTTTCCCTTTGCTTTTACGGTACATGGCACAAGAGGGGCGGTGAGTTGATTTCCCTGATCAGCAGTCTTCACTCCAATGTCCTGTATTAAATTCCAAACCCCTCCTCAGCGTCTCGCGATGCGAGGGCATTTGACACTATTGACGGCGATTCGTCTATTGGATGAGGACGTTAAGGTTGGCTGTGTCCTTGGTACTCTTTGAGAGGAGTAAGCTATGTGATGGCACCAGATTTAATCCTATCCCTACCCTCATAATCTGCAACACCTACACCATTATTGTCATCTATACTTGACAGACACACTTTCACAGCTCTCTTCTTTCGTGAAGGAAAGGTGCCTGCAGGGACTGAGGATAGGAAAAACCTACCGAATTAGGTATCTGTACCTGCTCTCTGGGGGTCTTCCAGCCTTCATGCTGTTAGACTTTAATACTGAAGATCCCAAGTAAGCAGTATTAAAAGGTCATTAGTTGCAGCTGATTACACAGCTATCTTCAGATCGATTATAAGACATGCGTAGTGTCTGCTGATTAACGACCACGTTACAGAGCGCAACTTTAATCGTAAGCAGCTTAGACCGAAAGAAAACAGATTTGAAAATGTGGGGCTACAGAAGATTGCTGCATATTCAATCGGCAAATCGAATTAACAAATGTGCAGGCAGTGATTCAAATCGGGAAAAAAGAAATTTTTGGCACAGAGGGGGGGGGGGGGGGGGGGGGGGGGGGAATCGGCTATATGACACCTCTTGAGGCGTCAAGAAAGAGTCAGTTTTGTTATGGAGGGAAGTGTGGGAGGTAAAAATTGTAGAAGGAGGACAGGACCTGAATACAAGGAGCAGGTTGAAATGGACGCAGGTTTTCAGTAGTTATGCAGAAAGATGGAGAGGCTCGCAGATGATAGGCTAGTGTGGAGAGCTGCATCAAACTAGACTTTGGACTAAACAACAACAGCAACGACATTAAACAACTTCTGCAGACCAATATCCGTAACATTGGTTTGTTGCAGAATCCTTGAACATATTCTCAGTTCGAGTATAATAAATTTCCTAGAGAAGGAAAAGCTTATGTGCACAGATCAGCACGGTTTTAGAAAGCATCGCTCATTCTAAACTCAGCATGCGCTTTAATCACATGTTGTACTGCGAACTATGGATGAAAGGCAACAGTCAGGTTCCATGCTTATACATTTCCGGAAAGCCTTTGACACTGCCACACCGCCCAGAGTTGACGAAGGTTCAAGCGTATAAGTTCACAGATATGTGAGTGGCTCGAAGACTTCTTAAGTAACAGAACCTAGTACGTTTTCCTCGACGACGAGTGTTCATCAGAGAGGAGTGCCCCAGGGAAGTGTGACAGGACCGCTGTTGTCCTCCATGTCCTCCATGTCCTCCATGTCCATAAATGATTTGGCGGGCAGGGTGGGCAGAAACCTGCGGTTATTTGCTGATGATGCAGTGGTGTACGGTAAGGTGTCGAAGTTTAGTGACTGTAGGGAGATGCAAGACGACCTACACAAAATTTCCAGCTGGTGTGATGGTTGGCAGCTAGTCCTAAATGTGGAAAAATGTAAGTTAACGCAGATGAATAGCAAGATCAAACCCGTGATGTTCGGATACAGTGTTGCTAGTGTCCAGCTTGACACAGTCAAGTCGTTTAAATATCTTGGCGTAATGTTGCAAAGAGATATCTATATCTACATCCATACTCCGCAAGCCACCTGACGGTGTATAGCGGAGGGTACTTAGAGTACCTCTATCAGTTCTCCCTTCTATTCCAGTCTCGTATAGTTCGTGGAAAGAAAGATTGTCGGTATGCCTCTGTGTGGGCTCTAATCTCTCTGATTTTATCCTCATGGTCTCTTCGCGAGATATACGTAGGAGGTAAGATAGATACTGCTTACAGGAAAATTAAAGAGACCTTTGGAGAAAAGAGAACCACTCGTATGAATATCAAGGGCTAAGATGGAAACCCAGTTCTAAGCAAAGAAGGGAAAGCAGAAAGGTGGAAGGAGTATATAGAGGGACTATACAAGGGCGATGTTCTTGAGGACAATATTAGAGAAATGGAAGAGGATGTAGATGAAGATGAAATGGGAGATATGATACTGCGTGAAGAGTTTGACAGAGCACTGAAAGACCTAAGTCGAAACAAGGCCCCGGGAGTAGACAACATTCCATTAGAACTACTGACAGCCTTGGGAGAGCCAGTCCTGACAAAACTCTACCATCTGGTGAGCAAAATTTGTGAGAAAGGCGAAATACCCTCAGACTTCAAGAAGAATATAATAATTCTAATCCCAAAGAAAGCAGGCGTTGACAGATGTGAAAATTACTGAACTGTCAGTTTAATAAGTCACGGCTGCAAAATACTAACGCGAATTCTGTACAGACGAATGGAAAAACTGGTAGAAGCCGACCTCGGGGAAGATCAGTTTGTATTCCGTAGAAATATGGGAACACATGAGGCAATACTGACCCTACGACTTATCTTAGAAGCTAGATTAAGAAAAGGCAAACCTACGTTTCTAGCATTTGTAGACTGGGAGAAAGCTTTTGACAATGTTGACTGGAATAATCTCTCTCAAATTCTGAACGTGGCAGGGGTAAAATACAGGGAGCGAAGGGCTATTTACAATTGTACAGAAACCAGATGGCAGTTATAATAGTCGAGGGGCATGAAAGGGGAACAGTGATTGGGAATGGAGTGAGACAGGGTTTACCCTCTCCCCGATGTTATTCAATCTGTATATTGAGCAAGCAGTGAAGGAAACAAAGAAAAATTCCGAGTAGGTATTAAAATTCATGGAGAAGAAATAAAAACTTTGAGGTTCGCCGATGACATTGTAATTCTGTCAGAGACAGCAAAGGACTTGGAAGAGCATTTGAACGGAATGGACAGTGTCTTGAAGGGAGTATATAAGATGAACATCAACAAAAGCAAAACGAGGATAATGGAATGTAGTTGAATTAAGTCGGGCGATGCTGAGGAAATGGGACACTTAAAGTAGTAAAGGAGTTTTGCTATTTGCAGAGCAAAATAACTGATGATGGTCGAAGTAGAGAGTATATAAAATGTGGACTGGCAATGACAAGGAAAGCGTTTCTGAAGAAGAGAAATTTGTTAACATCGATTATAGATTTAAGTGTCAGGAAGTCGTTTCTGAAAGTATTTGTATGGAGTGTAGCCACGTATGGAAGTGAAACATGGACGATAAATAGTTTGGACAAGAAGAGAATAGAAGCCTTTGAAATGTGGTACTACAGAAGAATGCTGAAGATTAGATGGGTAGATCACGTAACTAATGAGGAGGTATTGAATAGGATTGGGGAGAAGAGGAGTTTGTGGCACAACTTGACAGGAAGAAGGGATCGGTTGATAGGACATGTTCTGAGGCATCAAGGGATCACCAATTTAGTATTGGAGGGGAGCGTGGAGGGTAAAAATCGTAGAGGGAGACCAAGAGATGAATACACTAAACAGATTCAGAAGGATGTAGACTGCAGTACGTATTGGGAGATGAAGAAGCTTGCACAGGATAGAGTAGCATGGAGAGCTGCATCAAACCAGTCTCAGGAGTGAAGACCACAACAACAGCAACAACAACGTAGGAGGGGGCAACATACTGCTTGACTCCTCGGTGAAGGTATGTTCTGGAAATTTCAACAAAAGCCCGTTCCGAGCTACTGAGCGTCTCTCCTGCAGAGTCTTCCACTGGAGTTTATCAATCATCTCCGTAACGCTTTCGCGATTACTAAATGATCCTGTAACGAAGCGCGCTGCTCTCCGTTGGATCTTCTCTATCTCTTCTATCAACCCTATCTGGTACGTATCCGACACTGGTGAGCAATGTTCGAGCAGAGGGCGAACGTACTGTAACCTACTTCCTTTGTTTTTGGATTGCATTTCCTTAGGATTCTTCCAATGAATCTCAGTCTGGCATCTGCTTTACCGACGATCAACTTTATATGATCATTCCATTTTAAATCACTCCTACTGCCTACTCCCAGATAATTTATGGAATTAACTGCTTCCAGTTACTGACCTGCCATATTGTAGCTAAATGATAAAGGATCTTTCTTTCTGTGTATTCGCAGCACATTACACTTGTCTACATTGAGATTCAATTGCCATTCCCTGCACCATGCGTCAATTCGTTGCACATCCTGCTGCATTGCAGTACAATTTTCCATTGCTACGACCTCTCGATATACTACATCATCCGCAAAGAGCCTCAGTGAACTTCCGATGTTATCCACAAGGTCATTTATATATATTGTGAATAGCAACGGTCCTATGACACTCCCCTGCGGCACACCTGAAATCACTCTTACTTCGGAAGACTTCTCTCCATTGAGAATGACATACTGCGTTGTGTTATCTAGGAACTCTTCAATCCAATCACACAATTGGCCTGATAGATATGAGGTGGACCGAGCGTGTGAGGACTGCAGTAGGGAAGGGGAATGATCGGTTTCGGTTTTTTGGGAGAATTTTAGCAAAGTGAGGTTAATCTCTAAAGGAGACCGCATATAGGACATTGTTAAGTACTGTTCGAGTGTTTGGGATCCGCACCAGGTTGGATTAAAGGAAGACATCCGAGTGATTCAGAGGCGGGCTGCTAGATTTGTTACTGGTAGGCTCGAAGAACACAGAGATGCTCCTGGAACTCAAATGAAAATGACTGGAAGGAAGGCAACGTTCTTTTGGGGGAGGATTATAGAGAAAATTTATAGAACCAGCATTCGAGGCTGACCGCAGAATGTTTCCATTGCCGCCAACGTACATTTCGAGTAAGGACCACGAACATGAGATACGACCAATCAGGGCTCATACGGAGGTAGTCGTTTTTCCGTCTCTCTGTTTGCAAGTGAAACAATAAAGGAAATGACTATTAGTGGTACCGGGTACCCTCCACCACGTACCATACGATGTAGATGTAGATCTGGCCGGAATCTGCGCCCCACGGCTTTGGATTAGGGATCTAGTTCTGAAGCAAGTATGACAGCAACTGTTGCAGGAAACATTTAGTATGGACACAATAGCAAGCCAAATACAACCACAGTACTTCTCCGAGAGTAATTAACCAAATAACGCTGAAGTTGTACTTCAGGGGTCACCCACCGGACCCTGCTTGCCTTCAGAACTCAGCCAGCCGGCCTTAGGTCGCCTTACTGCGATTTTGCACTGTTGACGCAGCGCCCTCCGTCTCCCTAGAGAGAACTGAGAACGCCCACTAATTAACCACTGACAGACAACAGTTGGCCTTTGAGGCGTAGCGCCGTATAACGATCCTGCCTTGGAGGCGGTTACGTGGGAGATGTGTCTCAGAGCTGGACAGTGAAGATGGTGACGCTAGACTGGACGCGCACGTAGTTTATGAATCAGCCGATAGAGGACAGTATTGGATAGGAAGACTGTGATTTTAGTTTTGATTGTGCCCACTAGAGCGCACTAAAGTAATAGAATGTTTTTCATAAACTGCTCTAGTATTTCCATGAAGTGTTATTATGTCTTTTGTGTATGTAAAATGTTATAAATATCTTTTAGCAGTATGAATTATGCGTGAGCGTGGTTTAAGGTTAATATGAAGAAAATTGTTTAACGAGTTGTGTAGTAGGATTTAGTGTGGGAACATTTCGAAGAAGTATGAATATGAACAAAGGGGATTTTTGTAGAATAATTTTGTAAAGTAAGTTTATGGTTAAGGGAAAGTTAATTCAGGTATAAATAACAATAGTAAATAACTTTATGCATAAACAAAACTTCAGCATATTAGATAATTACGTCGGTAAAAAGTGCAGTCGTGAGGTTTACTATTTTGCGATTGGTTATGGATGAAAAGCGCGGACTGACGCGGGAGAATGTTGTTCTGCTATTTGCTGTTAAGTAAACTGACCAATGGTAAAGCACTATTCTTCGCGCGCCTTGTCTGCTGGTAGAGAAGACTTAAGAGTATTCTAGACAAGTGTCGGAGCCTAGCCATGAAACAGTTTGGACGTGTGTAGTAGTAGCTCCGAAGGAAACGATGAGTTGCCGGATCTAGCAGTGTTTCATACATCAAAAGTGTAGTAAAGTGACGGCATAATTATTCCGATGGGCGTGTAGAAATTTCGGAATTTTTAAGTGAATTCTGTGACGAAAAAAGACATATATTCCGCGTGGCGTATTGAGCAGGTCGGTGGCTAAAAACTGTGACTGCATTAGGTGCCGACAGACTTAATACTTGGCGAACATTCTCAATAAAAAACAATCAGTATTTTTGTAGCTATTGCGTTTCGGGGAAATGCAACACCATAAACTTGCTAACGTGAGTGAAAGGGATTATGAGTGACTGTGTTAAGACTAGCACGGGCTTAGCAGTGATACTTGTTCACCTAAGTTTCAGAACATATTAATTGAGGACAAAATTTCCAACCTTTCATTTGTGTGAAAACTTTCTCCCGAAACGTAGATTAGTGACTTAAATTGCAGCCTGGTTCACGCCGAAGTACAGTAGGTTTCACTCGGCTGAGACAATGTTCACAGGTAGGAGTAGGTCCGTCGTAATGGGACGGAAAGAACCACGCCGCCGCACCTTGACGGGCCGCCGAATGACATCACCTCTCTACCTGTCTCACAGTCTTGCAGTTTTTAACGAGTTTTCATAAAAAAAGTACACTGCCTGACAAAAAAGAAGGGAAATACCCAGAAGACACGGTCGGATGTCCAAATTATCTTCTTGCACGTTCACGCTATCAGTGGGTGTGCAATTCACTCTCTTTCAAATTCTGAAGGTGGCAGGGGTAAAATACAGGGAGCGAAAGACTATTTACAATTTGTACAGAAAGCAGATGGCAGTTATAAGAGTCGAGGGATATGAAAGGGAAGCAGTGGTTGGGAAGGGAGTGAGACAAGGTTGTAGCCTCTCCAAGATGTTATTCAATCTGTATATTGAGCAAGCAGTAAAGGAAACAAAAGAAAAATTCGGAGTAGGTATTAAAATCCATGGAGAAGAAATAAAAACTTTAAGGTTCGCCGATGACATTATAATTCTGTCAGAGGCAGCAAAGAACTTGGTAGAGCAGTTGAACGGAATGGACAGTGTCTTGAAAGGAGGGTATAAGATGAACATCAACAAAAGCAAAACGAGGATAATGGAATGTAGTCGAATTAAGTCGGGTGACGCTGAGGGAATTAGATTAGGAAATGAGACACTTAAAGTAGTAAAGGAGTTTTGCTATTTGAGGAGCAAAATAACTGATGATGGTCGAAGTAGAGAGTATATAAAATGTGAACTGGCAATGGCAAGGAAAGAGTTTCTGAAGAAGAAATATTTTTTAACATCGAGTATAGATTTAAATGTGAGGGAGTCGTTTCTGAAAGTACACTCCTGGAAATGGAAAAAAGAACACATTGACACCGGTGTGTCAGACCCACCATACTTGCTCCGGACACTGCGAGAGGGCTGTACAAGCAATGATCACACGCACAGCACAGCGGACACACCAGGAACCGCGGTGTTGGCCGTCGAATGGCGCTAGCTGCGCAGCATTTGTGCACCGCCGCCGTCAGTGTCAGCCAGTTTGCCGTGGCACACGGAGCTCCATCGCAGTCTTTAACACCGGTAGCATGCCGCGACAGCGTGGACGTGAACCGTATGTGCAGTTGACGGACTTTGAGCGAGGGCGTATAGTGGGCATGCGGGAGGCCGGGTGGACGTACCGCCGAATTGCTCAACACGTGGGGCGTGAGGTCTCCACAGTACATTGATGTTGTCGCCAGTGGTCGGCGGAAGGTGCACGTGGCCGTCGACCTGGGACCGGACCGCAGCGACGCACGGATGCACGCCAAGACCGTAGGATCCTACGCAGTGCCGTAGGGGACCGCACCGCCACTTCCCAGAAAATTAGGGACACTGTTGCTCCTGGGGTATCGGCGAGGACCATTCGCAACCGTCTCCATGAAGCTGGGCTACGGTCCCGCACACCGTTAGGCCGTCTTCCGCTCACGCCCCAACATCGTGCAGCCCGCCTCCAGTGGTGTCGCGACAGGCGTGAATGGAGGGACGAATGGAGACGTGTCGTCTTCAGCGATGAGAGTCGCTTCTGCCTTGGTGCCAATGATGGTCGTATGCGTGTTTGGCGCCGTGCAGGTGAGCGCCACAATCAGGACTGCATACGACCGAGGCACACAGGGCCAACACCCGGCATCATGGTGTGGGGAGCGAAACTGGCCGTACACCACTGGTGATCGTCGAGGGGACACTGAATAGTGCACGGTACATCCAAACCGTCATCGAACCCATCGTTCTACCATTCCTAGACCGGCAAGGGAACTTGCTGTTCCAACAGGACAATGCACGTCCGCATGTATCCCGTGCCACCCAACGTGCTCTAGAAGGTGTAAGTCAACTACCCTGGCCAGCAAGATCTCCGGATCTGTCCCCCATTGAGCATGTTTGGGACTGGATGAAGCGTCGTCTCACGCGGTCTGCACGTCCAGCACGAACGCTGGTCCAACTGAGGCGCCAGGTGGAAATGGCATGGCAAGCCGTTCCACAGGACTACATCCAGCATATCTACGATCGTCTCCATGGGAGAATAGCAGCCTGCATTGCTGCGAAAGGTGGATATACACTGTACTAGTGCCGACATTGTGCATGCTCTGTTGCCTGTGTCTATGTGCCTGTGGTTCTGTCAGTGTGATCATGTGATGTATCTGACCCCAGGAATGTGTCAATAAAGTTTCCCCTTCCTGGGACAATGAATTCACGGTGTTCTTATTTCAATTTCCAGGAGTGTATTTGTATGGAGTGTAGCCATGTATGGAAGTGAAACGTGGACGATAAATAGTTTAGACAAGAAGAGAACAGAAGCTTTCGAATTGTGGTGCTACAGAAGAATGCTGAAGATTAGATGGGTAGATCACATAACTAATAAGGAGGTATTGAATAGAATTGGGGAGAAGAGGAGCTTGTGGAACAACTTGACTAGTAGAAGGGATCGGTTGGTATGACATATTCTGAGACATCGAGGGATCACCAATTTAGTACTGGAAGGCAGCGTGGAGGGTAAAAATCGTAGAGGGAGACCAAGAGATTAATACACTAAGCAGATTCAGAAGGATGTAGGCTGCAGTAGGTACTGGGAGATGAAGAAGCTTGCACAGGATAGAATAGCATGGAGAGCTGCATCAAACCAGTCTCAGGACTGAAGACCACAACAACAACAACAGGATTTCTCACGCTGTACACGGTAATCGCCAATTGTTCTACCCGATCCAGTTTCTTGCTTACCTAAATCTTCAATTCCCAACAAGGGGTGGCCAAAATATGCTTGACTACGACTAATTTCTCAAAACTGCTAAACCGAAAAGCGCCCCTATGTTCTTTGTACCTTAACTTAAAAGACCTACCAGTATGGCCTACGCAATACAGGTGTTAAACTCAATTTTGTACGTACCAGTCCTCTCGTATTTCTCAACTTCATGATGTGAATTGTTTCTTAATTTAAATCGCAGTGTACTGTTGGTCTTAAAAAATGGCATCGACTTCAAGATACTTGAAAATACAACGACGGAAAAATAAATCGCAAAACCCAAAACTAATTAATACAGAGTAATGAAATTTCGGAAATATAATGGTTAGGCAACATATTTAAGTGAGTAATATTGCAAGATCACAGGTTAATGTAACCGTGAGGTAAGCCATTGTAAATGTGAAAGGCTGGTACACTAATAATCGGTGTAACCTCCAGAATGTTGAATGCAAGTATGCAAACGTGCACGCATTTTGTTGTACTGGTGCTGGATGTCAGTTAATGGGATGGAGATCCATGACTATTATACTTGGTCGATCAATACAGGGACGGTTAATGCTGGTATCAGATGACGCTGCAGTTGTCGTCCAATGATGTCCCATACGTGCTCTATTGGAGACAGATCTGATGATCGAGCAGGCCAAGGCAACATGTTGACTCTGTAAAGCATGTAGGGTTAGAAAAGCAGTATGTGGACGAGAGTTATCTTGTTGGGAAACATCCTCTGGAACGCTTATCAATACGAGATAACTTTATTGCAGTAAGCTACTTTGCAGAACAGCCCGTAGCATTGGAGTCGTTGGCTGGGAAGGAGAGCGCCAGTTGTGTCTTAGCAATGAGTCATTCGCACCTCTCACTATGCTAGCCGTGAGAAGTGGTATCCATGTCACCTTGAGCAACAGTATATTCAAAACCCTAAGAATCTAAATAAACTATATTAAATATAATTCAATCTACTTAAAAATCGGTACACTACCTAATTTTATTCAAGAGAATATTCTATAAAAATTTCAGCTTTCTATCTGTCATAGTCTCAGAGAAATTTACTTAAAAGATCACAAACCAACACGTGTAAGATTAAAGTCAGTTAGGATTCACAATAGTTTGTGTTTTAGTATCATTTGCAATCATTATTGAAGTTCACAAGATATTAGGTCAGTTGGTTTGAATTTTCATAATTAAAAACGCTAACTATTTTTCATTCTCGTAATATAAAATTCAGAAAATGTCAGTATTTATGTAATGTGCTGTTGTGTGAGTAAATCAGAATGAGTGAGGGTGTGTATGTGGGCCATACGAAAAAATTTCAATATTATATTATATACACCATTATGTAATTGTGTCATGGGAAAGTTGTGTTTTACCGACATTGCTGATGACGTATGTCTAGTGTACTTGCTTCTGTAAAGAGGCAGCCAGAATAGCCGTTTGCAGAGTAGCAAGTTTCTAAATTTATTTCAAGATTAGTTTTCTATTTGTTAGGTTTTGTTAAACATTATATTAATATTTGCATATTGAAATGACATAAATGCATCTGTGAATAGTGATTGGCATAGGACAGTTTTGGCGCGAGAATTATCTCGAAGGATAGTTCTGATTGGCTGATCATTTTGATCGACCAATCAGAGTAAAGCAGTTCCTGCGCACTGCTACGTAGTTATACTGGGAGAGAAGCAGACTGAACAGGTTCAAAAAATGGTTCAAATGCCTCTGAGCACTACGGGACTTAACTACTGAGGTCATCAGTCCCCTAGAACTTAGAACTAATTAAACCTAACTAACCTAAGGACATCACACACATCCATGCCCGAGGCAGGATTCGAACCTGCGACCGTAGCGGTCACGCGGTTCCAAACTGACGCGCTTAGAACCGCACGGCCACACCTAGCTAACCTAAGCACGCCACACACATCCATGCCCGAGGCAGGATTCGAACCTGCGACCGTAGCGGTCGCGTGGTTCCAGACTGTAGCGCCTAGAACCGCTCGGCCACACCAGCCGGCGTCTAGCTTGAAGGGGGAAACCAGATGACGCTATGGTTGACCCACTAGATGTCGCTGCCATAGGTCAAACGGATATCAACTGCGTTTTTTTAAAAATAGGAACTCCCATTTTTATTACATATTCGTGTAGTACGTAAAGAAATATGAATGTTTTAATTGGACCACTGTTTTCGCTTTGTGATAGATGGCACTGTAACAGTCACAAACGTATAAGTACGTGGTATCACGTAACATTCCGCCAGTGCGGATGGTATTTGCTTCTTGATACATTACCCGTGTTAAAATGGACCGTTTACCAATTGCGGAAAGGTCGATATCGTGTTGATGTATGGCTATTGTGATCAAAATGCCCAACATCCGTGTGCTATATATGTTGCTCGGTATCCTGGACATCATCCAAGAATCCGGACCGTTCGCCGGATAGTTACGTTAGTTAAGGAAACAGGAAGTGTTCAGCCACATGTGAAATGTCAACCACGACCTGCAACAAATGATGACGCCCAAGTAGGTATTTTAGTTGCTATCGCGGTTAATCCGCACATCAGTAGCAAAAATTGCGCGAGAATCGGGAATCTCAAAAACGTCGGTGTTGAGAATGCTACATCAACATCGATTGCACCCGTACCATATTTCTATCCACCAGGAATTGGATGGCGACGACTTTGAACGTCGTGTACAGTTCTACCACTGGGCACAAGAGAAATTACGGGACGAAGACAGATTTTTTGCACGCGTTCTATTTAGCGACGAAGCGTCATTCACCAACAGTCGTAACGTAAACCTGCATAATATGCACTATTGGGCAACGAAAATCCACGCTGGCTGCGACAAGTGGAACATGAGCGACCTTGGGGGGTTAATGTATGGTGCGTCATTATGGGAGGAAGGATAATTAGCCCCCATTTCATCGATGGCAGTCTAAATGATGAAATGTATGCTGATTTCTTACGTAATGTTCTACCGATGTTACTACAAGATGTTTCAATGCATGACAAATGGCGATGTACTTCCAACATGATGGATGTCCGGCACATAGCTCGCGTGCGGTTGAAGCGGTATTGAATAGCATATTTTATGACAGGTGGACTGGTCGTCGAAGCACCATACCAGCCCGCACGTTCACCGGATCTGACGTCCCCGGATTTCTTTCTGCGGGGAAAGTTGAAGGATATTTGCTATCGTGATCTACCGACAACGCCTGACAACATGCGTCAGCGCATTGTCAATGCACGTGCGAACGTTACGGAAGGCGAACTACTCGCTGTTGAGAGGAATGTCGTTACACGTATTGCCAAATGCATTGAGGTTGAGTGACATTATTTTGAGCATTTATTGCATTAATGTGGTATTTACAGGCAATCGCGCTGTAACAGCATGCGTTCTCAGAAATGATAAGTTCACAAAGGTAGATGTAGCAGATTAGAACAACCGAAATAAAATGATGAAACGTACCTACGTTCTGTATTTTAATTTAACAAACCTGCCTGTTGCCAACTGTTCGTCTAAAATTGTTAGCCATATGTTTGTGACTATTACAGTGCCATCTATCACAAAGCGAAAAAAGTGGTCCAAGTAAAACATTCATATTTCTGTACGTACTACACGAATATGTAATAAAAATGGGAGTTCCTATTTTTAAAAAAACGCAGTTGATATCCGTTTGACCTATGGCAGCGACATCTAGTGGGTCAACCATAGCGTCATCTGGTTTCCCCCTTCAAGCTAGACGCCGGCCGGTGTGGCCGAGCGGTTCTAGGCGCTACAGTCTGGCGACCGCTACGGTCGCAGGTTCGAATCCTGCCTCGGGCATGGATGTGTGTGGTGTGCTTAGGTTGGTTAGGTTTAAGTAGTTCTAAGTTCTAGGGGACTGATGACCTCAGATGTTAAGTCCTATAGTGCTCAGAGCCATTTGAACCAGTTTTCAAGCTAGACAAGTTTCGCTCTTTGTACTTTTTTCGTTTGATGCTTATTTCGTGAGATATTTGGCCCGGTCACGATCAATGGACCACCCTGTATAGTAGCGGAGTACTTGACTGTAGATCACGTAATAACTCGGGTTGGTCTTAAGCACATTTCAGTCCGCTTTGCGTGTGAAATGTATTACATGACTGTGAACTGAGAACAGTGATCTTGTTAGTTAAGTAAATTCGGGCTAATGGCTGTTGTTTTTTGTTGAACTAAGAAAATAAATACATCGGTTTCAGAATTTTGACCTTTTACTAAAGAGATGAAGCAATCGCCCTCCACACGAAAATTGTTATAAGACATTACAGGATAGCTTGCTACTCGGACTTTGCAACGTGAGTATCTACAACATTTTTCATCAATGCTGATTTTAACGTCGTGTGAACAGTACCTACGTATGCAGAGAAACGGGCTGGTGATCAGACGCTGTACTGAGGTAGGTGGAACTTTTGTAGTCAACAGTACGACGAAAGACAGTGATCAAACATTTACACCGCAATTTAAATACCCGTCCCGCCGCACGCTGTTTATGAATAGCAGCACAACAGGTCGAATCACCAGACAGACATAGAAATTTGCAGTCAGGGTGTGTGGGATAGCCTCGAGAGTACTGCTGCTGTCGTACGAAACCGCACATCAGGCCATAACACCAGGTGTAGGTCCAGTGTGTCTAGCACGAAACAGGTTGATTGCCTCCTCCTATCACACGGCCATCACTGCCACCGAGGCAGAACCAGCTTTATCAGGAAAAACAACAGTCCCTCACCCTGCTCTCCAATGAGCTCTCGCCGGCCGCGGTGGCCGAGCGCTTCTAGGCGCTTCAGTCCGGAAGCGTGCGACTGCTACGGTCGCAGGTTCGAATACTGCCTCGGGCATGGATGTGTGTGATGTCCTTAGGTTAGTTAGGTTTAAGTAGTTCTAAGTTCTAGGGGACTGATCTCAGATGTTAAGACCCATAGTCCTCAGAGCCATTTGAACCATTTGAATTCCAATGAGCTCTCGCTTGACACCATTGCGGACAGTGGAATGTACCCTACTGGCCGCCTGGTTCGGAGCTGCTCTTGAAATAATCGATTTGTAGCAATTCGCTGTGTCACTGTGGTGCCAACTGCTTCTTAGATAGCTGCTGCGGATGCAGAACGCTGCCAGCAATCATGAACAGTGGCTGCATTCCTGCCAAGTCTCTCTGCAGAAGGAACATCCAGTTAACCGTAGCCGTATTAAACGACCTCGTTCAAACTCAGTAAGGTGTTGATAGTGGCGTCTTTGTTGGCTTAAAGACATTCTTGACTAACATCAACTCACCACATCCAATCTCAAAACTAACTAAAGCTCACAACCATTACTGCTTGTATTTAAAGGAAACTTGATTTGCATCCGCATAATGGCAATACTAGCGCCACTCCTATGATACTGGCGCGAAATTTGAATAGATATCATCTTTCAGATGTTGAAACACACCTACCAAATTTCGTTTACGTAGCAAAACTATTTGTTGATACTGTGATCTTAACCGCTTTCTGAGAAACATTAACAAAGTGTGGAATTGTGATTTTTTTGTATCCCGCACTGCATTGTCCTGACTTTTCATGTCCCATTTTTTGCGTATTAATTTATTCAGTGTTTTCGAGGTAACCGTTTGCTCTGGCTAGCAGTTTTATGACGTTTATCTCAGCTGTTCTATCTTGCTCTTTCATTGGGACTTTAAACACCATCTATTAGACAGCTAAGGGAGAAAGCTTATCGCTATTCGTGTGAGATTTACTTTGTATCAAAATATGTGATGTTGTTGGTTTCCTAAATATTTTGAAAGCTTGCCTAGCATCTTGCTTCATAACACTTACGTCCTGTTCTACAGTGAACTCAAATTTAGTTTCATGTAAGACATTAAATTTATTTGCAAATACCGTAACTTCTTTTTCCCCTTCATCGATAAGAAACAGCGTATCGTCTCTATAGTGCTTGTAGTAGAATATTTTATCCAAGGAGTATTGCGGATTAGTGCTGATTCTCTTTCCAAGATGATTAGTGAGCATGTCTGCTGCTGTTCCAGATACACCGTGCGACGTTACCTAACGAGTATTCTGCTGAATGGTAGCTTCTTTAACCAGTATTTCATGCCAGTAAACCAACTGCGACCTGGTTTTGAGTGCTACTGGGCTATGCACGGCTCCGTTTGAAAAGAATAGCTCGTTAATGTCGTACGGTCGAGTAACGTACGTCTGCTTTCTTGCCCAGCAGCCAACTCGCTGCAGATAGTGACCTGTATCAGTGATCCTGTAGTCAATTAGTCTATCCGTAGGCTGGAATTGCGAACTGATGAAATACAAAGGAATGTTAGATAAATGACTAATTGATAAAACGGTTACATTATAACGTTTGTAATTGATGTAGACGACGCCAGAGAAATCTGCTGAGTAACGTTTATTCTGGAAAGTCTATATCAAATAAACGGGCAATGGTCCTACGATAACGACTCATAATACAGACAGAAATAATGTTATGAAATGCAGTTAGGTTGCGTGGACAGAGTTAAGAGGATGGTAGGAAAATCCCCAAACTAAATAGTCAGCCAAGGCTCGCGAAAGCAGAATCCATTAGGTGATTATGACATTTTACAAAATAACACAGAGAATAGACACTCATATTGTGCCTAGTCTCAGTTCTGTAAAGCATGTGGAAAACTCAACACTGGAGCACATTCACACCTCGGGAGAATTAGTCCCTTCAAAAGTCAGAGTATTGTAGCGGCTGATCACCGCCCAGAATCAATTACCACACAACTGAATAACCCAGTTTACCACAGACAGGCCTTTCTTCTTCCAGAACTCACATAAAAATGTTCTTCTTGATGTCAACGTAAAGTCTAATTCGCTCCCATGAGTGCACCACTAGAGAAGTGTCTGTTCTCCACTTGACTTCAGCAGCATTCTGCATCTCTCTGCTTCTCCATTCGCTGAAGGCTGTCCCCACCAAAAATACATTGTTATTATGTTCTGCACTCAAGATTTTGCTTCAGCTTTGTAACCTCCCCCTCACTTACCTACTTTAATGACAGTAAAAATTAAACCGCGTGTATCTAATGGAAATTTGGGTAAAGCAATCGTCACTGAAGTTAATCTGTCGGTAAAGAGGGAGGAAAGGGTTACATCTAAATGAAAGGAAAAATGCAAATGAAACTGGTGGAAATTAATTTTGAAAAGGGGTAAAGTTAATAGAGAAAGTAAATGTGCGGTCGTTACGTTAACAATTAATTGGCGTTGATTAGATATTTGAGATTTGGGGAAAATTACGGTCGCCAGTCCCATGGACAACTACTATAATAACTGAAAATGAAAGATTAAAGCACATATAATGAGCACTAAAAGCGTGGCAACTGAAGGTTGACATGTGTTACGTGAAAACTGAATGTTTGTCAGGAGTAATAAATTTCGCTACACTCTGACTTAATTTAGCATAAGAATTAATAAAACCGGAAAATTAAAGTTAATTTAGTAACTGAAATGAATAGTGAACTTTGTTTCTGAAGCATTACGAAATCCAATAAAATAAGGTTAGTCTTGGGCTACCTCAACAATCATTTCAAAAGCTACTTGGATCTACGCAATTTAGAAATAAGAGATTTAAATTTGAACTTGAATTAAATGATTCTGAACAACTAACAATAGTAAAATTTAGTACGTACCAAGCTGAGCTGCAGTCACAGGTAAGCTAACATATGGTAACAAAACTCGCGCTCTTAATTTGTGCTTGTGTAATCTAAATATTGTAGCCAGCTATGAATACTTTAACTGAACATTGAAATTAAAGCAGTGAAATGGAATGATATTACTTTAATACTGGTGTTTGATTTTCAACGACACTCGGGTTCATTTCGGAAAAGGAAGGGACTCTGCTTGGTAATGCAATTGGGACAATGAGCAGCAAAAGTTCGTGCTAAGTTGCTGTAATTTTCTGAGGCAAATGGAAAAATTTTAAAAAGCTTTGTCCTGAGGCTTAGTCTATAGCTTCGCCTCCAATACCGAAACCTTTTCCTATAATTCGTCAACTAGTGATTGTTGCTTTGCTATCAATTCACTAATTGTCACATTCGTTGATTCCTCTTTGGCCATATTGCTCTCATCTGCCAATCTACCTGGAGGAATGTGCCCAGTAGTCTCTGCAATTACTTCCTCTGGATTTGCGCAACCCACACTGCTATCGTCCGACCGTATAACGTCACCTCTAATCTCATACACGCTGTAATCTGCGTGCTTTTCTACCAATCGTCTCAGGCTATCACTAAAATTCTCGTAATCTTTCTCCTTAATACTCTCGCAATGTTTAAACTGGAGGTTTGCGTCGGATGGGTCGGCTACTTCTACCACTATAACTTTCGGTAAAGTCTGCCGGTTAGGGCCAAAACTTTCCGTTACTACTTCAACATCCAACTCCTGCGGGACGAAACACGACGAATCTTGTTCGAGCTCCCCATTAACATCAACTATTTCTGGTAAAGTCTGCCGGTTAGGGCCAGAACTTTCTATCACTTCACCAACACTACCTTCCTGCGGGACGAGACGCGGCAAATCCTGCACGCGCTCCCCATAAACACTTCTCCAATACAGGCCCCTATAATCTCTTAGTTCGTCGTATAAGCGACCGAACTGCCTTAACCAGACCTCATCCCTCTCTGCATCCCCTCGCTCGATGACAGACGCGTTATCCGACATCTGATCTTCTCTCAACACCTGCGAATCATTCTTAAACTCAATCTCCAGTTCCGCTGTGGGTGTTACAGCCGCCACTTTAAAATCGATTTCCGGACCACTACTTAAATTGTTCTCACTGACAGTGAATGTATTTTCTACTGCCGTGTCTACAACTGATCTACTACTTGTGGGCGCACTCCTTTCTCCTAACACTTGCACACTCTCCCGCCGTTGATTATTCCACACGGAATTTTCATAACGACGACACCTCGGTTTTCTACTGTTGTTGGGCCGCCAAAATTTCTCCACACCCGGTCGGCCCCTCACCGGCGCGGCTAATGGTTTCCCTGTCTCGCCCCAGCAGATACGCTCCCCGGATACTGCTGAGGCGGCTGATCACACCCTCTGGCGTTATTACTATTCTGCGAAGCCCGTATCACGATAGTATGATACTGGTATCCATCATTCCTGTTATTATTTGTATTGTACCGATTGTCATTACGGTCCGAACCATTATTGTTATTGCTGCCATGGTTGCGGTATGCATTATTCCCATGGTTATCGTTGTTGTGGTTGTTGTTACCACGGCCTCTACCACTATCGCGATTATTGCGCCAATTGTCCTCGTCCTCAACTCTTTCCAGGAAATCATTGATTGTCGTGTAATTGCTTCTTACGTAGCGTTTTGTATCATCTGGAAGCTTCCTGTAGAGTTCCCAGACTATTTCGGATTCTGTGCGGCGATCACGCAAATATTCCAACTTGCGGATCCAGCCCTCACAAAACTCCTTCATCGAGCCACGCGAATTCGCATCGAGAGGCCTCGATACGACAAATTCGCGCCAGACGCTTTGTTGTTTTTGCTCTGACCAGTATTCAGCCAGAAACAAATTTTTAAACTCGTCAAAAGTCAGGTTCGTAATGTTGAGGTTTAAGCCCCAACGCTTGGCATCACCAGCCAACACGTCAATAACCGCTTAATTTTTCTCTTATTAGTCCATGATCTGGGTAAAACTCTTTCACAATTTTTAATGTAATCCGTCGCGTGTATATCGCTTTTTTTCAAGGGGTCGAACCGCTCTTCTTTCGTCAACAATCCGAACTATGTACACAGAGTGGCACATAGCTCTGTTTTTCGTCAACTTTCTTTTCTAATTCCGACACTCTCGTGATTACTTGGCAAGTGGTTGTCGCAAGCGTTTCCACTTCCCTCTTTTCTTTTCGCAGGTATTAGCCTGCTTCCTTACTTTAATATCTACCTCGGATACTAAAGCCTTTAAAGTTTCCACCTTCTGTTGACCCTCTTTTTTCACTAATTGAATTTGTTCCGTCACCTTATTCTCGATGATCGGAGCAACTGCTTCGCCTAAACTTTTCTCGATTCTGCTAATTTCGCAGTCAAAACGAGTATTTATGCTCGCAATTACCGCCTGAATGCCTATCATTTCCTGTTTAAGATTACCGATTTCAGATTAATCACAACAATATCTTCTTTGATTTTACCAACTTTTGTGTTAACAACTCCAACATTGTTGTTAACAACATTAATAGCTTTATTCTGATTGTCTAGCTTCCTGTCAATTTTTTCAGACTGAGCTTCTTGCTTGGCAGACTGAGCTTTAATTTCTGCCGTTTGAGTTTCTATCTTGCTAGACTGAGCCTTGATTTTGTTCATCAAAACATTCAATAAATCAGTTAAATTCCCGGAAACCAGCGGTTTTACTTCCGTAGCGGGTGCCTCTTTAATTGTCCCCCAGTATTCGTCATCAAGGGGTTCAGATTTGATTTTCACTTCCGATTCCGAAACATTTTCTAAAGTTTGGAATTCCATTTCTGCTCTTTGTTGCGTTTCGGCGGTCGCGTCTTTCATGCTAGCCGCCTGCCCTGAACAATGGGTTCCACGGTGCGCGTTTCCCACTGATCGACCGATTGTTCCGTATCTAAGTCTACCAAATTTTGGTAATTGTTGCTTTCACTCATTTTAATAATTTTCAATATAAATGCCAAATCTCAAATCTAATTGCGATTACTCCCACTACTTATTCTCGCTGACGTAACGACCTGTTCATAACCAGTACTTTGTTACGAGATTTGCACAATGCAAAATTCGTGTCCAGAACAACCCCAAATCCGAAGATTATCCCCTCACTTATCGACCTTAATGACAGTAAAACTTAAACCGCGTGTACCTAACGGAAATTTGGGAAAAGCAATCGTCACCAAAGTTAATCTGTCAGTAAAGAGGGAGGAAAGGGTTACATCTAAATGAAAGGAAAAATGCAAATGAAACTGGTGGAAATTAATTTTGAAAAGGAGTAAAGTTAATATAGAAAGTAAATGTGCGATCGTTACGTTAACAATTAATTGGCGTTAATTAGATATTTGAGATTTGGGGAAAATTACGGTCGCCAGTCCCATGGACAACTACTATAATAACTGAAAATGAAAGATTAAAGCACATATAATGAGCACTAAAAGCGTGGCAACTGAAGGTTGACACGTGTTGTGTGAAAACTGAATGTTTGTCAGAAGCAATAAATATCGCTACACTTTGACTTCATTTAGCAAAAGAATTAATAAAACCGGAAAATTAAAGTTAATTTAGTAACTGAAATGAACAGTGAACTTAGTTTCTGAAGCACTACGAAATCCAATAAAATAAGGTTAGTCTTGGGCTACCTCAACAATCATTTCAAAAGCTACTTGAATCTACGCAATTTAGAAATAAGAGATTTAACTTTGAACTTGAATTAAATGATTCTGAACAACTAACAGTAGTAAAATTTAGTACGTACCAAGCTGAGCTGCAGTCACAGGTAAGCTAAAATATGGTAACAGAACTCGCACTCTTAATTTGTGCTTGTGTAATCCAAATATTGTAGCCAGCTATGAATACTTTAACTGAACTTTGAAATTAAAGCAGTGAAATGGAACGATATTACTTTAATACTGGCGTTTGATTTTCAACGACACTCGGGTTCATTTCGGAAAAGGAAGGGACTCTGCTTGGTAATGCAATTGGGACAATGAGCAGCAAAGGTTCATGCCAAGTTGCTGTAATTTTCTGAGGCAAATGGAACAATTTTAAAAAGCTGAGGTCTGCCATACAGTTATAAAACTTTACGTGCTTCCAGTCTTCCTTGTTGGCTGATTGAAGGTTTGCAGTCGTCGATCGGGGAGGTGGCGACAGTCACTCATTGTCGGCTGTCGCTATTGCAGAAGCTGGATGTTGGCGCGCCTTCTTCTCGACACGGTCTCCAGCCGAAACGGGCTCTTGATGTGTGCTAGCTAACGCTTCCCGTCCGCGACACCATGTCAGAAACTAACATAGCAAGGCGAGCGCAATTACATGCTGCCAAACTCCGAGCGCGCGGAAACCCGCGGGAGCGTCACACAACACACCTGCTCCACTGGCCTACTCCCGCCAGACAGACTCTGCTCTGCCCGCGCTCCACGCGGCAGACTTAACACTACCAAAGATCCTAAACACTTTGGTACTCCACACGACCCATCGATGTAATCGTTCGATAGCATAGTTTTCCCTAGGCCAGACCTAGCGTAAAAATACAAACAATATGTACAAAACAAACCAATTATACATCGACATATCGACATAAATGTATATATATATATATATATATATATATATATATATATACATATAAATAGTAAAAAAATTTCAATATATAAAGACACAGAAATGTCATATCTTCAGGTAACAAAATCAGGAAAAAATTCATAGTACAATAGATGGAAATAGGAGAATATGCATTTCTGGCGTTACAGCTTGACCACGTTGTGTGCTAAACTAATTTTTAAATACAATAAGTGTTATAAATATTCAGTCACATACATACAATTTCAAATACATGGAAATAAAAGTTTGTTCATAAATAAATAGTCTAATAATCTTGCACCAATGTGCTCATGTTGTTTAAACAATTATTTACGTCTGCTTGATGGATGTGTTTTTGGTACTGTTTTCAATGGTGGTTTCACCTAACACATGCAACTGACAATTTTTAAATTATTATATTTTTTTAGTATCAGTTATAATCATACTTAAATAACTAGAAAAGTGTGATAAGATATGAGGTATTTGTGTTGCATTCAGTTGCTGTGTTACTGTGCGGGATACAAAAGTCTGACAAATATTTGCATAAGAAAAAGATATTAATATATAGTTAGTCAATAAATAAATTATATACAGATGAGTTGATTTACAGGATGATAGCTAAGGAGCAGTACTATCATCTGAGATATCGTTTGCTGAAATTGCATGAGGGCTGTAGTAAAAGCTGTTAATTCAAAGGTGTGTAGTGACAATATTCAGTCACTATAAAATATTAACTTTAATGGTTTTTAAGGTATTGGCAGTATCATTGTTTCATTGGATATGCTTCATTTTTATGAAATTTCAGCTGTATTCAAGTTTGTATGGAATGTCTAAGAACTGTAAGCAGCCATACTTCAGACTGTCTGACACTCCGCCATTTCTGTTGCACCATCTGTTCTTCAGTTAAGTGAGCAGCTACTGTCCAGATTCTCTGCACTAGGGATTTTTGCATTTTAGGCCACACTGACCTCTTTCATACCAGAGCATAATCGTACTGGTCACTTGACCTGGACCGACCGTGGCATGTCTTGGGCCCTGAGACTAGCTAGCATTTAGCTGCAAAAACAAATTCACGCCATCTTGTACCAATACTAGCTGGCTGAATAACTCACCTACAGATGCCTAATGTTACAACTCGAGCTCACAGCAAGTCCATTCCTTTCCATATGAAATTTATTGTTAAAAGAAAAATAGTTTTATTTAAGATAAAAATCTAAAATGCAATAAAGTTGGAGAATTTATGCTGAGATAGTCTTTTATACTTTAGTGAATATGCTTTGATGAACTCAAAGGTGTCATTAACAGAAAATTTCCTATACATGTTTCTAATGTCTAAAGATAGAAGTTGGCAATGCTAACTAAAGGCATTTTCACATAACTAATGAAGAGGTATTGAATAGAATTGGGGAGAAGAGGAGTTTGTGGCACAACTTGACCAAAAGAAGGGATCGGTTGGTAGTACATGTTCTGAGGCATCAAGGAATCACCAATTAATATTGGAGGGCAGCGTGGAGGGCAAAAATCGTAGAGGGAGACCAAGAGATGAATACACTAAACGGATTCAGAAGGATGTAGGCTGCAGTAGGTACTGGGAGATGAAGAAGCTTACAGAGGATAGAGTAGCATGGAGAGCTGCATCAAACCAATCTCAGGACTGAAGACCACAACAGCAACAACAACAGCCCTTGAGTCCATTGATTAGTGCTGTATGGTTGCTGTTTCAAAAGATAGGCTCTGTCTTGCTACAATAATTCTTATTTTTCCCCAAATATGTCGCACTGAGAAACATATGCAACTTATATAAAAAAATAACATAATTTTTTACTAAGAATTTTGGTAAATTCAGATAAAGGGCCATTCCTAGAATTAACAATTGGACTAAAGGAAGAATTTTACTTGTTTATTTTTAATTGAGATCTAAGTCATGGATCTTTTGGATTAACATAAAAATGAACATACAACAGAAGCAAACACATATAGGCATACATACCATAAATTATGATCATTGTTCATGGAGATATATATGTATGTATGTTTATATATATGTATACACCCACAAACAGTAATTATATTTATATTCATGAACAATGATCATAATTTATGGTATGTATGCATGTATGTGTTTGTTTCTGTTGTACATATATATATATATATATATATATATATATATATATATATATATATATATATATGTGTGTGTGTGTGTGTGTGTGTG
The DNA here is from genome assembly GCF_023864345.2 of Schistocerca serialis cubense. Lineage (NCBI taxonomy): Eukaryota > Metazoa > Arthropoda > Insecta > Orthoptera > Acrididae > Schistocerca > Schistocerca serialis. The sequence continues at coordinate 1,157,233,016 of NC_064638.1, read as the reverse complement.
TATGTCTAGGATTTCGTCCCAAACCTGAGGATGGATCTAAACCAAATTTGGCCACAAACACCAAACTGCACGAGTATCAGCACTGTGGGGTTTATAACCTTCTAGTTTCAATAGGAGGGGAGATACTGGTATAAATGTGTTTTTCAGACCCTACTGTACAAGCTGTCCTGAACGACAGGCATGTTATGTTGGAGTAGTATTGGTCTACTTCGTCGACCTGATTTGCGTGGCTGCCTATACATCAGGACCAAAAACGATTTTAAGTCCCTGATGTGAAGCCACCCTGCATGACAGATGTATTATGGTAGTAGTGTCAGCGTCTTTATCGACATGCATTGCAGGGGCTAAATGTGTGGATGGGCACGGCTGGGGGAAAAACGAAATGTTAGAGGAGATGGGAAGAGAGGTGGGGCAGGAGGTGATGGACAAAGACAGGGGGATGAGGATATTGTCAGAGAGAGTGGAGGAAGAGACGGACTGAGAGAAGGAGGAGGAGGTGGAGATGCAAGGTAGTGTGGTGTCGGTAAGTCGAAAAAGAAGAGGAGGAGGAGGAGGGGATAAGCAGATAGAGGGGGGACGAGTGTGTGGATCAAGAGAAGCAGGAGAAAGATGTGGTCAGAGAGAGCAGGCAAAGGAGATAGACAAAGAGAGTGGGGAGGAGGAACTGAAGAGAAAGAGAGAATTGAGAGGAGGAGATAGGTAGAGGTGCAAAGCTGAGGTGGACAGGAAGACAGAGGGAGGAAGAGAAGCACACAGGGAAGGAAGATGAGGAGGTTTGTAATATGTTTGTCGAATGCATACAAGGGTAAAGTATCTATACATACAAAAAGAAAGGAAATACAAATACATAAAATGAATTAGAATCATAGTTTACGCGAGTACCTAAAACACCTAAGACAACCTTCACTTTCCAGTAAATACACCACATCGCAAACTCAAGACATTATAGACTCACGGTAATTCTTAATTATGAATATCGAATTTAAGGGGACTACTGCGAGGAAGTGGATATGTAATGCGGGCACGAACTACAGTCTAACACAACAAAGAAATAATTAAACAAATAAAAATATATAGAAAACGGAACAACAGCGGTAATGGGAAACAGCGGAAAATCAATAAAGAAGTCCTAAAAGACTATACACGCAACGAAAATTCACGAAAAATAACGAATCGTTGAATCGACAACTAGAATTCATCTATACAGGGCAATTCTAGGTTTTGATTCTACAGTTTGTTATCTTTTGCGTTTCAGCAGTTGGTGTGTAGTGTGCTTTCTTTTAGGATATTCAGTTTTGGCATCGTCCTGTGCGTTTGAGCGCCATAGGTCGATTCCCCATAGGTCGATTCTAATTGACGACTCACGTTTCGTTATTTTACGTGATATTTTATTGGGTGTGTATTGTTATTTTGTTAAGGGTTAACTTTTTAGTATCGCTGTCTGTACTACTGCTAAAAAGGCGATAAATAAGAAATTTCGACTAGGAAAACTGTCCTACACAGCTCAAGTACAAACAGCAATCCAAAAAAAAACCCTAATAGAAATAATAATACACACGTATAGGAAAATCATTCGCAGCAATTTAAGGTGTACTCTTCCTAACCACACCCTTGGAAATCGCGACTTATTCTCAATGAACAGCAGTTATCAAGACAAGCACAGACAACATTTAATAACCGGCCTCCGTTGAGGTATAATAAGGGCAGTTTTCACGACGTAACGAACCTGCTGTTGTCTGCCATGCCAGTTGCTCCAAAAATTAGTGTTTTGATAAAAAATGTGAGATGAGTTATTTATGGGTGTAGGCCTACTAATCGTTCTGATTATAGTCTAAACCCTATCCCTGATTTTATTCAATCTGTATATTGAGGAAGCAGTAAAGGAAACAAAAGAAAAATTTGGAGTAGGAATTAAAATCCATGGAGGAGGAATAAAAACTCTGAGGTTATCCGATGACATTGTAATTCTATCACAGACAGCAAAGGATCTGGAAGAGCAGTTGAACGGAATGGACAGTGTCTTGAAAGGAGGATATAAGATGAACATCAACAAAAGCAAAACGAGGATAATGGAATGTAGTCGAATTAAGTCAGGTGATGCTGAGGGAATTAGATTAGGAACTGAGACACTTAAAGTAGTAGATTAGTTTTGCTACTTGGGGGGCAAAATAACTGATGATGGTCGAAGTAGAGAGGATACAAAATGTAGACCGGCAATGACAAGGAAAGCGTTTCTGAAGAAGAGAAATTTGTTAACGTCGAGTATAGATTTAAGTGTCAGGAAGTCGTTTCTGAAAGTATTTGTATGGAGTGTAGCCATGTATGAGTGTGAATCATGGACGATAAATAGTTTAGACAAGAAGAGAATAGAAGCTTACGAAATGTGGTGCTACAGAAGAATGTTGAAGATTAGATGGGTAAATCACATAACTAATGAGGGGGTATTGAATAGAATTGGGGAGAAGAGAAATTTGTGGCACAACTTGAATAGAAGATGGGATCGGTTGGCAGGACACGTTCTGAGGCATCAAGGGATCACCAATTTAGTATTGGAGGGCAGCGTGGAGGGTAAAAATCGTAGAGGGAGACCAGGAGATGAATACAATAAGCAGATTCAGAAGGATGTAGGTTGCAGTAGGTACTGGGAGATGAAGAAGCTTGCACAGGATAGAGTAGGATAGAGAGCTGCATCAAACCAGTCTCTGGACTGAAGACCACAACAACAACAACACACATTAACGTGCAAAGGAAGGCGAGAACACAAAGATGTGATTATATGGCAGTGATAAAAGTGGTAGTGCGACCTCTAGACCAGATGTGAGGAAAAGCAGATCAGCAAATTGTAAGTAATTACTTTTTTCGCAAAAAAATCTTGAAGTGAACTGTTTAATAATCTAAAACTAACAAACCTATATCGTTATAGATCCCACTGATGATGCCTTAGAACAGGAGAAGGTGAAACGCGTATGGGATAAATAAAGTAACTAGCAGCAGGGAAAAGAAGTTTTATTTACAAAAGAAGTATTTATATATATTTTGCTGCGGAGGATGGCCACACAAACAAACTTGTACTTCAATGTTACTTTATATTTTAGAACAAATAACTGGCATTGTGTATGGGCCTCACAAGCACCGAACTTCAACTAGAGAAGGATTTGGTGAACAGCAACATAGCAGTACTTCTAAAATGTTATTTGATAAGAGATTGAACAGCAACCATCATTTTTACGAGGGGTGTCCAATAAGTAATGCAACAATTTATTTTCTGAAAGCAGGTTGATTTTGTTGAGGATTCCAGTACACCATATAATTCCCCATTCTTTTGCCCACAGAATCCTATTTTTCAACATAATCTCGTTCAGTGGGACGGCTTTACGGCACCTTACTGGGAGGGCCTTTTTCCCCACATGGTACCACTCTAGTGGTCGACGTCGGAGCAGGCTTCCTGCTGCATCAGTAACCTCCCCCCTCATTCCCGTGGGGTGCATCTTTCATTGGGCCAAACAGATGCAAGTCGGAAGGGCGAGATCCGAGCTGTAGGGTGGATGAGGAAGAACAGTCCAATGAAGTTTTGTTAGCTCCTCTCGGATAAGCAGACTTGCGTGAGGCCTTGCGTTGTCATGGAGAAGGAGAAGTTCGTTTGTATTTTTGTGGTTACGAACACGCTAAAGTCGTTTCTTCAGTTTCCTAGGGGAAGCAAAATACACGTCAGTCGTAGCAGCGTAAGGGAGAACATCAAAGAGAATAACCCGTTCAGAATCCCGGAAGACCGTCGCCGTGACTTCACTGGCTGATGGTGTGGCTTTCAACTTTTTCTTCAAAGCAGAGGTGGTGAGGCGCCATTCCATGGATTGCTGTTTTATTTCCTGCTCGAAGTGGTGAACCCATATTTCATCGCCTCTGTCAATGTTCGATAAAACATTGTCACGATAAGCCTAATAACGCGCAGCCAGTTTCGAACAGAGAGTCCTCCGTTGCCCTTTATCGTCTTCTGTTAGGCGGCGAGTAACTCAACCGGCACACACCTTTGAGTACCCCAACTAGTGGATAAGTGTGTCAGCACTACCGACCAAGGCTTCCCGTTCTGCAGCGAGATGGCTGATTGCGATTCGTCGATCACCTCGAATGAGAGTGTCCGCACGTTCCAACACTTCAGGAGTCACAGCTATGTATGACCGGTCGATAACCGGGAGATCGAACAGGCTTACGCGACCTTGTTGCCATGATGACAGACGCCTCGTCCAACGACTCACCGTGCTTTTGTTCGCTGCCAGGTGTCCGCAGACATTCTGCAAGCGCGTATGACTTTCTGCGGCGCACTTCCTTTCCGATAAAAGAAACTCAATGACAGTTCTGTGATTGGAACCCACCTTTTACATTTTGAGGGCTATTTATAGCGCCGCTATCTATTGGAACTTCATGAAACTATAGGGGCTGAAGTAGGAATATTCCACAATGTCCCATTACAAATTACCCGTTGTTCAAACCGAAATTGGCCAAGAAAAAAAAGTTGCAATACCTGTCGAGCGTTCTCATATATAGGTATGTTAATAACGAAGTAAACGAAATAGTGTATATGTCCCATGAATGTCATAATCAGTGAGAGATTGATCACAAGATCTCACATCTCGGAAATAACAAAAACTGACCAGAAAACAGCTTAATTTTTTTCATTTCAGAGAGACTTAAACGACTGCAGTTTTTCTTGCTTGGACATTCATCGGCGATGTAAGTAGCCAATATGCTCAGAAAACCTCCTCTCTACTCCACACAATGTACATTCCGTCTGGCAATGTGGCCTTAACATTTGTTTTTCTTGTAAGTGGGGTTTCTAGCAAACGTCTTCCTTTACTTGCATTTCGAGTAATTAAATATAAAAAAGTTTGTAGCAATTATGTCACCTACGGATACGTCACCAAAGGTGACAAAAAGGATCAGATTTACTATATTTTGTCATTGTGTGCATGGGATCACCAATCAAGGTCGGAATATAATACGATAAATCATTATTCTAGAACACTCTTTAGTTATCTGTGAGCTGCATTGCGTTATACTCTGTGTGAGAAGCGATTTTAACGATCTGTGTACTACTAAGAATACAGTATGTAGACTGTTCGGAAACAAAAGTATGAAATTGTATTTCTTCTATTAGAAATATAAATATTATATACTGCAACACTAACTATTTCCTTAACAACAGATATACAAGACGCTGCTGATTTTACGTTACTAATGCTACATCACAGGACAATATATTTTATTAATACACTAAGAAAGAACTTATAGGTCTCCACGCGACGGCATTACGATTCTAGTATTCCCGGAAAACTACCATTGTTTCCGTTTCCATTCCCCGGAAATTTTAGTATCTTGAAGCTATTGTCTCCTCTACTTTTACAGCTAAGAATCGAGGGTAAAGTGTTGTTCAAATTATGCATGTGATGCATATACAACCGGTAATTCACCTTCATTGGAAATTTAATCTAAAAAATTACTTTCAAAATTTTATTCGCAAACTATCGCCAAAGACCCTATATATAGTGCGAGAATTTAGCAGAACAAACTACGTAGAATGGATTGACAAAAGACATGCAATGGTGAGGTGAGAACATATTTCCGTGTATAAAACATAATGGGGCTTTAAGACAATCAACATCACCAAACACATAACAGTACACTCGCCGAAGGAAACTTAGGGTACAGCACAGAACTCTTAGCCGATCAGGGGCAATCAATAGCTTGACTGGCCGCTGTAACATAGGCTTTCTACGAGTATGTGTGTTGTCTAGGACAGAGTATTGAGTACCTGTCATCTAGAGGCTATAAGAATAATGCCCCTTTTTCCACCTTTCGAATAAATAATTTAAAGTGTATTCTGATTAACCTGAAGCAACGTATCTCTATGTAAAAAAGTGTCCTGACTGATTCACTGACTCATTATCGCCCAACCGAAGCCGCTACGGATTGAAAGTTGAAATTTGGAGATGGTGTTGATATTACACGGTAGACATGGTAGGGGTGTAATGTTTTTCGAATATACGTCACTACTAAGGGAATTTTGAAGCTATACGTACGAAAATCGGTATTTGATTTCTCAGTCAGAATGAAAAAAATATATGTTTCAGAATTTTTGGAGATTCCGTCCCTAAGAGGGGGGGGGGGGAAATGGTGGGTAAAAGCTTTCTTAAATAAATCGTTATTAAAGAACTACTAAAGCATTTTTAAAGGTTCGTCTATGAAAACTGGTATTTGACTAATTGGTTAGATTTTTTTAAAAAAATACGTGGTTCAGTGTTTTTGGAAATTTAGCCACTGAGGGGATGATGAAAATATTTCATTATGGAAACAGAATCGCTTTTTGGTAAGCAGTGTATTGGGAAAAGACCATGTTTTATGGCCTTAATTAGCCTGATAAGTTTAGAAGGTTCTCCAATTTGTGAACTAAAACAAAGAAAGCTGTTCAACTGTCACCACGACAAATCAGCTTTATCACAATTGAGCAGAAAAAGAAAGAAACAGCTCTGTAACACATTAATTTTTCAATAGGCCTCATATACAAAATTATTTTTGTTGTAATTACTACCCAAATTAATCATTACTTACTGTTACTCTTACTCTCCTGGGCCCACAAACTGCAGTCGGTTTTTGGCTTTGTCAAGTAGCCTCCTCCGCAGTAGTCTGCTTTCGGCATCTTCTTTCCTTGCTCCCAGTACTTGGAGACGCTTGGCAACCTGGTCTCTCCATCATACTTTCGGCCTGCCTAGAGATCTTCGTCCTTCAGGTTTATTCTTTGAGACGTCACTCGGTAAAGATCCCTTCTCTCTTCTACAGACGTGGCCAGCCCATCTTAGTCTTCATTTCTTGGCTTTCGCAACTACATCTGGTTCATTGTATAGCTCACTGAGCTCCTTGTTCTTTCTTATTCGCCATTCTCCTCCCTCACAGATTGGTCCAAATATCTTTCGCAGGATTTTATTTTCGAAAACTTTTATCTTTCTTTGCGTGTATTTATCTATTCCCCATATATACTCGTATGATTGTGGTTTTTTCTTGCTTCTCGTCGTTTTTGTTGTTTACTACTGCCTCCAGAAATTTACTCACCAACTTCTTCAAACAATCCTGTTGGAAGAGCATCCGCAACTGAGCATGTTACCAGAGGTTGAAAATCCGTTTCAGTTGTAAATTTGTTTTATTATCACGACCGGTTTCGGGCTCTCATAAGCCCATCCTCAGGTGTCGCAACTGTGCTGTGGCTCCCGAGCCACTAGGTGCGGTGTGCTACCTATGAGCCCAGAACAGTGAGTCTTGCGCTCATAGGTAACACACCGCGCCTAGTACACGTCCACAGCGGCGCTCGGGGACAAGAGCACAGTTGCGACACCTGAGGATAGGCTTATGAGAGCCCGAAACGGATCGTGATAATAAAACAAATTTACAACTGAAACGGATTTTCAACCTCTAGTACTTCTTCAAACATGTTGTTATCGACCTGCAGAGTTTCCCATCTTTTTGTTCTGTACTTTCTTTCTGCTCTCATGAATTTTGTTTCCTCATCATTTACTTCTAATCCAGCTTCCTTTGCTTTTTGAAAGAGTCTTTTTGCCAATATTTTAAGGTCATCCGGGTTTTCAGCGATGTTACGTCATCTGCAAAGACCAGTACATTATTTTTGCTCCAATTTTAATTCACTCTTCTGCTTCACTTGCTGCGTCCAGCGCTTCCTGTATTACAATGTTGAACAAGAGAGATGTGATATTCCCTTGCCTGACTCTTGTTTTCATGTCAAACGCCTTGGAATATTCCCCATCCATTTTCAGTGCCCCTTTCACAAGATTTATAATCTTCTTCGGTATTCCGAATCTGTGCATTTTCTCCCACAACTTATCTCTGGATATACTGTCATGGAATTTCATAAAAAGCCGGCCGGGGTGGCCGAGCGGTTCTAGGCGCTACAGTCTGGAACCGCGCGACTGCTACGGTCGCAGGTTCGAATCCTGCCTCGGGCATGGATGTGTGTGATGTCCTTAGGTTAGTTAAGTTTAAGTAGTCTAAGTTCTAGGGGACTGATGACCACAGCAGTTAAGTCCCATAGTGCTCAGAGCCAGCCACTTTCATAAAATCAACGAATAATATTGCCATTACTGATGACAAAATAGATGCCTTGTTTAAACGCGATTCTATGTATACGAATATCCGTCTGAGGTGAGAGAATTCAGTATCGTGTGTAAGACTGACGTTAACAACTATAAAACCGTCTCTTTCTTTTTTAATTACCTACATGAAATTAAATTAAACCCGTTGGAACACTTCAATTATGAAAAGACTGCCAGCCATGTAAAGGGTCGCTGACTCTTTGATAGTGTGAAAATTTACGCATGAGCAATGGACGTAACAACATGCAAATTCAATCAAAGAAAAATAAAAAAAGGAAAAAAATTGCAGACCTTACAATTACACGAGCCAAGCAGTGGGCGCTAAGCTAGTAGTGTATAATATACGATACCAAGGAGAGAAATAGGAATCGGTATGCTGGTATGATTTTCCTCAAGCGTAAGCTATCGGTTATATTTGTTCCGAGTGGGTCTCATTATTTCTATTGCGTGAACCGACGTATGCACAGAGGTCTTCAACGCTTCACGTAAAAAAATTTCACTGCGTTACTTTCGTCTCGTAAAACAGAAGTGTAATTCTGCTTCATTTTATGTCAGTTCGTTATTGTCGAGGAGGCACAAAGGCACCGTGGGTCTGCTTATTTAAAACTTCGAAATATTCATTAATCGAGTTTTCGGGCGCTGCTTTTAGGCCGAGGGGTTTCATTCAACTGGAGTCACAATCGAAGTTAGAGGCTGACAGAAACAGTCACGTACAGTGGCCGTGATACGAGCACAAGGCAATACACACACATACACAGACTCGGCGAGAGAGAGAGAGAGAGAGAGAGAGAGAGAGACGGGTGAGAGAGGGAGATGGATTTACAGATACGAACGTGATGCGGAGGACGTGTGGAACAATTCAAAAAAGATTTGAGGATAGAGGAAGTTAACTGTTTTTGAGCTCATTTTCATCGCAGGCTAGAATTAATACTGGTTTTGATTGTGCCACAAGAAACCGATGATTATGCCTTAGGACTAACACGACTGTAGAATTTTCATAAAATCTTTTTCTTTAAATTGGCTTAAAAGATACTTTGAACCTTCCAACATAGACAAAAGGTCTAAACTTTGAAAAAAAAAAAAATTGTTCTACGGAATTCCGAGCTTCTCCTGTCGCGCCTTGGATGACCCGAAACTGCCTACCTGGACCAATTCGATACCCCCTGTAGTGTCTGAGTGTAGTTTTAAAAGCGTTTCGGAACAATAATACGCTAGCCTCGCGTCAGCAAGTGTCAGTACGTGTACGGAAAAACAACTCTGTTGCTTCGAATCTTGATTTTTGTGTGCAGTGTTGACTTTTAATAGCGTACTCGTGATCTCATAGTACACAGTTTTGTCTTTCAAGTAAGAATGCCCGATAAGAAAGTGTACTCTGACGGAAAAGGTACGAAAACATCGTATCGAATTCAGCGTCGAAGTAGTATGTCATCAGAGCCTCCAAAGAATAGACATGAGGCTGAGAGCAGTTTGGAAGTAGTCGGGGCCTCATCTAAGAAACTGAAAGACAATGACCAGGATTTTGATGTCAATTTTGTGTTGAGCTGTAGGATTATAAATTTTCTTGCTGTCTTCTCTGATGTTTCTCAACACGTGAAATTTAAAACGTGCAATGCAGATGTCACGTTATGAGAACTAAGTCCTGGAGGCTTAGGCTTCACAATAATTATTACTTGTTATACCAAGTAGTAGGTTTATTAGGAATGCGTGTGAAACCAACCGTTAACTGTCTTAGCAGTCCGACTGCTTGGAGTAGAATTAACGGAATTGTAAAGTTTTTTGCGTTCATGGAATTGCCGTGGCTGATGTTCCAATCGTTCTGTGACAAACTAGTGGACATGATTTCGATCGAAACGGCAACAATACGACAGGCCAGCCCTGGGATAGCAAATTAATGGTAAGAGTTTTCTAAAAATACAATTTTTTTATTTGTTCATGTCTATAATACGTTTCAGAACTTCACTCATGTTTTTCTCGGAATACGATTTATCAAAACGGCGTGCATCGTTAGTCCAACAATTTTCAATCTCTTTATTTCAAAATTTACCCAAAATTTCGAAATAACATTTAAAAGTGAACTAAGTACGAGATTTTCGATTAGTTAATTTAAACGATATTTACTGATGAATGACTGCCTTCTTTTTTGGTGAAAATTGGACGACTTTTTTGAAACACTCTTCAATTACAGAAAAATCAATATTTCTAAAATCCTCTATGTGATTCACTAGTTACAATCATGTAGATTACAAAGATTTTTTTTCTTTTTTCCAGATTCAAAGTGGCACCAATTATAGTGCATGTCACAGATCGCCTCAAATTCAACATTTCTCGGAAGAATTGCTGCAGTGTCGTCATTTTGTAATATCTTATGATAATTTTTTTTGTGATATACTTAAATATATGCTCAATAACCCCGAGTATTATTTCTCTATCAACTTTACTTTCACCCAAAACAAATTGTCAAAAAATGCTTTTTTTAGGCCATGACAGTAGTGTTACTCCTTAATATGGACGTCTGAGAACTACATACAGTTTTCGTGTAAACTGTGTTCCGTGTTATACTCTTAGGTTGAAAATGAATACCATCCCAGCATTTGGTTAAACGAGCGTGGTAAACCGCATAAAAACCACATGCAGGCTGGCTGGTGAACCAAGCCACCGGATGTCGTTAATTCACAGCGCGGATTCAAATTGGGTGTGGATCACCTCCCTGGCGCGATACGAGCTGATCAGCGAGCGCTCTTAACCAGAGAAAACATAAAACGTCGATCTGTAGTCCGGGCAGAGATTAACCTGTCTTCCGAGTGAACAAGCTACTACGTAAGAAAATGAAACACCTACAGCCGTAATTAAGTTGTCATTTATTGTGTAGCTACCAGTTTCTGTATCTATTTTGAACGTTTCTCCAGTTAGTTGACAGCTGATGGTTGGAGAGACGACGTCACAGTTACAGGTAGTCTACATAAACCAGTTATGTTGGCCGCTGATGCATCGCATATATGGATCGTGATAATCCCTTCAGTATTAACTAAGGCCTGAAGATGGTGCATCGAAGTGCCGCCGAAACTGGTAGCTACACAATAAATGACAACATAAGGACGGCTGTAGGGGTTTTATTTTCTTACTATAGTGAACGGCCGTAGTCACCCAGACCTACTGACACAAGGATGGATACACAAAAAAAAAGGTACTACGATCTGACGGAACAGTACACTGTATTCGATTTGTGCAGTGTTAGCAGTCCGTTCACGTAGTCCGCACACTAACTCAGTCGCGTTGCTTTGGACCTGAAATGCGACGTAAAGACAAAAAGCAAACGAGAAGCCCCCCCCCCCCCCCCCCCCCACTCAAGCATGTTCTAAGGCGACAGTTTTACGCTAGTGAGCAGCGCCTGGGTCACGTAATGTTATTTTTTCAGGGCGCGTGTTTAGAAAGAGAGACGACCAATTAGAATTCCCTGTGAGAGCGACGGTAATAGAAAATTTACTTACTGTGAGAATATCTGTAACTATGAAGTTCAGCGGAGTTTCGTTTCAAGTATTTAGGCCCAGTGTAGTTGGTGTGGTGTTCGGTATGTAGACTGATTTGATGCAGATTTTCATGGACGTCTATCTTGCGCAAAACTACTGCACTCTACATTTCCTTGAGTCTGCTTACTATATCCTATAATTTTTACCGCTCGGTTTTATTTGACTTCATAAAGATTTATTCCTTAATACCTCAAGATGTGCCCTATCAACCTATCGCTGCTTTTAGTCAAGTTATGTCGTGAAGCGCATTTGTCTCCAACTCTATTTAGTAACTCTTTATTAGTTACTCAACCTACCCACCTAACCTTCAAGATTCTTGTGCAGCACGACATTTCTAAGGCTTCAATGTCCCTTTGCACGTACGCTTAATTTTCATACTTCACTTGCACGTATGTTTCTACTGCAGAAAATAACGTCCATAAAATGTTTTTCATAACAGTTTACATTCATGATAATCATATTTTGTGAGTAGTTACGCCGTGTCATACTCCTCTTCAAACTTCTTCCTTGCTGGAACATCTGATCCTTCTTCTAGGATCTTCTTCAGAATTAATCTGGTGTTTCTGGATGGCTGAACACTGCCGAAAGACAGTGTCATGTTCGTGTAGAAAAGGCTGTTTTACCCCACTTTTTTGGTCTAACGTTACGCGTATATGGGCTAGCTATTCGGCCACATACAGTTAGTATGAGGTGAGGTGAACTTGGTTGTGCAGCTGACTGCTAGCCGGAGTGGCTTGGTGGTTGACCCAGAGGAGATGACTGGCAAAGCCTGGTCCAAGGAGCAGAGGCATCAACAAATGGTCGGATGTGGATGAACCTCGCTGCAGAGAATCTGGACGATGTTCGAACCCTTAAGAGGACGAGAGATCGACCAACAATGGCGGAATGTCAGAGATACTGAAAGATGGCTTCTTACAGCTCTTAGAAATCCAACAACAAATCACAATCAAATAATAGAGCAAATCTGAATATGCCGGTGATCTCAGATAAAAGAGGCACATACAGTGAAACAATATCAATTTCAATATCTTAAAAACTAAAAAAGTTAATAATTTAGAGTGACTAAATATTTTCACAATTAACCTCAGAATTAACAACGTTAAAACAGTACACGTGATGTCAACAAGTGATGTCTCAGAAGAGAGCGTTGCACTATAGGTACCATCCCTGAAAGCCACTAATCTGTAATTTATTTATGGATTTACTACATATTTGTATGTTTTTAATATGCAAATATTTATCAGAACATCATATTCACCACAATTTTTACAAAGGCACAGACGGTGTTTAGAAAGGATAGATTGCATGCAACCGGTGGTGGCGTGTTTGTCGCTGTTAGTAGTAGTTTATCCTGTAGTGAAGTGGAAGTGGATAGTTCCTGCGAAATATTATGGGTGGAGGTTAAACTCAACAACCGAGCTAGGTTAATAATTGGCTCCTTTTACCGGCCTCCCGACTCAGCAGCATTAGTGGCAGAACAACTGCGAGAAAATTTGGAATACATTTCATATAAGTTTTCTCAGCATATTATAGTCTTAGGTGGAGATTTCAATTTACCAGATATAGACTGGGACACTCAGATGTTTAGGACGGGTGGTAGGGACAGAGCATCGAGTGACATTATACTGAGTGCACTATCCGAAAATTACCTCGAGCAATTAAACAGAGAACCGACTCGTGGAGATAACATCTTGGACCTACTGATAACAAACAGATCCGAACTTTTCGACTCTGTAAGTGCAGAACAGGGAATCAGTGATCACAAGGCCGTTGCAGCATCCCTGAATATGGAAGTTAATAGGAATATAAAAAAAAAGGGAGGAAGGTTTATCTGTTTAGCAAGAGTAATAGAAGGCAGATTTCAGACTACCTAACAGATCAAAACGAAAATTTCTGTTCCGACACTGACAATGTTGAGTGTTTATGGAAAAAGTTTAAGGCAATTGTAAAATGCGTTTTAGACAGGTACGTGCCGAGTAAAACTGTGAGGGACAGGAAAAACCCACCGTGGTTCAACAAAAAAGTTAGGAAACTACTGCGAAAGCAAAGAGAGCTTCACTCCATGTTTAAACGCAGCCAAAACCTCTCAGGCAAACAGAAGCTAAACGATGTCAAAGTTAGCGTAAGGAGGGCTATGCGTAGAGCGTTTAGTGAATTCGAAAGTGAAATTATATGTACCGACTTGACAGAAAATCCTAGGAAGTTCTGGTCTTACGTTAAATCAGTAAGTGGCTCGAAACAGCATATCCAGATACTCCGGGATGATGATGGCATTGAAACAGAGGATGACACGCGTAAAGCTGAAATACTAAACACCTTTTTCCAAAGCTGTTTCACAGAGGAAGACCGCACTGCAGTTCCTTCTCTAAATCCTCGAACAAACGAAAAAATGGCTGACATCGAAATAAGTGTCCAAGGAATAGCAAAGCAACTGGAATCACTCAACAGAGGAAAGTTCACTGAACCTGACGGGATACCAATTCGATTCTACACAGAATACGCGAAAGAACTTGCACCCCTTCTAACAGCCGTGTTCCGCAAGTATCTAAAAGAACGGAAGGTTCCACATGATTGGAAAAGAGCACAGGTAGTCCCAGTCTTCAAGAAGGGTCATCGAGCAGATGCGCAAAACTGTAGACCTATATCTCTGACGTCGATCTGTTGTAGAATTTTAGAACATGTTTTTTGCTCGAGTATCATGTCGTTTTGGAAACCCAGAATCTACTCTGTAGGAATCAACATGGATTCCGGAAACAGCGATAGTGTGAGACCCAACTCGCTTTATTTGTTCATGAGACCCAGAAAATATTAGATACAGGCTCCCAGGTTGATGCTATTTTCCTTGACTTCCGGAAGGCGTTCGATACAGTTCCGCACTGCCGCATGACAAACAAAGTAAGAGCCTATGGAATATCAGACCAGCTGTGTGGCTGGATTGAAGAGTTTTTGGCAAACAGCACACAGCATGTTGTTATCAATGGAGAGACGTCTACAGACGTTAAAGTAACCTCTGGCGTGCCACAGGGGAGTGTTATGGGACCATTGCTTTTCACAATATATATAAATGACCTAGTAGATAGTGTCGGAAGTTCCATGCGGCTTTTCGCGGATGATGCTGTAGTATATAGAGAAGTTGCAGCATTAGAAAATTGTAGCGAAATGCAGGAAGATCTGCAGCGGATAGGCACTTGGTGCAGGGAGTGGCAACTGACTGTTAACATAGACTAATGTAATGTATTGCGAATACGTAGAAAGAAAGATCCTTTATTGTATGATTATATGATAGCGGAACAAACTCTGGTAGCAGTTACTTCTGTAAAATATCTGGGAGTATGCGTGCGGAACTATTTGAAGTGGAATGATCATATAAAATTAATTGTTGGTAAGGCGGGTTGAAAAATGGTTCAAATGGCCCTGAGCACTATGGGACTCAACTGCTGAGGTCATTAGTCCCCTAGAACTTAGAACTAGTTAAACCTAACTAACCTAAGGACATCACAAACATCCATGCCCGAGGCAGGATTCGAACCTGCGACCGTAGCGGTCTTGCGGTTCCAGTCTGCAGCGCCTTTAAGGGGCTCCGGAACGCCCTATACTTGCAATGTTAAGATAACGCTTATAAATTACATCTTTCCTCACAAAGTATTTGAGGTAGGAAGTTGAACTTTTTACAGATTATTTATTGGAATATGGGCTACATCTTAACACAGGGATTTTACAAAATTTTAGTTCAGTTATTAAAGATTATTTTTTTTCAATTGTAATGAAATTTCACAACATTTTTTTGCAGTTTTTTATTTATATATTCAAAACTATACAGTTTTTTGGAAAAAGGCTGTGTTAAATTATGCAGAAGGTACTGTGTAACATTTACTGAAAGTTTGAAACAAATATGTTTGGAAGATCCTTAGAAAACATGTAATTATTATGAGCAAATAAAAGTTTTGGGAATCGAGCGACAAAGATTGGATTAACTTTTTAGTGCATTCCAGGTCCATAGGATGGATTATCTTCATCCTCTGCAAACTCCTCCTCCAGCTTCCTCTTGTTCCTCCTCCTGTTTACTCTTGCTTGTATTTCTAGACTCTTTACAGCCCTGTCTGCAGCCCGAAGGCGTTCCTTGTCTAAAGCAAGCATCGCTCGTTGTTGTGTTCGTAGATTTTGCTACCATTTTCTTCAGTTGCAGTTACTGCAACACTGTTCCAAAAGGTGGTCATGTATGAACACTTATCACATTTCAGTTGTATTTCACTAGCAAGTCCTACGTGCTTTATTATGGAGAGTTCCAGACCAACTTCACTACAATGAATACATCTTACACAGTTTGAAAAAATTCCTTTGAGAACCGACGTATCAAATATTTCATTCACATCCGATTCGCCCATAAAACATTCATAGTTTTCACTCATTGAACCAAGCTTCTTCTGTGAAGTATTTTCTTTCCCACTTTGACTGCTATGGGCAGGTGTACTTGAGAGGTTAGGTTCACTCACTTGGTTATCGTCTTTATTGTTTACAGTAATAACACATACCTTTGGCTTTCCAACATTTCTCCTTTTCTTAAAAGCCTTCAGAGGATTTCTAATAACTTTACTTTTACTCATTATTATACTTCAACAAAACAGAGACTCAAGAAACAGAATTAATTACGAATATTTTCGAGATAACGACAGAGTAAATAAACATGAAATAATCGACAATCACACCAGTGATATATATTGAACCATCACAGGTTAGCCACAACACATACTTTATCTCACATCACTAAAATGTACCTGATGAACACGGACGTTAATAATAACACCATTTGACAGCAGTTTAACAGCGCCACAATGGGTCACACCCATGTAGAACACATTTCAAAAAAAATTTAAAATTAGTTGTAGTCTTCGGAATTGAATAAATTATATATCTATTAAAAGGTAATATTCTGCAGATTCAGAAAACGCAAAAAAGTAAAAATTGAACTTTTCATGATTTTGAGCCTTGCCGGAGCCCCTTAACCTCACGGCCACTTCGGCCGGCTGGTAAGGCGGGTACCAGGTTGGATTCATTGGGAGAGTCCTTAGAAAATGTAGTCCATCAACAAAGGAGGTGGCTTACAAAACACTCGTTCGACCTATACTTGAGTATTGCTCATCAGTGTGGGATCCGTACCAGATCGGGTTGACAGAGGAGATAGAGAAGATCCAAAGAAGAGCGGCGCGTTTCGTCACAGGGTTATTTGGTAACCGTGATAGCGTTACGGAGATGTTTATCAAACTCAAGTGGCAGGCTCTGCAAGAGAGGCGCTCTGCATCACGGTGTAGCTTTCTCGCCAGGTTTCGAGAGGGTGCGTTTCTGGATGAGGTATCGAATATATTGCTTCCCCCTACTTATACCTCCCGAGGAGATCACGAATGTAAAATTAGAGAGATTAGAGCGCGCACGGAGGCTTTCAGACAGTCGTTCTTCCCGCGAACCATACGCGACTGGAACAGAAAAGGGAGGTAATGATAGTGGCACGTAAAGTGCCCTCCGCCACACACCGTTGGGTGGCTTGCGGAGTATAAATGTAGATGTAGTAGGTAGAATAGCACACCAAATGAATGCAGCATGAATACCTCATATTATGTCACACTCGCGTGTTTACTTAATGAATAGTTTTCTAATTTTGTCAGATATTTATTTAAGGATTAATTACAATGCTAATACAATATTTTGATAATTTAAGAAGTGGTCAATCTGTTGTCATTTAACATGAGGGTACTTGCCCAAAAATTTTGGTTTATCTATTTGCGAAAAAATCTTTATTTTTATTTATCTTGCATGATCTTAGTGTGACTGAATGTTTATAACATTTCTTTATTTAAATACTGTTGTATTATATTAGATAAGTGTGAGAACTGGTCAGGTTGAGACAGACCATGTCTGTAGAATATAAGGACGATGTAGTTCTTGTGGGGACGGCCTTCTACCAATCGAGAAGCAGACGGTGACGGAACACTGCTGAAATCAAGAGGAGACGGACACTCTTCACATGAAGAGATCATGGGAGCGATTCTGAACACTTTACGTTGAGGTCTGGTGAGAGCCAGACCTGTCTGTGGTAATGTGAGTGACTGATTCTAGGCTGTGAACGGCCGTTATCTTACTTTAACATTTGGAGGGACTTCTTTTTCAAAAAATGTGTGTGAAATCTTATGGGACTTAACTGCTAAGGTCATTAGTCCCTAAGCTTACACACTACTTAACCTAAATTATCCTAAGGACAAACACACACACCCATGCCCGACGGAGGACTCGAACCTCCGCCGGGACCGGCCGCACAGTCCATGACTGCAGCGCCTTAGACCGCTTCGCGGACTTCGTTTTCATGGTGTCTGAATGTGCTCCAGGGAAGAATTCTAGCTTTTTCCAATTGCATTACGGACCTGAGATTAGACAGAGTATGAGTTTCTACTCGTTGTCTCTTGTGTGTGATAGTGTGAACTGTGAGCTCTGAATTATTGTGAAATGACAAATATTTCGTGTATTGTGATTACGAAAGGAAGTTAATTATTCACATATCTTGGATGATTGTTTAGCTTTGGAATTTTGCTACCATTATTGTAACACTCTCAACGCAACTTTTGTGCTTTTAATAAGAGCATTTCTGTGTGTACTATACTTATCTATTGTAGGACCACTCTCCGTTTACTTGAGACATACACTACTGGGCATTGAAATTGCTACACCACGAAGATGGCGTGCTACAGACGCGAAATTTAACCCACAGGAAGAAGATGCTGTGATATGCAAATGATTAGCTTTTTAGAGCATTCACACAAGGTTGGCACCGGTGGCGACACCTACAACGTGCTGACATGAGCAACCGATTTCTCATACACAAACAGCAGTTGAACGGCGTTGGTTGGTGAAACGTTGTTGCGATGCGTCGTGTAAGGAGGAGAAATGCGTACCATCACGTTTCCGACTTCGATAAAGGTCGGATTTTAGCATATCGCGACTGCGGTTTATCGTATCGCGACATTGCTGCTCGAGTTGGTCGAGATCCAATGACTGTTAGCAGAATATGGAATCGGTGGGTTCAGGAGGGTAATACGGAACGCCGTGCTGGATCCCAACGGCCGCGTATCACTAGCAGTCGAGATGACAGGCATCTTATCTGCATGGCTGTAACGGATCATGCAGCCACGTCTCGATCTCTGAGTCAACAGATGGGGACATTTCAGATGTGTTACAACCCGTGGCTCTACCCTTCATTCGATCCCTGCGAAACCCTACATTTCAGCAGGATAATGCACGACCACATGTTGCAGGTCCTGTACGGGCCTTTCTGGATACAGATAATGTTCGACTGCTGGCCTGGCCAGCACATTCTCCAGAGCACTCACCCATTGAAAACGTCTGGTCAATGGTGGCCGAGCAACTGGCTCGTCACAATACACCAATCACTAATCTTGATGAACTGTTGTATCGTGTTGAAGCTGCATGGGCAGCTGTACCTGTACACGCCATCCAAGCTCTGTTTGGCTCAATGCCCAGACGTATCAAGGCCGTTATTATGGCCAGAGGTGGTTGTTCTAGATACTGATGTCTCAGGAGCTATGCACCCAAATTCCGTGAAAATGTAATCACATGTCAGTTCTAGTGTAATATATTTGTCCAATGAATACCCGTTTATCATCTGCATTTCTTCTTGGAGTAGCAATTTTATTGGCCAGAAGTGTACTTTCAAGAATAAAGATTATTCAACATAATACTCTGATTTGGTCGAAATCAACTGCATATTTTAGAACACTTTCGTTAATTAATCATTTATCTTTTATTTAATATTTCTGTGAACTGAAGAGCAAAAGAAAACCGATACACCTGCCTAATATGTAGGACCCCCGCGAGCACGCAGAAGTGTCGCAACACGACGTGGCATGCACTCGAATACTGTCTGAGGTAGTGCTGGTGGGATTGACACCATGAATCATCCAGGTCTGCCCACAAATCCGTAAGAGCACGATGGGATGTAGATCTCTGCTGAACAGAACTTTCAAGGCATCGCAAATATGCTCAATACTGTTCATGTCTGGGGAGTTTGGTGGGCAGAGGAAGTGTTTAAACTCAGAAGAGTGTTCCTGGAGCCACTTTGTAGCAATTCTGGACGTGTGGGGTGTTGCATTGTCCTGTTGGAATTATCCAAGTCCGCCGGAATGCACATGGGCATGAATGTGTTCAGCTGATCAGACAGGGTGCTTACATGTCAGCTGTCAGGGTCGTATCTAGACGTTTCATGGGTCCCATATCACACCAACTGCACAAGCCTCACACCATTACAGAGCCTCCACCAGCTTGAACACTCCCCTGCTGACATGTGGGATCCATGGGTTCATGAGGTTGTCTCCATACCCGTATACGTCCATCTTCTCGATACAATGTGAAACGACACTCGTCCGACCAGGCAACGTGTTTGCAGTTATCTACAATCCAATGACTGTGTTGACGGGCCCAGGTGAGATGTAAAAAAAATGGTTCAAATGGCTCTGAGCACTATGGGACTCAACTGCTGTGGTCATAAGTCCCATAGAACTTAGAACTACTTAAACTTAACTAACCTAAGGACAGCACATAACACCCAGCCATCACGAGGCAGAGAAAATCCCTGACCCCGCCGGGAATCGAACCCGGGAACCCGGTGAGACGTGAAGTTTTGTGTCGTGCTGTCATCAAGGGTACACGAGTGGGCCTTCGACTCTGAAAACCTATATCGATGATGTTTCGTTGAATGGTTTGCACGCTGACACTTGTTGATGGCCCAGCATTGGAATCTGCAGCAATTTGCGGAAGGGTTACACTTCTGTCACGTTGTACGATTCTCTTCACTCGTCGTCGGTCCTGTTCTTGCAGGATGTTTTTCCAGCCGCAACGATGTCGGAGGTTTGATGTTTTACCTGGTTTGTGATATTCACGGTACGCTCGTGAAATGATCGTACGGGAATTTCCCCACTTCATCGCTACCTCGGAGATTCTGTTTGGACTGTAACACCACGTTCAAACACACTTTAATCTTGATAACCTGGCATTGTAGCAGCAGTAACCTATCTAACAACTGCACCAGACACTTGTTGCCTTATATAGGCATTGCCGACCGCAGTGCCGTATTCTGCCAGGGTTTTTGGATACGCACGTCTATGCCAGTTTCTTTGGCTCTTCAGTGTACTTGCAGCGAGTCAGCTACTCTGCATGAAATCCGAGTAACCTGAAGTACGAGTAACCCCAGGTAAAGTTGCAATTGATTTGCTCATATGAAATGCTGGTCAGAGATTACAGGTCAGTAAAAAAATAGAAATGAGCGTTTGGTGTCATTGGCCGGGAGGCCCCTTGCGGGGCAGGTCTGGCCGCTTTGGTGCAGGTCTTATTGCATTCGACGCCACATTGGGCGTCCTGCGCTCTGGATGGGGATGAAATGATGATAAAGAGAACACAACACCCAGTCCCTGAGCGGAGAAAATCTCCGACCCAGCCGGAAATTGAACCCAGGCCCGTAGGACGGCAATCCGTCGCGCTGACCACTCAGCTATCGGGGCGGACTTGTCAGGAGATAACTGGTAGGTAATATCGCAGCAGAGAGTGGAGTTACTGATTTAAAAAGTGCTGGCCGCTATTGGTCACGGTCGATAACGGCAACGAAAAGCTCCAGACCCACAATCACATATGTGCAAAACCTAAGCAGGAAAGAAACTTTCGCATGACGTGTCACTGCCCAGTAACATAGCTGGATGGAACTTGGCCCGTACATGGAAAGAACTGCTGCAGTATAGTACGAAAGAGAATTGCAAGACATACGCAATGAGAGGAAAAGAAATTACACATTCATTCAAAGATAATAACTGCACTGAAATCGCCGCGATTCGTGATGGTCTCCTGGATATTACAAAACGCAGGACATGATAACCAAGGTGGTGTGAGATCGCCCCAAGCGACAATGCATGCTCCCATGCTGGTCCAATTTTGGTATGGAGTTCTTGTGATATGGCGTTCCACTCTTTCACCAGCGTAGTTGACAAGTGCTCTATGGTCATTGGTGCAAGTAGACATCCTGCAATGCGTCTCTCCAACGCATTACACGTGCGCAACGGGCGGCCAGTCCATTCTCCGAATGTGCTCTCGTTCCAAGAGCTTCTCGTCTTGCACTATTCGATTCGGTCGCGCATTGTCATCCACAAAAGTAAAGTCAACGTTGCACGCATGCTTGTAAAGACGCACATGGGAAATGAGTACATTACAGCGTCACAGTAATGTTGACCGGTGGGTGTACGGTGTTCAAACATCTGGAAGTCAGTACAGCCACGTAAATTTATACCTTCCAACACCATAACACCTGAACCACCAAAACGATTATGTTCGATGACGTGGTTGTGTGCATTACGTGTTGCAACCTGCCGTCAAATGAGGCTAAGTCCACCATTTTCTTTCGTAACTTTGCACACCAGTATATTTCACATTTATATTCGATGCTAACGAAACCATTACTTTCATTAACTCTCTTCTTCCTGTTATCTCTCTGCATTTTATATCCTCTGCACGTAGGCCATCATCATTTTACTACCCTATTGGTAAAACGCATTTACTACTTACAGTGTCTAACTTGCTAAACCGATTCCGTCGGCATCGCCTCCTTTAATTCACGTGCAGTTACAATTAATTTGCTTTCATGATTTTGTTCGTACATCATCTGCAGAATATTTAAATAAAGTTGAAAAAATCAGTCATCAGCTGCACAAAAAATCCTTTGTTCCGTTCACTTTACCGGTTTCGACAGTTTAAACTGTCGTCTTCAGAAGTGAAATAGTCTCACATCATTAGTAAGCCAACGTCAAAATAAGAATTGGACGGTGGTGCCCTTTGCTACAGAACCAATGAAACAGAGTCATATCTCTAAATATATATATTACGTGCGATGAGCGGAAAACAATTAACTATCAAATTCCCCATCGTACACTGCGTGTACGACACAGGTCAACCACCAGACTGTTGCTTTACACTCAAGTGCCAAAGAAACTGGTATAGGCATGCGGATCCAAATACAGAGATATGTAAACAGGCGGAACACGGTGCTGCGGTCGGCAGCGCCTATATAAGACAACAAGTGTCTGACGCATTTGTTAGGTCGGTTACTGCTGCTAAAATGGCAGGTTATCAAGATTTAAGTGCGTTTGAACGTGGTGTTATAGTCTACACAGCGATGAAGTGGGGATTTTCGCGTACGTCCATTTCACGTGTGTACCGTGAAACATCAGATCACGAGTGTACCGTGAAACATCAAATTTCCGACATCGCTGAGGCTGGAAAAAAATCCTGAGAAAGAACAGGAACAACGATGACTGAAGAGAATCGTTCAACGTGACAGAAGTGCAATCCTTTCGCAAATTGCAGCAGATTTCAGTGCTGCGCCATCAAGAAGCGCCAGCGTGGGAACCACTCAACGAAACATCATCGATATCGGCTTTCGGAGCCGAACGCCCACTCGTGTACCCTTGATGACTGCACGACACGAAGCCTTACGCCTCGCCTGGGCCTGTAAACACCCACACCGGACTATTGATGACTGGAAACACGTTGCCTGGTCGGACGTGTCTCGTTTCAAATTGTATCGAGCGGATGGACGTCTACGGGTTTGGAGACAACCTAATAAATGCGTGGTCCTTGTATGTCGGGTGGTGGGGGCTCTGTAATGGTGTGTGGCGTCTGCAGTTGGTGTAATATGGGACCCTGTAACGTTTAGATACGATTCTGACAGCTGCCACGTACATAAGCATCCTGTCTGATCACCTGGACACATTCATGTCCTTTGGGCATTCCAACAGGACAATGCAAGACCCCACACGCCCAGAATTGCTACAGAGTGGCTTCAGGAACACTCGTCTGAGTTTAAACACTTCCTGTGCCCACCAAACTGCCCAGACATGAACAGCATTGATCGTATCTGGGATACCTTGAAACGTGCTGTTCAGAAGAGATTCCCATCCCATCGTGCTCTTACGGGTTTATGAACAGACATGCAGGATTCATGGTGTCAATCTAACCAGCACTACTTGAGACATTATTGGAGTCCATGCCTCGTCATGTTGCGGCACTTCTGCGTGCTCGCGGAGGCCCTGCACGATATTAGGCAGGTGTACCAGTTTCTTTCGGTCTTCACTGTAAGATACCCATTTTGGCAGCAATTACAAATTCGAATTCTGGGATATTTACTTCGTCTTCTTTGGTGCGTTTTCAAAATACTGTGTTTAGTAACTCAGCTTTAGTGGTAGTGTGACAGGTAACGTTACCATCTCTAACATGCAGTGAAGATATCGCTTGTGCCTTGTTCCTGGTGTACTTTACATACGAGCAGAAGATTTTTGGATTTTCTACCAGATTTCTATAGAGATTATCATGCCATGACTATGCAGCTGGACCAAATACCACAAATCTGTGCATAAAATAGCATTTGTTACAACAGCACACAGTTAACAGGAAGTACGTGTTTATACCCCCTACAACGGTACCACACTCCTAATAGTAAGAGAATAATCCGAACAGGATGATGCTTTTCTAAAGCTGTTACAAGTAACAGGGTGTAATTCTCTCCAGTGGAAACAAGGGGATTTTCGTTACTGTGACAGAAGCCTCCTACTTCTTCCCAGATTATGGAATGACTGGACAATAAACACGGGAACCCGGAAACGGGCGAAAACTTGGAACTGGAGAGCATGTCCCACAGAACGCGATTCGTCTTATCTGTTGAGTAAATAAATTAGTGAAATAAAAATGAAGTAGAAATTAGAATATAAATGAAAAACTTGGTTTAGTTTAGAGAGTTACATACTGGCAAACAGCGGGCAGTACAGCAGAGCAGAAGAGACAATGACCGTGAAGTCAGCAAGTTCCACATAAGCGGGCGCTGTTGATTCAGCCGTCAGGGCATCGCCCGACCGGCTCACGTGTTTCTCAGTTGTCGCATGTGAGCTAAGACCCTCGCCTACATTCCAAGAGCCAATGACCGAAGTTATGAAGATTCTTCGAGAAGCTTCTCAACATGACAGAAGAGGCAATGACCGTGGAGTCGTTCACCTACAGTAAACTGAAGTGAATAAATACGCGAGACGCAGTGGGCCCGACAGACGTGAGACGAGGAAGATGAAGGAAGAAGAGAAGAGTAGCAGTAGTTTTCAATCAGTTTCGGTGCTGAAGACCATCATGCAAGAAGAGACTACATCATGCACAGACGCACCAAATCCGCCGCTGTAATGGAATAGCAAGCAGCAGCCTCGGCGCCAGAAGACAGAAGTTAAAAGGTATTTGAAGTCTGATTTTTATGTACCCGGGTGACTCATGAGGATGGGAAGGAGACGGCCTCACATCACCAGTCACCTGTGAGCTGGGATGAAGATCTGACAGCCGAAGACTGGCCAGCGGGAGTCCGTTGTTCGAGTCCGGGACACGGGCCTTCCCCCGCCGCGCCGCTCCGCTGGCCGACGCACAACACACGCGGCCGCTTACAGAAGAGAAACACTGGGACGCCACATCCAAGGTATCACCATCCGATGCACGACTTCGCTCGCAATAATTAAACGGGCCACCTCGCGCTGCGCGTCTCCAGTCAGCTGGGCGAGACGGCGACACGAGATACACACTGCCACGCGTAATCAGACGCCGCCGCTGCCGCAGCAGAAGACTTCGCAAACGACACAGCTGCCGCTCTCCGAGCCAGAACATCGAGTAAGAAACAGTTGTACAAATCTTCAATAAAAGTTATCTTATGTAAAAATGATGTTTCATTCGACCTCATACCCGACCCAAGGAAGAACCCACCCTGCCCACATGTGTTAAGAGAGAAAAATTAATTAATTTAGTATTTTCACTGTGACATAATGCTTTAGAATGCTCATCCTGACAATTGACTAACATAAAAAGAGAAAACCCAGTTACATCTAGTATCGAAGGGTATGTGCAGTGATTTCGAACTGGTAGGCAGCGTCACCCAACAGTTAAATAGGAATAAATCAAGAATTACGGATCGCCACAGAATACTGAGCAGCATCTTCAGTTAAATATTAATCACAACACACCAAATAAAATAAGCCTATGGTGAAATATATACAGGGTGTTTACAAATGAATATCGGGATTTTAACGTTTTATAATATTTATTATATTAAACTTACAGTTATAAATGATATGTCAAATGAAAGAGCATCTCAAACATTTGTACCAAGAACGTTATAAATGTTCAATGTGAGCACCATTTGTCACACGTCACACATCAAGTCTATAGCCGAGTTCTTCCCAAAAGTTGATATGTGTGTCTTCAGTGATTGTAGCAACAGCTGCTTCAATCCGGTTTCTTAATTCAGGGAGGTCTGCTTGTAGCGGAGGCACGTGCGCAGGATCCTTGATGAAGACCCAAAGGAAAAAATCGCATGGGGTTAGGTCGGGTGAACGTTGAGGCCATGCAAAGCAAGCCCTGTCATTGGGCCCCTTGGGGCCTATCCATCGCTTGGGTACAGTGAAGTTCAACCAATTGCGGCGGAAACATTGCGTGCTGCGCATACGCACTGGTGCCAAACACAACTGTTTGAGTTGCTCTTTCATTTGACATATCATTTATAACACTAAGTTTAATGTAATAAATATTATAAAGCGTTAAAAACCACGATTTTAATTTATAAACACCCTGTATAGCTAAATGAAATAAAAAATAACAATAAATTCGTCATAAATCCGGATGTTGTGCAAAATTTTACAATGGATTATGCGATCAGTAATATTCGATAACGATTGAAAGTTTCAAATGGTTCAAATGGCTCTGAACACTATGGGACTTAACATCTGTGGTCATCAGTCCCCTAGAACTTAGAACTACTTAAACCTAACTAACCTAACGACATCACACACATCCATACCCGAGGCAGGATTCGAACCTGCGACCGTAGCAGTCCCGCGGTTCCGGACTGAGAGCCTAGAACCGCTAGACCACCGCGGCCGGCTCAAAGTTTCAGGGCCCGATGTATTTTAGGATCATTTCACCATTTTTAGGCAAAACATAATCATTTTTGAAATATCGTTTATTTATTCAACGTTGCACCTTTTTCCTTCATCATGTCCCACAGGCCAGTGTGCTGTACATTACGCTATACAAGCAGGTTCTTCAGAATTCCTGTAATTTTTTTTTAGG
Source organism: Schistocerca serialis cubense (assembly GCF_023864345.2). Classification (NCBI taxonomy): domain Eukaryota; kingdom Metazoa; phylum Arthropoda; class Insecta; order Orthoptera; family Acrididae; genus Schistocerca; species Schistocerca serialis. Next base: position 1,157,206,144 of record NC_064638.1, on the reverse strand, counting down.
CTATAAAGATTTCTGAGAAATGTTGCCAGTTTAACACTATACTCCTTAAATGCCCGTAACTGAAATATTTTTGTGATCTATGGTGGTGGCACCTTCATTTGCTTTTTTTGATAGATTCTGCATGCACAGGTAACCTCTTCTTACCGAATTTACTGAGAGACAACCTTATCTAAAACGAGAAAATAAGTAGAAATAATACTTCATATGTTGGAACACGTTCCACGGAAGTAGAACTACTTCTGTTCCAAGGTTTAAGATGGAGTACGACTGAAGAAGTACGATGTAACCGTCCAATGTTGTAGAGGGTGTCCGGGAAGTAGCGACGAATTTTATAGTTCTGTAGAACATAAAAAATTTATTGGAAATATAATGTTTTTTACAGACACATTAAGTAACTTCTCCCATTTATGTATGAAAAAGTATATGCTCTATATGACCACCCAAGGCCTCGCGGCAACGAGCAATCCGTTCATTGAAGTTCTCGATGACGCGTTCACAAACATCTGGTGAGACGCCGCTAATAACCCTTTTAATTTCATCCTTCGATTGATGTATTGTTTGTGGTTTGTTCACGTACACTTTTGATTTCACAAATCGCCACAAAAAGTCCTGGTTACCACACAAAGACATAACTTTTTGAGGAATCTTTTAATTCAACAGAGCAATCGTTTCACGGAATGTGTGACAAATCTCACCATTTTATTGAAACCAAAAATTGTAATTTTCATCAATGAAAAAATGGAAATGAGCGTCTGGCGTCATTAGCCGGGAGTCCCCTTGCGGGGCAGGTCCGGCCGCCTTGGTGACGCCACATTGGGCGACCTGCACGTCAGATGGGGATCAAATGATGATGAAGACAGTACAACACCCAATCCCTGAGCGGAGAAAATCCCCGACCCAGTCGGGAACTGAACCTGGGCCCGTAGGACGGCAATGCGTCACGCTGACCACTCAACTATCGGGGTGGACATTTTCATCAATAAGAAGGAATGACTAATTAGAAAGCAGGTTTCGGAAACGGTCGCCGTTCACAGTGACGGCAGCTCCCTCATAATTTTCAAAAAAGCACCGGCCGATCACTCCTCGTTCCCACAAACCACACCACACAGTCGCGCATTGTGGACGCATCTCGTCTTCCACAGTCACTCGCTGATTTTCGTTACCCCTCATCCTTCAGTTCTGCTTATTTACGTACTCACTGAAGTGGAAGTGCGCCTCATCTGAGAAAATTATTCTTTCTGTGAAGTTCTCGTTCTCCGCTTGTCGAGCCAAGACGCATTGGGCAAATCGATGTCTCTTTTCCATGACCTGCAGGCCACAACTCTTATGTAAGTTGAATCATGTACGTACACATTTTCAGGTCTTTTGAAAGGATTTCATGCAGTGAACTTGGTGACACAGTCAGTTGTTGAGTTAGTCTGCGAACAGACTTTCTGGAGCTTACGCTCACCCTGTCACGCGCGACAGCAGTGTTTCCTTGCGATCGAACAGAACTCGCTCGTCCTGTTTTCTTAACGTTTTAAACAGAACATGTCTCAAATTTCCGTATCAACTTCCGAACTGATGATTCGGTTGGACCAGCATTGCATGTGAGAGTCATACGCTATTACGAACGGTTGCCGTAGGACTTTCATTGTTTTTGTAATAACATTTTATCACTTGGATACGTTGCTCAGTTGTCATCTGCTTCATGACAAATATAACATCAAAAAACAATGCTCACCACACAATACCCATCAGGCCTCTAATGGGAAGGATCGCAAATAACAAACACGAAAAAACTACGGCTACCAATCGTCATATCACAAAATCGCTCAAAATTAAAATTCGCCCTTTCTTTCCAGACACCCGTTACAACTAGTTTCAAAAATATTTAGTCTTTTCCTCGCAGAAAAATTCCATAGCTCAGGAATTAACAATATATTCATACCAGCTTTAACGATTACACACACATAAAAAAAAGTTTTGCATCATCTCGGTTCCGAGAGTTCCGGAACCTGTACAGTAAATAGGAAGATAGATCAACATAAACATCATTCCCGATATTTTTATTGCTCATAAAACCACACATTGCATGTTGTACCACCATATGGTGAGACCTACAGAGGTGGTGGTCCAGACTGCTGTGCACACCTCTATCTCTAATACCCGGCAGCACGTCCCCTTGCATTGATACATGCCTGTATTCGTACTGCCATACTATCCACAAGTTCATCAAGGCTTGGTCCAGATTGTCCCACTCCTCCACAACTATTTGGCTTAGATCCCTCAGAGTGATTGGTGGGTCACGTCGTGCATAAACAGCCCTTTTCAATCTATCCCAGGCATGTTCGAAAGGGTTCATGTCTGGAGAACATGCTGACCACTCTACGCGGGCGATGTCTTTACCCTGCAGGAAGTCAATCACAGGATGTGCACTATGGAGGCGCGAATTGTCGTCCATGAAGACGAATGCCACGCCAATATGCTGCCGATATGGTTGCACTATCGGTCGGAGGATGGCATTTACGTATCGTACAGCCGTTACGGCGCCGTCCATGACCACCAGCCGTATACGTCGGCCCCACATAATGCCACCCCAAAACAGCAGGGACCCTCCACCTTGCTGCACTCGCTGGGCAGTGTGTCTAAGGCGTTCAGCTTGACCGGGTTTCCTCCAAACACGTCTCTGACGATTGTCTGGTTGAAGGAATATGCAACACTCATCGGTGAAGAGAACGTGATGCCAATCCTGAGCGGTCCATTCGGCATGTTGTTGGGCCCATCTGTACCGCTCTTCACCATGGGCGTCGGGAAGGAAGTTGATCATCATGCAGCCTATTACGCACAGTTTGAGTCTTAACATGACGATCTGCGGCTGGACGAAAAGCATTATTGAACACGGTGGCGTTGCTGTCAGGGTTCCTCCGATCCATAGCCCGTAGGTAGCGGTCATCCACTGCAGTAGTAGCCCTTGGGCGGCCTGACAGTTCCTGTCTCTCTGTATCTTCTCTACGTCCGAACAACATCGCTTTGATTCACTAAGAGAGGCCTGGAGACTTCCCTTGTTGAGAGCCCTTCCTGGCACAGAGTATCAATGCGGATGCAATCGAACCGCGGTATTGACCGTCTAGGCATGGTTGAACTACAGACAACATGAGCCACTACTCTTTCATAGTGGACAGATCTTCTATTGAAATGCGAGGCGCTATGTCACTAATTGCGCGGCCCCTCCCGGCCGAAAAAAATGGCTCTGAGCACTAAGGGACTTAACATCTATGGTCATCAGTCCCCTAGAACTTAGAACTACTTAAACCTAACTAACCTAAGGACAGCACACAACACCCAGCCATCACGAGGCAGAGAAAATCCCTGACCCCGCCGGGAATCGAACCCGGGAACCCGGGCGTGGGAAGCGAGAACGCTACCGCGCGACCACGAGATGCGGGCCTCCCGGCCGAGGTTCGAGTCTTCCCTCGGGCTTGGGTGTGAGTGCTGTCTTTAGTGTAAGCTAGGTAAAGGTAGTTTAAGTAATGTGTAAGTCTAGGGACCGATGACTTTAGCAGTTTGGTCCCTTAGAAATTCACACACATTCGACCATTTTTCTGTTGAAATAGTCTCAGCGACCGGATAATTTTTGAACAGCTAAAGCTAGATCATCACCATACTCATTTTCTTGCAGCTATGTTAGGCTGATCTGAGATATAAATATTGAATGAAGTGGGTGCCTGAATAGAATCTTGCTATAGCCCATTGTTTAGGTTCCTCTGTTTGTTTATAGTGTGGTACTGTAGAACACTTAAGTACTGTATGATAGAATATATGTAATCTTACGGTTCGAAGACTGTCTTGCATAAAAGATGTACGATAAACTAAATTGATATCAGTATCCGCTGTTTGTTTCAAAATACGATTGGTATAGGATGAGATAGCATGAATATTTTATCAGAATAGAGACTTCCTGAAACGTAGTCTGGAGAGGCTTGTCGACAGATGCACTACTGGTTTCTGACTCAAATATATGCAACATAAATGTCACTTTCTCGGAGCAATACAAATATAATGAGTCAATTTCCTAACCGACTTTTCACGGAGACTGAATAACGAGCCTCACTATAAATAATGGATGAAGTACGACGCTTCCCACCAATGAATAATTCATTGATCAAACACTGATCTCGGCAAACGATATTCGCCGTGTAATAAGCGAAAAGAATACCACTCAGATGAATGATTTAGAGCCTGTTCTCAATTTCACTATAACAGTATCATACTGGCGATTAATTCATGGTAACTGTTGTCATTGTGCGTCTATACATCGGTTTCTAAGCTCTTTCAGTTCACATCTTCGTTTGTGAAATTGTTCGGCAATTAATGTGAAGCGTACCGGTATTCAGGAGAATACAGTCTTCGTTGGCTGAGAGAGTTAGAAGTAGAGATTAGTTAGAAACTGGACGATTTCACAAGGCAGTATTATTTTCATCATATTGAGCTGATACAAATGATGGGAATACTTTCTCACAGATGCAAGAACTGAAAAACATGGCGACATTGCCTATTGACAACATGTACGTCAGAATACACGCCAAGAAGACCGTATTGTTACATTTCGACGGGTATTAGTATTTTGATACCCGTGCTCCTCCGGTGACGTAAATCAAAAAGTGGTAAGAACAGTTTCGCTAGAGAGGATGCAAGGAAGATAATTTACTGGCAAGCCAAATGGCAACGTGCCAAAAGAGTTTTTTTTTACGGGGAATGCAGACTGTTGCTGTGAGGACGCTCCTACGGAAATGTGTACAATGAATTTCTCACAAACTGAGTCTGGTACATGAACTACCAAACACTCACCCTGTAAACAGACAGGCGTTTTGTGAGAATTATACTGACATCACAGAAGAGGATTAACAGGGCGAATTACCGAGACTCATTAAAAGCATTTCATTAATCTGGGGAAGTAAATAAGCACAATGGACGCGAGGCTTGGAGAAAGTCGCGCACCGTCACTGAGATGGAAGATTAATTAGTTTTTTTCCATGGCTAAGAGACATGCATTCAGCTATCAACAAAATGTATATCTACATATGCTGAAACACTGGTTAATCTATGTCTTCGTTTGACTTGCGGGTCTGTCCATGTTGCGGGAGTATGTATTATAGAGTCTCACTTGCACAATACAGTTTTTGGCGACTGGTTTGGGATAGCAGGTATCCGTTATCAGGTTTGAAACAGTGATGAATCTACCTTGAAGTCATCTGAGTCATTTCGTTTTGAGTCATCGATCTTCTGACTGGTTTGATGCGGCCCGCCACGAATTCCTCTCTTGCGCAAACCTCTTCATGCAAGAGTAGCTTTTGCACCCTGTGTCATCAATTATTTGTTGAATTTGTTTCACTCTGTGTTTCCTAACAGTTTTTGTTCTCTACCTTGTAGTGAAATCGGAGTAGGTAGTTCCTGTGAGTTAGTATGGGTAGGGGCTGTACTCGACAGCCGGAATAAATTAATACTTGCTTCCTTTTACCACAGCCTGATTCAAATGTTATAGATGCTGAACAGTTCAAGGAACACCTGAGTGTCGTTTCAAATGGGTACCCTACTCATAAAATAGTTGTAGTTGGTGGTGATGCTCGATAAGCTGGAAAAATATTCACTGATAAGCCAGAACATTATGACTACCGATCTACTATTGATATACAGCCGTCCAGGGGATAGTAGAGCCACGTGGCTAGGAATGACTGCTAGTCAGACACATGCACTGTGCATGTAGTACGAGTATCAGTGAGTTCGGTGTCTGTGTGTAGAATGGGGAAGGCGCGTAATGTATCGGAGTTTGACCGAGGGCAGATTGTGATGGCCCAGAGGATCGGCATGAGCATTTTGGAAACTGCGCAACTTGTCGGGTGTTCGAGGAATGCTGTGGTCAGTGTCTTCAACACGTGGGGAAACTAAGGCGAAACCACGTCCAGACGTCTTGGGGTCGGGCGATCACCCCGCATTACAGACGTCGTACGTCGTGGGCTGGGCAGACTGGTAAACAGGACAGGCGGGGAACTGTAGCGGAACTAACATCAGACTTTAATGCTGGGCAGAGTACAAGTGTGTCTGAACACGCCGTGCACAGTATCAACAGCAGCTGAGAGGTATATACCATACAAATTAATCAGGGATGGTACTGCTCCCCCATGGTACTCAAAACGGGTGACAACATTATTGCAGAAGCAAGGGAAAAAGTGTGACAATTTTAAAAGAAGCCAAAATCTCCAAGGTTGTCGAAGTTTTACTTCAGCTTGAAATCTGGGCCGAGCTTCAAACAATAATTTCCCCAGCAAAAGTCTGTTTCGAAATCTTGCAGAAATCCCAGAGGGATTCTAACCATACGTAAGGCACACCAACGGCAAGACACACAATCAATACCTTCACTGCGTAATAGCAATGGTGATGTTATTGATGACTGTGCCACTAAAACAGAGCTACTAAATACGATTTTCCGAAACTCCTTCACCACAGAAGACGAAGTAAATATTCTAGAACTCTAATCTAGAACAACTGCCAACATGAGTAAGTAGATATCCTTAGCGAAGCGAAGCAGCTTAAATCGTTTAATAAAATCAAGGCCTTCGTTTCAGATCGTACACCAGTCAGCGTGCGCTGAAACAATAACTCCATACTTATAGTTAGTAATCACATACAACCGCTCGCTTGCCGAAAAAATCGTACGGTACGTTAAAACTGGAAAGTTGCACAAGTCACAACAGTAGAAGTAGAAGTAGAAGTAATTCGCTGAATTACAGACTGATATCGCTAATGTCGATTTGCAGTAGTCACTGCACCACGCCTCTTTGGAGCCTGTTCTGGCGCAACTGACGTTGTATCTTATAGAGTATAGACCTTTAATCAAATTTTCCCCTATAGATTTAAGTCTCATCTTTATGTACGATAATGATGGAAGCAGAAGACATGAATTTAAATTTATACTGCGGCCGGTGCTTCATCCCTGGTCGTCTTGCTTACTAGACTTTTTTTTTACTCATTTTGTTCGATATAGTTCGTTGCGTTTGGTCGACGCGGACGTCACAAGACATCCGTTCAAATTGATCGTTAGTTCCTTGACTCAGTTTTTTTTTCTTAGAGAGAACATGCAGCCCTCTGACGGAACACGCTGAGCCACGGTGCCGGCGGTCTTACTGTTCGTGTTTGTTCGTTGTATCTGCTCGGGGCGGACGTCGCAAGACACCCTTTTAAGTTCGTTGTCGATCTATTAACTCAGTTTTTTTTATTGCAGAGGGCAGCTAACCCTCTGACCGAACACGAGGCTAGAATGTTAACTATTACACCACCACAGCACTTCGGTCAACACTCTTACAGAAAGTACACAAGTCAATTGCCCTCCCCAATACAAACTTCAATAATTCGAGGTTATTTTCCCCCCCTACCCCCTACAAGAATACCTGGTTTCGAGTCCCAGCTGCGGCACAAATTTTAATTCATTTCCTCTGCTTACATCATTATCGTAGACAAAGATGAGACTTAAATGTCTCGGGGAAAAATTTAATTATAAGATCTATAACATCACCTACGATGCAGCACTTTCCCATTACGTCCAACGCTGGGGTGCTTTTCCAGTGCCGGAGAGCCGGCCGCGGTGGTCTAGCGGTTCTAGGCGCTCAGTCCGGAGCCGCGCGACTGCTGCGGTCGCAGGTTCGAATCCTGTCTCGGGCATGGATGTGCGTGATGTCCTTAGGTTAGTTAGGTTTAAGTAGTTCTAAGTTCTAGGGGACTGATGACCATAGATGTTAAGTCCCATAGTGCTCAGAGCCATTTGAGCCAGTGCCGGAGAGCCCTGGCATATGTGACAATGTAGGGGGAAAATGAACTCAAGATATGAATTGAAGTTTGAGTTGAGGACGGCACTCACCTTGGGTACTTCGCGCAGCATATATCAGTGGTGGTACATAGTAAATCAGAAGGCCCTGGTTCGAGTCCCGGCCGTGGCACAAATTCTAATTCAGTTCTTCTGCTTCCATCATTACCGTAGACGTTGCATTTGTTGCAGAAAAGGTGGAAATAATTTTAATTTATGGTGAGGCTGCAAGAAAACTGAACGTTGCTGTTGCTCTTTATGCCGAACGTTTTGCCGATAGGCCACGATCGTGTGCAACTATTCATCTAGTTGTACAACAGTTTATTACCAGAGGAAGTGTGGCACCTAAAAACGAAAGGGAACATCAATAATGATATTGCAATACTAGCTGCGGTGGCTCATAACCCACATGAAAGTACCCGAAACATATCGCGACAAAATGGAATTTCACACGTGTTTGGGAGATCAAATGATGTCATATACCATCCCACGCATCAAATTCTTCAGGGGAATGATTTTCAGAATAGGATGCCGTTTTGTAACCGCGCGCTCATGCAGATACGAAGAAACCACGATTGGTTCAAATGGCTCTGAGCACTATGAGACTTAACATTTGAGGTCATCATTCCCCTAGAACTTACGAGGGGAGGCCGCCAATTGTGAAATTCAGATTCAATTCATACTGCGAATGATAAAAGCTCATGGCCAGAGGTGTCATGTGGCAAAGCACCAAGCTGCACTTCTCAGCCGTTGTCGAGAAAATCGACAGTTAAAAGAAACCTTTGCGGTGAAATACTCTCAACGATTAATGATTATCGACAGCGTCGTAGCGCAGCGGTAAGCGCTCGGGTTCTTAATCCGAAGGTAGCCGGATCGAATCTCGCGCCATGCAATTTTTTTTTTAGTATTTGTTTTTTGTTATTCAAATGTGTCTACACACACACACACACACACACACACACACACACACACACACACACACATATATATATATATATATATATATATATATATATATAATTCCTGGCAATCAGTTGCAACAATTATGCATATAATAAGTTGTTGAAGGTCGTTTGTCGTGGAAAAACTGGCGACTTCGAACATCATTATGTTTTCCGCAAACAAAGTTGTATTTCACAAATGTTATTACTTGTCTTCATAATGTTAACCACGTATAGTTAACGGAAGACGTAGAAACGATATTCCGAAACGAATACGTATAGCGTAAGTCAAACGTTCGAATTAGAATAGAGACCCCACGAACACAAATTTGCTGTGGCAGGTATGAAATATAAGCTCCGTTACTCGCTCGTTACACTTGAAGGACATGTTGAATGGGCCGAAACGAGCCGCCGCATAAAAGCGTAGTTGCCTGCTAACTTCGAAAGAAGGTAGATGCGGTCCCTAGCGCAACTTATAACATCGTCGAAAATCAGTGCGGACGTGAGAGCTTTGGTACACCCTGTTAAACAAACGGAAAAATGGAGGCGGTACAATTGGAGAGCGATCCGCCTTCACCAAAATACATAAGCAATTCATTAATAGTTATATATATATAATTTGAGTTACAAAAACCTAATAATAAAAAAAATGTTGCATGGCACGAGATTCGATCCGGCGACCTTCCGATTACAAACCCGAGCGCTTACCGCTGCGCCACGACGCTGCATAAAACTATTAACCGTAGAGGGCATTTCACCGCAACGGTTTATTTTAACTGTCGATTTTCTCGACAACGGCTGAGAAGTGCATCTTGGTGCTTTGCCACATTACACCTCTGGCCATGAGCTTTTATTATGCGCAGTATGAATCGAATCTGAATTTCACAATTGGCGGCCTCCCCTTGTTAGAACTACTTAAACCTAACTAACCTAAGGACATCACACACATCCAAGCCCGAGGCAGGATCCGAACCTGCGACCGTAGCGGTTGCGCGGTTCCAGACCAAAGCTCCTATAACCGCTCGGCCACAGCGGCTGGCGTAAACCACGATTCTTTTTTCAGGTATGCTCTCTGACGAGTCAACATTTAACCGCGGCGAAGTTAATCGGCATAACAACTATTATTGGAGTGTGTAAAACCAGCAGTGGATACGCGATGTGATTAATTAGCGCCCTTGGTCTGTTAAGGTTTGGTGCGCTATCTTAGGCGGCAAAGTAATCGGTCCCCTTGGTGTGGAAAGCACAACGAACGGGAAAAGATATCGTAACTCACTGCAAGTGGATTTACCAATTCTGTGGCAAGATGTACCCCTCGTAGTGCGACAGAGCATGTGGCTGCAACATGACGGTTGACCGGCACATTAGTGCGCAAGAGTCAAAGAAGCACTGAATCGCGATTTCAACGCTTGCTGGATCGGTAAAGGTGGTCCGGTAACGTGGCCTGTCAGGTCACCCCTCCTGACGTTCCCGGCTTTTTTCTTGTGGGCCATCCGAAGAACAAAGTGTATTCAGTACTACCAACCACTCGATAGAACATGATCGAGCGTATCAAAAATGCTTGCGCAAACATGTCACCAGGTATCCTTTTATGTTGTGTACATGCAAAAAAAAAAAAAAAAAAAAAAAAAAAAAATAAAAAATAAAAAAATGACTCTGAGCACTATGGGACTTAACATCTATGGTCATCAGTCCCCTAGAACGTAGAACTACTTTAACCTAACTAACCTAAGGACATCACACAACACCCAGTCATCACGAGGCAGAGAAAATCCCTGTGTACATGCATTCCGACCACGAATTAATATATGCATCGAAGTGGAAGGTCGTTCGTTTGAGCATTTATTCTGAATTACAATTACGACTAGATGAAAGTGGCTTACGGAAATCAAGTACCCCAATGGTGAGAGGCAATACGACTGACCGAAATCAAGCATCCGAATGGTGAGAGGCAAGGGGATTCACTGGTATCGAGCATCCCTATGGGAACAAGAATCTATTACATCCACGTCGTTGTTCCTGGATCACGCTGGAAGTAGGTTCTAACGAGACCTTGTAACCGCCAGCCAGATTGTACTGTACAGTCAAATTTACAACACTAAAGTAAATTTCGGAAATAAATATCAACCGTCAGAACACAGCTGTTTACATTTACATCGTAAATGAAACGTAGAATCAAATGTGTCGTATCTTAATTCATATTTGTCGATTAAAGTGCCAGCAACCACGAATGGAAATCAATGGTGTGAGTAAACTGTACGTATTTTTTGGTGTAGAATCGGAATATGCAACAAAAATGGGAGTTGCCATTTGAAAATACAAAGTTGACTTTGCCTACACAGGAGGGATGGTTGGGAGGTGGCCAGTAATAGTACAGACAGATGGCCTCTTTACTAATATTAACATTTTTTTGTAGAATGAGTCGTCTTGTCGTCTTAGAGGTATACTCTCTCTCTCTCTCTCTCTCTCTCTCTCTCTCACACACACACACACACATACAGGGTGTTACAAAAAGGTACGGACAAACTTTCAGGAAACATGTTATGTGGACATGTGTCCGGAAACGCTTACTTTCCATGTTAGAGCTCATTTTATTACTTCTCTTCAAATCACATTAATCATGGAATGGAAACACACAGCAACAGAACGTACCAGCGTGACTTCAAACATTTTGTTACAGGAAATGTTCAAAATGTCCTCCGTTAGCGAGGATACATGCATCCACCCTCCGTCGCATGGAATCCCTGACGAGCTGGAGAATGGCGTATTGTATCACAGCCGTCCACAATACGAGCACGAAGAGTCTCTACATTTGGTACCGGCGTTGCGTAGACAACAGCTTTCAAATGCCCCCATAAATGAAAGTGAAGAGGATTGAGGTCAGGAGAGCGTGGAGGCCATGGAATTGGTCCGCCTCTACCAATCCATCAGTCACCGAATCTGTTGTTGAGAAGCGTACGAACACTTCGACTGAAATGTGCAGGAGCTCCATCGTGCATGAACCACATGTTGTGTCGTACTTATAAAGGCACATGTTCTAGCAGCACAGGTAGAGTATCCCGTATGAAATCATGATAACGTGCTCCATTGAGCATAGGTGGAAGAACATGGGGCCCAATCAAGACATCACCAACAATGCCTGCCCAAACGTTCACAGAAAATCTGTGTTGATGACGTGATTGCACAATTGCGTACGGATTCTCGTCAGCCCACACATGTTGATTGTGAAAATTTACAATTTGATCACGTTGGAATGAAGCCTCATCCGTAAAGAGAACATTGGCACTGAAGTGAGGATTGACACACTGTTGGATGAACCATTCGCAGAAGTGTACCCGTGGAGGCCAATCAGCTGCTGATAGTGCCTGCACACGCTGTACATGGTACGGAAACAACTGGTTCTCCCGTAGCACTCTCCATACAGTGACGTGGTCAACGTTACCTTGTACAGCAGCAACTTCTCTGACGCTGACATTAGGGTTATCGTCAACTGCACGAAGAATTGCCTCGTCCATTGCAGGTGTCTTCGTCGTTCTAGGTTTTCCCCAGTCGCGAGTCATAGGCTGGAATGTTCCGTGCTCCCTAAGACGCCGATCAATTGCTTCGAACGTCTTCCTGTCGGGACACCTTCGTTCTGGAAATCTGTCTCGATACAAACGTACCGCGCCAAGGCTATTGCCCCGTGGTAATCCACACATCAAATGGGTATCTGCCAACTCCGCATTTGTAAACATTGCACTGACTGCAAAACCACGTTCGTGATGAACACTAACCTGTTGATGCTACGTACTGATGTGCTTGATGCTAGTACTGTAGAGCAATGAGTCGCATGTCAAGACAAGCACCGAAGTCAACATTACCTTCCTTCAATTGGGCCAACTGGCGGTGAATCGAGGAAGTACAGTACATACTGATGAAACTAAAATGAGCTCTAACATGGAAATTAAGCGTTTCCGGACACATGTCCACATAACATCTTTTCTTTATTTGTTTGTGAGGAATGTTTCCTGAAAGTTTGGCCGTACCTTTTTGGCCGTACCCATTGTGACTAACTTTTGAAGATTTTGTCCCATTTGTTGCATTAATTGCAATAACAATGCACTGGTGTCTGAAACATGTTCCTCAGTGCTATTGGGCAGTGCATTTGAACCGGCAATATTCGCATTTTGAAAAACAGAAAATGTGTCTTGACTTATTTGAGAAAATGGTGAGGACCAAAAACCTGAATCTACAGTATTTGCGAGATTGTGTCCTGTCATTTCGAATTCCTGAGGCGAGCTGTTGCCCACCGATCGATCGATAATGCTTCCATGTTCACTAATTGTTTCACTGTCTACACCATTATTTGCAGCCCGCTCCATTTGCCTATGCACAATTACCAACTTACTACTTTGAACATTAGTTAGACGGTGGCGCTAACACACTGCTTTCGTCTTCAATGTCATTTCTCAGTTTACTTTGGAGCCTAGTATTACGTTTTTCACACGCCATTATTGTCACAATATTTCACACGACAACACAGAAAAGCACAATTTGAAGAGCAAATTAAGAAAACACATTAACATAGCATTGAAAATGATATCTCGTTAATTGCAAGCGCAGCTGCGAAATACTTGGTGCAAATCTACATGCATGCCACAACTGTTTTACTGTACAAGAATGAAAAACTGCAACTACAAAGGAAATTCTCTCTACAATTACGCGCTAGCAATGAACAAAGGCTACACTAATTACACAAACTACAAGAAAAAATCAGAAGATTCCAGGTTCGAATCCTGGCAGGGACGCCATATGAAACGTCCCCTTAGAAAAATTATACATGACTATGCTTAAACTGACACACAATATTTTTGGTGCATCGCAATCTGACTTTCAAAAATCCCTACAAAAGAATGGCCCTGACTAACATTAACCTATACTTTTCACAAATCACTTACCTCACCAAAAACTTCGTTACTCGAACTACTGCAATACAGCGAGCGCCACTACTGCCAGCTAAATAAAAGATTCAAACTACTGAAGGCACTAACTACTGATAGGCATAGTTAGCAAATGAAAGATTTTAATAGGGAACAAACAATGTACTTACCTTAATGGTCATAATATATACAGCTGTTCATGACATCCATTCTTTCAAATGTGCTGTTTCTGATGGACACACGTCCAGATTATCCATTCTCAAAATTCCGCCATCTCACTTCCCCACTGCACTCAGCACAGCCTGTGATTTTCATACAGAGCGCTACGTGGCGTTACCAATACAAAAAACCTAAACAGCCTACTTACAACTGATAGCACATGTTGTTGACATACCTACCTTACCTCCGAGCAAATGGACTCGCCCGTCCCACGTCACCGGCGTGCGAACAATCCAGGGAAACACAGTCACTTGTAAGTGAGCGGTCTAACGTAACGGTGTCACTATGTTTTCGAAACAGGAACAACGGAGTTGGATCAAGATTGAATGTGCCAGAGGTCGTAAGCACGACAGTGTCATCAAGTCTTCAAGAGGAGTGCGGGGAATCGGCATTGCTGTACAGAACAGTGGCACGTTGGGTAAAAGTCTCCAACGAAGATCGGCAAACTGTGGCAGACATGCATCGGACAGGTCGTCCTAGCGTATCTGAAGAAGTAGTGCAAGCTGTTGCCGCGTTAGTGGACAGTGATGGACGCCATGCAGTTCGTGAGCTCGCCCACGAAACCGGATTAGCGCATACTTCGCATCCTGAAGGAACTTATGGGCATGCGAAAAATTGCATCACGATGGGTTCCGCATGACTTGACGGAAATGGATGCGTTACGACGCTCTCAGACGCACTTGGAGCGCTATGAGAGCGAAGGAGAAGCTTTCTTACGTCGTATCGTCACACTGCATGAGACATGGGTCACATCGTACGAGTCAAAACTGAAACGCGAATCCAACGAATAGCGTCATTATGGGTCGCCGCTTAAGTCGGAAGTGCGTCAGAGCCCCAGTATGGTAAAAGTTATGGTGATTCTCGTGTACGACTGTGATAGTGGTATCCTAACGCATTACGTTCCTCCACGGCAGGCCGTCAATGCACAGTGTTACTGTTCGTTTTTGGAGCATCACCTGCGACCAGCTTTGTGAAAGAAGCGGCGACACTTTTTGCGCAACCCACCCATCATTTTGCACGACAATGCGCGGGCGCATACAGCGCAAGCTGTGGCTACTCTGTTCGGTCGATGGGACTGGGAAGTACTGTACCATCCACCATATTCCAAGGACTTAAGTCCTTGTGACTTTTATTTGATTCCGAAAATGAAGGAACCACTTCGTGGCATTCGGTTCAGAACTGTTCCAGAGATTCGACAGGAAATAGACCGCTCCATTCACACCATCAATAGAACAGGCTCTGCTAACGGCATACTACGCGTTCCACATCGCTGGCAATGGGTTCTACACAACGCTGGTGACTACTTTGAAGGACAGTAACAGGCGCGAACATGTAACTCTTTTGTATCGATTGTGAATAAATAGTTGCCACTACTTAAATTCCAACCCCTGATGTCATTTGACGTCTGTCCTACCTCTTTAACCTGGTTCGAGCCTCATTCACATGTTTGCGAATGTTAGAACAACATGTGAGAACACACGTTTGCAGAATGCATCGACATGGCCATTTTATACGGCGAAGCTCACGGCAATGGAAGAGGTGCTCGTAGCATTTATGAAGACCGTTATCCACAATTTCTGACTCAATCGCATGCCCTTTTCGCCAAAATTACGTAACAGATTCGAAAAAGGGGTACCTCCACAGTAAGAGGGGTGATGTGGTGTTCCAAAGAGACGATGCACACCCGAATTGTAAGAGGCACAGTGTTCGTGAAAACTTATTAAGTTTCCTTTTTGTTTATTTGGTTATTAATGAGTGAAACTGTTAAAGAAGTGATGTACTGGATCATGCCTAATAAATTATTTTTAAAACGGTCGCGTTACCAATATGTTTTCAAATGAATGTAGCACGTAGCACGGAAAAGGGACGTTTTCGGACATGAGTTTCAACTGAAAGTCCTAAAAGGTTGTAAGAGGAATTTTAGAGCAATATATATATAACGTAGTTTCTCTTTTAGAGCTCGTTGTCCCAGAATAAAATTAAAAATAGTTCTTGTCTCGCCCTCGCCACCCCCTTCCCCGCCCCGCCCCGGTCCTATGATTCTACTCAAAGATTTTGTCAGGACTTCCTTGGATGTGAGGCAAATGTCGGAACCGCAACTCACTTCCCAGAATATTCCAAACTTGGAATCTCTCTGCTGCAGTCTGGTAATTGCCTGAAAACATTTTCATTTTTCTAGCTTGTCAAAACTCGAACAGCTCGTGCGTTCAAGCTGATGGAGGCTCTGTAATGGTGTGGGGCGTGTGCTGTTGGAGTGATATGGGACCCTGGTACATCTAGATACGACTCTGGCAGATGACACGTATGTAAGCACACTGTCTGATCACCTGCACCTATCCATGTCCGTTGTGCATTCCGATGTATTTAGGCAATTCCAGAAGGACAATGCAACACCCCACAAGTACAGAATTGCTACAGAATGGCTCCAGGAACGCTCTTCTGAGTTTAAGCACTTCCGCTGGCCACCAAACTCCCCCGACACGAACATTATTGAGCATATCTGCGTTGCCATGCAACGTGCTGTTTAGAAAAGATCTCCAACCCCTCGTACTCTTACGGATTTATGAACAACCCTGCAGCATTCATGGTGTCAGTTCCATCCTGCACTACTTCAGACATTAGTCGAGTTCATGCGAAGTCGTGTTGCGGCATTTCTGCATGCTTGCGGGGGTACTATATTTTAGCCATGTGTGCCAGTTTCTTTGGCTCTTCAGTGTGTGCATACGTTTTGCATTACTTATTGAACGCTCCTTGTGCTACTAGAAAGTTTAGCTTCTTGGTACAGCTATGGACGTACTAAGGGCCCTCCTAAAATGAAATTAATACTACATTTTCCAATAAGAAAGTTCCAGTATGTGTGACGTTCGCGGCTGCAGAGAAGATTTTCCCTGAGGACCCGTAAAGGTGTGATCTCAGGCATTCAGTAGAGTGTTCACTAATACGACGTTGAATAACTCTAGGAGGGAAGGCGATTAATAAATATGTGACGTTACTGTCATGATGCGACGTTACTGTCACATATTGCAATTAATTCATTTTCTGCCGCTATTTTTCATTTATTTTAGTGCAGATTCTGGAGCGGTGTGTTTGGAAAGACAGCCTTATGCTCGCAATGCTGGTCTGATGTGACGCTGGAAGTTCCTCTATGGCCTCTTTTGACGGCAGAAGGCAGTCTGTGAATCTCATTAGATAAGAGGGCCAATTACACGGAAGTCAGGAAGCCATCCACTAGACTGCTATTGAATTCCGGGCAGGCGCCTGCACCTCTGTGGTCACTGAATCGAGACTGTTGATATTTTTAAAAGTATCGGGAATCCAAAATTCCGATATTTAAAAATATATCATAATCGGCCCTCGATACGTCGGGGAAAAGTATCGGTATATCGACGGAAAAATATCGACGTATAGGCATATTCAAATATCGACTGCACACTGTATACACACTGCCAGTTTTAGAACTGTATATTTAAGTACTGATTTATTATTAGATATTCTGTACATCAACAAGCTATCAGCCTGCTTATTCCTCTTAGAGCAACAACTGAAACGAAAACTATGCTCGTTCACGCTTGGCGATAACCACTTTGCCAACAATAGTAACTGAATGCAAGTGGTACAATAAAAGGTGGCAGATGGGTCCGTCGTTCGGCTTCGTCACGTATCGGACTTGTGCGGAACATTCCATGTCGACTTTCATTTCTGCAAACGCCAGCGGCCTAGCAGTCGTAGTGCAAAATCGCGTGATGAAGTTAAACGTTGCAGTTTCTGTTGGTACCGTCGAGCGCCGATTACGTCAGCATTTCCCCTCACACGTCTCCGCCCACAGCAAAGATCAGTCTTCTCATTTAGATTTTTGTTCATCATTTGTAGCAACTGTTTTTGAAGTAGTAAGACTCCTTCACACAATGGAAGCGAAACTGTGTTCTACTAGAATTTCAGAAGAACAATTTCAGACGTTTACCAAAAAATTGCGAAGGAAATACAATATAAAATAAAAATATCGGCATTCTATATTGTCATTTCGATATCGATATATCGTTGAAAGTAATATCGCTGATAAATATTGATACGTTTTTGAAAAACATCGAAGTACGATATTTGATCAACAGCCCGCTCTACAGGGAATGCGAAAGCCACCCCACAGCCTGGGGGTGAGTTGCCGTCTCACTTGCGGGAAAGCCTTATCATACCAGTGTTGAAGCCTGGCAAAAACCCACTGAAGGTGGACAGCTACCGCCCCATTAGCCTTACCAACGTTCTGTGCAAGTTGCTCGAACGTATAGAGAGCCGGAGGTTGAGTTGGCTACTTGAGTCTCGGGGCCTTCTGGCTCCGTCTCAGGGTGGGTTCCTTAAGGGCCGCTCTGCCACCGATAACCTTGTCTGCCTGGAGTCTGCCGTCCGTACGGCCATTGCCCGCCGTCAGCAACTGGTTGCCGTCTTTCTTGACATGCGGAAGGCATACGATACCACATGGCGACATCACATCCTCACCATACATCATGGGTGGGGTCTTAGGGGCCCACTCCCGATTTTTATTCAAAATTTTCTGTCGCTTCGTTCCTTCCGCGTGCAAGTTGGTTCCTCCCATAGTTCATCCCGAGTCCAGGAGAATGTCGTCCCGCAAGGCTCTGTGTCGAGTGTCTGCCTGTTTTTAGTTGCTATCAATGGGCTAGCTGCAGTTGTGGGAACGTCCGTATCATTGTATGCTGATGACTTTTGCTGGTACTATAGCTCCACAGGCATTGCGGTTGCTGAACGGCAGCTACAGGGCGCTATCCGCAGTTATCGGTGCCAAGACTTGCGTCACGGATTTCTGCGGGCGTCGTACTGTTCACCCTGAGCCACGGCTTTATCTAGACGGCGAACCTCTTGCGTGGTGGAGACGCATTAGTTTTTGGGCTTGCTTTTCGTTACACAGTTAACTTGGCTACCTCATATTCGGAGCTTAAACAAGCTTGCTGGCGCCGTCTCAACGCTCTTCGTTGCTTGAGTCACACCAGCTGGGGTACCGATCGGTCTACCCTTCTGCGTCTGTTCCAGGCGTTGATTCAGTCCCGTTGGGAGCCTGGCTTACTGTTCGGCACTGCCATCCGCCTTGCGGTTGCTTGATCCCATACTTCAGTGCGGGATCCGACTCGAAACTGGAGCTTTCCGCACAAGCCCTGTAAACAGCATACCTGTGGAGGCTGGTCTCCCTCCATTGTGGATCCGGCGCCAACGACTACTGGCCGCTTATGCTGCACATGTTTGTAGCTTTCCCGGGTATCCAAATTACCGTCTCCTGTCCCCCACCTCGGTCGTCCATCTTACCGAGCGGCGGCCCCAGTCAGGGTGTCCGATTGCGGTTCGCGTCCGGTCTCTTCTCTCTGGGATTGAGTCTTTCCCTCTCCCATCTCTTTTCCAGGCCCATGTACGTCTACCTTTCTGGTGTGTGCCTCGCCCATGCCTCCGGCTGGATCTGACACAGAGCCCAAAGGACTCAGTCCCTCCTTAGGCCCTCCGCCGACGCTTTCTTTCCATCCTTGCCGTTTTTTCCGGCTCTTCCGTACTCTATACCGACAGTTCGATGGTTCCTGGTCGAGTTGGGTATGTTTTTACTCTTGGGGAACAATATGAACAACAGTCATTACTGGAAGGCTGCAGTGTTTTCACTGCAGAGCTCGCCGCCATCTCTCGCGCCCTAAAGTATATCCGCTCCTGCTTAGGTGAGTCCTTCGTTATCTGTACAGACTCCCTGAACGGTTTACGAGCTATCGACTAGTGTTTCCCTCGCTCTCGTATGGTTATGGCTATCCGGGAATCGCTCCATACCATTGCCCATTGCGGCCGCTCCGTGGTCTTTGTTTGGGCCCCAGGTCGTGTCGGCATCCCGAGCAATGAACGTGTTGACATGCTGGCCAAACAGGCTATCAACCCTGGAGATTGGCCTTTTGGAGTGTGATCTCCAGTCAGTTTTGCGGCAGAAGGTCCTTGGCACCTGGGGTGATGAATGGCGCACCCTGCCTTCACCCAACAAACTTCGGATCCAGAATGAGATTTTCACTCTACAGGGGAGTGTGCGCTCATATGAAACTTCCTGGCACATTAAAACTGTGTGCCGGACCGAGACTCCAACTCGGGACCTTTGCCTTTCGCGGGCAAGTGCTCTTCCTTACCCGCGAAAGGCAAAGGTCCCGAGTTCGAGAGTCGGTCCGGCACACAGTTTTAATCTGCCAGGAACTTTCAAACTTCGGATCGTCAAGGAGACTACCAGTGTATGGCGCTCCTCCTTGCGGGCCTCTCGTATGGACTCCGTTGTCCTCTGCCGGCTACGCATTGGGCACACCTGGCTGACGCACGGCTATTTATTGCGCTGCGAGGACCCACCTCTCTGTCGCTGTGGTTCAGCGTTGACAGTGGTCCACATTTTGTTGGACTGTCCGCTTTCAACTGCGCTCAGGCAGACGTTTGCGCTGCCTGATACACTCCCTGCTCTTTTAACAAATGACGCTGCAATGGCAGACTTCGTTTTGAGTTTTATTCGAGCAGGGGGCTTTTATTATTCGATCTGAGGAGTTGTCTCTTTTTGAGTCTGGCCTTTGGCCTACGGTTCTAGATTGGGATTTTTAGTGTGTCTCTTGGTGGTTGGCTTTTCCTTTTCTTGTTTCCATGGTCGGCCAAACATTGTAACACTCTGTGTGTTTTCAATTCCTCTTTTCTTGTCTTTTTGTATGTCTGTCTTGTTCTGTGTCGATCCTTGTCATCTCCGTTGCTTGTTTTTGTTCCTTGTGGGTGTTTCATGATCGTGGAAAAAGGGACCGATGGCCTTTGTAGTCTGGTCCCTTCAACCCCACAAACCAACCAACCAACCGACCAACCCCACAGCCCCAAGAGAATAACTGAGCACGAAATATTTGCGTTTCTACATATACTGGTACTTCAAACAACCAGACGTTGCCCACTGCCTTACCAGCGAGGGAGAGTCAATTGCGCTCGCTCCAAAACTGTGGTTCAGTTAGCAGTATTTTGTCACTCTGGACAGTGTTCTTGGTATGTAAGGTTGACCAATCGTGAGGACACTACTCCGGAGCAGTGCCACCTTCGGGTTGAAAATGTACGTCCTGTACGCAAAAGGAGAGGAGTTATGTGCGAT
Source organism: Schistocerca serialis cubense (assembly GCF_023864345.2). Taxonomy (NCBI): domain Eukaryota; kingdom Metazoa; phylum Arthropoda; class Insecta; order Orthoptera; family Acrididae; genus Schistocerca; species Schistocerca serialis. The sequence goes on along the minus strand of NC_064638.1, from coordinate 1,157,185,096 downwards.
TTCCCACGCTTTTTCTTGAATTTAGCAACAGCTCTCGCCCGTCACGTTGCCAACACCCTGGATTCGCCCCCTCCCTGTGGAGGGTTTTTGAAGGTAGGGAGTTGAGGGCTGTGAGTCCCGCTCCTGGCCGTCACAGAGATGCTGTAACCTCCAGCCACCGTCTGGTGGTCGTCAGTGCATGTTCGCTGTTTAGGGGAATGCAAGTGTCGCAATTGCAGTAGCGAGCTCCACATTCTGTGCAGATTGTTACTTGGTTACTATCCCACACAACTTGTGTTGCTTAATTTGGTTATATTTTGTGCCCTATTGTCGTAACTTGCCAGCGGCCTTGCCGCAGTGGTAACACCCGTTCCCGTCAGATCACCGAAGTTCATCGTTGTCGGACTGGCGCAGCACTTGAATGGGTGAGCATTCGGTCTGCCGGGAGCTGTTGGCTAGCGGGCTGCACTCAGCCCTTGTGAGGCAAACAGAGCAGCTACTTGAGTGAGAAGTAGCGGCTCCGGTGTCGGAAACTGACATAAGGCTGGTAGAGCGGAGTGCTGACCATATGCCCCTCCATATCCGCATCCAGTGACGCCTGTCGACTGAGGATGACACGGCGGCCGGTCGGTACCTTTGGACCTTAATGACCTGTTCGGGGGAGTTTAGCTTTTTTATTGTCGTAACTTACAGTTCCGATTTGCGACCTGCCCAAATGCGCAGATCTTGTTGTGCTTCCACTGTAGAGTCCTCCACTCTTTTTGGCACCGCATGGTGTTAGCGTCATTTTGTAATTCGATTTAACTTGTATAGAACTTTGATCTCTGTTCATTTCATTGTAATCTGTGTCAGTCATTACAGCAAATAACTGTCAATTTCAGTCTTGATTTAGATTTCAAGATCCTTTAACTTGTCCTACAACTTATCCTGGTCAGGCTACCCATTAAAACGTTAGTATAATCTGTTTCGTACCCAACTGATTCACTTCACCGTGACGGGATTGTCCTTGTCCACAGTGGTCAATAACAAACATAATTTACTCGTTATTATGCGAAATAAATGACCATTGCATTTGCACATCTTACATGAACACGATTTGGTTGTAAGTGTTATCTTGCGACTCCAACGAGGATTGCACTAGATGGTATCGTAATATTATAAGTTGTTGAAAAAGAGAAAACAATTTGTAACAGCATCTGTTTCATTAACAAAGGTGCTAGAACTTCCAAGTCGTTGAAGAAGAGAAAACAATTAGTAACAGCTTTTTTTTTGTCAAAAAGCATCTTAGGCATGAAATTGTTAGATTAGAAAAAAGAACTGATAGCAAAATCAGCCAATATCTATGCATCATGCTATTACTAGCGGAAAATCACTTAAGCCATCGTCACATGAGACGTGAAACTGGACGTGGATACGGTTTGCAATGCAACTGGCGAGCGTTCAGAAACGGTCTAAGATTACAGGTCCACAATTGTGACCTGCTGCTTCAGCGCTCTGCACCCAGATTTACCAGCGAAAACGGACAAGTGTGAAACAGCTGCGTTGACTTTACTGGCGATTTTCAAAGATGGCCAATTAATATCGTAAAGAACATTGTGGATGCGTCAACAGATACAGTGGTTTATTATAGTGTTTGTGACTAAGTTTAAAAAATAATATCATCTAGTGCTATACAAATACAACTGACAAGGTACTTGATCAAACCAAAAGTAGTTGTACACATTATACGGTCAAATAGAACTCCATTATATAACATGTAATTTTAATTGGAATATTTAATTACACACCGTGTGATCAAAAGTATCCGAATACCTGGCTGCAAACGACTTGCAAGTTCGTGCCGCCCTCCGTAGGTAATGCTGGAATTCACTATGGTGTTGGCCCACCTTAGCCCCAGGCATACTTTAAATCAGGCGCTGGGAGGTTTCTTGAGGAATGGCAACCCATTCTTCACGGAGTGCTGCACTGAGGCAAGGTATCGATGTCGGTCAGTGAGGCCTGGCACGAAGGTGGCGTTCCAAAACATCGCAAAGGTGTTCTATAGGATTCAGGTCACGTCTCTGTGCAGGCTAGTCCATTACAAGGATGTTATTGTCGTACAACCACTCCGTTACAGGCCGTGCATTATGAACAGGTGCTCGATCGTTTTGAAAGATGCAATCGCCATCCCAGAATTGCTCTTCACCAGTGGGAAGCAAGAAGGTGCTTAAAACATCAATGTAGGCCTGTGCTGTGATAGTGCCACGCAAAACAACAAGGGGTGCAACCCCCTCCATGAAAAACACCATAACACTATCGCCTCCGATTTTTACTTTTGGCACTACACACTCTGGCAGATGAAGTTCACCGGGCATTCGCTTTACCCACCCCCTGCCATCGGATCGCCACATTGTGTACCGTGATTCGTCACTCCACATAATGTTTTTCCACTCTTCTATCGTCCAATGTTGACGCTCCTTACATCAAGCGAGGCGTCGTTTGGCATTTGCCGGCGTGATGTGCGGCTTATGAGCAGCCGCTCGACCATGAAATCCAAGTTTTCTCACCTCCCGCCTAACTGTCATAGTACTTGCAGTGCATCCTGGTGCAGTTTGGAATTCCTGTGTGATGGTCTGGATAGATGTCTGCCTATTACACATTACGACCCTCTTCAACTGTCGGCGGTCTCTGTCAGTGAACAGACGAGATCACCCTGTACATTTTTGTGCTGTACGTGCCCCTTCACGTTTCCACTTCACTATCACATAGGAAACAGTGGAACTAGGGATGCTTAGGAGTGTGGAAATCACGCGTACAGACGTATGACCCAAGTGACACCCAATCGCCTGACCACGTTCCAAGTCTGTGAGTCTGCTGAGCGCCCCATTCTGCTCTCTCACGATGCCTAGTAGATATGGAGTACTTGGCAGTAGGTGACAACACACTGCAGCTAATACGAAAAACGTATGTATTTGGGGGTGGCCGGTTACTTTTGATCACATAGTGAATGTGCGTGACGTCCCAGGCAACGTAAAGTTTATTTCCGTCCGCACCTTGGAAGTTAATCTCCAATTAAGTTTTTAGATGTGCATAAACACTGTCAGAGAACTTAATTATTTCCGTCTATACATTTGGATGGATGTATGTTAGCAGTATTATCCAGTGACGTCTCAGTTCCTTACAATTTGCTGACAAATTTTACCAAAATTAACAAGTTTCGGACAGATATGGCGCCGGTGTTATGAAAGACAAAACTTTCGTAGCTCCCTAGTTATAAAACAGAAACTACCAATCGCGCATTAAAGTGTCATAAGTATAACTTCTGTTAAGTTCGTGCACCAGAGGTAGCGTCTGTGGCTATTAATCAAAACGTCCGGCGCTCCGGGTTCCATCCCAGAAACTGCTTAAATTTTGAAGAAAAGTCATCGACAACGGCGGTAGAAGAGTCTCGGTGTAAGAAGTCACCATCGTTATGCAACGGCCTTGTCAATGAGGACGGACGAGCGAACAGAGGTTCAGGGGAGCCTCATGTCATTGGGAACGGAAACAGCCCATCATGAGCGGAAGAATCAACAGTATTGAACGGGAAAAGGCTCCGGAAGGCAAAGAAAACCACTGCAATAAAGACACAGAACATATGGCCTGTAAGTGAAAAGAAACATGGTCATCTCTCCATTGATAAAAGATTCCGGGGTAGTCTCCCTTTCGTGTATCGGGGAGGGAATACCAATGGGGAGGTGACCACGAGAAAGGAAATGAATAAACGAAACGGTAACATTCTGTGATTCGGGGAGTGGAATTGCCAGACGTTTGGGCGTGGTAGGGAAGCTAGAGGATCTGGAGAAGGAAAACTAAAGGCTCAGTCTAGATAACTAATGTGTCAGTGAAGTGAAATGGAATTACGATAATAATTCCTGATCAGACGAATATATAGTAGTATAAAAAGCGGGAGCGACTGAGAGAGTTCCTTATGAATAGGCAAGTAAGTCCGAAAGTGGCTAACTTGAAACAGTTCAATGATAGGATTATTCTTCTCAGAACAACAGCACACCTACGCCGACAGCAATAGTTGAGGTATAGATGCCGACGTCACAAGCAGATCGAGAAAGGGTAATTGAGTAAACACGTAATTCATTATATAAAGAAAGATGAACGTCTAATAATTCCGTAAACAGTCAGAATACGGATGACCAAAAAATAAAAGATACGGCCTGTGGCGTAGAAATGTACTTTACGTCAGGTCGTTCCACCTTACACGACACGTTTATGAAATCCGACTTAACTAATTCCGCTATTCAGTAGTAACAGTTACGCAAAATGAAAGAGCGATAGAACGGACAAGAAAAGAAATAAACAGAAGTCTCTTACTGGCCTGTGCTGTTTTCTTCGAATTTAGCATTCAGTGTATCTGAACGGAAACAATTACAACCAGTATGGAATATACTTGTACTGGGTCAATATTCTATCACCTAAGTTCCATTAAAATACTTAATTATTAAATCGGTCATTGAACGTACCAGACAAAATGCACGAAAGCAGTGAACATAATTGTATATTCCGGCTGCGAATTTACAGAACACGTAGCGGCTTATTATCAGATTTTAGATTGCAGAGGCGTAAACTCTATCGACCCACACCGAAAAAGTGAAAGTTCACACCTCCAGTAAAGTAGAAAGTTCGGGAAAGCAATGAATACTTAAGCAGGTGCACGTGGGCGGCCGAATGATGCTGCAGTTAACTCTCGCAAACGGGCGGGGAGGCTGAAGCTTCTGTACGTTACAACTCGTAAAATATCCTTGTACAGTAAGTCTGCGGAGCCGCGGGTGCTCCGTAGTGTGGGGCTTACTGATTCAGAATGGGTGGCTGCCTCATGAATTACCGAAGAGCGCAATGCAAATGAAGATGGTAGCTTCTGTATTTACAGTCGGCATTTAGATTGCACGCAGCAGTAAGATTACACAGGTCTGCGACTATAAAACTGCATAGGTTTTTATGTATTTTGCAGTATTTATGTTCATCAGTAATAAACGTATGCGTTTTTTTAAATTTAATAATTATTAAAAATTATATCAATTATAATTGATAAAGTAAACATAGATTTAAAAAAAATTACAATGTTAACTATTCTTTATTACCACTTGCAGGTTTTACCGCGAACTCCTGGGCGCCAGAAGAAAATCCAAAACTAGTCTTAAAGTAGTTTTATTGCACAATGGAAATAAATTTGCATCGTTTCCAATGGAACATTCTGTGCATATGGACGAAAACGATAACGATTTGGCCATTATCCTGGAAAAAATCTAATATCAGGTCCATCAGTGGACGGTTTGTGGGGACTTCAAAATACTCACGATGCTTTTGGGTCAGCAGGCGAGCTATACTAAATACCCATGCTTCTTATGCTTGTGGCATAGTAGAGCCACAGAACAGCACTGGACTAAAAGTGATTGGCCACCCCAAGAAACTTTAAAACCCGGAGAGAAAAATGTTATCAGTACTACTTTGGTGCCGCAAGAAAAGGTTTTGTTGCCCCATCGCCATATCAAATTGTGGTTGATGGAACAATTTGTAAAATCGTTGCAAAATATCCATGCACAAAATTCTCGAAGCTGTCAGAAGGAAAGTTGAAAGAGGAAGTTTTCACTGGCCCCGACATAAGAAAACTTTCAACCGACACCCTCTTTGTGGAAAATATGAATGAGAAGGAAAAAGAAGCTTGGGTATCGTTCAAGGATGTAGTGCGAAAGTTTTTGGGAAATACAAAGGATCCTGACTAAAAAACCATTGTTCAACGGATGCTAGCAGCATACGAAGCTCAAGGCTGCAAGATGAGCTTGAAGGTCCATTTTTTACACTCCCACATAGACAGTTTTCCTGAAAAACTGGGAGCTTACAGTGAAGAACAGGGGGAGCGGATTCATCAGGATGTCCGTGATATCTAGAAACGGTAACAAGGAAGATGGGATGTCACTACGCTGGCTGACTACTATTAGATGTTTAAGCGGGAAACTAAAGATAGAAATCGGAAAGGAGCCGACGAAGTATCAAGGAAAAGAAGAAAAAGTTTCATAAATAACACGAATAAGTATAATATTGTTACTATATTTGATAATTTTGAATAAACCTGTGAATTTACCAATTTATTTGTTTGAAATTGCAAAAAAAAGTGATAGAAAAAAGTGGACATCACTTCAGAAATCAGCGCATTCTAAACCATATAATTCAGTAAAAATATCTCATGCAGCTGACAAAAATTATTTTTGCAGATCTATGTCATAAGAGACTGAATACTACTAAACATGGAATTTACGATGAGTGACCTATATTACTAAAAGCGTAAAAACAGTCACTTTGGCACCTGGAACCATGTGCGGATGGCCTAAATTTGATTTTCAGTATTTCATATAGTTATTGATGAGTTTAAAAATTGAAATTGCTGTCGACTTACTCATTAAGAACTATAATCTTACGTTAAAAGTTTAACACACTAAATATTTTTCCTTTTCTTGTATTTTTTCCCACATCGGCGCAGGGTCGGTAGTGTTATTAACGGATTTGGCATGGTTAATTTAGGTTTCCTAATGGCACCCCGCTTGCTCCCCCTGGGCCGGCCTCCCCCCCCCCCCCCCCCCCCCCCGCCCAATTCCGGAACAGAAGATGTGTATCCCAAATGACTCTGTGTCTCCGTCTATGCACGTGACAATGGGCGAACTAAAGAATAAAATAAAAGGCCCAAAAGCTTATCTCCAAAACTCAGAACGGTCTTGAAAAGCATCACTCGTCCAAAACTGAGCTTGCCCTTTTTTCACATGACACCCTGCGACAAGGGCAGCATGGAGGATTTACGAAAAGCGTTTGACACTGTGTCCAACTGCAGGCTGTTAAGGAAGGAACGAGGAATAGGTTCCCAGAAAGGTGTTTGGCTCGAAGACATCCTAAAAAATAGAACCCAGTACGTTGTCCTCGCTGACGAGAATTCAGAGACAAGTGTATCTTCACCTTAGCGATGATAATGATGATGATGTTTGGTTTATGTGGGGCTCAACTGCACGGTTATCGGTGCCCGTGCCGGCTTTTGTGGTCGAGCTGTTCTAGACGGTTCCGTCTCGAACCGCGCTGCAGCTACGGTCGCAGGTTCGAATTCTGCCTCGGGTATGGATGTGTGCGATGTCCTTAGGTTAGGTAGTTTTAAGTAGATATACGTTCTAGGGGACTGATGACCTCAGATTCTAACATTCTGCGTGGTGTCTGTTTGTTCTATATCATGTCTCCCTACCACTTTCGCGCAACGACGCTCTGAGCGTGTTTTTGAGGGAATTGACTAGTTTGAACCTGGGACCTGTTGCTGGTAAGGAGACGCCAGACCACACATGACATGTAGAGTTCAGAAGAGTTCAGTGAGACTAGCGATGATATAATCAAATACTTAATGATTTCAGCGTCAGCTCCACTGCACTCCCTGTAAAAGAATCTTAATACTAACTAAATTTAGTGGAATGGGTTCAAGACTTTCCTATTTTTAGTTAGCTAGAATCTTAATACTAATTAAATTTAGTGGAAGGGGTTCAAGGCTTTCCTATTTTTAGTTAGCTGGTAAAATAACGTCGAAAAAGCAGTTAAGTTTACCACTGCAAATTTTATTCTACTCACAAAACATTGTTTATAAATTGCACTATTGATAAAAGGAAATATTTTAATACAGGATGATAAAAACCAACTGCGTTCAACAAAAATGTGAACGAATATTCTCTGAGTGGGTTTCCAAGTTCTACAATGGATGGAAGGATGACCTATGCCATATCACATCTTTAATCTAGGTTTAAATTAAGTTTCACAAAAGAGAAAACTATCAAAATGGTCTACAGTGACCCTCAATTAACTTTAATTATTTATCTAACTTGTCGTAAATTACAGTGGCTGATGTGGCTTCTCAATAATTATATAACAGAAAAATCATCGCGTTTCAGATTTTAACTTACGTAGCAAATGTGAATACCATGAGCTTTAATTGACGATCTACACTAGTATTACGCAAAAAGGGGGTGTAACAGATGAGACTCCTGCAGTTCTGAGTGAAGCTTTATGCGCTGTTATGCGGCATCGCGTGCGTTCATTACCTTGTCGTTGGTTAGGCAGTGTCAGGGGGCGGCGGACGGCGCAGCTCCATACAGCTCGCCGTCTCGGAAGCAACTCTCCCCTAACTTCTTCTTACTACAATTTACCGAAGTTGGTTTAAAAAAAAAACTATCTGGCTGTGTTTTCATCTGACCAATCAGGGTCTCAATGTGAACCTTAAGCTCCACCTACAAAAATTCTGTCTATCCAATGAGAAACGTTATACTTTTCGTGGTGGGGCAATGTTTTTAACGTTTGCAAAGTATCAGAGACGCGAAAAAGTCTCACGCTAAAACTTGCAGCTGGTGTGGCCCTTTTAGTGTTATCGTAAGATCTATACTGTTCTTCTGGAGGGCTCTATCTTTCAACATGGGCTGAGGGTGGTCCTGGCGGTTACTTTTCGTGGTGGAGCAATGTTTTTAACGTTTGCAACGTAACAGAGACGCGAAAAAGTCTCACGGTAAAACTTGCAGCTGGTGTGGCCCTTTTAGTGTTAGTGTAAGATCTATACTGTTCTTCTGGTGAGCTCTATCTTTTAACATGGGCTGGGGGGTGGTCCTGGCGGTTGGCTGGCGACGTGGGTGTCCGTCCCTTATCGTAGGGCCTTCTAGCATAACACGGTTCTGCTCTCGGCTTCTGTTCTCGTTTCTCCCCTCGGAACTGCGTCTGTCTCACGGTGCGAAGGTATGACATGCATTTAGGCATTCTTGTGTTAGTCTGTGGTATTACATTTGCTCACTCGTTACTCGTATTTCTTTGGTTAATTTAATGTCACGATTTATTCGGAGCTATGTGACATATTGCTGGATTTGCTTATCATGTCAGGGTTTTCATGGAAGGTGTTGGATTTGCCTGACACCTTACAAGATGTTAAGTCTCATAGTGCTCAGAACCATTTGACCTGTTTTGAACCATCAGCGCCCGTACAAATTCCCAACCTTTGCTCAGTCCAGTGTCGCCACTTACATGAATGTTGATGAAATAACGAGGACAACACAAACACCCAGCCGCTCAGCGAAGTGTGATAGGACCCTATACACATAAATGATCAGACGGACAGGGTAGGCAACAATATGCGGCTGTTTGCTGATAATTTTGCGATGTACGGGAAGGTGTCGTTGTTGAGTGACTGCAGGCGGATACAAGATGGTTCAAAATGACTCTGAGCACTATGGGACTTAACTTCTGAGGTCATCAGTCCCCTAGAACTCAGAACTACTTAAACCTAACTAACCTAAGGACATCACACACATTCATGCCCGAGGCAGGATTTGAACCTGCGACGGTAGTGGTCCCGCGGTTCCAGACTGTAGCGTCTACAACCTCTCGACCACACCGGCCGGCGGATACAAGATGACTTAGACGAAAATTCTAGTTGTTTTGATGAATGGCAGCGAGCTCCAAATGGAGCAAAATGTAGGTTAATGCAGATGAATAGGAAAAACAATCCTGTAGTATTCGAATAAAGCATTAGTAGTGTGCTGCTTGACACAATCGCGTTAATTAAGTATGTAGCAGCAACGTTGCAAAGCGATGCGAAATGTAACGAGTATTTCAGAACTGCTGTAGGTAAGACGAATGGCTGTCTTCGGTTTATTGAGAGGGTTTTCGGAAAGTGCAGTCGATTTTTAAAGGAGAACACCTGTAGAACACTACTGCGATTGAACCTTGAGCACTGTTCGTGTGTTTGGTATCCCCACCAGGTCGGATTATTTATTTATTTTTATTTATTTATTTATTGTTCCGTGGGACCAAATTAAGGAGAAGTCTCCATGGTCATGGAACGAGTCAATACATGAAATTATAACACGATATTAGAAACAGATAAAATGAAATATAAAAAAAAAAACATATTCAGGTGACAAGTCGTAAGTTTAAATGAAGAAAATCAACAATGTAACACTGGAATTTGCTTAATTTTTTAGGTCTTCCAGGAGCTCCTCGACAGAATAGGAGTGAGCCATGAGGAAACTCTTCAGTTTAGACTTAAAAGAGTTTGGGCTACTGCTAAGATTTTTGAGTTCTTGTGGTAGCTTATTGAAAATGGATGCAGCAGAATACTGCACTCCTTTCTGCACAAGAGTCAAGGAAGTGCATTCTACATGCAGATTTGATTTCTGCCTAGTATTAACTGAGTGAAAGCTGCTAACTCTTGGGAATAGGCTAATATTGCTAACAACAAATGACATTAAAGAAAATATATACTGTGAGGGCAATGTCAGAATTCCCAGATTTTTGAATAGGAGTCGACAAGAGGTTCTCGAACTTACACCACATATAGCTCGAACAGCCCGTTTTTGAGCCAAAAATACCCTTTTTGAATCAGAAGAATTACCCAAAAAATAATACTATACGACATAAGCGTATGAAAATATGCGAAGTAGACTACTTTTCGTATTGAAGTGTCACTTATTTCAGATACTGTTCTAATGGTAAATAAAGCAGCATTTAGCTTCTGAACAAGATCCTGGACATGGGCTTTCCACAACAGCTTACTATCTATCCGAACGCCTAGGAACTTGAACTGTTCCGTCTCGCTTATAATATGCCTATTCTGTCTGATCAAAATATCGGTTCTTGATGAATTGTGAGTTAGAAACTGTAAAAACTGAGTCTTACCGTGATTTAGCATCAAATTATTTTCCACAAGCCAAGAACTTATTTCATGAACTACATTATTTGTTACTGTTTCAATATTACACACAAGATCCTTCACTATCAAGCTGGTGTCATCAGCAAACAGAAATATTTTTGAATCACCTGAATAGTAGAAGGCATATCATTTATATAAATAAGAAACAGCAGTGGCCCCAGCACCGACCCTTGGGGAACGTCCCACTTAACAGTGCCCCATTGGGACTGAACATCACTACCACTCTCAATATTGCGGAGAATTACCCTCTGCTTTCTGTTCTTAAAGTAAGAGGCGAACCAATTGTAAGCTACTCCCCTTACTCCATAATGGTCCAACTTCTGCAGTAATATTTTGTGGTCAACACAGTCAAAAGCCTTCGTTAAATCAAAGAAAACACCTAGCGTTCGCAACCTTTTATTTAATCCGTCCAAAACCTCACAGAGAAAAGAGAATATAGCATTTTCAGTTGTTAAACCATTTCTAAAACCAAACTGAACATTTGACAGCAAATTATGTGAATTTAAATGCTCCAGTAACCTTGTATATACAACCTTCTCGATAACTTTAGCAAACACCGATGGCATAGAAATAGGTCTAAAATTGTCAACATTATCAATGTCTCCCTTTTTATAAAGTAGCTTCAATACCGAGTACTTTAATCGGTCAGGAAACCGACCACTCCTAAAGGAAAAGTTACAGATATGGCTGAGAACTGGGCTAACATACATGGAACAATACTTCAGTATTCTGCTAGATACCCCGTCATATCCATGAGAGTTCTTGGTCTTTAGTGATTTAATTATTAACTCAATCTCCCTCTTGTCAGTATCATGGTGGCGCATTTCAGGTAACAGTCTCGGAACACTTTTTTCTAAGAGCGCTATATGATTCCCTGTTGGGACTAGGTTTCTGTTTAGTTCACCTGCTATATTCAGAAAGTGATTATTAAATACTGTTCATATATGCGACTTATCAGTAACACGGACATTCCCACTACGCACTGATTCTATATCCTCTACCTGTCTCTGCAGACCAGCAACTTCCTTTACGACTGACCATATGGTTTTAATTTTATCCTGAGACTTAGCTATTCTATCTGCATACCATATACTTTTTGCCTTCCTAATAACATTTTTAAGCACCTTACAATACTGTTTGTAATGGGCTGCTGCATTTAGATTTTGACTGTTTCTAACGTTTTGATATAATTGCCACTTTGTTCTACAAGATATTCTTATCCCTCTAGTCAGCCACCCAGGCTGCCTGTTTGTGCTAGTACCCTCTTTTAAACGTTCTAACGGAAAGCAACTTTCAAAGATCATGAGAAAAGTCTCGAGAAAAGCATTATATTTATCATCTACTGTATCAGCGCTATAAACATCTTGCCACTCTTGTTCCTTTATAAGGTTTACGAAGGTCTCTAAAGCAACTGGATCAGCTTTCCTGAACAGCTGATGACTATATTTGACACGTGTTGCAGCACAAAAATCATTTAAAGTTAAAATTTGTGCATCATGATCTGAAAGGCCATTCATCTTTTTGCTAGGAAGCATTTCAGAGGCGGGCTGCTAGATTTGTACCGGCAGGTGCGAAACACACGCAAGTGTTACGGAGATTCTTCCAGAACTCAAATGGGAACTCCTGGCGGAAAGGAGATGTTCTCTTCGGGGAACACTACTGAAAAAAATCAGAGAACCGGCATTTCAAGTTGACTGCAGAACGATTCTACCGCCGCCAACGTACGTTGCGCGCAGTGACCACAAAGATACGAGAAATTAGGGGTCATACGGAGGTATGTAGATAGTCGTTTTTCCCTCGCTCTGTTTGCGAGTGGTACAGCAAAGGAAATGACTAGTAGTGGCAAAAGTACCCTCTGCCTCGCAAGACAAAGTGGGTTAGGGAGTATGTGTATAGACGTAGACGTGCAAAGTTTTTTATACGTTTGCGAGTCGTGTTACTTGTACAGGACTTTGGTATGAGTCCGATATTCAACTAATGAGATGCGGGAAACCACCTAAAAACCGTATTCAGGCTGTCCTGCACACCGACCCTCATTCACGAATCGGATTCGATTCGGGGCCGTCGCACCTCCCAATCCTGGAAGGGGCGTTTTAACACGCACGGCTATCCGGGCGGTTTCTGACACAATAAGCATCGAAGTAAGAAACTGCGTGTATCTCTCTAGGCGATATAACGCTCGGAGTAAAAATCATCTAGTCTACATTCATCCAGTATTTGAGGATGAGAGCACCTAGTGACTTACAACAATGTTTAGACGCAAATTCAAACCTTTCCAAAACTTTTCCTGACGCCCTCCACTAAATGATAAAAGGAAGAAAGTAGATTGCTGATGTGCCGTGGCGGCTGGCGCTAGGGTGCTTCACTTGCATCGCTGATACCGATATTCGGCTGTCCTGCTATCTCTGACTGCTCCCCCGGCGATTTTCCGGGTGAACGTGTGACGGGTGAATCTCCGGTCGGCGTTCAACGAGCCAACTTGTGTTGAAAACAAGCCCGCGTCCCTAACAGTGGTGCAGGGGCCTCGCCGTGCTCGCCGCCCTTGTCTTTCGGCGCGCGCCGGATGTGCGGTTCCGATCACTGGGCGCCTTGACGTGCAAAACTGCGGTGGGTTCGTTGTCTCACGCTAAACAGCTTCTCAGCTCATAATTTGCAAACTCCAAGTTACGTAGGAGTTTTATTCTGTGTTCAATTAACAAGATTGTTGAAACTTATGGTGGCATGGGTAGCTGTCGGAGATGTTTCTGAACTTGGTTCCGCAGTGGCTATTTTAAGGAGGCTGATGTTCCTCATTCCGTTTCTGTTTATCCGCGGAGCGTGTGTTTTCAGTGGTTTTGATGCAAATTTTAACTTGTTTTAGCTCATATTGCCAGCTTTGGGACTGGCTGTGGTTGCGTACGTGCCCGGCAGCCGTAGAGTTATGGTTTAATCATTTATCACAGCAGAATTTGGTACGTTCATTTGATGTTGAAAGTGCCTTAAGGTAACTGGAAGCGAGTTCTAAAGTTTCCCGCTCGTTTACTGGGAGACGGGTAATGTTAGAGTATTGCTCCGTAAGAATTTGGGGGTGTGCATATTATTTATTCCGGTGTGGCTGTGATTTGACATTGTTTTCATTGCAGTCTATTTGTGCTGCAGGCCATTTGTTAAGACTGCTTGTTTCCTGGCGTCGGTGCGGTTATGGATTGACAGGACCGCTCATTGTGGTGCCGGTCGGATTATATGTAAATATATGCCGCCTGCTATGTGATCCTGTGTACAAGCCGTGGGCAGTGAACGCTTGTATTGTCTGCCGGCCGTAGCGTTATTGCTTCCAAACACTGCTATGGGCCTTGACGCTGTTCTCTGAAGTTAGGTGCAATTTGGGAGTCATTCTGAGTCATTATGTCCATTAATTAAGTGAGGCCACCTTGTTAATATTGGCGCTTCCGTAAGTCATTTTATTGGTTGAGCCATTAGTAGTCATTCTTATTTAACACCTGTTTTAATCATTTGTCTATTTTTAATGAACATGCAACTTGTTATTATTTCTGTGTTCAAGTTTTGCAACCGTGGTTGGCCCACCTTGTATTTTTAGTACAAGCATGTTTCACTGTGGACCTCTATGTGTGCAGTTCAATTTTATTAAACTTTAAGATCTCTTGTTGTTTATGAAGTTGTGGTATTGTGTGGCTGTGTAACTTTGGTTGGAAGTGTGTACTGTTATTAGTCTGTTGAGATATGGTTAAACACAAACTATTGTTTGTGATTGATTATTCACTGTATCTACTATCAATGATTTTGGCTGCGGACGCAAAATAATGATTCTTACTCGTGTTTATGTAATTAAATTAAAGTGAAGATTTGTATATTGCATCAGTAAGAGGGCAAATGTGCGAATTGAAATTTATAATAAAATTTGTTTTGAGTCAAATTAAAATTCTACAATAGTCACAAGTTTGGCCATCAACAGTGATTCCGGGCTTCCTATCTCCTTGAAATAACTGTGGTGAGATTGTAATTTTGATTTTCTATAAATTGAGTAGTACCACGGTTCAGCTGACTGCATTAAAAATTCAGCATCAGCGCTGATGTTTTAATTTATTACTTACATACTGCGAACTCTGTTCACAACAAGTTTTTCAGACGGTATCCACGTATAGCGCCGAATGTATGAGAAAAATATCACCGAACGACACATAAGTTCAAGACACATGACATCATAATCATCGAGATCCGTTAGAAACTAGCTTCCCTTGGTTTCACCTTTTTCATTAGTTTATGGATCATTAATCCGATACTGACAATACCAAAATAATTATGGTTTTGTATCTTCAGCAATAAAAGTGTTGCATTCCTTACGTCAAATATTTAACGCATTACCTCATTTGTGAAGTAATCAGACCCAGAAGCTGTTTCACACGAGGGAATTAGAATCCTTGAAAAATCGGTGGTGGGTGATTATTTGGCATATCAGAAGCATAATTCTCTGCTTGGGTCTTTTGATGTTTGTTGTGCTGTGCAGTGTAGTGTATCTGCGTCGCTGTCAGTACGTACGGAATAAGAAGGAAGGAGATTGCGAAACCCGATGTTTGCAGAAAGGCCATTGTGTCAAGAAGCACTGGGGACATTTTTACGGGTGTGAAGTAAATAACAATATGTAATTCTGTAATAAGGAAATTTATGAAAGGCTGCTGTTGAAATATTTCAGGAAGTCAATGATCTTTCCAGGGTCACTGTTAGAATACTTCAGTAAATGTGACCACTTTAGAAATTTGCCGGCTGGTGTGGCCGTGCGGTTCTAGGCGCTTCAGTCTGGAACCGCGTGACCGCTACGGTCGCAGGTTCGAATCCTGCCTCGGGCATGGATGTGTGTGATGTCCTTAGGTTAGTTAGGTTTAAGTAGTTCTAAGTTCTAGGGGACTGATGACCACAGATGTTAAATCCAATAGTGCTCAGAGCCATTTGAACCATTTTTTTTTTTAGAAATTTGAAACTCTCTCGAAGGTTTCATAGATCTAAATGTCATGGAGTCAAAAATTAGGCAATTCACTGGCGCATCCTTAAATCACAGTAAAATCTAATTTTTGATGGGGTAACAAAATGATGTTCCAAACATTTGAGTGTCAGTTCAAAATTCTTAAATCGATCACATAAAAAAAACTATCGTAACTGTGGTCCTTAAATGATAATTAATTGCGTTACTCAAATATTTCAGCAGCGTCAACGCGACGAGCGGGTAATTTGGACATGTCGAACAAGTCATTAACTTTACGTACATCAACTTTTATGTACATGAACTGTTACTCGAGCATGAAAATGACCTTCAAATTATTTTCAGGGACATTTCGTCCCGTAAATAAAAAAAATAGTTATTTAAATAAAAACGAATTTTTAAAATGAACCATTTTTAAATCAAACTAAAAACTGTAAAATAATTTCTTCAAGCCTCATACACAGATTCCTAACCCAACACAGATAGCCCAGATAATTTGTGATTATGATTTTTTGTAGCTATGAAAATAGTTGTAAGATCTAAAACGAAGAAGTAGGTCGCATACAATAGACAATAATAAGGAAGTGAACTATTCATGTTAGTAAGCAGTGTAAAGGTAAGAAGATTGGTTGATTGGTTGACCTGGGGGAGGGGGACGAAACAGTGAGGTCATCAGTCCAATCGGATTAGGGAAGGAACCATACCAGTATTTGCCTGAAGCGATTTAGGGAAATCACGGAAAACTTAAATCAGAGGGGTCAGACGCGGGTTTGAAACGTCATCCCTCCGAATGCGATTCCCGAAATGAGGACTATTCATGCATCAATTATGTATTGCCTGCTCCCAACGTTTTTCGTTGTAAGTCTTGGAAGTATTTTCATAACTATTTAAAATATACAGTACAAATTCTGAGGACAATCTGTATGGGGTTAGAAATCTGTGGAGCCAGGGGAAAATTTTTTATGCTTTCTAGTCAGATTTAAATAAGTAGTACTTTAAACTTATTCTTATTTTCCAATCTTGTATGTGTATGAAATAAATCACAAGGTTTTTGATGAGATTACAACGGGCAGATTTAAATTTCAGGTTTCTTTCAGTTTCCCTTCACCTGACTCAACCGAGATATTGCTTCCTCCTACATATACGTCGCGATAAGACCGCGAAGGTAAAACTTAGAAAGATTCGAGCTCACACAGTGGCTCACTAGCAGCTGTTCTTCCCAAAACCCATTCGGGACTGAAATGCAAAAGGGCGAATAACAGCTGTATACAAAGTCCCCTTCACAACACACCAGACAAGAAAACGAGTTGATAATGTGTTATTATCCAGTTCTGAGCTATGTCGAAAGTCTCAAGTTTATAGCTCACCAGGAAATGACAATGGAAACAAAGTACCCTCCGCCACATACCAGAAAAGAAAGCATTACGAAACTGTCATCAAGTTATGAGCTGTATTTAAAGTTTCAGATCTCTAGCCCATCAGGAAGTTAGTGTAAAATGAAGTGCAAAATTTGTACTGAACAAACAAACAGATAAGAAAACAATATCCACCTCTTTCCTACTCGGATGTGCATATTGGTTTACTTCCCAGGTTACCGGTCAGTTCTGGAAAACACTGACACATGACAGTAAGCAAACCCTCGGATTACCGTTCTGTACTCCTTCCGGTGCAATAGCCCCTGCCTGGAAACTATGAAAGCTCAAATAGCTCATGCCTCCCCTAACTGCACCAAATATGCTATTTTTTCTCTAAACGTTGGTCCACCTGAAGCTCCCACCCTGTCACTTTCATTTCTGACCGAGCCCTGCCTATTCCATAAATACACTCCTGGAAATTGAAATAAGAACACCGTGAATTCATTGTCCCAGGAAGGGGAAACTTTATTGACACATTCCTGGGGTCAGATACATCACATGATCACACTGACAGAACCACAGGCACATAGACACAGGCAACAGAGCATGCACAATGTCGGCACTAGTACAGTGTATATCCACCTTTCGCAGCAATGCAGGCTGCTATTCTCCCATGGAGACGATCGTAGAGATGCTGGATGTAGTCCTGTGGAACGGCTTGCCATGCCATTTCCACCTGGCGCCTCATTTGGACCAGCGTTCGTGCTGGACGTGCAGACCGCGTGAGACGACGCTTCATCCAGTCCCAAACATGCTCAATGGGGGACAGATCCGGAGATCTTGCTGGCCAGGGTAGTTGACTTACACCTTCTAGAGCACGTTGGGTGGCACGGGATACATGCGGACGTGCATTGTCCTGTTGGAACAGCAAGTTCCCTTGCCGGTCTAGGAATGGTAGAACGATGGGTTCGATGACGGTTTGGATGTACCGTGCACTATTCAGTGTCCCCTCGACGATCACCAGTGGTGTACGGCCAGTGTAGGAGATCGCTCCCCACACCATGATGCCGGGTGTTGGCCCTGTGTGCCTCGCTCGTATGCAGTCCTGATTGTGGCGCTCACCTGCACGGCGCCAAACACGCATACGACCATCATTGGCACCAAGGCAGAAGCGACTCTCATCGCTGAAGACGACACGTCTCCATTCGTCCCTCCATTCACGCCTGTCGCGACACCACTGGAGGCGGGCTGCACGATGTTGGGGCGTGAGCGGAAGACGGCCTAACGGTGTGCGGGACCGTAGCCCAGCTTCATGGAGACGGTTGCGAATGGTCCTCGCCGATACCCCAGGAGCAACAGTGTCCCTAATTTGCTGAGAAGTGGCGGTGCGGTCCCCTACGGCACTGCGTAGGATCCTACGGTCTTGGCGTGCATCCGTGCGTCGCTGCGGTCCGGTCTCAGGTCGACGGGCACGTGCACCTTCCGCCGACCACTGGCGACAACATCGATGTACTGTGGAGACCTCACGCCCCACGTGTTGAGCAATTCGGCGGTACGTCCACCCGGCCTCCCGCATGCCCACTATACGCCCTCGCTCAAAGTCCGGCAACTGCACATACGGTTCACGTCCACGCTGTCGCGGCATGCTACCAGTGTTAAAGACTGCGATGGAGCTCCGTATGCCACGGCAAACTGGCTGACACTGACGGCGGCGGTGCACAAATGCTGCGCAGCTAGCGCCATTCGACGGCCAACACCGCGGTTCCTGGTGTGTCCGCTGTGCCGTGCGTGTGATCATTGCTTGTACAGCCCTCTCGCAGTGTCCGGAGCAAGTATGGTGGGTCTGACACTCCGGTGTCAATGTGTTCTTTTTTCCATTTCCAGGAGTGTATGAATGAAAAAGGTGATGACAGGCAGGCACGGTGCCCTTGTAAGTCACCAGTAGCCCTTCAAGCCCTGCAAGTTTCAGTAAGAGAGAGACTAGTCGGAGGATGAAATAACTGCAGCGTTACACTTCTCAGACTACAGTGGGAAGAAAGAAAGGTAGGAAGGAAGGCGGTGTGGCACCGGCGTAACGGCAGCGCCTTGATTTCTAATGTATGCAACCCGCAACATTACCCTCGTATTCGTTCCGTCTCTGATCTCTGCTCCACACCCAGTCACTTACACTCAGGGTCTTTCCTTACCACCATCGCTGACTGGCGAGCAGCAACCAGCCACACGGTAAAAACATGCACAAGGGGAAGGTTTCAGGAACTGACAATCAGTTTGGCTCATATTTGGCAGATGACTTGGGTACAGCCTTTAACATGCATCTGCAACACGTTTTCCTAGAAATCCAGGAAAGAAAATTTGTTGACTACTGTTTATGTACCGATAAGGTCACTGCTGTGCAATGAAAGCAGTAGTAATAGGCGGTTAATACAGTAAGTAATTCAATTACAGTCAATAACAAGGTAGATAAATAAATTTCTCAATTGATCTGGGTTAGTAAAGAATTAAAATTTTAAGCCTTGTAACACGAAAACAATTCAGAGTAAGGGTGCTGTGAAGACAAGCAGTCGAAGCATTTTATCACATAAGGCAGAAAAACATACCCTCGTCACAGTTCATAGTGTACATGAAATAATGCTGACATAATTAAATTTTCATTGAGACGTATGAGTCTCAACTTTATCTACAATAATGACGGAATCTGAAGAAATGAATTAAAATTAGTGATGTGGCTGGGACTTGAATATGGGTCTTCTTGCTTACTAGGCAGGTATGCTAGGCATTGTACCACCAGAGGAGTATAAATAGAACAGCTGTGCAGACTACCCAATTGTGCTGAAAGCTTGGGTGCTATTCCAGTATCGGAGAGCATCAGCATCAGTGACGATTTAAGAAGGGAAAATAAGCTGAAGATGTGAAATGAAGTTTGTGTTGAGGAGGGCACTGGACTAGGGCAGTACCTACACTTCTAAGGTGGTGTAATGGGTAACACACCAGCCTAGTAAGCTAGGAGACACAGGTTCAAGCTGTGTGCTGTGGCACTAACTTTAATTGATTTTTCTTCAGCTTCCATCATTACTGTAATTAAATAATACATTTGTAAACTGCCCAATGTTCCATCACTGTATCTGGAAAAATGTTGTCTCAAGTTCTCCTGTGCTTATAAGGAACAAATGATTAATTTGGTTCTAAGGGGATAGGAGAGGTCCATCGTTTGAACTACTTGTTAAAGTGTTTATGAGACTGCCTTAAAATATGGTAAAATAAAAAAATAAATTTACAAAACAAATTTTGGAAGGTAGGGGACGAGGTACTGGCGGAAGTAAACTTGTGAGGAGGTGTTATGAGTCGTGCTTGGATAGCTCACCTGCTAGAGCACTTATTTCTGAAAGACAAATGTCGTGATTTCGAATCTTGGTCCAGCACAGAGTTTTAATCTACCAGGAAGTTATAAATTGTGATAACATTTTAAAGCCATATGTTGCTGATAACAAGTGTTGATTCCTTGCATGGACAAAATAATTCCGTCATGTATGATACACGGAAGCGCCAAGGAAACTGGTATAGACATGTCTATTCAAATACAGAGATATGCAAACAGGTAGAATACAGCCCTGCCGTCACCAACGCCTATATAAGACAACAAGAGTCAGGCACAGTTGTTACATTGGTTACTGCTGCTTGAATGGCAGGTTATCAAAATTTAAGTGAGTTTGAACGTGGTGTTATAGTTGGCGCAAGAGCGATGGGACACAGCATCTCCGAAGTAGCGATGAAGTGGGAATTTTCCCGTAAGACCATTTCACGAGCGTACCGTGAATACCAGGAATCCGGTAAAACATCAAATTTCGACATCGCTGCGGCCGAAAAAGTTCCTGCAAGAATGGAACCAATGACGACTAAAGAGAATCGTTCAACTTGACAGAAGTGCACCCGTTCTGGACCTTGCTGCAGATTTCGATGCTGGGCCATCAAAAACTGTCAGCGTGAGAACCATTCAACGAAACATCATCGATATGGGCTTTCGGAGCCGAAGGCCCACTCGTGTACCCTTGATGACAGCACGACACAAAGCTTTACGCCTCGCATGGGCCCGTTAACACCAACATTGGACTGCTGATAAATGGAAGCATGTCGCCTGGTAGGACGAACCTCGTTTCAAATTGTATCGAGAGGATGGACGTGTACGGGTTTGGAGACAGCCTCATGAATCCATGGATCCTGCATGTCAGCAGGGGACTGTTCAAGCTGGTGGAGGCTCTTTAATGGTGTGGGACGTGTGTAGCTGGAGTGATATGGGACCCCTGAAACGTCTAGATACGACTCTACCAGGTAACACGTACCTAAGCATCCTGTCTGATCACCTGCATGCATTCAAGTCGATTGTGCATTCCGACAGCCTTGGGGAATTGCAGCAGGACAATACGAGTCAGCGGACTTGTAAGTTAGAATTATTAGCGCCAAACTGCAGTCCTGTGTGCCAGCCACGTCATGTTTATTTTTATCGCCAACTTAAAGTTTTGATTTCGAGGCTTCATATTAGCAGTGTGCTTCTAGAAAGCCATCGGGAGCTGCAGAACCATGTGGATGTAACAACGATTCACAGCACAAATTACGGTCAGCTTTTAGCACCATTTCTTCAGGAAATGTGACTGTACGCGTGATATGCATCAAAATTAACTCCCGAGAAATAAATATTTTAAAATGTGAACGAAGTCTGTTGTCCGAGAGATTTGTTTGCCTACCTTATTATTATTTCTCCGCTCAGCGACTGGCTGTTGTCCTAATCATCATCATTTAATCCCCATTGGCGCGCAAGTCGCCGAGGTGGCGTCAAATCGAGAGTTGCACCCGGCGAACGGTCTACCTGACAGGAGGCCCTAGTCACACGATATTTACATTTATGTTTCTTATTAACCTTCCTATTGCTATCAATTTCGAAACGAAAAATATGCAAATGAAAAAAATTAATGTACTTGGCAGTTGAACACAGGTTCTCTGCTCCCGAACAAAATGCCGTGGTCGCTGCGTTTTCGTTACACGGCGTTTACCGTATGGGTATATAAGCGGCCGTCAAGAAAGTTTCTTTTGCCGGTCCCGTATATGATGATGAAAAGAGCTCAGTTTTCAGTTCACTGTTGACCTCGTCTGCTGCTGTGTGTCGATTCCGCGATTCGTCACTGGGTTATGTCGCATTGGACCGACGGTAGGTAGTTCGCACAGTTGCTATAAGCTTCAGTGTTCCTACAAAGTGTAAGTTGAGTTGTTTATTGTAACTGAAAAGTCTATTATAAGTGACGTGTCTGAAAGTGCTAAATGTAGAGAATCTTGTGGTATCTGCATAATTTTGACGCTAACGTTTCAGATACACTACATAATGAATTAAACAGTAAATTGTTGATGACCACTAGTAAAAGCCGAAGAAGGAACTAATGCTCCGCTAATGTGACGCATAAAATGGAGATATTGACTACCATCGATAACATTTGACGAGGCATGTTCTTGAGAACTGCTTTACAAGCACGTAGAACTGTTACGACGCAGTTTGGGAAGGAAGTTCTATATCTTCGAAAAGTCTTCGTCCTCGGTTTTGTTCGGTTTCGCTGGAGTAGCTACAAAAAAACTAGCATATCGCTTACTCACCTGACTACCTGTCATCTTTCCACCCTTTGCGGTGTTACTCTGTGGCTCTATTCACCTTCTTGCCGCCTGACAGAAGCTGCCAGACAGACTTGCTTTTCACTGATGAAACGCTTTTTTTGTTCTTTATGGCAGCACACAACTAAGGTGTTCATCAAATCTCCCTACTCAGGGGAAGACGTGACCTTACGGCGGTCGAGACCTCGTTTGCTGGATGCGGGACCTCAAACCATGCAGACAGTCCAGCTACAGTAGCTTCCCTCTTCTGAACTTCAGCTCTTTATCTCTCGGTAAGGAGAAGTTTCTCGACCTTCGTAAGTTTTAGTTATGAGCTGGACGTATATCTGAAGCAAATTTATCGCCAGTTGCCAACCTGCAAAACTGAAGTCACAAACAGCTATTTGTCAGCAGCTCACCCCCATTTGTCTCTCTCCCTCACTCTTCCCCCTTCTCTCTCTCTTTTTCACACACACACACACACACACACACACACACACACACACACACACACACACACATACACCGACTTGGGGGAAAGAAAAACTTGTACAATTACTTTGCTTACCACTACGGTCGCAAGAAATATGTGGTCATATTGGTAGTACTTCACAGATACAACGTAGTTACATAAGATTAACACATTCATGTACGTTCATTGGCACTAAAGAAGCAGTGTAGAATCTAGAAGTGAAAGTAATTAATTTTCCCCAAGACGACCGTTTGTAGAGCAATTTTGTATTCAGGTCTTATGTTTTCCAATTACACCTGTAAAAATAACACTACGATACGATATTTTTTTCTTATTTACCTATGCTTTCTCCTTTTCTGCTTTCTTTTATTAATTCAAAATGTTCAGAAGTTCAAGTGTGTGTGAAATCTTATGGGACTTAACTGCTAAGGTCATCAGTCCCGCCGGCCGCGGTGGCCGAGCGGTTCTACGCATTTCAGTCCGGAACCGCACTGCTGCTCCGGTCGCAGGTTCGAATCCTGCCTCGGGCATGGATGTGTGTGATGTCTTTAGGTTATTTAGGTTTAAGCAGTTCTAAGTTCTAGGGGACTGATGTGATGACCTCAGATGTTAAGTCCCATAGTGCTCAGAGCCATTTGAACCATTTCCATCAGTCCCTAAGCTTACACACTACTTAACCTAACTTATCCTATGGACAAACACACACACCCATGCCCAAGGAGCACTTTGGAATATTTAATATAGTATGGATTTTGTA
Source organism: Schistocerca serialis cubense (assembly GCF_023864345.2). NCBI lineage: Eukaryota > Metazoa > Arthropoda > Insecta > Orthoptera > Acrididae > Schistocerca > Schistocerca serialis. Next base: position 1,157,161,180 of record NC_064638.1, on the reverse strand, counting down.
ACTTTGTTTCATTGTGGAACTTTGTTTCTGTATACCTTATGGAATTACTACTTTTATTCTGTCTGATGCTGCGTGCTTGCACATTCACGAACATACGATGGTTGCCCAAAAAATAATACACCTCATTTTTTTTCTCAGCCGAAAACAATGATACGAATGCGAAACGTTGCCTATGTATTATTTGAAGTCTTCTGAGTGAGCGCGCCAAGTTTCAGTCACTTCCGACAGATAGCGTAGCTGCAGGACTGTTTCAAAGTGGCGTCTACAGTCACGTTACAAGCTACGTGACATCATTGAATTTCTCACTGCAGAGAAAGAAACTGTGGGGAATATTCACGAACGCTTGTGAAAAGTATATGGAGCATCTGCTGTCGACACAGAAGTACAGTTAGTCGCTGGGCATGGAGGGTGAGAACGTTAGTCAGTGAACTGATACAAAATTTTACCAATGTGCTATAATGTGGTGACTTACTTCTTTCGACTTATAGAATAGTAATCGTAAGTAGATTTAATATATTAAAATTAAGTAGATAAACTGAACTGTCCGAATATATTTAAATTTTGTAATTAATTGTTTAACATTGTGAGAAATAAAATAAAATTAAAGAAAATATGGAAGCAGCGGGACTCGATTTGCAGCTGAAAAATTGCAACTCAGTACTCTTAATCACTGGGCTACAAAGCTGATATGTGAGCTGCTGCTCATAAATTCTTTACACTCTACCTGTAAATCCTTAGAGAGCGTTCAACCTCTTGCCACCGCTCGCTCAGGTGAAATATTCTAAGAAGTTGAAAGGGGCAGCAACTTGTTTCTACTCACGTGGTTTTATTTTATCTACAGTTTCTGTCAACGGAATTAGTGGCCTTTTGGAAATCAACAAACATCTTTAGAATTCAGTAATCTGTGGCACATGATTGACTTCAGATTAAATATTTCTTAAGAGCACGATTTGCCCTTCGTAAAACCACCTAAATTACTTTCCAGTATGATTTCTACTCTGTCTAGTAAAATCTTCGAAACTATGTTGTATGAAACTGGTTGCAAAGAAATCCCACTCTAGTTGTTAACATATTGTTTATTGCCTTTCTTATGCAGTGGGTGATCAAGGCCAACTTCCACTCTTGTGGAAGTTTTCTGTTTTCAAGGTTTTCTCAACGATTAATTTTAGCTCATTTTTTTTTTTTTGTCAGGAAGTTCTCCTGTAATAGTCTTCTCTCTGGACAACCACGCACAGCAGCAGTGGATACACAATCAGCAGCTGTGATAGGCTAAGGCGATAGTGACCCCAATTCGGTCTACGAGGAGGGTAGCACAGGGATGCAGCATTAACCATGTCTCTTTGTCCAGGATACTCGTCTCTAATCATTTCCATCCCTGTCTAATCTACGTTGTGCAAGAACTCAACGGCGATAGTACTGACAGCTGGGTATAGTTCTGCGAATTGTTTGAAGAAGCACACATCAGCGGAACTTTGAAGTTGACACTATCTTCGGTGGTGACGTTAGCTTCTATTTGAACAGCAGGGTAAATAGACTTAATGCCATCTGCAGGGCAAACGATGCCTGCACATGGACTAACCCTAGTTGAAATGTGTGATGTGGCATATATAGGGATGTTCTCATTGCTCTCATATTTTATAATGGCACGCTAATGCATGCTACACACCTCATCTTGATGAAATATTACTACCCTATTTGGACAGCCTGCCTCTCGAACGGAGATGTGGTGCTTTCTTCCAGCAAGGTGGCGCACCCCTACACTTTGGACCAAACTTCCGCAGACTCCTGGATGAGGTTCTTCCTGAGCGTTGGCTTGGTAGACGGGGTTCAATGGAATAGTCACCTGGGTCCCTCCAGGTCCGCATACCTGATGCCATTGGACTTTTTCCTTTGGGAGCGCCGGCCGCGGTGGCCGAGCCGTTCTAGGCGCTTCAGTACGGAACCGCGATGCTGCTACGGTCGCAGGTTAGAATCCTGCCTCGGGCATGGATGTGTGTGATGTCATTAGGTTAGTTAGGTTTAAGTAGTTCTAAGTTGTAGGGGACTGATGACCTCAGATGTTAAGTCCCATAGTGCTCAGAGCCATTTGAACCATTTGAACCTTTGGGAGCACCTCAAGTCTATGGTGTACACCAAGAAGCTGAGAACGCCCAGCTGACCTGCACGAGAATATCGCCAGAGCCTATGCAGAAATACCAGTAGCGGCAATGTCCAGTCGTGTTCAGATGTGTCACCTGCTGAGTTGGAACACCTTTTGCATTAGGCATACATGTGAACAACTGACCGGGGTTGGCGGTTGCATAGTACTGTTAAGTTTCAAGTCGCATTGACCGATGATGTAACACATAAATGTACTCGCAGTTGCGAATATGGACTACCATCAACAGTATAATGTAATGACAACAATAAAAATTTGTGGTGGACCGCTACTCGAAACCGGATTTCTGGATAATCTCGAGCGATCGCCTTACCATTCGGCTATGCTAGGACACCTTAGGGTCGCACCCAAACTTCCTTTTGTCGTCAGCCATGTGTCCGTAACATGCACTCATACATCCATTATGTATATTCCCATACCAGGGAGACATTTTAGTTGAAAGTTGTTTGCTTGCTGTCGGCGGAAAAACACTATGTTGCAGTGCCCGCCACAAATTTTCATTATTGTCATTCCATTATGCAGATGATGGTAGTCTGTATTCGCAACTGTGAATACACTTCACGTCTTTAATAATGGCTGTAGTCACCCCATTGCCTGTTCCTTCGAACATGGATAAATGCCCGAAAAACGTTGCGTCGTAATTTGGAATAGCGCAGGCACTCCAGTATCGGATGATGAAACATTCTGTTTGTACGATTAAAGCACATCCGTAGCATGCGTTCACCCTTTTGTAATTTCTCTATCTCCACTAATTAAGACTTTGCCCCATAGGCCAAGACTATTGAAGTTTAGACTTTGGTCTATGGGACAGGACTTTTGAGTCGCCCTGTATAGGGATTACAATCACTAAATGTTTGTTTGTAAGTGTTAACTATTTGAAAGAAGGTAATATAATTGAATATTCAAATGTACTTAGATGCCATACGCTAAAATAAAAACTAGATTAATCATGTTGTCAAGCAAACTACAAGTAATCATCTTGAGGCTGAAGCTCTTCTGTCCGTATTTGCTTACAAATAAATTTGTTTTTGGAGGGTTTCGGCCTAGAGCAAAACGGAATTATTTCTTATACTACCCACACGTGTTTTGCTGAAGTTTCATCTCCAGTGGGCTTTTATTTCCTTTGTATCAAACAGGAGAAGTGCTTTTCACTGCTTGCACATATATAAATTTGAGTTTCTAGGGATGTATTTACAAATTTGCATAACAGACGAAGTATATCTGTATATAAGAAGAAAGACAACAGCTGGATGTAATATATATAAAAGAACAAAGACAACAAAGAAGAAGAGAAATGCAGATCTGTATAGAATCATACGAGGGTTGTTTTTTAAGTAAGGGCCGTTCGCGCGTATAGTCCCGTAGTTCGCGCGGACGCCGCAACAAGCCACCGCGCCACTTGCCGGCATCCTTCCCGTTCACACTGATACAAGTTGCAGCTCTGTAGCTGACGTGTACGCATCGCTGTGCTACTTTATAATGTTTACGATTATTGAATCGCCCGCCGCGTGTGAGATACGGTCAGTGATACGTTTTTTGACCGCGAGAAGCCTATCAGCTGCAGAAATTCATCGTCAGTTAACAGAAGTTTATGGAGGAGGAGGAGGAGATTAGTGTTTAACGTCCCGTCGACAACGAGGTCATTAGAGACGGAGCGCAAGCTCGGGTGAGGGAAGGATGGGGAAGGAAATCGGCCGTGCCCTTTCAAAGGAACCATCCCGGCATTTGCCTGTAGCAGAAGTTTATGGCTTGAATGCAATGAGTGAAGGTAAAGTGCGTCAATGGGTTAGAGAGTTTAAAAAAAATGACCGTCAAAATGTCCATGACGAAGAACGCTCAGACCCGCCCTTTGTGATCACTGATGATTTGGTGGCTGCAGTCGAAACAAAGATTCGTGAGGACAGAAGATTCACAATTTCCACTCTTTCTTTGGAATTTCCACAAGTTTCAAGATCGGTTTTGTACAAAATTGTGTTTGAAAACCTAAACTTTAAGAAACTGTGCTCTCGGTGGGTACCCAGACTCCTCACAGAGGACCACAAAGGGAAGAGATTTGCCACTTCATTGGACTTTTTGATTCGTTACGAGGAAGAAGGGGATGACATGTTGAGTCAAATTGTCACTGGAGATGAAACATGGGTATCCCATAACACTCCCGAAAGCAAGCGACAATCTATGGAATGGCGACACACAACCTCACCCGTCAAGGTCAAAGCCAAACAGACGCTGTCAAAGCGCAATATTATGGCAACTGTGTTCTGGGACCAGCGCGGTGTTTTGCTAGTGGACTTTATGCCGCGGGGAACGACAATCATCTCAGATGCCTACTGTGCAACTGTAAAGAAGCTCCGCAGAGCAATTCAAAACAAAAGGCGCGGCATGCTGACAAAAGGAGTTTTGCTCCTGCACGATAACTCTAGGCCTCAAACCTCTCAAAAGACTCGGCATTTGATTGATTCTTTTGGCTGGGAAGTTGTGGACCATGCACCATACAACCTCGACCTTGCTCCTAGCGATTTTCACCTTTTCCGGTACCTGAAACACCATCTTGGCGGGCAGCGCTTCAATGACGACGATGAAGTGAAAACGGCCGTGAACTCTTGGCTGTCGGAGCAGGCGGCCGAATTCTTTCAAGAGGGAATTAAAAACTTAGTTGTATGGTATGACAAGTGCTTAAATAAACAAGGCAACCATATAGAAAAATAGGTAAAAGTGTGTAGAATCAGAAAATAAAAGTTTTTTTACAAAAGTATTTGTATCTTTTTAAAAAAATAAAAACGGCCCTTACTTAAAAAACAACCCTCGTAGAAACAATCGCAGACACAATAAGATAAAGGAGATTAAAATTTTACTGTCATATGTACAGAATGAATGACAATAGGCTAACGAAGAAAAAATTTAACTTCGTTTCCAAATTAAGAAACACCACGAGATGGCTGCAAAAGACAAGGAAGGGCTTGCGGACACTTAACGTCGCAGAAAAGATCATACAGAACAGGGAAAGTTTCGGGCCACTCATCACTTCTGCAAATTTCCCTGCTCAAAAACGAAATTCACAACCTATGACGATGATGCCAAATGAAGAGAGGCAGGCTATCAGCCAACGCATGAAGAAGTTGTGGCAAGATAAAAAGAAAAAGATTGTACCTTTGTCTTGGGTTCTAAGCGGTCTATAATTGGCCAAATTCTGTAATAAAATTATATATATATATAATCTTGTTGCCACATGCTGTGAATGTCTTGAATTTTTACGTTTTGCATTACAAGTATTTTGAAAATCCTTCTTTCCGAGATCAACGCGACTGACAGTTGACAGAGCTGTCCAATCGATGTCGTGAGACAGATTTGCCGGAGTAGAGGAAAGAGAAGAGGAAATCTGGCCAGAGGGGCCCTTGAAGTCCGATGTAGTAGTGCAGCCGGGTGACTGATTTCGCAGTTCGCCCCTGGGCTGGAGCAGCTGGCGATGGTGCATCGACTTACCTGGGACGCCCAGAGCGGGCCCGCGGTGGACGCTGTTGTAGATGAAGACGACCAGGTTGAGCAGCAGCAGCAGGTCGCTGACGGCCAGGTTGGTCACCAGTACGTTGGCCGGAGTCCTCAGGGAGCGGCACCTGCAAACAGCGGGGCCAATAGGTCATGCTTTGTAAAAGTACTGCTAGGGCACACAGCTTCACTCGGGGAGTTTATACGAGATTGCGTGGTACTTGGAATAAAAGGCTGAAAAATGGCTCTGAGCACTATGGGACTCAACATCTGTGGTCATCAGTCCCCTAGAACTTAGAACTACTTAAACCTAACTAACCTAAGGACATCACACACATCCACGCCCGAGGCAGGATTCGAACCTGCGACCGTAGCAGTGGCGCGGTTCCGGACTGAGCGCCTTAACCGCTAGACCACCGCGGCCGGCATAAAAGGCTGAACGTTAGAGTATAAGGCGCAAGAAAAAATACACTACTGGGCATTAAAATTGGTACAGCAAGGAGAAATGAAGATGATAAACGGGTATTCATTATGTTATACTAGAACTGACATGTGATTACATTTATACGCAATTTGGGTGCATAGATCCTTAGAAATCAGTAGCCAGAACAACCACCTCTGGCCATAATAACGGTCTTGATACGCCTGGGCATTGAGTCAAACAGATCTTGGATGGCGCGTACAGGTACAGCTGCCCACGCAGCTTCAACACGACACCACAGTTCATCAAGAGTAGTGCCTGGCGTATTGTGACGAGCCAACTGCTCGGCCACCATTGACCAGACGTTTTCAATTGGTGAGAGATCTGGAGAATGTGCTGGCCAGGGCAGCAGTCGAACATTTTCTGCATCCAGAAAGGCCCGTACAGGACCTGCAACACGCGGTAGTGCATTATCCTGCAGGAATGCAGGGTTTCGCAAGGATCGAATGAAGGGTAGAGCCACGGGTCGTAACACATCTGAAATGTAACGTCCACTGTTCAAAGTGCTGTCAATGCGAGCAAGAGGTGACCGAGACGAGTAACCAATGGAATCCCATACCACCACGCCGGGTGATACGGAAGTATGGTGATGATGAATACAAGCTTCCAATGTGCGTTCACCGCGATGTCGCCAAACACGGATACGACCATCATGATGCTGTAAACAGAACCTGGATTCATCCGAAAAAATGACGTTTTGCCATTCGTGCACCCAGGTTCGTCGTTGAGTACACCACGCAGGCGCTCCTGTCTGTGATGCAGCTTCAAGGGTAACCGCAGCCATGGTCTCCGAACAGATAATGCATGCTGCTGCAAACGTCGTGAAACTGTTCGTGCAGATAGCTATTGTCTTGCAAACGTCCCCATCTGTTGACTCAGGGATCGAGATGTGGCTGCACGATCCGTTACAGCCATGCGGATAAGATGCCTGTCATCTCGACTGCTAGTGATGCGAGGACGTTTGGATACAGCACGGCGTTCCGTATCACCCTCCTGAAATCACCGATTCCATATTCTGCTAACAGCCATTAGATCTCGACCAACGCGAGCAGCAATGTTGCGATACGATAAACCGCAATCGCGATAGGCTACGATCCGGCCTTTATCAAAGTCGGAATCGTGATGGTACGCATTTTTCCTCCTTACACGAGGAATGGCAACAACGTTTCACCAGTCAACGCCGATCAACTGCTGTTTGTGTATGAGAAATCGGTTGGAAACTTTCCTCATGTCAGCACGTTGTAGGTGTCGCCACCGGCGCCAACCTTGTGTGAATGCTCTGAAAAGCTAATCATTTGCATATCACAGTATCTTCTTCCTGTCGGTTAAATTTCGCGTGTGTAGCACGTCATCTTCGTGGTGTAGCAATTTTAATGGCCAGTAGTGTACTATTGAAAACATATTCTACCTATTTTCGTACTGCACAGTTTATTTTCAATTTATATTCACTCACCGCATCACTACTTTTTCGTTTCCTCCCTTCGTCAATGATAAGAAACTGACGTTCGAGCCCACGGCGGGTCTTGCTTTATATACCAATACCAATGGGTAGCCCCACCTGTGGCGCATTCCAGAACATACAAAAAAGGCTTCGAATGACCTACAATGTTCCAGAGTGTTCCCCAACATTCGAGAGTGTTCTGGAAGGTTTCATAGTGATCTAGGATGTTCCCCAACATTTTGGAATCCACCCGAATGTTCCACACTATTCCTGAACATTCCACAACATCTTGGATCATTGTAGAACATTCCAGAACACTCTGGAATGTTATGGAATGGTCTTGAATAATTCGAGAGTGTTCTGGAATGTTCCACAATGAGTTGGGATGTTCCGGGATGTTTCCAAACATTCTGGAATCTTCAAGAACGTTCCAGGCTATTCCCGAATATTCCAGAACATCCAAGATCATTGTAGAAAAACATTGCAGAACTTTCTGGACTGTTGTGGAATGCTCTTGAATGCTCTCAAATGTTCTGGAATGTTCTAGAAATTTCTAGAGGGCGAAATTTCCTGGCCCTTATATCTTCAAAAGCACACCCTTCGGGTAAAAACAGGAATCTTCTTCATGGATAGGAGATAGAGGGCTACCGCACCATATAATTCCCTTGATTGTACCGGAACTCGTTTCTGAGTTTCATCGGCACTCACTTTGCACACTTACTTTTGTAATATATATTGATTACCAGTGTAAGTAAATCCGAATGTGAACTGATTTGGAGAAACTATGACCCTTCATATACAAAGTTTTGACGCACCCTTGAAATTTACGAACACGATATGAGTACAAATCGGAATTAAGAAAATTATGTAAGTAGTTAAAAACTTTTTTTAAGAGGGCAACAGTCAATAGCAGGCATATTTCCACCCAATAATGTCTCATGGAATAATTTTCTGGGTTAACTCTTCACCTAGAAAGAAAGAATTGATTGTACAAAACCGAGCAGCACGAATACGAGTAATACGTAGCGTTCATCCAAGCATGTCAAGTAGATACCCCTTCAAAGAGCTTGCCGTTTTAACTGCGCCGTCACAATGCGTATATTCTGTAGTGAAATTCCTCATAAATAATCCAGCACAATCTGAGAAGAACAGTCATGGCCATACCGACACCAATAGAGTCCAAAGTGACCTTTATTGCCCACTGTTAAAACTGTCAGCTGTTCAGAAACGAATTCAATATGTACCAACAAAATTTTTAGATCATTTTCTCAATAACATAAAATAACTGACGGACAGGGAAGCAAGTTTTAAATTTAATTAAAAAATAATTTCTCCTGCAGAACTCCTTCTACTACATTGACGAATTTCTACTTTAAAAATGGTGGCCAATAAAAAAAACCTTTTTAACCTTAGTTGCATGAGTAGGATTAAAAATGTACTAATTAATGTCAACATTAATCATCTACACATGTCCTGTAACCTAACTCATTCCACAGAATTTCGATAAAAGAGTTGTTCAAATGATCTACTAGCGTACTTGCGTACTGTAAAGAAACTGTATTTGAGATTATGTGAGAAATTCTATGTAGTACCTCAGTTACGGTGCTGGTTTCACGCGTAGATACCATTTCCTGTGGACTGGCTAAAACATGTATTTTTTTTGGAAAGTAAAACAAGTCTGCACAAATGTGAACTCGGAGTTTTAAAACATTTTTAGAGTTATTGGACATTTTACTGTAACTAAACATATTTTGCCATTGCTAGTGTAAAGTCTGAATCCAAAGACGAAACTTCAATTTAATAGTAATTATCGCAGAAAAAAATTGAAAACGAGTTCCGGTATTCTAGTACATACCCCGGTAAGCAAACGAGTGATATTTCTTTTCAAATTTCTTTTGCAGTCCATTCAAATCTAAAGGAACACATAAAACACAAGAACAGAATAAAATTTATCGTTCATAGTGGACAACAGTGTTATACAAGCGGAAACATGGATAGAAATGTAGTCCAACATTACACTCACGGGAAACATACACTCGGACTGTGTTCCTGATTTACCTACAGAAAAATTCTTCATAACATCACAATGACGATAAATGCGTAATCTGAATCTTTATCAAATAATTCATTCCCATCGTCTGTTGGTTCGCCATGGACTTCCTTCACTGAAGTGTATAGGCATGCGTATTCAAATATGGAGATATGTAAACAGGCAGAATATGGCGCTGCGGTCGGCAACGCGTCTGTAAGACAACAAGTGTCTGGCGCAGTTGTTAGATCGGTTACTGCTGCTCCAAGATTTAAGTGAGTTTCAACGTGGTGTTACAGTCGGCGCACGAGCCATGGGACACAGCATCTCCGAGGTAGCGATGAAATGGAGATTTTCCCACACGACCATTTCACGAGTGTACCGTGAATGTGAGGAATCCGGTAAAACATCAGATCTCCGACACCGCTACGGCCGGAAAAAGATCCTACATGAACGGGACCAACGACGACTGACGAAAATTTTTCAGCTTTGCAGAAGTGCAGCCCTTCCACAGATTGCTGCAGGTTTCAATGCTGGGCCATCAACAAGTGTCTTCGTGCTAACCATTGAACGAAACATCATCGATATGGGCTTCCGGAGACGAAGGCCCACTCGTGTAGCCTTGATGACTGCACGACACAAAGCCTTAGGCCTCGCCTGGGCCGGTCAACACCGACATTGGACTGTTAATGACTGGAAACATGTTGCCTGGTCGGACGAGTCTCGTTTCAAATTGTATCGAACGGCTGGACTTGTACGGGTATGGAGACAACCTAGTGAATCCATGGACTCTGCAAGTCAGCAGGGGACCGTTCAAGCTACTGGAGGCTCTGTAACGGTGTGGAGCGTGTGCAGTTGGAGTGATATGGGACCCCTGAAACGTCTAAATTCGACTCTGACAGCAGACACGTACGTAAGCATCCTGTCTGATCACCTGGACCCACTCATGTCCACTGTGCATTCAGACGGACTTGGGAAATTCCAGCAGGACAATGCGACACCCCACACGTCCAGAATTACTACAGAGTGGCTCCAGGAACACTCTTATGAGTTTAAACAGTTCCGCTGCTCCACCAAACTCTCCAGACATGAACATTTTTGAGCATATCTGGGATGCCCTGCAACGTGCTGTTCAGAAGAGATCCTCACCCACTCGTACTCTTACGGATTTATGGACAGCTGCGGGATTCATGATGTCAATTCCCTCCAGCACTATTACAGACGTTAGTCAAGTCCATGCCACGTCATTTGCGGCACTTCTGCTTGCTCGCGGAGGACCTGCACGACATTAGGTAGGTGTACCAGTTTATTTGGCGGTTCAGTATATATCATTTGCTGCGGACGTTTCTCTTCTTCACAAAATCAACACAAAAGTACACAAAACACACGACACGAAGGGAACTTGGACGTTAGCTAACGCCTACGAAACAGGTGGCAATAACAAGGGTTTCAAAAACGACGATTTTTTCCGGAGATATCCCTACCACCATCTAGCAAAATCTACGAAGCCTGCAGACCTGACAGATATTTGCGGGAGCCGTGAATATACGATTGATAGCGCAGAAAATCACGTAACTCGCGTGAAGTAATGTTACGTCCGCCATACATTCCCATTTATCGCAAGCACCGTAATATTACTTCAGCCGTACGCTAAGTACGAGTATTTAAGGGACGCGGCCTGCCGACAACCCCGGTAAACAGGCGGATATGAGCTCCATATCCTACAATAACACTCGGATATAGCGCACCCAAATATATACATATTCTGCAGAACGAAACACTGCGCTTGTGCCACATGCGTCAACATCAGATCCTACCTTTTTGCCTGAAAATCATGTAAAGAAGGGGATGGTTGAATATTGACAGAAACGAATGCTAGATGTGATGTGAAATGTGGCAAGAATCTTGTACAGTATAACCAAATGCTGAAGGCAAATGTTGTGGCTGCGGGGTACATGTCTTGGGAAACAGTATAAATAATAAGTGACCAGGAAGGCTGAAATGAGATAGAATGTGTTTAAATATAACCTTATAGGGTGACACTTACTGAACAGTATCAAATAAATTCCGCATAACTTTTGAACAGTTTGCGTCAGGACGTTCAAACAGCACAGATGGCCGCAGGGCATCATGGGAATTAGTACGCGGATGATATGGTTTGGTTTAGCGACGAAGCCCAGTTTCATTTGGATGAGTTCGTCAATTAACAAAACTGGCGCATTTGGGGGACTGAGAATCCGTATTTCGCGATTGAGAAGTCTCTTCACCCTCAACGGGTGACTGTATGCTGTGCAGTGTCCAGTCATGGAATAACTGGTGCGATATTCCATGGTGGCTTGGTGACAACCAAACGGTTCGTGGACGCTTTGGAAGATGATTTCATCCCCATTATTCAAAGTGACACTGATTTCTACAAGATGTGGTTCATGCAAGATAAAGCCCGACCCCATCGAAGAAGGAGAGTGACGTCCTGGAGGAGCACTTTGGGGACCGTGTTGTAGCTCTGGGGTACCCAGAGGCCACTGGCATGGGCTTCGATAGGCCACCATATTCTCCGGATCTGAACACGTACGACTCCTTTTTCTCGGGCTATATTAAAGAAAAGGTGTACTGCAATAACCACAAAACCATTGTTGAGCTGAAAACAGCCATTCAGGAGGTCATCGACAGTATCGATGTTTGTAACGTACTTACAGCAAATAAAGCCTATGTTCGTCTGTGAAAATGGACTCGATAAGCAACCTGAGCGATCAGTAATCGGGATCTAACCTGCGTAACACTGTGTGTGTGTTATATGAGTGTCAGTTTCACTGTCATTTAAGCCCTCAACTGATCGTTACATGAAAAACTTAGAACTAACATTTAGATGAGCTATCTGACAGCGTATTTGAGTAAGAATTTACAAGTGATACAGAATCTGGCTTGTGCAACGGAATTTACTGGATTAGAGTACATAACATGTTGTGCTGTATCAGTGTCTCTGTTTTGGCCCTACGTTTTGCACTCACCTCTTTAAATGGTTGTTTTTTTCCAAGTGGTTTACAGCAATCAGCAGCAGCATGCAGCAGCAGCGGCTAAAGATTATTGTTACAAAGAATGAATTTAATAAAAAGGAGTTTGCTTGGGTCCTGTTAACTACTAAATAGCTTGTAAGAAGTGATTTCACAAATTAAGTCCATTTAAAAACTTCAGAAATCATCATGACCAATAATGGTTTGACAAGTATTAATAATGGCGAAATACCGTGTAACTATTAATAATGGATGAGTGCCAGATTAACAAATTATTTCAATTTCACAGTTACATGAACATTTAATAACCACACCATATTTATGTATTAGATGTGGATATTAATTGTTATTATTATTATTATTATTATTATTTGGAGGATAAGGAGGCTTCTTTAACTGACAAGCAAAACATGGGATTATTGGTATGCTCGCGAATTTTACCTTGAATTCCATCTCCAGGCGTAGTTAAGCCATCTAAATCCCTCCTGGCTATATAAATGAAATGAGGCCTTGAGTGTGGTGAGATCTGCCATCACCGACGTATGGGCAGCGTGACACGTCTTCTGTCTCCGAGCTCTCGACCAACACTACTGAAATTTTACTCTCACAGACAGACCTCGTCTCACAACAATGCATATAATCGTGCTCCTGTGTTGCGCCCTCCGATTGTTACTATCGATATCGGAGTGCTTATTTATTTTCAATCTTACACGATGTAAGAATAGTCTTAAGCTGGCTGTATTGTTTTCGATACTCAATATAATATTTAATCAATGTAATGGAGAGTTCTGACACACTCCTTATATGTTCCGATGCTTCAGCGGATCATGCAGAATTCCTCTATTCGTCTGCGCCACACCATCGTCAATGTTGCCAGGCATATCTAACATGTCATAACCTAAATACGAATATCTGTAGTGACGTTTACATGTTGAATAAAGGGTGTGCAGGCCGTAGTTTGTAACTAATTTAAGTTTTTTTTCATATAGTTCAATAATTGTCAATGACAAAGTATTGTATTCTACTTTCGTATTTATTCCTACTGGTTTCGGTGTTTAAGCATCATCCGAGGAATATACCAGCATGATATACATAAAACAGAATGTAGAAACGTGCAAAGTCAAAACACATGTGAAAAACCAATCATAAAATTGGTATTTTATGAACGTAATTATTTCGGTTGTGTGCATAGCAAGCACGTACGGAACCAGACCAAACTCACTATATGTTAAAGATGCACGCATGTCAGTCATTGCACCGATTGAAGCAAATTCGGGAAAAAGTATTACACAAATACATGAACTGACATGGAGATATTTACGCATACATGTCTGTATAAATAAATCTGACCACTTTGTAATGCAATATGTAATAAAGTAGCTATATACAGATGGAATAGGTTTCATATGAACAACATAATGTCAAGTTTGTCATGTCCATTATATGAATAAATGTCATGTTACAGTCACGGAACACCACAGCCCGTTGTGTGAACGATGAAAATGGCAAAATTAACGTTTTTTGTTTTTTTTTAGTATAAAATTATTTGGAGTTTTCTGAATAAAACAAGTCAAGTTTCACCATTCTAAGTGAATTCTAAGTATGTTTTTTTATCGCTGCAAAGTTGACACGCCGCGTAAACGGTTGTAGCGACGTGGTGTGTCACCTCTGACGGCACCGCTCGCTGGCTGCAAGCAGGGTATCTTTGCGGAATTAGACAGTGTTTTGTTTTCCAACGTTGTATGGCTTTATCTCTGTGACTGTTCATATCGGTAAACATAAACGCTATATCGTGTGTGTTGACTTGTGGAGTTTGCTTTGTGTTGTTTAGCTGTTCAATTTTGCGTATTTGACTAATTTTGCTCGTACCTATTTTACGTATTTGGTTTGTGGATATCAATATATCCCGTTTCAGCAATATAGTGTTTAAGAAAAGGCACAATGAGTGGAAGAAGAAATCTTCCGTTGTTTCGAAGGGAGATGCTGCTCAGACTGCTTCACCGACTACTCCAGATGAATGTGATAGAACTTCTTCCAGCAAGAAACTTCCTGACAGCAAAGAAAAATTTGAAACTATGAAAGTGACAGTAATGATGTGAATCATATAATTAACATTTCCTTGCTCTCTAATATTTTGAAACATAACGTATTATGCCAAATTTGCAAAGAAAGAGGACTGGAATTGAAAATAACTTTACGCGTTGGTTTGGCATGTAAAATGTTATTGAAGTGTAACAAATGTGCGGGAGAAGTTTCGTTTTCTAATTCTAACAGTATTCCTCGTCGTGGTAATAGTGAAAAGAAAATGTATGATATAAATGATAGACTAGTGTATGGCTTGCGTTGCTTTGGTAAGGGCAGTGTTGCAGCGACGATGTTATGTGGAATTATGAACTTTCCAAGATCCTTGGAGGAAGAGGAAGATTGACAGATGAAGCAATTGATAGACCGCAGAAGTATTATGGGTGTGCAATTAGGCAAAATACAAGAAGCATTAACCATATGAGGAGAGCAGTATGGGCTTTTTTTTTATTCTACATCAACAAATGAGCACCCACAACATGCACTGTGCCCCATTGGTGATGACTGATGGTGTAAGTACCGATCAGAAAGGAATTTGCCCATAAAAACAGTTTGTCATATGCTGTAACTGATGTAATTAAGCCCATATTCAGAGATTTATCACAGCCAAGTTTATTGGATAAGTATTTACATGGGAAAACACAAAATCCAAATGAAAGTGTAAATAAATTAATTTGGATTAGGATTCCCAAAAGAGTGTTTGTACAGATAAAAACATGCATTTTGGAGTGTATGATGCAATGGCAACATACAATGAAGGAAACAGTATCAGATGTGATACTTTCCGAATGAAGAGCTCAAGGGAGCAGTTCAGTGGACTTGGAGTTTCGTGCTGGAAGAAGGCAGATCTACCTGTGTTATTGGGTAATGTTCGGTCATGTCGGTGACAGACGCTGGTCGGTGAACGGTTGCTACAGTGCCCAAATTTTGAAGGTACTTTTTATTTCGAGAGGTCTGTTTGTGCTCATTACTAGGAGTCTGACTTCTCCCGCTGCCGGCCGGTGTGGCCGAGCGGTTCTAGGAGCTTCAGTCCGGAACCGCGCTGCTGCTACGGTCCCACGTTCGAATCCTGCCTCGGGCATGGACGTGTGTGATGTCTTTAAGTTAGTTAGGTTTAAGTAGTTCTAAGTCTACGGGACTGATGACCTCGGATATTAAGTCCCATAATACTTAGAGCCTCCCCCCATGCACCATGGACCTTGCCGTTGGTGGGGAGGCTTGCGTGCCTCAGCGATACAGATGACCGTACCGTAGGTGCAACCACAACGGAGGGGTATCTGTTGAGAGGCCAGACAAACATGTGGTTCCTGAAGAGGGGCAGCAGCCTTTTCAGTAGTTGCAGGGGTAACAGTCTGGATGATTGACTGATCTGGCCTTGTAACATTAACCAAAACGGCCTTGCTGTGCTGGTACTGCGAACGGCGGAAAGCAAGGGGAAACTACAGCCGTAATTTTTCCAGAGGACATGCAGCTTTACTGTATGATTAAATGATGATGGCGTCCTCTTGGGTAAAATATTCCGGAGGTAAAATAGTCCCCCATTCGGATCTCTGGGCGGGGACTACTCAAGAGGACGTCGTTATCAGGAGAAAGAAAACTGGCATTCTACGGATCGGAGCGTGGAATGTCAGATCCCTTAATCGGGCAGGTAGGTTAGAAAATTTAAAAAGGGAAATGGATAGGTTAAAGTTAGATATAGTGGGAATTAGTGAAGTTCGGTGGCAGGAGGAACAAGACTATTGGTCAGGTGATTACAGGGTTATAAATACAAAATCCAATAGGGGTAATGCAGGAGTAGGTTTAATAATGAATAAAAGAATAGGAGTGCGGGTTAGCTACTACAAACAGCATAGTGAACGCATTGTTGTGGCCAAGATAGACACAAAGCCCATGCCTACTACAGTAGTACAAGTTTATATGCCAACTAGCTCTGCAGATGATGAAGAAATAGATGAAATGTATGACGAGATAAAAGAAATTATTCAGATTGTGAAGGGAGACGAAAATTTAATAGTCATGGGTGACTGGAATTCGTCAGTAGGAAAAGGGAGAGAAGGAAACATAGTAGGTGAATATGGATTGGGGGGAAGAAATGAAAGAGGAAGCCGCCTTGTAGAATTTTGCACAGAGCATAACTTAATCATAGCTAACACTTGGTTCAAGAATCATAAAAGAAGGTTGTATACCTGGAAGAATCCTGGAGATACTAAAAGGTATCAGATAGATTATATAATGGTAAGACAGAGATTTAGGAACCAGGTTTTAAATTGTAAGACATTTCCAGGGGCAGATGTGGATTCTGACCACAATCTATTGGTTATGAACTGCTGATTGACACTGAAGAAACTGCAAAAAGGTGGGAATTTAAGGAGATGGGACCTGGATAAACTGAAAGAACCAGAGGTTGTACAGAGATTCAGGGAGAGCATAAGGGAGCAATTGACAGGAATGGGGGAAATAAATACAGTAGAAGAAGAATGGGTAGCTTTGAGGGATGAAGTAGTGAAGGCAGCAGACGATCAAGTAGGTAAAAAGACGAGAGCTAATAGAAATCCTTGGGTAACAGAAGAAATATTGAATTTAATTGATGAAAGGAGAAAATATAAAAATGCAGTAAATCAAGCAGGCAAAAAGGAACACAAACGTCTCAAAAATGAGATCGACAGGAAGTGCAAAATGGCTAAGCAGGGATGGCTAGAGGACAAATGTAGAGGCTTACCTCACTAGGGGTGAGATAGATACTGCCTACAGGAAAATTAAAGAGACCTTTGGAGAGAAGAGAACCATTTGTATGAATATCAAGAGCTCAGATGGTAACCCAGTTCTAAGCGAAGAAGGGAAGGCAGAAAGGTGGAAGGAGTATATAGAGGGTTTATACAAGGGCGATGTACTTGAGGACAATATTATGGAAAGGGAAGAGGATGTAGATGAAGATGAAATAGGAGATAAGATACTGCGTGAAGAGTTTGACAGAGCACTTAAGGACCTGAGTCGAAACAAGGCCCCGGGAGTAGACAACATTCCATTAGAACTACTGATGGCCTTGGGAGAGCCAGTCATGACAAAACTCTACCATCTGATGAGCAAGATGTATGAGACAGGCGAAATACCCACAGACTACAAGAAGAATATAATAATTCCAATCCCAAAGAAAGCAGGTGTTGACAGATGTGAAAATTACCGAACTATCAGTTTAATAAGTCACAGCTGCAAAATACTAACGCGAATTCTTTACAGACGAATGGAAAAACTGGTAGAAGCGGACCTCGGGGAAGATCAGTTTGGATTCCGTAGAAATGTTGGAACACGTGAGGCAATACTAACCTTACGACTTATCTTAGAAGAAAGATTAAGAAAAGGCAAACCTACGTTTCTAGCATTTGTAGACTTAGAGAAAGCTTTTGACAACGTTAACTGGAATACTCTCTTTCAAATTCTGAAGGTGGCAGGGGTAAAATACAGGGAGCGAAAGGCTATTTACAATTTGTACAGAAACCAGATGGCAGTTATAAGAGTCGAGGGGCATGAAAGGGAAGCAGTGGTTGGGAAAGGAGTGAGACAGGGTTGTAGCCTCTCCCCGATGTTATTCAATCTGTATATTGAGCAAGCAGTAAAGGAAACAAAAGAAAAATTCATGGAGAAGAAGTAAAAACTTTGAGGTTCGCCGATGACATTGTAATTCTGTCAGAGACAGCAAAGGACTTGGAAGAGCAGTTGAACGGAATGGAGAGTGTCTTGAAAGTAGGATATAAGATGAACATCAACAAAAGCAAAACGAGGGTAATGGAATGTACAAATTAAATCGGGTGATGTTGAGGGGATTAGATTAGGAAATGAGACACTTAAAGTAATAAAGGAGTTTTGCTATTTAGGGAGTAAAATAACTGATGATGGTCGAAGTAGAGAGGATATAAAATGTACACTGGCAATGGCAAGGAAATCGTTTCTGAAGAAGAGAAATTTGTTAACATCGAGTATAGATTTAAGTGTCAGGAAGTCGTTTCTGAAAGTATTTGTATGGAGTGTAGCCATGTATGGAAGTGAAACATGGGCGATAACCAGTTTGGACAAGAAGAGAATAGAAGCTTTCGAAATGTGGTGCTACAGAAGAATGCTGAAGATAAGGTGGGTAGATCACGTAACTAATGAGGAGGTATTGAATAGGATTGGGGAGAAGAGACGTTTGTGGCACAACTTGACTAGAAGAAGGGATCGGTTGGTAGGACATGTTTTGAGGCATCAAGGGATCACCAATTTAGCATTGTAGGGCAGCGTGGAGGGTAAAAATCGTAGAGGGAGACCAAGAGATCAATACACTAAGCAGATTCAGAAGGATGTAGGTTGCAGTAGGTACTAGGATATGAAGAAGCTTGCACAGGATGGAGTAGCATGGAGAGCTGCATCAAACCAGTCTCAGGACTGAAGACCACAACAACAACAACAAGAACAATACTTAAAGCTATTTGAACCGTTTGAACTTCTCCCGCTTGTGCTGCGGAACTGAGGACAGACTGACTATGAGTTTCTAGTCGCCATCTCTCGTGTGTTAATCTTTAAATCACCATGTTGAACTCTGTACTGCTTTGGCCTGGTGAATAATTCGTGTACTGTGATTGCGAAAAGGACTTAGTTTTCGCACATCTTTTATGACTCTTTGGTTTGGGGATTTCGCACCCATTCTCGTAACGCTCTCGACGTAGATTTACTGCATTTGGTAAGTGTATTTTCTGTCTGCATTTTAAATCAATATCATAGGAAATGTTCAGCATAATTCTCTGTCGCCTACATCGATTACAGACGTTGGAACAGAACCGTTTTATTAACATTAATTTTCAAAGCTTAATCATTTTCATTTTTAATCTTTTTATTTTTATTTTATTTTTAAATAAGAAAAGCACCCCTTTACTTGTATGTGTTCTGATTTATGATCATTTCATGCACTTGACTGGTTATGTCAAATCTCATGCTCTTTTGTAGTTTCTATTACATGTCTTTTATTTGCAGTTTCTGAAGCCAAGCAGTACGTGAACAAGTTCTGTTGTAATGCGATTTGTATGCACATTAAACTTTTGGTATCCTTTTGAGTTAATTTTGTGTAGTTAAGCGACCTCAGCCGGTCTTGCTTTGTATCTGCATTATTATCTTGTGGAATGCAGTCAGTTCCACAAGAAAGCGTACGCCTTTATCTGTATGAAATAAAAGACACTATTATAAATATAGCTGTACGTTTACGTGAAAAGTTGTTACTAATAACCTTATAGTTCAGCCAATCGCCGACATTATTGGTTATAGCTTAACACCTTTTTGGCTTGCCTTTAACGATATTTTCTGCACTTTCTCTCGGTAACGATCTCCATATCGTCCTGATTTGATATGACAGATGCTTCAAATTTTATACTGGGTTTCCTTTAAGCTTCATCTTAATAAACAATCAAACATTTGCGATCGGATTTGCATCCTGAGACATTGCAGGCCAGTCCATGGTGGACACCCCGTTGTCGGCACAGAGACGGCTACGATTTTTCGGATCATTATCCTCTTGAAGCACCCAGCTTGCCTCTTAACGGTCCTCAGAAGGCATTTTTGATAAATACATAAATATAAATATAAATAAGTGACGTTTCAGATATTTTGCACTCATTTTAAACTTCAACCGACAAAACAAAACATTCAACTCTCACACTGTTTATCTATACACTGTGCAAAAGCGCATTGATTACAGATTCGAAGCCGTAATGGACCGACAGACATTAGACGAGATGTCGTTACGGACGTTACATTTAAAATTATGGCATACAATTTCTTGTGGAACTGACTGTACTCTAGATATAAGCTACATTGTGTAGTTGTTTATGTTGTAATGTACAGGGGCATGAGAGCCGGCCGAAGTGGCCGTGCGGTTGAAGGCGCTGCAGTCTGGAACCGCAAGACCGCTACGGTCGCAGGTTCGAATCCTGCCTCGGGCATGGATGTTTGTGATGTCCTTAGGTTAGTTAGGTTTAACTAGTTCTAAGTTCTAGGGGACTAATGACCTCAGCAGTTGAGTCCTATAGTGCTCAGAGCCATTTGAACCATTTTGAACAGGGCCATGAGGATAGCACCAATGAAGTACCCAAACTGCTAGCTTAAAGAAAAAAGTAGTAAGAACTGACTGAAAATCGGATGTTGTTTGGTTTTTGTTCTACTAGTGGTCCGTGACGGATCCTAGGAGCCAGTTACAAGAGTCGAGGGACGCGAAAGGGAAGCACTGACTGGGAAGGGAGTGAGACAGGGTTGTCGCCTGTCCCCTATGTTATTCAATCTGTGCCTTGAGCAAACAGTAAAGGAAACGAAGGACAGATTTGGAAACTGAATTAAAATTGAGGGAGGAGAAGTAAAAACTTTTCGGTTTTCCGATGACACTGCAGTTGTCTCAGGACTCCTGATGGGTTTGGTTGTACAGTTGAACAGAATGGACAGTGTCTTGAAAAGACGCCAACAATAGTGAAACAAGGGTAGTGGTTTGTAATCTAATAAATCGATGAACGTGGAGGGAATTAGGTTACCAAATAAGATTCTAGAGATAGTAGACCAATTTAGCTACACATGATGATGGGCGAAGTGCGAAGAATATAAAACGCAAACTGGCAATAGAAAGAAAAGGTATTTCTGAAAAAAAGTGGAAGTGAAACGCGGACGATAAACGATTGAGACGAGAAGAAGATAGAATGTTTTGAAATACGGTGCTACAGAAGAACGCTGAAAAATACGTCGGTGGGTCTATTCTGATGAAAATACGCTACTGGGCATTAAAATTGCTACACCACGAAGATAACGTGCTAAACACGCGAAATTTAACCGACAGGAAAAAGATGCTGTGATACGCAAATCAGAGCATTCACACAAGGCTGGCGCCGGTGGCGACACCTACAACGCGCTGACCTGAGGAAAGTTTCAAACCGATTTCTCATACACAAACAGCAGTTGCCCGGCGTTGCCTGTTGAAACGTTGTTGTGATACATCATGTAAGGAGGAGAAATGCGTACCGTCACGTTTCCGACTTTGATAAAGGTCGGAGTGTAGCCTATCGCGATTGCGGTTTATCGTATCGCGACATTGCTGCTCGCGTTGGTCGAGATCTAATGACTGTTAGCAGAATATGGAATCGGTGGGTTCAGGAGGGTAATACGGAACGCCGTGCTAGATCCCAACGGCCTCTTATCATTAGCAATTGAGATGACAGGCATCTTATCCGCATGGCTATAACGGATCGCGTACCCACATCTCAATACCTGAGTCAACAGATGGGGACGTTTGCAAGACAACCATCTGCACGAACAGTTCGACGATGTTTGCAGCAGCATGGACTATCAATTCGGAGACCATGGCTGCGGTTACCCTTGACGCTGCGTCACAGACAGGAGCGCCTGCGATGGTGTACTCAGCGACGAACCTGGTTGCACGAATGGCAAAACGTCATTTTTTCGGATGAAACCAGGTTCTGTTTACAGTATCATGATTGTCGCATCCGTGTTTGGCGACATCGCGGTGAATGCACATTGGAAGCGTGTATCATACTGGCGTATCACCCGGCGTGATGGTATGGGGTGCCATTGGTTACACGCCTCGGTCACGTCTTGTTCTCATTGACAGCACTTTGAACAGTGGACGTTACATTTCAGATGTGTTACGACCCGTGGCTCTACCCTTCATTTGATCCCTGCGAAGCCCTACATTTCAGCAGGATAATGCACGACCGCATGGTGCAGGTCCTGTACGGGCCTGTCTGGATACAGAAAATGTTCGACTGCTGCTCTGGCCAGCACATTCTCCAGATCTCTCACCAATTGAATACGTCTGGTCAATGTTGACCGAGCAACTGGTTCGTCACAATACGCCAGTCACTACTGTTGATGAACTGTGGTATCTTGTTGAAGCTGCATAGGCAGCTGTACCTGTACACGCCATCCAAGCTCTGTTTGACTCAATGCCCAGGCGTATCAAGGCCGTTGTTACGGCCAGAGGTGGTTGTTCTGGGTACTGATTCCTCAGGATCTATGCACCCAAATTGCGTGAAAATGTAATCACATGTCACTTCTAGTATAATATATTTGTCCAATGAATATCCGTTCATCATCTGTATTTCTTCTTGGTGTAGGAATTTTAATGGCCAGTAGTGTATATTGAATCTAACTGGGGAGGAAAGAGTGTTATGCGATAATTAGGTTAAAAGAAAGGATCGGTTTATAGGACACGTCCTGTGGAATCAAGGAATTGACAGTTTGAGAAAAGAAATGAGTGTATGTAGGAGAGGGGGAAGGGGGTGGGGGTGGGGGGAGGGCGGAGGTGAAAACTACAGAGGCAGGCACACGCTTAACTGCAGTAAGCAGGTCAAATAGAATATCAGCAACGTCAGTAATTAAGCAGACAGCTTCATTTCTTGGAATGGCAGTGATAATGATTTCGTAATATTCGCTGAGTGTTGTTTCAGAATTTTTTTTTAAAAGCTTCTGATGCTTTCTTCGCTCTGCTCTTAAGAACATCGGCAGTCGCTGAGAGTTCGTTTCCGATTTACAGGACAAGGAAGCGGGCAAGCAAACGCAGTGACGTATCAATTTTTCTGTCGAAGAGCAACCAGATTCTCCAAGTTTAATTAAGTTCGGAGGCTATCGCAAGATCACGAAAACTTTTCCAATTCCACCAGTCTGTGCCATGCGTGCAATGCAGGAAACGAGAGATTCGAATCAACTGAGTTACAGCTGCCTGTTTCGACATAACCATCTGTGTAGCAGGCAGACTAGGTGCTCAGAAGAAAATTCAAAGAAAATTTAAATAGAATGAACGTATTAGGTATTAGTACAAAAAAAAAAAACTGATGATGATAATACTGATCCGTTGTTAAGTGTACTCTCAGTTTCTTCCATGCTTCCATATGACAACAGACACTTGCTGAAAAAAAAAAAATTGGATCACCCGGAAGATATGGAACGATATCGACTTCAGTAAGTACACCTACAAAATCATCAGCAATTATGTCATTGATTAGAATTGCAGTTCATTGTGACATTTAGAACAGCCAGCAGAGGGCAGTATTGCTCGTGTTTACTGTTGTTACAGGTCCTGTAGGGTATAAGTGTTGTTTGTGTTACTGCGTTAAAGGCCCCGTAGGGTATAAGTTTTGCTGGTGTTTACCATTGTTACAGGCACCATAGGTATAACTATTGTTTGTGTTTACTGTTGTTAAACGACCTGTAGGGTATAAATGTAGCTTGTGTTTGCTGTTGTTAAAGGCCCCTTAGGGTATGAGTGTTGCCAGTGTTTACTGCTGTTACAGGCCCCGTAAGTGTTGCTCATGTTTACTGTTGTTAAAGGCCCCTAACAGTGTAATTGTTGCTGGTGTTTGCTGTTGTTACAGGTCCCATAGAGGATATGTGGTGTTTGTGTTTACTGTTGTTAACGGCCCCTAGGGTATAAGTGTTGCTCTTGTTTACTGTTGTTACAGGCCCCACAGGGGTGACAGAGGCCACGGAAGCCTACGCTTACATGTGTGGAACCAGTTTCGACATCAGTTCTACTCGAATACCAGTATCCAGGATATAAAGGACACGTTACAACACTTTCGGACTAGTGTGCCTCAGGAGAGGATAAAAAAAAAACTCTATGACAACCATCTCAACTGAAAAAACCTTTAAAGAAGAAGTTTGTTCATACTGCTAATTTTTTTGCAAATGTAACTCGATTTTGTAATCACCGAAATAACGTCATGTACCGTCTTAATCGGTGGAGTTTCATAACGTTTTCCTGCCCTCCTGCAATGCCACACTTTCGTAGGCAGCCAGTTTCTATAAGATAATATATACTAATAGATTTCAATATAATTTATAGTCTGTTTGTATAACTGGATTTTTCCGCATGTGCGTGGAGTCTATGTGAATATTTTTAGATGACACCTGGCTTGCTTTGCAGTCTTCATCCACTTACCTGGATCTGCTCTGGATCTCTTCGTCGAAGTTTGCACCTTCCGGAAAATCAGCCTACTTCACATAACTGTTCATGAATCTGCCCCCGAGTTACCTGTCTTTAACTGCCATTAATACTACGTCTTGTTGTGGTTCCCTTTTCTATGATTCGCCTGCTGTTAACTGGTGTTATCTTCAGTACGCACGATATACTACGAAATAAATGGGTTGGCACATTATCAATGACGTATCCGACTCGAAACCAATGAATGTATCTACATAGACACACACACACAAATTACATCACCTCAGTTCCCAGAACTCCTGAAGATAGACGTTGACTGTGGATATTGTATCACAGACACAGTCCCTTTGACTGCCACTGTCACTAAACCTGCCCAAAATTGCAGACAACAATGCAAGAGCCGCGCCTATTAGACGGAGGAGGTCCGACAGCCGATCCGTTCGTCATTCAACCAGGAAGGAGGTACATGGCTCGTTCTGTCTGTAGTTCAACCATGCCTAGACGATCAAAACCGCGGTTCGATCGCGTCCGCATTGTTACTTTGTGCCAGGAAGGACTCTCAACAGGGGAAGTGTCCAGGCGTCTCGGAGTGAAGCAAAGCGATGTTGTTGGGACATGGAGGAGATACAGAGAGAAAGGAACTGTCGATGACATGCCTCACTCAGGCCGCCCAAGTGTTACTACTGGAGTGGATGACCGCTACTTACGGATTATGGCTCGGAGGAACCCTGACAGCAACGGCACCATGTTAAATAAAGCTTTTCGTGCAGCCACAGGACGTCGTGTTACGACTCAAACTGTACGCAATAGCCTGCATGATGCGCAACTTCACTCTCGACGTCCTTGGCGGGGTCCACCTTTGCAACCACGACACTATGCAGCGCGGTACAGATGTGCCCAAAAACATGCCGAATGGACCGCTCAGGATTGGTATCACGTTCTGTTCACCGATGAGTGTCGAATATGCCTTAAACGAGACAATCGTCGTAGACGTGTTTGCAGGCAACCCAGTCAGGCTGAACGCCTTAGAGACACTGTCCAGCGAATGTAGCAAGGTGGAGGTTCCCTGCTGTTTTGGGGTGGCATTATGTGGGACCGACGTACGCCGTTGGTGGTCATGGGAGGCGCCGTAACGGCTGTACGATACGTGAATGTCATCCTCCGACCGATAGTGCAACCATATTGGCGAGGCATTCGTCTTCATGGACGACAATTTGCACCCCCATCGTGCACATCTTGTGAATGACTTCTTTCAGGATAACGACACCACTCGACTAGAGTGGCCAGCATGTTCTCCAGACATGAACCCTATCGAACATGCCTGGGCTAGATTGAAAAGGGCTGTTTATGGACGACGTGACCCACCAACCAATCTGAGGGATCTACGCCGAATCGCCGTTGAGGAGTGAGACAATCTGGACCAACAGTGCCTTGATGAACTTGTGGATAGTATGCCACGACGAATACAGGTATGCATCAATGGAAGTGGACAAGCTACTGGTCATTAGAGGCACCGGTGAGCACACCAATCTGGACTACCACCTATGCAGGTCTCGCTGTATGGTGGTACAACATGAAATATGTTCTTTTCATGAGCAATAAAAAGGGCGGACCTGATGTTTATGTTGATCTCTATTCTAATTTTCTGTACAGGTCCCGGAACGTCCGGAACCGAGGTGATGCTAAACTTTTTTTGATGTGTGTATATTAGTTTTACAGTTACTTCTACACAGTTCTCTTCAGGACTGGGTGTTTACAAATCAATTATACAAAAGTGACCTGTAACTGTGAAAAAGGCAAAAATGACTTACAGAAATATTTAATACTCCACAGAATTCACTTATCTTGTTATTTTATTGACAAATGTTCAATGTAGCTACCATTTGTTACACGACAAACGTCTCACCTGTAATCAATTTCCTACCAAACCGTATGAAGAAATATTGTTGTATGGTGGCAACTGCTTGTGTTGTCCGTTGTCGCAGCTCGTTGACGTCTACCGGAAGCGCAGAAACACAGTCTGTCCTTAATGTAACCTAATACACGGAAGTCTGTTGGGGTTAAACCAGGTGATTGTGGTAGTCATTATACGTTGCACCATGTGCAAACCACGTCGGCACATTCCTACGGAGATATTCTACTATTTCCCGATAATATTATGGCGGCGCACCATCTTGCGGGAAAATAAGTTATATGCCCGTATCCAGTTGCAAGTGAGGCATTAGATAATGTTCAAGCACATCCAGGTACGATAAGCCAGTTACAGCTGATTCTGCAAATAAAGGATCGTAAGCCTTGCTGCAGCTTACAGCACAAAAATATTTACCTCGGGCGAGCCACGTACATATTCGATTACGTGACGTGGTTTCTACTCACCCCATATCCGAACTTCATGCCGATTCAGTTTACTGCAGGTATGGAAGGTGAAATCGTTACTGAACACAATTTTATTAAGAGAATCATCTTCAGTCTGCATTTTGTTAACTATTTCTACACGAAACTCAGTTCATTTTTGCTTGTCACTTTGTCGTGAAGGCTGCAATGCTTCTGATTTGTAGGGTTGAATGGCAGGCAATTCCGTAATACCTTCCACACTGTATAGTCAATTCTAAGCTGGCACGTCTCGTTGATTTATCGAGACTACGAATGTAAGACTGCCGAACTTGTTCACATGCTGCTTCAGAGACTGTTGGTCGACCCTGTACCAGCGTCCTTTGTGAGAGACAGCCAGTTTCAGTGAACGAGTGTACCAATTAATAACAGTTGGCCTTTGAGGTGGTGGCTTGCGATATTTAGTCCTGGATATTCTCTGAAGTGTAGCAGCTGATTTGGATTCATGAAACCATTAACGATACTGCGCACGCTCTGTTCCGTTATACGACTCCTTGATGACTGTTGGAATACCTCAAACGTGCGTGCCATCCAGCGGGTATGTCAGGAACCGACAGTGTTAGGAGGGCGTAAGGCTTGAAGATATTCACTGAAGAGCCAAAGAAACTGGTATAGGCATGCGTTTTCAATTACAGAGAATACGGCGCAGCGGTCGGCAACACCTATATAAGACAACAATTGTCTGGCGCAGTTGTTAGATCGGTTACTGCTGCTACAATGGTTCCGCAGCTCGTGGTCGTGCGGTAGCGTTCCCGCTTCCCGCGCCCGGGTTCCTGGGTTCGATTCCCGGCGGGGTCAGGGATTTTCTCTGCCTCGTGATGACTGGGTGTTGTGTGCTGTCCTTAGGTTAGTTAGGTTTAAGTGTTTCTAAGTTCTAGGGGACTGATGACCATAGATGTTAAGTCCCATAGTGCTCAGAGCCATTTGAACCATTTGCTACAATGGCACGTTATCGAGATTTAAGTGAGTTTGACCCCGGTGTTAAAGTCGGCATACAAGCGATGGGACACAGCATCTCCGATGTTGCGATAAAGTGGGGATTTTCCTCTACGACTATTGCAGGAGTGTACCGCTAAAACAACTGCGACTGGCGAGAATAGTTCAACGTGACAAAAGTGTAACTCTACCGAAAGTTGCTGCAGGTTTCAATGCTGGGCCATCAACATATGTCAGCCTACGAACCATTCATCGATATGGGCTTTCGGAGCCGAAGGCCCA
This sequence comes from Schistocerca serialis cubense, assembly GCF_023864345.2. Classification (NCBI taxonomy): domain Eukaryota; kingdom Metazoa; phylum Arthropoda; class Insecta; order Orthoptera; family Acrididae; genus Schistocerca; species Schistocerca serialis. The sequence continues at coordinate 1,157,132,922 of NC_064638.1, read as the reverse complement.
TTCGTGTATCCTTGCTGGCTGCAAGACACAAAGCTTTACGTCTCGCCTAGGCCCGTCAACACCGACAATGGACTATTGATGACTGGAAACATGTTTCCTGGTCGGACATGTCTCGTTTGAAATCGCGCTCTGTTTGTAAAGCTGTATTACAAGAATGATGACTGTGCACACCTCGCTGTGCAGATGTTCCGGACACTGAAGGATTTGAAGAAAGGCGTTGGTCTGATGGGACTGCCGTGGGTCTGGAGAAAATGATTCGGAAATTCGAAAAGACAGGTTCTTTTGGTGTGCAACCGGTAGAGGGAGGAAACTAAGTGATTCGACGTCAGTGGAAGCAGTGGCCACAGCAATGCAGGGGGAGACGAGTAGTGGTGTACAAACGTGTAGTGCACGGAGAATTGCCTGAACATTGGACATACCTACATCTACATTTCTACTCCGCAAGCCACCCAACGGTGTGTGGCGGAGCGCACTTTGCGTGCCACTGTCATTACCTCCCTTTCCTGTTCCAGTCGCGTATGGTTCGCGGGAAGAACGACTGTCTGAAAGCCTCCGTGCGCGCTCTAATCTCTCTAATTTTACATTCGTGATCTCCTCGGGAGGTATAAGTAGGGGGAAGCAATATATTCGATACCTCATCCAGAAACGCACCCTCTCGAAACCTGGCGAGTAAGCTACACCGCGATGCAGAGCGCCTCTCTTGCAGAGTCTGCCACTTGAGTTTATTAAACATCTCCGTAACGCTATCACGGTTACCAAATAACCCTGTGACGAAACGCGCCGCTCTTCTTTGGATCTTCTCTATCTCCTCCGTCAACCCGATCTGGTACGGAGCACTGCACTGATGAGCAATAGTCAAGTAAAGGTCGAACGAGTGTTTTGTAAGCCACCTCCTTTGTTGATGGACTACATTTTCTAAGCACTCTCCCAATGAATCTCAACCTGGTACCCGCCTTACCAACAATTAATTTTATATGATCATTCCACTTCAAATCGTTCCGCACGCATACTCCCAGATATTTTACAGAAGTAACTGCTACCAGTGTTTGGACCGCTATCATATAATCATACAATAAAGGATCCTTCTTTCTATGTATTCGCAATACATTACATTTGTCTATGTTAAGGGACAATTGCCACTCCCTGCACCAAGTGCCTACCCGCTGCATTTCGCTACAATTTTCTAATGCTGCAACTTCTCTGTATACTACAGCATCATCCGCGAAAAGCCGCATGGAACTTCCGACACTATCTACTAGGTCATTTATATATATTGTGAAAAGCAATGGTCCCATAACACTCCCCTGTGGCACGCCAGCGTGGTGCGTAAAATCCTACGAAACATCAAAATTACCTATGTGCACGAGTTGCTTCTTGTTGAACTGCCAGCAATAGAGACCCTTGCTTTAGAATTTCTTGCTCGCATTGAAGTGGACATTAATGAGCCGTGGAAGATTTTGTGAACAGACGAAGCCCGCTTCGATCTGATAGAATATGTCAATATACAGAATTGTCGAACATGGACAATGGAAAGTCCATTCGCAAATCAACCATCCTGAAAAGGTCCCTGTGTGGTGCGGGTTTACGGCATCATTTATCATAGGGCCACATTTTTTCGAAGAGACAGGTGCTTCCCGTCCTATTACCTGTACTGTCACGTAAGCGCTATGAGTGATTTTGCGCAACCACGTAAATCCAGCTCTCTAACAGCGTGGATGTGTGGATAGGATCATTTTTATGCAAGATGGCACAACTGCGCACATTGCAATCGCAGCTAAGCAGCTGCTGAAGCGCCATTTCGGAAATGCTACAATTATCAGCCGCTATTTTCCTACAGCCTGGCCATCCCGACTACCTTCTCTTATTCCGTGTGACTTCTCACTGTGGGGCAATTTGAAGGACGCTGTGTTCAGTGTTCCCACTGCAAACTTAGCTGCATTGAAGGTACGTATTGCGCAACACATTCTGAACGTGACCCCGGAAACACTTCGATTAGTTGTGGAACATGCTGTTTCTCGATTTCAACTTGTTGCAAAAAACGCTTGGGCAGCATGCTGAACATGGTTTGCGCCAGTCACACGGAAAATATTAGTCCGATTTGAGTTTGATTGATGCTTTTTATGCGGTTTTTGGCCTCAGGACAATTAATAACCGAAGCGATTGATGCTTTTTACGTTGTTTTTGGCCTCAGGGCAATTAAAATCCGATATGAGAGATGGATTTTATGCGGTTTTTGGCCTCAGGATGTAGCGTCGCGAGTCAAACCGCAATAGCATTTTGTTGCAGTAAGCTGCCTTGCACTGCGGGCTCGTAGTTTTGGAGTCGGTGGCGGTGACAGCCGCTTGTATCTCGGCGTGATTCACTCGCACCTGTCGCTAGCATGGCCATGGGAAGCGGTACTTGAATCAGTTCCAGCGACAGAATATTTAAGCCCTTAAGAATCTAAATAAACTACACTAAATATTATTCAATTTTGATAAAACTTACTATGTAGCATTTTGTTATTAAAAAGAAGCTGGTTACAAAATCTCAGCTTTCTGGCTGGGGTATTTTCAAAATTAGAGAAAATTACCTAAAAAAGCAGAAACTGACACTAGTAAGATTAAAGTCGATTCGGATGCATAACAGTTTGTCTTCTACTATCATTTGGAATTAATACAGAAGCTTACAAAATGTTAGATCAATGTGCTACATTTTTTTTCTACTTAAACAGTGTTCAGCATTTTCCGTTTTCATAATACAAACTTCAGTGAGAGTCAATATTCATTTGAGAACTATTTGTTTTATTGTTTGAGTAAATGAGAGTAAATTAGAGTGTGTATGATGGACATACGATGAGTTTCAATATTATATTTTATGTGAAGCGTAATGTAACCTTCTTATGGGAAAACGTGCAGCAAGCTGTGACAGCTAAAGCTGTAATCACCCTTACTTGCTGATGACATACGTCCAAGCGTACTTGTTTTTGTAAGAAGGCAGCCAGAATAGTTGTTTGTAATGTTTTTCTAAAGCTATTTAAAGACTAGTTTTCGCTTGGTTTGGTTTAGTGGAAGATATTATTAATATTTGCAACATAAAACGATGTAAATGCATCCGTGAATGCTGATTGCAGTAAAACAGTTTAGGCGCGAATACGACCTTGAAAGATTGATCTGATTGGCTGCTCATTTGATCAACCAATCACAATGAAATATTTCCCGCGCTCTGTCAAGTAATATATGCACTGTGAGGAACGGCATTGAGGCAGTTGTAGGCTTGCTGTCGGACGCACAGGTCATGTTGGATGTGTCCGAAAAAGTTATTTGTAAAATGAAGAAGACACTGTTATTTTGCGTTCAGTTTATATCGCCGTGAAAGCAGATGCATTTACGGACAGATCGTGAAAATTTGAGCTTTGTGAAGTAATTTGTTGGTGTGAGAAACGCGTATGAACTCTTGGCTTTTGTGTAGCGAAATTCCGCGTGGCATGTTCAGTATTCAATTACGGAACATTTTTGGCGAGCAATTTCTGTTAAAGAAATCTACTGAAAATGACCGAGTGTGAAACTCACATGTTGTAGCAGAGTATTGACTGTAAAATCACGTATAATACTGGTTGGACTTTAGCACATTTCTGGCTGTCTTGCGTGTGTACTAAACGGTGTGAACTGTGAGAGGAGGACAGTGAAATTAGCTGTTAGTTTAAAATTCGGGCTGATGGCATCTTTTTAGTTTCGCTTCTAAGAGCAATAAAGAATTCTTAGCCGTATTTTGACATTTTTCCAAAAAGATGCAGCAATCGCCCTCCGTTCAAATTTTGTTATGAGATTACAGGACATGTAGCTACAGAGTTAATGCGGACTGTGCTAACGTAAGTATTGACAACGTTTTTCTTCAACGCTGCTTTTAACACCGTCTGAACAGTATCTATGTTGCAGAGAAGCGGCTTGGTGACCAGAAGCTGTGCTGACGTAGGTGGAACATTTGTAAGTTATTGACAGTTCGCCGGAAGTCAGTTACGCAGTACGCAGTTACACGTCTTTCAACCTGTCACGCCGCAAGGACAATCAAAAACCGATTTTTCCCATCCGGTGTGATACGACCTCGCCATGGTGGATGGGCTTTCGTAACTAACAGTATCACACCTGCACACCCATGCACACTGTGTAGTACCGTTTGGGCCGGCCGTTGTGGCCGAGCGGTTCTAAGCGCTTCAGTTTGGAACCGCGCGACCGCTGCGGTCACAGGTTCGAATCCTGCCTCTGGCATGGATGTGTGTGATGTCCTTAGGTTAGTTAGGTTTAAGTAGTTCAAAAATGGTTCAAATGGCTCTGAGCACTATGGGACCTAACATCTATGGTCATCAGTCCCCTAGAACCTAGAACTACTTAAACCTAACTAACCTAAGGACAGTACACAGCACCCAGTCATCACGAGGCAGAGAAAATCCCTGACCCCGCCGGGAATCGAACCCGGGAACCCGTGCGCAGGAAGCGAGAACGCTACCGCACGACCACGAGCTGCGGACTTTAAGTAGTTCTAAGTTCTAGGGGACTGATGACCACTGCAGTTAAGTCCCATAGTGCTCGGAGGCATTTGAACCATTTAGTACTGTTAGTTTAGCGTCAAATGTACACCTTAGGCATTTTTGTATGATTCATTTTTCATTTGCAGTCGACTACTATGAAATTGTGATGCTTGCAGCGCTATCTATTGCTACATTTTGTAACTATTTACTTTTCTTCTGCCATACGATTTGCCCTTCACCAATAATATTCCATTGCAATTTGACGTCACTCTGACCAGTGGTGTTATGTCCACAGCGGTTTGAAAGTTTAACTTTAATTATAATCACCCTGTAGTTGACAGCATCATCCGGAAAAGTGTCTGAGGGTATCATTCATGTTGATTAATCTGCCGACGTACTGAAAAGTAAAGCCTCCGAATATTTTATGTGATAACTCTTAAAGCCTTTGAAAGAAAACAAAGGTTGTTAACATTCTACATCTTTATTCTTCGTTTCTATGCATCTGAAGCCCTCTGCCGTTAGAGGCCTCTAAATTGTAGCGCGTAACACAGCGGCTTGTAACGTAACTATTTCCGTGCGGGAGAAGCAACGTGCTACAGTCGAGTTTCGATTTCGAAGAGTTTGTCCACACACGGAGCACCCTCTCCTTCATCACAACAATGCCAAAGCAACACTGTCTTACAGCCTTTTTAATCGCAACACTTCGTTCTTGGTCGTCTACTCTTATTATTCCCTCCTGGCTCTTGCACATATTGTAAATTACCCATCTCTCCCTATAGCTGAACAGTGTTTTTCTCAGAATATGGAACATCTTGCGCCGTTTTACATTGTCGAACACTTTTTCCAGGTTGACAGATCTTGTGAACATGTCTTGATTTTTCTTTAGTCTTGCCTCCTTTATCAATCGTAACATCAGAATTGCCTCTCTCGTGCCTTCACCTTTTCTAAAGCAGAACTTATCGTTATCTAAGACATCTTCAGTTTTCTTTTTCATCCTCCATACAATCCCGAATTGGCCCCAAAACTTAAGGGCTTCACTTTGATAGTGAAGACGCGAAGCAAGCAAATGTGTGCTTGTAGTTTCGTCAACGAAGTCAGATATTCTACAGCGGAATTCATCAACAAATTGGTCTCTCGTTGGGAGAAATGTGATGGTTGCCAGGCTGATTACGTTGTAAAATAAATATGTAGATATGAAGAACAAAGATGTAGAAATTTAATAACGTTTGTTTTATTTAAAACGTTTAAGTGTTTCTCATAAAAAATTCTGAGGCATTACTTTTCAGCACACTTCTTATACAACATGAACAGCACGTTTCGCTGGGGCACTGAAGAAGTTACTTCTACATCTGTTGATGACTCCCCATCCAAGATAACATGCTGTGTCCTCCCTACCAAGAAATCCAGAATCCAGTCACAAATTTCGATTGATACCCCATACGTTCGTACTTTTGATAATAAGCGTGGTTGTGGTACTAACAAGGAACCCCTTGAGTTGGGAGGTCGTAGAAGACCAGTGATGTTTACAGCATTCGTTGCCCCACATATTGTCTACCATGCAACCACTGCGGACTGGAGGTATCCAGTGGTGAGCACAGCATGAGGCTACGGAGCGTAGTTGAACTGCTTTGTCGACGAGTAATGCTAGTTGCGTTGATATAAAGCAGAACAATGGCAACGATAAACAAAGAAAACACTGCATTATGTCTGCAACAACAGCTGCTGATGTTGACATTTTGTTGGAAAGGGACACAAGGAACTTTACAGAGTGAGAAAGAAGTGGCAGATGAAATATTTTGTCGCCCGGGTGGTTCTAGGCACTACAGTCTGGAACCGCGTGACCGCTACGGCTGCAGGTTAGAATCCTGCCTCGGGCATGGATGTGTGTGATGTCCTTAGGTTAGTTAGGTTTAAGTAGTTCTAAGTTCTAGGGGACTGATGACCTTCGAAGTTAAGTCCCATAGTGCTCAGAACCATTTGAACCATTTTTTAAAAATATTTTTCTGCAAGATGAGCACTGGAAAGTGGGGTGTCGTATATGCTTGACTGTGCGGTCAATGCGCATGAGGAGTACAATGATAACGATACCTGCTTAACAAGTGAAAGTGATATTGAAACGGTGTCGAGCCATGTAGTTTATAATCCTTGCCGGACAGGGAGCCACAAATCCCATCTCCAGTGAAACACAGCAAACGACAATAATTTTCCAAGGAGCGGGTACTGAACGTAATTTCCACATGGAAGACCATCTGCAGCATAGTAAAAAAAACTATTATGTAAAGATTTCAGTTCAGTCCATGGCAATATGACAGCGCAGCGCATAATAAAGAATACGGATATGAAAGAGAGGACGAAGCGCACTTATTACAAAAACTGGCATTTGTCAAGGTGCTCGTTACGATTTACAAGATGGGTATAATAGTGACGTACAGCCTCATGCTCATCAAATTGCGCGTGACATAGATTACAGTGATTGCAAGGAAAGCAGCAAACAAAGCGTCAACCTGACAAAGTACAGCAAACTGCAGAATCTGCCCTAAAATGTGTGAATGAGATAAACAAACTTATTCCCTCGTTCAGTAAGGAATTTGTTTCCAACTCCAATCAATGGGGATTCGAAGACGAAATGCGTATGAAAGAAACCCTGGGAATTAGAGGTACCAAGACAGTTGTATCAACATCAATGCTTTAACACATTTGTATACAATTATGCCGACTGTTACTCTGGATGGTAAATTGGCTGGAAAGTTATTTATTGTACTGCGAGAAGTTGGAGGTGCTTTAACCCCTACCATTCTTTCTCGTATGTGTGATCTTGCAAAGGCAGTAGGGAATATTTACGTTACAGCAAGCAAAAGGGGGAAAATGGGCGTAAGCGAACTACAACTATGGTGTGAGCACTGATTTTGGCCAGTAGCTGGTCAAAATAACTTGCTTTTGCTTGATTTCTGGTTTGCGTGTAAGACCAAACTATACCTACTAAAATGTGACATTTCACCTGGAACCAATGGACAAATGCAGCCTCCGGATGTTTTTTTTTTCCGTGCCTATGAAACTTATTATCACACTATCTGCAGCTACGGCTTAAAGGACAGTCAGTTTCACGATAAGCTTCACGAGAGACTGTTTCGCACTATGCCCTCACATGCCATCAGTTCTCATCACACGCCTACAACAATATGATTGTATATGCATTCCTTAAAGGCGGGCACCTCCCTGAACATAGTCTTTTTGTAATATGCAAGCAGCCGAATGAGAAGAAATGAGTCAACAGATAAGAAGAATTGTTTAAAACTCGAGCCGACCGGGGTGGCCGAGCGGTTCTAGGCGCTAAAGTCTGGAACCGCGCGACCACTACGGTCGCAGGTTCGAATCGTGCCTCAGGCATGGATATGTGTGATGTCTTTAGGTTAGTTAGGTTTAAGTAGTTCTAAGTTCTAGGGGACTGATGACCTTAGAAGTTAAGTCCCATAGTGCTCAAAGCCATTTGAACCATTCTTTTTTTTTTTAAATCGAGAAACTCGTATACCCTAGAATCTTATAACTTCGCAGTGAGTTACATCGCGATCCATTCATTCCATGAAACTATTTTGCCAGATGCTTTCTCATGACTTACTTGTTAGTAATATGAACATGTGTTCTTACAACAATCCATCCAGGAGAAACACGAGCCAGTTAGTGTTCTCATTTATGAAACTTCACTGGTACGGACAGGAATTGCTGACTCAACTAAGGAGGTGATGAACATCTTGCAGTCAAGTAACCTCATTTCCAGTTGTATTTACAAATGTTTGATGTGCTATATCCTGCAAAATGGTGAAGGAAATTGGAACTATAGTTTCTGCTACACTAAAACTCTCTTATTACCAATTTTTTTAAAATTATTCGTAAATGAGATAACCGGAAAAGAAGAGAATCGAGGCATTTAAGAAGTGGTACTATATAAGGGTATCGAGAATTAGGCGAACCGATAAGGAATGAGGTTCTCTGGAAAATCGGTGAGGAGAAGAGCACCTGGAAAGTATTGACAAGAAGAAGGGGAAAATGGACACATGCTAAGACATGAGGTGACGTCTTCCATGGGACTCGAGGGAGCTCTAGAGCGTAAAAACTGTAGAGGAAGACAGATTAGAATACAAGTAACAAATTATAGAGGATGTTGTGTGCCTAGCACCAGTCTGAGATGAACAGGTTGGCACAGCAGAGGACTTCGTGGCGAGCTGCATCAAACCAGTCAGAAGAAAAATCTAGGCTCAAAACCTGTAGAGGAACGGCACAGACTCAGAAGCAATCAGGAAATCAAACAATACACAAATATACATAGCGACACAACAAGATGCAGGTTAAGAGTCTACGGACACACGGACACATTAAAAGAACGAACCTAGACAGACTTACGAAGAAAATAGCCAATTTTTTTATTTTATTTTTTTATAATGGGAGCAAAGTCAAAACGGGCACGATGAAATTGTTGACGAAATAAGAACTGCCCTGAAACTGGTAAGAATTACTCAAAAAGATGCCCCATACCATGAAATCGTCAGGTCCAGAATTCAGATGTGGCAAGTTTTCCAAGAGTAAAGAACCAAACCAGGAGACTGGAGCAACTTGGCGCGAAGAGAGAAAGAAAGCTCACTAAAGATAGTGAAAGGAATATGGAGGCAAGTGCTCACCTCTAAGTACTTTGCATAGTCTTAAAGCGCTTATTTGTAAATAATAATAATGATAGTAATAGTAATAAATACTAGTAATAATTTTCTTTCCCTTGGTGGCTGATATCTTCTCATTATTGGGCGACATTTTTTACCTGTTCCCAAACAGGGAAAGCAGCAACATTTCACCGTAGCCCAGATAAAAGATTACAGGCAGAAAGAGTCTCCATCTGATACCACGGATAAGTGGAACAGGCAATCCTCGAACTGGAGCTCTTCTGGTAGCAGCGAGCAGTTGGCTAGACCTGACAGAGAACCCTGCGTCAGCGAGATTGCGGCGGAAGACCCCGTCAGAGGGGCCCTAGGAGCTCTCACCGCGGGTCCGTACCTGGGTCGATGCTTCACGTCTGGAGAGGCGTTCGGGAGAAACGCATCTCCCACCCTCCCTCCCCCCAGCTATACAATCTGTGGCCGTGGATGGGAAGGCACTCTTCAGCAGCAAGGCGTGACCTCCGCCGTTCGGCCATTGTTTGCCTAGCCCTACCAGACAGCTCCCGCTCTCTGCGCTTGCACGTGTCCCGCTCAATTGATTGAAAGCGATCAGAACGTGTCCCGGGGCGGGGAGATCCGTGCGAGCTCTTTCCTTTAGTTTGCTATGTACCGCAGGGTAGCCTATCTGTAGGAGGACGGGTTTCCGTCACTGTAAAACGGGAACTAGGCTACGTGTTCTCACAGAAGTATACGCAATCATCCTTAAGGGTTACTACTGCGGGTCTCTTTTTTGTTCACGCTTAATTGTTTTCCTACCTGGTGAGACAAATTCTTGCACTTTTCTGTTTTTTTAGATTTATACTGCCTAAGTTCTTTGAAATTACACTGAAGAGCCAACGATACTGGTGCATCTGCCTAATATCGTGTAGGGCCCCGCAAGCACGCGGAAGTGCCGCGACAAGACGTGGCATCGACTCGACTAACGTCTGAAGTAGTGCTGGAGGGAATTGACACCATGAATCCTGCAGGGCTGTTCATAAATCCGTAAGACAACGAGGGGGTGGAGATCTCTTCTGAACAGCAAGTTGCAAGGCATCCCAAATATGCTCAATATTGTCCATGTCTGGAGAGTTTGGTGGCCAACGATAATGTTTAAACTCAGAAGAGTGTCCCAATTCTGGACGTGTGGTGTGTCGCTTTGTCCTCCTGGAATAGCCCAAGTCAGTCGGAATACACAGTGGACATGAAAAGATGCAGGCGATTAGAAAGGATGCTTACATACGTGTCACCTGTCAGAGTCGTATCTAGACGTATCAGAGGTCAGATATTACTCCAACTGCACACGTTCCACACCATTACAGCGCCTCTACCAGCTTGAACAGTCCCCGCTGACATGCAGGATCCATGGATTCATGAGGTTGTCTCCATACCCGTACACGTCCATCCACTCGATATAATTCGAAACGAGACTCGTCCGACCAGGCAACACGATTCCAGTCATCAACAGTCCAATGTCAGTGTTGACAGGCCTAGGCGAGGCATAAAGTTTTGTGTCGTGCAGTCATCAAGGGTGCGTGAGTGAACTTTCGGCGCCGGCCGGAATGGCCGAGCGGTTCTAGCCGTACGGCATGGCTGTGTGCTCTGTGCGGCTGCCTCGAGTCAAATGAGCGTGCAGCTGCCTGTAAAGCGGATGTCCCTACTGATAAGACTGGGCGCGGCAGGACGTAGCACGCAGAAAAACCGCAATGGCTGACCGGAAAGAGGCTTTTGCAGCGGACCGCGCTTAGTTAGAACTATAGCACGGTCCTGCGGTGGCCCCGTACTGCGGCTAAGTCCCGTTCAAGGTCACCCGCCAATATGGCGGCGCACACAGTCATCTGAGATTGTCAGTCCCCTAGAACTTAGAACTACTTAAACCTAACCAACCTAAGGACATCACACACGTTCATGCCCGAGGCAGGAGTCGAACCTGCAATCGTAGCGGTCGCACGGTTGCAGACTGAAGCTCCTAGAACTGTTCGACCACGACGGCCGGTGACGGTAATACATCTACATCTACGTGGATACACTGCAAATCATATTTAAGTGCCTGGCAGAGGAGTCATCGAACCACCTTCACAATTCTCTAGTATTCCAATTTCGTATAGCGCGCAGAAAGTACCAACACCTACATCTTTCCGTACGACCTCTGAGTTCCCTTTTTTTATCATGGTGCTCGTTTCTCCCTAAGTAGGTCGGCAGTATTATAAACGATGACGGACAAGTGTAGTCAAGGTAGTCTCTTTATTAGGTATGTTACATTTCCTAAGCGCCCTGCCAATAAAACGCAGTCTTCGGTTAGCCTTCCACACAACATTTTCTGTGTGTTCTTTTCAATGTAAGTTGTTCGTAATTTTAATTCCTAGGTATTTAGTTGAATTTATGGCCTTTAGATTTGCCTGATTTGTCGTGTAACCGAAATTTAACGGAATCCTTTTAGCTCTAACGTGTATGACCTCCCACTTTTCGTTATTTAAGGTCAATTGCCAATTTTGATACCATACGTATATCTTTTCTAAATCGTTTTGCAATTTGTTTCGATCGTCTGATGACTTTACTAGTCGATAAACGACAGCGTCAGCTGCAAACAAGCTAAGATGGCTGCTCATATTGTCACCCAAATCATTTATGTAGATAAGGAACAGCTTACAACACTACCTTGGGGGACGCCAGAAATCGCTTCCGGTTTACTCCATGACTTTCCGTCAGTTACTACGAACTGTGACCTATCTGACAGGAAATCACGCAATTTTAGTACAAGCCGCTTGTGTGGTACTGTGTCAAAAGCCGGAAACCCAGAAATACGGAATCAGTTTGAAATCACTTGTCAATAACACTCAACACTTCGTGAGAGTAAAGAGTTAGTTGCATTTTACAAGAACGATGTTTTCTGTGTATCAGTAGACCGTTTTCTTCGAGGTAAACACTGAAGGATACGTAAACATTCTTGAGCGTTGCGACCGCGGGTCTGTTTCTTTTTCAAAATGAATTAACTGTTTTCCAATCTGGTTCGGCATAATCTTGCATTTTGCCGTCTTTTAGGCTTATACTGCCTTAAGTACGAGCGGGTGAAGATCTCTTCTGACCAGCACGTTGCGAGGCATCCCAGATATGCTCAATAATGTTGATGTCTGGGGAGTTTAGTGGCCAGTGGAAGTGCTTAAACTCAGAAGAGAGTTCCTGGAGGCACTCTGTAGTAATTCTGGACGTGTGGGGTGTCGCATTGTCCTGCTGGAATTGCCCAAGTCCGTCGGAACGCACAATGGAAATGAGTGGATGCAGGCGATCAGACAGAATGCTTACGTACGTCCCATATCACTCCAGCGGCAAACGCTCCACACCATTAAAGAGACTCCACCAGCTTCAGATGTCCCTTCCTGACATGCAAGGTCCATGGATTCATGAGGTTGTCTCCATACTCGTACGCGTCCATCCGCTCGACATAATTTGAAACGAGACTCGTCCGACCAGGCAACATGTTTCCAGTCATCAACAGTCCAATGTCGGTACTGACTGGCTCATGCGAGGCGTAAAACTTTAGGTCGTGCATTCGTTAACGGTACATGAGTGGGCCTTCGACTCCAAAAGCCCGTATCATTGATGTTTCGTTCAATGGTTCGCAATCTGACACTTGTTGATATCCCAGCATAAAAATTTGCAGCAGTTTGCGGAAGGCTTGTAGTTCTGTCACGTTGAAAGATTCTCGCCAGACGTCGTTGGTCCCGTGCTTGCAGGATCTTTTTCCGGCCGCAGCGATATCGGAGATTTGATGTTTTACGGGATTCACGATATTCACGGTACACTTGTGAAATGGCCGTACGGGAAAATCCCCACTCCATCGCTGCCTTGGAGACGCTGTGTCCCATCACTCATGCACCGACTATAACAGCACGTTCAAACTTACTTAAATCTTGATAACCTGCCATTGTAGTAGCAGTAAACGATCTAACAACTGCGCCAGACACTTGTCTTATATACGCGTTGCCGACCGCAGCGACATATTCTGCCTGTTTACGTATCTCTGTATTTGAATACGCGTGCATGTAGCAGTTTCTTTGGCGCTTCAGTGTACGAGTGTTACGGTTCATTCGTTCATTATGATCTTTCCATTTTATTTTTTTGTCTCATATGCTATCACTTACACTTAGATACAGTCATCTACCATCTTTTAAAATCATCAGGTGTTCAAAAGCAATTGAAAAATGATTCAGACAATATGTCTATATCGTGTAAGAAAGGGAAATTGACTCCAAATAATTAAAAATGTGAAGTCATCCATATAGATATTAAAAGAAATCCGCTAAATTTCGGTTACACGATAAATACTCAAACCTGAAGGCTATAAATTCAACTAATTAATTAGGGATTCCAATTACGAATAACTGAAATTGGGACGATGAAGTAGATAAAGTTGTGGGTAAAGTGAAAGAACACTTAAAAATTACTACAGGCCTAAAAAAGAGACTGCTTAAATCACTCCTGACCGCCCTCTTCTGGAGTACCGTTATGTGGCGTTGGATCCGCATCAGATGAGAGTGCCGGCCGCGGTGACCGAGCGGTTCTAGGCGCTGCAGTCCAGAACCGAGCGACTGCTACGGTCGCAGGTTCGAATCCTGCCTCGGGCATGGATGTGTGTGATGTCCTTAGGTTAGTTAGGTTTAAGTAGTTCTAAATTCTAGGGGACTGAGATGAGAGTGGCGGACGATATCTTTCGTTGTTGCAGGATCTTCTCGTGAAATTCAGTCACCAACTTTATCCGATTGCTAAAATATGCTGTTGACGCCAACATACACAGGGAGAAATGATCATTGTAACAAAATAAGAGAAATCAGAACACGCACGGAAAGATTTAAGCACTCAGTTTCCCCGTGCGCCGTTCGAGAGTGGAACGGTACAGAAGTAGGTAGAAGGTAGTCCCATGAACCCTCTGTCGAGCACATAATTGTGAAATGCAGAGCAGTGATGTAGATGTAGATGTACACTGAAAATATTCAGTTGCTACATTGTGTGGAAACGCTGATAGAAGCTGACTTAGCGGTGGCGTGAGGAGGGGGCTGAGAGTTGAAAATCAGTTTGGATTCCGAAGAAATATGGGAACATACGAGGCAATACCGACCATACGACTTATCATGATGGATAGATTTCAGGAAGGCAACTCTATGTGCATAAGATTTGTGGAGTTACAAAAAGCTTTTGACAACATTATCTAGAATACACTCTTTGTAATTGTACATATAGAAGGGATAAAATACCGCGTGCGAAAAGTTATTTACAGCTTTTAGAGAAAGCAGACTGCAGTAATTAGTCGATGGACAAGAAGGGTGTCACGTAACACATCGTGTTACTAACCCCCATAAGAACGCCAGATCCTGTGACGAGCGCATGGGCAGCCGCACAAGACCGAAAGCAGAGGATGAGTCGAGAGTAGCTAATGAATGTGAAATCAAGTGACACATTCGGGTCGTTCTGTCAAGGATCAGACTGCTGCCCTATCCATAATTTACGTATCAGTTTTATTTCGAAGTACAGGGTTATTACAAATGGTTGAAGCGATTTCACAGCTCTACAATAACTTTATTATTTGAGATATTTTCACAATGCTTTGCACGCACATACAAAAACTCAAAAAGTTTTTTTAGGCATTCACAAATGTTCGATATGTGCCCCTTTAGTGATTCGGCAGACATCAAGCCGATAATCAAGTTCCTCCCACACTCGGCGCAGCATGTCCCCATCAATGAGTTCGAAAGCATCGTTGATGCGAGCTCGCAGTTCTGGCACGTTTCTTGGTAGAGGAGGTTTAAACACTGAATCTTTCACATAACCCCACAGAAAGAAATTGCGTGGGGTTAAGTCGGGAGAGCGTGGAGGCCATGACATGAATTGCTGATCATGATCTCCACCACGACCGATCCATCGGTTTTCCAATCTCGTCTTTAAGAAATGCCGAACATCATGATGGAAGTGCGGTGGAGCACCATCCTGTGGTACGTTTAGCTCCCTGCTTGCTTTATTCGTCGACATCTGCGGGCTACGCGTGAAACTTGCCCGCACGCGTTCAACCGTTTCTTCGCTCACTTCAGGCCGACCCGTTGATTTCCCCTTACAGAGGCATCCAGAAGCTTTAAACTGCGCATACCATCGCCGAATGGAGTTAGCAGTTGGTGGATCTTTGTTGAACTTCGTCCTGAAGTGTCGTTGCACTGGTATGACTGACTGATGTGAGTGCATTTCAAGCACGACATACGCTTTCTCGGCTCCTGTCGCCATTTTGTCTCACTGCGGTCTCGAGCGCTCTGGTGGCAGAAACCTGAAGTGCGGCTTCATCCGAACAAAACTTTGAGTTTTTCTACGTATCTGTAGTGTGTCGTGACCATATGTCAATAAATGGAGCTACAGTAAATTTATGAAATCGCTTCAATCATTTGTAATAGCCCTGTATGCAGTGATTCGACCACAAATTAAAGTATCTAAATGATTACAGAAACGAAAGAAACCTTGTAATAATACTTCCGTATGCACAGAAGAACCGAAATGTGTAAATAGATCTCGGCTGTCGTCATTTTGAAAGGAATTCATTAAATATTTAAAATGGTGGACACCGTGAAAAAAGGCTCAAGTGTAAATGCAATGTCTTCCCCGCCTTGAGGCCCGCACGGACACACAACATCTCGCCGTCCCATCGGCCGGGCTGCGCTATATTAGGAAACTTCTAGGACAAAAAGGAAGCGGTCAGTCCTATGGTGCAGCAGGCGACCCGTAGCCGCTTGGCCACCCAGCAAGTTGACACCGGAATTACTTTTTCCGGCACTGGTGTGAGGTGCCAACCAGCTGACAAAAACCTGAACATCCTCTCGCCGGCCCATTCTGGAAGAACGTCGTCTTGGAAGATCCACCAGCTGCCGTCTCGTCCGCGACCGCCTATTGTCCACAGGTACCCTCCGCCAAGCGACGGTAAAGCTTGAAGTCTGGTGACTTCGGACTTAGCCTAATAGTGACATTCGAATTTGTCGATCGCCGTTCCAGACGTTTGCCGAACGCGAGAATTTCGCGATACTACGGGAGAGTAGCAACGCCAGCAAGGCGGGAAGGTTCACCGAATTTTGTAAAATCCTCCCCCCACCCCCACCTCCCTCTCTTGTTACCGAAATCTGGTTCTAATAGTTCAGGATTCTCGCTATGAAGTGTTTTCAGTTCAACTTACGTTGCTATAGGTGATCGCTATCTGTGAATGTCATTCTGTGAATGTCTATGTCAGTCGAGACCTCGGTTAAGAGTACGTTGTTCTGGACTACTTTCAGAATATACCTCGTTGTGTTAATTTCCAAATCTTTTATTTGTAGACAAATGTTGATGGTGTTGAGACAGCAACCAGCCACAATTTATTTTAAGTTCCCTTATTCAAAAGGTACCGTTACTGGTTTCGAATCATTATGATTCGGTACCTTTTGAATAAAGGAACTTAAAATAAATTGTGGCTGGTTGCTGTCTCAACACCACCAACATTTGCTTCAAATAACAGCGACGATCTCCAACCATGTCATCATATGACAAAATCGCATCTTTTATTTGTGCTGCGATTTCTACCACCTTTTCCAGTATCCATCCCAGTCAGTGTCTCCCAGCAAGTAGGACTGTAATCCATTCCTTTCCACACAGTATGGTACTGGGTAGAATAATAACAAGTGACCCCAATGGGTTGTCAATATTTATATCAACCGCTAACTGGGGCAAGCTATTTGCATGCAACCGGCTGGGATACGAAAACTGTGTCAGCCAGTTCAGGTGTGGTAGCGCTAGGGGAAGCAGTAATTGTGAAGGGAGTGAGACAAGGTTGTAGCCTGTCTCTGATTTAACTGATGCGGTAATAAAGGAAACCAAGGACTAATTCGCAAAAGCAATTAAAGTTGAACGAGACGAAATAGAAATTTTGCGGTTTGACGATGACGTTATGATTCCGTCAGGGACGGGAGAGATCAGTTGCAGGGAAATGACAGTGTGTCGAAAAGAGGTTGTAACGTGAACATCAATAAACGTAAAACAAGGATAATTTTACGTAACCAAATTAAACCAGGCATTGCTAAGGGAATTAGATTACGACATAGTAATGCAGCAAGTTATTACGAGATAACATTCGTTGCACTAAGGCACGCAGCCGTCTAGTACGGTGGCTGAAGGATGGCTATGTTTCTTTTCCCTCTGCTCACAGCACAGATGACACTGCCTGCCGTGAGAACTGAACAGCATAACATTCAGTCGATACGAAGATTCATACCCTCTACGAATCTAAATAATCCATATTAATTATTGTTAGGTTTTTTTAAAATTTGGTACACGGTTTTTTGTTACTAATGGTATGATTCTTTCAAAATTTCAGATTTTTATTTATAATAGTTCAGGAGATAAAGAGAATTACCTAAAAGTCCTAAAACCTACGCTTGTTTTTAAAAAGCAAGTTAGGAACAATAACAGATTGACTTTCATTATCATTTGAAGCCATTACAGAGTTGTCAGTGCTTCAAAATCAATTAATTAGAATTTTCTTTTTAAAACTTTAGCCATTTTGCATTACGTAATTGAAAAATCAGTCAAAATTATTATTTGATTATATTTTGTTGTGTGAGTGCGTGAGAATCATTGAGAGTGTGTATGTGGGACATACGTTAAAATTTAATATACGTAAAACTTTGTACAAACGAACCGTGGGAAAGTTACGTTGCAGCCACGGTTCATATGATGTATGTCTGTGTGAGAACGCTTTTGTATAAAAGCAGCCAGAATGGAAGTTATAGGCGAAATAAGTTTATTTATCAATTTGAAGAATATTTCGAACTTTGCTTATGTTGATAACACATAATACGAGAAATTTAAGTTTTGCTGACATTAATTACTATCAAATTAGTAACTGGATAAGGCAAGATTTGCCGTGAGAATGATCAGGAAGGAACGTTCTGATTGGTCGTTTAGCTCAACAGCCAGTCAGAATTAAGCTGTTCCCGTTGTAATAGAGGAGTGGGCAGAGAGGAGAGTACCCTGAAAGAGTCGCTTGCCAGCCGGACTATGCATAACACGATGTTAGATCGTTCCTTAAAAATACTCTGTAAGATGAGGAAATAGTGAACTAATTTCGGTTCGAACATATCGTGACTGAAGCGACTGGAGTTACGAACATTTTAATGAAGGTTTGGTGTTTCTAAGTTAAACAGTTTGAGAGATATGAGCGTGTGAACTTTCTGGTCGTAGTAACAACTCCGCGTGGCGTGTTTCGGGCTCCGTATGGAATATTTTGGCGAGCACTTCCTACGAAGAAGACCACCGAAACGACCGAATGTTTAATTCGTGAATAATTGTGGGTTTGTGACTGGTAGAACGTGAAAATTAGTCAGGTCAGACTTGCTAAAATTCTGGCTGCTTTTCGAGTGAATATTTGTTATACAAACAGTGAACTTTCAATTATAACGTTTCACCATATTAAATACGGACTTGACAGCCATTTCTTGTGTTTCAGTATCAATAAAAAACAGAGTTAATCTGATTTTAAACGCTTTTCTGCAAGTAGACTGAATATCCCCAACGCCTGATTTTTTAATCATGAACTTTCAGGAACTGACTTTCAAATATAGTTACGCTGCCTCTGAGTGGTAGGCATTAGGTAGTGGTTTCATCAACGCTGCGTTACACTGCCTAGCACATATCTGCTACCACAGGGTGAAGGGACATCGGAAAGAATCTTATCGAGGTAGATGTTTCGGGCTCAGTACGGAATACTCTGGTAGGTAGGTTTTGTTGTTAACGCTATCGTTCGATAGTGTTATCAACGAAACTGACGGCCAACCCCGCCCTGCCGCAACATGTAACACGAAAATAGTAGATGAGCGTTGCTAGTTGGGCAGCAAAATAAACGAGGATGCTGGAGTAAAGACATCATAAAAAGCAGGCCGGTAATAGCAAGAGGAACGTCAATGAAAAAGTGCAATTAGTTAATATCAGTGTAAACTGGAAAATCAGTAACTTTTTTCCCTGAAAGTCTGTGGTGTAGCGTCATATGGAAACGATAGGCGTTACACACAAGAGAAGAATGTAAGCTTCTGAAATGTCACGCTAGAGAAGAAAGATGCGTGGATCAAATAACTGATGATGAAGTACTAATAATTGTCGTTGGAGATAAAGTAGCTATCTTGCACTGTTTCAGCCTAGAGTTATAGGGAATATTTTAAGGCACCTGGGTATTATTAATTTGGTAATCGCTAAGCTACAACAAGACCACCTTTATATCATAGCTTTTTTATCCTAAAGTATATGTGACTCTCACAGACGATAAAAAGTAATTACGGCAGATTTTTTGAATTAGTCTCCTCAGATTTGATGGCTGGTTTTCATAGCCATGCCCTAACACAAGGGGTTTGAAACAATTTTATAAAATTTGATTCGCACGAGTACCTGTGTTTTTTTTTTTTTTTTTTTTTTTTTTTTTTAAGCCATCACTCTTCTGATTAGTTTGATGCATCCTGCACGAATTCGTCTCCTGTGCCAACCTCTTCATCTTAGAGTAGCAATTGTAACCTACGTCCTCAATTATTTGGTTGATGTATTCCAGTCTGTCTTCCTCAACAATGTTTTCCCTCTAAAACTCCCTCTAGTACTGTTGTGGCCTAACCACAAGCGCTGGAACGAAGACGAAGAACGGAAAACCAGAGAAGGCGGCGAGGAAGTGAATATAAGCGCAGCTACTGCCAACCTCGGCCGCTCAGATCAACACAATGTCGCGGACGTTAGTTATCAGTGACTTGCGTCAACTTGCAGGAACTTTGTTTATTGCGAAGAATATTTACTGTTTGCATGTTACTTGCGACACCTTTGTAAATACAAGCTATGTACTGTCAATTTGCTTTATAGAAATAAATCTACTAATACTTGTTTGAATTACTGTACAGCATTCCGAGAACAAAAAATGTTTCAAATGGCTCTGAGCACTATGGGACTTAACTTCTGACGTCATCAGTCCCCTAGAACTTAGAACTAATTAAGCCTAACTAACCTAAGGACATCACACACATCTATGCCCGAGGCAGGATTCGAACCTGCGACCGTAGCAGTCGCGCAGTTCCACACTGTAGCGCCTAGAACATCTCGGACACCCCGGCCGGCATTCCGAGAACGCAGCATCCTTTAGGCACCCTATAAGCTACGAGTGGGCAAGATCCATTAAGTACCATGGAATTTACTCTGAGATGTCTTAACAGAAGTCCTACCATCCTGTCTGTTCTTCTTGTCAGTTTTCCATACATTCCTTTCCTCAACGATTCTCCGGAGAACCTCCTCATTCCTTACCTTATCAGTCCACCTAATCCAGAATGAGATTTTCACTCTGCAGCGGAGTGTGCGCTGATACGAAACTTCCTGGCAGATTAAAACTGTGTGCCCGACCGAGACTCGAACTCGGGACCTTTGCCTTTCGCGGGCAAGTGCAATTTTCAACATTCTTCTTTTTTAATGTCCTATGAATTTTACCACATATTTCGTATTTGAAATATTTATATTTTTTATTCACATCCATTCTCTCATAGTAAAATATAGTCTATCCTAAGTAATGGTAACTGTGCAGCTGTTCTGTAATTACACCATATTTAATTACTTTAGTCCTTAAATATTATTTCCCTTCGTTAAGTTTTTATTCGATGTATCCGTTTTTAGCTTTGTCTTAATTTTCCAGCTTATTCGCTGCTACTTTCCGGTCGTTTTGTAAATAGTTGAAGTTGCCTAGTCACCTGTGTAAGTAGGCTGTTTAGGTTTTTTTATTGGTAACTCCACGTAGCGCTCTGTATGAAAATCACTGGCTGTGCTGTGTGCAGTCTGTGGCTGGTTTGCATTGTTGTTGGCTATTGTAGTGTTGGGCAGCTGGATGTTAACAGCGCGTAGCGTTGCGCAGTTGGAGGTGAGCCGCCAGCAGTGGTGGATGTGGGGAGCGAGATAGCGGAGTTTTGAGAGCGGATGATCTGGACAGAGACAGTAAATTTGTAAGACTGGATGTCATGAACTGATTTTATATATATATATATATATGACTTTTGAACACTATTAAGGTAGATACATTGTTTGTTCTCTATCAAAATCTTTCATTTGCTAACTATCCTATCAGTAGTTAGTGCATTCAGTAGTTAGAATCTTTTATTTAGCTGGCAGTACTGGCGCTCGCTGTATTGCAGTAGTTTGAGTAACTAAGATTTTTGTGAGGTAAGTGATTTGTGAAACGTATAGGTTATTGTTAGTCAGGGCCATTCTTTTGTAGGGATTTTTGAAAGTCAGATTGCGTTGCCCCAAAAAATATTGTGTGTAAGTTTAAGCACAGTCATTTATAGGTTTTCTAAGGGGTCGTTACACCTGAACTGCCAGTACAACGATGACTAAAATCGTATTGCCAACTTGAAAATTATTTGTCAGAACACTTTGCTATTCCTGTTTTACTGCGTCAGTGTGTTTATTTATGCGATATTCATGGTATTGCGCTTCCTTGCCTGATTGACAGCGTCTTTGTTGCTGCCGCTATTTTGTCCGCACTCACGTGTTACTGACGTATTGCGACGCAGAATTATTTTCATCAGATGTTTTAAATGTCCCTTACTTTTCATTATTTGTTCTTATTTACTCCTGGTGCAAAGTCAGACACCTATTCTTTTTTTGAACCTCTTAGACGTAATTACTGGAGCCTTTCTGACAGAGTATTAATTTGTGTAAATTAAAGGTGGAGAACGGAAGAAAGGAAAGGAAAGAAAAGAAAAGGAGGGGACCACTGCTGTTAGCTGCATCGGGACATCACGCGGAAAAAAATGGGTATCAGCCCGGGATTCGAACCCGGGACCTCCTGCATACTAGGCAGGTACGTTAACCACTGCGTCATCCTTCTTTCTTTTTTTTTTTTTTTGTTTTGTTCTATATTGTTCGATGAATTTGTTCGGGGCGGACGTCTGATGACACCCATTTAGGGTCTCCGTTGATCTGTTCACACAGTTTTTTGTTACAGAGGGTAGCTAACCCCCTGACCGAACACGCTGAGCTACCGTGCCGGCAATTCTACAGTCCAGGTGAGTTTTGAACTCATGACCCTCCAGGCAACAGTTCAGTATCATGTCCACTACACTACGGTGCTACTTGCATTTCGGGAGGCACAGTATTTTCGTTTACTATCGCAACTGCGCGGAAATAAAGAAAGATGGTTGCTGCCTTTCTTGGATGTCTTGGTTACACGAAAGAACGATGGTTCTCTGGGGAATTCAGGTTATCGTAAGCCTATTGATACCATTTTGCATTTGTCAGCGTCAAGTTGTCATCACCCCTCGCAAACTATGAGCACGCTTAAAACACTCGTACACAGAGCTCCCACTGTCTCAGATCTCTTACTTAAACAGCTTTCCCACCTAAAGACAGTGCTTAGAAAGACTGGATGTTTCACCCAGCAGAGTAACAGGGCACTGTCAGCTACAATCAAGAATCAGGAAATGGATAAAGCGGAGAACACGCCGGCAAAATCTTTAGCTTTTCTTCCTTTTGTGGACAACATTTACTTTAAAATAGCAAGAATCTTCAGTAAATTTCAACTGAAAGTGTTTTTTTCCGTTCACCAACTACGACTGCAGACGTTTTGGGATCGCTAAAGGACGACTTGGTATTGAGGATGGCCGGAGTTTACAAAATGCTTTGTCTGTGTGGTACAGCTTACATAGGACAGATCACACGCACTGTGAAAGAACGCTGCACTGAACACCAACGTTTCACTCATCTTTTGCAACCAGTCAAGTTCGCTATTGTATTTCCACTGGACATTCAATGGATTATGATAGAACTATGATTCTGACCACATCATCTTTTTGAGAGTCCATTATTAAAGAATATGATGAACTGTCATGGCGGCTACCGGTTGGACAGTGCATGGAACCCTGTTATCTCCATGACTTGTTCTAATCGGAGATGACAGAGTGCACCAACGGCCGCGGCGAGAGGTTAACACAGAGGACAGGACAGGACAGCTGAGTTCCACCAGCTCGTTCCACCAGCGAGGGCGCTGCAGCCGGCAAGCGTGATCTGTCTCAGTAAAAAAATTTTTGACGCGTGCGCGGTAACTAGCAGCTCGTTATGTAGGGCGGAACGGAACAACTCTTTGTCAGTCTTCGATGGCCCATCTGAAGATGAATTAATCGACGACCGGCTGCAAGGCCGAAATTTGTTCGAAAGTTACGATCGTTGTTTACAGAGACTAGGTGACTTTTCTGGAAAAATAGTGCCACGTATCTTTGTCACTTTGAAGTGCAGTGCGGCATTCAATATATATTACTTGGCCTGCCACAGTAATCTCTAACTTACTTTTTGAAGTCCCCTCTTCCAGTAATGCACACAAAATTATCATTATTGACATGCCCTCCAGCATCTTTTATATCCTTAGTTTATGGGGGCGTTTCGTCGACTTTTGTTATGTTATTGGATCCATAGCTACTTTTCTCCACTGTGTGTGTCAACACACATCGTTCCAAGATTAGTCCATAGTTGTTCATAGTACAGTAAAATGTAAACTGGTAAGTTAATGGAGAAGCACTCGGAAGGCGACTACCCCGACAAACTTTTACGGACTGTTGAAGGTAGTATGAGTAGCAAAACGGGGGTGGTAAACCATGTGCTGACACGTCATCTAATGACGCTGTAGAGTGCCGAAGCTATGAGGACCTTCGGCAGCAAACGTGAGTTTGTGTGCTGACGGGTAGTAAGCTGAACTTCTGACAATGGTCCTTGGAACATTCAGGGTGTTGTATGTCGCTGAACACGCCCATGTTTCCCACAATATATATCTAGATCAGTGGTTCCAAACGTTTCTGAAACCATTACTCCTAAACGCGATCAGATGACATCCAATATCGCGGACAGAGTTTGTTATCTAATTAAACATTAGACCGTAAAAAATTAACATTCCTCTTTTAAAGGGACAAATTGTTTATAAAAGTTAGCTCATTTTCAGACAACCGAAACTCACGTGTTTTCTACGTTTTTCACGACACTAAGAAATAATGCATCAAGTGCCCAAGTGGCCGATTGTGCTCAGTCCTAACAACGCTTTTTGTTACATTTCGTTTGGTATGCACCGTTGCAAATCTTAGTCATGTGCCTAGTTCATTCAGTTTCGCACCTTTGTTTTCATTTCTGCCCCACTCGAGCGTCTACTTGCATACCTACAACTTGCGAATGGAACGGTATTCACGAGAGTTCTGACAGGAATTGCTATTAATCACTCACATTTGCTTAAAATGATACCAGCTGCGTTTCAAGAAAATCTGTTTTACAGTGTGTGCCTTTTCGGCGATCAAGAAATTGTGTTTTCGGAAGTAATTCACTGTCTGGAAGTTTTCCTTCATTCACAGAAACTGAGCTTAGAACCCACGTATTTATTTGCAAATTTGACAAATCAGACAAATACTTGCTACATTTATTAATGATATGAATGATAACTACTCCCACTAGATGGACAACAAAAGAAAAAAATAGAAAAATAAAAATGACCTTTAGTGCGTTTGAGACAATCAATAAATTTTCGAAATTAAGCTTTTATTATGCATAAGACTGAATGTTTGCATACAGTTCGTATTCACAATAGCGACAATAGTGATTACTTTCAAAAAATAACTTAGACTGGTCACTAAATTGTCATTAAACCCAATTTCATTTTTACCCCTCCCAAAATTTCTTTTTGTCCCTTAGGTGCCCACGTTGGGAAATACTGCTCTAAAGTGTACAAAATACAGTTGCTTCTCAAGGAAAGCATAGATACAAGCGTTTCTATTATATCTTCGATGCTTTGTAGACTTATTGGCCGACGCTTCTGGATGTAGCTATCTACGAGGGCTATTCAGAAAGTGAGGAACGATCGCTCCCGAAGTGGAAACCACTGTGAAAATGCGACGAGGCTTTCCACAGACGTTTTGGGCAGTGTCTCTAGTACGCCCGTCGCTCGCACCAAGACGCTCTTTTCAGTTGTGAGCGCACTGTGAGTGAGTAAAGGTGCCTCGAAACAGCAATGTCTCCCGCCATGTAGGAGGGCCCGCTGAGAGGCTTCGCCTTAATGAATGCAGCCCACCTAACACAACTGCCACGCACTTCCTTCTTCATGGCAATTCTCAGCCGCACGCTGCAGGGGCAGTGAAGACGCTCCTGCAGCCATTTCGATGGGAAGTGTTCGATCATCTACAACACAGCCCTAATTGTCTCGTCCTGAGTATGATCTCCTTTCACATGAAACGCTGCATATGAAGACAACTCTTGGGCGCAGGAGACGAACTATAGACCAACATCGAGAATTGTCGGAAAGCACAGGAAATTTGGTATAGTGCTCTAACAAATGTCTAAGTCGGAGCAGCAACTATGTAGAGAAGTACCTGGAAGGTGTAGCTAAATGTGCAAAGGAAACAGTTTTGATTTTCACTGTGGTTTCCATTTCGCGACCGATGGTTCCTTACTTTCTGAAAGACCTTCGTACAATGTATTTATTCCACAAGACATCCTCGACAGCCCCTTGAAGTTTTTCAGCGTTGTACTCTTATACCCAGGATATAAACTGTGGTGGCATACGCTGGCGCCAGTACACCATGCGGCATAGAGGTAACAAGACTATCGATAGAGGTCAACGACAAGACTTGCTGGAAACACGCCCCAACGCCCTCTCGGCCGCCAGTATTGAACATAGCTACCGTGGACCACCGGGCCAGTTCGTTCCAGTTTAGTCAACCAGTTTATTCAGTTAGATCGAGCCTGTTACGCCAGTTAGTTCGAGTCCTAAGCCATGGAGTTCCAGCGTGTCACCGAGTTGGAGCTGCAGACTTAGCCTCTAGCACAGAGACAGGCAGGACATAGTAACCTTACAGCGAACATAGCGGACTTCTGCTTCAACAGCATTGAGACTCCGTGGAGTATACAGAATACTGTTTGTACCGCAGCACATGGAAACTTAAGTTAAATAGTTCTTTGTTTATGAATAAAGAACCCAGTTATTAACTGTGTGCAGTTTGTGTTATAGAACGAGGAAACCGGTCACCAACCAACATCCTTTCCTTTCTTCCCACGGCGCAGCTCTACAGAGACAACGAGACGACATAAAAGAGGCTACAGAGAATACAACATAAACGAATTACCAACTGGGATCAGCAGCATTAGATTGTTCACTGATATTGCCGCTGCCTACAAGGAAATACAGCCATTGAAAGCTCGTGAGAAAATTGGTGTCAATGTAGTGAATGACAGCTCCCGTAATGACAGATTATGCTCATAAGTTGAAAGTACCCAATAGTGTAGCCCGTCCTATTTTTTAAGAATTTAGTGATAATACGAAGAAACGAAATGGAGTCGGACGAACACGTTGATCCAATTGTGAGAAAAGTGAACAGTTATTTGTATTTCTCGTATGGATTCGGGAAGGAGAAAATCTGTAAAGGACACCTGTAAGGCATGGGTGGCTAACCAATGCCACCCGTGTCATTATTTTGGGCACTGCTCTAATTGAGAAATTTAGGTAGGCCTGCCTAATCGAACTAATTCATTAGAATCATATTAATGCCTTATGCTACTGAAGAGCGTTGGTATATATCAACGGGGAGAGGTGAAAATGTGTGTCCCGACCGGGACTCGAACCTAAGATCTCCTGCTTACGTGATAAACGCTCTATCCATCTGAGCCACCGAGGGCACAGAGCACAGTGCAACTGCAGGGACTATCTCGCGCACGCCTCCCACGAGACCCACATTCTCACCTTGTTTATCCACATACTACATTCGTAGTGTCCTACACCAACACACTCACTACTCGTGGAAGACATTCTTACCAAGTCGCGTAAGAATTCGGGGAATATGTGTGCATCCACACAGAAGAAGAAGGTCATGGCCTGTATTGCCAGAACTATATACTTATATGGATATGGTGTCTGCTCTTTCGGACATATATAAATATATAATTCATTTCTTCGTCTGCATTTGCAGTCATAGTACCGAAGTTAATCGTGAACTTTGCTATCTGCACCGGGGCGCCATATTGTCGCACCGAAACAATGTTCATCTGCTCGTTTTTGTTTGTTGGTTGGTTTGTTGTTTTGGGGAAGGAGACCACACAGCGAGGTCATCGGTCTCATCGTGTTAGGGAAGGACGGGGAAGGAAGTCGGCCGTGCCCTTTGAAAGGAACCATCCCGGCATTTGCCTGGAGCGATTTAGGGAAGTCACGGAAAACCTAAATCAGGATGGCCGGACGCGGGATTGAACCGTCGTCCTCCCGAATGCGAGTCCAGTGTCTAACCACTGCGCCACCTCGATCGGTTTTTTGTTTGTTGTGCGCTTAAATCGTGTGCTGCAATTATACATAGTTAGGACCATTTTTAAACTTTTGAGTATTACAGTTGTTAACAGAGCTAGTTTGACAAAAAAAGTGCAAGGCAAGTGAACGTTGTGAGTTGTTGAATTGAGAAATGTGACATGATTAATAAAGGCAACAATGCGGCGAGTGTTTTATGCTGTGTGACAGTGGTATGTAGAACATTGTCTGCAAAACGGCACTATGAAACAAGTCAAAAATCTCTTTCTCAGAAAAGCGATCCAGAACGAAGGGAATTCTGTTAAAGACAGGAATAAACAGTCGACATGTATGATTAAGTATGTTGGCAAGGATTGCCATACCAATGCCGCAAGTTTCTCGGGTGTGAATATCATTGCCTGGCGTGGTGCACATTTTGGCGATGGGGAATTATCGAAGGAAGCCTGGTAAGCATGTGCCCAATCACAATTTCAAGATTTCGAAAATAAAGCTAAGATAATTGAGCCTGTCAAAGATACTCCTTTGTCTAGAAACACAATAAAAGACTGAATCCTAAAGCTGGTGAAAAATGTAAAAGAATAACGAAAAACTTGCATCCAGTCCTCTCCTTATATTTCGCTGTGTCATGTCGAAGGTACAGATGTAACTAAATCTACGCGATATAGTGTTGTAAATGAAATCAGAGACGAATTGACTGCGACATTATCGTTGCCAGCAACTACTAAGGGGACAGGCAGTTGCGCGGCCGTAAAAAAATCGCCTACTGTAAAAGAGATCTTACCAAAATTGTTCCGATAACGACTGATGGTGCTCTAAATATGGTGGGCAAAAAAAATGATTTTATTCTTCAAGTCCACTGAACCATACATCAAAAACCCTTGTGTGAAAATGGCGGTTTCGCTTCCATTCACAATATATATGCCGTAGCCACAAAAATAGTTAACCTTACATCATTGCATGCTTCTAATAACAGAAAGTTCGAATCGTTGTTAGTTGAAGTCAGATAGGCGCAAGACGGCTTACTGAGGTGTTACTATGTTCGCTACTGACTCGTGGCAGCGTACTACAAAGACTTGTGGCTTGTTTGACAGAAATCAGACTGTTTTCACAAAATTAGGGGAAGACTGATCAATATTCACAGTAAATGGATTTTACGTAGCTTACAGAAACTGGCCAGCTGCTAGAAGGACTTGCACTGTGAGGATTCCGTAGAAGCCTAATTATGTATAGAGACAGTTCACCCATTCCGGAAATCGAGAAATACGACAATGTTTGCCTATTATCGATACCAATACTGGCAAAATACAGGTCGTGGGAATTTCAAGACTTTCGAGAGTATTTTAGTTTCAATTTTGAAGTCGGATAACAAACGACAAAAGAAAAATTTTTTCGTACCATATAGTTGCAGATTAACAATTTTCTGATTTTTGTTCCTTTACTTGTATTGTGAAACCTTCTTTCTTGCCAAATTTCATGATGATTCTAGGTGGACGAGACGCACCCTATAAATTTTAGTGAGTGAGTTTGTGAGTATCAAAATATGTGACAGAAATGGCGGTATCTTTTGGATCATTGACTTAATTTTTTTACACCACCAAGCCATCGTAGACTCCACTGTAGGACATGAATTTCCTCTTGTACATCCGCCCGTTCCTGAGAGCAAGGAATCTTAGGAGACATATGATCAAAGAGGCAGTCGGATAACAAATGGCAATTGTTATTCATGTGATGTAATTAGAAAGTAACAATGCAGGAATTTTACCTTTACGTTTAATGTGAATTCTTTCTTCTTGCCTGACTCCATGATCCTAGGTCAACAGGGAGAATATCCTACATATTTCGATGAGTGCGTCTGCATCAAAATTTGTTACATAAACCGCCGTATCTTTTGGCTGCATTGCCTTAGAAGCTTACATTTACTACACCATTAAACATAGACCATACTGTGTGACATAAATTTCAATTTCATATGTCTGCATCACTAAGAGAACATTGACCTTAGTATGTGACATAAATTCCAATTGATACGTCTATCCGTTTCAGAGAAAAAGGGATCTTAGCAGACGGACAGTTGCAAAACAAATGACAAAAAAGTATTTTAGTTCGTGTGACATAATTTCAAATTGACTCTTTTCAGATTTTTTCTTTACTTGTCGTGTGGAACCTTGCTTCTTGCCAAATTCCATGTTCGCTAGGTCAACAGTAAGTATCCTACAGTGTTTGATGAGTGAACTTGCGGGTGTCAAAACATGTGACACAAATGGAAGTATATTTCGATTCAGAAGCATTTAAGAACTGATTCAGGAGCTACTGTTTATCACCCCGCCTGTGAACAATGAAATGTAGTATGTGATATAAACTGCAATTTGATATGTCTTCCCATTGTGAAGAAAAGCGGTCTTAACAAACGGAAGGAAACACAGTTAACAAATAACAAAACAGTTTTTTTCGCGTGGGATAATTTCAAATTAATAATGTTCAGATTTTTCCCTTCGGTTGTACTGTGAAACCTTGTTTCTTGCCAAATTTCGTGACTATGGATCATCCAGAAGTACTGTATAGGTTTTTATGAGTGAGTTTACGAGTATCAAAATACACTCCTGGAAATGGAAAAAAGAACACATTGACACCGGTGTGTCAGACCCACCATACTTGCTCCGGACACTGCGAGAGGGCTGTACAAGCAATGATCACACGCACGGCACAGCGGACACACCAGGAACCGCGGTGTTGGCCGACGAATGGCGCTAGCTGCGCAGCATTTGTGCACCGCCGCCGTCAGTGTCAGCCAGTTTGCCGTGGCATACGGAGCTCCATCGCAGTCTTTAACACTGGTAGCATGCCGCGACAGCGTGGACGTGAACCGTATGTGCAGTTGACGGACTTTGAGCGAGGGCGTATAGTGGGCATGCGGGAGGCCGGGTGGACGTACCGCCGAATTGCTCAACACGTGGGGCGTGAGGTCTCCACAGTACATCGATGTTGTCGCCAGTGGTCGGCGGAAGGTGCACGTGCCCGTCGACCTGGGACCGGACCGCAGCGACGCACGGATGCACGCCAAGACCGTAGGATCCTACGCAGTGCCGTAGGGGACCGCACCGCCACTTCCCAGCAAATTAGGGACACTTTTGCTCCTGGGGTATCGGCGAGGACCATTCGCAACCGTCTCCATGAAGCTGGGCTACGGTCCCGCACACCGTTAGGCCGTCTTCCGCTCACGCCCCAACATCGTGCAGCCCGCCTCCAGTGGTGTCGCGACAGGCGTGAATGGAGGGACGAATGGAGACGTGTCGTCTTCAGCGATGAGAGTCGCTTCTGCCTTGGTGCCAGTGATGGTCGTATGCAGGTGAGCGCCACAATCAGGACTGCATACGACCGAGGCACACAGGGCCAACACCCGGCATCATGGTGTGGGGAGCGATCTCCTACACTGGCCGTACACCACTGGTGATCGTTGAGGGGACACTGAATAGTGCACGGTACATCCAAACCGTCATCGAACCCATCGTTCTACCATTCCTAGACCGGCAAGGGAACTTGCTGTTCCAACAGGACAATGCACGTCCGCATGTATCCCGTGCCACCCAACGTGCTCTAGAAGGTGTACGTCAACTACCCTGGCCAGCAAGATCTCCGGATCTGTCCCCCATTGAGCATGTTTGGGACTGGATGAAGCGTCGTCTCACGCGGTCTCCACGTCCAGCACGAACGCTGGTCCAACTGAGGCGCCAGGTGGAAATGGCATGGCAAGCCGTTCCACAGGACTACATCCAGCATCTCTACGATCGTCTCCATGGGAGAATAGCAGCCTGCATTGCTGCGAAAGGTGGATATACACTGTACTAGTGCCGACATTGTGCATGCTCTGTTGCCTGTGTCTATGTGCCTGTGGTTCTGTCAGTGTGATCATGTGATGTATCAGACCCCAGGAATGTGTCAATAAAGTTTCCCCTTCCTGGGACAATGAATTCACGGTGTTCTTATTTCAATTTCCAGGAGTGTACGTGGTGTTAGTATGTGCCATAAATTTTTCTACCCGTTTCTGAGAAAAAAGGTTTATAATAGTCAGGCAAACAGACAGACAGATGAAAGGACAACAAAGTGTTCCTAAAAGTGTTCCGTTTTCACCAACTGGGTACGGAAGACTAAAAATGATGTGTTTTACGGACATGTGCCAGCATTTCAATGATCTGAGCGTAAAGTTTCAAGGCACAAACAAAATAATTATTATGATCGATCTTACTCCCGCTTTTGTGGCTAAACGGCAAGTGTTTAATAAGGATATAGCTCCAAAAAACTACAAGTATTTCGCAACTCTGAAAAAAAATCCAGTGATTTGCTTTTACACGAAAAACCAGATTGAGAAAAAGTCACTGAGGAATCCTTATCGGTAATACAGACTTCAGTCGAAGAATCTTCATAAAGATTTTCTCAGTTAAAAGAGTTTTCGGAAATCCTAAAATTTATTATGTACCCAAAATGTGGCTTGACTGGATAAAGTGAACTTATCTATAGTTGATTGGTTGGAAACAGAAGAAACTAAAATGCAGTTGACTGATTTCCAGTCGAATTCAACATGGACTGAAAAATTTATAGAAACAAGAAAAGAACTGGAAGTAAACGAATTAAAAAGACTGTCAAGCACAAAACCAAAAATACCGACATTAAAATTATGAAAACGTGGAATTAAATTCCGGCCACATAGAACTGTACAAAGGAGCTGGCCTTTGCTATCTTGACAATATTTTCATGCACCTATGCCTATGAGTCATTATTTTCTGAAACGAATAAAGTTAAAGACTCGCTAAGAAACAGTTTGTCAGATAACATCAATTTAGCTTGCATTCTGCAAAAAGTAAGACAGTATGCACCAGTATAACTTATTTGGCACCTAATTTGCAACATCAAAAATCACATTAATTTTTCTTTCTTTTAGATAAACTAAAAACTTTTATTTAATGATTACTGTGTAACAGTAGTGTTTATGGTTGCAAATAAAGAGTATTGATATGAGAGTCTTTCTTTCATTAATCAGTAGAATCCAAATTTCTATGCACTATCAAATATTAAAACATACATGCGTTCAAGCTCTATAATATGTCTAAACATGCACAAAATAAGCAAGGGAAAAAAAGGAGTAATATGCGGTATTAAAATTTAGTTCTACGATTAGTTTGATGGCAAGCCATGGCCGTATTAAACATTTATGTGGAAAAATGCTATATTGCTGCCTCCTACGTGTATCTCGCGAAGAGACCATGAGGATAAAGTCAGAGAGATTAGAGCCCACACAGAGGCATACCGACGATCTTTCTTTCCACGAACAATACGAAACTGGAATAGAAGGGAGAACCGATAGAGGTACTCAAGGTACCCTCCGCCACACACCGTCAAGTGGCTTGCGGAGTATGGATGTAGATGTAGACGTTGAATGGTTCGCCATCTTTGCTGTAAGGGTGTAGATACAGATCCTGTACACAACAAATCGAATCTGCCCTTACTCAGCTTTGGTCGGTTGTAATGGCATCGATGAAGATAGGATGCCCCATAATACGAGCGTGCCCATTTTGGAGTGCGGTTCAGTCCATTCTTAGCCAGCATGTTAAACGTACCGCAAGCGAAAGCGATGTACGTAAACGGGAGTGAAAGTGCGTTATTTGGAAATTAGGATTACTTTGATATGAAATCGAAGGCGACCGTGTAAAATCGAACAGCAATGGCAAACTCAACAGAATCTTTGAAATACGGGTGGTCAAGACCGTAGTGTGATTGGTGATTATGGGACGTAGCGGTATTCTGCTTGAACATAAAGAACAACAAATTCAGTACTTATTTTAAGCAATGTCTAATCTTGGAAACACCTGTAGATCATATTTTATTATTTTGATTGGAACAAATGTAAAGAGATACACTGGTGTCCAAAATTAAACCGCCATTTCCCCGACCTGTGTGTGTAATTCACGATATATTCGTATAAACTGTAAACAGATGTGTGTACGATGGTGTTCTGGACGGAAGATGGCAGTCCGATTAAAGGACAGTCACGACGACGATGACATCAGGGCACCTGTCAAACAGAGTAGCGTTTGCTGGGTGGTCCCACATCCTCGTCGCTGTGTACAGTCACGGACGGTGTAGTATGGCACAGAGGAGACGCCTACCAGGCTCTCCGCGGTGGAGGGCCACAGAAAAAAAAGGAAGCATGACTGATGTGGCCCTATGTCTTAATGTGAATGGTTCTGTAGTTTCTCGGATGAGGCGGCAGTTTGTAGAGACCGAAACTGTATCCCGGAGACCAGGACACAGCCGACCACGTGTGACATCAGGAAGAATGGGCTGCTATTTGGCTTTAAGGGCACATTACCGCCTTAGTTCTGTACGGCACTGGAATCGGACCTCGCAGCATCCACTGGACCTCGTTGTATCGAGGCAAACGGCGTACAGAAGTTTTCGGAAGAATGGCCTTAATTGTCGGAAACGTGCTGTATAAGTAGCTCTGACGCGTGTTAGCAGAAGCGCACGGCTAGAGTGGAGCCATCAACATGCCACCTGTACCATCAAAAAGTGGGCCAATGTTGGTTTCACATGAGTCCCGATTTGGTCTGGAGAGTGATCCTGACGGATTCGGATCTGGAGGGAACGTGGAACTCGACTTCGGGACCCAAACATTGTGGAAAGAGACCGATATGGAGGAGAATCGCTATTGGTGTGTTGAGCAGTCGAACACCTTTTAATGAAATTGTACGAGTGAATCGGCAAGGTTTAACTGCTATGAGGTATCGCGACGAGATCTTGGGGCCTAATGTGCGGTTGTTGTGAGGTGCTGTGGTTCCAGACTTCGCATTGATGGACGATAATGCTCGATCTCATAGAGCATGAGTGGTTGATGTTTTCTTGAAAACGGAAGATATTGCACTCATGGCATGGCCTGCTCGGTCGCCCGATTTGAATCCCATGGATCTTGTCTGGGATGCAGTACGCAGACGGGTTGTATCACGTCATCGTACACCAACCACTCTCCGAGACTTGCGACCAGCTCTGCAGGAACAATGGGCGTTATTGTCTCAACGTGAGACTGATGACATCATTCGCAGCATGTCCCATCGTTACCAGGCCTGTATATCTGCCAGAGGTGGTCACACCCCATAGTGAGCACCTTAACCAGTTGTCGGAATGTGTGTGCAAATCCGTTAAGTTGGAAAAAACGAAAAACATTTTTGTTTTGTTCTATGTACGTTGCAGTTGTTTGCGTTTTGTATTCTTTACAGTGTTTCTACTTTACTATCACTTGTTTATACTGTTCTGTGGCGAAACAAACGCAACCTTGCAAAATTTCCGTTTGTTGCTTTTATGGTTCAAATGGCTCTGAGCACTATGGGACTTAACAGCTATGGTCATCAGTCCCCTAGAACTTAGAACTACTTAAACCTAACTAACCTAAGGACAGCACACAACACCCAGCCATCACGAGGCAGAGAAAATCCCTGACCCCGCCGGGAATCGAACCCGGGAACGTTGCTTTTATAGATGAGAATGCGAGACCGCATCGAACAGTACAGATGGAGGAGTTCTTGAAATGAAAGGATTAGCGGACAATGGACTGGCTCCCAACTTAAGACCCATGGAGCACATACGTGATGTATTGGGAGACACGTCGTAACACGGCCAGATGCACCAAGGACCATCTAGCAGGTTTCAACCGCGCTGGTGGAGGAATGAGCGCCCTATCACAACAAAACCTTACCAGCATGGAACTACCGTGAAAATAACATTACAAGTGCCGTTACTTTTATAGCTTTCCATTTGGGCTACCAGTTTCGGCTGCTCAATAGAATCGTCTTCAGAGAAAAAAAGCATCCAGCTGTACACTCTAACAACCCTACCACAACAAAGGTCAATATTTAATAATGATTGTGGTGTTGCTCATGCTGCTAAATACTGCATTTCCGGGTAACAACAAAGTTATTATGTGGCAGGTGTCATTAAAGCACAGTTAATAAATTTCATTTCATGTAATAATGAATAAACTAGGCACTCATCTTTTCGTGTTTTCCACGCTGGTCTCGTTGTAAAATCATGGCTCAATCGTCGAAAATCTAGGTGGTGATGGCTCCAAGCTCGGATGCAAAGAGGCCTAAGTTTTATTCTGCTGTATTCAAAAGTTTTATAGATGTGTTTCACAAACCATTCTTGAAGATTAGACCTTTGAAAGTTAGCACAATGGTGATGTAAAAAATAATCAGCACTCCTAATTTAAGTTACACTTCTTTTTTATTACTTTTGCTGCAATATCACGTGACACACAAAACATCACTTCACAATACAAAACATACTTGAAAACATCTTCCTCACTGTTAAAGTTCACATTTTATAAGCTGACTACAATATGCGTCTTTCCAACATTACGTCCAAGACTTAACTTTACCAAGGTCCGACTCTAACTAACTAATAATCGCTTACGCGCGCAAACATCAGAGTTACAAGTGCGACAAAGATCATAGTGACAATAGAAAGAATACACGTGAGAATATCATTGCAACATAAACATATCGATGTATCAAAGTACCTCTAC
Organism: Schistocerca serialis cubense; assembly: GCF_023864345.2. Lineage (NCBI taxonomy): Eukaryota > Metazoa > Arthropoda > Insecta > Orthoptera > Acrididae > Schistocerca > Schistocerca serialis. Next base: position 1,157,096,827 of record NC_064638.1, on the reverse strand, counting down.
ATTAACGAAATCAAATCTGAATGTTGTCTCAGAAATATGTCAACTACTTTACAGAAACACAGTAGAATATTGCTTGTATCGAGAGGTTGAGGTGAGCTGCCGTAATGGTTACGTAATTCAAGTACCATTACAACACGTACATAAGAAGGCACTAATAATTGCGCCTGGTTTCCGTAGATGTTTCACGAGCAGTATGTGCTCTTCACGCATATAACGGCAGCTGTCAACTGGACACAGTTTATACTCGCATAAAGGAAACAAAAAATGGTTCAAATGGCTCTGAACACTATGGGACTTAACTTCTGAGGTCACTATTCCCCTAGAACTTAGAACTACTTAAACCTAACTAACCTAAGGACATCACAAACATCCATGCCAGAGGCAGGATTCGAACCTGCGACCGTAGCGGTCGCGCGGTTCCAGACTGTAGCGCCTAGAACCGCTCGGCCATTCCGGCCGGCCAAAGGAAACACATTGCCCGTGAAACCTTCCGCGGAAACCAGGCGCAAATGTTGCCTCTTGTTATGTACCTGGAGGTTATAATTAATCTTTTCCTGTTTAACTTGTTGTAATACGGAAACTAATTATCGTACGAGTACCAAAGTTGGTAGTACTAATGCCAAGGTCACGCGGAAGAGAAATAATGTAGAATCAGTTCAGCTGAAACACTTTTAAAGTGCTGCTACGGTACATAATACCGGTACCATTACTGCTACAAAAGGGTCTCAATACGACGCCCATCAGTGTCCGGAAGAGTCTGGAAGCTCAGGATTGCACTATGCACAGCAAAACGAAGCATGTCCGTAGGTATGCTGGCTACCTCTCTTGATATGCTGCCCTTCAGATCAGCACATGTGTGAATGTTACCCTGGTAAACCTTGTCCTTCAGGTAGGCGCACAACCAGAAATAACAGGGAGTGAGATCAGGTGACTGTGACGGCCGAGCATTTGGAAACGATCGGCTGATAATTCGATCGTTTCCAAATGTGTTTCGGAGAAGCTGGTGAACTTAACGAGCGATGTGCGGTGCATCCATTAAAACTGTTGAGCTCAATGCCTCTTTCTCCTGTAGGGCGGGTATGACATGCTGGCGAAGCATATCGCAGCAACGCTTGGCGGTCACACTACACGTCTTTGATCCATGAGCGCCGACCTGTTCAAAAAGGAACGGGCCAATGATGAACGTAGCCGTGAAGCCACAGCTTACGGTGACTCGTTCACCATACGGAGTGTAACAGTTCTGATACTAAATGTAACTGGGTTTTCTCTTTTGATGCTAGTCAATTGTCAGGATGAGCAGTCTAAAGCATTATGTCAGGATGAAAATACTAAATTAATTAATTTTTCTCTCTTAACAATATGTGGGCAGGGTGGGTTCTTCCTTGGCTCGGGTATGAGGTCGAATGAAACATCATTTTTACATAAGATAACTTTTAGTGAAGATTTGTACAACTGTTCATTACTCGATGTTCTGGCTCGGAGAGCGGCAGCTGTGTCGTTTGCGAAGTCTTCTGCTGCGGCAGCGGCGGCGGCGGCGGCGTCTGATTACGCGCGGCAGTGTGTATCTCGTGTCGCCGTCTCACCCAGCTGACTGGAGACGCGCAGCGCGAGGTGGTCCGTTTAATTATTGCGAACGAAGTCGTGCATCGGATGGTGATACCTTGAATGTGGCGTCCGGGTGTTTCTCTTCTCTAAGCGGCCGCGTGTGTTGTGCGTCGGCCAGCGGAGCGGCGCGGCGGGGGAAGGCCAGTGTCCTGGACTCGAATAACGGACTCCCGCTTGCCAGTCTTCGGCTGTCAGATCTTCATCCCAGCTCACAGGTGACTGCTTAAGTGACTTACTTAAGTACCACTCAACAGGAGGAACTTCATGCACAGTGACGGGAGGGAGGTGGAGATCCTCACATTCAGCGGTTCTGTGTGTTCACTTCACCCACAGTGAAAAATGAGCTTTGTCTGTCGGTAGGATGGTCCAGGACCAGCTCTCATCAACTTAAATCCTTGCGAGAAAGTGGAGAGCGAAGTCGTTGTGCGTCCTGTGGTGTAAGCTCCTGTACGGTATAGATCTTGTACGGGTACAATTTGAGAATCATTCGAAGCACCTCCTATACAGTCAATCACGGGATGTTCAACTGTGGTGACACAGCAAGCACACTGCCTGACGACCTGGAATTGCGCGCAGCATTATCTGCCATAGCAACAGTGATTTCATCAACCACCTTTGGTGCAACCTGTCGTCGGCCTCATCCCGGAGCGACACCCAGTTCTCCAGTTGATTCGAACTTCATCAAGCTCCATACAGCAGATGGAGAAAGAGGACCCTTCCGTGATCCTTTCAGCCGGCGATATTCTGGAAGTGAAGCTGCAGCATTACTGTTGTTTTGATAACAGATCTTCACCAATAATGCCCTGCTCCTTTTGTGCAAGCTCATGTTGACACGTCAACAAGTGCACTGCGACTAGTCAGGTGTGTGAGACTATGAATCACGATGACTGATCACGCCACCTGGTGGCCATAGCTGGAACTGGACGGTGGTGCTGTGACGCATGGAAATCATGGACCCCATACCATACGCATTAATGTCACCAAGATTGGTACTCCTATGGTAATTTGTTTCCGTGTTATAAGGTGTTAAATAGGGAAAGTTTAATTATAACTACACGCTTATGTACAGCTGGATGCTTTTTGTCATTCGTGCTGCCAGGCCTGTCGATGACAATATCGAGCAGGCGAAACTGGTAGCCTAAATAAAAGGCTATAAAAGTAACGGCTCTTGGAAATTTGTTTTTACAATTTGTCGCAGATCCACATTCGATAACTGCAACATGGTGTTACGCTTTACAGAGCATAAGAAGACGCTACATAGCACGCACTGCCGTCAGTGGTGATCAAACAGCCTATTAAGAAGTACGTCCCAACGTTTGTAATGTCCAAGGAACTATCATGAATTGCGATGACTTCAGTGTAATTATTACCTGTGAATAAAGGTGTAATTTCTGTTATTCACATTGTGTGTGTGTGTGTGTGTCATTTCGTTACCATTTGTACTATTCTATAGCTGCTCTTTCTATGTATGGTCCAAGATTTATCGAGCTATCCAACTTGGCAGTGACACATTATGCAAAGGATGCTTTCGTTCTTAATCTTTGCACACCAGTGTACATGTGACATGTTTAGTCTCTAGCGTAGAATCACAACCGCAGTTAAAAAATTCTATTATGTAAACTCAAGAACAAAAATGTGAGTAGATTAATAAACCCATAGCAACTAGAGTAACAACATGCGAGATGAAAACTTTTCTATGCATGTTTAATATTTGTATAAATGAAGTACAAATAAAATGTCGATTTGTTTTTCAGAAAGGATTTTCAACAGAAAATGTTATATATACTTTAACTGATCAAATCTTAAATGCACTGAATAACCAAACATCACCCACTGGGATATTTTGTGACCTCTCAAAGGCTTTTTACTGTGTGAATCATGAAATTCTTCCAGATAAGCTTATTGTGGTATAAATGGGATAGTGCACAAATGGTTTAATTCATATTTAACTGGAAGAATGCGGAAGATTGAAATTATAGTCTTCAAAAATCAGCAGAGTCCTCTAACTGGGGAGGTATCAAGGATGGTGTACTGCAGGGTTCAGTCTTGGGTCCCTTATTGTTCTTAATATGTATTAATGACTTGCCACTCTACATTCATGAAGATGCAAAACTAGTTCTTTGCTGATGATGCAAGTATATTAATCACACGTAACAGACAAGAATCAGCTGAGAAAACTGCAAATAATATCTTTCAGAAAATTATTAAATGGTTCTCTGCAAATGGACTCTCACTAAATTTTGAGAAAACACAGTATATACAATTCTGTACAGTAAATGGCATAACACCACTGGTAAATATAGACCATGAATAGAAATCTGTTGCTAAGGCAGAATATTCAAAATTTCTGGGTGTTTGCACAGATGAGAGATTGGATTGGAAGAAACACATCGATGATCTGCTGAAACGGTTAGATTCAGCTATTTATGCTATTAGAGTTACTGCAAATTAAGGTGATAAACATATAAGTAATTTAGCCTACTACACACAATTTGATTCATTGCTTTCATATGGCGTCATATTTTGGGGTAATTCATCATTAAGAGAAAAAGTATTCATTGCACAAAAACGTGTAATCAGAATAATAGCTGGAGCCTACCCAAGATCACCTTGTAGACATTTATTTAAAGAATTCGGGATATTCACAGTACCTTCGCAATATGAGAAATTTGTTATAAATAACGCATCCCAATTCAAAAATAACAACGAAGTGCTTAGCTACAACAATAGAAGAAAGGATAATCTTCATAATTATGGGTTAAATCTTTCTTTGGCACGGAAAGGGGTGAATTATGCTGTCACAAAAATGTTTGGTCATTTGCCAAATAGCATTAAAAGTCTTACAGATAGCCAGCCAACATTGTCAAATTAAAAGAATTTTTGAATGACAACTCCTTCTACTCAAAAGATGAATTTTTAGATATGAAGTAGTAACTGTAAAGAAATTGATTAATCAGTTATTTTGTGTAAAGAAAACTTACGTTGAAGTGACTCGTTCCAAAGCATAACGAAATATCGTATTCATGATCTATGGAACAAGTATTAATATCTGATTGTATGCATGCAACCGGCTGTAGCCTATCTGTGTAACCAATAACAAGTGGACACAAGTTTTATGGAATGATTTATTGGAATTAGTTTGTCCCGCCACCTCCTAAATTTATTTACTAGTTCTCCTAAAACACTGTGCATAAATAAGATTCGGATGGAGAGGAGGCAAATTGAATGACAGGCAAACAGAATGTACAGGACTGATTATCGAGGACAGCACTTTGGTGGACGTGTAGAACTAAAAGGGTTAAATACAACAGGGAGAGGTGGGGTACAGCAGCAGAGCGGGTAGAAAGATTTAGTTTTGTTTCGCTTTGCTTGCGTTCGTCAGTTGAACAAGTGGCGGGGCGAGGATTTGAAAGCTGCAAACGGTGATGGGAGGGAGTTTGGCGCGGACCGCATTCCAATGCAGAAGCACAGGCTGCCCGTAACGTACCAGCAATGGACGCGGAGACGGCTAACGTTTTGTGTCGCTGCCGGTGCTGGCGGAACAGTCGGTACCGCGCAGAGAGCTCGCGCGATTAATTTGCAATACTATCGAACCCCGCACGGGACCCGGTCGAAAATTCTAATATTCATGGTCTCTTTGACGCTTGCGTTCTGGTGATTATTTGTCCCTTCCAGCGCAGCCTTCCACACACAGTGGAAAATGCGTCCTTCATTCGTGCTGTGTTTCGCGGCAACGGAAATATGTCAACGTGGTAGCAGGCAGAATGAAAATTACAGTCGCTGAAATGTAAAACATTACAAACTGTATGAAGTAACGGAAATATTTGGGCAGATAAAATGCATGTTGTGTTACGCAGCAATTACTGGAAGGTTAAAACTCATTATTTATTTCAGAGACCATTGTGATTTAATTTACGTGTATTAATATCTTACAATGCAGTCTGGAAATGGAAGAAGAACTTTAATGGGCGAATTAAGATTAACAGAAATTTCGTCCAGAATTACCCTTTACCGTATTTTACGGACTATAAGGCACCACAACCTTTAATTGTTAAGCATTTTTTAAAATAACATATTTATCTTTTTTGTTATTACTCTGCAATGCCAGACTAAAAAGAGTCTTCGTTTATAAAACCGGACTGACCTTCAAAATCCCTGAAAATCGCATCTGATATTTCTTCTTCCTCTTCGTCGTCATCGTTGTCCTCTTCGTATATAAGATGATCTTAATAGCAATCGACAGCGTTACTTGTGCCACAGTTCTTGGAAGTTTTAACAGTGATGTCTTCTCCCACTCTACACCACCACCGAGTTATCCACTGACTCACTTGTTTGATTGTGGGTCGTTTTAAAGCTTCCTTCTGCGCGAATTCATGTTGATTTTCATCCCTCATCCATTTGTTCCATTCCCCTCTCATATGCACTTTAAATAGTGCTACGAGTTTATGAACAACCATGGACTTACGTGCGAACCATAACCAAAATATCTCGGAAAATACCACAGGAGTATAAAGAGAAACCTCATGTTCGTCGCATCGGTGCACTGCTACTGCCAGTTGAGTCCAGTGTATCAGACATAGATTTCCCGCGGCTTCGAATGTATGGCCCTTTTTAAGACTGGCGGGAATTTTAAATCGGACACTGGACATTTTTATTTTAATTTCAAGTATACGACGCGCCTGAATTTTGGAGGCACTTTCTCGAAGAAAAAAGTGCGTCTCACAGTCGACAAAATACGACGTATGCAGACGATGCCACATTGCTGGAGGCAAATGAAGATGGCATACAAAGGAGAATGCATTTACTGGAAGAGATTTCTGAAGAGAGCAAGTTGAGGATTTCAGCAAGGAAGACGAATCAATGCTTTTTGGAGGAAAACATCCTCTAAGGACAAACATTGTAATTAACAATCGAGTAATAGAACAGATCAAACATTTTAACTACTTAGGTTGTAACATCACACATGAGTATGACGAAGACACGGAGAAGAAATAAGCGAAGTTTGGGAGTATATGTAGAACAATAAACAGACGATTAAAGAATAAAACGAGGATAGAAACATGGCTGAAATTCTGTAATACGATGGCAGTGTCAATACTTATGTGTGGAAGTGTGTCATGGGTTATACATGAACGCCAAGAAAGTAGCATACAAGCAACAGAGATGTGATATCTAAGAGCAGTGGGGGGGATGCACAAAAGCTGATAGATTTCGAAATTAGGAAAGAGTTGAATATATTTAACCTGCTCAATCAAATACAAGAAAATAGGAGAAACTGGAATGAACATCTCGAAAGAATGAATGGAGGAAAACCATCATTCAATATAAGAAGATTTAAGCCAACTGGGAGAAGAAGACAGAGAAAGCGATGGGTGCTGTAACAGGCTAATCAAAAAATTGCCTAATGCTTGAAGTGAAGATGCTGCTGCTGATGATAATATCTTACCTTCATTGATTTAGAAAAAACTGTTCACAATATGAACTGGCAGCTACTCTTTAGAACTACGGGAAAAAAATTGGACGCGACTGGAATGATAGAAGAATGAGCATTCAACTGTATGACAATCAAAGCAAAAAAAGAAATACCAGTAAGTTAGAGGAAGAGGCCACGACAACAGGAGTTAGTTATTTTGCACGTTTCCACTTAGCAGTGTCTTAAGGAATAATTCTCCGGGGTGACTCATTACTTTCAAAAAAAGATTTGACCACAAAGGGAGCAGTGAGAAGAAGTGTGGTGTTCACATTCAATCGTCGTGTAGGTATCTCTTCAAAGTGATGGGCGTTTTAAGTGCGCCATAACAACACACATATTCCCTAAGCAAAGTCCTCATAAACAATTCATCACAATTTCAGAAGTATACTGATTTCCACTAGAGGAAAAAATTGACCTCTGTTTTGGATTATTAAAACTGTCACTGGCTAGAAACGAGCTGAATATGTACCAGCAAAAATGTTTGATCATTTTTTCAATAACATAATATGTTTGAAAGGTAGGAAAGCAAGTTTTAAATTTACTCTAAATCTTTCTTCTTCTATTCCATGAACGAATTTCTAAATAAAAACTTTTCCACCTCTCCATCCGAACAAGCATCGGAAGGCCCAACGGTACCGACCGAGCGCCTTGTCATCCTTAGCCAACAGGCGTCACTGGATGTGGATATGGAGTGGCATGTGGTCAGCACACTGCTCTCCCGGCCATTGTCGGTTTTCGTGACTGGATTCGCTTCTTCTCAGTCAAGTAGCTCTTCTATTGGTCTCACAAGGGCTGAGTGTGTCCCAGTTGCCAACAACTCTCGGTAGACCCGGACGGTCACCCATCCAAGTACTAGACAAGCCCGACAGCTCTTAACGTCGGCGATCTGACGGGCACTGGTGTTACCACTACAGCAAGGCCGCTAGCTCTATTTAAACAATGGTAGCTTGAAAATAAATAGTTTTTAAGTATAGTGGCTTGAGCAGGACTAAAGAAGTAATATGTTCATTAAAGGTAACTAATGATGTGCACATATTCAGTAAACTGACTCATTTCACGTCATTTCTATGAAATAATAGTTCAAATAATCTGTGAAACATGTAACTAACTAACTAGCTAACTATCTAGCTGACAATGATATCCCCAACCTCCTTATTTATTTAATCTGTTCATTGAACAAGATTGAACAAAATATTCAGATAATGAAGGAGAAAAGAAAAGGAATAAAAATCAATGGTGCAAGGATAATTTCTATCAGATTTGCTGATGACCTCGTGATAGTTGCAGACTCCAAAAAACAAATGAATAGAATGCTGCAAGTCTTATTAGATACCCTTAAACTATTGAAACTGAAGGGGAACAAATGGAAAACAAAAGTACTGGTAATATAGAAAAATGTGGGAGAAATTAAAACCAGTGATGACATCAGATTTAATCAGGTAAATTTCTTTTTATATCGGTAGTATAAACAGAGAGGACAACAGCTACTTCACTGAAGCGATGAGGTCTTTATTGACATTCATGACTAAGAAAAAAAATTTTAACCAGTCAACATATGAATATTGCATTCAGAATATCCTTTAAAAATTATTTGTATAGAGTATCCTGCTCTATGGAAGTGAAAGCTAGATTCTGGATGAACTGCAAAGGAATCAAAGCAGCTAGATACGGAGGAAAGTGGCAGGAATGAACTAGGCGGAAAGCATAACCAACAAAATCTTAAAGGAAATCAACGGAGGGAGTAAATTGTTAAAGGAAATGGAAAAGAAAAAAAAATTATTGAAGATTTTATCAGACACAACACCATCATCGTGAGTATTTTTGAAGGGTCAGTGCTGGGAAGAGGATGAGCTAGGATGAAGTGTTTGGTAGACAGAACGTTACAACTACATGGAAGTGATAGGAACAGTCAATGATAGAAGACAGTGGTCGACAAGGCATTAGCCTTTAGAATACGTGTGTCTGTTAATAGTATTTCAAAGTGAGGCGGCAATACGTGGCGACCAAGTTGATGCGTAACACTCTAACAAAGCCGAAAAAATCTGCAGATCGCTGATAACCGGTGAAACCCCATAAATTAAATCACAAATGTCACTAATATCAATAATATTTTTGCTAAAAGAAGTCTTGATTGCAGGAATAGTTTATTTACACTTGCTACCAGTTTCGATCTATTGTTCTTCGATCATCTTAAGACCTTGTACACTGCAAAGAGGGTAGGGAACCAGTTTAGAGGTAACAAAATCCTTATAATAGTAAAGCCAAAAAATTATAAAATATAATTACTATGAACAGTATTCCCGTGATTGTGATAGATGCTGGGCGGACCGAGCAGGTTACTCTAGAGAGATGTTATCGACTACTGACTGCGGCTCAGCTGCTCGTAGTTAAATAGTGACAGTCCCCTACCTCCAGCATGGCGTAAGTACTGGTCAATCGCTATTAATCGTCAGTATAAATAATAAAAGCTACTTCTAAAATAAACTGATTTTGACTATTAAAGTGAAAAAACGAGAACACAATTCATTTTAAACTAAGACTTGTTATATAACAGTTACGCTGTGGTCAAAAACTTCGTTAATCATGATACTGATCTTGAGGGCGTTGGCCGCACTCTGCAGGTGACAGGCAAGTGGTAGGACGCCAGCTTGGTAACTATGGAAACAACATTTTACATAGATTCCTCTGTAAGACAAAGATATTGCCAAGGCTGGCTGGTGCAAAGGACACCATCCAGTAACCAGAGACAAGATGTACTAACCGATCATACATCGATCATTTGTGAAATTGAAAAATGACGCTGTAATATACAGCCAAAATGCGCCTATACGCATGAAATTATATACCGGATCTGTCATAAAATGTGCAAATTACATACATAAAAAATTAAATTAAATTAAAATGCAGACTGCATTGCCAACAAAAAAAGAGATGCGTATACAAATAAAATACACTAACGTCAGTTACTACATAAAGGTCGCTATATGATGATCAAAAAATAACAAAACAGCTGCCTAAAATCTATTCTACTGTAGACTGTGAAAACGATGAGGAAAAATTTGCCTAGTGCATTTTAAGTGTACTAGTGTAGCAAAAGAAAACACATAACGCGAGATACTTATTTAAATGCAGCCTGCTTAATTTTCATAGTTGCTGTAGGTGTCATTAAGAACAAGTGATGTAAAATACCTAGAATTGCAGAGACTACTTTGCCAACACAGACCTGAGTAAAAAAGACACAAGCATTACCACTGCGATAGTGGTATATAAAAGAATTCGTAATGGACATGGAGGAAAGAAGTTGCAAAGCAATCTGTAACTTCTAAGATCTACATCTACATCCATATTCCGCAAGCCACCTGACGGTGGATGGCGGAGGGTACCTTGAGTACCTCTATCGGTTCTCCCTTCTATTCCAGTCTAGTATTGTTCGTGGAAAGAAGGATTGTCGGTATGCCTCTGTGTGGGCTTTAATCTCTCTGATTTTATCCTCATGGTCTCTTCGTGAGATATACGTAGGAGGGAGCAATATACTGCTTGACTCTTAGGTGAAGGTATGTTCTCGAAACTTCAACAAAACCCCTTACCGAGCTACTGAGCGTCTCTCCTGCAGAGTCTTCCACTGGAGTTTATCTATCATCTCCGTAACGCTTTCGCGATTACTGAATGATCCTGTAACGAAGCGCGCTGCTCTCCGTTGGATCTTCTCTATCTCTTCCATCAACCCTATCTGGTATGGATCCCATACTGCTCAGCAGTATTCAAGCAGCGGGCGAACAAGCGTACTGTAACCTACTTCCTTTGTTTTCGCATTGCATTTCCTTAGGATTCTTCCACTGAATCTCAGTCTGGCATCTTCTTTACCGACGATCAACTTATATGATCATTCCATTTTAAATCACTCCTAATGCGTACTCACAGATAAATTATGGCATTAACTGCTTCCAGTTGCTGACCTGCTATATTGTAGCTAAATGATAAGGGATCTTTCTTTCTATGTATTCGCAGCACATTAATAAGTGTAAAAAGAGGCAATATTAATTACTTTTAAATTTAAACATGTATTCGATTCAGTAAGATATTAACCCTCTGCATAAGAGAAACTGTAAGACAGCCACTAAGAATGGTAAGAGTGAGGGATATTTCAGGATAGCTCATTAGAATAAATGGGAGGAAAATTTTTCTCTAAAATCGAATAGTTCGTTAAGAAGAGCACCCTGATCTCTTTTTCGATAAGTGTAGATTTCAAGTTCCTCTAAAATAATAAGCAGAATACCTTTGTATTCACATGGATTGCTGTATGCAGTATTTTGGGGTTATTTTCGATGGTTACCTCGGAATAGTGTGTTGACCAAAGACTAGACGTTCCAACAGTATGCTCATGATACCTCGTTCGGAAATTCCGTCCTGTTTGGCCTTTATAATGATCGTCACATGTGTTACACAGTATTTTATAAACCAGAGAGTTTAGATATTTACTATTTCAGTTTCCAATAACGTGCCTTACTTTATTCTGCAAACAGCTATTTGCTGAAAAAGCAAAAGACACTTCTGTATTTTTAAATATTTTTAAAATCTTATCAGAAATATTTATGAAATAGGTAATTTTTGCAAGTTATAATTACTTTTGACCTGTGGCTTGACTCGAATTTCGGTAAGAATTTTTTATTTTAGTCATTAAAGTCATAACTGTTGACTGTTGCTGTCTGTTTCACTATGTCAACTTCTTTCTGAACTGTATCCGCTCCTAGTAGCAACTTTGGAATGCTATGAATGATTGGGTAAAAATGTCTTTTTGTAAAGCAAAATGTTGCATTAATATTAACATAGCAAGATGTTCGCTTTCTATAGATCGCGAACTCATGTTTGACATCATTATTAGTAATACCATACCAAGAAAATTCTTGCTTTTATCAAACTATGTTCAACTGTAAAAACCTTATTTGGGTGCATATTATTCATCTTAATTGTCATAGAGTCAGTTTCTTCTTGAGAGCCTTTGAAAAGAATGAGCATATCATCTACATATATTTTTTAATATATGACTTTACTGCTAATAACAGGATTAGCTTTAAAAAATTCTGGTTCTATGTGATTAACAAAAATATCCTCAATTGTATCTGCAAGGGAGTTGGCCATGGCAATGCCATCTGTCTGTAAGTAATTTTTACCACTAAACGAAAAACAGTTGAAGGTAAGACTATTCTCGAAAAATTAAATTAGTTCAGATATTTCCTCGAGGTTTATGAATTTGTGTTTGATAAGATTATGTTTTATGGTAGCAATAGTTGCTGCAACAGGAATACTTGTGTGGAGGCTGGTAATACCCAAAGATGCAAAACTTGCACCGTCAGGAATACTGACATTGAAAATTTGCTCAGATAAATGAACTCCGCTCTTAACACTGAAATTTTCTTCATAGACCTAAAAGTTTTTTAAAATAACATTTAAGTTTTCTTTGTGTAACTTTATTTGAGTCCTTAATGTAGGTAATTGTGGATTCTTGACCTTGAGAGAACATGTGTCATTTGGCTGGAAAATAAGTTTATCATCGTTAATTAACTTTTTCAGAGTTGTTTGAAATTAGGCTTTGGCTCTATTTTGACTTCTGTAGTGTTATTAATGCTAAATGTTTTTAAAGTTTTCGAAATATAAGTCTGTTCATCTATTATAATCAACGTTTTCCTTTGTCAGCCTTTACAACTGTAGCAATGTTCATTGCCTATTGTTCATTAATCCCTTTAACTATTTCCAGTTCATGGTTTATTTTATGTTTACTTTTGTTTTTTCTCATTTATAATAAGATCATTGACTTTAAGGTCTATCCTACAAGTTTCAGATATATTCCATATAGCCAACTTCGTGTAAACCCTGACATAAAGTATTAAATGTTTGATATTTGCGTGTTTAATGGATGGGGTCAAATTGTGTTTAATGAAAAATTGGCAACGAACAATGCTATAGTTGTAAATGCTGAAAGAGGAAACATTTTACCATTCTTAAATGATGATTTGCACATTTTTTCCAAATCATTAAATTTGATTTTCTTTAGTAATTTAAAATCATACATCATATTTCTCTGTATTATGTCCTAAAGTGTGCTGCTGGTCACGTATGTCAGATATTTCGATTGCACACATTTGTATACATTAGTGAAGTTTTAATTTACTGTTCTGATAACCGACTGCTCAGTGAATAGAGTTTGTCTTTTTGGACTGACGACTCTGTTTAGAAATAACCAGAGTGATTTGCTGTGGCCTGCTCAGAACTTTATGGAACCGTTTCGTTGCATTCGCGGTACTTCATAACGTTTATTCAAAATTTACGTAAGAAGAGAATGCAGTAAGTCACTTGTAAAAATGCCTTGTAATAAACTTCCCACCATTAATTAGTTATTATTTTGGAAACGACTGCCTCAATTTTCTGATTCTTTTAAGGCAACGCCGTCACGATTATTTTTGCATAACCGATTAAAGAGGGAGATGGTTACAAGTTCTCCACAGAATCTGAGACGAGAGAAACACGTCGAAAACTGAAGGGACAGGTTGAAAGGACAAGGAATACCTTCCGCGGTAGTACAGGCAGGTGTAGAGGACATAAGTTGTGATAGAAGATTGAGTATATACAGAAAATAATTGAGGAGCTTGGCTATAGGTGCAATTTCGAAATTTAGAAAGGATATCATGGCAGGTCGTCTGAAACAATGAGAAGAGTGATGTCAAAAAAAAAAAAAAAAAAAAAAAACGAAGCTGGGCAAAGGCTGTGTTAGGAGCCACTGACCATCCCAGTCGCTGAGTCTTTCAGGGCTTAGAGGAGGCGCCCACCACCTGTAATATATCGATACAGCCTGGGCCGCAGGGAATATCGACTTGCGGCAGAGGTACTAAATCTTTCTCTCTCTTAAGCCAACCCGCAGTGTCTGTGGTGGCCACGATTCTACGTGGGCAGGCAGCGGAGCTCCTACCATCGCTGGTGGCGAGAGTTGTTTTATCGCTGTCGGTCTCAATAAACACAAGTAACTGAGTGAGTCTCAATTCTGAGTCGAGAAAATTTGTTGGAGAGATCGATACACTTTAGAAAATATTTTCTAAACATCAGTCCTGTTTTCTTGAAGACTGAGGCAGCGTTCAAACTGCATTCCAGGTGTCGCAGTTGATCAGTGAGGGTGTCAGTCTATGAAAGCGTTCTTGCTGCGTGAATCAGTTTCCTGCAAACGTAACTACCCCAAGAAGATCATGCTGATCGTATCGTATAGAGAGAGGTCAATGATAATCAAATTTCTATATTCCGGCTCGCTTCTATCTCGTATGGAAATCACGAGCAATTAGAGATGAGTGTTGCAAAGAGAGCTCTCCTGTAGCAGTGGAAAGTAATATGGCTTGGCGTGTGTAATCTACCCCTCCCTCCCTGTTGTTGCTACTGGCCACGATGGTGAAGTCTTTTCAGAGGAATCGAGAGGAGTAAGATTTACAATAAACTTTTTACTTATCTTTTCTCACACAGTTGGCTCCAGTTCTTCATGTCTAGGGGTCTGATTCTTGAACCTGAAATTATCACATTTTAGGTTATCTTGGTTCAATTGATCTAAATAATTTTGAAGAATGTCTTTGCATAATGTTTGTTTCTACGACATTTTATTGAGTCGCATTTTACTATATCACGTTGTCTCTTGAGTTTTCAATTAAAAAATGCGAAATTACATTGTTCGTGCAAAATACAAAAATACGTTCAATCACATCCGAAGCATGCTTCCTACTACGTCACTCTGCGGTAATAACAATATTCCAAAGGGTTTACAGTTTTTCTTGACAAATGATTTTCTAGTAGTTTAGATTATTATTTTATAAATGAATCCAGAAATAAACATAACAATCACCACTAGATTGCATAAATAATAATACAAATTTTAAGTGTGCCAAATATTTCGTAATTTCAGATGTTTCTAAAAAAATTTTTACTGTATAACGAAAACAAAGTAATTCATTTTCATAAACTCTAGATTGAAATACGACATATTGTGTATAAAATGACATGAAATTTTTCGAAAAACAACTGACATAATGTCGACCTGTCCAAAATCTGAAAAGTATTTCTGGTATAGACTACTACTGTTAAGGAAAAGCAGGAGGTGCCTCTACACGTGTCACATGACAAAGTGGTGCCATCAAGAATGTAAGAGCGGAACTGAAAGTTCATCTCGTAAGTACGAATGTTGAGGACGGAATGACGAACACACTAGAAACTAAGAAACAACTTGTTGTTATTAACCTAGTGAGAGAAGAGATTTGCGAAAAGAGAAAAATATTTGGCCGAAAATGGTGAGAGGTCGAAACACACAGACAGTTAAACCTTGAACAATAAGAACAAGAGATTAACTAAAATGATATTCTGGAAACTGTCTTCTTTTCCAGTCTGCATCTTGGACATATATTAACCCTTCCTTTTCACTTTGAAAAGCTATCAAAACCGTGTTGTATAACTCGTATTACAAAATAGTTGCCACACAATGGCTGCCGCTTCGTGTAGACTACGTTTTGAGGCGCTAAAGGGACAGAAATGTTAAGGGAAAGTAACCAGAAGCTTCCCAGAATTTCCATCAACTCAGCGAGATTAATTTTCATTGATATTCTAATTATAGCCACAGATAATATAGATACGATAGAATACACGTCTTTTCCCAGAAAAAAAGTGCTAGTGGGTAAAACTGGAGCAGACTGTTCTCGCTACAGAATCGACCCACTGCGTTGTATGCGGGTACCCGCTCCCCTCTGCAGTGTTACGGACAAGTAGACAACCAAAAAGATCGCTAGAAGTCCTGAATACTTAGAAGCGAGTGTTTTCGTGTATATCAGCACCAGCCGCACTCGTAAAGGTTTCCTGTTCTTTTTCTTTCTACTTACATTCACAAAAAATACAGAATTTGAAGGCGAAGAAGGAGTATGTGATACAAGCTGGTATTTTATGATGATAAGACATATCGTCTAATCAAATGCCTGCAACGCCTGTCCGTAAGAGCTACGGCAGGTAACACACCGAAGGCACATCCTTTGTGATGGCGTCTGACAATGTCCGCTTTGATGACAACCTCGTTTGGTAGCCATAAACACAACGAAATTTGGCGTTGTCGCACTGGAGTACTAGACTGAAATTGTATTTGGTGAACTTACGCCAGTGTACTGATTTCGATGCTTAAGAGAGCCGGAATCAGCATCTGGTTACTCGTTGGAGTAGAAACAGATAAATCTTCGTAAGTCCACCAAATGTTACGAATACAACTGACAATACAGAGTCACATATGGGGCACGTAGAGAACTCACATTTTGCGGAATTGAAACACATCGATTTACGAAGACGTGTAATGAAGTTGCGAAGATCCTATATCCACACATCACATTTTATTTAAATTTGGCATTTTAAACTTAATTTTTTAGTTTGGCTACTACTGAGTATCGATTGTTATGCAGTAACAGCTGGCTAAATTGCGTCCACCAGTAAAAAATAACCTTTGCATGCTATTGTAAAGACATAACTGAAAATTTTCTTACCAACATGTGCATATTGATTTCTAATTGTGTGCATTCATCTTCTTTCCTTTTTTGTGTATGGTGAAAAAACTTCTGTAAATAATTATTTTTGTGTATGCTAATAAAATTGTTTGCAAAATCTTTAACATATAACATGAACAGTGAGTGTTTCAATATATTTTCCTGGATCACGTGCGAAGTTATTTCTACATCTCTCGATGACTCTCCCTCCAAGTTAATATGCTGCATTCTACCTACCAAGAAGTCACCAACACATCCACAAATTTTTCTTGACACCACATGCAACCGCACGTTTGATAATAAGCACAGGAGTGGTACTAACTCAAATGTTTTTCGGAAATCGAGCGATACTAAGTCTACCTGACTGTCTCGATCCATGGCTTTCAGGATATCGTGTGGGAAAACTATTAGTCGGTTTTCACATTATCGATGTTTTCGGAATCCATGATGGAAAAGGTCATTCTGTTCGAGATACTTCATTATGTTTAAGCTCAGAACATGTTCTAAGATTCTACAAGAAATGGATATCATGGATATTGGAGTTGCTTGGATCACTTCTGCTACCCTTCTTATAGAAAGGTGAAAGCTGTGCTTTCTGCCAACGACTGGGTATAGTTTTTGGCCCGGTCCACCTATGATGTATCGTGATTAAGATGGGGTCTAATTCTGGCAAGGAATTCGCTATAATATCTGAGAGGGATAAACGATGGTTGGTGAAAAAAAAGTTCTCGGGATTCCAGAGAGGTCAGGTGATTACAATTATGTGAGTTTTCGGCCAAGCACTCATCCTCCAGAATACGTGTCCAGTGAGCTAACCTGATACTGGAGCTCCCGGTAACTATAAACACCCCCTCCCCAGCCCTCCCTTTTCCTGACTGTCAAGTTACTGACTGATGTCAAGTTACTGACTGATGTCTTTGTCCAATCAATTCGGACCTGAGATTATAATTGTAGTGTTGATTTGTGAATGGTAGCACAAAAAATACATATATACATGTTTCCATGTATCTCCCGTTTTCCAGCTTTTTATAAATACGCTGAAGAGCAAAAAAGTGGTACACTTGACTGATATCGTGTAGGGCCCCTGCGAGCACGCAGAAGTGCCGCAGCACGACGTGGCGTGGGCTCGACTAATGTCTGAAGTAGTGCTGGAGGAAATTGAAACCATAAATCCAGCAGAGCTGTCCATAAATCCGTAAGAGTACGAGGAGGTGGAGATCTCTTCTGAACAACACGTAGCAAGGCATCCCAGATATGCTGGATAATTTTCATATGTTGTGGGTTTGGTGGCCAGCGGATGTGTTTAAACTCAGAAGAATGTTCCTGGAGCCACTCTTTAGCAATTATAGACGTGTGAAGTGTAACATTGTCTTGCTGGAATTGCCCAGGTCCGTCTCAATGCACAATGGACATGAATGGATGCAGGTGATCAGACAGGGTACTTAGGTACGTATCACCAGTAAGAGTCGCATCTAGACTAATCAGGGGTTCCATATCACTTCAACTGCAAACGCCCCGCACAATTACAGAGCTTCCTCCAGCTTGGACAGTCCCCTGCTGACATGCAGGGCCCATGGATTCGTCAGGTTGTCACCATACCCGTACACGTCCATCCGGTCGATACAATTTGAAACGAGACTCGTCCGGCCAGGAAACATATTTCCAGTCATCAATAGTCCAATGTCGGTGTTGATGGGCCCAAGCGAGTCGTAAAGCTTGGTGTCATGCAGTCATCAAGAGTACACGAGTAGGCCTTCGGCTGCAAAAGCCTATATCAATTATGTTTCGTTGAATGGTTCGCACGCTGACACTTGTTGATGCCCCAGCATTGAAATCTGTAGGAAACTGTGGAAGGGTTGCACTTCTGTCACGCTGCACTTCAGTCGTCGTTGTTCCCGTTCATGCAGGATCTTTTTCCTGCCGCAGCGATGTTGGAGGTTTGATGTTTTACCAGATTGCCGATATTGGCGGTACAACTGTGAAATGACCGTACGGGAAAATCCCCACTTCATCACTACCTTGGAGATGCTGTGTCCCATTACTCGTGCGCCGACTATCATTGTAGCAGCAGTAACAGATCTAACGACTGCACCAGACTTGTTGTCTTACATAGGCACTGCCGACTGTTGCGTCCTATTCTGCCTGTATTTGAATACGCACGCCTATACAAGTTTCTTTGGCGCTTCAGTGTACAGTGCTAATCAATTTACACACATCAAAACAAGTTTTGCAATAACTCAGTTCCCAGAACTCCTGAAGATAGATGTTGACTATGGATATTGTATCATAGACATAGTGTCTTCGACTGATCAGAGATGTAACTAAACCCGCCCAAAGATGTAAACAACCATGCGTGAGCGGCGCCTATTAGACGGAGGGGGTCCGACAGCCGAACAGTCCAGTCATTCCACCAGGAAGGAGGTACACCGCTCGTGTTGTCTGTAGTTCAACCATGCCTAGACGGTCGACACCGCGGTTCGATGAGTCCGCATAGTTACTTTGTACTAGGAAGGACTCTCAACAAAGGAAGTGTCCACGCGTTTCAGAGTGAACCAAAGCGATGTTGTTCGGACATGGAGGAGATACAGAGAGACAGAAACTGCCTCGCTCAGGCAGCCCAAGGGCTACTACTGCAGTGGATGACAGCTACCTACGGATTATGGCTCGGAGGAACCCTAACAGCAACGTCACCATGTTGAATAATGCTTTTCGTGCAGCCACAAGAATGTCGTGCTACGACTCAATTATGCGCAATAGGCTGAATGATGTGCAACTTCACTCCCGACTTCTGTGGCGTGGTCTTTGCAACCACGACAACATGCAGCGCGGTACAGATAGGCTCAACAACATACCGAATGGACCGATCAGGATTGGCATCACGTTCTCTTCACCGATGAGTGTCGAATATGCCTTAAACGAGACAATCGTCGTAGACGTGTTTGCAGGCAACCCAGTCAGGCTGAACGCCTTAGAGACACTGTCCAGCGAATGTAGCAAGGTGGAGGTTCCCTGCTGTTTTGGGGTGGCATTATGTGGGACCGACGTACGCCGCTGGTGGTCATGGACGGCGCCGTGACGGCTGTACGATACGTGAATGCCATCCTCCGACCGATAGTGCAACCATATCGGCAACATATAGGCGATGCGTTCGTTTTCATGGACGATAATTCGCGCCTCCATCGTGCAAATCTTGTGAATGACTTCCCCTTCAGGATAACGAAATCGCTCGACTAGAGTGGCCAGCATGTTCTCCAGACATGAATCCTATCGAACGTGCCTGGAATAGATTGAAAAGGGCTGATTATGGACGACGTGATCCACCAACTACTCTGGGTGATCCACGCCGAATCGCCATTAAGGAGTGGAACAATTTGGACCAACAGTGCCTTGATGAACTTGTGGACAGTATGCCATGAAAAATACAGGCATGCTCAATGAAAGAGAACATGCTACTGGGTATTAGAGATGCGTGGTGTAGAGCAATCTGGACCGCCGCCTCTGAAGGTCTTTCTGTGTGGTGGTACAACATACAATGTGTGGTTTTCATGAGCAATAAAAAGGGCGAAAATGATGCTTATGTTGTTCTCCATTCCAATTTTCTCTGTAGGTTCCGGAACTCTAGGAACCGAAGTGATGCAAAATATATTTTTGATGTGTGTATTTTACCTCAATGTGGTATAGTATTGTATTATGTTGTCCCAAGAATCTCAATAATTTCGAGAGAACTTCGTCTTACTTCCACTGCTTTATTTCGACTCAGGTCTTTTCTAGCGTTCTGTCAATGTCTTCTCGCATTACCACATTTCCTACCTCATCTTCATACAATTCCTCTTCAGTTATATGGTACTGTGTCCCATCAGTACGTTTCCTGTACATTACATTAATACTTGTTCCATAGAACAAGAATACAGCATTTCGCAATATTGTGGAACGTACCAGTTTAGCGTAAGTTTTTTTTTCTCTTTCTTTTACACGATGCTTTTCTATTACTACATCATATCTAAAAATTCATCTTTTTAGTAGAAGGCGTTGTCATCCAGCAATTCTTTTAATTTGTTTGTAGACGCTAGTTGGATATCTGTCAGGCTTTTAATGCTATTTGGTAAATGAACAAACATTTTTGTGGCAGCATAATTCACCTCTTTCTGTGCAGAAGTCAGATTTAACCCAGAATACTGAAGATCATCCTTTTTTCTAGTGTTGCAGTTCAGCACTTTTGTTATTTTTGAACTGGGATTGGTTATTAATAACGAATATCGCGAGTGAATATATGTATTGCGATTGTACTGATAATATTCCAAGTTCTTTAATAATTGTCTTTGTATAGCCCTTGTATATATTTCTTCAACCTTTGAGCCTCCATTTCTTTGATTAGAATGACGTGATATCTGAACTGTTGGTATTAAAACACCTGATTCTGTTTTCCACAAAGGTTCCTTTAACTGTCCTAGAAGCTGCATCTATCATACAGCCATGTACACTTTAACTGCTACACGACTCTCTTTTAGTCATTCCTGCACTGCTATTGTGGACTTTCGGATAATCTCATTTTTAGGTGGTCGTATTATCTTTTCTGCGTATTTATATTTTCTGTTTTCCTCATATAATGTTGGTAGTGAGACTGCAAGTTACCGACTGCCAACGGAAAGGAAGGTAGATTAGGGTTTAAAGTCCTTCGATAACATCGTAAGAGGAGGAGCACAGGCTCGCATTGGCAAAGGAGGGGGGAGGAAATTGGCCGTATCCTGTCAAAGGAATCACCCCAGCATTCACATCAAGCGCTTTAAAGGAGTCGCACCTGCATGATCTATGTTTCCATAACTTGAATGAAACATCTGTTTCACCAAAATTGTTCACCAACGTACTTTAAGGAGACACTCAACTGTTTTCTCGGACAGACCTAGTAAGTTGAAAACCGGTCTACAAGAACAATAAAAACATTCGGTCTGTAGTTTTCGTTGATAAATATGAAATCACTATACGTAGCAGCGACGGAACAGTCCTGCCCGAATGTTTTTCTCGTGCAGCTACCAGGCTTACGCATTTAGCGGGAAACGGGTTTGCGCTACATTGGCGCACCGAAGCGCCAATTTCCGCAGTTGCTGAATTTTCTCGTTTCCACTAATGGGATCGCGTGCTTCCCGATGAGGGCGCTGCTAGCTCTGATACAAAGGGTTACGACTGGATTCACTGAATGTAGACCCGACCAAAAAAAAGGGCAGTCTCAAACGTTATTACATTCGTTGACTAAACTAACAGACTGGAGGTTACGCGGCTCTCTCCTATGTAAAAGTTGCATGCAGCCAACTTTACTGTAATAATATTGCATACAATGAAACAATGGAGCACTGTTGCGGGGTCAGAGTTCAATATCGTACACTTCAGTGTCATATGAGAGGGTTATTCAGAAAGTAAGGAACGATCGTTCGCGAAATGGAAACCACAGTGAAAATCCGATGACGTTTTGCACAGGTGTGTTGGGCAGTGTCTCTAGTATGACCGTCGATCGCGTTACGTCGTTCTTTTTAGTTATGAGCACACAGGGAGCACATAAAGATACCTAGAACAATAGTATCTCCCGCCAAGCACGAGGGCCTGGTGAGAAATTTCGCCTGTGTAGCCAACATTACATAACTGTTGTGCGTTTTCTTCTTCAAGACAATTCTCAACCGCATTTTGCATGGGCAATGAAGATGCTCCTGCATCGTTTTCAATTGGAAATGTTTGATTATCCACAATACAGCCCGTAATTGTCTCCCTCTGAGTTTCACCTCTGCTCACATGAACTGCTGGCTATGAAAACATTTTGGCACAGACAACGAGCTGTAGGCCAGTGTAGAGAATTGGCGGAAAGCACTGGCGGCTGCCTTCTATGTCGAGGGTATTGGAAAGTTGCTACAACGCTTCGACAAACGTCTAAGTCGGATCGGCGACTATGGTGATAAATAGCTGGAAGTTTTAGCTAACTGTTGCAAATAAAACAGTTTTGATTTTCACTGTGGTTTCCATTTTGCGACCTATAGGTCCTTACTTTCCGAATAGCCCTAGTACAACACTTTGGTGGTACTCAGTTGAGACTCAGAAAAAAATTGCAGGCCAAGCATTTATAGCCTCTGTTTATTAAATGGGAATTCATATGGTGAAACCATTCGAGGGAAATTAACTGAAATGCAGTATTGTAGAAAGCGGAGAGGAAGTATTCGAATATGAGATCGCTTGGTGTGACGAAAGTTTCCATGCGGTCACTCGTCGACCAGTCTGGTGTGGCAATAGAAGACAGCAAAGGAGAGCTGAAGTTTTAAATTTTACGTTTAAGGTATCACTCACGCAGAAGGATCGTACAGACATACCGTCGTTTCACTGTCGCACAGACTCCCGTATGGGGGACATAGTAACAGGCATCCCTGGTGTAGAGAAGTAACTGACAGAGTTGAAGCCGCGCTGGATTAGCCGAGCGGTCTAGGGTGCTGCAGTCATGGACTGTGCGGCTGATCCCGGCGTAGGTTCGAGTCCTCCCTCGGGCACGGGTGCGTGTGTTTGTCCTTAGGATAATTTAGGTTAAGTAGTGTGTAAGCTTAGGGACTGATGGCCTTAGCAGTTAAGTCCCATAAGATTTCACACACATTTGAACATTTTTGAACAGAGTTGAAAACATATAAGTCGCCAAGTCGAGATGGAATCCCTGTTCGGTTTCACAAAGAGTATTGTACGCCATTGGCCCCTTACTTTGATTGCATTTATCGTGAATCTCTCGCCCAGCGCAGAGTCCTGAGCGACTGGAAAGATACACAAGTGACTCCTGTATATAGTAAGGGTACAAATGTGAACCATCATAATTACAGAACAATATCCTTAACATGGTTTAGTGCAAAATTCTTAAATATATTCTGAGTTCGAATATATAAAAATAAACACTTCAATTATTCTTACAACAAAAATGGATCAAAGTCAAACGCAGAATAACTTGAATGTTGCCCTCTGATAGACAACTTGGCAACAACATGATCATTTACAGTGTCTGGCAATCAGCCATAACCAGAAACAATAACTCAAAGGCTTGTGATGCCAAAGAATACTTAACCCCACCTACGATCGGTAAATACAGGATATTATGGATATAAGTGTACTTATTTTTACAGATGATTGAAGGAAGTGTACTGGACAAGATTACATTAGACTGATAATTGTAACTACTGGGAGCAGAAAATTTTTAAGTTGGTTAGTACCTGCAAGTACATATGGTGATAACAAGCCATTATTGCTCATTTTCCTCTGGGCAGCAGGTCTTGTGTAGAAATGTGGAGTTACGGACACAAGACGGTTAGTCTATACTGACAGCCATAGTCTATTTAGCAGTGCAGTAAATCCGTGAAGAAAACAACAGGTAGTAAATTATGTGTTGTGTTTGCGGAAAGACTATTAGATGAAGAGAAAAAACAACTGACACACTAAGGTGAGTACATATTAGGTAACAACGATCAAATTATCTGTAATTATACCCCTAATGCCCTGTATAACTTCTAAGTACGTATCTGCCCCAATAGCTGAATGGTCAGCGCGTTGGAATGCCACGCACGGGAGCCCGGGTGCGATTCCCGGCTGGGGTGGGAGATTTTCTCCCCTCAGGGACTGGGTGTTGTGCTGTCCTCATCTTCGTTTCATCCCCACTGTCGACGCGCAAGTCGCACAAGTGGCGTCGCCCTCAGTAAGACTTGCACTTGGCGGCCGAACTTCCCGCCTGGGAACTCCCGGCCACTGACGCCATACGATCGTTTCCATTTCCATCTGTAATTACACGTTGATGTAGTATTACTACCGTCACCAGACTGCTAAAAGACCAGCAACCCACAGTGCTACCAAGTTTCCCATGCTTGAAAGGTCTCTGTTGGATTCCTTTCATGTTAATTTTTTAAAACTGTTGTCAATTACGGCGTACATTCCTCTTCTAAATTTACTGGGGTGTTTCTGACTATCTGGGAGGAGACTGAGGAGTGGAACGTGTTACTTTTACACATAATCAAGAACGATCTGTCACACTATTACACAGTTTATATGTAATTCATGTCACACAGTCTCATACGGAACCTACATCCGCTTTCTTTTATATACTGTATATGATAAGATACTGTCATCCCCCTGCCCTTTTGTGTGAAAGGATGAATGAGCAAATGTATTTCTAGTTGCATGCTTGATGGTAGCAGACAAGCCTGTCTGCTAGAGAACAGCAAAGAGGTTTGTATTGTTAGTATGGTCCTGTCAGTCCCTTGTCATGTGGGTATAGGAAGCTGCCTCTCTGGTCACTTCCGTTTTGTATCTGGAAGCACCCTTGGTAGGGGCCCACGGGAGTCTGTCCGCAGCGAGCGTCTGAAGTGGTAAGATCTCCGGCTAAGCGCGTCTCTGCTAAGTCCGTAGGACAATGGATTTCTTAAGTTCAGCCTAACTGAAAATTTAATCACCTTTATTTCAGGTTTAGATCTAAAATATCTAATGTTATCTTAAATTGCAACGCAGTATAATTCGAGTGTGAAGTTCAGAATATCTTCCAGTAGTTGCTTTGTCACTACTTTGTGAGTAGAGTGGAACCACGTGTTGATCAGTAACTCTAACTAAGATCATCAATCTTAAATGCGAATGTGCGTGAGATTATAACGTCTCGTCTTGACAATATTTTTCAATACAGCAACTTTTCTTTATGTTCAACCCACGTGGGGAGTACTTTGTGAGACCAGTACCACGTGCTTATACAACTGTTTGACCCATCAGGTTAATAGTAAGACGATAGTAACCAGTTCGAGGTTTTTCTTTTGTAAATTGCGTTTCGATGTAATTTATTTGAATTATCAAAATTATTGTGGAGTTACACTCTTTGTGTAAACCAAGTTGACCACGTGAAGCATGTAGTGTAATCATCAAAGTAGCCCACAGCTATTCTTTTCGGGAAGATTTCACAGAGAGTTAGTTTGAATTTAGTATACTAGTGTGTGGTAATTTCATGACGGACAGAATTGCGCTACGAACGTAACTTCTTTGGGTGAAAATTGAATCGGTTGGTTGTGGTTAATTTCCTCTTGCATATGTTTCAACGTTCTTCGTGTGTTATTTTACGAATGCAGTGTTGTATGTAGTCTCCCAATCTTGGCTCCATATTTGATGTGTTCCGTAAGATTACAAACTCACATTTTCACAATCCTAAATAAGGCACCAGTTTAGTTGTGAATCAAGTTTAATATGCTGAAATTTTAACGGAACAATGATCAGTGTTAAAATAAATGTCCAATTATAAACTGATTTTGTTTCTTTTTATTTAAATTGTCTTATATATATATATATATATATATATATATATATATATATATATATATATATATATATATATATAATCACAGGTTATCGTAAGATGAGTACTAAAAGATTATAATTAATGTTAGTCTGGTTGGGAATTTGGTAAGCTAGACTGGATACCTGGTGAAACAGTTGCTCAGTAATGCAAGGTTAACTTCCCCAGATAGCTCACAGTTTTTAACCCGCTTTTATTTTCTTGAATATCAGCACTGCTTTCAGAACAAATTAATGCATCAACATTACGTGCTGATGTCTGAATAATGTGCTATACAATAACATAATCATGTAGCAGCTGTTTCATAAAAAAGTAATAACGACAAAATTTTAATGGAACCAGAGAGAGCCACATGCTCACCAATAACCCAGTAAACTCTTAAAACCACTGGAGTAACCAGGTGATTTACTCTTACAGCGATAAACAAACAGTCTCTGCTTAAAATAGCTAATCGCGCCCACAGCGTGTAACAACACAATTCACCTGCTCTGCATGCCAGTACGCTTCGCGTGCCATAAACAACGAGCTACTAGTCACATAGCAACCAAAGTGAGAGCGACGGCTTCAGCACCAACACACGTTACGCAAGTAGTCAAGAAAGGTAGTAGGAGTAACTCTACGAACCACAGGCTCATCTCAATACGTCGATTT
This sequence comes from Schistocerca serialis cubense, assembly GCF_023864345.2. Taxonomy (NCBI): domain Eukaryota; kingdom Metazoa; phylum Arthropoda; class Insecta; order Orthoptera; family Acrididae; genus Schistocerca; species Schistocerca serialis. The sequence continues at coordinate 1,157,070,216 of NC_064638.1, read as the reverse complement.
GCAGTAGGATTTTGGAACATACGAAGGCCTTTCAATAAGTAATGGAACACTTTTTTTGTCGGACAGCTTCTTTTGAAAACATGCGGAATTTGCTGTGGACACTGTGAAATATTCCCACTTCAGCACCTAAAGTTTCATGTAGTTTAGGCAGATGGCGACCCTGTATGTAGCTTTCAAAATGTCGTCTGTAACGGAGGTGCTTTCCAAGAAGAGAGCTGTCACTGAGTTTATTTTGGTGGAAAATCAAAGCGTCGTAGATATGCATAAGGCGCTTGCAAAAAGTCTGTACAGACCTGGCACTGAACAAAAGCACGACGAATCGTTGGACGCGGTGTCAGTCATCAATGGAACAAGGTCGTAGAAACCTGTCCGTTCTCCTGTGTGCCGGGTGGACGCACTCAGCGGTGACTCCTGCAGCATTTGGAACGTGCGGACACTCTCATTCGAGGTGATCGACGGATTACAGTCAAACACCTTGCTGCACAGCTGGACGTCGCTGTTGGTGGTGCTGACACAGTCGCCCACTAGTTGTGACCGAAGAGTGTAAAGAGCAACGAAGGAGCTCTAGTGCGGAGTTGCATGTGCATTACAAGGCTGATCGTGACAAAACATGGGTTCATCATTTCGAACTGGAAACAAAACAGCAATCCGTGGAGTGGCCTTCCGAAGAAAAAGTTCAAAGCCTACAGTCAACCGGTAAAGTTATGGCGATTGTCTTCTGGGATTCTGAAGGAGTTAATCTGTTTTATGTCTCCCCTCATGCTGCATCGATCAACTATGAAGTATGTAGTGGTACTTCCAGGAAAATGAGGAAATGATTTCAGATTGTTCGTCGCCACAAAAATTCGAAAAAACTTCTTCTTTTCCGTGACAACGCAAAGCCTCGCACAAGTCTACGCACCTCAGACAAGCTCGCAAATCTTCACTGGACTGTCTTTTTCTTATCCACCCTACATCTCGGGTCTCGCATCTTCCATGTGTTTTGACCCAATGAATGATGAAATCTGCAGAAAGTAGTACGTACATGGTGGGGAAGTTGCTGATGCAGCAAGATGTTGGCTCCGACGTCGACCATTAGAGTGGTACAATGCTGATAAGGCAATCACGTTCACCGGAGGTTGTGTTGAAAAACAGAGTTCTCTAGGCAAAAAGAGGGGGGAATAATATGGTGTACTGGAATCCTCAATTAAACCAACATAATCTTAAAATATGTGTTTAAATGCTAATAGAACTCCCCTCGTATATTGTGTTCGAACATTATGCATTATCTCAAAGGTATGGTGTATTGACACACTGAGTAATGATTCAGAAAACATCGTTCTTGTGAAACAGGACTAGCTCTTTATACTCACAAATTAATCAGTGCTATCGAAAATGGGGTTGTCAAATTGATTGCGCATTCTAGATTTCTAAAAGGCTTTTGATGCCGTTCTTCAATGTGGCTTTTAATCAAATTGTGTGCCTGTGGTGTATCGTCTAAGTTTGTGACTGTATTCGTGATTTCCTGTCACAAAGGTCACAGTTTGTAGCAATTCATGGAAAGTCTGTGAGTAAAAAGAACTGATATCTGGCATTACTCAGGGCAAGGTTACAGGCTCGCTGCTATTTGTAATCTGCAAACATCAAAAAAAGTTTTGCATCACCCCGGTTCCTAGAACTCCTGAAGATAGACGTTGACTGTTGATGTTGTGTCAGCGACACAGTCCCTTTGACTGTTCAGAGATGTCACTAAACTCGCCCAAAGATGTAAACAATCAGGCATGAGCAGCGCCTATTAAACGGATGGGGTCCGATAGCCGATCAGTTCCAGACATTCCACCGGGAAGCAGGTACACGGCTCGTGTTGTCTGGAGTTCAACTACGCCTACACGGTCAAATGGTTCCGAGCACTATGGGACTTAATTTCTGAGGTCATCAGTCCCCTAGAACTTAGAACTACTTAAACCTAACTAACCTAATGACATCACACACATCCATGCCCGAGGCAGGATTGGAACCTGCGACCGTAGCGGTCGGGCGGTTCCAAACAGTAGCGCCTAGAACCGTTTGGCGACCACTGAAAACTCTGTTTATGACTTTAGATGATAATAAAAGACAAACTGATATTGTTCCTAACTGATAAGTGTCGGTTTTTGGAAATTTATGTAATTTTCTCAATCTCCGAAACTATAAGAGACAAAAGCCTGAAAATCTTACAGGATCCTTTACTTAATAACAAACGATGGTATACCAAGTTTGAGCAAAATTGGATGATAATTACTATAGTTTATTTAGATTCGTAGGGGGTATGAATTTACGTTCCCACTAGACGTTACTTGAGACCGTTCTCACTGCTAGTAGCGTCAGCTGCGCTGTGAGTCTTAACGAAGACACAATCCTGCAGCCACTGGGGTAAACGGCTGCATGCTTTACTGCAATGAATGTTATCTCGTAATAAGTTGCTACGTTACACGTGTTTCACGAGCTTTTATGGAAATCTATATTTTCTGAAGAACATAGTACCCAAAAATCAGTTGGAAGCGAAGAAAAATTCGCTGTGTTCTTGACGTAAGTTTTATGGAAATTTATTAGAAAGTAAAGATAAGCAAGAGTTGTGTAAGTTACTTTGGAAAATTAATTAGGGAAATTGTTGTTACTGTTCATAAGTTAAATCTAAGATCCATCAGCTGTTCTTGAAGGCACGTCCACTGAGTTCTGAAAAAGTGTCAAAGACGTACTGTTGGCTTCCGACGAGTACGATGGATATGAATGAAGCATTTACTGCGTCGTAATTCCGAGATGGATTGGGTTCTTGAACTGGAGGACTGTGAATTCCTAAGAGAGATTCCTCAGTTTGCGGAATCACTTCAAATATTTTTACCTCTGATGAAATGTTGATCTGTTGGTGGCGTGTTTTTCGTTGCTTGCTACAACGACAAGAAGAAATGCTACAGTGGGTCACTGGCAGATTTTGAATCTTTTTTTACTTTCAATCCCTCTTTCCTTTACAACTGAAACAGCAGATGACGAGACAGAGGACAGAGCGGTGGAAAATAGTAACATCACCGGCGAGGCAGTTTACAGATTCTGCCAGTGAAGCGTCATGAAGAGCCTATACACGTAACGTATTCTAAACGGGCACTTGATTATTCAGTGGCGCGTACAGACATCTACCGTGTGGCAGCACTTCACACGTACAAAAGCTCTAGTATACGCCGTTATCGCCCCCAAGTAATTCCTCGCCCCCCTGCCCCCGTTCCCGGGTATGAACACCACATTTCTGCCACTCCAACCAGTTAACCAGTGCGCCTTGTCGAGCAATACACACCGTTTCGTGTCCGTTGCTTGTGTCTATGAAGAGACGCTAAGAATTTCGCCTGGAACAGCGGCTAGGAAAACACATTCATAATATGTAAGGGTCGAGAAACAATGTAGCTAAACTTTGGTTTTGAAAATTCTGAGTAACGTGGAAAAAACAATGTGTGGTGAAGTGTGCTTCATGCTTTATGGAAACTTGTGATTTATGTTATGACACATTTTCAGCAAGTCGCAGGAACTGACACACATATACAGGCGCGCGAACGCGCGCGCGCGCTCACACACACACACACACACACACACACACACACACACACACACACACACACATGCACTGGTGCGCGCAGTAAGGACATATTCCCAAGCTGAAACTATAAGGGGCAGTCAAATAAAAATCGAACAGCCGCCACAATGAAACCACAGAATGGTTCCATTCAAAAGTAATCACAATGCCCGTTAAGACATTTATGCCACTAGCAGACGAGGCCATCAGTCGCTTTTCCGCGGAACGTGATCGGCCGCCGACGGATCCAGAATCGCCGGCCGCTGTGGACGAACGGGTCTAGTCGCTTCAGTCGGAACCACACTGCTGCTACGGTTGCACGTTCGAATCCTGCCTCTGGCATGGATGTGTGGGATGTCCTTAAGTTAGTTAGGTTTAAGTAGTTCTAAGTCTAGTGGACTGATGACCTCAGATGTTAAGTCCCATAGTGCTCAGAGCCATTTGAACTTTTTTTTTTTTTTTTTTTTGTATCCGGAGTCGCACCCACTCTTGCACTCCCTCGTCTGACTGAAACCGACATCCACGCACATCTCTCATCAGGTCGCCAAAAATGCGAAAATCACACGGTGAAAGAACCGGACAGCACGTGGTATGTTGCGGTGTTTCCTAATCAAATCGTTGTAGCGTAGTCTTTGACCGATGGGCAATATGGGGGTGGGTGTACCGTGCAACCGCATGATTCGTCCGATAGCGTTCCGACAGCCCGAGGGCAAATGGCAAAGCCAATAGCGGAAATATCCAAAATCTCCCCCGCGAAAGAAATCCAAAGCAGTTCACACAATTCCCCGTAAGGTCACGACGACCTTGTTCTCCCACTGCAAGGACTCTTTGCTAGTCCATTTCCACGAGGGTTGTTGGTTGGTTGGTTTTTTGGGGAAGGAGACCAGACAGCGTGGTCATCGGTCTCATCGGATTAGGGAAGGATGGGGAAGGAAGTCGGCCGTGCCCTTTCAGAGGAACCATCCCGGCATTTGCCTGGAGTGATTTAGGGAAATCACGGAAAACCTAAATCAGGATGGCCGGACGCGGGATTGAACCGTCGTCCTCCCGAATGCGAGTCCAGTGTCTAACCACTGCGCCACCTCGCTCGGTCCCCGAGGGTGGAACCAGTCCACAGCACTACGGAGAGACGCAACAAAGGGTCAAAATGCTCAAGAATGCCGTCGGACGGAATCACCATCTTGCACCATAGCGCCCGCTCCCACACTGCCAATCGGACGAATGGTATGCTCCAACGATTTGGTTGGGAAACACTGCATCGTCTCACATCTACATCTACATCGATACTCCGTAAATCTCATTTAAGTGACTCGAAAAGGGTTCATCGAATTCCCTATTATTCTCTATTATTGCAATCTCGTATAGCGCACTGAAGAAACGAACATCTATATCCCCTTGCGAGCTCTGATTCCCCTTATTTCATTATGACGGTCGTTTCCTCCGATGTAGGTCGGCACCAACACAACATTTTCTCATTCGGAGAAAAAAGTTCGTGATCGAATTTCGTGAGAAGATTCCGCCGCAACAAAAAACGCCTTTGTTTTAATTATGTCCATCCAAAATCTTGTATCATTTCAGTGACACTCTCTCCCCTATTTCGCGATGATAACCAAACGTGCAGCCCTTCTTCGAACTTTCTCGATGTAGTCCGTCAGTCCTATGTGGTAAGTATCCCACACCGCGCAGCAGTATTGTAAAAGAAGACAGACAAGTGTAGTGTAGGCAGTCTGTTCAGTAGATCTGTTACATTTTCTATGTGTCCTGCCAATAAAACGCAGTCTTCGGTTAGGCTTCCCCACAACATTTTCTGTGTTCCTTCCAATTTAGTTGAATTTACGGCCTTTATATTTGACTCATTTACCACGTAACCGAAGTTTAACGGATTCCTCTTAGCACTCATATTGGTGACCTCACACTTTCCATTATTTAGGGTTAATTGCCAACTTTCGCACCATTCACATATCTTTTCTAAATCGTTTTGTAATTTATTTCGATCTTCTGATAAATTTGCTAGATGATAAGCGACAGCATCATCTGTGAACAACCTAAGACGGCTGCTCAGATTGTCTCCTAAATCGTATATATAGGTAGGCAACAGCAGAGAGCCTATAATACTACGTTGGGGAACTCCAGAAATGATTTCTGTTTTTCTCGATGACTTTCCGTCAATTACTACGAACTGTGACCTATCTGACAGGAAATCACGATTCCAGTCACATAACTGAGACGATATTCCATAGGCACGCAATTTCACTACAAGCCGCTTCTGTGGTACAGTGCGGAAAGCTTCCGGAAATCTAGAAATAGAGGATCAAATTGAAATCCACTTATTTCATTGGCTTGCCTACGAAAGTCTGACCTCTACTACATGCAAGTTTACGTAATTTACAGGAAGGCTTGGTGTAGGAATATCAGTTAAAGGACCCGTAAACAAGAATAATGTAAACTATATACCAGTAGGATAAATATCTTAAGACCTGTGATAACTTTTGAATGGAACCGTTCCCTGGTCCTATTACGTCGGTTGTTCGGTTGTCGTTTGACTGTCCCTTATACAGACAAGTCCATATCCGAAGGCAGGGTCATCAATTTATGGCATACGCAGGGCTTGGCCAGAAATGAAAGTAGCAGAAACGTGAGATACAGATCGCCAAGTGTGTAGAAAGAATAAAATTTTTGGCGCTGGTCGGGCGAGGTATTAGCCATTTGTGTGGTGAGTACAGAAACGTAATCGAAGGGTTGTCGGATCGAGTCCCCTTGTGAAATCTTCTTATTTTTTCAGTTTGTACATTATTTAAACTGCAAATAAACCGAAAGAGCGGCCAATATATGATGTTTACCAAGAATTTCATAAGTGGGGTGAAACGGAAAGGAGAAGCTAAATTTGGGATTGTAGATAAATTTCCGAGAAAGGATTGTACCTACAGCATCCAAGCGTACGCTGCAAATAACTTTCCAAGAAGGATTCGTAATTAAAGCAAACAGGATTTCGTTCTCCGTTAGTTTCATTTTAATTTCCAAACAGCCCTTGGCAGCTAAATGCAACACTGAGATGTCTGTTTCTATCGGGGTAACGAATTTGATCGGAAACCTTCAAAAATGCTCTTATCTCACCGAGAGAGAAAATGAGGTCATATCCCGAGAGGATTGCATCAAAATACATTCCACTGTACATAATCGCCAATACTTCGTGAAATGATGCTTTATACGTGGTTTGATGTCAAACTGTGCTACTAAAGACAGTATTTTACGTATGTAAACCAAGTTTCTTTTTCTATAAGAACTATAAGACAACTATCGAACTGTGAAAACAGGGCGTTTGTAACGCTTGTAAGACGCAGAGAAAGTTGTATCTTGCCGTGTTCTTATACGAATATCACCCCAGCTTGTGTAAATCGTCAACTATGAAATAATAAAAGCATCTAATTTTAAATATGGAGTTCCCGCGTACGCCTTAAAATTTCTTCTTCGAAATTTATTTGCAGCCCCAAACTTTCCTTTGCCTTTCCTTTTTAAGTCCTTTATGAAAATATTAATAAATACAATACATTGAGCATTATTTCTGTTTACTGGCAGTGCAACTAACAAATAGAAAATAAAAAGAGTTCCACGTAGGGAATCGACAAATCGACCCCCGGCAACCGTTCTGTACTGTAGTTCCCGCTTCTTTCACTTTCGTTTCAGGTCAGACCCTGCACTATTCCAAAAATCTGGACGAAATCGGAGATGGTGAATAGGTGCGATCCCCTTGTTACAACTGAAACCACGTTTATTACTGACAACAAACTACAGCGAGAACAGGAATGAGCGCAGCTATTCATAAAAACACCAAATATTCCAGACTGTTGCTATTTATACATACATGGGACATTCAAGAATATGCAAGTATTAGCACGATAAGATACACTGAAAAGCGAAACAAACTGGTACACCTGCCTGATATGGTGTAGGCCGCCAACATCCCCCCCCCCCAACTTCAACTCCCCCCCCCCCCCCCCCGCCCCCGCCTAGCACACAGAAGTGCCACAACACCACGTGGATTGGACTCGAAGCAGTGCTGAAGGGAATTGACACCATGCAGGGCTGACCATAAATCCGTAAGAGTACGAGGGGGTGAAGATCTCTTCTGAATAGCACGTTGCAAGGCATCCCAGACACGCTCAATAATGTTCATGTATGGGGAGTTTGGTAGCCAGCGGAAATGTTTAAACTCAGAAGAGTATTCCTAGAGCCACTCTGCAGCAATTCTGGACGTGTGGGGCATCGCATTGTCCTGCTGGAATTTTCCAAGTGCGTCGGAGTGCACAATGGACGTGAGTGGATGTTGGTGATCAGACAAAACGCTTGCGTACGTGTCATCGGCCAGAGTCGTATCTAGACGTATCAGGGATCCCATAGCACTCCAACTGCACCTGCTCCACACCATTACAGAGCCTCTACCAGCTTGAATAGTCCCCTGCTGATATGCAGGGTCCATGGAGTCATGAGGTTGTCTTTACAACCCGGACACATCCATCCTCTCGCTGCAATTCGAAAAGGGCTCGTCCGATCAAGCGACATGTTTCCAGTCATCAACAATCCAACGTTGGTGTTGAACCGCCCAGGCGAGGCAGAAAGCTTTGTGTCGTGCAGGCATCAAGGGTACAGGAGTGGGCCTTCGGCTTCGAAAGGCCATATCGATGACGTTTCGTTGAATGGTTCGCACGCTGACACATGTTGATGGCCCAGCATTGAAATCTGCAGCAATTTGCGGAAGAGTACTTCTGTCACGTTGTACGATTCTCTTCAGTGGTCGTTGGTCCCGTGCTTTTAGTCTGGAACCGCGCGACCGCTACGGTCGCAGGTTCGAATCCTGCCTCGAGCATGGATGTGTGTGATGTCATTAGGTTAGTTAGGTTTAAGTAGTTCTACGTTCTAGGGGACTGATGACCTCAGAAGTTAAGTCCCATAGTGCTCAGAGCCATTTGAACCATTTGTACCCGTTCTTTTGCAGGATCCTTTTTCGGCCGTAGCGAAGTCAGAGATTTGATGTTTTACCGGATTCCTGATATTCACGGTACACTTGTGAAATGGTTGTACTGGAAAATCCCCACTTCATCGCTGCCTAGAAGATTCTGTGTCCCATTGCTCGTCGGCTGACTATAACACCATGTTCAAGCTCACATAAATCTTGATAACCTACCATTGTAGCAGCAGTGACCGATCTAACAACTGTACCAGACACTTGTTGTCTTATGTAGGCGTTGCCGACCGCAGCGCCATATTCTGCCTATTTACATATACCTGTATTTGAATACGGATGCCTATACCAGATTCTTTGGCGCTTTAGTGGATTTGACGAACCTTCCAGAAGTAATGAATACTGACTATCAAATAACTGCGGATCGTCGAGTCTGAAGTGGTTACCGAGACGCGAACTACTACACCACACTACACGCACCACAGCGTTATTTAATATATTTATTTAGCATTGAATAGTTTCAAATAATAATAGAAAACGAACTCATATGAGAAATAAAAATATACAGTTGTAAGGTGTCTCTTACGTGAGGAAGACATTTTTACCGGTTTTAGTAAATTATTGACTCTTATTGACGTATTCACGACAGTTAGGAAGTGCTGTAGTTCATAGCCGGCCATGAGTCGGAGAGCATTTCCCACGCTGGCTGGCTAGGTGACGAATCGACCATATGTCGTGCGTAGTGGGATGGGGCTCGGCGCTGGACTGTAGCAACAAGCTTCAGCCTGGGAAATATACATGACGGGAAGTACCGCCATCTTGGCGCCAAAGTCACCGATTTTGTTTATTTATATTTAATGATTAAAGTCATTTATGATAACACGAATATTAGGAAGAGCCTCTAGATGTTTAAAACTATTTATCATAATTTTGCCTCGTTAAAATTCACACTCGTTCATTAACAGATGCATATCTTAGTAAGTACGAACTTGATCGGAAATCCACGAACTGTGACGAAACTAGTAAGAGATACGGACCGCGCGCCAAAGTCGGCAGTCGGTGTTAAGAGCTCTTCCTGTCTTGTTCGATGGTAGCCATGCTCTCGGTTCCGAGTAGTTTGTGACACGAGTGTTTGCCGGCCGGAGTGGCCGAGCGGTTAAAGGCGCTACAGTCTGGAACCGCACGACCGCTACGGTCGCAGGTTCGAATCCTGCCTCGGGCATGGATGTGTGTGATGTCCTTAGGTTAGTTAGGTTTAAGTAGTTCTAAGTTCTAGGGGACTTATGACCACAGCAGTTGAGTCCCATAGTGCTCAGAGCCATTTGAACCATTTTTGACACGAGTGTTTCATTATTGATCTAATAGGAATAAAAGTGATGTTACGGCATTATGAATGTTAATTTCGAGTAAATAGATACCCCAAAGTTGATCGACAGCAATTTTAGATAATTAGCTTCCACCGACAGAGACATCCAATGCGCCAATGAAGAATCTGTACGGGACAACATTTACGAGAGCTGCACCGCGCACAGGTAGGCGGAAATCCGACGACACGACCCACCAAGGCGAATCAAGGAAGGTCCGACTTACACTTGCAAATTCCGGGTGGAAATTCTGACCAGTTATACTGTACGTCACTTATACCACTCTCTACGGACTCGCGGCTAAACTGAGTAATAACAGTATCAGTTTATAAGCGAGGGGATCTTGCACAGTACAAAACTTTCACATTTCAGTCTTTTGTACGGAAATCTGCTAGATATTGTTCACGGAGTTATTTCTTAGATTCGCATTTCATGTCATTTTTTCTTTTCATTTGTTTTCCTTTTTCGTGAGCTTTCATGTCAAAATACTATCATCAGCTTCACTTAATGAAATCTCGAGAGAATTCAGGTACGTAAGCCTGTATTTAGGAAATTTTTAGCTCCAAAAATTATGTGAATTGTGTGCACCATGATCCACGTTGTTGCGTATCGCTTTGCTTTGGGAACCAGTATCCATTCGGTTATCACAGCACTGCAAACCTGTATATTTCGTATGTCCGTTGTATTGATCAGCAGAATCATGTCCCTTTCAGTGTGGCATATCTCGACAGATCTCGGACACTGAAAATGATGTGCGATTTTGTCCTCCGAATTACTATTTCCAAATGTAGCAGCTCGCGGCAATGTTTTGTTCTGAACAAAGACTGTGTAATGTTTGGCCCCACGAGGAACTGTTGCGTTCCAGGAGAAGTTTAAATTTACTGAGCACTTCCTGGGGTTGAGGAAGCAGCTTCCAGCTTAACTAGCGGTCCAACAACTTTCACAAGAACGTCCTCCTAAACTGAGCAGACGAGTAGGTCAGTTTGCACAGCGCCGTTCCGCGTCTCCTCTTGAGAGGCGTGCTTTCCTCGACTTATCTGCCGCCGTGTCCCGAATTTGTTCTTTCATTACCGTGACTGGTTGTTAGCTCTCATGCTCTGAAATCATAAAACACTGATGTTTTTAAAGCTTTTTCCGCTGTTGTTTAACAGTGGCCAATGTTTTTGGCAATTCAAATATTAAAGTAGAAAGATAGGATACACATTATTAGGTTACAATGTTTCCTTCCTAGAGAATAAATGTATGTAGTCTTATTGCCACACATTGCAAAGGATCTTCTGATTGGACTGAATAGCGATGGAACACAATTAACATTATATAGCATTTTCAAGGGCAAATACGGATCATTAACGGAACTTGTAAGGAAAATGAAGTAAAATGGTAAAAATTAAACATTAAACGTAATTTCGCGGAAGTGGTGAATCAAAATTTTAAAGTAAAATGACTGTAGAACTATTCAAGGGACAAGTGACGTCGCTGAGCATGACTGAAGATGGTGATGACGATGTTGATACCGAGGAAATATGGGATCCAGCAATACGATAGCACTTTGTTGAGGTGCCGAAATATTTAAACCCAAACAAATGGGCAGGATATTACGCCGGTAATAACAGTTCTGCAGTTACACTTCATACTTTTATTTCTCATTGCAAACCAATGCAAAATACCGCGAAAAAAAGTCAGCACTAGTTGATAAAGCACCATTGTTCTACTTTGCCATTTCTGCTTCATTTACAAGTGGCGTGCTAAATGATATCCGTAAGCCTACGTGTGAGCTCGAATTTTCTGGTTTTTCCGTCACTATCATTTCGCGATAACTTTGTGTGGCAGGAAGAAGTATGTAATCTAACACTAAATCTGTCCATAATTAAGTGACGCACTGGAAGCAGTCTCGTTAGCAGAAAAAAACATAGAAATATTTAGCAAAATCTAAAACCGTGATGCACGATACCTCTCACCTGGTATGTGTCTCAGTGTGTCGAACAGTACTCTAGAACCGGTCGAAAGAGCATTTTGCGGGCTATTCCTTTTTAGGAGAATCACATCTGCTTAGGCTTCTCCCAGTGAATTCCTGTAAGGCGTTTTATATGAATGTTCCCATAGTAGCTAATTATTGGTGCCGTTGTTGTGGACTGTTTCCAGCTGTTACTTTTTAATGCAATAAATTTGCAGAAACATGAGAGCAAAGGTTAATGAAATAACCGAAAATTAAAGATTGACGATTTACGAACTCAACCTAATGTCGCTCCTTTTGAGAAAATTGTGTGCGCGTGCGGTGCTGGGTTTGGGGGGGGGGGGGGGGGGGAGTGTAGTGGGGGAAGGAGAGAAAGTGACTTCCACTGTTTTTGTTGTTGTTGTTGTGACATTGGACCAGTGTGCGATTTGCGGGGGGGGGGGGGATGGGGGGGATTTCCCCCCCTCTGCATCAGACCGTCCCCTCTTCTGGTTTTATTTTATGCATCCCAACCTGGGATGTTTATTTCCCATGCACTGGAATAAAACTTTACATATAATTTGAACTTGTGGAGCCGAACACTGAAAGTTTTTTAATAAGTCTTAGTATTAATACTATTAATATGTTTCAGTTTTCTGTCTTCAGAATAAGTACACCTTTTCACAAATGTGCCTCCACTTTTTGAATTCCCCGCGTATATCTGTACCCGTATGTAGATGATTTTGTAAATAAGCTTTACCTATTATGTACTTTTAAAGATATAACAAGGGATGCCTTTTCTGATAGTGCATACGCGTCAATAGTGAGTTTCGGCATTAACATCTATTTATAAATAGCTGTTTAACCATGCGTAACGCCATGGTCCAAGCTAGTAACATATATAATTCTACTAACCCCCTAAGACATCCCCCCCCACTGGTAAAAGCACAATTCGCACCCTGCATTGGACTACCTCTTATTCACTGCGAACTTTCAGTTTCTACGTTCCAAGCTTTATTTGCTCTATTTTGTGATTGAGCCACTGTATTATACGAGGGGTGTCATGTAAGTAATGCAACACATTTCTCATTTCTGAAAAGAATTTGAATTTATTCAGGATTCTAATAAACCATATTATTTACCAATCTTTTAGCGTCAAAACCCTATTTTTAAACATAATATCCGTTCAATGTTACGGCCTTATGCCACCTTATTGGCAGGGCTTGTATGACTCTACTGGTCGACGCCGGAACCAACATCTCGCTGCATCAACAACATCGCCATCATCGACATACTGCTTTCCACAGAGCTCATACTTCATTGGTCAAAACAGATGCAAGGTGCGAGATACGGGCTGTAGGGTGGATGAGGAAGAACAGTCCAACAAAGTATTGTGAGCTCCTCTCGGGTGTACAGACCTGTATGAGGTTTTTCGGTGTTAAGGAGAAGGAGAAGTCCTTTTGAATTTTTGTGACGACGCATATAATGAAGTCGTTTCTTCATGTTCCTGGCAGTAGTACAACACACTTCAGAGTTGATCCTTGTAACATCAGGGAGGACATCAAGCAGAATAACCGCTTCAGAATCCCAGAAGACTGCCGCCACGACTTAACCTGTTAAGGGTGCGGCTTTGAACCTTTTCTTCGGAGGAGAAGTGGTGTGGGGCCACGTCATGGGTTGGTTTTCTTGTTTCCGGTTCGAATTGATAACCCTCGTTCCATCACTTTTTCGATCCTCGACAAAAAATTGTTACGATTAGCGTGCTAATGCGCAAGCAATTCCGCACAGATGGTCCTTCGTTGCTCTTTATGGTCTTTTGTTATGCAGCAAGGAATCCAGAGGACACACACCTCTGATCACCGCAACTGGTGGACGAATGTGTCAGCAATACCAACAGAGACCTCCAGTTGAGTAGCGAGGTGTTTGACTCTGATCCGTCGATCACTTCGAATGAGGGTGCCCGCACGCCCCAACATTGCAGGAGTCACAGCTTTGTGCGGCTGGCCAGAACGCGGGAGATGGGACAGGTTCGCAAGACCTTGCTGTGGATTGATGACAGACGCCTCGCCCAGCGACTCATCGTGCTTTTGTTCCCTGCCAAGTGTTCGTAGACATTCTGCAAGCGGCTATGAATATTTCGCATGCTCTGGTTTTCTGGCAAAAGAAACCCGGTGACACCTATCTGCTTGCAACGCATATGCGTTAGAGACGCCATTTCGAAGGCTATGTACAACGCCTTCACCAACAGGAACTTAGTGAAACTGTAGAGGATGTAAAGGGTATATTCCACGATATCCGTCAAGAAATCCACATTTTTCCAAGCGAAACTGGCTGAGAAAAAGGTGCTGCATTAGTTATTGAACGCCCTTCGTTTTTCAGAATTGTATCACTTTCTAAGAACCAAACAATCAGGAACAAACAGCTTGTTGCTCTAGTTTTCTAACTGGTACTCCACTTGAGGTCACTACTGTCTTCTTCTTTCCGTTCTTTTTTTAAAAAAGGGGGGGTCAAATGGCTCTGAGCACTATGGGACTTAACATCTATGGTCATCAGCCCCCTAGAACTTAGAACTACTTAAACCTAACTAACCTAAGGACATCACACACATCCATGCCCGAGGCAGGATTCGAACCTGCGACCGTAGCAGTCGCGCGGTTCCGGACTGAGCGCCTAGAACCGCGAAACCACCGCGGCCGGCCCCCCAGCGATGGATCACCTCTCATGTAATCTAGCAATAATCGTTCATTCTGCCTACCGATGCGCAGAACGTACCTTTCATTACTTTGTCAACTTTCCGTCTCCGTACGACGCGACGGATCGACACACTACAGCTCTTTCTTGGACTTCGCGATCAATTTTCTGGTGTTGTGAGTTTCCGATATACGAAAGAACCATGCGCGAAGAGATATAAGGAACTACAGACATTACATACGAGGTGATTTATGTACACTGTGTATCGCCAGCAGTAACTGTTCTGTAACACAACCCTGTGATATTCCTGCGCTTATTTTTATATCTGACGATTTCGCCTTTGTTAAGACCGTATTGAGGTCTGCAATCAGAAAGTCTCGATTCTACTCACGAAGCTGGTTCCACATTCTCTAATCTCGTGTTTTGGTCACTAGGCGACAGTAAGAAACTGTACCGAATACGTTCCGTAACTGTACTGACGGAAAAAACAAAATGGTAATGTAGAGTAATGAAATTTCGGAAATACATTTGTGTAGGTAACATATTTAAGTGATCAACATTACAAGGTCACTTACTAGAAAAGCCATTACAAATGTGAAATGCTGATACGTTAATAACCGACCAGAATGTCGAGTGCAAGCCTGCAAACGTGCGTGCATTGTGGTGTACAGGTGACGGATGTCACTTTGGGGGATGGAGTTCCACGCCTATGCGCTTGGTCGGTTAGTACAGGGAAGGTTAATGCTATTTGTGGATGTCGCTTGGATCACCGTCCGATGATGTCCCATATGTGCTCGATTGGAGACAGATCTGTTGATCGAGCACGCCAAGGCAACGTGTCGACACTCTGTATAGCACGTCGGGTTACAACTGTTATATGTGAGCGAGCGTTATCCTGTTGGAAAACACCCCGTGAAATGCTGTTCATGAATGGCAGCGCAACAGGTCAAATCACCAGACTGACGTATAATTTTGCAGTCAAGATAACCACGAGAGTGCTCCTGCTGTCATACGAAATTGCACCATAATTCCAGGTGGAGGTCCAGTGTGTCTAGCAACAAGTCAGGTTAGTTGCACGCCCTCAACTGACCTCTTCTAACCAACACACGGGGCCTTCACTAGCACTGAGGCAGCACCGGCTTTCATCAGAGAACACAACAGACCTCCACCCTGCCCTCCAATGAGCTCTCCCCTGACACCACCCAAGTCACAAACGGCTATGGTTTGGTGTCAGTAGAATGCACACTACAGAGCGTCTGACTTGGGGCTGTCCTTGAAGTAACTGATTTGTATCAGTTCGTTGTGTCACTGTGGTGCCAACTGCTGCTCAAATTGCTGCTGCAGATGCAGTACGACGCACCAGAGCCACTTGCCGAAGACGACGGTCATCCCTCACGGTTAGAGTCAAGTGACCACCCGGAGCCCTGCCTTCTTGCGGCCGTACATTGTCGTCACCACCGCTGCCATCAAAGCCAAGTCTTTCTGCAGTATCGCAGAACTTTGTCGCCTTCATCTACATCTACATCTACATCCATACTCCGCAAGCCACCTGACGGTGTGTGGCGGAGGGTACCTTGAGTACCTCTATCGGTTTTCCCTTCTATTCCAGTCTCTTATTGTTCGTGGAAAGAAGGACTGTCGGTATGCCTCTGTGTGGGCTCTAATCTCTCTGATTTTATCATCATGGTCTCTTCGCGAGATATACGTAGGAGGGAGCAATATACTGCTTGACTCCTCGGTGAAGGTATGTTCTGGAAACTTCAACAAAAGCCCGTACCGAGCTACTGAGCGTCTCTCCTGCAGAGTCTTCCACTGGAGTTTATCTATCATCTCCGTAACGCTTTCGCGATTACTAAATGATCCTGTAACGAAGCGCGCTGCTCTCCGTTGGATCTTCTCTATCTCTTCTATCAACCCTATTTGGTACGGACCCCACGCTGGCGAGCAATATTCAAGCAGTGGGCGAAAAAGTGTACTGTAACCTACTTCCTTTGTTTTCGGACTGCATTTCCTTAGGATTCTTCCAATGAATCTCAGTCTGGCATCTGCTTTACCGACGATTAATTTTATATGGTCATTCCATTTTAAATCACTCCTAATGCCTACTCCCAGATAATTTATGGAATTAATTGCTTCCAGTTGTTGACCTGCTATATTGTAGTTAAATGATAAAGGATCTTTCTTTCTGTGTATTCGCAGCACAGTACACTTGTCTACATTGAGATTCAATTGCCACTCCCTGCACCATGCGTCAATTCGCTGCAGATCCTCCTGCATTTCAGTACAATTTTCCATTGTTACAACCTCTCGGTATACCACAGCATAATCCACAAAAGGCCTAAGTGAACTTCCGATGTTATCCACAAGTTCATTTATGTATATTGTGAACAGCAACGGTCCTACGACACTCCCCTGCGGCACACCTGAAATCACTCTTAATTCGGAAGACTTCTCTCCATTGAGAATGACATTGCTGCGTTCTGTTATCTAGGAACTCTTCAATCCAATCACACAATTGGTCTGATAGTCCGTATGCTCTTACTTTGTACATTAGACGACTGTGGGGAACTATATCGAACGCCTTGCGGAAAGGCGTTAAAGGCTTTCTTAACTAACGTCAACTCGGTACGTCCAATCTCAAGGATAACTAAGGCTCACGACAGTTACAACGTGCGTTTAAAGCAAACCTGGCCGTCTTATGCAACTAGCGTGAAATATGAATAGACGTCATCTTTCGGATGTAGAAGCATGCCCACCACTTTTTGTTTACGTCGCCCAACTACTTCTTGATGTTGCGATTTTTTTCCGTCAGTGTAGTAAAGTGAGGGGTAGTTATCCGATTTCAGACTTACCTCCAAAACCTACGGCTCAGGAGGTTTGGCATTATATTTTGATATAAACATTGCCGTCATACAAATAAGAACATGTAATGTCGCGAGTCAATACTCAGAAGCATTTATTGCACTACTTTGCAGTACGGCTCATAGCTTTGGAGCCGTTGGCGGCGATAGAAACAGCCGCTGGTATCTTAGCGTGCCTCATTCGCACCTGTCACTAGCCTAGCCGTGGGATGCGGTACCTGTGTCAATTCGAGCGACAGAATATTCAAGCCCATAAGAATATAAATAAATTATATTAAATATTACTCAATTAATTAAAAGTCAATATATTGCCCTTTGTTATTAAAAAGAAGATTGTGTAAATATCTGAGATTTCTAGCTGGCATACTTTCAGAGTTAGAGCAAATTACCTAAAACACCCCAAATCGTCAGTTAGGATTCATAACAGTTTGTCTTTCAGTATCATGTGGAATCATTACTGAAGCTCACAGTACGTTAGATCAATTTGTTTAGAGTTTCATAATTGAAAACGTTATCTATTTGGCATTTTTCGTAATATAAAATTCAGAAAAGATCAGTATTTATTTAATGTGTTGTTGTGTGAGTAAATGAGAATGAACGAGACTGTGTATGTAGGACATATAAATTCAATATTATCTCATGTCAAACATTATGTAACTATGTCGTGGGAAAGTGTTAAGCAAGCAAGTTGAAATGAAAAATTTAATTTCCCCACCGTGCTGATGACGTATGTCCAAGGGTACCTGCTTTTGTAAGAATGCAGCCAGAATAGCCATTTGCAGAGTAATAGTTTTCTAAAGTTATTTCAACATTAGTTTTCTTTTCGTTTGGTTTTGTTAAGCGTTTTATTAACATTTGCATGATCAAGTGACGTAAATGCATCTGTGAATGTTGATTGGTGTAAGATAGTTTTACTGCGAGAAATAACTCGAAGAATTGTTTTGATTGGCTGGTCATTCTGAACAACCAATCAGAGTTAAGCATTTCCCGCACATTGCAAGTAGTTATACTACCTGGAAGGAACGGCAGTGAGGGAGTCACTGGCTAGGTATCGGACGTGCAGGTCATGTTGGACGTGGCCGCCTACATTGTGGGTAAAACGAAGAAGTTATTGGTTTCTCGCATCCGGATTGTATTGCCGTGAAAACAGACGCATTTACAGACAGATTGTGAAAATTTGAGCTTGATGAAGTGATTTGTTAGAGAGATAAACGCGTGTGAACTTTCGGCCTTTGTAAAATTTCTTTATTAGAGATCCACTGAAAAGTCCCCGAATGTAAAATTCATATATTATATCAAAGTAATGACTGTAAATCGCGTAATAATTCGGGTCGGACTTACGTACATCTCTGGCTGCCTTGTGTGTGTACTGGGTTGTATGAACTGTGAGCTGAGGACACTGATATTATTCGTTAATTAAATATGGGCTGATGGCAAGTGTTTTAATTTTGAACCTGTTGTTGTTGTTGTGGTCTTCAGTCCTGAGACTGGTTTGATGCAGCTCTCCATGCTAATCTATCCTGTGCAAGCTTCTTCGTCTCCCAGTACCTACTGCAACCTACATCCTTCTGAATCTGCTTAGTGTATTCATCTCTTGGTCTCCCTCTACGATATTTACCCTCCACGCTGCCCTCCAATACTAAATTGGTGATCGCTTGATGCCTCAGAGCATGTCCTACTAGCCGATCCCTTCTTCTAGTCATGTTGTGCCACAAACTCCTCTTCTCCCCAATTCTATTCAATACCTCCTCATTAGTTATGTGATCTCCCTATCTGATCTTCAGCATTCTTCTGTAGCACCACATTTCGAAAACTTCTATTCACTTCTTGTCCAAACTATTTATCATCCGTGTTTCACTTCCATATATGGCTACACTCCATACAAATTGTTTCAGAAACGACTTCCTAACACTTAAATCTATACTCGATTTTAACAAATTTCTCTTCTTCAGAAACGCTTTCCTTACCATTGCCAGTCTACATTTTATACCCTCTCCACTTCGACCATCATCAGTTATTTTGCTCCCCAAATAGCAACAATCCTTTACTACTTTAAGCGTTGCATTTCCTAATCTAATTCCCTCAGCATCACCCGACTTATTTCGATTACATTCCATTATCCTCGTTTTGCTTTTGTTGATGTTCATCTTATATCCTCCTTTCAAGACACTATCCATTCCGTTCAACTGCTCTTCCAAGTCCTTTGCTGTCTCTGACAGAATTCAATGTCATCGGTAAACCTCAAAGTTTTTATTTCTTCTCCATGGATTTTAATACCTACTCCGCATTTTTCTTTTCTTTCCTTTACTGCTTGCTCAATATACAGATTGAATAACACCGAGGAGAGGCTACAACTCTGTCTCACTCCCTTCCCAATCACTGCCTCCCTTTCATGTCCCTCGATTCTTATAACTGCCATCTGGTTTCTGTACAAATTGCAAATAGCCTTTCGATCCCTGTATTTTACCCCTGTCACCTTCAGAATTTGAAAGAGAGTATTCCAGGCAACATTGTCAAAAGCTTTTTCTAAGTCTACAAATGCTAGAAACGTTGGTTTGCCTTTTCTTAATCTAGATTCTAAGATAAGTCGTAGGGTTAGTATTGCCTCACGTGTTCCAATATTTCTACGGAATCCAAACTGATCTTCCCCGAGGTCGGTTTCTACCAGTTTTTCCATTCGTCTGTGAAGAATTCCCGTTAGTATTTTGCAGCCGTGACTTAGTAAGCTGATAGTTCGGTAATTTTCACATCTGTCAACACCTGCTTTCTTTGTGATTGGAATTATTATATTCTTCTTGAAGCCTGAGCGTATTTCGCCTGTCTCATACATTTTGCTCACCAGATGATAGAGTTTTGTCATGACTGGCTCTTCCAAGGCTGTCAATAGTTCCAATGGAATTTTGTCTACTCCTGGGGCCTTGTTTCGACTTATGTCTTTCAGTGCTCTGTCAAACTCTTCACGCAGTATCATATCTCCCATTTCATCTTCATCTACATCCTCTTCCATTTCCGTAATATTGTCCTCAAGTACATCGACCTTGTACAGACCCTCTATATACTCCTTCCACCTTTCTGCTTTCCATCTGAGCTTTTGATATTTATACAAGTGGTTCTCCTTTCTGAAAAGGTCCCTTTAATTTTCTTGTAGGCAGTATCTATCTTACCACTAGTGAGATAAGTCTCTACATCCTTACATTTCTCCTCTAGCCATCACTGCTTAGCCATTTTGCACTTCCTGTCGATCTCATTTTTGAGACGTTTGTATTCCTTTTTGCCTGCTTCATTTACTGCATTTTTATATTTTCTCCTTTCATCAATTAAATTCAATATTTCTTCTGTTACCCAAGGATATCTACTAGTCCTCGACCTTTTACCTACTTGATCCTCTGCTGCCTTCACTATTTCGTCCCTCAAAGCTACCCATTCTTCTTCTACTGTATTTCTTTCAACCATTCCTATCAATTATTCCCTTATGCTCCCCCTGAAACTCTGCACAACCTGTTGTTTAGTCAGTTTATCCAGGTCCCATGTCCTTAAATTCCCACCTTTTTGCAGTTTCTTCAGTTTTAATTTACAGTTCATAACCAATAGATTGTGGTCAGAGTCCACATCTGCCCCTGGAAATGGCTTACAATTTAATAACTGGTTCCTAAATCTCTGTCTTATTATTATATAATTTATCTGATATCTTCTAGTATCTCCAGGCTTCCCCCATGTATACAGCCTTCTTTCTTGATTTTTAACCAAGTGTTAGCTATGATTAAGTTATGCTCTGTGCAAAATTCTACCAGTCGGCTTTCTCTTTCATTTCTTACTCCCAATCCATATCCACCTACTACGTTCCTTCTCTTCCTTTCCCTACTATCGAATTCCAGTCACCCATGACTATTAAATTTTCGTCTCCCTTCACTATCTGAATAATTTCTTTTATCTCATCATACATTTCATCAATTTCTTCGTCATCTGCAGAGCTAGTTGGCATATAAACTTGTACTACTGTAGTAGGCGTGGGCTCCGTGTCTATCTTGGCCACAATAATGCGTTCACTATGCTGTTTGTAGTAGCTTCCTCGCATTCCTATTTTTTTATTCATTATTAAACCTACTCCTGCATTACCCCTATTTGATTTTGTATTTATAACCCTGTATTCACCTGACCTAAAGTCTTGTTCCTCCTGCCACCGAACTTCACTAGTTCCGACTATATCTAACTTTAACCTATCCATTTCCCTTTTTAAATTTTCTAACCTACCTGCCCGATTAAGGGATCTGACATTCCGCGCTCCCATCCGTAGAACGCCAGTTTTCTTTCTCCTGATAACGGCGTCCTCTTCAGTAGTCCCCACCTGGACATCCGAATGGGGGACTATTTTACCTCCGGAATATTTTACCCAAGAGGACGCCATCAACATTTAACCATACAGTATAGCTGCATGCCCTCGATAAAAATTACGGTTGTAGTTTACCCTTGCTTTCAGCCGTTCGCAGTACCAGCACAGCAAGGCCGTTTTGGTTAGTGTTACAAGGCCAGATCAGTCAGTTACCCAGACTGTTGCCCCTGCAACTGCTGAAAAGGCTGCTGCCCCTCTTCAGGAACCACACGTTTGTCTGGCCTCTCAACAGATACCCCTCCGTTGTGGTTGCACCTACGGTACGGCTATCTGTATCGCTGAGGCACGCAAACCTCCCCACCAACGGCAAGGTCCATGGTTCATGGGGGGGATTTTGAACCTAAAGAAATAAAAGAACTTGTTGGAGAATTTTGCCATTTTTATGAAGAGATGAAGCAATTGCCCTCCGCCCGAAATTTGTTATAAGATATTACAGGACAGCTTGCTACCAGAGTTTACGCGGACTGTGCAAACGTAAGTACTGACGGTGTTTTCCTTCAACACTGCTTTTAACGTTGTGTGAACAGTATCTGCGTAAGCAGAGAAACGGGCTGGTGATCTGACTCCGTACTGAGGTAGGTGGAACTTTTGTCGGAAAGTACGCCGAAGATAAGTGATCAAACAATCATTTACGCTACAAGACAAACCCGCCACGCCGCAAACACACGCGAATTATAGTGTCGTGTCGCTAGAGGGAGATATGACACCTTACAGAAGACGGGCGATCTTACCTCAATCGGCACAATGGACGAGAGAAAGTAGCCCGGGTTGCTTGTAGTACTGTGACAGCGGCTCCTCTGCAAGCTGAAATAACTCAAAGTACGCAACTCGATGTAAATTTCAAAGGAGCAAGATAGAAATCAAAGTCACAATGGATTCGTGACAATGGAACTCTGCTCCAGTCACTACTGCAAGGCTAAGACCTCCTCAGCTAACTCTGAACTCGTGCCAGTGTGTCAGCTAATTATTCCTCCGAATCTATGTCGCTATCTGCGGCAGCCTGCCGAGGCTAACATCTGTCTTAAGTCCGAGACTGGGCGACTAGAGAAACAGCGGTAGTGTCTCCTTACCCCTGTAGGCCTGTTCTCCTCTGGATCGCAGACGGACCCGTATTTATATTTTTCAAATAGGTCACTTTCTTGGACCATACTATACTAGTAAGTCTTCTACAAAGTCTCTTCTGATGTCTGTGTGCGGAGTGGCTAGAGTCACGTACACAGCACAAGCCTCTATTCATTTGTGTATACGAGTTCTGGTTTGTCTCCAGGCACCGAGATGTCATAAGCTTGGACACGCTTGTTGTTCAAACGATGTCTCAGCGCTCCGGCTGGTTCTGGCTGCCAGCTCCAAACTACGGTTTCGGAATAATTTCTGAGGCTGAAATCTTTTCTTACCTCTTACGGTATCAGGGTTCGCGACGGGATAACTGCCTCTAGATATGCCCCAACTTTCGAACTTGAAGATTTCTGACTAGACTGATAAGTAAACGATACAAGAAACGTTCAAGAAGTTCTGGGCGAAAATTGCCTCATACACTGATGAGCCAAAACATTACGACCACCTGCTTAATAGGTTGTGTGTCCGTCTTTGGAACGAAATACATCACTGATTCTGCCGGCCGGAGTGGCCGAGCGGTTCTAGGCGCTGCAGTCTGGAACCGCGCGACCGCTACGTTCGCAGGTTCGAATCCTGCCTCGGGCATGGATGTGGGTGGTGTCCTTAGGTTAGTTAGGTTTAACTAGTTCTAAGTTCTAGGGGACTGATGACCACAGCAGTTAAGTCCCATAGTGCTCAGAGCCATTTGAACCATTACTGATTCTCCGTATCAGAGATTCGACAGTTTAATGGTAGTTTTGTGGAGGTATGTGGCATTAGATGTCTAGCACAAGTAAAGCACATCGCGTGAATACTGGGCCGTTGATTTGCGTATGCTGTGATGGCGCCCACAACGACCCAGATCCTCAAACCAGCTCCTCAAACCACTGTAGCCCAGTTTTGGCTCAAAGACACGGACAAATCGCCGTCGGGGAAGACATCAGGTATGAAGTGACGCAGGTAGTTCGTAGCTGTCAGCTTGTCTCGGATTACTTCAAAATGGTTCAAATGGCTCTGAGCGCTATGGGACTTAACTTCTGATGTCATCAGTCCTCTAGAACTTAAAACTACTTAAACCTAACTAACCTAAGGACATCACACAAATCCATGCCCGAGGCAGGATTCGAACCTGCGACCGTAGCGGTCGCACGGTTCCAGACTGTAGCGCCTAGAACCGCTCGACCACCCCGGCCGGCTCGGATTACTACCAGAGGCCTCATGCAAGTGCAGGGGAATACTGCTCCGACTAACCTGCATCCATGCTGCGCTGCACATTCCGAGCCACCGCTCGTCTCGATGATGGCTTTTAAGGAGACTAAGAGCGACCTAGTGCAGCATAAATGTGATTCGCCCGAGGACCGGACACATTTCCATTTATCGACAGTAGAATCCCGATGGTCCCGTGCCCACTGCAATCGTAACTGGCAATGACGTTGCGTCAACTTGTGAACACGTAGGGATGGTCTGGTGCGGAGCTCCATGTTCAACAATGTGCGAGGGTAAGTCAATTATTATCCGCAATTTAGTTATATATTTGTTTATTTTGGTAGTACCGTCGTTTTACGTTGAAGACGCATGCTTTGTTTACTTGTTGTTATATCTTTGCAATTTTCAAGCTGCTAGGTTAGTTTCGTTATCGCTGCCGTGCTGTTAATCATGGCTGCTCCGATGTTTATTTGCACCAAAGGAGACCAACGTTCAGTGATCCGTTTTTTTGTGGTCGGAAGGCGTATCAGAGGCCGCAATTCATCGAAGACTTTCGGTACAGTACCGGAACAGTGTTTTGCCGCAACCGAGTGCCTACGAATGGATTGAAAAATTCCAAAATGGTCGCACAAGTGTTATGCACGATGAAGGAGCCGGACTACCGTTTACTGCCACAAATGAAGAAACCATTGTACATTCACGTGAAATGATTCTCTTAGACAGACGATTAACTGCTGACGAAGTGACACATCGCCTGCAAATTAGTCACGGTTCTGCCTACAAAATCATCCACAACAGACTTGGTTTTCATAAAGTTTCTGCAGATGGGTCCCAAAACAACTCACACAGTTGCATAAACAAACGCGCTTCGACATCTGCAAAAAAAACATTTGGATCGCTATGGTAACGAAGGGTACAACTTCTTAGACAGGATCATTATTTGTGACGAAACATGGATCGATCATTACGAGCCGGAGAGTAAACGGCATAGTGTGGACGGGAAACATCCAAATTCGCCGTGCAAGACAATGTTCAAGACCCAACAGTCCGCAGGAAAACTGATGCTTACGGTTTTTTGGAACGCACAAACTGGTACCGCGCTCCGCTGAATTTGAATCCCCGCCAGACGTCATGGACGTCGAAGACCCATAGTGGTCTCTGCACCGACGCGCCGTAAGCTGTGGCGGCGCGCGCCTCCTGGGCCGCATTTAGAGTGAGGGCGCCACAGTGGAACACGTGGTTGCAGCGGCCAATAGCGGCGCCCCCGATCAAGTGCCTGCCTGTCGCTCAGCCTGCCTGTCTAACCATGCGTACGTCTCAGTACATATCGCCTCGCATTAGACAGCGTATTAACTTTCGTGTTTTCTTTACTAGTGGACGTGGTTCTCTTGTTTGGTTTTCTTGACTCTGTTGTCCGTTCTTGTTGTTGTCGTGAGGTCCTTTGTTGGTCGTGTCCGTACTCTCCCGTTGTGTTGTTGTTCGCGGGCCACTCAGCGGGTCCCGCCGCGTTTCCGTCACTGTAGCCCCGCGACTGTTCCTGTCGCCGTTACAACACACAAGGTCCAGTACAGTGGTGTACATGTTCCGCTTTTAACCCGCCCATGCTTGCCTGGTGGCCAGGCGGGCAGGCCGCCGCGCGTTGTCAACAGAACGGGCAAGCTGCTTCACTCCCAGCCAAGCCAAGCAGAACCCAACCCGGGCAGGCTGCGGGAAACTTGCTTGCCTGCCCATATTACTGCTGAGCTGCGCTACGCAGCCGTTTTGTCTGCGCGCGTCATTGTCGTATTATGAACGTTAATTAAAAGTTTTTATTTTACCTGAGCACCAAAAGAGAAACCCCAACATTATATATATATATATATATATATATATATATATATATATATATATATATATATATATTTCAGGTCAAAAAATATTGGGTTTTATTTGTACATTCTTCCTTGACGCGTATATTTCGGGCTTACTATCTATATAAATAAAATCGAATTGCCAAATGTGTTGATAAGAGTAAAACTCGAGAACGGCTGGACCAATTCGGCTAATTTTTTTCTTTTTTTTGCTGTGTTCGTAATTCTCAGGACAAGGTTTTTAAGAAATAAAATTTTTGGAAAATCGACCGAAAAATTGGAAAATTTGAGGAAAACTAAAAGTGCGTTATCATTGTGTCCGTGTGTTTGTATTGCATGCAATCTTGATGAAGTTTTGCACACTATACTTTGAAATCAAGAGGAAGGTCACAGACTACATAAAATTTCGTAGGGTGTATGGCAGAGGTTACTTTGACTAACGGAATTCGACAAATTGTACGTTTTTATTCCGATCTTGATGAAATTTGACACACTTGATATTCAAAGCAGGATGAAGGGCGCTGTCTGCTTAAAATTCTGAACGGTGCATGGCGGTGGGTACTTTACTTACACACTTCTACACCAACCTATATTTTTATTCCGATCTTGAAGAAATTTTGCACACTTGGCCTTCAAGAGGAACATCACTGTCTACATAATATTTCGGACAGTGCTTGGAATAGAGTACCCTACAAAAGATTTTGAAATCATTTGCGGGTTACCATGAAAGTTGGCTCATTTACGCAAGTTTCCATGGAGAAGGTTTTTGAATATTTCCATGAGCATCTTAAACCTAACTAACCTAAGGACATCACACACATCCATGCCCGAGGCAGGATTCGAACCTTCGAACGTAGCGGTCGCGCGGTTCCAGACTGTAGCGCCTAGAACCGCTCGACCACCCCCGCCGGCCACATTCACAGTCATTGTGTTTGACAATTCGCGCACAGCAAATGTCGTTTAACAGTTCCAAACCAATTTTGGCTGAGCGAACGTGTTATATTGGCTGCAAAAAACCTTCATGTTAACGAAATTAATTTTCAGATTGAAAATATGATACCTGGCGAACTGATGACGTACAAGTCGGTTTATTCCGTTACTAACCAAGATGATGTAGTCAACTATCCTACGGAATTTTTAAATTCGCTGGATTTGCCCGGATTACCGTCTCCCAATCTGCAATTAAGTCGAATCGGCAATCATTATGTTGCGAAAGGTAAACCAGCCACGTCTTTGTAATGGCACCTGGTTTGCGTTTAGAATATTCGAGCCAGTTTTTGGGCAGTCAGGTAACGCAGAGCACATCAGTACATATTTATTCAAACGCCAGTCTGAATTTATGCAATGCACTGTCACGGATTTTAATGCACCCCTTTGTAATTGTCTGTCCATAGATCAATTGTACTGGCACATATACCAGAACGAATTGCATGCACTATATCTGGGAGCATTTTGCTACGCTCTTTATCAGCTAAGGTTTGAACTTTCCTAGCTACTGTCACTCGGGAAGGCATAATATTTTTAATATCAACTGAGCCATATTTTTTACCTATGTCGATCAGTGTCTGCCCTAAATTAAGAAATCCATCTCCCTCTATACTGCTAAATGGTCTCAGGTCCTTAGCACACATTTCGACGCACTTTTCGGTCGCTAAATCTTTGTCCTCTTTCAAGATATTTACGGAGTGAGGGAACTGCTTGTCAAATTTGCTCACATGTAACATACTCGAGGTTCCCGAACAAGTACTTAAGAGCTTTTTGCATAGTCTGCATTGAGTCACACCTATCGATTTATTTGAAGCGGCCTTGTGCTCTGTTTCGTTACCAGCATGTATTCGCCAGTTGTCATTTTTTTTTCAATCTCACTAAAGTTCGACCTATTCATTGTGCTGCCCCCACCGTTGCGATAAATGGACTGCAGGCTAACTACCTGGCTACTCTAGTCGCGTAGTCGCGGTAGCTTGACAGCGCAACCTTTTGTGAGGCGCAGCAAGCTGAGCGGGTCCCGTCAAGCTTGGCAGGCCTGCGGGAACCCAGGTAGCCCGGGCTCGCGGGAGCCCAAGTCGGCCGCATTACCCACTATGCCTCAGTACACGCGCGCTCTTGTGTTTACGCCGTGACAGGCTGACCTGCATGAAAGGTTGCAGAGGAGCTAGGGGCAAGCAGGCTGCAAGGGGAATTTGTACACCTCTGGTCCAGTAGCGGAACATTATGGGGAAAGGGGCACAACAATAAACAGTGTACGTTACAGTGAGATGCTTACTGCCAGGCTGAAGCCTGCAATTCGAATCAAACGCCGAGGATTGCTGTCAAAAGGCGTTATGTTGTTGCCTGCCCGCATGCCCACACTGTTGAAACGCTCTAGAAACTAAAATTTGAAGTACTGGATCATCCTCCATATAGTCCCGATCTTGCCCCTTCTAACTATCACTTATTGGGTCCACTCAAACAGGCATTAAGGGTCTGTCAATTTGCTTCGGACGAAGCCGTGAAAGAAGCGGTGCATTCCTGGGTCGCAGCTCAACTTCCCATTATGAGCGCACCAGGAAGCTTGTACCACGGTGGACCAAGTGCGTTGAAACACAAGGAGATTGTGTCGAAAAATAATGTTCTTGTAAGATTCTATTTGATTACAATAAAATTTTATAATTACTATGTGTATAATAATTGACTTACCCTCGTACGATGGATGGTGGGCTCCAAAACACTTTTGCATGCACCACCATTGTGCTCTTTCGGCAGAGTTGTCACAGATTACCATGTATCCTAATTTATAGAGCAGACAAGCCTCAGAACCCCACGTTCTTCGAAGAACTGTAGGCGTCCAACCATTTAGGGCCTAGTGATAGTTGCACTGTCCTACTACCTCTTTCCGTACATGCTGACGACAGTAGCGCGTGAACATTCGACCAGCTTCGCAATGTTCGAGATACTCGTTCACAGGCTCTCCATAATAATAATCTGCCCTTTGTCAAAGTCGCTTATCTGAATGAATTTCCACATTTGCAGCTAGCGTGATCACCCACCCGTCCGTGGCTGCTCCGCTTACATACTTTTGTTACCATGTCACGTGCAACCAGTGCCACCAGGCAGCATCCAATGTGGGCGTGTTTAAGGTAGTGGTACTACAATGCATTTCTCACGTACTGCTTACTATTGGAATGTAGAGCAGAGAAAATCCGTAGCACTTTAGTGTCATTTGTCGAGGTAGAAAAAAAAATTGGACAATGTCAAGTGGAATACTATCCTGGGAATCCTGAGAAGCGTGGGACTGAAATACAGAAGGAGGCGAGTAGGCTTTGCACACGCATACAAACGCGCGCGCACACACACACACACACACACACACACACACACACACACACACATACACACACACACAAAAGAAAAATCAAGAGTTAAGTTTGTGTTAGGGAGTTAGTTGGCCTGTAGTTTGCCACCACTGCTCTTTAACTTGCGAATCGAAGCGGCATTGCAGGTAGAGTGTGTAAAATTTGGAAGTGGAATAACAGCGAATAGGGAACTACTCTCTCCCGTCGGGTAGACCGCTTGCCTGGTGCAAGTCTTTCGATATGACGCCACTTTGGCAGCTTGCGCATCGATGGGGATGAAATGATGATGATTAGGACAACACAACACCCAGTCCCTGAGCGGAGAAAATCTCCGACCCAGCCGGGAATCGAACCCGGGCCCTTTGGATTGACAGTCTGTCGCGCTGACCACTCAGCTACCGGGGGCAGACTAGGGAACTACTGTCAGTGTTTTAGTTCACTGACGAAATAGCCACCCTGGGCAGAATTTGTCCCACGAGAACTGTTGAATGGAATGTCAGCATACTTAGAATGTGAGACAAGTGTGGAAAAGCTAACATAAGTCAAAAGTGATGAAGAGTAACGGAAATAAAATCAGTAATATAACTGTGGAGAGTGACTGTGCAAACAGTCGAAACAAGTGAGCTAGTTTTTAGGAACAAACAATAATATAACAAAAAATTAAAAGAGAATTCTGGCTGTATTAGACATGCAGATAAGAAAAGATAGGCCTGAAATTGCAAGAGAAACAGAACCGGATCAAGGCAGTCTAAAAATTATTCTGACAAAGGAATTTTACAGCCAGCTTAAGGACGATGATGAATTGCGTTCTTGTCAGCCACACAATATCCTGTAGAAAAGGAATTTCTTATTTGACGCTAAAAGTCATGGTTTGAAACTCGAAAAGCAATGGTATTAGTAATACAAATTTGTAATCAAATAAGTGGATGTAATATTGCTTCTTACATTCTGCTACATAAGGCTTAAAGAGTTACACATTGTATTACTCAATAATAAATTAAATACTCTCTATACTCACTCTTCGAAGGACTCTTTTCATTACATTATAGACTATTTTAACAAAAATTTAATAATAAATGGTACCACGTTAATATTTATAAAACATGTAAGAATTTAATAATTCTTCGAAAATATTCAAATTGAGCACTGATTTTCTGTCCTGGAACTGAGAATGACAAGCTAAGTTGGCATCTGCTCAGAAGATGAGTTTCAGCCTCTCACTGCTTCTTGCGCTGCATCTTGCGAAGAATTTTTAGATGAAAGCAAAGTATTTCGCGACAGGAAAAGGCTTAAAACATCTCATGAAAAGTCTCCTAGAAGCAAATTACTTCCGTTTCAGGTGGCCTTTAAGAAGAGAGCATATTAAATGCTTGTGAAATAAATTAAACACCTTGCATATTTCAAAACTTAACGTTAATAGCCTCTGTACCAGAGCAGCTGACAATTCTGACATATCTTAAAGTAATGGAACCTTCCCGTAAAAGTAGCTGGATGCTAATATCGATACTCGAATCAGCAACGCGAAGCCTCTGCGAAACTCCACTCTGCGCCTTTCATTAATACCCGTCAATCAAGGCATCGTTGCAGGGAAAGCACTTAGTAAATTCCCGCTAGGTGCAGGGGTAAATGTTCAACGACTGACTAGGCATCTCTCCATCGACTTGGAGCTACGATGGATGAAAACAGAGCTGAAATCCGGTGTGTAGGAAATTTAATATATTAGAGTGATTCAAAAAGAAACGGATCGGGCATTGTAAAACGAAAACTGCTGAGGAACCGTAGTGTCATTGCTTAGAGAAGGAAGTGTGGACACTGTAAGAGCGTCTGAGGCCACAGACGCGCCGCTAGAGAGACACGTGCGCAAACCCACGTGACAACAGGACAAGAACGTGCACGCGTCGACCGCCCACTGCACACAATAGTGCTCAGAACGGCGAAACGGAGGCTTCAAATGAAGTGCAGCGGGAAGTAGCGCGTTTCCTCACAGTGGAACGAATGTGGGGAACGGAAATTCATCGACAAATGTCCCAAGCGTACGGTCAGCACTGCAAGTTTGTTGCAAGGGTCAAGGCGTGGCACAGGCAATTCAAGGAAAGACGAACGTCGCTGGTCGATGACTCAGGGTATGTTTTGTTTCAGTGCGCAAAAACAACTAGGGTCATGCGCGCCCATGTCAGAACCGCAGAACACGAAAACAAAGAGAGGAATTAAAAACGACTACACTTTAAGCCCAGGAGACTGAAAGGGAGACAGCTAAAGACGGGGACGTCGAGAAAGGTCTATAAAAACGCCATAGAGAAACGGAGGTCCTGAACTAAAGATTAAATGTCCTTCGCCCTACTGCTCAGACGGATAAAACTAAAACGCTAAAACGGCCGATAACTCAGACGGCAAACATAAATGAGAACGTAAGTGTTAAAAAAAGCATTCTATCACGAAATGGCGGACCGTCAAAGGTTGTGGCCAATGAGCACAAAGTGGTGGAGGGCACCACCTGAGAAATGGCTATGACTAAAAAGACCGTGCCCGATACGCAACCTAGCTAAAATGATTTTGCGGCGAGAGGAGGTTGTCCAAGCCGCTGGGTTAGGTTTAATTCTCCGGAGCCTGTTCCAATGAAGGCAGGACCAGTGGTGATGCCAAAGTGACACCACCTGCCGACGGACGGCAAGAGAGAGATCATGAGAGGGAATGTGAGAACTAGCGGGCTGAGGTAGAAGGACTGCAGCATTGGCAGCAGCCTCTTTCCCCATCGGACCGACATGACCAGGAACCCACAGAACTATCACACTGGCTCCATCACGATTGAACAAGTGACAGCTTTCATGGACCCGTTGCACTAAGCGATGGGCGCTGTACAGCACACAAAGGCTCTGAAGGACACTGACGGGTCGGAGCAGACGAATCAATTGAAAAGCCAGTGTCGCCGGATGTAATGCATGCACTGATGCGAAGAGCTCTGCTGTAAATACTGACCAGTGTTCTGGAAGCCGATACCGAAAAACGTCGGCGCCAACGAAGAAGGAACACGCGACACCAGTCAGTCCGAGAGGCACCAGTGTATACAAAGGTACTATCGCAAAGGTCGTGATGCTTACAGCGACGGAGTGGGGCTGGAGTAGTATCCTTAGGAAGCGAATGAAGGCCAGGGTAAACGCTGGCCGCCGCACGAAGCCAAGGTGCTGAAAGGTTCACACCCATTGGGAAAGTAGCAGGTAGCGTGAAGTTAGTGCTGGAGCAATAACCGAAAGCGAACTCCAGGAAGTAAGAGAGAAGAGGTAGTCGCCCCATACTGACAATCAAGGGAGTCATCGCAGAGGGTGGCCGGACGTGGCAGAAAAAACGGCGTGCATATCTGCTGAGGAGAAAATGACGGCGGTATGACAGCGGTAGTTCGGCAGCGTCTGCATACACACTCTCAACCGGGCTAGTGTAAGAGGCGCCAGCGTATGCCGCGATGGTGGATAGTATTGAAATGAATGAGAGGGACAGAGGGGTGGATATCTCACCGTCTTGAACGCCACATCGGATCTGCTTTCAGCACTGTCCAGCGGGTGGACGGCCTGGAACTGTTGAAAGCAGCGTTATCGATGACGCTCTCTCTATTCTTTGAACTAAGGGAGCTTTGGTTCGATGTTAACTATTGTGAAAATACATTGTCTAGCTTTTCATCTTGACGAGTGTGGGCGAATGTATTACGGCTTAAGTGAGAAGGCATTGTTGCGAGACTGCCATCTTTAATTGGAAGGCATTTCCTGATTTTGTGCGAGAATAATAAACCAATAAACCAATTTCCCTGCAGCATAATCAAGGTGTGTATTGCGTAAATTATAGTCCTTCTTATGGTTTCCCATTTTCAAACATTTGTGCGTGCCTACGAGACATTTCTTTGGAATGTGGAAGCTCGAACCTGCAAACTCTATACGGTCATTAATTTACAGACTTTTACACAAATCCACTTCGACGGACAGGCTTTCATAAAAACGAGAATTGGACCGTAGTTAAGGCAGACTACAATTCCTACAGATTCAGCACACAGTTCGACGACCGACAGAGACACCGAGTACAGCTTGCAGTCAGCTTGCAGCAGCAAGTCTCTAGTTTACCATGCACAACCCCTGAATGTAAACGTCGTCTAGCGATCTGTTGGTTATTTATTAATTTCAAAGACCTAAACTCTTTTCTTAGAGGGACTGAATATTTTAGAACTAACTTGTTGAATCAGTACTAATAATAACAATTAAATCAACGCAGTGATTAAATTAATAACAATAAGAATACAAGCAGTTGATAGAGGTTACTTTTTGTCTCTGAAAGGAAATTTTCAACACGGATGTCCATACAGTAACTGGGTTAACGGTGAAATAATGCCTCTTCTAATGAATCGTGACATCTCGGTAAAAAAATATAATAATTTACCTTTCACGTGAGAGAGAGTTACATAACCATCGCCCCAGTGGTCGGATTGAGCATAGGAATTGCGGTGGACATTTAGCGCTTTCCGTACACGTGTGCCATTCTTCGATGAATTCGCGTTTCCCACAGTCCTTTCGTTGCCAGGAAACGCAATACAGTCTTTTGCACTTCTTCTGAAGCATCCATGTCTCTGACAAAATATTTGTGGCTTCGTCGATCGCCGGTCGTTTCACGTTTTTTTCCGACGTTTCACCAGCACGAGTGGCTGGCATTGTCAAACGTTCACCCTCCAATGCTGTTGACGGACACGAGCTCGTCGATCGTCGGTCGTTTCACGTTTTTTCCGACGTTTCACCAGCGCGAGTGGCTAGCATTAGCAAACCTTCATCCTCCAATGCTGGTGACGGACACGAACTCAGCTCGCGGCTGCGGATTGTACACGGTCCAATCTGTATAATGTGACCACCGCCTACGTTCTACGTCAACGTGTAATGACCACACAAGTGGCAGCTGGCAGCAGTAGCAGTGGAAGGTATATAAAGTGGGGACGCGGTAAAAAGGGCAGGCGTTATCGTAATGTGTAAATGTTATGTACTGCTTTGTACACAAAGGTAAGGAGAAGCGGGCTACAGAATGGCGCAGCAGCTGTCGCGTTAAGGAAGCTGGACAGGAGCAGAAATGATTAGCGAACTAGTAAATACAGTACATAGAAGTCTTGTAGCTTTCTCCAAGCGTTGCCAAGAAACTTTACAAAAGAACAAACAGCAACAGAGTCCAGCTGATATTTTTAAGATGCAAACGAAATGATATCGTGAAGTGTGAGGCTGCCGCTACTAATGCACGTGCGTGCTCTTGAAGGCTGACTAAGACCACAGTCGAAGACTGTGACGAAGAATGGGCCGTGTAGTTACCGCCAACAATACTACGCTCACGCTCACAAATTAAGGATAATTGCAGAATGTGGTGCCACACAGCGTGGCACTACATAAAACTGGCGCTAATAGCATAGGCACATAGGGAACACACACGACACAGATCTGTAAGTACACAGTATTGGTAATAAGTTGAGAAAACCGTCCCGAAACACATGTGCTACAAAACGCCACTGTTTCCTGCGCGTGTATCCAGACATCCATATGGGATATGATCACCATGCACACGTACACAGGCCGCACAACGGGTTGGCATACTCTGGATCAGGAGGTCCAGCAGCTGCTGGGGTATAGCCTCCCATTCTTGCACCAGCGCCTGTCGGAGCTCCTGAAGTGTCCTAGGGGTTTGAAGACGTGCAGCGGTACGTCGATCGAAAGCATCCCAGACGTGCTCGATGGGGTTTAGGTCTGGAGAACAGGCTGGCCACTCCATTCGCCTGATATCTTCTGTTTCAAGGTACTCCTCCACGATGGCAGCTCGGTGGGGCCGTGCGTTATCATCCACCAGGAGGAAAGTGGGACCCACTGCACCCCTGAAAATGCGGACATACTGGTGCAAAATTGCGTCCCGATACACCTGACATGTTACAGTTCTTCTGTCAAAGACATGCAGGGGTGTACGTGCACCAATCATAATCGCACACCACACCATTAAAACCACGACCTCCATACAGGTCCCATTCAAGGACGTTAAGGGTTCGGTATCTGGTTCCTGGTTCACGCCAAATGAAAACCCGGCGAGAATCACTGTTCAGACTATACCTGGACTCGTCCCTGAACATAACCTGGGACCACTGTTCTAATCACCATGTACTGAGTTTTTGACACCAGGCTTTACGGGCTCTCCTGTGACCAGGGGTCAATGGAATGCACCTTGCAGGTCTCCGGGCGAATAAACCATGTCTGTTCAGTCGTCTGTAGACTGTGTGTCTGGAGACAACTGTTCCAGCGGCTGCGGTAAGGTACCGAGCAAGGCTACCTGCAGTACTCCGTAGCCGTCTGCGGGCACTGATGATGAGATATCGGTCTTCTTGGGGTTTTGTACACTGTGGACGTCCCGTACTGTAGCACCTGGACACGTTTCTTGTCTGCTGGAATCGTTGCCATAATCTTTGTGGCACGCGGCGGGCCCGTGCTACGACCTTCTGTGTTTGACCAGCCTCCAGTCGCCCTAGTATTCTACCCCTCACAACGTCATCAATACGTGTTCTTTGAGCCATTCTCAACACACAGTCAACATTAGCAGTCTGAAAACGTCTGCACAATTACTCGCTGCACCGTACTCTGACATGCACCTGCGTATGTGAACTGCTGCCAGCGCCACCGTGCGACGTTGCAGGTCAAATGCACCGCATAGTCATACCCCGAGGTGATTTAAACCTGCAAACCGCCCACAGAGCGTTGTTTCATCATGTTTCAGCACTATCCTTAATTTATGAGCATGAGTGTAGGTTGCGTCGGCAGAGGGCGCTAGAAGTCGGAACAGCTCAAGGTGTGACGCAGATGGCGTGCATCATTGGAACCGCCGGCTACCCAAGCGACCGCTATCGACGTCTGTCGGAAACGTGCGTTTCCGTTGCCAACTGAGAGATACCAGTGGGAGTGATATCGATCTATGATATGATATCACAGTAAACATAAGATTTATCTGACGTCCAAAAGATCATTGGGTTTCAGGACAAGGATGGAAGCATTTCCGAAACAAGTTTGTAAAGTCTTCGCGTGCCGCCGTGGTTAAAGTATACCATGCGTGGCAAAATGGCACTATCGTGAACTGGTGCCAAGGCAACAGTGGTGCACTGTGGCCAGTAGACGACAAGAGTCAATGACAGTTATGGAAATGTGTATGGGCGAATAGAAGTGCAATGCTGAGCGACTAATTGCTCAGATGAATCAAGGGGATACCAACAGTGTCTATTCAACGACTGTTCAGCGAACGTTGCTGCCTATGGTCCTCCACAGCAGGTGCCTGGTTGATGCACACATGCTGACTGCTGGTCTTCAATGACGAAGGCTAGAAATTGGACGCCAGTACCTCAACTGGACAGCCACTGCATGGTGAAAGGTGGCCTTTTCAAGTGAAGCACCTTTTACGGATTATCAGACAAATGCCCGTTGACATGTACGGCCTGGAACGTCTGGAAGTAAACACTCTGCAACAATCGTCGAGAGGATCCAGGTCTCGCATTCAGGAGGACGACGGTTCAAACCCGCGTCCGGTCATCCAGATTTAGGTTTCCCGTGATTTCCCTAAATCGGTTCAGACAAATTCCGGCCTTTGAAAGAGCACACCGACTTCCTTCCCCATCCTTCCCTAATCCGATGGAACCGATGACCTCACTGTTTGCTCCCCTCTCCCCAAAGCAAACAACCAACCAATCAAATGTCCAGGCAGGTGAGGACTCTCTGAGTGGTCTCGTTACTCTGGAAGTCACAATGGATCACCATCTATCCTTGGGGAACATGTCCACCCCTACAGGAGAATACAACGCTTTACACAGCTCGTAGTGTACGTGCGTGCTTCGAAGAGCACCACGATCACTTTACCCTACTCCTCTGGCCACCAAACTCCCCAGAATTAAACCCAATGGAGAACCTGTGCGACCACCTCGGTCGGGCTGTTTGCGCCATTTACTCTCAGCTGAGAAACCTACTGTAGCTGGCTACTGCAATGGAGTCGGCATGGCCCCATATCCCTGTCCGTACCTTCCAGAATCTCACTGACTCGTATCCCGCACGTCTTGCAGCGGTTCTTTGATAGATGATCACATTAATGAGACTGTTTAGTACGAATATATCTACCTGTCGCTCCGCCGTCCGCGGGCTTTTCCCCTGGTCGATTACCACGATGGTTCTCCCTATGCTACTTGCAATGGTCGTTCGCTGCAGCACGGGAATTGGCGATCCGTTCCCCTTCACCCTCTGCTCTTTCTTGTTGAAGCTGTTATCACGTTTGTGGATTTCTAAGGCTGTACTGAACAAGCAGGTCTGGTAGCTGTTCTCCACAGCCAAGACTTCTGTGTCAGCGAATTTTGTTACGTGTTTGGTCTCACAGAGCAGGTGCTCAACCACGGCCGATTTCTCCAATTGTCCAAACCTACAGTGCCATTTATATTCGCTAATTCTCGTGTTGACTGATCGTCGAGTGATTCCAAGATAGACTTTTCCACATTAGCAGGGTGTGTGGTATATTCCCGACACCTCCATCTACATACAAACTCCGCAAGCCACCGTGTACCTTGTACCACGAATAGTCGTTTCCATGTTTCACTCACAGGTAGAGCGAGAGAAAAACGACTATCTATATGCCTCTGTGTGAGAACTAATTTCTCGTAACTTGTCTTCGTAGTCCTTACGTGAAATGTATGTTGGTGGCAGATTTAAATACCGGTTCTTTAAAGTTTCTAAATAGTCTCCTTACCTCCAGGAATACCCATTTGAGTTCCTGAAGCCCTTACGTAACACTTATGTGTTCTTTGAACGTTGTTGTTGTTGTTGTGGTCTTCAGTCCTGAGACTGGTTTGATGGAGCTCTTCATGCTACTCTATCCTGTGCAAGCTTTTTCATCTCCCAGTACCTACTGCAACCTACATCTTTCTGAATCTGCTTAGTGTATTCATCTCTTGGTCTCCCTCTACGATTTTTACCCTCCACGCTGCCCTCCAATACTTGATGCCTCAGAACATGTCCTACCAACCGATCCCTTCTTCTGGTCAAGTTGTGCCACAAACTTCTCTTCTCCCCAATCCTATTCAATACTTCCTCATTAGTTATGTGATCTACCCATCTAATCTTCAGCATTCTGCTGTAGCACCACATGTCGAAAGCTTCCATTCTCTTCTTGTCCAAACTATATATCGTCCATGTTTCACTCCATACGAATACTTTCAGAAATGACTTCCTGACACTTAAATCAATACTGGATGTTAACAAATTTCTCTTCTTCAGAAACGCTTTCCTTGCCATTGCCAGTCTACATTTTATATCCTCTCTACTTTGCCCTTTCTCACACGATATACACTCCTGGAAATGGAAAAAAGAACACATTGACACCGGTGTGTCAGACCCACCATACTTGCTCCGGACACTGCGAGAGGGCTGTACAAGCAATGATCACACGCACGGCACAGCGGACACACCAGGAACCGCGGTGTTGGCCGTCGAATGGCGCTAGCTGCGCAGCATTTGTGCACCGCCGCCGTCAGTGTCAGCCAGTTTGCCGTGGCATACGGAGCTCCATCGCAGTCTTTAACACTGGTAGCATGCCGCGACAGCGTGGACGTGAACCGTATGTGCAGTTGACGGACTTTGAGCGAGGGCGTATAGTGGGCATGCGGGAGGCCAGGTGGACGTACCGCCGAATTGCTCAACACGTGGGGCGTGAGGTCTCCACAGTACATCGATGTTGTCGCCAGTGGTCGGCGGAAGGTGCACGTGCACGTGCCCGTCGACCTGGGACCGGACCGCAGCGACGCACGGATGCACGCCAAGACCGTAGGATCCTACGCAGTGCCGTAGGGGACCGCACCGCCACTTCCCAGCAAATTAGGGACACTGTTGCTCCTGGGGTATCGGCGAGGACCATTCGCAACCGTCTCCATGAAGCTGGGCTACGGTCCCGCACACTGTTAGGCCGTCTTCCGCTCACGCCCCAACATCGTGCAGCCCGCCTCCAGTGGTGTCGCGACAGGCGTGAATGGAGGGACGAATGGAGACGTGTCGTCTTCAGCGATGAGAGTCGCTTCTGCCTTGGTGCCAATGATGGTCGTATGCATGTTTGGCGCCGTGCAGGTGAGCGCCACAATCAGGACTGCATACGACCGAGGCACACAGGG
This sequence comes from Schistocerca serialis cubense, assembly GCF_023864345.2. Lineage (NCBI taxonomy): Eukaryota > Metazoa > Arthropoda > Insecta > Orthoptera > Acrididae > Schistocerca > Schistocerca serialis. The sequence continues at coordinate 1,157,030,771 of NC_064638.1, read as the reverse complement.
CCAACACCCGGCATCATGGTGTGGGGAGCGATCTCCTACACTGGCCGTACACCACTGGTGATCGTCGAGGGGACACTGAATAGTGCACGGTACATCCAAACCGTCATCGAACCCATCGTTCTACCATTCCTAGACCGGCAAGGGAACTTGCTGTTCCAACAGGACAATGCACGTCCGCATGTATCCCGTGCCACCCAACGTGCTCTAGAAGGTGTAAGTCAACTACCCTGGCCAGCAAGATCTCCGGATCTGTCCCCCATTGAGCATGTTTGGGACTGGATGAAGCGTCGTCTCACGCGGTCTGCACGTCCAGCACGAACGCTGGTCCAACTGAGGCGCCAGGTGGAAATGGCATGGCAAGCCGTTCCACAGGACTACATCCAGCATCTCTACGATCGTCTCCATGGGAGAATAGCAGCCTGCATTGCTGCGAAAGGTGGATATACACTGTACTAGTGCCGACATTGTGCATGCTCTGTTGCCTGTGTCTATGTGCCTGTGGCTCTGTCAGTGTGATCATGTGATGTATCTGACCCCAGGAATGTGTCAATAAAGTTTCCCCTTCCTGGGACAATGAATTCACGGTGTTCTTATTTCAATTTCCAGGAGTGTATTTCTTCTCCATGAATTTTAATACCTACTCCGAATTTTTCTTTTGTTTCCTTTATTGCTTGCTCAATATACAGATTGAACAACATCGGGGAGAGGCTACAACCCTGTCTTACTCCCTTCCCAACCACTGCTTCCCTTTCATGTCCCTCGACTCTTATAACTGCCATCGGGTTTCTGTACAAATTGTAAATAGCCTTTCGCTCCCTGTATTTTACCCCTGCCACCTTTAGAATTTGAAAGAGAGTATTCCAGTCAACATTGTCAAAAGCTTTCTCTAAGTCTACAAATGCTAGAAACGTAGGTTTGCCTTTCCTTTATCTTTCTTCTAAGATAAGTCGTAAGGTCAGTATTGCCTCACGTGTTCCAGTGTTTCTACGGAATCCAAACTGATCTTCCCCGAGGTTGGCTTCTACTAGTTTTTCCATTCGTCTGTAAAGAATTCGTTCTTTGACGGGCTGCTAGATTTGTTACTGGTACGTCTTTGAATCTAGCAGCCTGTCTCTAAACTGCTTCGATGTCTTCCTTTGATTCAACCTAGTACGGATCCCAAGGAATCGATACTCAAGAATAGGTCGCACCAGCGTCCTGTTGCGGTCTCCTGTACCCAGATGAATCACGCTTTCCTAAAATTCTCCCAATAAACCGAAGTCGACCATTTGCCTTCCCTACCACAATTCTCACTTGCTCGTTGCAATTCATATCGCTTTGCAATGCTGCACCCAGATGTTTAAAAGACGCGACTGTGGCGAGCAGGCCACTACTAATGCTCTATCCGAACATCAAGGCTTTCCTTTTCTTATCGGCATTAACTTAAATTTTTCTCCATCTAGAGCTAGCTACCATTCATGACACCAACTAGAGCCGTAAACACCGCATGTCTGAAATAACAGTCCGCAATGATATCTCACAGCAAGTTATGATCCTTGAAGTTTCAACAACAGCCGTGTAGAAAGTCAAACCGAAGCGTCCTGGCCGCGAATGTACGGGGGGCTTCCGATAAGTCATGCAATACTTTTGTTCTCAGAGCAAATTGGTTTAATTCAGAATGCCAGTGAAAATGGAAATGAAGCCCCATGCTTCTTGATAGAGCGTAGGGGAACAATGCAGGAGACCCGCACCGTCGTACTAGGCAAGGTCCTAATGGAGGTGGCTTGCCATTGTCTTCCTCCGACCGTAATGGGGATGAATGATGATGATGATGAAGACGACACAACAAAACCCAGTCATCTCGGGGCAGGTGTAAATCCATGACCCCGCTGGGAATCGAACCCGGGACCCCGTGCTCGGAAAGCGAGAACGCTACCGCGAGACCACGAGATGTGGACAGAATTCCAGTACTCCTTATTATTATCCATTTTTCTGACTACAAGAAATCCTATTTTTCTATATAATCCCCGTTCAATGCGACAGCCTTACGCCACCTTACTGGGAGGACCTATATGCCTGCATGGTGGCACTCTGCTGATCGACGTCAGAGACAACTTCTTGCTCCATCAATAACCTTCCCATCATCCATGTACCACTTCCCGCGGAGTGAATCCTTCATCGGGTCGTACAGATGGAAGTCGAAAGGTGCGAGATCTGCGCTGTAGGGTGGATCCCAGCGGACGCACACCTTTGAATACTCTAAATGGTGGGCAAGTGTGTCAGCACTTTGAATAGAGCCATCCAACAGTGCAGCGAGGTGTTCGATTGTAACCCGATGATCAAATCGAATGAGAGTGTCCGCACGTTTTAACACTGTAGGAGTCGCAGCTATGTCCGCCCGGCTGGCACGCGGGAGATACGACAGGTTTACGCGACTTTGTTGCCCAACCACTTACCGTGCTTTTGTTCACTGTTAGGTCTCCGTATGTATTTTACAATCGCCTATGAATATCTGCGATGCTCTGGTTTTCCGCCAACCGAAACTCTATGACAGCTCTCTGCTTGGAACGCACCTCTGTTACAGACGCCATTTGACGACTACGTATTGCGCTGCAACCCAGTGGAACTTCATGAAGCAATTGAGTCTGAAGCGGGAATATTCCACGATGTCCCACAACAAATTCCGCCGAGAAAGAAAATGTATTCATCACTTGTTGAACGACTCTCGTAACAGTGTGTACCTGACACTCGTCGGAAAATTACGGGGTAGCAGCGAGGCAACATCAAATATTGTGTAATGTTTTGTGTTTGTGGTCGAGAATTCGTAGAACTCTACCCCAGTGCTGAGAGGTAGTTTCCTGGACGCTCTAGCTCACGCAGTGAGGATTGCACACGAGATTTTGTATAGCAAACGGATCATAGTACTGGATCACCCACCGTTTTCGCGGATTTTGCCATAGCCGACATCTGGTTGTTTCGCAAATTGCAGTTGCCAATGAAAGGACACCGTTACGACGCAATTAAAGACATCCAAGAAAATTGTACTGCGGTACTAAATGCAGTCCCAAAAAAGGCTACAGTGACTGTTTCAAAACGCTTTTAAAACGATTTCGGCTGTTTTTTTGAATAAATAGAGTGATTTTGAGAACTCAATTCATGATCCGTTTTTCATAACCACAGTCCTAAAGGACGTGGGACGCATTGTGTATCGCATGTTGACTATATTCACGGGATCTTTGGACGACTTTTATATGTGATTCTTTCTGACGTTTAGCCAGAGCAACTGGCTGGCATTGTCAACAATTTACCCTTCATTTATGGTCGATCCCGCGGCTGAATATCATGTGTCTAATATTAATTTGGACGAATACAAAAATATTATATAGCGTATGAAGTTATTTGAAATAGTTGTGTTTGTGAAGACCCGTTACGTCTCTAGTGCGAAATAGTGAGACCGGTTGAGAAATTAGAGTGAGGTCGCAGTAGGTCTGCTCGGACGAGCTCATGTTTGCATAATACCTGAAAAATAATCTGCCTCACTTGTTTCCGGAAAAGAATTTCAGCCGCGGCGAGTTGAGACGGGATAACATACATATTCACGTCAGCAGGACGTGCTTAGAAGTCGTCTTTCTGTAATGACTTGTTCACTTGTTGGGGGGGGGGGGGGGGGGGGGGGGGAAAGGGGAGGCATTAAAATGTGATAATTTTGCTATTTTGGGACACGCTTTTCCTTTCCGGCGAAGGTGCTGGTAAAGCAGTATCCGGAAAATGATGTCTCTGATTCCTCAAAACCGGTGTACAGATTTCCGTTTACATTTACAGCAACGGTACGCGGTTCAAATTTAAACCACAGCAGCAGGTATACTGTCTTGGTAGTTTCCATGTCACTTATTCTTTATTCTTCTTAACCAGTAGGCCGACAAAAACTGGTGTTTGCGGTTGTATTCCTGTATTGTCATCATCCACACCCACGAACTAAAGAAAGAGTACTCTATGACTGCGGACAACTCTCATATTAATTCGATTTATTTCTCTACATCTGCATCAACATACATCTCATACGAACGATACAAGCCACAGTGTGGTACATGTACCACTACATCTACATCTACATCTACATGGATACTCTGCAAATCACATTTAAGTGCCTGGCAAAGGGTTCATCGAACCACCTTCACAGTTCTCTATTATTCCAACTCTCGTATAGCGCGGAAAGAACGAACACCTGTATCTTTCCGTACGAGCTCTGATTTCCCTTATTTTATCGTGGTAATCGTTCCCCCCTATGTAGGTCGGTGTCAACAAAATATTTTCGCATTCGGAGGAGAAAGTTGGTTATTGGAATTTCGTGAGAAGTTTCCGTCGCAACGAAAAACGCCGTTCTTTTAATGATGTCCAACCTAAATCCTGTATCATTTCTGTGACAATATCTCCCATATTTCGCGAACTTTTTCGATGTACTCCGTCAGTCCTATCTGGTACTGATCCCACACCTCGTAGCAGTATTCTAAAAGAGGACGGACAAGTGTAGTGTAGGCAGTCTCCTTAGTAGGTCTGTTACAGTTTCTAAGTGTCCTGCCAATAAACCGCAATCTTTGGTTAGACTTCCCCACAATATTTTCTATGTGTTCCTTCCAATTTAAGTTGTTCGTAATTGTAACACCTAAGTATTTAGTTGAATTTATCGTGCAACCGTAGTTTACCGAGTTCCTTTTAGCACTCATGTGGATGACCTCCCACTTTTCGTTATTTAGGGTCAACTGCCACTTTTCGCACCATTCAGATATCTTTTCTAAATCGTTTTGCAATTTGTTTTGCTCTTCTGATGACTTTATTAGTCAGTAAACGACAGCGTCACCTGCAACAACCTAAGACGACTGCTCAGATTGTCTCCCAAATCGTTTATATAGATAAGGAACAGCAAAGGGTCTATAACACTGCCTTGGGGAACGCCAGAAATCACGTCTCTCTTACTCGATGTCTTTCCGTCAATTACAACGAACTGTGACCTCTCTGACAGGAAATCACAAATCCAGTCACATAACTGAGACGATATTCCATAAGCACGCAGTTTCACTACGAGCCGCATGTGTGGTACAGTGTCAAAGGCCCTCTGGAAATCCAGAAATACGGAATCGATCTGAAATCCCTTGTCAATAGCACTCAACACTTCTTGTGAATGAAGAGCTAGTTGTGTTTCACAGGAACGATGTTTTCTAAACCCATGCTGACTGTGTGTCAATAGACCGTTTTCTTCGAGGTAATTCATAATGTTCGGACACTATATATGTTCCAAAATCATGCTGGATATCGATATTAGTAATATAGGCCTGTAATTTAATGGATTACTCCTACTGCCTTGACCTTTCTTGAATATTGGTGTGACCTGTGCAACTTTCCAGTCTTTGGGTACGGATTTTTAGTCGAGCGAACGGTTGCATATGATTGTTAAATATGGAGCTAATGCATCAGCATACTCCGAAAGGAACCTAATTGGTATACTTTCTGGACCAGAAGACTTGCTTTTATTAAGAGATGTAAGTTGCTTCACTACTCCGAGGATATTTAGTTCTACGTTGCTGATGTTGGCAGCTGTTCTCGATTCGAATTCTGGAATATTTACTCCGTCTTCTTTTGTGAAGGCATTTCGGAAGGCTGTGTTTAGTAACTGTCTTCGATAGTATCTCCATTGCGATCCCGCAGAGAAGGCATTGATTGTTTATTGCCGCTAACATACTTCACATACGACCAGTATCTCTTTGGATTTTCTGCCAGGTTTCGAGACCAAGTTTCATTGTGGAAACTGTTATAAGCATGCAGTCCGCGCTAAATTTCGTGCTTCTATAAGAGATCGCCAATCTTGGGGATTTTGCTTCTGTTTAAATTTGGCATGTTTGTTTCGTTGTTTCTGCGACAGTGTTCTAACCCGTTTTGTGTAACAAGGAGGATGAGCTCCGTCGTCTGTTAATTTATTTGGTATAAATCTCACAATTGCTGCCGATACTATTTTTTTGAATCTAAACCACATCTGGTCTACACTTATATTATTAATTTGGAATGAGTGGAGATAGTCTCTCAGGTAGGCGTCAAGTGCATTTTTATCTGCTTTTTTGAGTAGGAATACTTTTCGCTTATTTTTCCAGAATTTGGTGATTACAGTATTCAGTCTCGCTAAGACAACTCTGTGTTCACTAATCCCTGAATCGTTTTTGATGCTCGTTATTAACTCAGGATTATTTGTTGCGAAGAGGTCAAGCGTGTTTTCACAGCCGTTTACTATTCGCGTGCGCTCATGAACTAACAGCTCGAAATAATTTTCAGAGAATGCGTTTAGAACAATTTCAGGTAATATTTTATGCGTACCTCTGGAGTTAAACATGTATTTTCGCCAACATATCGAGGGTAAATTAAAGCCACCACTCACTATTATTGTATGAGTCGGGTACGCGTTTGAAATCAGACTCAACTTTCAGCAACTGTATCATCTGAATTGGGAGGTCGTTAAAAGGATCCAATTATTGTTTTATTCCGGTTGCCAACAATGACGTCTGCCCATACTAACTCACAGGAAGTATCTACTTCAATTTCGCGACAAGTTGAACTACTTCTGACAGCAAAAAACACGCCACCACCAACCGTTATACCAATGGTTCGTGTATCTACGTTTTTCCTGTGTTCAGCCTGCACCCTTAGAATCTAACCCGTTTTGTGTGCCAAGGAGGATCAGTCATTCCCTTTCGTATTCCACTCTGAAATGGAGCGAGACGAAAACGACTCTCTGTATGCCTCCGTACGAGAACTAATTTCTCATATATTATCTTTGCGGTCCTTACCCGAAATGTATATTGGCAGCAGTAGAGTCGTTCTGCAGTCAGCTGCAAACACCTGTTCTCTAAATTTCCTCAATAGCGTTCCTCGAAAAGAACGTCGCCTTCCATGAAGGATTCCCATCTGAGTTCAACTACCGGTAATAAATCTAATAGCACGCCTGTGGATTGCTTTGATGTCTTCCTTGAATCCAACGTGATGAGCATCTTAAACACTCGAGCAGTACTCGAAAATAAATCGAACACCTGTTTTATACGCGGGCTCCTTTGTAGAAAAGCTGCATTATTTTGTCAGAAGCACAGTAGAATCAGTGAACTAATTACGTCAGGTTGTTTACTAAGTGGTGTCCAGCGATTATCTATAACTGATCTTATCTTACTAGTGGAGCCGTCAGGCAAAGTCCTGTCGTGTTGCTTGAGTGCCCCATTCAAAATTGTAAATATCGTGTGAATTAGGTCACTACTGTGACGTGGTAGTTAAATTTTATTTAAGGTTGTTTATTGAAACTTGTGAGTATGAGTGGTTTTTCTAATGATGTTATTCTGTTGCGTATGTGTATAGTTTAGTACTTTTTAAAACCGTTCATCTGTGTTTCGTGTGTTACAGGAAAGGCGCCTTGTAATTCTGTCTGTTTACTCTGTGTATCCTTGGACTCCAGTACCGGGGTCAGCACGTGATGAGTCACGCCTTTACTGAAACAGGCTGTTCACTAGCAACAAAAAAACCTTTACACCAGCTGGTTATAGTTGAACTTTCCCTATTTAACACATTATATTGAACTGAAATTTTGTGGTAAGTTCTATGGGACCAAACTGCTTAGGTCATCGGTCCCTAGGCTTACGCATTACTTAATCTAACTTAAACTAACCTACCCTAAGGACAACACATACACCCATGCCCAAGGGAGGACTCAAACCTCCGACGGGGGGAGCCTTGTGAACCGTGGCAAGGTGCGGAAGACCGCACCGCTACCCCGCTCGGCTAACACAAACACGGAAACTAATTACTGTACGAGTGCCAAACTTGGTAGCATTAATGCCCAGAGTATGGGGTGCTTGATTTCCATTCGTCACTGTGCCACCGTCCAGTTCCAACTATGACCACCAGGTGCCGTGATCAGTCATAGTCTCACACACCTCACCAGTCGCAGTGCACTTGCTGGCCTGTCAACATGTGAGTCGTGTGTGGCTCGCGTTGGTGCCATTGGTAGGTTGGCATCGTGTAATAGGGAGAGTGGTGTCTCGTTTTCTTCTTCTGTTTACTGGCGCCACAAAGTTTGCTAGCGTTGTCTGTCCGCGAGTGGCAGCAGCAGCGCTTATCGATATCTAGTACCCGTACCGTCTTTGGAAGGACGTGAAGTTTTCTCCGGGTCGGGACTGTGGGTAGTTCGTTTGGGACGGAGCGGTAGACAAGTCCGGCAGCGCGAGGACATGCCGGGACTGCTGACAGCATGCGGGCATGGCCAGATCGAGGGACTGTAGTTGCGAGGGCGACAACCTCGTTGTCCACTAGACCCAGCACGTTGAGTTCAGTGAACATTATTAATCCACTAGTGATACCTCCACTATTCTGTGATCACGCCATTTGTTCGTGCGTTGATGCTCGAGGGTCGCCGTGAGATGAACAGTAGCAAGTGGAGCGTGTCGAGTTGGTGGAATCTACACTCCTGGAAATTGAAATAAGAACACCGTGAATTCATTGTCCCAGGAAGGGGAAACTTTATTGACACATTCCTGGGGTCAGATACATCACATGATCACACTGACAGAACCACAGGCACATAGACACAGGCAACAGAGCATGCACAATGTCGGCACTAGTACAGTGTATATCCACCTTTCGCAGCAATGCAGGCTGCTATTCTCCCATGGAGACGATCGTAGAGATGCTGGATGTAGTCCTGTGGAACGGCTTGCCATGCCATTTCCACCTAGCGCCTCAGTTGGACCAGCGTTCGTGCTGGACGTGCAGACCGCGTGAGACGACGCTTCATCCAGTCCCAAACATGCTCAATGGGGGACAGATCCGGAGATCTTGCTGGCCAGTGTAGTTGACTACACCTTCTAGAGCACGTTGGGTGGCACGGGATACATGCGGACGTGCATTGTCCTGTTGGAACAGCAAGTTCCCTTGCCGGTCTAGGAATGGTAGAACGATGAGTTCGATGACGGTTTGGATGTACCGTGCACTATTCAGTGTTCCCTCGACGATCACCAGTGGTGTACGGCCAGTGTAGGAGATCGCTCCCCACACCATGATGCCGGGTATTGGCCCTGTGTGCCTCGGTCGTATGCAGTCCTGATTATGGCGCTCACCTGCACGGCGCCAAACACGCATACGACCATCATTGGCACCAAGGCAGAAGCGACTCTCATCGCTGAAGACGACACGTCTCCATTCGTCCCTCCATTCACGCCTGTCGCGACACCACTGGAGGCGGGCTGCACGATGTTGGGGCGTGAGCGGAAGACGGCCTAACGGTGTGCGGGACCGTAGCCCAGCTTCATGAGGACGGTTGCGAATGGTCCTCGCCGATACCCCAGGAGCAACAGTGTCCCTAATTTGCTGGGACGTGGCGGTGCGGTCCCCTACGGCACTGCGTAGGATCCTACGGTCTTGGCGTGCATCCGTGCATCGCTGCGGTCCGGTCCCAGGTCGACGGGCACGTGCACCTTCCGCCGACCACTGGCGACAACATCGATGTACTGTGGAGACCTCACGCCCCACGTGTTGAGCAATTCGGCGGTACGTCCACCCGGCCTCCCGCATGCCCACTATACGCCCTCGCTCAAAGTCCGTCAACTGCACATACGGTTCACGTCCAAGCTGTCGCGGCATGCTACCAGTGTTAAAGACTGCGATGGAGCTCCGTATGCCACGGCAAACTGGCTGACACTGACGGCGGCGGTGCACAAATGCTGCGCAGCTAGCGCCATTCGACGGCCAACACCGCGGTTCCGGGTGTGTCCGCTGTGCCGTGCGTGTGATCATTGCTTGTACAGCCCTCTCGCAGTGTCCGGAGCAAGTATGGTGGGTCTGACACACCGGTGTCAATGTGTTCTTTTTTCCATTTCCAGGAGTGTATTAGCCGTCCTCTACTGCCTGTTATTAGTTTTTGAATTTTGTGTTATTATTTTGTGAAGTACTAACAGCGGCCGCTAACGCCTCAGTTACCTGCCCTGGAGGTTAGCGTATTTTTGTGCCAGTGTACTTTTCCTCGTCTTGCCGATGGTGTCCAGCAAGACGTGTAGTGCGACAGCCTCCTTGATTGCAGTGTGGATTGTCGTTTCTTTTGTCTACCTTGGTTGTAGTGGTTCCTTCTGCCTTTCGAGGTTTTAAACACCGGATATTGAAGACGCAGTGCTGTTGCCACTTCGTCCTTGCTTGAAATATTCCATCGTTGTACTGGTTATCACACGTTAGGTGGAGTTGGTAAGAGGACTGATCGGCGTTTAAATTGTCCCTAGTTTGAGTTGCCATCCTGTTAGGTGAGCATAACTCTTGGCTACCTGTCTCACCATTTACGCAGCTGTAGGGACTTTTCTCAGGTCGATCCTTGGAGCACTGTCTGTGGATCATTCCCTTTTTTTATTTGGTCTGGTTGTGTAAATTGTTTAAAAATAATATTTTGTTTAAATTATTCCTATTGCTTGTCGTCTTCAGCCGACAAATAATTTTGAATTCTTTCGTATTAAGGCCTTCAGCCGTCAGTGTAGCTTGTGTTACAGTCAATTTTTTGATGATTGTTTTAAAAATTATTTTGGTATTTTTAACGTGTAATTGTCTTCCTCATTTGTGATTCAGGCCTTCAGCCATTAATTGTGCTGAAGTATTGCTTGTGGCCTTCAGCCGACAAATAATTTTGAGTTCTCTCTTATTAAGGCCTTCAGCTGTCAGTGTTGCTTGTGTTACAGTCAATTTTTTTTAAAAAAGTGATTGTTTTTATAAAGTGTATGTGTTTACTGTGCAACCAACGGTAATTGATTAGGCCCCGTCCACACCCTTTCCTGCTTTCCCTTAGCCCCACTTCTCAATATGAGCTTGGACGAAAAGAGGGAAGCTCTGTAATCAAAACAACAGTAATGCTGCAGCTGCACTTGAGAATATCGCCAACTGAAAAGATTACGGAAGGGTCCTCTTTCTCCTTCTGCTGTGCGGAGCGTGATAAAGAAGTTAGAATCGATTGGAGAACTTGGCCTCGCTCCGGGAAGAGGCCGACGACCGTTTGCACCACAGGTGGTTGATGAAATCGCTGTTGCTATGGCAGACAACGCTGCGCCCAATTCCCGATCGTCAGCCAGTGCGCGTGCTGCGTCACGACAGTTGAATATCCCGTGGTCCACTATACGGAAGGTAACTGATTAGGAATCTGTACTAGATTCAGATCGTACGGCAGCTTGCACCACAGGACGCACGACGACGTGTTGTCTTCTCTCTCCACATTCTCGCAAGGATCAAAGTTGACGAGGGTTGGCCCTGAACCATCCTATAGACAGACAAAGCCCATTTTTCTCTGAGGGGTGACGTGAACACACAGAATTGCCGAGTGAGGAGATCTTCACTTCCAGTCACTGTGCGTGAAGTTCCTCTGCAAAGTGAACGTGTCACCGTATGGTGTGGCTTCACGGATACGATCATCATTGGCCCATTCTTTTCTGAGCAGGTTGGCGCTCGAGGACCAACTAGCCAGCGTTAATGTGATATATTTCGCCAGAATGTCATACCCGCCCTACAGGAGAGAGAGGCATTGATCTCAACAGTTTTCATGCATGATGGGACTCCACCGCACATCGCTCATGAAGTTCACATACTTCCCGGAAACACATTTCGAAACGATCGAAATATTGTTTCCAAATGCTTGACCGGCAGGATCACCTGTTCCCACTCCCTATGATTTCTGACTATGGGTCTACCTGAAGGACAGCATCTCAAGAGAGGTATCCAGTATACCTACGGACACGCTTCGTTCTGCTGTGCTCAATGCAATCCTACACTTTCAGACTCCTCTGGACAGTGATGGGTGCCATATTGAGCCCATTTTGTAATAGTAGTGCTACCAGTATGTAATGGTATGATGTAATATAGCAGCACATTAAAAGTTTTTCGATTGAATTGATTCTGCATTATTGCTCTTCATCGTGTCCTTGACATTGATGCTACCAAGTTTTCGTGTTACATTGTGTCAAATACGGAAAGTTTAATTATAACCACCCAGTATTATCCGTAAGCTGCATAACTGGGGTTAAATTAAGTGACCCTTCATTCTGCCCATGGCCTTGTCTAAGAGGGTGTAGGAGCGAACAGACGTTCAGGGCACTGTCTTGTCCTTGGAGTGGGAAACTGCCCCTAAAGGCGGATGAATCAGCAGTGATCAACGGCCTGAGGATGTAGAAGGCAACGGAAACCACTGCATTAAAGACACGTAACGTGTATCCATAGGACAAGTTGCCTGTAATTGCAGAAGTGTTATGATGATATCCCTATTGGCAAAAGATTCCGGAATAGTTCCCCATTCGGATCTGAGGGAGGTCACTGCCAAGGGGGAGGTGTCCTCGAGAAAAGGATTGAATAATCAACCAAAGGATAACGTACTACGAATCACGGCGTGAAATGACAGAAGCTTGAACGTGGTAAGGAAACTAGAAAATCTGAAAAGGGAAATGCAAAGGCTCAGTCTAGATATAGTACGGGTCAGTGAAGTGAAGCGGAAAGAAGACAAGGATCTCTGGTCAGATGAGCATAGGGTAATATCAACAGCAGCAGAAAATAGCATAACGGGAGTAGGATTCGTCGTGAATAGGAAGGTAGGGCAGAGGGTGTGTTACTGATAGGGTTGTTCTTATCAGAATCGACAGCAATCCAGCGCCGATAACGATAGTTCAGGTATACATGCCGACATCGCAAGCTGAAGATGAAGAGATAGCGAAAGTGTATGAGGATATTGAAAGGGTAATACAGTATATAAAGGTTGAAACGTCCCCTTAGAACAATTCTACATGACTGTGCTTAAACTGACACACAATATTTTGTTAGCGCAACGCAATCTGACTTTCAAAATTCCCTACAAAAGAATGGCCCTGACTAACATTAAACTATACCTTTCACAAATCACTTACCTCACAAAAATCTTCGCTGCTCAAGCTACTGCAATACAGCGAGCGCCACTACTGCCAGCTAAATAAAAGATTCAAACTATGGAAGGCACTAACTACTGATAGGGATAGTTAGCAAATGAAAGATATTAATAGAGAACAAACAATGTATTTACCTTGATATCATCATATATAAATATAGCAGTTCATGACAAATTTCAAAACTCCGCCATCTCTCTCCCCACATCCACCACTGCTGGCGGCTCACCTCCAACTGCCCAACGCTACGCGCTGTTAACATCCAGCTGCCACTGCCCAACACTACAATGGCAGACAACAATGCAAACTACGCACAGACTGCACACAGCACAGCCAGTGATTTTCATATTGAGGTGGCGTTACCAATAAAAAAACCTTAACAGCCTACTTACAAGGTATATGAAAATCTAATACTCATGGGAGACTGGAGTGCAGTTGTACGGGAAGGAGTAGTTGCAGGGGAATATGGGCTTGGGACAAGGAATGAGAGAGGACAATAATTGAGTTCTGCAACAAGTTTTAGATAGTAACAGCGAATAATGTATTCAAGAATCACAAGAGGAGGACGTATACTTGGAAAAGGCCAGGTGATAGGGGAAGATTTCAGTTACATTTCATCATGTTTATACAGAGATTCCGAAATCAGATAGTGGATTGTAAGGGTACCCAGGAACAGACATAGTCTCAGATTACAATATAGTAGTGATGAAGAGTAGGCTGAAGTTTAAGACATTTGTCAGGAAGAATCAATACGCAAGGAAGTGGGATACGGAAGTACTAAGACGGATGAAGTTCTCTAAGGCTGCAGATACGGAAGTAAGGAATAGTTCAGCAGGCAGTACACTTGAAGACGAATGAACCTCTAAAAAGGGCCATCTCAGAAATTGGAAAGAAAAATATAGGTACAAAGAAGGTAACTGCATTGAAACTATGGAAAGTCGAAACAACCTTCGGTGACATTAAAAGCAGGTGTGGTAACATTAAGAGTGCAACGGGAGTTCCACAGTTAAATTCTGAGGAGAGAACAGATAGGTGGAAAGAATACATTGAAAGCCTCTCTGAGGGGTAAGATTTGTACGATGTTATAGAAGAAGAAGCAGTTGTACCACCATACAGCGAGACCTTCAGATGTGGTAGTCCAGATTTCTGTACACACCGGAACCTCTAATACCCAGTAGAACGTCCTACTGCATTGATGCATGGCTATATTCGTCGTGGCATATTATCTACAAGTTCATCAAGGTATAGTTGGTCCAGATTGTCCCACTCCTCAACAGCGTTTCGGCGTAGGCCCCGCAGAGTGATTGGCGGGTCACGTCGTCCATATACAGCCCTTTTCAATGTATCCCAGGCATGTTCGATAGGGTTCATGTCTGGAGAACGTGCTGGCCACTCTAGTCGAACGATGTTGTTATTCTGAAGGAAGTCATTCACAAGATCTGCACGATGGTGGCGCAGATTGTCGTCCATGAAGTCGAACGCATCGTCAATATGCTGCCGATATGGTTGGACTATCTATCGGTCGGAGAGTGGTATTCACTCATCGTACAGACGTTACGGCGCCTTCCATGACCACCAGCGACGTTCGTCGGCCCCACATAATGCCATCACAAAACCGCAGGGACTTTCCACCTTGCTGCACTCGCTGGACAGTGTGTCAAAGGCGGGTTGCCTCCAAATACATCACCGACGTTTGTCTGGTTGAAGGCATATGCGACACTCATCGGTGAAGAGAACGTGATGGGAATCCTGAGCCGTTCATTCGGCATGTTGTTGGGCCGATCTGTACCGCGCTGGATGATGTCGTGGTTGCAAAGATGGACCTCGCCATGGAAGTTGGGAGTGAAATTACGCATCATGCAGCCTATTGCGCACACTTTGAGTCGTAACACGACGTCCTGTGGCTGCACGAAAAGCATTATTCAATATGGTGGCGTTGCTGTCAGGGTTCCTCCGAGCCATAATCCATAGGTAGCGGTCATCCACTGCAGTAGTAGCCCTTGGACGGCCTGAGCGGATCGTGTCATCGACAGTTTCTGTCTCTCTGTATCTCCTCCACGTCCGAACAACATGGCTTCGGTTCACTCCGAGACACCTGGACACTTCCCTTGTTGAGAACCCTTCCTGGCACAAAGTAACAATGCGGACGCGATCGAACCGCGATATTGACTCACCGCGATATTGACTCCTAGGCATGCTTGAACTACAGACAACACGAACCGTGTACCTCCTTCCTGGTGGAATGACTGAAACTGATCGGCTGTCGAACCCGCTCCGTCTAATAGGCGCTGCTCATGCACGGTTGTTTACATCTTTGGGCAGGTTTACTGATATCTCTGAACAATCAAAGGGCCTGTGTCTGTGATACAATATCCACAGTCATCGTCTGTCTTCAGGAGTTCTTGGAACCGGGGTGATGCGAAACCATTTTTTGATATGTGTATTAAATTTTAATTAATTCTTTTGTGGGCAGTTATTGCTGAAGTTTGTGCTCGTACGATGAATCTATTAAAATTGGCCAGGATTTGCTTTTCTTAATCTTCTGTATTCCACACAGTGGAGTGGAGGGTCTGAATCAGAGGCTGAGACGGTTCTGCAACCGTATGGGCTGCAGATTCCTCGACTTGCGCCATAGGGTGGTGGGGTTTCGGGTTCCGCTGGATAGGTCAGAAGTCCACTACACGCAGCAAGCGGCTACACGGGTAGCAGGGGTTGTGTGGCGTGGACTGGGCGGTTTTTTAGGTTAGATGGCCTCGGGCAAGTACAGAAAGGGCAGCAACCTCAAAGGGTGTGGGGCAAAGTCAGGACATGCGGGGGCCAAGCAGCAATCGGTATTGTAATTGTAAACTGTCGAAGCTGCATTGGTAAAGTACCGGAACTTCAAGCGTTGATAGAAAGCACCGAAGCTGAAATCGTAATAGGTACAGAAAGCTGGCTGAAGCCAGAGATAAATTCTGCCAACATTTTTACAACGGCACAGACGGTGTTTAGAAAGGATAGATTGCATGCAACCGGTGGTGGCGTGTTTGTCGCTGTTAGTAGTAGTTTATCCAGTAGTGAAGTAGAAGTGGATAGTTCCTGTGAATTATTATGGGTGGAGGTTACACTCAACAACCGAGCTAGGTTAATAATTGGCTCCTTTTACCGACCTCCCGACTCAGCAGCATTAGCGGCAGAACAACTGAGAGAAAATTTGGAATACATTTCACATAAATTTTCTCAGCATGTTATAGTCTTAGGTGGAGATTTCAATTTACCAGATATAGACTGGGACACTCAGATGTTTAGGACGGGTGGTAGGGACAGAGCATCGAGTGACATTATACTGAGTGCACTATCCGAAAATTGCCTCGAGCAATTAAACAGAGAACTGACTTGTGGAGATAACATCTTGGACTTACTGATAACAAACAGACCCGAACTTTTCAACTCTGTAAGTGCAGAACAGGGAATCAGTGATCATAAGGCCGTTGCAGCATCCCTGAATATGGAAGTTAATAGGAATATAAAAAAAGGGAGGAAGGTTTATCTGTTTAGCAAGAGTAATAGAAGGCAGATTTCAGACTACCTAACAGATCAAAACGAAAATTTCTGTTCCGGCACTGACAATGTTGAGTGTTTATGGAAAAAGTTCAAGGCAATCGTAAAATGCGTTTTAGACAGGTACGTGCTGAGTAAAACCGTGAGGGACGGAAAAAACCCACCGTGGTTCAACAACAAAGTTAGGAAACTACTGCGAAAGCAAAGAGAGCTTCACTCCAAGTTTGAACGCAGCCAAAACCTCTCAGACAAACAGAAGCTAAACGATGTTAAAGTTAGCGTAAGGAGGGCTATGCGTGAAGCGTTCAGTGAATTTGAAAGTAAAATTCTATGTACCGACTTGACAGAAAATCCAAGGAAGTTCTGGTCTTACGTTGAATCAGTAAGTGGCTCGAATCAGCATATCCAGACACTCCGGGGCGATGATGGCATTGAAACAGAGGATGATACGCGTAAAGCTGAAATACTAAACACCTTTTTCCACAGCTGTTTCACAGAGGAAGACCACCCTGCAGTTCCTTCTCTAAATTCTCGCACAAACGAAAAAATGGCTGACATCGAAATAAGTGTCCAAGGAATAGAAAAGCAACTGGAATCACGCAACAGAGGAAACTCCACTGGACCTGACGGGATACCAATTCGATTCTACACAGAGTATGCGAAAGAACTTGCCCCCCTTCTAACAGCCGTGTACCGCAAGTCTCTAGAGGAACGGAAGGTTCCAAATGATTGGAAAAGAGTACAGGTAGTCCCAGTCTTCAAGAAGAGGCGTTGAGCAGATGCGTAAAACTATAGGCCTATATGTCTGACGTCGATCTGTTGTAGAATTTTAGAACATGTTTTTTGCTCGCGTATCATATCGTTTTTGGAAACCCAGAATCTACTCTGTAGGAATCAACATGGATTCCGGAAACAGCGATCGTGTGAGACTCAGCTCGCTTTATTTGTTCATAAGACCCAGAAAATATTAGATACAGGCTCCCAGGTAGATGCTATTTTCCTTGACTTCCGGAAGGCGTTCGATACAGTTCCGCACTGTTGCCTGATAAACAAAGTAAGAGCCTACGGAATATCAGACCAGCTGTGTGGCTGGATTGAAGAGTTTTTAGCAAACAGAACACAGCATGTTGTTATCAATGGAGAGACGTCTACAGACGTTAAAATAACCTCTGGCGTGCCGCAGGGGAGTGTTATGGGACCATTGCTTTTCACAATATGTATATAAATGACCTAGTAGGTAGTGTCGGAAGTTCCATGCGGCTTTTCGCGGATGATGCTGTAGTATACAGAGAAGTTGCAGCATTAGAAAATTGTAGCGAAATGCAGGAAGATCTGCAGCGGATAGGCACTTGGTACAGGGAGTGGCAACTGACTCTTAACATAGACAAATGTAATGTATTGCGAATACATAGAAAGAAGGATCCTTTATTGTATGATTATATGATAGCGAAACAAACACTGGTAGCAGTTACTTCTATAAAATATCTGGGAGTATGCGTGCAGAACGATTTGAAGTGGAATGATCATATAAAATTAATTGTTGGTAATGTGGGTACCAGGTTGAGATTCATTGGGAGAGTCCTTAGAAAATGTAGTCCATCAACAATGGAGGTGGCTTACAAAACACTCATTCGACCTATACTTGAGTATTGCTCATCAGTGTGGGATCCGTATCAGATCGGGTTGACGGAGGAGATAGAGAAGATCCAAAGAAGAGCGGCGCGTTTGGTCACAGGGTTACGGAGATGTTTAGCAAACTCAAGTGGCAGACTCTGCAAGAGAGGCGCTCTGCATCGCGGTGTAGCGTGCTCGCCAGGTTTCGAGAGGGTGCGTTTCTGGATGAGGTATTGAACATATTGCTTCCCCCTACTTATACCTCCCGAGCGGATCACGAATGTAAAATTAGAGAGATTTGAGCGGGCACGGAGGCTTTCAGACAGTCGTTCTTCCCACGAACCATACGCGACTGGAATAGAAAAGGGAGGTAATGACAGTGGCACGTAAAGTGCCCTCCGCCACACACCGTTGGGTGGCTTGCGGAGTATAAATGTAGATCTAGATGTATTAAATTCCTTTGGCAGTGGTTGCTTAAAATTGTTGCATGAACAGTCGCTTTCTTAAGCTGCATTTGTAAATGTTGTTGGCAGTGTTGCTTGATGGTGGTGTTATAATCTCAAGAGTAAATTATGTAGTGTTTTGATTTTTAGTAAGTTGTGCCACCTGGTGTGATTTGGTAAAGTGTCATTAATAAAGTCTTGCTGTAAGTGCTGTTATGATCTGATGGTATTTAAACTTGTCTTGTGAGCAAATTTTTTCCTTGTTTAAATAAAATGACTTGTTTAAATTTTAATAAGTTCATTGTGACCCGGTATCTTACTACTCCACGCCAGTTCTCTACCGCAGACAGCTGGAAGTGGCATCCATTTTTAATCCTACGCCGTGAAGGCAAACCCGCTCTGACTGTCACTGTAAACGCCGACAGCTGAATAAATAAAAATGTCCCGGGGGGTGGGAGCAGTTTAGGATGGACAATCCAATAACACTGCAGGCGGCTGTTCCACGCAGCGCGTGACCTCGCAACACAAGCAGAGGGCAGAAACAACCGCCACTGTCTGTTAGATGGTGCAAAAATATTTCGGCTACCGGAATGTAGGGAACTCATGGCCTGTGGCGATGTTGAGCGGTGTGCGTATGTGTCAGGCGAAAGGATGCAACGTGGCATATATACTGAAGCGCCAAAGAAACTGGTACAGTCATGCGTACTCAAATACAGAGACATGTAAACAGGCAGAATACGGTACTGCGCTCGACAAGACCTGTATCAATCAAACAAGTGTCTGGCGCAGTTGTTTGATTGATTATTGCTGCTACAATAGCAGGTTATCAACATTAAGTGAGTTTGAACGTGGTGTTACAGTCGGCGCACGAGTGATGGGACACAGCACCTCCGAGCTAGCGATGAACTGGAGATTTTCCAGTACGACCATTTCACGAGTGTACCGTCAATATCAGGAATCCGGTAGAACATAAAGTCTTAGACATCGCTGCTGCCGGAAAATGATTCTGCAAGAACGGGACCAACGACGACTGAAGAGAATCGTGTAATGTGACAGAAGGTCAATCGGCAGATTCTTGCAGATTTAAGTGCTGGGCCATTAACAAGTGTCAGCGTGCGAACCATTCAACGAAACATAATCGATATGGGCTTTCGGAGTCGAAGGTCCACTCGTGTACCCTTGATGACTGCACGACACAAAGCGTTACGCCTCCCCTGGGCCCGTCAACACCGACATTGGTCTGTTGATGACTGGAAACACGTTGCTTGGTCGGACGAGTCTCGTTTCAATTTGTATCGAGCGACTGGACGTCTACAGGTATGGAGACAAACTTATGAATCCATGGACCCTGCATGTCGGCAGGGGACTGTTCAAGCTGGCGGAGGCTCTGTAATGGTGTGGGGCGTGTTCAGTTGGAGTGACATGGCATCCCTGATACGTCTAGATACGATTCTGACAGGTGACACGTTAGTAAGAATTCAGTGCTGTCCATTGTCCATTCCGACAGACTTGGGCAATTCGAGGAAGACAATGCGACACCCCACACATCCGGAATTGCTACAGAGTGCCTCGAGGAACACTCTTACGAGTTTAAACACTACCACTGGCTATCGCACTCCCCAGACATGAACATTATTGAGTACATCTGGGATGGCTTGCAATGTAATATTCAGAAGAGATATCCTGCCCATCGTACTCTTACGGGTTTATGGACAGCCCTGCAGGATTCATGGTGTCAGTTCCCTCCAGCACAACTTTAGATATTAGTCGATTTCATGCCAAGTCGTGTTGCGGCGCTTCTGCCTGGTCGCGGGGCTCTACACGATGTTAAGCAGGTGTACCAGTTTCTTTAACTCCTTAGTGTATTTACTTATGACAATGCGCGAGCGCACTGCCATCTTGCCCCATCGGACTTTCACGTGTTACCTGCATTGAAAACCGCGCTCTAGGGTCGTCGCTTCCAAACCAGATCTGAGGTTTGGAGTGGGCTGCGCGACAGTTCCCTGCATCGCGTGGCACCGAGTAATTTCTCCAAACTGATTGCACACCACGACAAATGTCTCGATGTTGGTGGCTATTTTGTCTGAAAATAGTGCAAGACGTATAGTTAATGATGCCATAGAGTATTTGTTTTTGGCGATGACATTTCCGTGTACAGAATAATGGTGAAAGTTGATTTCGGAACTTCATTGTCGTGTGTTGCCATTTATAATTTGTGTATTATGGTACCCGGAATCGACGGAACATCAATTAAAGCATTCGATGATAGCTTCATCTAATGTGTACAGTTTGCAGTACCTATTCCATTGATTATAGATAACGTATAAAACTGATTAAGCAGAGGAAGCCACATGGGCTGTCCAGCCTTAAAGTGTACATTCTAAAGCGTACGCTCCACTACTGCAATCATCAGATGACAAATGGTCCATCAAAGCGTATACATCACTTCATTCAAAGCGTGATCCTGAACACGTCTAAACACGGTAGCTCTTTTTTTTCCATTCTGTGCTGACTTCACGCCCACCCATCTTACTCTGGTGAGTCCATAGAAACGACTGGAAGACACGCTAGTCCACCGTTATGATGTACGCCTACGATGGAGGGTCAGATGACCGTCTGGTACTATTTCCACACCATCCAAATTCTTTTAAGAGAGGGCCAAGAATTTTGTCCGGTGACCTTAGTAATAATTCAGCTCTGGACGGTGATATAATCATTCACCTGTAGAAACAGTTTACCATAATGCGTCTTAAGACTGAGAAAGAAATATTCGAAAGTGACATCCGGACTGTTACAAACTTGTGTATCACACTCTGTATACCATGTTGGTGACATCTGTTGATATTATCTGAATAAATCGCCATTTTATATTGTGAATCTCCTATATAACGTTTTGAAAGTTAGTCGTACAAGAAGAACACTTTAAGAAGAGGATAACTCTGTTTCATTAGTGACTTACTTATCATACAGTATCAAATTCTGTGAGGTAGCTACCCACATTGAATTCTGTATCAAGCATAGGAATGTTTTCACCTTTAGTGTAATTAATTGTAGCACTACATGATAATGAATTTTGTTATTATTTGTCACTAATGTCATTTCATTTGCTCTTCAATTTTTTCGTCTTCCTTTGGTTTACTCTCAATCCCTACTCTATCCTTAGAATACTTCGTTCAATTCGATAGGTCCTGCAATTCTTCCTGACTTCCTCACATGATAGGAATGTTATAAGTGAATTTCATGACTGAGATCCTTTCACCCTAAACTTTAGTACAATATTCGAACCGTTCTTCTATTTCCTGGCTGGCGAATGTTTGAAAGGAACGATCTCTGTTTTAAGCAATT
The DNA here is from genome assembly GCF_023864345.2 of Schistocerca serialis cubense. Taxonomy (NCBI): domain Eukaryota; kingdom Metazoa; phylum Arthropoda; class Insecta; order Orthoptera; family Acrididae; genus Schistocerca; species Schistocerca serialis. The sequence continues at coordinate 1,157,008,891 of NC_064638.1, read as the reverse complement.
TCCGTGGAATTCCTGAGCTGGGTGGCAGCAGATGTAGAGGGAGCTGCATGCTACTTTAATTTATGAGGGCTCATGATATTCCTGTGGACGGAGAACGAATTCCTACTATGCTTTTTTGCAATAACTTCAAGAATTCATCCCACTTCCAGCGTTTTTCTTACGCACGGTAAGTTCACTCATTTTACTAACGGATTGTAGAGCAGGAACTCGGTCAGTCTGGAATGGGTTTGAGGTTCGTACTCATATGGGCGAGGGTACCCCTTCTATTAGCCTCTCTAATCTGGAAGCAAGACACCTGATTATTCCAGTAGCTTTCTGCGAGCATTGTCTTCTACTTTTACTGGAGACTTGCCTCTCCCTGATGAATTAAAGCCTACATGCATGAACATTTCTTTCGGGGAGTGGGAGAGGTGAGGGAGGGTTGCAATCCCCTGTTTTGTTGCGGGCCGCCATGAATGCATCCCCAGCGCCAGCCTCTACATCTCAGGGTAGCAGTTAGGCCCAGCGTCCTCAATTACTTGTTGGACACATCTAAATCTCTGTCTTCTCCAACAGTTTGTACCCTATAAATCTCCCTCTAGCCCCATGATGGTTATTCCCTACTGTCTTAACACATACTCTATAATGTCCCATCTTCTTATCAGTGTTAGCCGAATGTTTCTCTCTCGCCGATGTTGTGGAGAATCTCGTCACATCAGTCCACCTAATTTTCGACATCCTTCTACAGCATGACCTCTCAAACGCTTGTGTTCTATGTAACTCTGCAGGCATTCGTAATCGTTGTCACAGAAGGTGAGGTCTTCTAGGATGTGAAGCGCTGCCATGTTAAATTTGTTCGACGTTTCGCCCAATCTGCTGTAATCTTTTTCAGGGTCTTCTGGTGTTCCTGGTTACTTGAACACTGTCAGACAGTATTCATATAACCAGGAACATCAGACGATACCGAAGGAGACGCCAGCGGAGGGGTTGAAAAGTCAAGTGCAAGAAGAAACTGAAGAGGAGCACGATGTCCCTCTACAACTTAAAAGATCTGCGACTGTACCCAGCGGTTACTGCTGAGTGTAGCTGCTATTCCAAATAGCATTCCATACGAGCAAACCAGTTTACCTGCAGCTACTCGTACTTTAGGTATTTGGCTATGCATGGCTCTGTTTAAAAAGAATAGCTCAACGTGGTCACAGGGCCGAGCTGCACACGTCTGCTTTCATGCCCTGCAGCTAATTCGCTGCAAATAATAAACTGTAGCTGCGATCCTGCAGTCAAATGGTTTATACATTGGCTAGGTTTGCCGGTTACTAAAACACACAGAAATACAAAATAAAAGTTAAATGAATAATAGAGAATTATGTTAAAAAAATGTTTTTCAAGAAAGGGTATCTCAAATGAATGGGAAATGGCCCTGCGATATTCAGTTAAAATACAGAAAGCAAATACCCTTACCAAATGCAGTAAATTTAAGTTGAGAGTGTCATAAGAATGGTACCAAAATCCCCAAGGTAAACAGTCAGCAAAGATACTCGAAAACTGAGTTCATCTTGCGCTCACACTACACGGAATATTCACCAGCTCAAAACAGTTCAGAGAACAACATGACGAAACGCAAATCAACACACATGATACATAGAACATTAGCCCATACTCTGCCTACCCTAATTTCCTTAATACAGGCGGAAAAGCTACAGTCCTACAATGAAGTACATGCAGACTTCTCGTGAGACACAGTCCTTTCAAAAGCTAGAGTGCTGCAGCTGCCGTTCGCCACCCACAACCAATCACCTACAGGACTGATTCATGCACATTACCGTAGACAGGACTGCCTTCTTAGAGCACACAACACAAAGTGTCCAGAATCACTTCCTTGAGCCCGCTACTGTCTGCTTCTCCATTGGCTCAAGGCCCACCAAATACACTTCGTCCTTAAGCTCTACAAACGTAATTTGATTCAAGCTCACCACTTCCCGGGTTAAACTAGTATGTTACAACAATACTCAAATAAAGAAATAACTCGAAATAAAAGATTATCATGAACATTTGCTTACACTAAGATCGTTTACAATAAATATAAACAACAATTAGTTCATAAATAAATAAGCTAGCGTTCTTGCGCAAGTGAGCTCATGATAAATAACAACAGATTGTCCTTAAATATCGTTTAAATAATTATTTATTTCTTCTTGACAGAAGCGTCTTTTGGTTTTCTTTTCAATTGTTGTGTCCGCTAACACGTGCAACTGACTACTTTTAAATTACCATTGTTTTCAGTAGCATTTTAAACCATCATTTAAATAAAGTTACTGCCAATATAATAAACTGCACATTAAATAAAAAGACAAATATGACAAAAAATGAGTTATTCACGCTGTGTACACTTGTTGTGTAAATGTGGAGAATACAATATTCTTACAAACATTGGAGCAATAAAAAAATATACAAAAAATGTCATAAGTCAATATGTAAGATACATTGACGAGCCAAAGAAACTGGTACACCTGCCTAATATCATGTAGGACCCCCACGAGTACGCAGAAGTGCCACAACACCACGTGGCATGGACTCGGATAATTGCTGAAGTAGTGTTGAAGGGAACTGATACCATGAATCCAGAAGGGCTGTCCGTAAATCCGTAAGAGTAGGAGGGGGTGGAGATCTCTTCTGAACAGCACGTTGCAAGACATCCCAGATATTCTCAATAACGTACATATCTGGGGAGTTTGGCGGCCAACGGAAGTGTTTAAACTCAGAAGAGTGTTCCTGGTGCCACTCGGTAGCAATTCTGGACGTGTGGCGTGTCGCTTTGTCCGACTGGAACTACCCAAGTCTGCCGGAATGCACAATGGACATGAATGGGTGCAGGTGATCAGACAGGATGTTTACACACGTGTCATCTGACAGAGTCGTATCTAGACGTATCAGGGTCCCCATATCACTCTAACTGCACACGCCCCACACCATTAAAGAGCCTCCACAAGCTTGAACAGTCCCCTGCCGACATGCCGGGTCCATGGATTGATGAGGTTGTCTCTATCTCGTACACGTCCATCCGCTCGATACAATTTGAAACGAGGCTCGTCCAACCTGGCAACATGTTTCCATTCTTCAACATTCCAATGTCGATGCTGACAGGTCCAGGCGAGGCGTAACGCTTTGTGTCGTGCGGTCACCAAAGGCCATATCGATGACACTTCGTTGAATGTTTCGCACGCTGACACTTGTTGCTGACCCAGCACTGAAAACTGCAGCCGGCCGAAGTGGCCGTGCGGTTAAAGGCGCTGCAGTCTGGAACCGCAAGACCGCTACGGTCGCAGGTTCGAACCCTGCCTCGGGCATGGATGTTTGTGATGTCCTTAGGTTAGTTAGGTTTAACTAGTTCTAAGTTCTAGGGGACTAATGACCTCAGCAGTTGAGTCCCATAGTGCTCAGAGCCATTTTTGAACTGAAAACTGCAGCAATTTGCGGAGAGATTGACCTTCTGTCACATTACAAGATTCTCTTCAGTCGTCGTTGGTCCCGCTCTTGCAGGATCTTTTTCCGGCTGCAATGATTTCGGAGACTGATGTTTTACCGGATTCCTGATATTCATTGTGCACCCGTGAAATGGTCATACGGGAAAATCCCCACTTCATCGCTAGCTCGTGGATGCTGTGTCCCATCGTTCGTGCGTCGACTATAACATCATGTTCAAACTAACTTAAATCTTTTTAACTTGCCATTGTAGCAGCAATAACCGATCTAACAATTGCACTAGACATTCGTTGTCTTATATAGGAGTTGCCGTCTGCAGTGCCGTATTCTGCCTGTTTACATACCTCTGTATTTGAATACGCACGCCCATACCAGTTTCTTTCAGTGTAAATACAAATGAGTGGTTTTCAGGGATGATAGCTCTCATGCAACGCTGTCATCCGAGATATCTTTAGTTGAAATCGCATAAAGTGTTTAAAAGTTGTTAATTCAGAGGTTCATCGCGAAAATGTTTATTCACTGTGAAATATTAACTTCTGTAGTTTCAAAGATATTGAAGTATTGTTGTATCATTGGATGCGCACCATTTTAATGAGATTTCAAATGAATTCAGATTTGCATTAATATTTGATTTACTGTCGAATCTCAGAGACACTCCACCGTTTCTTGGAGCACCTTCTGCACACAGGCCATGGGAGTAACAACCGTCCAAATTCCCAGCTGAGGGATTTTTTCGGATTCCGGCCACACGCTCCTTGTCTCATCCCTGGCTGGCCTGGTGAAATTCCAGGCAGCCAATTCGCTCCCCTACATGATGGTACAGACAGTACCTACAGACCTTCGATTTTCTTTTCCCCACGGTCCGTGATTCATTATCATACATTGCTGTGCTCTCAGAAATTTCTTCCTCAAACTAAGACCAGAAGATTTCTCCTGGCCGGGAATGCTCTCTTTGCCTGTGTTAGATTCCTTTTTACGTCCTCCTCGCTTCACCCATCATGACTTATTTTGCTTTCAGGATTCCAGAATTCCTTAAATTGGTCCACGTCGTGAGCACTAATTCAGATGTTAACTGTCTCACTAATATGATTTCTGTCACTCCTGATCACATTCGTCTTTCTTCGGTTTGCTGTTAATCCATATCCTGTATCCATTACACTATTCACTCCATTCAGAATGTACTGTAATTCTTCGTCGCTTCCACTTAAGATAGCGATGTGGTCAGCGTATCTTATCGTTGATATTCTTTCATTTTGAATTTGAATCACATTCTTGAACCTATTTTTTATTTCGTTACTTGCTTCCCGGAAATACAGGTTGAAAGGTAGAGGACTACCACTGAATCCCTGCCTTACACCCTTTTTAAGCGGAGCACGTTGTTCTTGGTCTTTTACTCTTATTGTTTCCTCTTGATTCTCGTAGATGCGTATTAACTCTCTTTCTGTCTAGCGTATAAATATATTGTAGCACTTTATATAGTCGAACACATACGCAGATGGACAAATCTAGCGTCTTTCTTCCGTTATCGATTCGTCTTGTTGTTGTCTTCAGTCCGAACACTGGTCTGATGCTGCTCTCCATACTACTTTATCCTCTGCAAGCCTCTTCATCTAACTTATATCCTACTGAATCTGCTTACTATGTTCGTCTCTTGGTCTGCCTCTACGATTTTTATCCCCTACACGTCACCCCAATGCTAAATTGATGATACCTTGATATCTTCTAGTCACGTTGTGCCAAAGGCTTCTTTTCTCTCCAATTCTGTTCAGTAACTCCTGTTCATTAACTGCGTGATATACTCACCTAACTTTCAGCATTATTCTCTAGTACCACAATTCAAAAGTCTCTGCTCTCTTCTTGTCTAAACTGCTTACACGTCCATGTTTCACTCCCATACGTGGCTACACTCCACACAGATACCTCCAGAACAGACTTCCTAACACCTAACACCTAATCTACAATGGAGTTCAAAATTGAAGCAATGATCGAAAATTTTCCAAAGTTGCGTCTATTTTGCCACAAAACAGTATAAACAAGCGACAGTAAAGAATACAGAATCTAAACAGCTGCAACTTGCATGACGGCAGACAAAGATGCGATATTGTTAAGTACCTGCGTTATTCTGATTACGATGCAAAGTTCCTTTGGACATGAATGCATGTCCAAAGGAACTTTGCATCGTTATCAGAATAACACAGGCACTGCAATATCGTATTTATCTGCCGCTACCGGGCAAGCGACTTTCAAGCACGTCTGACCTGTACGGGAATACACGTAATAGATGTGGGAGTCAGATCGTAGACGTAAGGGTGAGGTGACGACATGTGGAAGTTTGGCTCGAGTCGTGAGTCGTGCACGGACAGCCAAATGGTAAGGAGACCGCTCGCGATAAGCAGGACATCCGGGTTCGAGACTTATTAAAGTGATAATTCGATAATATTCGCACCTGTCAGCACCTGCTTTCTTTGGCATGAAGACTGAGGGTATTTCACCCGTCTCGTACATATTGCTCACCAGATGGAACATATTGTAATGGCTGGTTTCTGGATCTCCAAATGCTATCAGTAGTTCTGAGGAAATGTTTTCTACTCCCAGGGCCTTATTTCGACTTAGGATTTTTAGCGCTCTGTCAAGTTCTTCCCTCAGTATCATATCTCCCATCTCGTCTTCATTTAAGTCCTCTTCCATTTCTATAATATAACATAATAATACATTTTTTAAAATAATATTGCCTTCAAGTTTATCTGCCTCCGTTATCAAGTACAACGTCGGATATGCTGACTATTGAGATGAAATAAAGAAGACTACATTGCATAGCAACAATAGTGCTGTGATTTCTGTTTCGTTAAACTTGTTTCGTCGGGGGTCACGGCTAACACTATCACCGTTCACAGACTCTGTGTATGACGGTACTGCTCTTCTATTGGATGGTATTTTACTTCTTTGGAGCGTTTTGTACCAACACCTGTCCTTTTGCACTATCTCGTACCCACCGATGACGATGACGGATTGATTGTATTGTTCGCTCTCTCGGAAGACATATTCGGTTTAGGAAAACTTGGAAATTTATCGTAAGATTTTACGGGACGAAACTGTTCAGGTCATTAGTCCCTAAGCTTACACACGACTTAATCTAACTTAAACTAACTTACGCTAAGGACAATACACACACCCATGCCCGAGGGAGGACTCGAACCTCCGATGGGGGAAGCCGCGCGGACCGTGACAAGGCGCCCTACACGGTGCGGATACCCCGCGCGGCTATTTGATTTAGCGAATTTAGATTTGCACAACGGTTAGATTAGCGTAAATAATGAATGCTTGCTAACAAACAGTCTACCTGTAGAATTTTAAATGACGTCGACAACCATGCCTACGCTCGCAAACACCCAAACAAAGCCAATGGTGAATAATAGCAAGGACTGAGCGGGAAGTACACTGTTTAGGCAGGTAATTCAAGAACGCCAGACTGAATTTGCACTCTGGAGTGAAGTGTGCTCTGATGTGTTTAATAGTTTTAAGCTGCCAGTAAGTTTCACTTTAACAATCGATGAATCCATAAAAAATTACTCCACCCATCTCACCCATTACATGTGGAAGTTAATCTAGATTTAAACATATAAACTTTCGCTATGGCAGAAATTCTGAATTAAAAATTATTGACAACGTGGATAATTTTAGACATCCTTGATTTCCACATGTTAACAGTGGTACGAGTGTAAATGAAGTTTACTTTAAGGACATTGACGTGGTGTATCGTAATTTGTTGCTTAAGGGAAAACTGAAATGACTTTATGAGGTTTTGTTTTCATTGTCTCTTGTCACCGTCGTTACAAACTTTCTACCGGCAGAACTAATTTCTGCCTCAGGAAGTAATTAATTTTTCGAACTTCTGTAACTGACTTTTTGTAGCCAGTGGACAGTAATTCGATACCCGTAAGTCTCGTCTGCCACACACATATTTTTAGTAGCATGTCACAATCCACCAAAATATGTTGATTACTAATTCCAGTAGTCCCAGAAAGTTAGAATCTCTCGCTTCTATAAAAGTTTTATTTAGTTTCATACGACTGACGACTGTTAACGAGGGGATCTCAAACAGGAGCCTAAAACTGCTCATTTTTTAAAATCATATTTACTTCAGCATTTCTGCCACAGCGGAAATCTATAAGTCTTTCCAAAAGATCTCGCAGATAATTTATTGTGACCTTAAAATTTATTTATGTGCAAATTTACCGATAGGTTAGACGTCATAAATATTAATGTCACCCACGTAACATATATTGAACGACTGATAAAGCTAAACGGACGACTCAGATTATTGCGGTTGGATCATTAACCACTAGAATTAATGTTGGAGGCTATTGTGAACAATCTATGGTACCGAATCGTTGGCAGCGTTGCAATGAGACATTTGCATAGTCTCCTTTTAAATCGAAGTCAATACATCTTTAATTCACTGCTACCCATCCAACCCTGCCCCCCCCCCCCCCACCTATTCCTGTAGGAAGGAATCTACGTGTAATGGAAAGCGAATTGACAGCAGATCGGTTACCGTTTACGGAAAATATTATTTATTTAAACACAGTTTATTTTCAATGTGGAATTCGTGTTTCGGTTCCGGCCAACCAGATTTATTTTTTCCGTCGATTCTGAAAATCGTTTTAGCTGTATGACGGAATGGGTTTTTTCTGTTGTATATTAAATCTGTCTGAATCTATTTTAATGTTGCAGTAACAATACTTGAGTCCACTGTTATATCCTGAAACATATCTGCCATCTTAGCAAAATAAAACAAATGTTAGCAAAATAAAACATACGAAATTTAAAATGGCTGTGAATTTGTGCATAAAGTGTCTCTTTCTAAAGGAGTTTTCGTCCTGGTTCCAAAACTGGTCTCGAAGTTAAAGAGAATTTAAGCTTCCCATTTATACCCTAATTATACAGTGTTTAATCAGCTGATGCATTTGGATCTCGATTATATGTGTAAATCACGTCTGTTTCCCTCTAGCATCTGTGGAATAAATGGTAGTTTTCAAAACAATAATTTAAATGAATGTGAATATTGTTCAAGAGATTCCTTTCCTCACATGTGATACACATTCTGAATTATACAAATTAGTAGTGCCCCCATGAGACCCACTATCCCATTATGAAATTAACAGCTGTTGTTGTTGTGTTGTTGTGGTCTTCAGTCCTGAGACTGGTTTGATGCAGCTCTCCATGCTACTCTATCCTGTGCAAGCTTTTTCATCTCCCAGTACCTACTGCAACCTACATCCTTCTGAATCTGTTTAGTGTATTCATCTCTTGGTCTCCCTCAACAGCTATTGACTCTCAATCTATGATTCCAAAGTATAGGCTGAGGGATGGTTCAAATGGTTCAAATGGCTCTGAGCACTATGGGACTTAACATCTGAGGTCGTCAGTCCCCTAGAACTTAGAACTACTTAAATCTAACTAACCGAAGGACACCACACACAGTCATGCCCGAGGCAGGATTCGAATCTGCGACCGTAGCAGTCACGCAGTTCCGGACTGAAGCGACTAGAACCGGTCGGCCACCGTGGCCGGCGCGGAGGGATGAAATTGGTTTCACATACGAAATGTGGTTTTCTTACAGGAATCCTAAAATACAATTTCGGAAGGACTGCGTTGTATCAGTGGAACTCACGTGACATAAAATTTTTTGTTCGATTCAAAGAGCTGTTAGGTGAGGTGATCGACTTTGCTTCGACAGTAGATTAGTTCATATTAAATCCGGGATGTATCCTTGGAAAAGTACGCACATGTGCCTGATACACAACCGAGAACAGTAATTCGCTGCAGGCCACAACATGTCCTACACGAAATGGAAGTGTGTCTGGGCTTATTATTGCCGGATGACCAGCGAGATTTTGTAAATAAAGACAGAGCTGTCTTATTTGACGGAAAGTGGGAAGTTGTTACCGACACCGAATACCGGTCGTTGTTTTGTAGTTTCCCATTCATGCTTACGTCTAGATAATGGAACACCAGAAACCAAAATATGTCATTTAGTGAATAACTGTGAAGCGCTTCGTTTCATAACTATTGTGTTTATATTAGGTCAGTTAGGAGTTCTGGCGTAAGCTTAAGCCCAAGACACAATACAGCAACGTAAGAGGCGTACAAACAATAAAAGTAATAAACCCTGGAGGTCATTACACACTCTTTTGTTTTTTTGCAGGCGATATCATGCCTCTCCTCCAACTACAATTCTGCCTGATGCTCTCTGATACGTTACAGCCTCACTAGCACATCACGTGGCCATCGTCATCCGAATGAGGCTGGGACACGGGTGTTACCCCGCTCACTTACACAGCGGCTGAAAATCATCGCTTCTGGACACTGTGATCAGGACACAAAGGCGGTGGCGAATCTGAACCACATCATACTAGCATGTACCATGTACTCAGCTGCACAAGCGGTCTTGCACAAAACATTAGCTACGAGGGATTACCCTCTCCCTACTAGTTCTACTTCATCGGTTCGATATACTCATATACAGGTATAACTTGCTCGTGAACTATTTAAAAGACGCCGGTTTCCAGCTGTTGTGTGGATTTTGTCCTTCCACGGAACAAGATTGGTTCGAAAACTGGGACATCTGTATTTTTACTTTACATTAAGGGAACACGTTCATGAAACTCACAGGAAAGGTCAATTTCCAATTTATTTTTTATTTATTAGCAGAACTCATGGAAAATAAGTTCCCAAAGTTTCAATGATGAAATCGGACTCGAAGTGTCTGAAAAATAATAAATTGTGTGACGCGGCCTTCCTGCCACGCCAACTTTTTGAAGGAACCTTTCAATACTAGCTCGGTGAATAACAGTCCTGCGGAATACTTTCAAGCAAACTGGCACGACTCACATCTAGAAGACTGTGAATTCCGAACTACTAAACAAAAGTGTGTTCGTGGAAAAACCCAGAATCCAAATGAGTCTCTAAATTCATATTGAAACTATTCAATTCATATGAAAACTATACGTTAAAACCATATTTTTATTTGCTACAGTTGTCACAATTGCAACTTATGATGCACTTCTTGTATTTAATGATGGAGACGTAGGGAGGATAAAGCTATTAGGGAGAACGGGCTTTGGAGCAAATTTCATTCAAGAGATCTTGAGAAAAATAGATTTACGGCGCCTCTCTGCAGCTGAAAAGTCAGTTGAAGATGTGGTAAAGGAAATGAGGCAGAAAACAAGTAATCCAGAAGAGAAGCCTTTAAGGGGAAGAGGACCCTGAGTGCAAGTGTGGGGCCTTCTGAAGACGAGAAATAGGAAAAAAAAAAACGTTACGTTGAACTTTCAACTGTAATTCCTACGTATCATGTTTTTAAATTTTATGTACATTTTTCTCGGAGTACATGAAGGCTGGAATTATTAAATTTTGTACACTTATTTCTATAAACCCACGAAATGTTGTCTGAAGAGTAATTTTTGAAATTCTGCGTGTAAGCTGTTACATGGGGCAAAGTGCTTGGAATTTTGCATGAATTTTATATTATACTTACAGAATTATAATTAAGAAATTATCATAATTCTCCTATTCCATATATTCAAAAAGCCTCATGAGAGAAGTTTACTATATGCATAAACACAGGAAAATGTTTAGAAACCTCTAGAATTGTTAAAATGTATATAATAGTTAAAATGTATACAGTCCAAGGAACTTAACGGTAAATGTTTTAATTTCACTTAAAATATGGTACAAAGTTCATTGTTGTAACCTCAAAATTGTGAATTTGGTGCATGTTTTAAGTAATGTGTGTTTTTCATGAGCGTCCCCCCCTTAAGAACTTATCTTCATATACCACATCGGTGTACAGGTTACAATTATAATGTTAAATAGGATAATTATAAGAGTGTGAAATACAAAGATAAATCTGTTGTGTAAACTAAAAAAACACAAAATTACTACACAGGGTCCGAACCGGGCCGGTCCCTAAGGACAACCAACTCATACGTGGACGCCAAACAGCAGTGTCGTTTGATCTTAAATTTGTAAAATTTATTACCTGGAAACAAAAAATACGAGCGAATAGGAAATTAAATTTTAAATATCGTCAATAACTGAGTAATGAAGTGAAGCACGTAAGCGCAGAGTACGTCACCTGGAGCAGGCGGCGGGGTGGGGGGAACCAGCGCACGATCGCTCTGCAGACTGACTATTAAAATGACGATAAACGTAAGGAAAATATATATTAAATAAATATTAAGGATTTACCGGATTGTTTTACATCTACGGCAAAAACTTTAATAAGATGCGTGTTTAACTCGTCAAGCTACCGCAGAGTAAGTACAAACGGATTTTTGTACGTGGTCCAGAAGCAGCGATGTCAAAGATTATGCAACTGCGGACTGTTTAGAAACACAGGGAATGTATTCGCAATTGCGAATTTCAACCGACATCGGCTGTGTAATGGAAAGGTGACAACGAATATTTGTGCCGAACCGGGGCTCGAACACAGATTTCCCGCTTTACACTTTAACTGCCTTGGCTATCCGTGCGCGAATCACGGCCAGACCCAAACATCCGTAAGTTGTCGTCCTTCACTCACAAGCTGCTCTCGTGCTTTACGTATATTCCTTTCCAAGAACGACACTTTTATTAACAGTCGAGGGCCTGACATACTCCGAGCTTGCACACTTCACTTTGTTACTGAATCACTAACACGACAAATCAGTGGAACGTAAGTTAGTTTATTTTTCTTGAAAATTTTGGTACTGAATCTTATCGTCCATCAAGCGCATCGCTGTAGAACGTTAACTGCGTCCACCAGATTTTTTAAAACTATATCAGCTCTAGAAGTTTCCTTCATTATTTTTGTTATTTTGTTATTATTTTTTCTAAATTTATGAAAACTTCTTTTCATAAAATAAAAATTCATTTAGTTTAAGAAAAAGCCCCAAAAATTGCAAGTTTTTCAAAGTAATTTTTGATCCTTAGAATTAATAAAATCGAAAAATGTTATTTTCTCAGGTCACTTAATAATGGCAGTTAAGTCGAAAGAAGCCTGTCGGTAAAATATCAATTATATTATCTTTTAAACAACTACAGCTTATGTCTGTCTGCTAGAGATACAACCAAGTAGTCAGGCAATAACTTTTTATTTGCTGAAGCTCGAACACCAAATGACTGAAAAATCTAAGTCAATACAAAGAATATTAACAAGAATCAAAGAGTAAAGCAAATTGTCCGTGAGCACGTTGCTACATAATAATGCTGTTTTCACTGTGCATTCGCAAGTGATCTGGCTACTCCCACAATTTTATTGCAGTTGGTTTTGGAGCTTACATTTTCATATGGTTTGCTGATTTTTTTGACCAGTTCCATGATGAAGACATACTACTTAAAATTTGATTTTCGGTACGGTCTAATCTTCTGTTTTCACGCAATAACTATTGCAATTACTTCTCCATAACGGTTGGCCTAAACGTATATCCCGAAGATCAGGTCTCGGGTTTATGCCTGGAAAGAAATTTTAACACTGAAAACGAGTGTGGGGTGTTGTGAAATATCCTGATGTATTACAAATTTGTGCTTACTTCGACTTGTACCACAATACTTGGTTTCTCAGGTCAAGTGTGGAATAGGTAGCGAAAGAATTGGAGCAGGCGGCCTAAATATGCTCAAGGCAGATCGTGACCCTGTAGGGAAGCAGCCTTCTCACGCCGTAGTAAATTCACAGCAGTCTTTCCATTGTGTGCCAGCCAGTCCGTTGTAACTAGCTCTGACGTCATAAATGTTGCGTAATACTTTAAAAATCAAATAAATAACCTGAAATGTTTCGAGCATGTCAGGAGTAATACTAAATTAATATGTGTTGAATATCAGTTCGATAACTTTAGCCATTTTCGCAATTTGTACGTTTTTCTGTAAAAATCATTGGCGCAACAGAAAAGAGCTAGAGAATTCAAAATTTATAATTAGATTCCTTTTTCATAAATATTTAATAGAAATAGTCTTCTGGATCTCACAATTTAAGATTTTAGTTGAAATTCAATATTTTCTGGTTTTTGTCTTAAAACTTAAGGAAGCAAGATAGATTAAGTAGACTAATAAATAAGGCTAGGATGTTTATATTTAAGTAGGTTGGAGATACGCTATAACTATGAAGATGTGAGAAGGTTCATTTGAATACCTATAAAACTATAGCGATAGCGTATCTCCAAAGGGCCAGTTCAGAGCTCGGCTACTGCGTGCAGTGTAACTAAATTAATTCTCTCGCCCAAAATATTTAACTTAGCCACGTCAAAATTTTATTATCAATACTTACCTGCGTGCTGAATGCACATTTAAATTAAGAGCTTCATCGGCCATCAGCAAGAGAAGCTATGATTTATTAGGTAATTTAAAGTGGTGCATTACTAGCCCAGCGGCTAGTCGGGAGAGCCGATTTGATCAGGCGTTCCCTTAGCCGTCCGCACCGCGGCTTTATACACTCCTGGAAATGGAAAAAAGAACACATTGACACCGGCGTGTCAGACCCACCATACTTGCTCCGGACACTGTGAGAGGGCTGTACAAGCAATGATCACACGCACGGCACAGCGGACACACCAGGAACCGCGGTGTTGGCCGTCGAATGGCGCTAGCTGCGCAGCATTTGTGCACCGCCGCCGTCAGTGTCAGCCAGTTTGCCGTGGCATACGGAGCTCCATCGAAGTCTTTAACACTGGTAGCATGCCGCGACAGTGTGGACGTGAACCGTATGTGCAGTTGAAGGACTTTGAGCGAGGGCGTATAGTGGGCATGCGGGAGGCTGGGTGGACGTACCACCGAATTGCTCAACACGTGGGGCGTGAGGTCTCCACAGTACATCGATGTTGTAGCCAGTGGTCGGCGGAAGGTGCACGTGCCCGTCGACCTGGGACCGGACCGCAGCGACGCACGGATGCACGCCAAGACCGTAGGATCCTACGCAGTGCCGTAGGGGACCGCACCGCCACTTCCCAGCAAATTAGGGACACTGTTGCTCCTGGGGTATCGGCGAGGATCATTCGCAACCGTCTCCATGAAGCTGGGCTACGGTCCCGCACACCGTTAGGCCGTCTTCCGCTCACGCCCCAACATCGTGCAGCCCGCCTCCAGTGGTGTCGCGACAGGCGTGAATGGAGGGACGAATGGAGACGTGTCGTCTTCAGCGATGAGAGTCGCTTCTGCCTTGGCGCCAATGATGGTCGTATGCGTGTTTGGCGCCGTGCAGGTGAGCGCCACAATCAGGACTGCATACGACCCAGGCACACAGGGCCAACACCCGGCATCATGGTGTGGGGAGCGATCTCCTACACTGGCCGTACACCACTGGTGATCGTCGAGGGGACACTGAATAGTGCACGGTACATCCAAACCGTCATCGAACCCATCGTTCTACCATTCCTAGACCGGCAAGGGAACTTGCTGTTCCAACAGGACAATGCACGTCCGCATGTATCCCGTGCCACCCAACGTGCTCTAGAAGGTGTAAGTCAACTACCCTGGCCAGCAAGATCTCCGGATCTGTCCCCCATTGAGCATGTTTGGGACTGGATGAAGCGTCGTCTCACGCGGTCTGCACGTCCAGCACGAACGCTGGTCCAACTGAGGCGCCTGGTGGAAATGGCATGGCAAGCCGTTCCACAGGACTACATCCAGCATCTCTACGATCGTCTCCATGGGAGAATAGCAGCCTGCATTGCTGGGAAAGGTGGTTATACACTGTACTAGTGCCGACATTGTGCATGCTCTGTTGCCTGTGTCTATGTGCCTGTGGTTCTGTCAGTGTGATCATGTGATGTATCTGACCCCAGGAATGTGTCAATAAAGTTTCCCCTTCGTGGGACAATGAATTCACGGTGTTCTTATTTCAATTTCCAGGAGTGTATATAAGAACGCTGCGCGAGGAAGCAAGGCCGCAGTTCTCTCCAGATGCTGAATAGCACGTCATCTGTGTCGGGAGTCGCGTCGCGTCGGTATCATTGCTACAAACAGCCTCGGATGCCGTATTAAGTTACTCGAGATACGCGTAACCATGAAATCATTTGCGAGTGAAGTGTTAATTCTGGGTTGACTTTAATTATCGATCTTCAGTTTGCATATTGTCGTAGTTTCACGTGCCGCCGCGAGACAAACATTCTACCATTATTTAGCGTGGCGTTTGATGAACCTAATCATCAAATTATGGCGAGCAATCATTTAAATATTCAATTTGGACAATTATAGTTGCATCAGCGCATTAGACTCTGAACTGCTCTCTTAGTTACGTTGCCCGCATCTCGTGGTCGTGCGGTAGCGTTCTCGCTTCCCACGCCCGGGTTCCCGGGTTCGATTCCCGGCGGGGTCAGGGATTTTTTCTGCCTCGTGATGGCTGGGTGTTGTGTGCTGTCTTTAGGTTAGTTAGGTTTAAGTAGTTCTAAGTTCTAGGGACTGATGACCATAGATGTTAAGTCCCATAGTGCTCAGAGCCATTTGAGCCATTTTTGAGTTACGTTGTGTGGATTCTTTTGTTTTTCATCTGTGACTTTCAGAATATACTCAACTATTTTAGAAAATCGTTTTTGATTATAAATCCCGGACAATCTCCTAATTCCTCAGAGCTATAAGCTGTAACTATAAGTGTATTCTCAGATGAAGTGGGCACTAGGAATTCTAATTACAGGCTTCACGTTTTACTAATCACTTTCTGGTTGCCAATATTGTAGTTAGAGAGCCAGTGTTGAGAACGGCGAAAGACAGCATAAATAACATTCTAAATAATAGGAACTGGTTTTGCATTCAGGAACATTTAACAACATTAATTCTATCCGCCGCCGCACAACCCTGTGTGGGTAACTTACTCAACAAGGAAGCTGAAGGTTAACCTTAGAGTCACGATATGGCACACATCCCTATCGGTAAAGGCCTAAAATGATCCCCAGTTACAGGCTGCCTATCCAACAGCTTCCAGGGGCAACAAAAAATTGATTTTTAGTGTTTAATTAATGACCAAATTAAAAAACTGCTGTCATAATCTACTGATTAAGATGTAAACTGAAGAGCCAAAGAAACTGGTACAGCTGCCTAATATCGTATGGGGCCCCCGGGAGCACGCAGACGTACCGCAACACGACGTCGCATGGGATCGACTAATGTTTGACGTAGTGCTGGAGGAAATTGACACCATGAATCGTGCAGGGCTGTCCATAAATCGGTAAGAGTGCTAGGGGGTGGAGATCTCTTCTAAACAGCACATTGGAAGGCGTCCCAAATATGCTCAATAATGTTCGTATCTGGGCAGTTTGATGGGTATCGGAAGTGTTTAAACTAAGAAGAGTGTTTCTGGAGCCACTCTGCATCAATTCTGGACGTGTAAGATGTCGCATTGTCCTGCTGGAATTTCCCAAGTCCGTCGGAATGCACAATGGACTTGCATGGATGCAGGTGAGCAGAGAGGATGCTTACGTACGTGTCGCCTGTCAGTGTCGTATCTAGACGTATCAGGGGTCCCATATCACTCCAAATGCACACGCCACACACAGAGCCTCCACCAGCTTGAACAGTCCCCTGATGACATTTACGGTCTATGGATGCATGAGGTTATCTCCATACCCATACGCGTCCATCCCCTCGATACAATTTGAAACGAGACTCGTCCGATCAGGCAACATGTTTCCACTCATCAACAGTCGAACGGCGGTGTTGACAGGCCCAGGCGAGGAGTAAAGCTCTGTGTCGTGCAGTCATCAAGGGTACACGAGTGGGTCTTCGCCACTGAAAGCCCATATCGATGATTTTTCTTTGAATGGTTCGCACGCTGACCCTTGTTGATGGCCCAGCACTGAAATCTGGAGCAATTTGCCGGAAGGTTGCACTTCTGTCACGTTGAACTATTCTCTTCAGTCGTCGTCGGTCCCGTTCTTGCAGGAACTTTTTACGGCCGCAGCGATGAGGGAGATCTGATGTTGTACCGGATTCCTGGTATTCACGGTACACTCGTGAAATAGTCGTACGGGGAAATCGCCACTTCATCGCTGCCTCGGAGATTATGTGTCCCTTCGCTCGTGCGCCGACTATAGCAACACGTTCAACCTCACTTAAATCTTGATAACCAGCCATTGTAGCAGCAGTAACTGATCTAAGAACTGCGTCAGACACTTATTGTCTTATACAGGCGTTGCCGTAAGCGCTGTATCCTTCCTGTTTACATATCTCTGTCTTTGAGTACGTATGCCTATACAGTTTCTTAGGCGCTTCATTGTATATATTCATACAAGAAAATATCCACAGTTAGTTCTTAATGAAGATACAAACTTGAAACGTAAATACTATCTCGAAAACTTTATTGCCGTATAGTATACCAAAAGGGATAGTCATATGGAAACAAAACATACACAGTCCATAATACAATTTAACGAAAATAGAAGCACCGAAATGTAATATCATCTCTGGTAAGGTGTATATACTTTCTGAACATATAGCATCGTAGTAAAGGATTGTCAGAATATTGTACTGTCAGAATATCTGTCAAAACCTTTTTACGATTTTTAAGTTCAAACAAATATTATACTTGCTACTAATTGACAGAAAAAATTTACTACAGAGGCAATGTGGTCATCACTTCCAACTAGACGCAGGCGTTGCAAATGTAAACATGAAACAGTCACTATTTACGTGTAGATTATTTTACCAATGTCATTCTCGCAGTTCGCTTAGTAATGGCAGTTAAGCTGAAAGATGCCTGTCGGTAAAATATCAAATATATTACATTACTGCAGCTAGGTTTGGTTCTTTGATTTACATTATGTTTGTGGATCTTTTTTGGCCATGTTCGCCATCTTAGATCGAATCCCATGAAAAAGACACTCTAATTAAAATTTGTTTTCTGGTACGCTCTTATCTTTTCTTTTCAGCTAATAATTATTGCAATCACTTCTTCATAATGGTTGAACTATAGTATATTGTGGAGCTGCAGTTTCGGTTTTTTTTATTGGAATGAAATATCCTGACGTATTACAAATTTGTGCTTACTTGGACTTGTACCACAGTGCTTTCGTCCTGCAGTCAAGTTTGGAATGTGGAATACAGGCGCTGTGAAGGCAGTTTGTGACCCCCAACCGATAAGACTGCCTGTGAAGGTTTAATGTTGAAGCCCCTTTACGGCACACGTCTATACCAGTAAAGGGCTAAAATTGTACCTAGTTGCAGGTTGCCTATCCAGCGACTCCTAGAGGCAAACAAAAATTTGATTTTTAGTGTTGTTAATTAATGTCCGAATTCAGAAATTTAAATTACTGTCACAATATACTCATGAAGAGCTATAATCTTACGTTAAAGTGCTGACACAATAAGAAACAGTTACAAACTGAGTACATTCCTTGACGCAGCGTAGCTCATGGTGTGCAAATTATCCAGACTACACTCATCTATACGGGACGGTCAAAGAAAAAAGAGGCAGATGGAAAAAGTGTAACTAAACTGTTTATTGTTTCCAAAGAAATCGTCTTAACTGTTAATACATTTTTCTCACTGTGAGACAAATCGTTCAATGGCTTCATGGAAAAATGTTTGCGCTTGTCTAAAAAACCATGATTGCATAGATATCTGCATCTCTTCGCTCAGACCAAATCGAAGGCCACGAATGTCTTTCCTCAGGCCTCGAGAAATATGGAAATCGTGTAGGGAGAGTGCGGCGCGGCAGGTTTCTTTTTACCGCCCTGCCAGTGTCCAGCAATGTTCATTTGTCTAGCTAAAAGCTGTAGTAGAAAATACTAGACCACTACTGTCTACTGCAAGTCGCAACATACATAGAATTGTCCGGCAAAAGGGATGTAGTTCTCTACTGAAATAAAAGTTTTAACTTGGCAATGTAAATTTTCAGGTGTATTTTTACGATAAAGATCACAGTTAATACTGCCAAGTCCGTACTAAATGGCCACTCAATGTAAAGTTCCAAAGCACACCACAATCTCACACGTAGCCAGTTTATGGTATTTACACCCGTTACCGAAATTAATAGAGTTCACCGGATCGTTTAGTTATGAAAATGCTCGCTCAAATGTTGTGCACTCTGCTCTACACGTAAAACCTGTTCCAGTCTTAGATCGCACAACACGCCACGCGGTTTTAACTAACAGTCAAAAGCAATAATTTTGATATTCCGTCCGAAATTCCACACGACTTCCACTATACCGTTCACTTAAATACACCTTGTACTACTTCGCGAACTCGTAATTAGCATTTTTCCGCGATTTTATAGCACTTTCGTCGGAGCTGCTTTCGAACCCTCAGCCCCGACTGACTTAGATGACACCAAAGGCTTTGTTCCCAGCATAGATTGGCGCGAGCCTGCCTTTTTCTGATTGGCTGATATCACAAACAACAAATCAGGTTGCAGTATTATCCCGCGCTAACCCGCGATTTACTTAAATAACCAATCATAGTAAAACATTTATTTCCATGGCAATTGCTAAATAAATAAATTTAGAAAAGTGTCAAATATAAAATTACTCCTTCTGAAATTACCGATTAATTTGTGTTCTACTCACGATTTATTAGTACCATAAACTGACTGCACATTTAACTATAGTAAATCCCCTGTATAGTTTAACTGGTACTTCGTGAAAAAACAAAACAATTTTCATTTACTTCTGTTCTTCTTCACTCATACAACACTCACACTGCTAATTACCACACATATTAAACAATTATAATTATGCAAATACATTAAATATTAATCACACATAACCTTACAACATTGTTCTGACTACAACTGCTAGCGCTGTCCGTCAACTGCTGACCCCTGCCGCCTACTAGTACAACTACGTGCAGCTCTGTAACTCAGGTCCATGTCAGCTGGTGACATCTGTCGATGACTCATGCCTATAACGATATCGTCCTAACAAGTGACAGGAGCGATGCGAGGCTACACCTCAAGAGGTCGGGGCTGTATGGAGGATGTGTAAGGGCTTCCCAGCGGAAAGTCTGCAACGAAGTCGAAACAACGTTGCCACAAACAGAGTGACGCTGTCCGTCAAGATGTCTGCGCGTTTGGATTTGATGCCGCGGTATAGTTTTTGCACAGTGTCCACGTACTGCTATGTGTTCATTGTCGCACCGTGTTCCAGAAAGCCCACGAGCAGCGAGCCATTTTATTCAAAGAACCGGTCATCATGACTTTGACGGAGATGGTGTACCTGTCGTTTGCACTACACTGGAGAACATTCTCTGGGAAGCTCTTATACATCTTGCCTACAGGCCCGATCTCTTTCCGTGTGAGTCCCATATTTTTTGGAGGCCTCAAGGACATTCATGGCCTTACATTTGCTACTGGGGGGGGGGGGGGGTCTTACGGGCGCTCAAAAATCATAGTACCGTAAGCAACCGCAATAATTTTCGATGAATGCATTGACGGTCATGTGTCTCACATGGTGGGATAAGTGTATTAATAGTTACAGCAACTTCTTTTGAAATATATACAGTTTACTCTGCCTCGAAAGCGTTTGACTGCCCCTTATAGTATTTCAGGATGAGAGCACATAGGACTTCCAACAAAATTTACACCTAATTTTAAGCCTTTTAGGAACATTTTCTCGCGCACGCCCACTAGAAAATAGTGAAAGAAAGAAAGTTCGTGTAGTGAAACGTCAGCATCAGTTATGACGTTTTAATTTCCTACTTCTTTATTATCAACTCAGTTCACTGTATATTTTGCAGGCTGTTAACATGTATACCACTGAATTTATCTGCAAAAGTATGTTACTGTAAGATATACAGCTTAGTAGATAGACATCATAAGCATTCAGAAGCGTGGGAGCACTAAACGACTTCCAAAAAAGTTAAACAAAATTTCAAACCTTTTGTAAACTTAATACTTTTGGTTTTAACTTTTTCATTAGTGTATTATAGTTAGGGTTTTACCTCTTTAGCCGTAAAGGGTTTATTTGCTTAATATGAAATATAACTCATTAACTCATTTGCGAAGTAATCAGACGTTTGAAGCTGTTTTATACATGGTATTTCCAATTTTTAAGGACTCAGGGTGTGCGGGGTTAAATTTGTGTTAAGATCTTATGGGACCAAACTGCTTAGGTCATCGGTCCCTAAGCTTACACACTACTTAATCTAACTTAAAGTAACTTACAATATGGATAACACAGACACCCATTCCAGAGGAAGGACTCGAACCTCCGACGGGGGGAGCCGCGCTGACCGTTACAAGACGCCTAAGACCGCGCGGCTACCCTGCGCGGTTGTGGGGGGTTTGTGGTATTTAATAAATCAGGAAGTTCCATAAAACGCCAGATACGCTACATACTCAAATTTTCATTCCGAATCTTCTTGTTGGTCATCTTTAGAACAGGTGTTTTGCAGTACGGAGTTCCAAGCTACACATTTCTCCTGAATAACTTTGCTTTTTACGTTGTCTGACCGTTTACCATTTTGTAACAGGATAGACCCCAAATAGTAAAGAGCTTTTCGACTTCAATCTACTGTTTAAAGGTCTACATATACCTATATCACATGGTATATATGTTCAAGTTTCTCTCTCTCTCTCTCTCTCTCTCTCTCTGATACCCAGCACCTCTCTTGTGGCGTCTGCCAGTGGAGTGGAATGGTGTACCCTAATATGATCGCTATTTATACAACGAACCATGACGAATTGCGCTGCTGTTCTACTGATTTGACCCATGCACTGTTTCGATATCAAATCGAAACTGATATTAACCTAATTATAGGAATGCAGCAGCAGCACTCCGCCTTCAGGCCACAGGTGGACCATCGGGACCATCCGACCGCCGTGTCATCCTCAGCTGAGGGTGTGGATAGCAGGGGCGTGTAGTCAGCACACCGCTCTCCCGGTCGTTATGATGGTTTTCTTTGACCGGGGCCGCTACTATGCGGTCGTGCAGCTCGTCAGTTGGCATCAAGAGGCTGAGTGCACCACGAAAAATGGCAACAACGCATGGCAGCCCAGATGGTCATCCATCCAAGTGCCGGCCACGCCCGACAGCGCTTAACTTCGGAGATCTGACGGGAACCGGTGTATCAACTGCGGAAAGGCCGTTGCCTAATTACATGAATGCGTGGTTCATAATTTGAGTGTCCTAGATGGGTAATTGATATGACTTTTATGGTGCGGATACACAAATACGTCTGACCTCCTGCGGGAATCTTAAAGTAGCGAGCATGGAGGAAATGGACAGGGACTGTGGATAGGTGGTGCTCGATGGGAGTGTGGATCGGCCATGAGGCGTGCCGAGATAGTCTGCGCAGCCGCGATAACACTGTGTCCCGGATGGCATAGTGGTTAATGCAGCTGCCTAGCAGACAAGGAGTCCCGGATTCGAATCTCGGTCCAGTATCAATTTTCACCAGTCACTACTGATTCCGCGTAATGTCCTGATCAGCTGACAGCAGTGATCCGCTCCCTGCTCCCTTTCGTTTCCTTTTTACCCCCCCCCCCCACCTTCAAATGGTTCAAATGGCTCTGAGCGCTATGGGACTTAACATCTGAGGTCATCAGTCCCCTAGAACTTAGAACTACTTAAACCTAAGGACATCACACACATCCATGCCCGAGGCAGGATTCGAACCTACGACCGTAGCAGTCGCGCGGTTCCGGACTGCAGCGCCTAAGCCGCGTGGCCACCGCGGTCGGCCCCCCCACCTTCCCTTTAATTATAATGGTATGTAACGTCTTTGCCTGTAGCTAAGCAGCCTCATCCTTCGCATCCCGGTAGGGGGCATGCGTATTCTCGGTCGCGCCGACTTCATCAACAGCCGTCCAGATGAGCTCGCTCACACTTGACGTCCACCGATAACTGGAATATGAGCATTCAGTGGCAAGTGCTGGTAGTTATGTCCGACGTGGACGCTATAAGCAACTGCCGAATTTACTCACACTTTGAGCGAGAGTGTGTGTTGCTACTGTCAATTTTCAAGCCCGAGAAATGCGTCGCTTGGATTTGATGGAAGACGGTCTCAGTATTGTGCCTGGTGATTGATATCTACAGATATCGCGGGCAAAGTGGAATGGCTGAGCCTTGTGGATTTTTTTAGTGAGAGACTTAATGCGCAGACTGTACAAGCTGCGATTTGGAACTATACGCTGCCCATAGAGTTCTTTATACTGTGTGTTTTAGGCCAGAGTTGACCCCAATTTCATTTATAAAGTCATTTACCGGTTGCACTAAATTGCATTGGTAAATGGTTATTATGTGTCACTATTGTTTCTGGCTGTTAGCTTCGAGACCTGAAGCCCTACTGAAAATTTATGAGTTGTGTGTGTAATCTATTTTGTACTCAGCATAGCTGCAAGTTAATTTCCCTGTCTTAGTTGAAGCCATATGTATGTTCTCGTTCAAATTTCATTTATAGAATCTGTTAAGGACCTAGCCTCAGTAATCTCAGTTTAAAATCAAACTATGTACTTTTTCTGTCTGTCCATGTTATAGATATTCGTGTCTGTCAGGTGTGAGTCCAGTTTGTAATTTATCGGTATTATTTGAGCTGGCCTTAGTATTCACGGCTATCTTTATTACTTGTTGCTGAATCCTGCTGGATATTGTATTTTAAATTTTGTTTGTACATACTTCGCCATTGCTCATTTGTTTCATAGCGTTTTCTTCTACTGACTCATTGACTGTTCTGGTCTGTTAACTAAATGTTTATTCATGTTGGATTTATTATCGTGGAAGACTTGTCAATTGAAATATTTCTCTCTTTGTTTTAGTTCGTACTGTGCTTTACGCAATATATATTGAAACAGAACCACCAGAGCAGGGTGAAACTCAGAAGTCTGATATATCATGTGACACAGTTACATTTTTAATTCTAAAATTATATTCTTCAGCTGCCTACATTTACTCGAACTTTACGTGTTAAAGAAATACATAATAACTATTCGGAGGGTCCTTTAAAAAATAAAACTTCTCTGGTTCAAATGTTACGTTTTTGTCACCTGGCGCCTTTAACACTCCTAGCTTCTCGTTCACCATTGTATTTCAAGATCTTTTCCTTCACCTGCATTCATACAACGTGGTGTGAGTCACAGACAGACCAGCAATAAGCAAAAACTGGTCGAACGAGAGTCTTGCAAGCTCACTCCTTTGTGAATACGTCTCCCAAGCAGTCTTCCAATGAATCCAAACTGGCCCCTACTTTTCCTACAACTAGTTTAATGCGAATCTTACTGGATCTATACTCCATCTTATTTTAGAACAACAGTTTTTCCATTGCCAAAAAGTGTAATCAAATAATAATGGTTGGTGTATTGGTACCTTAAATTTGTTCATCTTGAACATGAACCACCACCATCTGGAGAGGCGACGCTGATTTCAATGTGATGACGGTATATGCCACCTGAGGGATAGTAGACGTAATGATAATGGTTTCAATATCGTCCACCAACAGTTGGCTTTGTGACAGAGCTACAGAGCTCCATCTGTGCCTACCCTTTAATAGAGAATGCTCACAACCAGAAGGCAGCCCTCCTACCTTCTACAAGACCCTTAAAATTCTGGAGCGCCATGCGTTCTGCCTCGCTTATCGCCTCCACCTCCCATGCCCCGCGTGGATCCTCTATGACTTAATTCCTTTCCCAAACCTCCTCCTCTTCCTTGAACGGATATGGATTCCTCCCGTAAGCTTGATTCCCCTCACCCACTTGTCTCTCCCATCCTTTCCCACCCCCGTCCACTGCTGCACTGTACACCTGCATCCCACCCGCTCTCCATCTTCCCACCCTCCATACCGTTGCCAACGGTGGCTTCCACCAACTTCCCCTCCCAGATGGTGCCCTCGTCCCCTCCCTCTACCCCTCCTACCAGATTTAATCCTTGCCTTCCTCCTCCTGTGTTTTTCCTCCAGGGCACCCTCCTTTCCTTTCTCTCTCTCCTCACTTCCTCCCTCCTCTCTCCCTCTCGTCCCCTCCTCCCCAGCCTTCCACACCCCACCATACTCTCTCCCCACCCCCTCCCTTTCTTCTCTCCCACTGGTATCCTCCCCCCTCCTCCCTGCTACCTTCCCTCTTCCATATGGCAGGACCCTGGCTTTTTCAGGCAAACAGTGTGTTTTAGTGCGCCGATGTTCGTCGCCGTTGTGCTAGTGTGTTTCTTCCCATCAGTTCATCAGTGTCTCTGCTTCAGTGCTCCTACGTTCACGTGTGCAACTTTGTGTCTCCGTTTGTATGTAGTGCTGAACTTTTTTATACAACCAGTGCGTCCGTGAACGCCTTCCTTTATTTTAATATGTATGTCTCCTGTTTTTATCCTCCATGTATGTTTGTTTTTATGTCTTCCTGTTTCATGTATGTTTTTCTACGGCCGAAGAGCGGCATAGATAGGTCGCTGCCGGCCTACCTTTTTCTGTAAAGGTTCGAAAATAACAAGAAAGGGGGAAAAAACCAGAAGGCTCAGATAGTGCAAACGTGTGAAACAAGCAAGCAACAATGCCATGGATACGTACTCGTGCTTCCTACAACCAAATGAGTGACTTTGAAAGGGGTCAAGTTGTGGCCTTCCAACTGGTGGGATGGTCGTTTTGGAGAATTCCCACGCAGGTTGGACGCACTTTGTTAGTTGTGCAACGATACTGGTACCAGTGGTCACGTGAACATTCTCACACACTTAGATGAGGCTCTGGACGTCCACAGAGCACAGACGCCCGCCGGAATCGTCGTATTGTAAAGGCAGCAGTGGCAGATTGTCCAGCGACCACAACACACATAAGAGGGCTTTTGAGCCTAGAGGTGTCAGTGCGAACTGTTGCGAAGCAGTTATCAGGGACACACGCATCCCTAGCCCGTCTTCCACCTCTTACCCACCTCAAGCATCGATGTGCATGGCTTTACTGGTACCGTCGCAGGATCGCTTGGAAGACCGAATAGTGCATCGTGTTCTTTAGTCATGAAAGCATGCAAGTGATGGTCGTTTGAGTGTGCATCGTAGATCTGGTTAGTACTGTCATGTAGAGTGCATTTGTCAAATATACACTGGCCCAAGGGAGGCCTTATGGCGATAAACTACAACTCTCATTCACCTTTGATGTTTCTCGAGTGGACACTAACTAGCGCTCGTTGCATGCAGAATGTTGTTAGACCTGCCCCTTTGCCAGTCTTGCAACAGGAAGATGATGTGCTGTTGCAACAGGACAGTCCTCCCCAAAACACTTCCTCTGAAAATCTGGATGCTCTGCAAGACGTGCAGCAACTTCCCTGCCCAGCATGCTATCCAGACTTGTCTCCAAACGAGCACGTGTGGGATGCTCTGGGACAAGAAATGACTCATGCGACTCATCAACCAACAACTTTTACAGAATAAGTGAACATGTCGAGCAGGCGGGGCATAACCTATTCTAGGACAGTATTCGCCATCTGTTGATTGACTGGATGCCAGAGTCATAACTCCATATGCACTGTTGCAGCAGTAAGTCTTGAGTGAATTGCAGACATCTAAAGGAGTGTACTAACTTTTTGCTGGCAGCACTACCCACAGACACTCTCACAATATCATCCACCCGGTCTTGTACTTTATTGTGTCGAGAATGCAGATTTAGTTTTTTTCTTTATCTTATGGATTATTAAAATAAAACATTCTTTTTAACACGTTTTTATTAGTTCACTTTCTTGTTTGTCTCTCTGTACAGTACAAGTTTTCCAGTTGATTTGAAACTAACTTCCCGATGAGCTAGAGACTTGAAGTTTTAAACACAGCTCACTGCCAGACGACAATGCAATATTAATTGGTTTTTTGTCTGTCTGATCGACCTGGCTCCCATAGGGTTCGCGGTGGGGCTGAAAATGTGTGGTAGCGCCCGACATCTCAGCTGGCCTGCAGGACTAGTCCGTTGTGCAGGTAGTATCAGGACGTGACCCTATGACGGCCGACTGGTGGCACCGCTACCCCTGTGGGCGCCAGTAACTCCTCTGCGCGGCCACGCCCACCTTGCCGGCCAATTACTGCTCGCGGGCGAATTATAAAGTTAGCTGCGCCACGGCTTTGCCTGCAGTAGTGTAATCGCTGTGCTCCGTGTATTCTCTGCGGTCTCGTCCTGTTCTTATCACACACTCTCGCTTTGATCAGAGATCTCGCTATGCCTTGGGTTTTCGCTCTTGGATTACTCATTTGCACTTTCTTATCCTGCTGTGCCGTCCCCACTGCCAATTTTCCTCTTGTTGTCATCCTCCCGTTCACACTCGGCTAACCACTGTTCACAGGGCCTGGCCAGTCAGCAAGTCTCTGCTTGTCAGATTCTGATCGCAGTAGTTTGCAACAATAAAATAATTACTCAAATAAAAACAAATATTTAGTACAACATATTTTCAAACTGGACTAAAGACTATAAAATAACTATTTAAATAAAAATAAATTTATAATACAGCACGTTCTTAGACTTGACTAAAAGTGTACAATAAATTCTCCTAGCCGAGACAGACCCCTAACCCCGTATGGATAGCTCTGAAAACTGGAGATAGGATTAAGAAACTGTACAGGGCTAGGAGAAAATATACTTTTTGGTGTGATTTTAATGCGTTTTATATAAAAAATCTTATTGTTTTGCTGGAAAGAGAACGCCGTTGAACCATTTGAACATCATGTAAGGTGGAGAAATGCGTACCATCACATTTCCAACATCGATAAAGGTCGGATTGTAGCCTATCGCGATTGCGGTTTATCGTATCGCGACATTGCTGCTCGCGTCGGTCGAGTTCCAATGACTGTTAGCAGAATATGGAATCGGTGGGTTCAGGAGGGTAATACGGAACGCCGTGCTGGATCCCAACGGCCTCGTATCACTAGTGATCGAAATGAGAGGCATCTTATCCGCATGGCTGTAACGGATCGTTCAGCCACGTCTCGATCCCTGAGTCAACAGATGGGGACGTTAGCAAGACAACAACCATCTGCACGAACAGTTCGACGACGTTTGCAGCAGCATGGACTATCAGCTCGGAGACCATGGCTGCGGATACCCTTGACGCTGCATCACAGACAGGAGCGCCTGCGATGGTGTACTCAACGACGAACCTGGGTGCACGAATGGCAAAACGTTATTTTTTCGGATGAATCCAGGTTCTGTTTACAGCATCATGATGGTCGCATCCGTGTTTGACGACATCGCGGTGAACGCACATTGGAAGCGTTTATTCGTCATCGCCATACTGGCGTATCACCCGGTGTGATGGTATGGGGTGCCATTGGTTACACGTCTCGGTCACCTCTTGTTCGCATTGATGGCACATTGAACAGTGGACGTTACATTTCAGATGTGTTACGACCCGTGGCTCTACCCTCCATTAGATCCCTGTGAAACCCTACATTTCCGCGGGATAACGCATGACCGCATGTTGAATGTCCTGTACGGGCCTTTCTGGATACAGAAAATGTTCAACTGCTGCCCTGGCTAGTACATTCTCCAGATCTCTCACCAATTGAAAACATCTGGTCAATGGTGGCCGAGCAACTGGCTCGTCACAATACGCCAGTCACTACTCTTGATGAACTGTGGTATGGTGTTGAAGCTGCATGGTCAGCTGTACCTGTACATGCCATCCAAGTTCTGTTTTGACGCAATGCCCAGGCGTATCAAGGCCGTTATTACGGCCAGAGGTGGTTGTTCTGGGTACAGATTTCTCAGGATCTATGAACCCAAATTGCGTGAATATGTAATCACATGTCAGCTCTAGTATAATATATTTGTACAGTGAATACCCGTTCATCATCTGCATTTCTTCTTGGTGTAGCAATTTTAATGGCCAGTAGTGTATATTATTAAGCTTCTCAAACAATTAAGTTCACTTACTTTTGCTCTTCGTATAGTTGCTAATCTTGCAAACGAACGTACCAACCTGCTGATACATTTTGCGTATTTCATCTCAATAATGTCGTACGGAATAAATTTCTGAGGTAATTCATCACTTAGTAAGAAAGTATTGATTGCACAAAATCGAGCAGTAAGAATAATAGGTGGTGTTCACCCAGGGACGTCATGTAGGTTTCAAGGAGCTTGGGATTTTAACTGCACCGTCACAGCACATATATTCGATAATGAAATTCGTCATAAATAATCCATCACAAGTTGAGAAGAACAGTGATCTATGTACGTACAACAATAGAGGGAGAAATGACCTTTACTGGTCACTGTTAAAGCTGCCAGTGACCCAAGAAAGGAGTTCGATATGCAGGAAGAAAAAGTTTTGCTCATTTTTCCAATAACATAAAATTTCTGACAAGTAGCGAAGGAAATTTTAAATCTAATTTGAAATCAGTTCTCCAGAAGAATGCCTCCTATTCCATTGACGAATTACTACTTAAAAACTGGTAGCCAGTAATAAGAAGATAAAAAACTAAATTAAGTGTAGCTTCATAAGTAGGATTACAAATAGTAACGTGTTCATTAAATCTAACATGAATCATCCATAAATATCCCGTAAACTGACTCTTCGACTTCATTTAGATAAAAGAATCTTTCAGATGTTCTACGGAACATGTAACTCACATGGTAGCCACAGAAGGAATCACAATTGAGATAGTTCGAGGGACATATTGCACCGGTAATAATATGTAAAGTTACAGTCTACTCTTGAATGCAGTGTGGTTCTGCATAAGACTCCGGTTTATTTTGTAATTAGAGAAAATCTTTCACTTCTATAAAGGAACAGCGAATCGCGGTCTTGCGCTTCATACTACTGGGTGAGCGTGCCAAAAACCGGCAGATGCGGACAGTTTAAA
The DNA here is from genome assembly GCF_023864345.2 of Schistocerca serialis cubense. NCBI lineage: Eukaryota > Metazoa > Arthropoda > Insecta > Orthoptera > Acrididae > Schistocerca > Schistocerca serialis. The sequence goes on along the minus strand of NC_064638.1, from coordinate 1,156,978,712 downwards.
GTACGAGGAATGGGAACGGCAAGTGGCTGGTTTTGTGCGACTACAAGGAATCGATGAGCAGCCCTCTGCAGTTGGCGTGGCTACGGGCGCCTGGCTGCGGTATCGCCTGCAATTCAGCTTCCTGCAGTGTCGCTGGTAACCACGCTTCGCATTGCCACTGAGTCCGACTGGTTTAGTAACCACTGTGCAGGTGGTCTCCGGTGCAAACAGCAACACCAGCACAACCGGCCGAGGTTGCTTACGCCTGTGGAGACGGTACGTAAAGCAATTTCGTTTCTATAATTCTGTTACTCGCTTTCCGTGGTTTCGTGCTTACTCTCACTTATCCAATTAGCCCCACTACGCATTTTCTTCTCTGTATTAGGCCAGATTGTTCAGCTTCACTACTAATGAAATCATGTTGCAAGCCGCTACTCTGACCGAATTTGGGAGCCGTGTGACAGCTCGGCTGAGTTAAAGTGGATAGTTGCGGACTAGCGGAATCCGTGCGGGAAGCGACACACCGAAAGGCTTTTCGTAGCAACGCACTGGGTAAAGACAGTGACAATTTCTTCTGCCGCACTATTTGAGCACAAAATTCTTTATTTCTGCGTTATATTTTCTGCGGAATACGAAGTAAAATTTGAAGGTTTCGACGTCATTCAGGGACGAGCATCTTCTCGTTTGTAGCGAGATGCAGAAAACCGATTACACCTTCACAGCAGCTACCGTTCCACTGTTGGCGCTAAGTGGTACAGGGGCAATTTAAATCACTTTAACCTGGCGGGGTTTTATATCCTACGTCTTGTGATTATGAATCGAGTGCCTTAGAAAGTGTGTCCTCGGTCTTCCGATTGGTTTGATGCGGCCCGTCACGACATCCTCTCCTCTAATACCATAAATAATTCCGGTGATGTCTCAACACGTGTCCTGTCATCCCATTCCTTCTGCTTGTTCGTATTTTCCACATATTTCTTTCCTCGACGATTCAACAGAGAACCTCCTCACTCTTTACCTTGTATGTCCACCTGACTTTCAATACACTTTGTACTGAGGACGCAGCAGTCTTGGATGGAGTGCCATCAAATGGTTCAAAAGGCTCTGAACACTATGGGACTTAACTTCTGAGATCATCAGTCCCCTAGAACTTAGAACTACTTAAACCTAATTAACCTAAGGACCTCACACACATCCATGCTCGAGGCAGGATTCGAACCTGCGACCGTAGCGGTCGCGCTGTTCCAGACTGCAGCGCCTAGAACCGCTCGGGCACACCGTCCGGCGGAGTGAGATCGACAGGGGTAGAAGTAATTTCGAATGTGCTCCAGGGAAGTGTGTTGGGACCCTTGCTGTTCTTATTTCACATTAATGACCTTGCGAACAATGTTATTAGTAACTTCCGATTGTTCTGAAAGATACTGCACAAATATTGTGTCAGATCTTGGCAGGATTTCAAAGTGCTGTAAGGATTGGAAACTTGCCTTAAATTCCCATAGATGAAAAATTGTGCACATCACAAAACGAAAAAAAACGTAGTATCCTATGATTAAAAATCAAAATGAAATTGGCTAAAGAGTGTCTACAGCATTTTGTGATTTCGTAACATTGCAATCTAAACAGCAAAAAAGACAATTTATATCTATCCGAAACGAGAGCGAACACCATCACATTACATCGATCACTTGTACGATTAATCGCAATGATGCGTGAAGCGTCATTTCGCATTCATATTACACATTCATCGAAATAAGGCTACATACTTATCACTTACATTTTTTCCAGATTCCAATTAATAATTCCTGCCACCACCTTATACGTATTATATAAATAGCAATTCTTCAACGGAATAGAAGGAATTGTCGACGAGTACCTTTTAAGGTTTGTTGTCGTATGTAACTTTGTTGGCAACTGATAAGGGATCAGAGATTTCGGTGGCAGCTTTGTTCGCCCCTTTCTGTTATAAAGAACAGAGACAATCATTTTCTTCTTCTGCTACTGTAATTACCTTTATTACTATTTCTTTTAAACTTTAGTGAATTGTTTACAATAAACCGCGTGAAGGAATACATATGTATATTCTTCGAGCGTCTAATCAGAATGTCTACAAGATGATCGGTAGTGGGCACCACATATTGTTCTTACAGCACGCTTTTAAGCAATGAAAACTTTCTTTCTTAAGGATGTCGTAGCCCAGAACAGCATTCCATAATACATTACCGATTGAAATTAGGCAAAATATATTAAGTCACTGATTTGTCTGTCCAAAAGATCTAGAATGATTCAAAGAGCAAATGTGATTCAACTGGTTTGTTTTAGAAGTTCAAAAATGTGTTTTTTCCAGCTTAAATTGTCATCAGTATGGATACATAATTAATTTGAAGTTTCCACCCTAGTTTTTAATTCCTCACTTGTCACTACTGTAGTACCTTTAGATGTGCAGAACTCAATATGTTGTGTCCTTTTGAAATTGGTAGCTAGACTATTTGCAGAAGAAATATTGGGAAGACCTTGGAAACAGGTTGGAGACTTTGGGTCAAGCTGCTGGAAAACCATTCTGGAGTGTAATTAGCAGTCTTCGAAAGGGAGGTAAGAAGGAAATGACAAGTATTTTGGACAGGTCAGGAAAACTGCTGGTGAATACTGTGGATGCCTTGGGCAGATGGAGGGAATATTTTGAAGAGTTGCCCAATGTAGGTGAAAATACGACCAGTAATGTTTCAGATTTCGAGGTAGAATGGGATAGGAATGATGATGGAAATAGGATCACATTTGAGGAAGTGGAGAAAATGGTCAATAGATTGCAGTGCAATAAAGCGGTTGGGGTGGATGAAATTAAGTCGGAGCTCATCAAATACAGTAGAATGTCAGGTCTTAAATGACTACACAGGATAATTGAAATGACCTGGGAGTCGGGATAGGTTCCATCAGACTGGGAGAAAGCAGTAATCACACCAATTTTTAAACATGGAAACAGAAAAGATTGTAACAACTACAGAGGTATCTCTTTAATCAGCGTTGTGAGTAAAATCTTCTCAGGTATTGTTGAAAGGAAAGTGCGAGTATTAGTTGAGGACCAATTGGATGAAAATCAGTGTGGGTTTAGGCCTCTTAGAGGTTGTCAGGACCAGATCTTTAGCTTGCGGCAAACAATGGAGAAGTGTTATGAGTGGAACAGGGAATTGTATCTATGCTTTATAGATCTAGAAAAGGCATATGACCGGGTTCCTAGGACTAAGTTATTGTCTGTTCTAAGAGATTATGGAATAGGAGGCATACTTTTGCAAGCAATTAAAGGTCTTTACATGGATAGTCAGGCAGCAATTAGAATTGACGGTAAATTGAGTTCATGGTTCAGAGTAGTTTCAGGGGTAAGACAAGGCTGCAACCTGTCTCCACTGTTGTTCACATTATTTATGGATCATATGTTGTAAACAATAGACTGGCTGGGTGAGATTAAGATATGTGAACACAAAATAAGCAGTCTTGCATATGCGGATGACTTAGTTGTGGTGGCAGATTCGATTGAAAGTTTGCAAATTAATATTTCAGAGCTAGATCAGAAATGTATGGACTATGGTATGAAGATTAGCATCTCCAAAACGAAAGTAATGTCAGTGGGAAAGAAATACAAACGGATTGAGTGCCAAATACGAGGAACAAAGTTAGAACAGGTGGACGTTTTCAAGTACTTAGGATGCATATTCTCACAGGATGGCAACATAGAGAAAGAACTGGAAGCGAGGTGTAGCAAAGCTAATGCAGTGAGCGCTCAGCTACGATCTACTCTCTTCTGCAAGAAGGAAGTCAGTACCAAGACTAAGTTATCTGTGCACAGTTCAATCTTTCGACCAACTTTGCTGTATGGGAGCGAAAGCTGGGTGGATTCTGGTTACCTTATCAACAATGTTGAGGTTACGGATATGAAAGTAGCTAGGATGATTGCAGGTACTAGTAGATGGGAACAATGGCAGGAGGGTGTCCACAATGAGGAAATCAAAGAAAAACTGGGAATGAACTCTATAGATGTAGCAGTCAGGGCGAACAGGCTTAGATGGTGGGGTCATGTTACACACATGGGAGAAGCAAGGTTACCCAAGAGACATGGGTTCAGCAGTAGAGGGTAGGAGGAGTCGGGGCAGACCAAGGAGAAGGTACCTGGATTCGGTTAAGAATGATTTTGAAGTAATAGGTTTAACATCAGAAGAGGCACCAATGTTAGCACTGAGTAGGGGATCATGGAGGAATTTTATGAGGGGGCTATGCTCCAGACTGAACGCTGAAAGGCATGATCAGTCTTAAATGATGATGATGATGATGACTATTTGCAGAGAAGCACATAAATACTTTCAGTGATATTATTTACCCTGTCTCCTACTGCTCTGCTATTCTTTTTTTGGGGGGGGGGGGATTAATAGTAGTGTCGTCTGGAAAACTAAATGATTCTGCCTGTTGTAAATGGGATAGGACGTTGTTTCCATGTATGAGAAGCAATGGTGGACTTAAGATTGAGCCTTGTGGAATCTCATAATATATTGCTCCCCAGATACAAGAATCTCCCCAGCTTACATTGGCTGAGTTATTAAGTACAGCTTTCTCCATTTTTCTGGTGATAGTATCCATTTGTTTCACAAAAGCTTCAGTTTACCTAGAAAGATGTGGTGGTTCACACAGACAGATGCCAAAACACTATTCAAATGAAGTAAAACTTGCAGTAAATTTGGCAAAATGTACACTTGGAAATTAAAAGATCGCTGGGTCAGAGCATTATCAAAAAGGATGTACATTTTTATCCTTACGTAATTTCTGTTATTTATGACTTAAAGCTCAAAGGTCATCTGTGTGTGTTCTGTGCTAGTGGTAGTTTGTGGAGGAATATTTGATGCTCAGTTTCTCATCTCTTCGGATGAGATACATTTCAGTCTGTCTAGGTATGTGCACTCCCTGAACTGTTATAATTAAGCATAAGAAAACCTTCTGCAATGAACTACTGTTCCATAAAACTGAAGTGGGAGTGTGATTTGCAGTCCTTTTTTGGACGTTCTTGTTTAACGTTCAGGCAGCAACATCTGGTTGATTCGAGCTTCTGACCGAATGAGGTGGCGACACTGGACTAGTAACCAGCAGCACCAGAGTTCAAATCCCCATCAGAGCATTTCGATCCAGATTTTGACAATTGACATGATGCCTTGGATAGCTGCACCCTTTCCCGTTTCTCATCCTTCCTCAGATTGAGTTTGTACTCAATTTATAATTATCTCGTCATTGACAATTGTGTTGTAGTAAGATGTTTTCCTTGCCGTTTGTGATCACCAGACTGCTTGATATTGCAATGGATGGTACGTATGACGTCTCCGTAGTGTATCCTGGAGCTGTGCACTGCAGAATTATTTGACAGTCTACTGTAGAACAGGTATATAAGGAGATTCAGCTGCGACTATCGATGCCGTTTTATGCAGACCGCGATGTTACGCCTGTCCTGCAAATACCATGCGTGAGACTTTCATATTCTCTCTCACTGCGCGCAAACTATTAGTCCTACAGAAAAAATCAAAAGGACATTCTTTGTAGGAAATTTCATGTAGTTAAATTTTGTACTGGGATAAGTTTCCGCTAGTCGCCGTAGTTTCTGAATTATTCAAGAAAAACACACAAAAATGATCTTCAAACTCCATAGCTCCATTCAGCACCCACCGGTCAGGATTTCTAATGTGTTGTTCATGCCACCCTCTCCTACCACTGTACAACAATTTGCGTTTGCACAAATTATTTCCCACATTCGATCTTTTTTGGGCTTCATTGTGTGGCCATATTCCGCTGCCGGCTTAGTCCAGCACTTTCAAGTTGTAAAGTTCACGTACGTGTAAACAATTTTGTGAATTTTAGCAGCACTAAATCAACAATTGCATTGTTGTAGTCGTCAGACTTCCTGACTAAGAAACTACTGCGCTAGTAAGGTTTAAGTCTGCATGGAATTGTCAATGCAATTAGTTTTCGCGTGACTTTTACAAAAGTTTTTTTTCGTTTATTACCCCTGCGGGCACATTTAAATAAAGAATTTTAACGAAGTGGCTGACTATACTGGTGGTCTAATAGCCCAATCAATAGAGATCAAAAAGGGTCGAATATAGGTAATAATTCGTTTAGTCGGAAAGTTTTGTGCAGTGGTAGGAGCGAGTGCCGCCAACAACAAATTAGAAATCCTGACGTACGGGCTGATTGTGTCAGTGGGGTTGAAACTCACTTTTGTACGTTTTACTAAATAACATGAAAACAGTGGTCTCCAGCAAAAACTTATCGCAGTACAAATTTGATCTACATTAATTTTCCTACAAAGCAGTTCCTGTTAATTTTTTGCTGCAGGACTAATAGTTTGGGGATAGCGAGCAGAGAAAACCCCGCGTGTGGTATTTGAAGGCCAGTTATAACATTTAGGGTTGCAGAAAACAGCATCTCCAGGGGCAGCTGAATCAGCCTGTTTAGCAATTGCGATGAGCTTTAGAAAATTTTAATATCATGATGTGTAAGTTGGCCGCCACACTTTAACCAAAACAAAGCAGTTTGAATTCGTTTTCGTAAAATCAATATATGGTAATATATGGAAGAGGCGAATGAAAGCATTCAATTATCTACGTGAGGGCACGGTATTATTCTCGGCTTACCAGCACTAAAGAACCAATCACGTCCAACGTTTTCGTTTTATTCGTGACCTTTTCCCTGACCTGCCCTCGTTTACTAGGACACTGGGTGCTGAAATACGTTCGGTTTTGCCTCTTTTGTGTTCTGTGCTCAAATTTCTATGAAATCTGCACGTCGATATTAAAAGCTTTACAGGTCGAAGTAAGCTTCATAATTCCTCGCCAAAAGGGGGGGGGGGGGGCGGGGGTTAATACATCATCATACAAATTGCATTTCTGAAATCTGTGTAAAATTTCAAAAGGTGTTCTCCATTCTGTAGCTTTCCGTATTCACCGAGAAGGAGATATGTGACTGAAATTAACTTTATGTATCCGATTAGCTATGAAGGGAATTCAGAAAGGAAATTACATGTTTTCATGGGATGCTGCACTATTTTTCAAAGTGAATGAGATACATGACACTATTTTTCAACGTAATCGCCAAGGCCATGTAAATAACAGTTATGCATTTCCTCGACAGTAGAAACCCGCTCCTTATTTTCGGAGCCATTCGAGAACAGTTGTGAAATGTCCTCATCTTTGGAAAATTTCACCCCTCCCCCCCTCCCCAAGTGTTCTTCCAGCTTGCCGAAAAGATGGCACTCGCACTGTGGATGAGCTGGACTTCCCGATGTGTATCACCCATGTCTGTGGAGCCTTGCTTAAATTGTTTGCACCGCTGCACAACCGCTGGATCCAACATTGCATTTCGTTTATGTACAGAAATAGCGAACTCAGCAATGCTTTGAAATTGCTAAATATGTAAGGGAACTGGATGTAAGTCCCCAAATGTTTCTCCCTCCTCGCTATGTCCTGATCTCTTCTCTACTTCTCCCTGCCCACTACCTCCTCCAACATCTCCTTCACCCCCTATTTGTCTTCACCTACTCTTCTCTCCTCTCACTGTACATCTCCTCATTCCCCTGTTTAAATCCATTTACTAACACCCCTTTCTACCACTGGCGCCTCTTCGTCCGTTTCCTCTTTCCCTCTTGCCCCCCCCCCCCCCCCCCCCGCCCTCGCCGACCTTGCGACTTATTTATTGCTGCAGCCAACGAAAACTTGATTCGGAACTGAAGTCGCTTAAAATAAGTGGACAAATCGGTTGGGATCTTTGGTATACGGCCTTTGAGAAACCTTTCCAGCAGTTGGATTTGTGACGATAGTAGCTTCAGTAACAGTATTATACATAGTTCTAATCTGCGAACAGGAAGGATTACAAAGTTTCAGATGACTCAAATACCGTATTAGTATTCTAATCTTATAGTGATAAACCATAAATATAGCTTCCTGTTCTCTCTAGAAATGAACTGTCAGGAACAAAACACAACAGCACATATTTGCGCATACAATTTTTGTTTAAAATTATGTATAAGGAGAAGGAATATGTACGGGGAAAACAATTTGTCTCATGGTTTAAATGCCCTGATATCGCAAGTAAAACTGACTACATGCAAGAAACCGAAATCGCATATTTTCACAGCACAGTATTCTGTTCCTCGCTGACGGTTTTTCAAAAACGGTTCAAATGGCTCTGAACACTATGGGACTTAACATCTGAGGTCATCAGTGCCCTAGACTTAGAACTACTTAAACCTAACTAACCTAAGAACATCACACACATCCATGCGCGAGGCAGGATTCGGACCTGCGATTGTAGCAGCAGCGTGGTTCCGGACAGAAGCGCCTAGAAACGCTCGGCCACAGCGGCCGGCCGACGGGTTGTTAAAACAAAACTTATACATTGTTGTGAAAAAATGTACGGCCTATGTCCATATGAATGTTTGTTAGAGTATTGTGTAAATTTTTCAACTTAAATCGGTCAGTAGCTTTTCTAGATATTTGTTAACAACTTTTTCCTATTATAGGTTATATACATGTTGATATATACCCCTATATATATATGTATATATATATATATATATATATATATATATATATATATATATATATATATATATATATATATATATATTTTGAAAGGAATGTACTGAGATTCGATCAGGATAGAACCAGTGAAAAATGATGATAGTTCCCAACCGCAAGGTTGGACGAGTAGTACATCTTCGAGTAGTAAGATCTTTGACAGCTAACAGAGCTAGGTGCACACGGTAAAAGTTTGAGTAGTGGTGAGGAGATGCGCAGAGACAGCAGACGAGTTTCGAGTCGGAGCTAGATACCTGCAGGAGGCAGCCGGGTCGTGACAGCATCGAAGTAAGAATTGGCGCTACGCACATAATACACCAGTGAAAGTGTTGTTAATAAAAATACTCTATTTAAACTAGACTGAACTGCATGTGACTGCTTTAGTCTTTAGTAAAACTTGCCTCTGATGCGTATTTAACTGAACTGAACTTTATCTGACTGCATGAAAATATTGGTGGTTCATGGTGTGGGTTCCTGTAGTCATGTCCTAGTTCATGAACCACGGGCAACGTATGAGTGGCCAAGTAAGTGGTCTCAACAGTCGGGATACCACTTACTTTGGAATAAGGCTGGGCATCTCGGACATATTCTGAGTCGTGGTCACCTTTGTGCTCATACGGCAAAGACTACCAAATCCACTGGTTAGTCCCTCAACCGTTAGGGGTAAAACTCAATGGGACTCGGGGCAAGTAAGGCTAGCAACCTGCTTCCCTGGTACTTTAAATATGATGCTGGCAACAATCAGAGCAAAATGCCTCTGACCTTTGGAGGTGACATAGTCCCACCTCTAATTGACAAACCAGGGACTCCTAAGATACGACTTGGCAAACAAATGGTAATGAGATGGGGAGCTATTAATATCAATGGGGGCTACTCTGGGAAGAAGGTAGAGCTGGCAGAGGCTGCAAGTAAGATGGGGCTGGACGTTTTAGCTGTTAGTGACATTCAGGTAAGGGGTGAGAAAGAAGAGGAAGTGGGAGAATACAAGGTCTACCTGTCAGGAGTCAAAGCAGGAATAGCACAATGGGGTGTAGGGCTTTACATCAGGAAAGAAATGGAACCCAGCGTAGTTGCAATAAGGTATGTAAACGAACGACTGATGTGGATAGATTTGGCAGTGTCTAGCAAGAAAATTAGGATTGTGTCAGTATATTCGCATTGTGAAGGGACAGATCAAGATAAGATGGATAGTTTTTATGAGGCACTCAGTGATGTAGTTGTTAGAGTAAAGGACAAGGACAGTGTTCTGTTCATGGGTGATTTTAATGCCAGGATTGGAAATGAGCAGAAGGGTATCAAAAGGATATGGGTAAATTTGGAGAGGATATGGAGGCCAATAGGAACGGGAAACAACTCTTGGATTTCTGTGCCATTATGGGCTTAGTAATCACAAACTCCTTTTTTAAACATAAGAACATTCACTGGTATACTTGGGAAGGCAGGGGAACCAGATCTGTCATTGACTATATAATAACAGATCAGGAATTCAGGAAGGCTGTGAGGGACACACGTGTATTCAGGGTATTCTTTGATGACACTGATCATTATTTAATCTGCAGTGAAAATGGGATTGTGAGGCCGAAAGTGCAGGAGGTCAGGTCCATATGTAGGAGGATAAGAGTGGAGAAACTTCAGGATAAGGAAATCAGGCACAAGTACATAACAATGATCTCAGAAAGGTACCAGGTAGTTGAATGTACTCAATTACAGTCATTGGAAAAGGAATGGACAAGGTACAGGGACACAGTACTAGAAGTGGCTAAAGAATGTCTTGGAACAGTAGTGTGTAAAGGTAGGATGAAGCAAACAGCTTGGTGGAATGACACAGTCAAGGCAGCCTGTAAAAGGAAAAAGAAGGCGTATCAAAAATGGCTACATACTAGAACTCAGGTAGACAGAGAAAGTTATGTTGAAGAAAGAAACAAAGCCAAACAGATAATTGCAGCAACCAAGAAGAAATCTTGGGAAAACTTTGGAAACAGGTTGGAGACTTTGGGTCAAGCTGCTGGAAAACCATTCTGGAGTGTAATTAGCAATCTTCGAAAGGGAGGTAAGAAGGAAATGACAAGTATTTTGGACAGGTCAGGAAAACTGCTGGTGAATCCTTTGGATTCCTTGGGCAGATGGAGGGAATATTTTGAAGAGTTGCTCAATGTAGGTGAAAATACGACCAGTAATGTTTCAGATTTCGACGTACAATGGGATAGGAATGATGATGGAAATAGGATCACATTTGAGCAAGTGGAGAAAATGGTCAGTAGATTGCAGTGCAATAAGGCAGCGGGGGTGGATGAAATTAAGTCGGAACTCATCAAATACAGTGGAATGTCAGGTCTTAAATGGCTACACAGGGTAATTGAAATGGCCTGGGAGTCGGGACAGGTTCCATCAGACTGGAAGAAAGCAGTAATCACACCAATCTTTAAACATGGAAACAGAAAAGATTGTAACAACTACAGAGGTATCTCTTTAATCAGCGTTGTGGGTAAAATCTTCTCAGGCATTGTTGAAAGGAAAGTGCGAGTATTAGTTGAGGACCAATTGGATGAAAATCAGTGTGGGTTTAGGCCTCTTAGAGGTTGTCAGGACCAGATCTTTAGCTTACGGCAAATAATGGAGAAGTGTTATGAGTGGAACAGGGAATTGTATCTATGCTTTATAGATCTAGAAAAGGCATATGACCGGATTCCTAGGAGGAAGTTATTGTCTGTTCTAAGAGATTATGGAATAGGAGGCATACTTTTGCAAGCAATTAAAGGTCTTTGCATGGATAGTCAGGCAGCAGTTAGAGTTGACAGTAAATTGAGTTCATGGTTCAGAGTAGTTTCAGGGGTAAGACAAGGCTGCAACCTGTCTCCACTGTTGTTCATATTATTTATGGATCATATGTTGAAAACAATAGACTGGCTGGGTGAGATTAAGATATGTGAACACAAAATAGGCAGTCTTGCATATGCGGATGACTTAGTTGTGATGGCAGATTCGATTGAAAGTTTGCAAATTAATATTTCAGAGCTAGATCAGAAATGTAAGGACTATGGTATGAAGATTAGAATCTCCAAAACGAAAGTAATGTCAGTGGGAGAGAGATATAAACGGATTGAGTGCCAAATAGGAGAAACAAAGTTAGAACAGGTGGACGGTTTCAAGTACTTTGGATGCATATTCTCACAGGATGGCAACATAGTGAAAGAACTGGAAGTGAGGTGTAGCAAAGCTAATGCAGTGAGCGCTCAGCTACGATCTACTCTCATCTGCAAGAAGGAAGTCAGTACCAAGACTAAGTTATCTGTGCACCATTCAATCTTTCGACCAACTTTGTTGTATTGGAGCGAAAGCTGGGCGGATTCAGGTTACCTTATCAATAAGGTTGAGGTTACGGATATGAAAGTAGCTGGGATGATTGCAGGTACTTGTAGATGGGAACAATGGCAGGAGGGTGTCCACAATGAGGAAATCAAAGAAAAACTGGGAATGAACTCAATAGATGTAGCAGTCAGGGCGAACAGGCTTAGATGGTGGGGTTATGTTACACGCATGGGAGAAGCAAGGTTACCCAAGAGACTCATGGGTTCAGCAGTAGAGGGTAGGAGGAGTCGGGGCAGACCAAGGAGAAGGTATCTGGATTCGGTTAAGAATGATTTTGAAGTAATAGGCTTAACATCAGAAGAGGCACCAATGTTAGCACTGAATAGGGATCATGGAGGAATTTTATAAGGGGGACTATGCTCCAAACTGAACGCTGAAAGGCATAATCAATCTTAAATTATGATGATGATGAAAATATTGTTGGAAAATTAATACTCAAAATACACATCTAACTGCATGAAAGTTTAGTGGTAAAAATAAATGAAAGTCACCAACCTGCATCTGACTGCGTCTGTGGACTTAGCTCGTGCACCCCTTCCCGTTTAGCCGATAATAAAACATATATTCAACTCAGCCATAGTGCAATGACATAAAATTGTCATTCTAAATAATTTTACTCATTTTGGGCCTGTTTGTTACTTAATAAAAATTCTGTCCTGATCTGAATAATTTGCCAACTGTGCAATGGAATATAGATTATTTTACTCTGATAAATGAAATTATTAGCTTTACTCATGGGAACTTTACTTTAATGTACCTTTTGGTTCAGTGCAAGCACAGTATGCGGAGAACGACATAAGGTGTGAGATGAAACTCTAATTTTATCTAAAAAATATTTATTGTTCAAACTTTTAAGGCACATGTGAAACACTAAAAAAAAACTTCTATAGCATGGATTTACGAGGAAGTTTCTAGCTTTTAGACATTATTTAACCGAAGAAAACCTATTTTATTAATTATTCTTTCTAGTTTCCCCAGGTATGTGCCGAGTTTCGCTCAATATATAGCTTATTATGTGCGTAGCGCCAATTCTTCCTTTGATGCTGTCACGACCCGGCTGCCTCCTGCAGGGATCTAGCTCCGACTCGAAACACGTCTGCTGTCTCTGCGCATACCCTCAACACTACTCAAACTTTTACCGCGTGCACCTAGCTCTGTTAGCTGTCAAAGATCTTACTACTCGAAGATGCACTACTCGTCCAACCTTGCGGTTGGGAACTATCAACATTTTTCACTGGCTCTATCCTGATCGAATCTCAGCACACACACACATATATACACTGCTGGCCACCGTAAATGCAACACCCTGAAGGAAGCATCCGAATCAAGTGAAATTTACACCATGGGTTTGCAGCGATGAGATATGCAACTGATTAGAATTTCAGCGCAGAGGCACATCACGCGCGCCTGTGGCGCCACCTCATAGCGCCATTTAAGGCTTGGCGATTTCGACGAGTGTACGCTCGGCACGTGTGTTTACCTTGTGGTTGTTTCACAAGACGATCAGTTATGCCTCGTAGACAACAGCGAACATCTTTTGATCAAGTATCCGAGTTCGACAGAGGAAGGATAGTGGCTTACCGAGATTGTGGATTATCATACAGAGAAGTCGCTAGTCGTGTTGGACGAAACCAAACAACTGTAATGCGGATATGTGACCGTTGGATGCAGGAGGGTACGATGGACCGACGTGGTCGATCGCATTCACCTCGGTGCACCACTGCACGTGCTGATAGGCAAATTGTGCGCATGGCAGTGACGGATCGCTCAGTGACATCCCGAACCATAGCACAGCACATTGCGTCTGTAACGCATCATCCAGTGTCTGCGCGTACCATTCGACGCCGTTTACAGCAGAGTGGTCTGTCCGCAATACGTCCATTGCTTCGTCTACCAATGACGCAGAACCACAGACATCTCCGTCGCCAATGGTGTGATGACAGACGGATGTGGACGGCAGAATGGAATGAGGTTGTCTTTACTGACGAGGCACGCTTCTGTCTGCAGCACCACGATGGTCGGATTCGAGTGTGGAGACACCGTGGAGAGAGGATGCTGGACAGCTGCATTATGCACCGCCACACTGGTCTTGCACCGGGTATTATGGTATGGGGCGGTATTGGATATTACTCTCGCACGCCTCTAGTACGCATTGCCGGTACTTTAAATAGCCGGCGCTACATATCCGAGGTGCTGGAGCCAGTTGTCCTTCCTTACTTTCAGGGCTCGGCCACAGCTATATTTCAACAGGATAATGCGCGACCACACGTGGCACGCATTGTCCAAAGGTTCTTCGTCAATAACCAGATTGAATTGCTTCCCTGGCCGGCTCGCTCTCCGGATCATTCGCCGATAGAAAACATATGGTCCATGGTTGCTCAACGAGTGACCCAGATTACATCCCCAGCTGCCACACCAGATGATCTTTGGCAACGTGTGGAAGCTGCTTGGGCTGCTGTACCCCAGGAACACATCCAACGTCTCTTTGACTCAATGCCGAGACGTGTGGCAGCGGTGATCTCCAACAATGGCGGCTACTCTGGCTACTGATTCTGGCAGGAACCACATGTCACAGACGTCTGTAAACGTAATCATTTGATACTTGGTCAACATGTTATCTACAAAATAAATCTTGTTGTGCTACCTCTTGTCTTTCTTGGTGTTGCATTTACGGTGGCCAGCAGTATATATATATATATATATATATATATATATATATATATATATATATATATATATATATATGCGCTCGCAAATTCAGTCATTTGCGGGCGCTAAAATGCAGCAGAGCACAGACATCAGCGAGTTAAGACTTGTTCAAACGCTCATTACCAGTTGAATATGCCTTGCTTGGGAAGTGATAAACTTAAGCTACAAAATAAAAGCTACGTTTGGGGAAACCAAACGAAGAACACGTTTGGCGACGCTATCTCTGGGACGCTGCTTGAATGTGCGCAGGCGTCGACCTGATGACTGGCTAACTTCAATGCTAAATAACTCGAAAATGGCGGAACGCGTCGAATTTTTTTCTTAACAGTTACTTCTCAACACAACCTCGCCTGCAACACCCTTACAAGCTTTTCAGGCTGTTTCCGACCACCCTGCATACCGGGTGTCAACGAGCGAGGTGGCGCAGCAGTTAGCACACTGGACTCACATTCGGGTCAGTACCGCGTTCGGGCATCCTAATTTAGGTTCCCGTGGTTTCCCTCCATCTCTTCAGGCAAATGCCGCGATGGTTTGTTAGAAAGTGCACGGCAGAATTTTTTTTCCCCATCCGTCCCTAATCCGATCTTATTATCCGTTTCTAATGACCTCGTTGTCGACGGGAACGTTAAACAGTAATCTCCCCCTCCTCTTTCTAAGAGTTGTCAGGCAGGGATATTTGCAGATTCTACACGCCTCTGCAATTTCGGTTTTGCGATGTGTAGCTGGTATCATCCCAAACAAATAATGCTCATCACGACTTTCAGAGGAGGTCCAGTGTCACCGGAAAGCGTGAGTATGTTTCCAAATACGAACAAAATGATTTTTAAGGCATAATTTACGACGGAAGGGAGGAAGATTGGGTTCAACGTCACGTCGTAATATGGCGGTGGGCCGGGGGGGGGGGGGCAGGGGGAGGGGGGGAGGAGAGCTGTCACTGATGGAGTACTGGCTATGTACGTATTATGTTCGAGTATAATGACTCTTCTGGAGACTAGAAATCTACTCTGTAGGAATCATCATGGGTTTCGAAAAAGACGATCGTGTGAAACCCAGCTCGCGCTATTCGTCCATGAGACTCAGAGAGCCATAGACGCGGGTTCCCAGGTACATGCCGTGTTTCTTGACTTCGCAAGGCGTTCAGTATTGTTCCCCACAGTCGTTTAATGAACAAAGTAAGAGCAAATGGACTATCAGACCAATTGTGTGATTGGATTGAAGAGTTCCTAGATAACAGAACGCAGCATGTCATTCTCAATGGAGAGAAGTTTTCCGAAGTAAGAGTAATTTCAGGTGTGCCGCAGGGGAGTGTAGTAGGCCCGTTGCTATTCACAATATACATAAATGACCTTGTGGATAACATCGGAAGTTCACTGAGGATGATGCTGTGGTACATCGAGAGGTTGTAACAATGGAAAATTGTACTGAAACGCAGGACGATCTGCAGCGAATTGACGCATGGTGCAGGGAATGGCAATTGAATCTCAGTGTAGACAAGTGTAATGTGCTGCGAATACATAGAAAGAAAGATCCTTTATCATTTAGCTACAATATAGCAGGTCAGCAACTGGAAGCAGCTAATTTCATAAATTATCTGGGAGTACGCATTAGGAGCGATTTAAAATGGAATGATCATGTAAAGTTGATCGTCGGTAAAGCAGATGCCAGACTGAGATTCATTGGAAGAATCCTAAGGAAATGCAGTCCGAAAACAAAGGAAGTAGGTTACAGTACACTTTTTCGCCCGCTGCTTGAATATTGCTCGCCAGTGTGGGGTCCGTACCAAATAGGGTTGATAGAAGAGGTAGTGAAGATCCAACGGAGAGCAGCGCGCTTCGTTACAGGATCATTTAGTAATCGCGAAAGCGTTACGGAGATGATAGATAAACTCCAGTGGAAGACTCTGCAGGAGAGACGCTCAGTAGCTCGGTACGGACTTTTGTTGAAGTTTCGAGAACATACCTTCGCCGAGGAGTCAAGCAGAATATTGCTCCCTCCTACGTATATCTCGCGAAGAGACCATGAGGATAAAATCAGAGAGATTAGAGCCCACACAGAGGCATACTGACAATCTTTTTTTCCACGAACAATACGAGACTGGAATAGAAGCGAGAACCGATAGAGGTACTCAAAGTACCCTCCGCCACACACCGTCAGGTGGCTTGCGGAGTATGGATGTAGATGTAGATGTAGATTCTTCGCGCTTTATTGTACCTCTTGACACATATCGATGACACGAATATCGCCCTAGACTAATTTGCGACCACTCTATCGAATGGGAACACAAAATTCTGACTTCGTATCTGGAAACAAGCTCACAATTTCCGGCGACATTGGACCTCCTCTGAAAGTCGTGATGAACAGTATTTGTTTGGGGCTACAGCCACACAATGCAAAAAAAAAAAATTGCAGATATCTGCCGACACAGCAGAGAAAATGCGCCCGACGTCTCTTAAGATTGACATGATTTTTAGTGACCGAAGTATTCTAATCTGGACTAGTAGAATATTCATTATGTTACGTCGTTTGTGAGTGGCTTATAATTACCTGATAGTGTAATAGAATAGTTCAACACTTAATGCTTTTACTTTTGCCTAAAAAAATTTCAAGCTAAAGCCGTCATGCTGTGATGGATCATTAACGCCAAATTCTACCAGACTGTCCTAACGGATACTAAAGGATACATCCATCGTACGTCCCACATTAATTTCTGCGGTTATTTTACGCAGTGTTGCTTGTCCATTAGTACTGACGACACTACGTAAACGCCGCTGCTCAACAACTTTGAATGCGGAAGTATTTCGCTACATATACCTTTTCTCACTACTTTTTATACTAACACGAACGCAATAAACATATTGATCAGATTGTCACCGGTGATGTATGAAATCAGACCCGGTACAACCAGCGAGAGAGTAATCCTGAGTACATTTACCTGCCTTTCGTGGAACAGGTCCTGATGCTCAGCCACAAAGGTCATTCGGTGCCGTAATTGAAGTAACGCCCGGAGGATAAAGCAGCTTCGCAATCCAATTTATCTTTGACCTCAGAACAGAGCTTAACACGAAGCTGTGGGCGGCTTCGCTCGAATGCACACGCCACGGCGTGGGAGTGCTTTTAAATCACAGCTGGTGAACAATGGATGTCGTACAGAAACATGCAACACGCTCCTACATCTCTTTCCGCGCTGATGACTGTCACAAGTTTTGATTTGACAATTTATAATGTCGTACGTTCTAGAGATGATAGCCCTTTCAATATAAGTGTGAACGGAGATTTATTTGGTAAAATTACCTAGAAATCCCTCGTGTTACAAATACTGTTTACCTGTGTAATGTTCGCTAAATGAATGCTATTGTTCATTTTCACTGAGGTGACAAAAGTCATGGGATACCTCCTAATTTCGTGTTGTACATCTTTGTGCCCAGCATAGTGCAGCAAATCGACTTGACATGGACTCAACAAGCCGTTGAAAGTCCTATGCAGAAATTTTCAGCCATGCTGCCTCTATAGCCGCCCATAATTGCGAAAGCATTGCCGGTGCAAGATTTACTGCACGAACTGACCTCTCTAATATGTCCCACAAATGTTCGGTGGGATTCATGCCAGGCGATCTGGGTTGTCAAATCATTCTCTCGAATCGTCCACAGTGTTCTTCAAACCAGACGCGAACACTTGTGGTCCGGTGACATGGCGCATTATCAGCCATAAAAATTGCTTAGTTGTTTGGGAATACGAAGTGCATGTATGGCTGCAAATGATATCCAAGTAGCTGAACATAATTATTTCCAGACAATGATCGATTCAGTTGGACCAGAGAACCCAGTTCATCTCGTGTACCGAGCGAGGTGGCGCAGTGGTTAGCACACTGGACTCGCATGCGGGAGGACGACGATTCAATCCCGCGTCCGGCCATCCTGATTTAGATTTTCCGTGATTTCACTAAATCCCTCCAGGCAAACGCCGGGATGGTTCTTTTGAAGGGCCACGTCCGACTTCCTTCCCCATCCTTCCCCAAATCCGATGAGACCGATGACCTCTCTGTCTGATCTCCTCCCCCACAACAACCCAACCCTCATTTAGTGTACACACGGCCTACACCATTATGGAGCTAACACCAGGTTGCACAGTGCCTTGTTGACAACTTAGGTCTATGGCTTCGTGGGGTCTGCACGACACGCTAACCGTAACATCAGCCCTTACCATCTGAAATCTAGACTGATCTGAGACGGCTACGGTTTTCCAATCGTCTAGGGTGTAGCCAATATGGTCACGAGCCCAAGAGAGGCGCTGCGGGCGATGTCGTACTATTATCAAAGTCACTCGCGTCGGTCGTTTGCTCCCATAGCCCATTAACACCAAATTTTTCCTTACTGCCCTAACGGCTACGTTAGTCGTACGTCCCACATTGATTGCTGCGCTTATTTCACGTAGTACTGCTTGTCTGTTCGCACTGACAACTCTATACGCAAACGCCGCTGCTTTCGATCGTTAAGTGAAGGTCGTCGGCCACTGCATCGTCCGTGGTGAGAGGTAATGCTTGAAATTGGTTACTATCGGCACCCTCTTGACACTGTGGATCTCGGAATTTCGAATTTCGTAACGATTTCCGAAACAGAATGTACCATGCGTCTACCTCCAACTACCATTCCGCTTTCAGTCTGTTAATTACCTTCGTGCAGCCATAATCAAGTCGGAAACCTTTTCACATGAACCATATGAGCACAAATGACAGCGCCACCAATGCACTGCACTTTTATACTTTGTGTACGCGATGCTACCGCCATTTGTATATGTGCATATCGTTATCCCATGACTTCTGTCACCTCAGTGTTTAACGTACCAGTAATGTTGTAAGTTGCAATATTTTGTGGTTTACTTATTCTAGGATTTATGACAACTGTGTAAGGTGAAATGACATGTTTAATGTCGCAATATTAGCACAAAAATACACGCGTTTACACAGTTTTCAATGTGACAACAAGAAACAGTTGTCAGGATAACGTATCTCGTCAACATCAAAGAGTGAACTAATCCTAAACAGAACAATATTAAATATCAACTCTCAGAAGGTTAAATTATCCTAAACACAACAATATTAAAGTTTAACTAGAAATTCCTTTACAAAATTGTTTTTACACTTATGTTATGACTAGCTGACCCGGCGAACTCTGTTCCGCCTTAATCTCTGGTCTGATCACGACTTTGTAGTCATTATTTGGCATGCGCTCTAAAGCACCCCTGAACTGCCTGACCAACGCATGATGTTCATGAAGTAGTTGCTGCAAATCTTGAAGAGTTGCTCTTTTCATTGCTGCGTTGATCTCTTGACGTCGATCAAGTTGTTCTTCCAAGTTGTCCATGAAGTATATGTGTAAAAATTTATGCTGTGCATCTTCGAGAGGTAGCAATGATCGAATTCGATGGTGAATCTCTCCTTGTATCTACAAAGTAAAATATTACTTATTTATAAACACTTTTTTTAGAGTTAGCAAATACGTTCGAATAAGTATAGTAAGTTATTCTTCTACTTCATTGTGTGCAAGTACAAAAATAAATAAATAAATACCTTGAATGTCGGATTAAATCCTCGTTCTTCGATACTGTCTGCCCCAAATGAGGTCATTTGGAAACAACCATTGTATTTTTGGGTGTTTGCAAAAAAATGACGTGACTCGGGTGTTTCGCCACAAAGCAATGAACGCAATGGCTCAGGTGGCGGAGTCAATAATGGCAGTTTCACTTTCCCACTAAGGCAGCACAATCCGTGCGTTTCCCCGGAAAACTTCAATGCGCCACAATACTCGCAAATAACGTCCATCGGCCCAATGCAAACGCAAGGATGCAAGCAGTAATCAGTGCTGCAATCTTATCAAAACCATAACGCAAATCGATTCAAATCATCAGGTGATAAATCTCTTCTTGTGCGTCGAAGATTATCTACATGTTGATCTCTGTTGTTCGCTCGACGATTTCACATTGCCAACCGAGCCGATTCACGGGCTGCCTCACTTTGCTCTTGTGATCGAGGAGCACGAAGTCGAGCCATACTAACGCGGCGCTCTTCACGGGCAATTTGTTGTTCTTCTTCAGTCCTTTCATTCGCAATGTTTTGTATCCTTCTTGCATTACGGCTTTGTCGAGAAATATTCGATCGTCTTGGTCGCGGCATTGTTAATGGTGATTCAAAGAAAATACAAATTATTTCTTTAAATTTTTAATTAATGATCTATACTGATACTTAACCACAGACGTTTAGCTGTCATTTCCGTTTTGCTATTCCATGTCAGATGTGTTTTTGTTATACCACGTTTTATGGTGACGTTTAGCCGGCATTTGCTTTTTGTTATTCCATGAAAGATGCGTTTTTGTTATACCACGTTTTATAGCGGTCGAACGGGATAAAAAGTATCCTATGTCCGTCTCCTGGTTCTAAGATACCTCTCCACCAATTTTCAGCCAAATCGGTCCAGACGTTCTTGAGTTATAAATAGTGTAACTAACACGACTTTCTTTTATGTATATAGATTAAGTATTCATTACACATTTCTGAACGCACGCGTAATATTTTTCAATCTTTAAAAAAAAAAATACACATAATAGTTTATTCATCCATTTTAAATAGTTTATGAACGCATGCATAAATGTCAATCATTACTTACAGATTTTGACAAAAAAATTTGACAGCTCCGAAACTAAAGAACTTTTAGAGAAAATAACGCATTTTTCAAGTATTCGTCAATTTTTCATTATTTTTAAGATGTATTCTGCTATTCGGGGCGGAGACAAATCCAACAAATCAAAAACCATGAAAATTTTTATTCATCAATTTTTCATTATTTTTAAGATGTATGCTATTCGGGGCGGAGACAAATCCAACAAATCAAAAACCATGAAAATTGGTCTAGCAGATCTCGAGTTATAAGTGTTGTAACAAACCCGACTTTGTTTTATATATATAGATGTTGGTCAGTACTACGAAACTCGTTCGATTTCAGTTCAAAGTTCGATACTATTTTTAGGATGACAATCAAGTCTACAGTGGATGGTTAGTTATGTGACAAATTGAGCAAAAGATTACTCAAGGTCTCTGGAGTTTACACTGTAAACCAACAAGTTTACACCTCTGCATGCAGTATTTACCTTAAGCTGCGATGAACTGTCGTCTGCTAGACCGCTCTCTTCCGCAGAAATTCCTATAAAACTAATTACACCAGTGCTGAATTTTCCAGCAGAAACTTTCCCTATGTTACGTGAGAGAACATGTACTCATCCCTAGTCTTAGAATGTGGCGATATACGCGCACATGGTTGGAGCAGCGTGCATATTATAATGCCCTCTCAGTTCTCGCAAGAACAATTAACTAATTGGCTGGTTCGTTTCTCCACAGTTGGAGCTAAACGATGCTACAGCTAATTTCTAGATGGATATCAGCCGCTGTGAAAGCGGTGTTCACCCAAATTACTCCTCTGCATCGTACAGAGCATTATGTGCTCTGTTCTGCACTTAACGCCAGTTCTGAGAAGAGTCCCCGAAAATTTCCATTTTGTCTTACTCACAGGAAAACTGTCTCCTCACCTGGGTTCTTTCGTTCTTCAAGTCACAGCTTTTATCGACCAATAGGAACATTCCTCTTATTTTGTGGAAACTCTCTCTACCAATAGCACGGTTCCAACCATTACATTGAGTAGAAACTTTGGCTCCTCTCTCCTTCCTAGCGCATTTCCGTCAATTGGACTTTTTGTGCCTGTTTCAAACACCTAAGTGTCTACATTGACTCTCTCACGTGTGTACCACTCGCTGGACACGTGATCGAAAATGCGTCACTGGTCTTGTTTCGTATACATTTGGAATTTCGAATCGTATTTTTCTAAAAGTTTTCTTTCCTGTCCTCCCTCAGATGGGCCGTTATACTCGCTCTCCCTGTCTGAGTCACCTGGTCGGTCGTTGACATTCCGCCTGGGACACCCCTTTAAGTGGTTTCTATGGTACCCCCTGTAGCGCAGCCTTGCCTCTGCCATCGTCCCTCTGAATTCCACGCTTATACGCCTCTCGCTGCTTGTTTCACCTTCCGCTCAAACATGCATTATAGGAACGATGTGTTAATTACCGTCGATTGAGTGTAATCACTTTTTGCATTGCATCCTGATAGGCAAATTTTCTCATTACCGCCAAATTAAGTTAGGTGTCATATTCACCTTCCCGTGTAAGGTACAAATCTGACTGTCATTTATTCTGCCACCTTACAGTGTTAACCACTGATCAACAGTTGCCACGACCATTTGAACTAAACCGTATCTCACCGATAGAGGCAGGCCACTAATTGAGCGAACTGACTCGCATTTGTCAGTCTGGAACCGCGGGACTGCTACTGTCGCAGGTTCGAATCCTGCCTCGGGCATGGATGTGTGTGATGTCCTTAGGTTAGTTAGGTTTAAGTAGTTCGAAGTTCTAGGGGACTGATGACCACAGATGTTAAGTCCCATAGTGCTCAGAGCCATTTGAACCATTTGACTCGCATTTGGAGAGTCAGGGTGTGGATCCCCACCCAGCCATCCCTACTCATATTTCCCATAGTTCACCTAAATCAGTTAAGCGGAATGCCGACATTCTTCCTTTGAAAAAAGCCAGGCCCGATGTCCTTTTGCAGTCTTGTTTTGTGATTTTGCAGTTCATCATCATTAATAATTACTTCACTTTCGGGGATTAATTCCAATTCCGTAAGATTAGTCCTACGGATTTCAGTCTTGCATCTTCTTTTCCTACTATTTGTTCTACGTGGTCATTCCACTTATGGTGGCTCTGGACAGGTACTCCTAGATATTTCACGGTACATACTGTTTCAAACTGTGTGTCATCAACAGAGATTTTTGTACAGTAGTGGATTTCTTTCCCTATGTAAGCGCAATACGGTTGCATTTATTTACGTTTACGGTCAACTGCCAGAGACTGCACCATTCATCAGTCCTCTGGAGGTCATTCTGCAAATCGACACTGCCTTGCCAAGTTGCTGCCTTGTTTTAGACAAGCGCATCATCCACAAAGAGAACATTAGGCCGTTCTGACGTTATCCAATAGACCATTTATTAGTGTTGTAAACAGTTCTATCAGACTTCCTTGAAGTACTGCTAAAGTTCCATCTGTGGGTTTTGTTCCGCTAGGAGCGACGCGTTTATTTCCGTAAGCAAAGGAGTCTTGAATTCGGTTATAGATCTGGTTCGATTGTTCAAAAGCAAGTATTTTTTTAAAACAACTTCGTTTCCATAAGGAATTACTCAGTTTCCTTTGTGCCTATACATCAGTAAGATCGCATGGTGATACGAGGGTAATCCCAAAAGTAAGGTATTTTTTTATAAGTGCAGAACTCTGTGTGGCAGTTGGTCACACTCTTATGAAAAGTGCTTCACGCGCTGTGTGTAAACATGCGTACGCCGCGCTGAGGCGCTCAATCTTGGCTTGGCAGCCGTTGAGAATGGAGCTCCCGTTGGATGTTACCGCCAAGTGCGAATTGCGAGCAGTTATTCGGTTTTTGAACGCAAAGGGCACTGCGACGATTGAAATCCATCGCCAGTTGACGGAAGTGTATGGTGAGTCACGCATGGGTGTCAAAATTTTTCGTAAGTGGTGTAGAGAGTTTGCAGATGGTAGGACCGAAATTCACGTCGAACAAAGGAGCGGGAGACCGTCAATTTCCGAGGAGACAGTGTTGAAGGTCTAGCAAAGCATGCGTGAAGATCGGCGGATCACCATGGATGATCTCTGCATGTTCGTTTCTGAGGTTTTCCGAAGCACCGCTGACAGGATTTTAACGGAAACATTGAACTACGGGAAGGTGTGCGCAAGATGGGTGCCACGCATGCTGACTGAGGACCACATGCGGTAACGAGTTGATGCTTCCCGCGCATTTTTTCACCGCCTTGCAGCCGAACAGGACAACTCTCTGGACTCAATTGTCACGGGTGACGAAACCTGGGCATACCACTTTACACCTGAGACCAAACAACAACCACGCCAGTGGCGCCATCCTTTTTCGCCAAAGCCGCGGACATTCAAACATAGTCTGCCGGTAAATTAATGACAACAGTTTTTTGGGATCGGAAAGGGGTATTGTTGGTCGACTTTATGCCTGCAGGGACCCCAATTAACGCTGACATGTGCTGTGAGACTCTGAAAAAACTCAAACGGGCAATTCAGAACCGGAGAAGAGGAATGTTGAGCAAGGGCGTACACATTCTCCATGACAACGCTCGCCTACGAGTACAGATCGCTCGGCAAACCGTTGTTCTCCTGCAACAGTATCAGTGGAACATAATCAGCCACCCACCCTATAGTCCTGACTTGGCGCCCACTGACTATCACCTGTTCCCTAGGTTAAAAGAACATTTGGCCGGAAACCAATTCAGCTCCGTTGACGAGGTGAAAGAAGAGATTCACATCATTCTGAACAACATGGCGGCGAGCTGGTATGATATGGGCATATAAAAACTGCCACAGCGTCTACAAAACTTCATCAACAGAAATGGTGATTATGTCGATAAATAGCTACATGTTCAAGCTGTAAACTGATGTAAACCTTTGTAGAAATAAACAGGTTTATGTACTTACAAAAAATAGGAGATCTTACTTTTGGGATTACCCTCGTATGTACTGTCGCGACATTGTTCGTTTGTATCTCAAGTACACTGAAGATGGTTATTTATTGCTGAAAGCTAGATATGAAAGGGTACTGAAAGCTAATGGATTTGCGACTGATTGCTGTGTGCCTAGCCTTCCTTGTATTTTTTTTTCACGAAACGCCATTGTGGGACTGCATGAAATGCCTTCCTGAAGTGAAAGAAAACGGCATCAACAGGAGCACCAATATCTACAGCGCACAGGATCTCATGCGGGAATAGAGCGGTCTAAGTTTCGCAAGATCTCTGTTTGCCGAATCCATGTCGAGTTTTACAGAAGAGATTTTCGTTGTCCAAAAACATCTACGTGAGCATAAATCGTGTCCCATGATATATAGGATTATTTTTTACCTTCTGTTTCCATCTGTGGGATTTCACCAGTGGGATTTTGTCCTGCGTGAGCTACAGAAAAAATGGTTCGAAAGGCTCTAAGCACTTTGGGACTTAACATCTGAGGTCATCAGTACCCTAGGCTTAGAACTACTTAAACCTAACTAACCTAACATCCATGCCCGAGGATTCGAACCTGCGACCGTAGCAGCAGCGCGGTCCCGGACTGAAACGCCTAGAACCGTTCGGCCACAGCGGCCGGCAGAAAATACAAATTGAGTAATTTTTTTCTTTGCTGTAGAGACAGGTCTTCGTAGGGAAACAATGTTACAGCAAAATCGTAGTATCTGAGAAGCTGTGCTGGAGTAGTTCTACAGCACTTTCAATGTTAACTGACCGTCTTGACTATATCTGATTTCTGTTTTGCACTTTCATTTTTTAATAATTTATATGTACTTAGAAGAATTATTCATACTATCTTAGCAAACACTGTTGTCTCCACACGATAAAATTTATATTTTCAGCCAACAGCATTGTTGAGACCCCGTTTTACCGATACCAGCTTTAACGCATTTGTATTGGCGAATCCGCCCATACGTCATGAAGCGACGCTGTGGTAACGCGATGTATTCAACCGCGCATCTGCGGCGAGGGCTTTTGTGCCTGTCGAAAAGAATTATTCAGATGCACATCGCTCTCGTTTCAGCGCTGAGTCGATAGGATTTAATGGTTTAATGAGCAACAGTTTAATGGCCAGTGCATAAACTAAACAACACACGGTTTCTCTCGTCGCGACGAATGCTACACAATTGTGACTGGAAGAAAGTCGGCCTCTTTTCAAAGAAACTGACGCGAAATACGCTACTCAGAACCAACAGATACGTTCTCTGAAAGAGAAATGTCTGAGACTCCACTATATTGAAGAACTGGGTGTGTGCTGTTTTGTTGACGTAATGCGTACGAAAGAACGCAACTCGGGAGTAAAATTTTGTCGTAAATACTGCTTCGGAGTCTTTCTGAAAAAATGACTAATCTTGCTACAACAAAGCTTTCTCATTTTTGTTAGAATAGAGAATACTATCCGCGCGACGTTACGGCAACATTGTAGCTCCTATCTACGGTCACTTCTCAATAAAAATTTTAATTCAATTTATCCCTGATACACATAGTCAGAATCGAATGTTCCTTAGGTTTGATAACAGGTGTTGCGTGAAAATAATGTTACCTAACAACGAGTTTGAAGTTCAAAAAATCTTCTCTGCTGACTCATTACTTGCACATAACAAATAAGAGCCTAGTGAAAACCTAACGTTTGTACGTAATTGGATCTAAAACGACTTGAGCCACTTATAGTGGTTAAAAACTCACTATAAATTTCGGGTAACACCGCAAAATTATTTCAACTGCAGGTGTTCATAGGCTTGAAAATATTCTAAGGCCATACCAGCACTACTCTTGATAAGTACAGGGCTATTACAAATGATTGAAGCGATTTCATAAATTCACTGTAGCTCCATTCATTGACACATGGTCACGACACACTACAGATACGTAGAAAAACTCATAAAGTTTTGTTCGGCTGAAGCCGCACTTCAGGTTTCTGCCGCCGGAGCGCTCGAGAGCGCAGTGAGACAAAATGGCGACAGGAGCCGAGAATGCGTATGTCGTGCTTGAAATGCACTCACATCAGTCAGTCATAACAGTGCAACGACACTTCAGGACGAAGTTCAACAAAGATCCACCAACTGCTAACTCCATTCGGCGATGGTATGCGCAGTTTAAAGCTTCTGGATGCCTCTGTAAGGGGAAATCAACG
Source organism: Schistocerca serialis cubense (assembly GCF_023864345.2). Lineage (NCBI taxonomy): Eukaryota > Metazoa > Arthropoda > Insecta > Orthoptera > Acrididae > Schistocerca > Schistocerca serialis. The sequence goes on along the minus strand of NC_064638.1, from coordinate 1,156,951,239 downwards.
GGTCGGCCTGCAGTGAGCGAAGAAACGGTTGAACGAATGAGGGCAAGTTTCACGCGTAGCCCGCGGAAGTCGACGAATAAAGCAAGCAGGGAGCTAAACGTACCACAGCCGACGGTTTGGAAAATCTTACGGAAAAGGCTAAAGCAGAAGCCTTACCGTTTAGAATTGCTACAAGCCCTGACACCCGATGACAAAGTCAAACGCTTTGAATTTTCGGCGCGGTTGCAACAGCTCATGGAAGAGGATGCGTTCAGTGCGAAACTTGTTTTCAGTGATGAAGCAACATTTTTTCTTAATGGTGAAGTGAACAGACACAATGTGCGAATCTGGGCGGTAGAGAATCCTCACGCATTCGTGCAGCAAATTCGCAATTCACCAAAAGTTAATGTGTTTTGTGCAATCTCACAGTTTAAAGTTTACGACCCCTTTTTCTTCTGCGAAAAAAACGTTGCAGGACACGTGTATCTGGACATGCTGGAAAATTGGCTCATGCCACAACTGGAGACCGACAGCGCCGACTTCATCTTTCAACAGGATGGTGCTCCACCGCACTTCCATCATGATGTTCGGCATTTCTTAAACAGAAGATTGGGAAACCGATGGATCGGTCGTGGTGGAGATCATGATCAGCAATTCATGTCATGGCCTCCACGCTCTCCCGACTTAACCCAATGCGATTTCTTTCTGTGGGGTTATGTGAAAGATTCAGTGTTTAAACCTCCTCTACCAAGAAACGTGCCAGAACTGCGAGCTCGCATCAACGATGTTTCGAACTCATTGATGGGGACATGCTGCGCCGAGTGTGGGAGGAACTTGATTATCGGCTTGATGTCTGCCGAATCACTAAAGGGGCACATACCGAACATTTGTGAATGCCTAAAAAAACTTTTTGAGGTTTTGTATGTGTGTGCAAAGCATTGTGAAAATATCTCAAATAATAAAGTTATTGCAGAGCTGTGAAATCGCTTCAATCATTTGTAATAACCCTGTACATCTCCGAGCTACCTGGAAATATTCGAACCATCGACAGACACAAAATATACAGTGTCTATCCAGAGCAGTAGGAGTCCAACTCGAAGCGAAGTTATTCTTTCTCATATCTACTTTGCAAAATTGCCCAAGCACGTAAAATCGTACGGCTAAGTCGATGCCCAGGGAAGCAAACATAGTGCATCTCCAACTGCGTACGGACGACTGCCAAAAAGGCGGCCTACTTTTGTAAGTGCAGTTGACCGAAAGGCATAATTTCCGTGAATTTACTTTATTCAGTAGGCCCACCTGAAATACGTGTTGGACGATCTGATCGACAACGCCGATTAAACTCATACAATACAATAAATTTTTGGTAGAGTAGTTCACCCACAGTCTTAATTAAGGTGACTGCACATTCCGTATGATTAAAACAACATTTAGTTTTTGTTAACTTGTAAGTAGGCTGTTTATGTTTTCTTATTGGCAACGTTACGTAGCGCTCTGTATGAAAATCACTGGCTGTGCTGTGTGCAATCTGTGGCTGGTTTGCATTGTTGGTGGCCATTGTAGTGTTGTGCAGTTGGCTGTTAACCGCGCGTAGCGTTGCGCTGTTGGAGGTGAGCCGCCAGCAGTGGTGGATGTGGGGAAAGAGATGGTGGAGTTTTGAAATTTGTAAGACTGGATGTCATGAACTGCTATATATATATATTATGACTTTTGATGACTATTAAGGTAAATACATTGTTTGTTCTCTATTAAAATCTTTCATTTGCTAACTATGCCTATCAGTAGTTAGTGCCTTCCGTAGTTTAAATCTTTTATTTAGCTGGCAGTAGTGGTGCTCGCTGTATTGCAGTAGTTCGAGTAGCCAAGATTTTTGTGAGGTAAGTGATTTGTGAAATGCACAGGTTAATGTTAGTCAGGGCCATTCTTTTGTAGGGATTATTGAAAGTCAGATTGTGCTAAAAAATATTGTGTGTCAGTTTAAGCACAGTCATGTACAATTGTTCAAAGCGGACGTTTCATATGGCGACCCTGCCAGGATTCGAACCTGGAATCTTTAATTGGCATTAATAATATGTTATTTACCTTGTAGATATGCTTAGACATTATTTATTCTGTTTTGTTTTAATGCTCATGTGTAAAGTTGATGTTTCAAAACTTATTCTGATCTTTTACGTATTTACTTATGTCATAATTCCTGTAACACTGATGTATATGTTTATTTCTATTGTTTTGTAAAGCCTGTATTACTACAAATATTATCTGTATTGTTATGTTCTTTAATGATCTATTTTGTACCTTTGTAATTGTATTCTTATGTTATAAAATTGCAATTGACACCAGTTCATCAAATTAAGTAACTTGTAAGTTCCATTTCACTGCACATGTTCCTGTTGCTCATAGTATATCGACAATATGTGAGAAGTAGGGACTGTTAGTGTTTGCATGTGTGTTAAAAATTCAGCAAGGGACTGGATAACAGCATTGCTGGTTCTAAGGACAATTCCAAAAACTTTGTAAGTGCACAAGTGGTGGTTATGGACTTGCTATATTATCCGCAAGACTCTTCAATGGTGATTGTGCACCTGCACAGTCACAACAGATGGCTGCTGGCCATCTCTACAAGGACTACAGTGGGTCTACACCTTTGCTCACTCGCCAGTACCATTATTTCTACAAGGACTGCAGTGGGTCTGCACCTCTGGTGGGCCACCAATACCACAATCTCTACCAGGACTACAGTGGGTCTACTCTGTGATGACCTACCTACCAATATTATTCAAAACGTCCAATGACTCTGCTGTGGGTTTCCTCTGTTGTGGTCCATTACCTGTCTGCATGTCGAGAGTCAACACTGTCTTTCCATTTGAAGGACAACACCACTTCTTCAAGACTGCATGGAAATCCACTACTTCCATGTGCGTTTTCTTTTACTGCTCAGACTTTGAGAAAAAAAAAACACTGCAGTTTTACTGTGATGAATGATCAGGACTGTCTTTATGGACTGTGAGAAAATTTGAGCTTTTGACCAACATTGTATCAATAAGTGTGTGCATTTGATTTCTTTGTTATTGTAATTATGAAAAATTTTTTCAAATCTGTATTGGCCACTGCCCAAAATAATTTGTAAAATTTTTTGTGGGGAGCATGGGGGCTATGTAAGTAGGCTATTTATGTTTTCTTATTGGCAACGTTACGTAGCGCTCTGTATGAAAATCACTGGCTGTGCTGTGTGCAGTATGTGGCTGGTTTGCATTGTTGTTGGCCATTATAGTGTTGTGCAGTTGGCTGTTAACAGCGCGTAGCGTTGCGCTGTTGGAGGTGAGCCGCCAGCAGTGGTGGATGTGGGGAGAGAGATGGTGGAGTTTTGAAATTTGTAAGACTGGATGTCATGAACTGCTATATATATTATGACTTTTGATGACTATTAAGGTAAGTACATTGTTTGTTCTCTATTAAAATCTTTCATTTGCTAACTATGCCTATCAGTAGTTAGTGCCTTCCGTAGTTTGAATCTTTTATTTAGCTGGCAGTAGTGGCGCTCGCTGTATTGCAGTAGTTCGAGTAACCAAGATTTTTGTGAGGTAAGTGATTTGTGAAACGCATAGGTTAATGTTAGTCAGGGCCATTCTTTTGTAGGGATTATTGAAAGTCAGATTGCGTTGCGCCAAAAAAATATTGTGTGTCAGTTTAAGCACAGTCATGTACAATTGTTCAAAGGGGACGTTTCAAACTGTGCCCTGAATATTTACAACATCTACACATGTGACATGTCAGACCTGTATGAAATGATCTGCTCTTTTTACTGCTGCTATCAACATATCTGTATCTTTAACAGAATTTAAATAATAGACGAAACTATAGGAAGTTGTAAAAGTTGATCAAATCGGTAATTAAATATAGAAAACTTATAATCTAAAGGTTGTTTACGAAGTGTGCTTATATTATCCACTGCATGTTTCCGTGCTATCCATGTGTTTCACTTGTGTAATTAATTATGATGGCATTAATTATGCAACTTATTCCTTGCACATGCCACATGAACATTAATTAAGAAGTAAGTAAAGTAAATGAGTGTTAAGATTTGTTAGTTGAGTCGACTCTCAGTGACAGATCAAGTATCTAAATTTTTCTGCATAAGTGCTTTCATATATTAGGTCGATGTTCTCTGTGGTTAAATAATTATAGATTTTATTACAAATGGAGGAAAATGCTTTCCGGATTCAAATTATAAATATGCTGTCAAAATCCTGAATGCAAGAATAAAAAGTACTATGAAAAAATAATATATGAAGAACAATTAGGTTTCGCGAAGGGACAATCAACTACCGACAATTATTTTACACTAATACAAGTTATGGAGATCAAACGAGAATTCCATAGGGAAACCCATAATTTTGAAAAGGCATTAGACGATATGGACAGAGAAATATTATGGAATATAATGGCTGAACAAGTTTATGCATTTCGTCTCATAAATAATATTGAGGTCTATACGTAGAGAATGAAATTGTTATAGAGTTGGGAAACATAATCACAAAGGCATTGAATGCAAACAAAGCTGTAATACAAGGATGCTTTATTTCAGTGAAAATCTTCGATATTTATGACACAGATAATAATCAGTAAATGGAAAATGGTACTTAAAAAGGAGTTTCTTAGATTGCTATACAATAATAAATTGAATCCTATATGCGAAAAACGTAATAATTGTAATGTTAGGACTCAAACCGCAATAGCATTTTATTGCAGTAAGCTACCTTGCAGTACAGACTCGTAGCTTTGGATTCGGTGGCGGTGACAGCCGCTTGTATCTCGGCGTGATTCACTCGCACCTGTCGCTAGCATGGCCATGGGAAGCGCTACTTGTGTCAGTTCCAGTGACAGAATATTTAAGCCCTTAAGAATCAAAGCTTAATATGTAGCCTTTTGTTATTAAAAAGAAGCTGATTGCCATATCTCAGATTTCTGGCTGGGATATTTTCAAAGTTAGAGAAAATTAACAATAATACCAAAAACCGACACTAGTAAGATTAAAGTCAGTTCGGATGCATAACAGTTTGCCCTTTGCTATCAGTTGGAATTATTACTGAAGTTTGCAAAATGTTAGGTCAGTATGTTTGAATTTTTATACTTAAATATCGTTCACTATTTTTCGTTTTCGTAACAGAGAATTCAGTAAGAATTAATATTCATGTAATAACTATTTATTTTGTAGTGTAAGTAAATGAGAGTAAAAGGAGAGTGTGTATGAGGGCATACGTAAAAATTCAATATTATGTCCTGTGAAACATCTCCGCAGCTCATGGTCTCGCGGTAGCGTTATCGCTTCCAGAGCACGGCGTCCTGGGTTCGATTCCCGGCGGGTCAGGGATTTTCCCTGACTCAAGATGTCTGGGTGTTGTTGTGTCGTCTTCATCATCACCACCATTCATCCCCATTACGGTCGGAGGAAGGCAATGGCAAACCACCTCAAATAGGACCTTGACTAGTACGTCGTCGTTGTTCTCCCGAATCGTTCCCCTGCTCTCTACCACGGAATACTGGACTTCATCATCATCCTGTTAAATATTATGTAACTTGGTCATGGGAAAGCTTGCAACAAGCTGTTGCAACGGAAGCTGTAATTCCCCTTACTTGCTGATGACGTATGTCCAAGTGTGCTTGTTTTTGTAAGAAGGCAGCCAGAATAGTTATTTGTAGAGTAATGTTTTTCTAAAGTTATTTCAGGACTAGTTTTCGTTTGGTTTGGTTGGGTGGAACATTTTATTAATGTTTGCAGCATAAAATGACATAAATGCATCTGTAAATGTTGATTGAAGTAAAACAGTTTAGGCGAGAATGTGATCTTGAAAGATTGATCTGATTGGCTATTTATTTGATCAACCAATCAGAGTGAAGTCTTTCCATGCTAGTAGTATATGCGCTGCGCAGGTCATGTTGAATGTGTCCGAAAAAGTTATATGTAAAATGGAGAAGACACTGTTATTTCGCGATTGGTTTATATCGTCGTGAAAGCAGATGCATTTACGGACAGATCGTGAAAATTTGAGTTTTGTGAAGGAATTAGTTGGAGAGATTAACGCGTGTGAACTCCCCGCCTTTGTGAAGAATTCCGCGTGGCATATTTCGTAATCGTTCACGGAATAGTTAGCGGGCAACTTCTTTAAAGCAATCCACTGAAAAGGACCGAATGTAAAACTGATGTAGCTGAGTATAAACTGTGAAATTCGCGTAACAAAAAATGGTTCAAATGGCTCTGAGCACTATGGGACTCAACTGCTGTGGTTATCAGTCCCCTAGAACTTAGAACTACTTAAACCTAACTAACCTAAGGACATCACATACACCCATGCCCGAGGCAGGATTCGAACCTGCGACCGTAGCAGCAGCGCGGCTCCGGACTGGAGCGCCTAGAACCGCACGGCCACCGCGGCCGGCAAATCGCGTAACAATTCGGGCTGAACTTTGGTACATTTTTGGCTGTCTTGCATGTGTACTAGATGGTAAGAACTGTGAGATGAGGATAGTGATATTAGCTGTTAGTTTTAAATGCGGGCTGGCGGAACCTATTTGATTTGGCATCTAAAGCAAAAAAAGAACTATATGCCGAATTTTGACATTTTTCTAAGAGACGTAACAATCGCCCTCCATCCGAAAATGGTTATAAGATATTTACATGACACTTGGCTACAGGGTTAATGTGGACTGTGCTAACGTAAGTACTGACGAAGTTTTTCTTCGACGCTGCTTTTGACATCGTCAAAACAGTATCTACGTTGCAGAGAAGCGGGTTGGTGACCAGACGCCGTACTGAGGTAGGTGGAACTTTTGTGGTTGACAGTATGACTAAAGAATCAGTAAGCTGTTACGCTAATATTAACCCAGCAATGCTGTACACTGATTGCAAAGAATGAAGATGACCTTCCGATGGGAGTCTATAAGTTGCAGCAGATAACCTCAGAATCTGTGGATAAAAGTAAAGCGATGGCATTTTAAGGCATACGAGCAGTAAGATCAGAAATAATCTTGAATAATAAAATCTTGGAGTAAGTTAAACATTTTAAATGTCTAGGGTACGATACCACATAAATTCGTATTATGATTACAATCATGACATGGACCAAAAAGTAAGTAACTTCACCCCCACACGTGGGCTTGTAAAATTTTTGCAGACTGAAGCCAGGACAGAAAGCTTAAAGTTTTATAAAGCTATAGAAGTACCAACTCTTACTTACGGCAATGAAGGATGGGCGTGAACAAGACACCAAGAAAGTAGAATACAGGCTCAAGAAATGACGTTTCTGAGCATTGTGGGAGGATATACAAAAAGAGAATTGTATGGGAAATGAGGATATGAGTAAAGATTTAGGAGTATATATTACACAAAGGGAAAAAAAATGAAAGAAAATAGGAGCAAAGAGGAGGAACATGTTGTACCGATATACTGCATAAAATATTAAAACGTGCGACTGAAAGTCAGACGCAAGACAAAGTATAATGAAAATAGTAAAAAACTCTGAAAATACGCGTGCAATTAGCTCTCATAATGGTTGTTTATGATAAAAAGAAATAGTAATGGTACGAACAGACTCTAAAGGTAACTGTATAGTATCTCCATGCTACTAGATGACTCTTTTACTGGCTGACAAAAGAAACTAAAAAGACCAGCATTACTACTCACTCTCTGTTCTAGTCTCGAAGCTAACACACGCTACGACGGACATTACGCATTGTAGGTTGTAAATTTTAAATAATGTATGATAATTTATGCTGATTGTGTATTTTTTTCTTCATATGCCTAGTGACCTTCATGCAGAAATAAAAATATTATTTGTAAGGTTTTCAGCGAGCTGTATAAACGACAAGAACTGTCGAACAATATAGACCATTCTTGGCAGACATCTTGCATAGGAAAAATTTCATTATAAATTTCATTGCGTTTCGTCATCAACGAACGCTTTAAAAGACTTGCACCGTATTTATTAAGGAAAAGAAAGTGAATATACTGTTATATGTTGCGTGAAAGTAAAAACTAAGAACATTCCATTAAGTTGCGATATTGGCCGCTTCTCAGCAAGACGAAGGTTATTCAAATGGTTCAAATGACTCTGAGTACTATGGGACTTAACATCTGAGATCATCAGTCCCCTAGAACTTAGAACTACTTAAACCTAACTAACCTAAGCACATCACACACATCCATGCCCGAGGCAGGATTCGAACGTGCGACCGTAGCGGTCGCGCGGTTCCAGACCGAAGCGCCTACAACCCCACGACCACACCGGCCGGCACGAAGATTATTACGTTAAGAAAAAGGAAAGATATCGTGCAGCGATATTTTAATGTGGTGACACGACATACAATCACTGAGATTAGGTTTACGTTTTTTTGTCAATATGAAAACTCCACGTAGACCTCAGCTTTAACAAATGCCAAAAGCGCCTCGCGCAATCCTATATTACCAAGGCGGCGAGTCGCGCGCTGTTGAATAATCAGAGTTCAGCGAATTATTTTACGAAAGTATAGATTCGGGTCCCACATATTATCATGATTTTTTCTTGTGTCCTCTCCACCAAATAAGTGCTCTATTCACGCTCTTGCTGGGCGTAAATACCATTAAAGTTAAGTGGCAAAATCTTACACTCTTTTCGTCACAGCCGGCCGCTGTAGCCTAGCGGTTCTGGGAGCTTCAGTTCGGAACCGCGCTGCTGCTACGGTCGCAGGTTCGAATCCTGCCTCGGGCATGGATGTGTGTGATTTCCTTAGGTTAGTTAGGTTTAAGTAGTTCTAAGTCCAGGGGACTGATAACCTTAGATGTTAAGTCTCAATGTGCTTAGAGCCATTTGAACCATTTTTCGTCTCATTCGTTGAGTAAACAGTAAGTTTACTTAAGACCGTGCACGGACCTGAGCTGTAGCGGCACAATGTAGACATTATGGGTGGAGAGGGATTTCCTTGGTAAGGGCTCCCAATTATAAATCCACTGCAAGAAGATTTAGGAAGGCTGTACAAGAGGTAATGAAATGTCGTGTGGCTAGGGCCTCCCGTCGGGTAGACCGTTCGCCTGGTGCAGGTCTTTCGATTTGACGCCACTTCGGCGACCTGCGCGTCGATGGGGATGAAATGATGATGATTAGGACAACACAACACCCAGTCCCTGAGCGGAGAAAATCTCCGACCCAGCCGGGAATCGAACCCGGGCCCTTTGGATTGACAGTCTGTCGCGCTGACCACTCAGCTACCGGGGGCGGACTGTACGAGAGGTGGTGTACTGCAACAGGCCATGTGCCTAATATGTGAAGTGAAGAAGAAGAGGAAGAAGAAGAAGAAAAGGAAGAATAAGAAGTTTAGAAGCAGAAGTTTAGTTAGACTTTCCATTTTTTTTGAAATTACTGACTGACTCTTCACTTCGTTTAGCTGTAACGGTTTCATATTTGGGACCACTACACTGGAGTCTTCACTATGGTACCTTTTAAGGATTCACGACATTTTTCCAAATCCTGGCAATGGACTCAAGTTTCGCAATAGCTCCCCCTACTCTTGATTTAACATTTTATTTCTATTTTAGATCGTTTTCTTAGTATCAGGTTGTCACAGGCTCCTGAAATTTACCAATAACGTTGCAATACCATACAATCAGGTTCTCACTCATGTTTATATACGTTACCTTGCACGCAGCCCTTGTCAATTGGAGACGTAGTTAACTATACTAAATGCAAAGAATCTCTCACTCGTTCTGAATTTTGTACCGTTTCTGCTGATCATTTGAACGTGAATAATAATGCTCTCGATTCTTGTTCAGGGCCAAGTACATGTATGAGAAGATATCCACGTTGTCACATTCATAAGCTTCTACGGAACCAAATTCCTCTAGTAAATTTCGGAAGTTGGAAAGTACTATTTACAAGCGCAAAAATCATTTTTTTTTGTCTGCAGACCTACAGTTGTATTTATTCTCTACCATCTTCACAGGAGATAGTAAAGTACATCAACTGGACAAAAATAAATCTCCGCCGTAAACGGCTACATCAAATACAAAATGTGACTAATTATCACGATAACAGTTTCAGTAAAGCCTTCTTTAAGTGCTTATCTACAGCCGATAAATAGTTGGAAAAAAAAATCATTTTCTGTGCCAACAGCTGTATACTTTTATTTATTCTCTTCCGATTTCGGTACTGGCTATCATCTTCACTTTTTATAATAAGATCTCGTGTGTTTCAGAAAATTGTTGTTTCCTGAACCCCAGCTGATTTTTTGGGATAAGCTTGTCTTTCTCGAGAAATGCTGCATAACCTTGAAGATGCTTTCCGATCTTCGAAAAGGGACGTTCGTTGCGGTGTATTTCTGTAGTTACAAACACTGAATCCAGACGCACGGATCAGTTTCTCTGGACGACAGTTTTCAGCATTACAGGAATTCGGCCGCGCCCTGCTACCCTGTTCATAATGGGCGGTTTCAACAGCTTTTCGCTACTCTGAATATTAAATACCATATATTTTCGAGTTCGTGCTGCGGTAACCCGATGGTGCGACTGCGGAATCAGCATGCATGGATGCGCTTTTAACCGCAGAATTGAATGTTTCGGCTTTCGGTTTTTTTTTGTTCACAGAACACATTGATGGAATGGAGTACGCATGGAAAGGTTAGATCTGCACATTGAATTCACGTAGCATCCTGACTGTAGGAAGTTTTGAACGCTCTTCGTGTGGGACTTGCTCCAAAATCACGAGTTGCTATTGCGTTTTTTCTCCATTTCACTGCATTATGTTCGAAGCAAAAGTGTTACAAGCTATTCTATATTTCCAAATAGTACTATTAACTGTCTGCCCCTGATAACTGAGTGGTCAGAGCGACGGAATGTCATACCTAACGGGCCGGGTTCAATTCCCTGTTGGGTCGGAGATTTTCTCCACTCAGGGACTGGGTGTTGTGTTGTCCTTATCATCATCATTTCATCCCCATTGACAAGCAAGTCGCCGCAGTGTCTCTTCTCGAAAGACTTGCACCAGGCCCTAGCCACACGGCATTTACTATTAACTTAAGGTGTTTCATTGCCCATTATAGTTTGCTTTCATACAAGGTCTCGTAAAAAAATGTAACAACAAGCTCAGTATTCAGTCAAGGTATTTGTAGCGCAGTTACCAAGAATCATAAAGTTTCACGCCACCCAGCGATATGGCTAAACTGCAAGCATTTAAACTATACCTCCAAGAAGGAATCGGCCAATCTAACTTCGGAACGAAGAGCACAGGGCTGTGTGGAGATTTATGGACATTAGCCACGCAGCTGAACCAGAAAGGTGGTTTATTTGCCTAACCAGTGAAGGATTTTATATATGAACAATGTAGCAGTAACACGAAAGAGCAGTGCAATCAAGTAAGTGGGTAAACGCTTCAATATGGCGCGGAAGTGAAAATGTTGAGCTCCAGTTGTCAAAGGTGTGATATTTTAAACCACTACATGTTTCGGGGCTGTGTTACCCCGTTATCAAGGAAGGAAACACATCAGTACATCGTAATACTATACGTACTGACAAACGTATAAAAATATACAGTCACAAAAAACAGTTTTGCATCACCCAAGTTCCCAGAACTCCTGAAGACAGACATTGACTGTGGGTATTGTATCACAGACACAGTCCCTTTGACTGTTCAGATGTGTCACCAAATCCTCCCAAAAATATAAACAACCATGCGTGAGCAGCGCCTATTAGACGGAGGGTGTCCGACAGCCGATCAGTTCCAGTCATTCCACGAGGAAGGAGGTACACGGCTCATGTGGTCCGTAACCATGCCAAGACGGTCAATATCGCTGTTTGATCGCGTCCGCATTGTTACTTTGTGCCGGGAAGGGCTCTCAACAAGAGCAGTGTCCTGGCACATCGGAGTGAACCAAAGCGATGTTGTTCGGACATGGAGGAGATACAGAAAGACAGGAACTGTCGACGACATGCCTCGCTCAGGCCGCCCAAGGGCTACTACTGCAGTGGATGACCGCTACCTACAGATTATGGCTCGGAGGAAACCTGACACCAACACCACCATGTTGAATAATGTCTTACATGCAGCCGCAGGACGTCGTGTTAGGACTCAAACTGTGTGCAATAGGCTGCATGATGCGCAACTTCATTCTCGATGTCCATGGCGAGGCCCATCTTTGCGACCACGACACCACGCAGTGCGATGTAGATGAGCCCAACAACATGCCAAATAGACCGCTCAGGATAGGCATCACATTCTTTTCACCGATGAGTGTCGCATGTGCCTTCAACCAGACAATCGTCGGAGACGTGTTTGGAGGCAACCTGGTCAGGCTGAGAGCCTTAGACACACTGTCCAGCGAGTGCAGCAAGGTGGAGGTTCCCTGCTGTTTTCGGGTGGCATTATGTGAGGCCGACGTAAGGCCGACGTACGCCACTGGTGGTCAAGGAAGGCGCCGTAACGGCTGTACGATACATGAATGCCATCCTCCGACCGATAGTGCAATCATATCGGCAGCATACTGGCGAGGCATTCGTCTTCATGGACTACAGTTCGTGCCCCCATCGTGCTCATCTTGGGACGACTTCCTTCAGGATAATGACATCGCTTGACTAGAGCTGCCAGCATGTTCTCCAGACATGAACCCTGTCGAACATACCTGGGTTAGATTGAAAATGGGTGTTTATGGACGACGTGATCCACCAACCACTCTGAGGGACCTACACCGAATCGCGGTTGAGGAGTGGGAGAACCTGGACCAACAGTGCCTTGATGAACTTGTGGATAGGATGCCACGACGAATACAGGCATACACCAATGCAAGAGGACGTCCTACTGAGTATTAGACGTATCGGTGTGTACTGCAGTCTGGACCACCACCTCTGAAGATCTCACTGTATGGTAGTACAACATGAGAAATAAAAAGGACGGAAATGATGTTTATGTTTATCGTTATTCCAATTTTCTGTACAGGTTCCGGAACTCTCGGAACCGTGGTGATGCAAAACTTTTTTTGATGTGTGTAGTTATATCGTATTATAGTATATTATAGTATAACATACCATTACGCATCGTCAAAAGTAAAACCCCGGTAGCAGACATGCATTGACAAACATAAAACCCTTCCTAGAACATCGCATATTGGTTTTTTCTCTCTCAGGGCTCGTATGTAAACTACAGGCGGCCGTTTTCACCTGACAAAGATAATACTTTCCGGCAATGCAAACGTCACAGCCTTCCCAAAGATGCCACTATCACAAAATTTATGAGCATGTGTCAAGTCCTAGTAAACACTAAAATCAATACAACACTTTTGTTGCAACGTGTGCAACCATATAGGAGGGGCGTTCAATAAGTAATGTGAGACGATTTTCTTCTCGGCTAATTTCGATTGAAACAATGTGGAATTACTTGTGGGACATCATGGAATATTCCTGTTTAAGCCCATATAGTTTCATAAAGTTTCGATAAGTGGTCGCGACATAAGTAGGATTCAAAATTGCGTTTGTAACGTATGATTTCCAAGCAGAGAGCTGTTATTGAGTTACTGACAGCGAAAAAAGTATGGTGAGTCGTCGGGCGAAGCGTATGTCATTATTTATTTATTTATTTATTTAACCTGATCAGATTAGGGCCATCAGGCCCTCTCTTACATCAGACCAGCGTTTCACACATGCAGCATTTCACACATCAGAGTTACGTCATGTCAATAGTTTAAATAAGAAAATTAGATTACTCTAGTGACAATATGATTAAACAGTAATGACTAAGACCTAATAAAGTAAGTGCTGGTAGTACTTTTACAACAGGTGCTATACATACAAATTATGATAAAAGCAATAATAGTAACAGTAAAAAAAATTAAATAATAATGATATACATGAGAAAAATTGGCAATAGTAAAGAAGATTTGTGCAGATGTACATTAATATCTTGGTGCGTAAAGTAGATGTTTACTAGTATAACGAGTTTTGGGGAAGGGGGATTTAAGGAGGGGGAAAGAGGGAAGTAATGAGGTGAAGTGCATTCATGTACAGAGGAAGGCATTACTGTTGCTTAAGTGGATACGTCATTAACTGTTTTTTGAAGCCGTACATGTTTTTAAGTTCTCTAACATAACGAGGGATGTTATTCCAGAGTCGGTTTCCCGCTACTATAAAGGACTTGGAGAAGGTGACTGAGCGATGCAGTGGAACAGAGAGAATTTTATTATGATGGGAACGTGTGTTTCTGTCATGTTGTCCCGACATAAGCGTTAAGGACGAGGAGAGATATGTGGGACAGTATACATTTATAAGAGAGTAGATGAGACAGAGTGTATGGAAATCTCTGCGTTTGTCTCCACGCAGCCAGGACAATTTTGCATATGCTGGTGAAATGTGATCAAAAAGTTGAACGTCACAGACATAACGGACGTAGGCATTCATGACCAGTTCCAGACGTCGTGAATTTTCTTGAGAGAGACATTGTAGGATAATATCGCTGTAGTCAATGATTGGGAGTATAAGCGTTTGTACTAATTTCTTTTTGAGATCGAAAGGGAAGATTTTTTTATGTTTTTGTAGGACACGAAGGGATGCTGATGCTTTTTTGCACATTGCAGTTACGTGCTCTGTCCAATTTAGATTTTCATCTATTATTACTCCCAAACTCTTTGCTGAGGGAGAGAAGTTAATATTTGTTCCATTTAGGATAAGAGATGGTACGGATTCCCAATGTTTTGGGCTAACGAGCTTAGAGTGACCAACAAGTATCTCTTGGGTTTTAGACGGGTTTAGTTTTAGTCCTACGTCCTGTGCCCATTTTGATAGTGCATCGAGATCAGTATTGAAATTTTCAATAGCTTTCTTAAGATTGCTTGGTTTCGCACTTAGATACAACTGAAGGTCATCAGCATACATATGATATTTGCAATAGGTCAGAACCGATGACACATAATTGACATACAGAGAGAAGAGTATGGGACCTAGTACTGAGCCTTGGGGAACGCCTGACACTACCTGCCGCCATTGTGATTTTATATTCCCGGACAGGACGCGTTGCTGACGAGACGTCATGTATGAGCGAAACCATTGCACTGCACTTGGTGAGAAATTTAGACCGCTAAGTTTGGCTAGTAAGATGTCGAAGTCGACAGTATCAAATGCTTTGCTGAAATCTAAGTACCAAATGATAGTCGCTTATTGTCTGTCCATGGTAAGTTTCAGGTAAAATGGAAATGTCGTGTGGCTAGGGCCTCCCGTTGGGTAGACCGTTCGCCTGGTGCAGGTCTTTCGATTTGACTCCACTTCGGCGACCTGCGCGTCGATGGGGATGAAATGATGATGATTAGGGCAACACACCACCCAGTCCCTGAGCGAAGAAAATCTCCGACCCAGCCGGGAATCGAACCCGGGCCCTTACGATTGACAGTCTGTCACGCTGACCACTCAACTACCGGGGCGGACCGTTTCAGGTCATCTGTCACCTTTATCAGTGCGGATGTTGTGCTTCGATGTTTACGGAAACCTGATTGGTATTCGTCTAGTAGGTTGTTAGTAGTTAGGTAGTTGGTGAGCTGGTCATGGACTATATATTCTAAGGCCTTTGATAGTGCAGGAAGAAGGCAGATGGGGCGGTAGTCAGAGGGCGCTGTGGCGATGTCCTTTTTAGGCAGTGGCTTAATTTGTCCCAGTTTCCGGGCCTCAGGGAAAACACTTGTGATTAATGAATCGTTGAAAATGTCTGTTGCAGAGGGCAGTAGTTGATCAATAATAAGTTTTACCATCTGGATAGTGATGTCATCATATTCAGTAGATGCTGATCTAATCCGCATTATGGCTTTCTTGACAGTATTAGAAGTGACGTGCTGTAGATAGAATTTTTCTTTGCTACAGTCGTTCATCCCCATGAAGTAATCAACGATTCTCTGTTTTTTTTCGGTTCAATTGTGGTTTCAGGTAATGTGAAGAATCGGTTTAGGTCTTCAGCTGGGACTATGGGATTTTCTGCAACTTTTATTTTGCCTAAACCGAGACTACAGACATATTTCCACAGGGTACCTGGTCTACGTCTATTGTCAGCTAATGTACGGGCATGCCTGAGCTTTGCGTTTCTCACAGCTTGACTGACTTTGTTTCGCTTCTGCTTGTATACAGCGTGATTTTCAGGTGTAGGGTGTATCTTGTATGCTCGATGTGCACCGTCTCTGAGATTCATGACCTGTTTTAATTCATCAGTCAGCCAAGGTGCGGGTCTCCTTTTTACTTTTCTGGTCTTTATTGTCGTATAGTTGAGTAATTATGGTAGTGAAATCTTGGAGTTTGTCGTTTATGTCCATGAGGGGAGTAGAGACCATCCCCCAAACTATTTCTTGTGCCTCAGTTTCGAGTTCAGGCAAATTTATGCGTTTGAAGTCTCGGTATGTAGACAGTTATTGTTTCTTTCTAGGACATTCTAGTGAACACGTCATGAAAATGATGTCATGGGCAGACATGCCAGTCGCAGATATTTGAGAGGTGCGGATTATTCTGTTTGGAGATTTCGTTGCAAATATATCTATGGAAGTGTGACTGGTAGTCGTGTGATGAGTAGGTGCCAGCTGAAGTAGCGTCATATTTGAGGAAGAAAGCATCCTCTTAAATTTCCCAGCAGCGAGATTCCGAAAACCTGGATCTCCTGCGTGCCGGCCAGCTGCACACAGCTGTCTCCTACAGCGTTGGAACGTGTGGACACTCTCATTGGAGGTGAGCGACGGATCACAATCAAACACCTAACTGCACCACTGGACGTCTCTGTTGGAGGTATCGACACACTCGTGCACGAGTTCGGGTACTCAAAGGTTTGTGCCTACTGGGTTCCTTGCCGCCTAACAGAAGACCATAAACAGCAACGAAGGACCATATGTGCTGAATTGCTGGCGAACATCGTCACTGGCGGTGGGACATGGTTCCATCACTTAGAACAGGAAACGAAACGGCAATCATGGATTAGAACCACACCATCTCTCCTCTGAAGAAAAAGTTCAAAGCCGCACCCTCAGTGCGCAAAGTCATGGCGACGGTCGTCTGAGACTCTGAAAGGTCTGATGTGTGATGTCTTCCCTCTTGGTGCAACAATCAACGAGGAAGTGTATTGCGCTACCCTCGGGAAACTGAAGAAGCCACTTCAGCATGTTCATGTTGAAAAATAGTGCTTTGTAGCCAAAAGAGTGCTCAATGTTATGGTGTATTGGAATTCTGAATAAAACCAACCTGCTTTCAGAAAAAAAAAATGTGTTGCATTACTTACTGAACGCCCTTGGTAGGCGGACCAACAGGAAAAGTTAAACCTAATGCTTCTAAAACACGACTCACGCAGTCCGCAGCTCGTGTCGTGCGGTAGCGTTCTCGCTTCCCGCGCCCGGGTTCCCGGGTTCGATTCCCGGCGGGGTCAGGGTTTTCTCTGCCCATGATGACTGGGTGTTGTGTGATGTCCTTAGGTTAGTTAGGTTTAAGTAGTTCTAAGTTCTAGGGGACTGATGACCATAGATGTTAAGTCCCATAGTGCTCAGAGCCATTTGAACCACTCACGCATCGTCCTCACAGCTTCACTTCTGCCAGTTCCTTGTCTCCCACCTTCCAAACTTCACAGAAGATCTCCTGCGAACCTTGCAGAAGTTTCATACCAGCGCACACTCCACTGCAGAGTGAAAATCTCATTCTGGAAACATCCCCCATGCTGTGGCTAAGCCATGTCTCCACAATATCCTTTCTTCCAGGAGTACTTGTTCTGCAAGGTTCGCAGGAGAGCTTTTGTGAAGTTTGGAGGGTAAGAGACGAGGTACTGCCAGAAGAGAAGCTGTGTGGAGGGGGGGGGGGGGGGGCGTCAGTCGTGCTTGCGTAGCTCAGATGGTAGAACGCTTGCTCGCAGAAGACGAAGGTCTGAGTTCGAGTCTCGATCTGGCACACAGTTTTAATCTGCCAGGAAGTTTCATACCAGCGCTCACTCTGCTATAGAGTGAAAATCTCTTTTTCTAATGCTTCTAATTCGAATAAGTTGGTGGCTGCTTTCCAAGGAGGAAGTCGCTAAAATGGGCCCAGAAATGCCCCTTGGACACTTGTGACCTAATTTAACACGTAGACGGATTGTTTTCTTAAATAGAAAATCTCCATTTCCTCTAAATGTGACAACAGCCACCCTTTATCCCGAAAGTGCAATGCCCCCTTGCTCAGTGTGATGTTACCAAGTGAATGCTGGTTTTTGTGAGATGCTTTGCCGTCACCGAATAGCCATTCTCTTTATTGTTATGATCTTTAAATATTACTTTAAAGTTACTTAACGTTGGCTCCGTGTACTTAATTTCACAATCCTGACACTTTATTTCAAAAACTGTTGCTTCCTCCCTGCAGTTTTCCCCTGTACCAATCTCATTTATCGTCCGTCCTGAACGTAATTTGTTATTAAGTAACTTAGCCAATTTAAATGAGATTGTTCCCCAATACGCATGACTCTCTATTTCTACAGATTTTTATCGTTTTATCGATTTGCGTACCCTGTCGCTGCATGCAGCATATCTGTTCAAGCTGGGTCAAAACCATTTTCTGCCGCTATTTGTGTAAGCCTTTTCTTTTCTCCATTCTTGATATCAATACTTAGCGCTAAGGAGTTAGCCTGTGCACGGCATTTTTGTAGAAGGATAATTTATGTTTGTGGACGTAGCATGAGGTCTGATCAGTCAATTCAAATGTGAACGTAGGTTTCCTCAATATTCCTACCTTGGGCTTGTTAATCTTACTCTCGACCCACCGATCAAGAAAGTTTAAAACACTTCGTTGTTAGTAATGCTCTTCTGTAAATGCTATATTCTTAGGCATTTTATTAATGACCGTCCATTCATTTACTTCTTCCTCGGGTCCTTGATACACTATAAATATATAGTGAACGTATCTTCTGTGCCTATTTACGTACGGTACTTACACTTTAGTTAAATGAAGAACTCTTTTATGTGCATTGAAGAAGATGTGCGCCATCTTCCCTGCCAATACTCAACCCATTTCTAAACCGTTCTTCTGTACATAATCTTGCTGTTAAATTTAAAATAGATCAACGATAAGCCAAACTTTAATAATCCTATACATTCATCTACACTCATGTTAAGAAACAAACAGAACACCTTGAACAGCTAGAGATAGGACGTTCATATTCGCAGGACATGTACATTATTATGTTCTGCTGAAATGATTAACATTTGAACCATGTCGGCCCGCGGGTTCAAGGTGAACATCGATATCGCAGCGCAACACCACCTATCTGTGAAATGTACCTGCGGCTCTTGTTATCGTTGTAATCTGAAGCTTATGGATCAGCAGAGCAGAAGTGCAAGATGACTCGCAGAAGTATGCACAAAGCGTACCGTCAAATCAAAGAGCTTGAAAGAGGGCCCACTGTAAGGTGGCTGTAATTTCACACCTTACAAGCACCCATACACATACTTTGCCGTGATCTACAAACACAATTAGGTATCATATGATAGATTGCACATCGTACATGTGAATATATAAAGGAGACTAGCATTGTCACGTACACATTGTAAATAATTGTTAACGCTTAAAAAAAAAAGGTGACGGAGTGTCTTTATTATCATACTAGTAGAGGTTGGAGCGACAGTGGAAATGAAACGGCACGCGGAACTGAAGCCCTGGGTGGAAGGCCCACACAGGTGTGGTGGTCCTCCCTAAACACAGAAAGAAGCAAGACGGACATTGGGACACCTGAGCGCTGGGGCACAATAGGTTCGCGACCGGCCGGTGTTGTATCCGGACGGGAAGGATTATACTTCGGAAACTACGAAGATCTTGGACGCAGCTGAGAGGAACGTGGAAGCGCCACCTCAAAAACCATGCAGGCCGGGTTATTTCCAAGGACTTTTACTCATAAGCATACCATTGTATGAGTATAGGTTTTTCCTTGCAAACTTTCCGCGCTGGACGACAAAAGACTAAAATATGGATAGTCTGCGTTCGGAAGAATCTGTACAGAGAGAGAATATTCCGTGGTTTCAGGAATATGATTCGTTTTCGGAATTACGAAGGTGGGGAGCCGAGCCTTGCTGGGAAGCCAGCAGTGGAGAGACCAGGTCTTCCGTTGTGAGCGCATGTATGTGACGGTCCCTCGATATCAGCTTTGTTGGTACAGACGGACTTGCTGTCTTTGCTCTCAGTAGAGTTTATAGATAGAACAGTTAGGAATTATACCGTTGAGAACCTATACGATTCTGAACTTCACCTCTGGGTTGGAAGTCGTCTTTGAGTACGCAGCGTTAAGTAATTTAGAGCACTTCCTCTACCTACACTTGCAGAACAAATGATAAAATTTTATTATGTGGAACTGAATAATAGTTGTGATCAGCCGCAGAGCTAAATGATACCATGGAATGAGATGACTGCAACTGCGGCAGAGACTGCTCTGACCTGCGACTCTATTGCAGCTCTCTTTTGACAGGGGCAAAGATATTTTATGTCTCAGGCAGCGCCTGTGAATTGCCGTTCTAGCAAGTGAGCAATACATCGAGATTACATTTGCTCCAGCAGGGTGGTTTTCGATAAATGACTGGATCGGGACTGGCAATGACTTAAGGTGAAATTATACTTTTATAGTTGACTGGTAAAAACAATTATATTCTGAAAATTTTTTACGTTATTGATAAAGATCTACAATCCATTGCACGGGAAAATTGAATATATTACAAATCTGGGTCAACTGGTACCGACGAATCGCAAAAGAAAAGATTGAAACAAATTCATATTAACATCTCAGGCAAGTGACTTAACTATGCGCATGCCAATAAAAATAATAAAATTTACTTTACAGTAGACGTAGTTGACTTGATTTTTCATTATATTAACAATTATTCATTTGTTCATCATCATCTCATTCCATCGTATCATTTAGCTCTGCAGCCGATCACAGTTATTATTCAGCTCCACATAATAAAATTTTATCATTTGTTCTGCACTGTGATTTAACAACTACTAACTGTAAAACTGCGCTGTGCCAGAGACAGACTACAACTACACTGTAGCAGCGAGCGACTGCAACTGCAGGAGAGACATCTCTGACCTGCGACTCTATTGCAGCTCTCTTTTGACAGGGGCAAAGATATTATGTGTCTCAGGCAGCGCCTGTGAATTGTCGTTCTATCAAGTGAGCAATACATCGAGATTACATTTGCTCCAGCAGGGTAGTGAACCCCTTACAACATAAAGTGCCAACTCAAGGTCTTATGGTGTGGGGCGCTATTGGATACAACCACAAATCACAGCTGGGGCGTGTCAGCGCACTGCGGGCAGTGTGACCCACGTGAATGAAGTATTGAGACCCTTAGCCATACCCTTTCTGCACAACTCCCCAGGCTCCATTTTTCAGCAAGACAATGCACGACCACATGTTGCTGTACGAACAGGTGCCTTCTTGGTGTCACAGGACGTCAGCGTTTTGCCCTGGCCCGCCAGATCACCAGACTTGTCGCCAATCAAAAATGTGTGGGGTATAGTGATACGACGGGTGAAGTGCTGTGACCCTGTGCCAGCCACCACAGATGAACTGTGGAACCAGGAGAATGCAGCGTGGATAGCTATAGCACAGGATGTCACTCGCGTCTTACATGCGTCGATGAAATCACGGATGGTACAAGTTGTCAGGGTCCATGGCGGATCCTGTGGTTCAAATGGCTCTAAACACTGTGGGACTTAACATATGAGGTCATCAGTCCCCTAGACTTAGAACTACTTAAACCAAACTGACCTAAGGACATCACACACATCCATGCCCTAAACAGGATTCGAACCTGTGACGGTAGAAGCAGCGCGGTTAAGGACTGAAGCGCCTAGAACCGTTCGGCCACAGTGGCCTGCCGCATCCTGTGCCTACTCGGCAACAGGACACATGCTGAACCGAGGCGGCTGAAATGATAATCATTTCTGCAGAGCATACTAATGTACTTGTTCAGTGAATATGAACGTCCTGTCTCTAGTCGTTCAATGTGTTGTTTGTTTCTGAATAAGGGTGTATTTCAACTGCAAATGCTTTACCACGCTCACGTAAGATGTTTTCTATAATATCTATCGTTTCCCCAACTGGCACAGATGTATATAAATTGGTTACATCTACTGAAGCCATCCTTGCACCTTCATTTATTTGGACTGTTATATCATTGATGAAGACGAAAAAGGGACCTATCATACTGACAACTGGAGTAGAGAATGCGATTAAGGACATGAAGAGGAGGGGAGCCACAGGAGATGATGTACTGGTAGATTCTTTGGAATGTCACGCACGGGTGTCCGGGTTCGATTCCCGGCTGGGATGGGAGATTTTCTCCCCTCAGGGACTGGGTGTTGTGCTGTCATCATCATTTCATCCCCATTGTCGACGCGCAAGTCTCTCAATGTGGCGACGCACCCAATGAGACTTGCACTTGGCAGCCGAACGTCCCGCCTGGGAACACCCGGCCACTGACGCCATACGCTCATTTCCATTTGCTGAAAGAAATCGGAAAAGAGGTTTTGAAGGCATTGACGTATCTGACAAAAAAATCTACGAAAGTGGGGAATGGTCTAAGAACTTTTTGGATGTCACAATGGTTGCTCTTGAGAAGAAACAGCAAGATTATTGCAAGAATACTCAACAGACGGATGGAACACAAAAATTGAAGAAGTAAGAGGAGAGGACCAGTGTGGATTTAGGAACGGAAAAGGAACCAGAGACGGCATCGGCATGGTAAGGATATTGTCGGAGAGGGCATTGGGTGTTAACGAAGAAGTTTGTGTTTCTTTTATAGAGGTCTTTGGCAGAGTCAACTGGATAAAATTGATGAACATCCTCAAGGAGATAGGAATAAACTGGAGAGACTGGAGGCTAATTCTGAATTGTACCTGGGGCAAAGAGTAAAAGCGTAGCTGAACTATGGAGAAAAAAGCAGCGTGGAAATAGGAAGAGGCTTCAGGCGGGGGTGTTGTCTATCACTGAGTCTCTTCAACCTGTGTGGGAAATGGCTGCCGAGACAAGCTTTGAAAGGATGTGGAAACTTCAGGATAGGAGAAGCCTCATCAGAACCACCAAGTATGCAGATGTAGTGCTTGTTAAACATCAAAGACAACTGCACCACATGATGAACCAGTTGGTGGAAACTGGAAGGAAATACGGCATGGAAATCGATATCGAAAAATGAAGAGTGATGCGGATATCAAAAATGGAGAAACTTTTGAGGATAACCATCGACAATCGAGAACAGGAGGATGTTAAACAATTCAAGTACTTCAGAAATTTGGTGACAAAGGATGCCCAATGCACCAATGAAATTCGAGCAAAAATCGCTATGGCCAAAACTACAATCAATAAAAAGAGGAATCTGTTGACCAGCAAGTTAAGCTTTGAATTAAGGATGAAACTGGTGTAGTGGTACATCTGGAGTATTGCACTGTACGGAGCAGCCGGCCGGTGTGGCCGAGCGGTTCTAGGCGCTTCTGTCTGGAACCGCGCGACCGCTACTGTCGCAGGTTCGAATCCTGCCTCGGGCATGGATGTGTGTGATGTCCTTAGGTTAGTTAGGTTTAAGTAGTTCTAAGTTCTAGGGGACTGATGACCTCAGATGATAAGTCCCATAGTACTCAGAGCCATTTGAACCATTTTTTTTTGTACGGAGCAGAGACGTGGACCATGAGAAAAAAGGAAAAAAAAGTACTTGAAAGTTTTGAAATGTGGTCCTGGAGGAGAATGAAGAAGATCAAGTGGACCGATCGGATGACGAATAACGATGTGTTGAGTAGAGTAGAAGTGACGAGAGACATTCTGAGTACAGTTCTTCAGAGGAAGGTCAACTGGATCGGACACAGACACGGAGGACCCATACACATAGTCGTTGAAGGAAAAATTAAAGCAACGGTAGAACGAGAAAGAAGAACAATCCAAGTTTTGGATGACTTGAAAGATGGAAAGAGATACAGTAGACTGAAGGAAGAAGCTGAAGACAGGAAACATTGGCATCATAAATTCTCCGTACGAAGACACAGACCTGCCACTAGGCAGAATACTACATAATATCATTTGTGTCACGTACCTACTATTTTTAGCCGAAAAGATTTCATTGTAACCATACCATTCTCAAAGCATCTCGCTTAACAGTTTATAATTAATTTCACTCCAGGTCGCCTTATCCCACTGATACCGACCTTACCGCTTCCACTACTTCATGTGGCTTTTTCCTATCATCCAGGTGTGGAGGATTGACGGTTCATTACTGTGAGGGTTTATATTATCTTTTTAGTAAACAAAAACTGAATTTCTTTTATAGTGCATAGAAGCTTTAAGATAAGTTATGCTACAGGATGATACAAATATATTTTTGTTGGGTTGTCAGTGCGTATAGTATTGCAGTGTACTGATTTGCTTCCTTTTTTGACAGTGGTTGATGAAGAGGTAACGCAGTCTCGAAACATGTTGTGATAAAAATATCGCACGTTTCACAACTGGTGTGTAACATTGTCAGTACCGATTCATGAGACAGATGTACGACGGTTTCACTACAGGTAAGCTTCAGTGAGTTTCATGAAGCGTATAGGCTTGTGAAACTCCCTGATTTACACAACATCTGTAAATACACATGCATATTGGTTCAAATGGCTCTGAGCACTATGGGACTCAACTGCTGAGGTCATTAGTCCCCTAGAACTTAGAACTAGTTAAACCTAACTAACCTAAGGACATCACAAACATCCATGCCCGAGGCAGGATTCGAACCTGCGACCGGAGCGGTCTTGCGGTTCCAGACTGCAGCGCCTTTAACCGCACGGCCACATCGACCGGCACACATGCATATTCGTTTGGGCGTGAGTGTATGTGTGTGTGTGTGTGTGTGTGTGTGTCATTATCAGCACGTAATATTCCACAGGAGAGTCAGAAATAAAAGGCTGTCTCTGTAACTGGACTGAACCTGCGTCAAAATTTTCAGTGACGCTTTATCACAGCTATTCCAGACCTTTTGTTATTAAGACATCTGGTATCAACAATCCGAAATTACATGATGGTTAATGCACAAGTGCTTCCTGTCATCAGACTTGAAATTTACACTGTCACTTCGAACGACACACTCAATGAATAGCTTACTGCTGTGTTTGGCGGACTTGAGTAAAATTTAATTATACATTCTTCATTACTCAGTTAGTAGCTCTCATCGTAAGATAAGGTGCAACGTAGCCTCCCAAAATCTACTTAGTTCCTGGGTAAGGTGACGGAGTGATTTGTCACAATGTAGCGTGCTAAGTCTACCTTTTGTACAAAGTATCAGTCAACGTTACATCACGCTGAGAGCTTTATAGATAGTGACGAAGTAGCTCCTCTTTATCAAATAAAGGTACAAAAAAGTTGCAGAAACCATGCACCGTCCATTAACAAACGTGGAGTATACATTCAGCACAAACATCTGAAAGCTACGCTAAAGAAAGCACTAGGTTTATTCAGCTTAAGAAGAGACAGTGTTAACGAAATTTCATCTGATACGTGAAGAAACATTTCTTATCAACTGTACTGTACCTAAAAATGCTTGTGCGCAATCGTTGCCGTATAAAACAGACTTACATAATACGAAAAAACTTTTGCAGGGAACATATAAAGAAGCCAGAAGAGCCAGAACCACCAGTACAGCGCACATGCTCTCTGCTCCATTGTTACTTTGCAGAAGAAAGGCACACTTGTGTGCCTTACAGTAAATGACTTGCTGACACGCAGGATTGTCATGGACGGACTTCGAGCTGTGTCATAAAACAATCCGAAATTTGCAATGAACGCCAAGGTAGCCTCTAGTGCTACCTTGAAAAAATGTATCAGTAGAACCAAATAACGGGACGAGGTCGATAGGCACAGATAAGATTTTTGGATTTTGCAGCAAAATTGGCCGTCTCCATACGTCAGAAACTTCCAATGGGCCACACAACGATCTAGACCACTGGCTCCCAACCACTGTTAACTCTGAGTCCAACCACGTATTAGCCAGTACCCCCTCGTCCCCGCCAACATCGCCATAAGCCTCCAATTAAATTTTAAAGAGAAAACGTTTTTTGGATGCTTCTAGTTTTAAATGACGGAAGATAAATGATGTTTAGTTTTTGTCAGTGCTTTACTAAACCACGAACTAACGAGCCAGTAGCACAACGAGAGCAGTTTACTTCTGGAATTTCATAAAATGATGGAGCAATTTTCAATGAGAGCGCTACCTACATACAACTCGTCACAAGGGAAACTCCCCATTACACCCTGTCATCTAGTCTGAAACAGCAACGACGTCGTAAGAAAGAGGTTTGGGGTTCATTTTGCCGGCACGGTAGCTAAGCGTGTTCCGTCAGAGGGTTAGCTGCCCTCTGTAATAAAACAAATGAGTAAACCGATCAAATGTCAACTTAAACGGGTGTCACCGAACGTCCCCCCGAACAAATGCGACGAACAATGACGAACAAAATGAGACAAAAAAGTGTCATAAAAAAGTGGTTAACTGTTGGACTGCCAAGCGAGAGAACCGTGTTCGAAACTCCCTACTCCCTTATTTTTATTTTTTCACAGTATTATGAACTGTCCGTCCAGTCATTGAAATGATTGTTCTCTTTCTGTAGTCTTGGCAGTTGTCATAATATACATTGGTTATAGTATATAAGTCATGTGGTAAGAGTATATTACCGTCGCATGTAAATGTGATGAATAGTGAGAGCAGACGAATAGACGTCTCACAGTAATGAAAACAACAAATTAACAGATGTGAACTATGTTACAAAAAAGGCATTCAAGAGTCAAAACTTCCAAAACGGGACGCAATTTCAAAAGCGTGAAAAACATATGTTTTGATAGACACAGGAGAAACTGTGTGATTGTGAAACTGTGACGCCGGCCAGTGTGGCCGTGCGGTTCTAGTCGCTTCAGTCTGGAACCACGTGACCGCTACGGACGCAGGTTCGAATCCTGCCTCGGGCATGAATGTGTGTGCTGTCCTTAGGTTAGTTAGGTTTACGTAGTTCTAAGTTCTAGGGGACTGATGACCACAGATGTTAAGTCCCATAGTGCTCAGAGCCATTTGAACAATTTGAAACTGTGACGTTCATTTGTGCAACTTATGTGACAAACTATTATGTTTTCATCATTTCCTTGGGAGTGATTACATTCAAAGTCATAGGAACATATATATAGTGCAAGGAGGCATACCTCACTCACTTACCAGTCATACAAATTATGTACGTAGATAAGAGATTCCTGTCATATGACACACGTACTCTCACTAATGACGTATATGACCCACCAGACGAGTTTCCAGGTGGAGGATTCGGTTGACTTGTCGCCCTGTCCCAATTCGAAAGCCACTTCCTTTCGTCTGCAGAATCAGCTGTCATTAAACACTACTGGCCATTAAAATTATTACACCAAGAAGAAATGCGGATGATAAACGGGTACTCATTGGACAAATATATTATACTAGAACTGACATGTGATTACATTTTCACGCAATTTGGGTGCATAGATCCTGAGAAATCGGTACCCAGAACAACCACCTCTGGCCGTAATAACGGCCTTGATACGCCTGGGCATTGAGTCAAACAGAGCTTGGATGGCGTGTACAGGTACAGCTGCCCATTCAACTTCAACAGGATACCACAGTTTATGAAGAGTAGTGACTGGCGCATTGTGACGAGCCAGTTGCTCGGCCACCATTGACCAGACGTTTTCAGTTTGTGAGACATCTGGAGAATGTGCTGGACAAGCCAGCAGTCGAACATTTTCTGTATCCAGAGAGGCCCATACAGGACCTGCAACATGCGGTTGTGCATTATCCTGCTGAAATGTAGGGTTTCGCAGGGATCGAATGAAGGGTAGAGCTCAGGTTCGTAACACAACTGAAATGTAACGTCCACTGCTCAAAGTGCCGTCAATGCGAACAAGAGGTGGCCTAGACGTGTAACCAATGGCACCCCATACCATCACGCCGGGTGATACGCCAGTATGGTGATGACGAATACACACTTCCATTGTGCGTTCACCGCGATGTCGCCAAACACGGATACGACCATCATGATGCTGTAAACAGAACCTGGATTCGTCCGAAAAAGTGACGTTTTGCCATTCGTGCACCTAGGTTTGTCGTCGAGTACACGATCGCAGGCGCTCCTGTCTGTGATACAGCGTCAAGGGTAACTGCAGCCATAGTCTCCGAGCTGATAGTCCATCCTGCTGCAAACATCGTCGAACTGTTCGTAGCCAGCTGCGGTGGCCGTGCGGTTCTAGGCGCTGCAGTCCGGAACCGCGGGACTGCTACGGTCGCAGGCTCGAATCCTGCCTCGGGCATGGATGTGTGTGATGTCCTTAGGTTAGTTAGGTTTAAGTAGTTCTAAGTTCTAGGGGACTAATGACCTAAGATGTTAAGTCTCATAGTGATTATTGGTTGTTGTCTTGCAAAAGTCCTCATCTCTTCACTCAGGGATCGAGACGTGGCTGCACCATCCGTTACAGCCATGCGGATAAGATGCCTGTCATCTCGACTGCTAGTGATACGAGGCCGTTGGAATCCAGCACGGCGTTCCGTATTACCCTCCTGAACCCACCGATTCCATATTCTGCTAACAGTTATTGGATCTCGACCAACGCGAGCAGCAATGTCGCGATACGATAAACCGCAATCGCCATAGGCTACAATCTGACCTTTATCAAAGTCGGAAACGTGATGGTACGCATTTCTCCTCCTTACACGAGGCATCACAACAACGTTTCACCAGGCAACGCCGGTCAACTGCTGTTTGTGTATGAGAAATCGGTTGGAAACTTTCCTCATGTCAGCACGTTGTAGGTGTCGCACCGGCGCCAACCTTGTGTGAGTGCTCTGAAAAATCATTTGCATATCACAGCATCTTCTTCCTGTCGGTTAAATTTCGCGTGTGCAGCACGTCATCTTCGTGGTGTAGCAATTTTAATGGCCAGTAGTGTAAGTCACTTCCTTACACCTCGCTATTGCAAACGGACGTTACACCACGACACAGACACAAATTTGAACACAGCGAACAGCGGAAAAAAAAATAATGCCACGAGGTAACATTCAACATAGTTCGCCCACTTTGCCGTGGCTCTTCTACGTCGCTCGACGTTGCACCTGTTAAACTTGGACTATTGACTATTTCTATTTTGCTTGTTTTATTTTACATCTCAGTACACTTTCTGCCTGTTTCCATGCTTGATCTGTGTTCAGTTTTTGACGGGCCCTCTTACCACTAAATCTGATGGGCGGCGGGGGGGGGGGGGGTGGATGGTGAATGGGAGGTTTTTTTCCTTTGTTAGAAAGAAAGGTAAGAAGGTAACTGCACATTGAGGGTTACTTGTTA
Source organism: Schistocerca serialis cubense (assembly GCF_023864345.2). Taxonomy (NCBI): domain Eukaryota; kingdom Metazoa; phylum Arthropoda; class Insecta; order Orthoptera; family Acrididae; genus Schistocerca; species Schistocerca serialis. The sequence goes on along the minus strand of NC_064638.1, from coordinate 1,156,921,910 downwards.
CGGAACATTCTTCTCGCTAGCGACACTTGTTTCATCCTCACCCCGCACCCCCTCCCTCTCCCGCCCCCATTTAAACTCTACCAGGTTAAAATAAGCGTACTATACTTACTGGCCGGCCGGGGTGGACGAGCGGTTCTAGGCGCTACAGTCTGGAACCGCGCGACCACTACGATCGCAGGTTCGTATCCTGTCTCGGGCATGGATGTGTGTAGTGTCTTTAGGTTAGTTAGGTTTAAGTAGTTGTAAGTTCTATGGGACTGATGACCTCAGAAGTTAAGTCCCATAGTGCTCAGAACCATTTTTTTGTACTTACTGTTTGTGAATCTCTTGATTGCTGGACTTCTTACTTCCGAACTGGCAGAAATTGGAAGACTTGAGGCTGTCAATAATTTCTGTCTGAAGTTTGTCACTAATAATAATAATAATAATAATAATAATAACAATCCCAATTAATAAAATATTCTGGCCTTTTGTTCCGTTGCCGGATGGATTTCACATGAAAACCTAACGTTTCGACCCCATGGCCTAAGACAAATTCACGAGGGATCCTAGCTTCTTTGAGTGTCCGATTCATACTCTGGCTCGCTACTGATTGAAACATGCTGGGACGTGACGTGACGTCAAATTCTTTTTGTTGAACATTCAAAAACGACTAGCAGAGCACAAGAGCAGATGAAGAAAGGGAGAGATTGACGGACAAGGTCGTTGCTAGGTGTTTTGCTGGCCTACGCGAAAACTGAAATCTGACACCATCTCTTTTTTACTACCATCGGCCCTCTCTCCGATTATAATGTTATGTGAGCTTCACTGCCCTTTTTTTAACTAATTTGATTGTAATTGAGACCTTACTTTAAGTCGTAACTGGTACCTGAATTTTGGTTGCTGCCTCCTTAAATGATCAACTTCTGCACCAGTTGGTGACGTATTATAATTTGGAGGAACTTATTGTTCTTTAAGATTGGTTGGCTCTGAGCACTATGGGACTCAACTGCTGAGGTTATTAGTCCCCTAGAACTTAGAACTAGTTAAACCTAACTAACCTAAGGACATCACAAACATCCATGCCCGAGGCAGGATTCGAACCTGCGACCGTAGCGGCCTTGCGGTTCCAGACTGCAGCGCCTTTAACCGCACGGCCACTTCGGCCGGCTTTAAAGATTTAAAGTACGATTCTGTTGGTCACTTGGCCGTATTGCGGATAGCTTTGAGCCCAAGTTTTCGTAGCTTATCATACCTGGACCACTGTTGTAAGTAAATAAGATCAAACAGCAATCTGCTTTTCGTGAGAAATTAGATTGCTTGGCACACAAGCTTCCTTCAAACTACACGTCCTGTTGCATCAAAATTGGTCAGTGGAGTTCAGCACCGTACTATTGTACAAGATCATAATTCAATTCCTGTAATTAAGAAATTATGAGAGGTTGTTACGAATTGAATGAAAACTATAGACGATGCATTTCCTTTCCTGTATTTTAGTGAACTTTGTAGACTTACAATTCTGTCGATTGATAGCAGACGACGACAATGAAGTTCACCTCCTTTTCCAAAAACAAGATATTTCTATTCTTCACTTCCAGAAAATTTGTATACATAAATGTTTGGCAACTCTTACACATAATTTACTCGGTTTTATCACTAAAGTACCAATTTTCATTAAATGTAACAATACGTTCTGAGCGACGGCCTAGCAACACGTTCTTTTTCCACAAGATACAGATTAACAGTCCTCTTTTCTAGAATGAGAATTCCACTCTGCAGCGGAGTGTGCGCTGATATGAAACTTCCTGGAAGATTAAAACAGTGTGCCCGACCGAGACTCGAACTCGGGACCTTTGCCTTTCGCGGGCAAGTGCTCTACCATCTTTTTTTTTTTAATCTGATAATCACTCCCAAAAAAGTGATGAAAACATGGGTTTGTCACATAAACTGAAAATAAAAAATTAAACTTTTCACTCGATGGAAGATTTGAACCAAGGACCTTTTTTTTATTTTTCTTTTTTTTCCTTTTTTTCGCTCTATCCATCTTTTTTTCTTTTTCTTTTTTTTAGTTTTTTTACCTTCTGCGTGTTTTTTTCCTTTTAATTTACTTCCCTTTTTTAAACATTTTCTTTTCTTTTGAAAACCCTTTAATAAAATGGAATTAAAAAAAAAACAAGTGCCACCGCCACTTTTCATCCTACAACAAAAAAAATCTAGGCCACTTCAGGCATTGGCTCCTGACTAAACCTACACCAGAGAGCTGCCTATATACCAGGGGAAATATGGGAATTCAAGGTTAGGGCTATCCTTACAAAAAAAACAAAATCTTCCATTTTTGTGTTTTTTTGTTTTTTTTGTGTGTGTGTAAGTGATTAGAGGCCTTCTGCTCCCCGCTGGTAATATGTTGAGTCACGTCTTCTCGAAATTGATGTGTTCCGTTCAATTGTTCAGAAATGTTCATTGGTTCAAACAGGAAACCTTCTTCTCTCTTGGCTTAACACATTCCAGCTGCGAGGTGGCTCGTGGAAAGCACTCCCAAGGAAGTTCGAGAAAAATTGTCTGTATTTTTGGTGACGGACAACGACATAATGACGGTCATTGAGGTATGTCCAAAAATCGAGTACAGAGTCTACAGTTTGTCCAAATATGTAGTGAATGGCATGTCCGTGAATCCAATTCACAGCATTGGTCTTTGTCCGAGGAAAATAGTCACGTTCCGGAAATAATAATGAAAGGGGAGTAATCCGATCCGGAATGTCCCACGTTAGAAAAGCCACAATACGTCGAACCAAGTGCCAAACCTCCGCCGCCGGTCCGCAAACAAACCGATGTTCATCATTGTCTGGCACTCCACACGTGGAGCATAGAGGTGATTGGGCGAGGTGGATACGATGAAGGCGAAATTGGTTGATTTGCTTACCATTGACAGTTAGGTACCAGACAGATTGTACATTCGTGTCAAGGTAACAGGCGAACACCGCGCGCCATACATGACGCCAGTTAATCTGGGGAAACTTTTGTTCAATCGGGTTAGGTGGACGACCTAATTGGAGGACATTGTATACTGCCTTTGTCTTGAGTAAAAGCTGTCTTGGTAAGGTGAGGCGTAGATAACTGAGTTCCAGAAAGAAGTACCGTATATAATGGAACTGGGCCGGAACATCCGAGATCATCACTGGGGCAGACAGTGAGACCGGCGAGTATGCCGACAGGAGGAGACCAGTGAGGCTCGTTGGGCAACGGGTCCATACCGTCATCTGGGAGCTGACAAATAGGGCGCGAGCTCTATCCGGCGCGTGAAACAGACCTATCCCTCCTCGTTCACGGGGAAGAGTAAGGGTTGCATAGTTAACTTTGAACAACATCCCAGAGCTGACGAAAGATGCCATCGCTGCCAACATGCGACGTGCCACAGTAAGCGGGAAAGGTAGAACTTGTGCTACATGGGGAACTCGGGATGCGATATATGTATCGACATATCGAGCTCGTTGGAGAATATCTAGGGATCGAAGGCGATGGTCCATAAGACCTGCTCTGATCATTAAAAGGAGGCGTCGGCAGTTGATGGTGGCTGAACGCCGGAGATCAGATGAAAAATCTATTCCCAAACAACGTATGGTATCAACGGTGGTGAGAGGTGTAACGCACTCCACGGGAAGTCCCGTGCCAATGAACATAACTTGTGACTTACGTACGTTTAAAGAGCTACCCGACGCCTCACCATAAGTCGCTACCCACGTCAAAACAGCTCGAACCTCGTCGGCATTACGTAAACAGATGACTACATCGTCAGCATAGGACGTGCAACAGAATCGGTAGCGATCTATGGACAACCCTACCCAACGTTGTCTTAGTCCACATAGCAAGGATTCCAAGGAAAAGGCGTACAAAATTGCGGATAGAGGGCAACCTTGACGTACGGATCGACCTATTATTATCGGTGGAGTGAATCTGCCATTGTACATAATCATGGATGGGGCACCCCGCAGAAGGCGCATCACTACCGTGATAACGGCGACTGGGAAACCCATATGGTGGAGAACGGCCGTAAGGAACGAATGGTCAACCCTATCAAAAGCTTGACTAAAGTCCAAAGACGCAAGTGCCCCAGAGAGGCGTTGTGCCTGGGTAACGGCGATCATATCCCTGTAGCGGCATAAAGCCGTGCGAATATTATTATATCCTCCCAAAGATGCTTGGTCTGGCGACACAACGTATCGGGCAACGTTTTTAAGTCGTGCTGCCAAAAGGCGAGTGAAGATTTTCATATCACTGTTGAGGAGGGTGAGGGGCCGATAATCACTGATATTGTTGCCACCGTGCGGTTTATGTACAGGAATAATAATTCCTTCCATGAAAGCGTCCGGCACAGGTAATTCCGGAGACATCAGTTCCCGACAGATGGAGGTGAAGGTGGACTCTAACAAATAACGGAAGGTGCGATAAAATTCGAGGGGAAGACCGTCGGGTCCTGGGGAGCGATTGATGGTTCCTGCCCGGATCGCATCGCGGACTTCCTTATCAGTCACCTCTGACATCAAGTCAATCGCCACATCTCCTGGGATACCACCGAAGTTGAGCTGTGAGACTTCCTCGATCAACTCTGGGGAATGTGGAATTGCGGCGTAGAGCTGCCGGTAGTGGGCGTGAAGCACATTCCCTATTGCAGATTGGGTTACGTAGCGACGCCCTTCTTGATCCGTTAGGACGTGAATCAATTTTCGGCGTCGATTTTGTCGTTCTTGGATGATATGGTACATCGACGGATGTTCATGAGGCATGCGATCAGCAGTACGAGATCGTACTATCGCTCCTTCCAAATGCCGTCGCATGAGATTGGAGATTTGGGCCTTAGCTTGGTTCATCCTTGTATGGCGCTCAGGGGAGGCTGGCATCGTGGAGCATTCTCGTAGGATCCTGTAGTAAAAGTCCATAGTGCTCTTCCTCCAAGCGACAACATCTTTGCCATACCGGATTAAAGTTTTTCTAAGAGCAGGTTTTGCACACTGGATCCACCAGGATATGGTAGACGCATACGTGGGTCGGCGTCTATTACATGTGATCCAAGTGTCGTCTATTAGAAGTCGACAGTCAGGTGAATTGAGAAGTGCCGTGTTTAGTTTCCATAAACCACGTCCGTGCCATACTGCCTGTCTTGTGAGAACAACATCACAGAAGTAAGCCTCATGGTCTGAGAAAGCAACAGGCCAGATTTCAGCCTGGCGAGTGTGTTGAATTAGGGATCGCGAGATGTAGATGCGATCCAGTCGGCTAGAGGAGTGCGCAGTGTAGTACGTAAAGCCTAAAAGAGCACCGTGAACATGTCTCCACGTGTCGACAAATTGTAACCGCGTGACGACTGTTTCCAGAGCTGCGCATGGTGAGTGACGCGGCAATTGATCCTGAGGTCGCTGGGTGCAGTTGAAGTCTCCACCCATCATCCAGTCATCGTGTGGTCCCATAAAATGGGGTGTAACTTCATTCGCGAAGAAGGCATTGCGTTCACGACGGTAGCTGGAGCCCGACGGCGCATAAATGTTGACGATGCGTACACCAAAGAGAGTAAGGGCCATACCTCTGCCGCTGGGGAGGTATAGGACATCTTCGGCAGGAAGACCTTCGCGTAAGATGATGGCAACACCACTACCGGTGTCCGAAGCGGGAGAAAGATGCACCGTGAAGCCATGTGGTGGTGAAAAATCGGCGACATGCACTTCCTGAAAAAGCGCAACATCTATGTCCGCATCATAAATCATATCGCGGAGCAGCGCCAGTTTGTGGGGCGCACGAATGGTCGCGAGGTTAATCGTTGCGACACGATAATGCTGGTGTTGGAGTCCCACAGGCACAGGTGGGGCTTCTTCTTCAGGAGCGAGAGGTCGTCGATCTTGCCGGTCCGCTGAAGAGGCTGCTATTGTGGAGAGTTTGCGGGCGCGGGCGCAACCGATGGGGGTGCCCCATCATCAGCAGCGTCCACCCCAGTCCCTTCGATCTCCGCGTCGTCCGCCCAGGAGACTGATACTGCGGTAGGGCATCGGCTGTGCACATCATCCAAGTGGAGAGGAGACGTAGTTTTCGTCTCATCGGATAGGCTCTCTTCAACGTCGACCTGTGGGGTGTTCGTTGCCAGTGGTCGCCTGTGGCGGGTCTTTCGCATCAGACTTTTGGTCATCAAAGAGCGGTTTGTCGTCCATCTTCGGGTCTGCATCCCTGGTATCCATCTGTAGAATGGATTCATCAGGGGGTGTACGGCTACGTTTCTTTCTCTTTCGTGTCGACCCTTGTTTTCGAACAGATCGTTCAGAGTCCGATTGCGGGTGGCTTTCGTCTGACTCCGGACCAGCCTGAAGGAAAGCAGAAGTAGGTACCACTCCCGGATCAACGTCCATCTCAGTAGCATTTTCAGTCACAGTGCTGCGATGATTCGGCAGGTCAGGATCTGGCGTCTGGGGCACCTCAGAAGGAATCTCAGGAGCGGTTGCATCTACCTGATCAGACGTCGTAAACGGAGCAGGAAGACTCTGTGTAGACGTGCTACCTTCCTGGGCAACCTTGGCGTATGTGACAGGGATCTGAGTCATCACCGCTGGGGACGCTTCCTCACCGACCGGCGTCTGGATCAGGCGGCGTCGCATGCAGGCGGATCTGACGTGGCCTTCTTGTCCACAACCCGCACATGTTCGGGGTTGGCCGTCGTACATGACAATGGCTCGCACCCCGCCTATGGTCAGGTATGATGGTATATGTTTTTTCAGTTCAATTTTGACCTGACGCACACCATTATGGACATGGTAGGTCGTGAAGGTTTGCCATTTTTCCTCTACGTAACCGATGACGTTACCGTATGGTTGTAACGCAGAGACAACTTCGTCCTTCGGCACTTCAAAAGGTAGTTCAAACACCCTAATCGTGCGTTGACCGTACTCTGCGAGTTCAAGTGTTACAGCTCCGACGTGACCATCAGAGTATTTGAACTTAAGTCCATTGGCATGGCGGCGAATAACATCTTCACACACCTCGGTGTTTGTCATTTTAATATGAACGACACTACTCGTGATCGAAAAATGGATTCCGATAACGTGGTTAGGATCTAAACGAACTTCTTCTCGTAGGAACGTTTCAACTTCATGTGCACGAGGTCGCTCATGTTCAGCTGGGAAGGAAACTTTAAGGGTCGCACGGCGGTAAGCGCTCGACATGTTGTTCACGGTGGACGGACACAAGCCTTAAAGCTACGACGCGGAAGTAAACAACGCCTGCAGCGGAGCACTGGCCGGCGCGCGGGGCCGTCCGCACGCTGCCACGGCTGAGCGGACTGCCATCTGAGCTACCGAAGCACGACTACGTCCGGCCCTCCCAGCTTTACTTCTGTCAATATCTCGTCTCCTACCTTCCAAACTTTACAGAAGCTCTCCTGCGAACCTTGCAGAACTAGCACTCCTGAAAGAAAGGATACTGCGGAGACATGGCTTAGCCACAGCCTGGGGGAAGTAAAGCTGTGAGGACCGGGCGTGAGTCGTGCTCCGGTAGATCAGATGGTAGAGCCCGCGAAAGGCAAAGGTCCCGAGTTCGAGTCTCGGTCGGGCACACAGTTTTAATCTGCCAGGAAGTTTCAGTCCTCTTTTTTTTTTTTTTAAAAAAATATATCAATTGTCTTTTTTTTAATAAGTCAATTGTCTTTTTTTGTGTAGAGTCCATAGTCACAGATTCACAAGTACTATCGTTGCGGGGATTGTGCGCTAAATAGTTACTTGTTGTCCAGCTGCGCTTCACTTCACTTCAAGTACTTTTTGAATCACATTTACATACATTACTGAGCTTCTCAGAATAAAATCAGACACAAATTAGTTTAAAAAAAAAGGACAGTGAGGCTCACATAAAATTACACGATATCCACCCCCTCCTCCCCTCCCTCCAGCACCACCAGCATCAACGGAACAACAATGCTAAACTCCTATTACACTTTTAATCATTAAACTAAGGCGCTCAGACGACCTTAATCTCTGAGGACAGTCGTGTATTTTCATGCTTTGTCCTCCGTTTGTCTAAAACTGATTGAGGACAACAAATATCCTCAATTTCTTATTTTTTGTCATCAGTTCTCCAAATTTCCGAAAATAACTGAAACGGGAAGAATCTGGTGAACATTTTACATTAGAACTCGATTGAATATACCAGTGCAACCAAATTTGGCATCGATTAGTTGTTTTATTTAATTGCGAGAAAGTAGCCTAATAAAGGAAAAATTTGGATATTTATGGTAAGTTCCTGCGTGATCGAACTGCTGAGCTCATCGGTCCCTAGGCTTACGCACTACTTAATCTAACTTAAACTAACTTACGCTAAGGACAACACACACACCTATGCCCGATGGAGGACTCGAACCTCCGAAGGGGGCAGCCGCGGCAAGGAGCCTCATATCACGCGGCTGACTAATGAAGTTGTGGAACTATTTTCTGCTGCGAATGAAATTTTCCTTGAATTTATAAATTATGCTCGACTGATGGGTGATTTATGGAAGCATCAAAATACATCTGGATAATGGTGGTGTTATTGAAACATTTTTAGAATGAGGAATAAATATCATCTTTTTTACCGTCCACTTTCTTGTGATTAAATAAATAAAAGACCCTTTGTTTGCATCTTCTACTGAAAGTACTACAACTTTTACTAACCACCACGGTGTTATAGAGGCCTAAGCCGTACTCAGTAGCGGCTGCTTTAGTTTTTAAAGTACGTAGACGCGATCTGTTTACTTCTGTCAAAGTAAGTAAAGACTTATTAAGTAACTGTCCGGCATGGCTATTAAAACAATTCGACATTTTAATTTTTTCCTCTTTTCCATTTCTTCTCCTTGTCTGCTCAATTTTTCCGCTGTTTGATTTGAAATAATTATGTTCCTCCCTCTGCCGCCCCTAAAATTTTGCCACGCTGGGCGGCCGTCTGGTATTGCCTAATGGTAGAAACGGCCCTGTTGACGAATCAACCGTTGCGAAACATGCTTTGCAGCTAGCAGACTGCCACATTGCTCTGATACGCCTCAAGTACGGGAAGCCGCAAGCGGATACCGTGAGTGGCTGTATAAAGAGGCCGTTGAGATTTGTAAGCATCTCAGGAATTTCGGCAGAAAGTAGGAGAATGACGTCTGGATTCCGGTGCTGAAGAAGGCGTGTACCAGTTAGTTAGTTAGTTAGTTAGTTACTAAGTCTTCCACTATGGGGTGATAGCAGCAGCGAACGACTGCAACCGGCAACATTTAAAAGCTCTCAAAGGAAGCTGTCAAATACAAAAGTAATCGACGATGTCAAAAATATTACCTGCATAAACTGAACGTTAAAACATCTCGACCTACTCGTATATTAACATTTAGACAGCACCAGCAATAACGATGTTACTTAGGATATAGCTTGAAAATGACCGTGTGGTTCGAAATGAGCTCACAGCAATCAGAACAGCTAAATAAAAACATTATAGCTGTGTAAATAGTTTTTGAATATGTAACGTCCTTCCATGATAGAAGCCAATTGCGCTCGGGTATTCAAAGGATGTCACGTCACGCCACTGCGCGGAAGCACGCGAAAGCGGAATTTTTCCGCAGCCAGTAGCGAGCCAGGGTGTGGATCTTGCACTCAAAGAAGCTAAGGTCCCCACTGAAAATATCCTCCGCTGATGGGGCCGAAACGTTGGGTTTCAATGTGAAATCCACCTGACCACGGGATGACAACCTGGGACATTCTATTAATTGTTAGTTTTCCGGCCTTGAAAGTTTACATTTTGCAATAATAATAATAATATCTGCGTCGGCCCGGCACCAGTTTAGTACTCATTACATAGTGTTGTGTTGTGCTGTCAGTTAATTCATTTATTGTTTCAAATGGATAATGAAGCGATTTATGATCTATTACAGGAACTATCTACAACTGGCTTGGGTGATATAGGCCTGTATGTCTCAATTTCAATGTCACAGATGCACGGCACAAAGTATGCATGTCGCGGTTGGAATATGTGAGGAAGTAATTCATACATTCGAGACACGAGGTGTAGCCGTCGCCATACAGTGTCACGTGTCAGGAGGAAATAATAAGTATTAAAGTCTTACGAAACAATGATGATAGTAGTGATGTTCTAAGAATAATTTAGTCTGAACCGTGTAGTTCTCACCCCTTAGAAAATTACATTTTACTCCTAAGTGAGTAATTGACTCCCGATTGGGAACCACTGATGTACACGTATGTCCTTACTGGACCGTTCTGACTTGATCCTCAGAACGGGTAATAGACAGTAGATCACACATCACAAACTCAGGCTGTCCTTGAATAAAAAGTTCTCGGGTTTCCATCCGCGTCGATTAAAATTACGCGAGCTTTCGGCTAAGCAGTTCTTGGCCTGACATGGCCAAGAAGTAATTGGCAGGGATTTTAATCGACGTGGGTGGGAAACCGAGAACTTTTTATTCAGTGTTACCACTGCGAGAATCTGCGTTCTTACATCGGTTTGCCCTTTTCTCATGATATCGCTGCGAACCATGGATGAAAGACAAACAGGCAGACTGCATATTCCTAAATTTTCGGAAATTATTTGACGCGATGCCCCACTGCAGACTGTCAACGAACGTATGAGCATACGGAGTAGGTACCCAGATATGGGAGGGGCTCGGAGACTTCTTAAGTAATATTTTTCGTTTAATTTCATTTACAGTAGAAGGTAATTCATCGCCTTGAAACGTAAGGTTGGTCGGATGCTTCCAAATGCAACAGCAAAGACATCTTATTCTGACAATCTTATTGGTATGCAGTTGTTAACTCTATATTAAATAATATAAAGAGCATAAAACATAAAAATTTATCTAAGCTAAGAGAGAATTGAATTCTTAACAATTGTTACAGTGGGTCTTCGTAAATTTGTAAATTTGTGGTAAGATCTTATGGGTCCAAACTGTGTAGGTCATCGGTCCCTAAGCTGACACACTACTTAATCTAACGCTAAGGACAATATCTTACGCTAAGGACAATACACACACACCCATGCCCGAGGGAGGGCTCGAACCTGCGACAGGGGGGAGCCGCGCGGACCGTGACAAGACGTCTCAGACCCCACGGCTACCCCGCGCGGCGGTTCTTTGTAATTTGTTTCTGCCTAGTTGAGGAGAACATAATTTATACAATGCAAATGTAAAAAAAAGTAATACAAAAAGTGGAGTGAAAATAAATTTTAATATGCGGGGGGGGGGGGGGGGGGGGGGGGGGAAGTGATATACTATTTGGATGTGTAATGTAGTTTAAGTACCTTGATGGTTGATAATAGCCTATTTCTACTTATTTCAGGTGTGAAGGTCTCCGTAGAACCTTTAGATTTTCTCATCTGAAATGGTTGTGTTTATGTATGTTTATTCTGTTTGTGTGTGTTGATATATTATTTGGAGTGTTGCATGTCATGACACAACACAATATTCAGTAGTTGTTTGTTTCTCTAATTGCTGGCAGTTGTGGTATATTCTGTGTGATACCTTAGATACATACACACCTGGTGTTATTATATTCTGACTGAGCATTTGATACATGCAATACATGATGGATTTTAGCCTTAGATGAATAATTCACATATGGTTGTAAATTTATTACTAAAAATAGAGTGTAGTTCATTGCTACTTGAGTGCTGTATTCCTTCAATAATAATTACATTTTTAATTTTATGCATAGTTAATGAAGAAAATAATTTGATATATAAAATATGTTGATTTTAGCTCTACACAAAGAAGAGACTATACTTCTGTCTACACGTAATGAGACCAAAAATGCGTTACTGCTGTGTGCAGTATACTGTGCAGTGTACTTAGGCATTATGCAGTTTATCGTTTGGGAGGAGGAGCCTTGGAATAAAAGTTCTTAGAGCCTTCTCCTTCAAAGCGACGTTACCTTATTACTACAGTCTTAGTATGTAGTGCCAGTGTTTGTTTGTTTTATGATTGTTACTGCTTGTTGTGTTGTTTGCGACTGTGTTGTTGCTTTGGGTCCCTTACGTGTTGATCCTTCTGAATCATATTCACTTCATGTGTTGGCTCCTTCCTCGGTTCCTGAACCTGTGGACGTGCTTATGTCATCACACGTGTTTTGTTGTGTCGTTTGTGCTTGTCTACGCCTTCTTACATATGGGCTTTGGCGCTTGTATTCTTCATGCAGTGTGTTCGATACAATATCGACTAATCGACTACGCTCCAGTCATAGGGATTACGTATTATTCTGGCGATGTCACTGTCGTTCTGTATAGGTCTAATATGTGCTAGCTTGTTGCATAGCAGTGTGACATTTAAGTGTACCGGATACGGCCCGTGACCTGTCAGGAAATGGACCATCCCCCGGCTTGCGTTGACATGTTTCAGTTGTAATCTTTTGCGTACGTCAGGAAAGAAAGAGTGTACTCGGCGACCCATGTCGGATGCGTCGCACTCTCTCTCTGCCATGTTTGAATCAGACATTGTTTCATTTGTGTTTTGTTTATAATGTTGGTTCCTGTAATCTCGGTTATTTATCGAGCCTGTCCCTCTTAACCTAGTAAAGTACAGCTCTGTAACGTATTTTTATGTGTATGGGGCAGATCTCCATCACAACGAAAAGTGCCTCTACTGACGTGGTTTTGAAGGTTCCGTTCATTCTCAGGAGTACAGTACATTCATCTCGTCTCGCAGTTGTTTTGTTAGTCTGTATGTTCAGTCTGTGAACCCAAGCACTTGCGGCGAAGCGTGCGGTGGTTCCAAATATCGCAATGTGATAGGTTCTTATCGTCTTAATAGGTAATTTGTACTGTGTTGCGTTGAGCCTTGCTAGTTTGTGCTTAATTTCGGAGGTTTTGCCAGTTGTCAGTCTGATATGATCGTTTAAAGTCTGTTTTTCTTCAAGGTGCAGTCCTAGATAACGTGTGGCTTGCTTCCTCTGTTTGTTAGTATTGTCTGATTGAGTGACAGAACCTAGTACGCTGTCCTCATAGACAAGGGTACCGTCGCGGTGCCTCAGGGAAGTGTGACAGGACGGCTGTTATTTACTATACACATAAATGATGTGGCAGATAAGGTGGGCAGCAATCTGCGGCTGTTTGCTGATACTGCTGTGGTGTACAAAAAAGGTGCCGTCGTTAAGTCACTGTAGGATTATACAAGATGACTTAGACAAAATTTCGAGTTGGTGTGATGAATGGCATCTAGCTCTAAATGTAGAAGTGTATAAGTTAATATACGGTAGATGAGTAGGGAAAACAATCCTGTAACGTTCGAATACAGCATTAGTAGTTTGCTATTTGGCACAGTCACGTCAGTTAAATATTTAGGTGTAACGTTGAAAAGCGATTTGAAACGGAATGAGCACCTGAGGTTGGTATTAGTGAAGGCGAATGGCCGACTTCACTTTATTCAGAGAATTTTATTAAAGTGTGGTTCATCTATAACGGTCATCGCGTATAGAACGCTAGTGCGATCCGGTTGTGAGTACTGCTCCAGTGTTTGTGATCCCCACCAAGTCGGATTAAAGGAAGGTATCGAAGCAATTCAGAGACGGGCTGCTAGATTTGTTACCGGTAGATGTGATCAAAATCCGAGTATTACGAACGCTTCGTGAACTCAAGTGGAGGAGGAGGAGATTAGTGTTTAACGTCCCATCGACAACGAGGTCATTAGAGACGGAGCACAAGCTCGGGTTAGGGAAGGATGAGGAAGGAAATCGGCCGTGCCCTTTCAAAGGAACCATCCCGGCATTTGCCTGATGAGATATAGGGAAATCACGGAAAACCTAAATCAGGATGGCCGGACGCGGGATTGAACCGTCGTCCTTCCGAATGCGACTCAAGTGGAAATCCCTCGAGGGAAGAAGACGTTCGTTTCGCGGAACCCTATTGAGAATATTTAGACAACCGGCGTTTGAAGCTGACTGCCGCCAACGTATATTTCGCGTACCAACCACAAAGATAAGAGGAATCAGGGCTCATACGAAGACGTGTAGACAATAATCTTTCCTTTGCTCTTTTGCGAGGGGAAAGAGAAAGGAAGTGACTAGTGTTGGTACAAAGTACCCTTCACCACGCACCGTACGGTGGATTGCAGGCCATGTATGAAGATGCAGAGATGTAGATATCGAAATAATGAACGCTGGACCGATTAACGGTCACGGAGCCTTGAAACAGGACTGCCAATATCTGAGTTTCACACTGATTCTAAAAACCACAACAAATCAGGAAGTCAGACGAGGCCAGTAGTGGCTCCGCCGGTTTGGTCTTGGTAAATAAGAGGGGCGTGCATGATACCTTCAACCTAATCAGATATAACGACAGAGCAGAGTTGCGCCAAGAGCATGCGGATTGTACTAAAAACGTGGATGGCGAGTTACAGTCAGTGACTAAGACCACAGTCAATGCGTTACCAGTATTGGTGATTTTCGATACCTTCGCACAATCAAGTGCGGTTTCGACTGGTCTGTTTAGGAGAAGCTGCGAACGGCCGCTGCTGCTGCAAGATAAGTATTGTAGATTTATCGTCGAAAGCAAGAAGAATTACACTGAGGTATCAAATGTCATGGCATACCTCCTAATATCGTGACGAACGATGTTTTACCCGGCGTAGTCCACCAGCCCGTCGTGGCATGGACTCAACATGTCATTGGCAGTCCCCTGCAGAAATTTTGAGCCATGCTGCCTCTATAGAGGTCCATAATTGCGCAAGTGTTACCGCTGCGGGATTTTGTGCACCAACTGATCTCTCGATTATGTCCCACAAATGTCCGATGAGATTCATGCCTGGCGATCTGGGTGGCCAGATGATTCACTCGAAATGCCAGAATGTTCATCAAACCAACAATTGTGACCAGGTGACTTGGCGCATTGTCATCCACAAAAATTCCATCATTGTTTTGGAACAAGACGTCCACGAATAGCTGCAAATGTTATCCAGGCAGTCGAATATAAACATTTCCAGCAGATGGTCTTTTCAGTTGGACCACAGGACCCAGTCCATTCCATGTTAACACAGCCCCCACCATTATGAAGGCAACACCACCTTGCACAGGGCTTTGTTGGCAACTTGAATTCATGGCTTCGTGGGGTCTGTGCCACACTCGAATCCTACCATCAGCTCTTACCAACTGAAATCTACTTCTACATGAATACTCTGCAAGTCAGTGCCTGGCAGAGGGTTCATCAAACCACCTTCACAATTCTCTATTACTCCAATCTCGATTAGCGCGCGGGAAGAACGAACACTTGTATCTTTCCGTACAAACTCTGATTTCCCTTATTTTATCGTGGTGATCGTTTCTCCCCATGTAGGTCGGTGTAAACAAAATATTTTCGCATTCGGAGGAGAAAGTTGGCGATTGGAATTTCGTGAGAAGATTCCGTCGCAACGAAAACGCCTTTCTTTTAATGATGTCCAGCCCAAATCTTGTATCATTTCTGTGACTCTCTCCCATATTTCGCGATAATATAAAACGTGCTGCCCTTCTTTGAACTTTTTCGATGTACTCCGTCAGTCCTATCTCGTAAGGACCCCCGCAGCAGTATTCTAAAAGAGGACGGACAAGCGTAGTGTAGGCAGTCTGCTTAGTAGATCCGTTACATTTTCCAAGTGTCCAGGCAATTAATCGCAGTCTTTGGTTAGCCTTCCCCACAACATTTTCTATGTGTTCCTTGCAATTTAAGTTGTTCGTAATTGCAACACCTAGGTATTTAGTTGAATTTACGGCTTTTACATGAGACTGATTAATCGTGTAACCGAAGTTTAAGGAATTCCTTTTAGCACTCACGTGGATGACCTCTCACTTTTCGTTATTTAGGGTCAACTGCCACTTTTCGAACCATTCAGATATCTTTTCTAAATCTTTTTGCAATTTGGTTTGGTCTTCTGATGACTTAATTGGTCGATAAACGGCAGCGTCATCTGCCAACAACCTAAGACGGCTGCTCAGATTGTCTTCCAAATCGTTTATATAGATAAGGAATAGCAAAGGGCCTATAACGCTACCTTGAGGAACGCCACAAATCGCATCTGTTTTACTTGATGACTTTCCGTCAATTACTACGAACTGTGGACAGGAAATCACTAATCCAGTCACATAACTGAGACGATATTCCATAAGCACGCAATTTCACTACGAGCCGCTAGTATGGTACACTGTCAAAAGCCTTCCGGAAATCCAGAAATACGGAATCGATCTGAAATCCCTTGTCAATAGCAGTCAACAAATGGTTCAAATGGCTCTAAGCACTATGGGATGTAACATCTGAGGTCATCAGTCCCCTAGACTTACAACTACTTAAACCTAACTAACCAAAAGACATCACACACAGCCATGCCCATGGCAGGATTAGAACCTGCGAGCGTAGTAGCAGTGCGGTTCCGGACTGAAGCGCCTAGAACCGCTCGGTCACAACGGCCGGCCAGCACTCAACACTTAATGTGAATAAAGAGCTAGTTCTGTTTCACAGGAACGATGTTTTCTAAACCCATGTTGACTGCGTGTCAACTGACAGTTTTCTTCGAAGTAATTAATAATGTTTGAACACAATATATGTTCCAAAATCGTGCTGCATATCGACGTTAACGATATGGGCCTGTAATTTAGTGGGTTACTCCTACTACCTTTCTTGAATATTGGTGTGACCTGTGCAACTTTCCAGTCTTTGGGTGCGGATCTTTCGTCGAGCGAACGGTTGTATATGATTGTTAAGTATGGAGCTAATGTATCAGCATACTCCGAAAGGAACCTAATCGGTCTACAGTGTGGACCAGAATATTTGCTTTTATTAAGTGATTTAAGTTGCTTCACTTCTCCGAGGATATTTACTTCTACATTACTTCGAATTCTGGAATATTTACTCCATCTTCTTTTGTGAAGGCATTTCGGAGGGGTGTGTTTAGTAACTCTGCTTTGGCAGCACTGCCTTCGATAGTATCTCCATTGCTATCGCGCAGAGAAGGCATTGACTGTTTCTTGCCGCTAACATACTTCACATACGACCATAATCTCTCTGGATTTTCTGCCAGGTTTCAAGACAAAGTTTCGAAGTGGAAACTCTTCTAAGCATCTCGCATTGAAGTCTGCGCTAAATTTCGAGCTTCTCTAAAAGATCGCCAATGTTGGGGATTTTGCGTCTGTTTAAATTTGGCATGTTTGTTTCATTGTTTCTGCAACAGTGTTCTAACCCGTTTTGTGCACCAAGGAGGATCAGCTCCGTCGTTTGTTAATTTATTTGGTATAAATCTCTCAATTGCTACCGATACTATTTCTTTGAATTTAAGCCATATCTGGTCTACACTTACGTTATTAATTTGGAATGAGTAGAGATTGTCTCTCAGGAAGGAGACTTATGCGACCAGACCACGGTTTTCTAGTCTTGTAGGGTCCAACTGATACGGTCACGGGCCCAGTAGAGGCGCTGAAGGCGATGTCGTGCTATTGGCTAAACCACTCGTTTCGGTCTCTGCTTCCATAGCCCATTAACGCCAGATTTCGCCGCACTACCATAACGGATACGTTCGTCGTATATCCGAGATTGGTTTTTTCGTTTATGTCACCCTGTGTTGCTTGTCTGTTAGCACTGACAACTCTACGCAGACGCCGGTGCTCTTGATCATTAGTTGAAGGTCGTCGGTCACTGCGTTGCTCATTGTGAGAGGTAATGCCTGAAATTTAGTATTCTCGGCACCCTCTTGACACAACAGATGTCGGAACACAGAATTCCCTATCGATTTCCGAAGTGGAATGTCCCATGGGTCTAGCTCCAACTATAATTCTGCGTTCAAAGCCTGTTACCTCCAGTCGTGCAGCCATCATCACGTCGGAAACCTTTTCATATGAGTGACCTGTCTACAAATGACAGCTCGACCAGTGCATTGCCCTTTTGTGTACCTTGTCTGTGCGATACTACCGCCATCTGAATGTGTGCACATCGCCATCAAGAGACTTTTATTACCTCAATGTAAACGGTCTAGCAGACTGAAAAAAAGGATTTTTAAAATATTACTTTCAATTAATATTATGTTACTTATGGTTCAATGAAATACAGGGTGTTTATAAATGAATATCGGGGTTTTAACGCTTTATAATATTTATTATATTAAACTTAGGATTATAAATGATATGTCAAATGAAAGAGCAACTCACACAGTTTTGCCCAGAACCTTAGAAATGTTCAGTGTGAGCACCATTTGTCACACGGCACACATCAATTCTGTACCCAAAGGCTGGATAGGCCGCAAGGGGCCCAATGGCAGGGCTTGCCTTGCATGGCCCCCACGTTCACCCGACCTAACGCCATGCGATTTTTTCCTTTGGGACTTCATCAAGGATCGTGTGTACGTGCCTCCGCTACCAGCAGACCTCCATGAATTAAGAAACCGAATTGAAGCAGCTGTTGATACAATCACTGAAGACACACATATCTACGTTTGGGAAGAACTGGGCTATAGACTTGATGTGTGCCGTGTGACAAATGGTGCTCACATTGAACATTTATAAGGTTCTTAGTAACACTGTCTGAGTTGCTCTTTCATCTGACATATCATTTATAACTGTTAGTTTAATATAATAAATATTATAAAGCATTAAAACACCGATATTCATTTATAAACACCGTGCATGCAATGAATGAAAACAAGTATGGATGCCACACTTTGTGGTTTTCGGTACATTTACATCAATGTAACAGTGCACAAAAAGCAGCTGCGAAACTTAAGTACGGAAGAGTATACATATCTTGTAAGTGAAGTGCTCTCTTTCTAGAAAAGCATTAAAAGATGAGTGAAATATAGCAGCTCGTGAATTAAAAAAAAAAAGAAGGAAATGAGAGAACAGTGGATACTTTTAATGACCTACTCTGGTTTTATAGCCCATTTTATGGATGCGACGATGCGGAGCCTTTTGTAATGGTTATTTTATGGTTACCCGACAGGGAATCAAGTTAAGCGTATTATTTGACGGTAAGTTGTGAACCTAGGCTTTAATATATGTTCACAGTGCGTACGATCTGCACTTCTGAATATGTCTGACGGCAAAGAGCAAATGCAGAACTCCTCACAGCGGAAGTTCTGACCGACGGTTCAATGAATTATTCAGGAGGGGGAGAGGGATTTCTAAACTGTGCGTAGGCGAATAGTCCAGAGCAGTCCAGGTTAAGTTAGAATCCTTAGTGATTCTTGTACGATATGCAGTTCTGTGAGCTCTCGGTGAGTAATTATTCTGCTGCGTGTTTCATTACGTATTAAAGCTTAATGTACAGAAACGCAGTAATCTTGTCTTCTCATTATATGAAGAAAAACAGTCCACAACACGTTTCATGTAACTATCAAGAAGGATAACGATGGGCAAGTGTGTGCAGTAGAGAACAGAGCACATTCAGAAGTTCTCTTAGTAGAAAAGAATTCGTGAATATGAGGCAATTCAAACATTTAAGCTTCTTGTTATTTTTAGCAGACAAAAAATAAGAAGGTAAGTGTTCAGTTATTAATGCGTTATTTTTATCTGAGCATGTCAATAAAACATGTAATCCAGTAAACCTGTAATTCATCCCTGATGTTATTCAGTCTGTGCATTGAGCAAGCAGTAACGGAAACCAAAGAAAAATTTGAAATAGGAATTAAAGTTAAAGGAGAAGAAATAAAAGCTTTGAGCTTTGCCCATGACACTGTATTATGTCAGAGACAGCAAAAGACTCGGAAGATCAGTTGAAAGGAATGGAGAGTGTCTTGAAAAGAGGATATAAGATGCAAATAAAAAAAATCAAAACAAGGATAATGGAAAGTAGTAGACTCAAATCAGGTGTTGCTGAGGTAATTAGATTACGCAACGAGACAATAAAAGTAGTACATGGGTTTCGCTATTTTGGCAGCAAAATAACTGATGATGGCCGAAGTAGAGGCGATGTGAAATGTAGGCTGTCAGTGACAAGAAAAGCATTTCTGAAGAAGAGAAATTTGTTAACTTCAAATATAGATTTAAGTGTTAGGAAGTCTTTTCGGAAGGTATCTGTCTGGAGTGTAGCCATATACGGAAGCGAAACATGGACGATAAACAATTTAGACAAGAAATGTGGTGCAACAGAAGAACTCTTAACTAATGAGGAGGTACTAAATAGAACTGGGGAGAAAAGAAATCTCTAGCAAAACTTGACTACATAAACGGATTCTGTGATAGGACTCATTCTGAGACATCATGGAACACATATTTAGTATTGGAGCAACGTGTGAGAGTAAAAGTCGTATAGGGAGGCCAAGAAATGAGTACAGTAAGCAGATTCGGAAGGATGTACGGTGCAGTAGTTATTCGGAGGTGAAGAGCTTTTCGCAGGATACAGTACTGTGGAGAGTTGCTTCAGACCAGTCTTCGGACTGACGCTCACAACAACTACAATTCAGTGGACCATTCTATGGATTGATTTCTAAATATAACAGCTAAACACACCGAATCTTCCATGTTAGAGTGTAATTGCAGACTGGCGTAATTGGTACGCTGAAAGAGAACAGGTGCCCACTCTGATGAAAGAGAAACTTGAAGAAGTTGAAATAAAAAAATAAGAAGTTAAATAAGCAGTAGACTGGGATGAAGAAAAAAAAATGAAAGTTGTATGCGGGTGTTTTACTGAGCACCCAGAGAATGAAAATAAAGTAAGAGTCAGAAGTGAGAAGTAGAAACCAGAGTCATCGGAAATATCGCATGTTTACGGGTACTAGTACCGATGACGATTCCGATGATTACGATGACCGTTTTACTGTCGCAGTGAAGTAACTACCCACACGTAGGAAAGAAGCTAATGATTTAAAAATTTTTATTCATGGCTGTCAATCAGTAGCTGTAAAGCACGTTTTAAGAATAGAAATAATCAGCTGTACAAATTTTTATGAAATTAACTTCTTGACTAACTTCGGAAAATTAATTTGCTATCCTCAGACGATGATACAATCAACATTTTATCATGCAAGCAATCGTTAAGCAAATTTTGGACGATAGAGAACCATTCGTTAAAATTTTTAAATAGTACTATCAAGCAGCTAAAAATAACGTACAAGAGGCGAAGATACGCTGACAAAAAATAAATTGTGACGAAGGGCTCCATCATCCAGAGTTTGCTTGACGATTTCTTTCCGATGTAAGCTTAATTGTATGATCTTCCGAGCATTGCAAATTAATTTGCCGAAACTAGTCAAGAAGTTAATTTAATAAAACTTTGTGCAACGACGACTTATTGCCTATATTCTTAAAACTAATGAGGTACGTTGCACCTATGGAGACGTAATTTTTTTGTGCTCTGCTTGAGACTATGCTGCATGCACTAGAAACTAGACGAAAGAGACGCCTCAAGACTACCTTTGCGATGTCTTTTTATCAAAATGGCTCTGAGCACTATGGGACTTAACTTCTGAGGTCATCAGTCCCCTAGAACTTAGAACTACTTAAACCTCACTAACCAAAGAACATGACACACATTCATGCCCGAGGCAGGATTCGAACCTGCGACCGTAGCAGTCGCGCGGTTCCAGACCGTAGCGCCTATAACCGCTCGGCCACTCCGGCCGGCTGTCTTTTTATCCAAGACACCAATATAGAACTGAATGTGATTACACATTCGACATTACTGATCAAATTCTAATTCCCTGAAAGAAATTGGCAGGTAATTGAAGTGGGGGATTATGTTGACTGACTTATATTTAATATAAGCTTCCCTTAAGCGCGCAATGCCCGAGCCGCTGCGGGAAATTACCTCGCGGGGTGGAGAGCTGAGCGCAGTCGCATCTTTGTGATACTTGCAGTTAAATTTAATTGTACTGTTTTTTGCGTTTAAATAGCTTGTGTGCTGTGTAAGTAGACAAATTACAGCAATGTTACATATAATTGGTTTTAGGTTATTTATAATGAACGCGCCAAAATAATAATTTTTGTTTCAGTGTGCACGATTTCCTCACTTTGCCTTTTTCCAGGTACATAAAACGTGCTGCAGACAGTTTTCTGTACAAAATAGGCTTAATACGTTTACGAAACTTTTATTCATCACGTTCACAGTGCTCCAAATCCATAATTTCTAAAAGGTTTTCGAAATATTTTTTTGAGCATGTTTTCTGAGAATCCGTTTTTTACCCTGCACTGCTAGCCCGCTAACGAAGATCTGATAGTAATTGCTGATTACAATTTTGGCTTCAACAAACACGAAGTTACAGCCAAATCATCACTACACCGCAAGCCACCTGATGGAATGTGACGGAGGGTGCCTCTGGTACCACAGACTGAGCCCTCTCCCCATTTCCACTCGCGAATGGTCGTGGGAGGAATGATTGTCGGTAAGCCTCTGTATTGCCTCTTTTTTCTCGAACTCTCTCATCGTGGTCATTACGCGAGGCACATGTAGAGGGAAGAAATGTCTTGTCCGACTTTCTGCAAAAAGTACTCCCTCAAAATTTCTGTAGAAAAACTTTCCGTGAAGCACGACGCCTCTCTCGTAACGTCTGCCAATGGAGTTTGTTGAGCACGTTCGTAACGCTCTCGCGTCGACTAAACGATCCCGTTACGAAACTCACCGCTCTTCGTTGGATCTTCTCCATCTCTTCTATCAGTCCTGCCCGGTAGGAGTCCCAGTTTTATGGACAATACTCAAGAATCGGTGCAACAAGCGCCTTGTAAGCAGCTTCTTTCGCTGATTTGTAGAATACCAGGGAACTGCAATCAGTTTACGATGGAAACGGCTTACAAAACAGTCGTGCGCCTCATTCTAGAATTTTGCTCAAGTGTATGTGACCCGTACCGAATAGGACTAACTGGGCTACTGAACGTATACAGAGAAGAGCTAAAGAAAGTAAGCAGGCAGACGCTCGAAGATGTATGGAAACCGTCCGGAGAAAGCGTACTTACAAATTTTCCAGAAACGGCTTTAAACGATGAATCTAGTAATATCTGTGAAACCTCTACATATCGGTTACGTAGGGATCGCGAGACCAAGACTGGATCAGTTACAGCTTCACCACGTTACCGCGTCACCACGTTCCATCATAGTGGAAGGAGCCCTAACAACTGGTACAATGAGAAGATCCACTGCCATGCACTTCACAGTGGGTGGCAGCTTATTGATGTAGATGCAGACGTTGATTATAGAGGAAGAACAAACTCAGATTGGTCGCTTTCTTCAAAGGAACCAATCCTGGAATTTACCGTAAATGTTTTAAGGAAATCACGGAAAACATGAATGTGGATGACGGAACGAGTATTTGAACCGTTGTCCTTCAGAATACGAGTGAAGTGTGCTGACCACCACGCCCCTCCACTCTATGAAAAATATCAGGAGGCACCCCACACAGCAAGTACAATGTACACTTGAGCGACTCACTCCAGTTTCACGGGCACACTGTCTCACAGACTTCTGTGGTGAGCGAGTGAATTGTTGTAACACATGACGAGAGTTAGATGGACTTGTTACTGTTACAGGTCGTCCAGATCGTTGTTTGTGTACATCTTTAACACAGCCTTCGGCTTCAAATTTGTCTCGAATGCGACGAATCTGCAGCTTGGCAAACGCTACCCGATGCGCACTCGGCCGTTAGACGTGCGATATGTGAAGCCTCCACAGCGATCTTATCGAAATATTATGACCGGATTTGTCCCTATACTTCAAAAATTGTGGTTGTTAGGCTATCAGTAACATAAAACTTCCCGTTCAGTCACTTATGCAGGGGACAGGAACGGAAAGAGAAAAGGGCAAAGAAATAACCAATATGTTGAATAGTGTCTTTAAACAATTATTTCCAGATGAAAATCATTTAACAGCCATATCACTCCTAATAAGTACAAGTTGTTTCAGAATAAAATTCATTCGCCAGTTGCACTACTATTTTTGTTTCACTTTCTAGGTCTCGACAGATTAATCTGTCATCTGCAGATGCCGGCAAAATTTGGGATGAAATAAATCATTAGAAACTGACTGTACATTCATGTCAGTTATCGGAAGTATATTATCGAAACTTACTTAATATTGATTTAGTAAATATTGATACCTTCTTCACAACGTATTTAATATTGGTCTAGCAACTCAATATCTTCTTCACAGAAGCATAACGCCATGGAATGCCCAAAAATGTACATATTTTGTGCGATAATTATAAATACTGATTGGCAGACTGACAATTTACAGCAAATCAATCAAATTTCTGTACGTAGTCAAGTTCTTGTGCCAGCAGCAAGGAACATATATAAAAGCATATTAAAAATATAACTAAGGTAAATAAAGAAGTTATACATAATATCTGTAAAACGTGGCACATATTGCGACGTAAGCTACTGACCATGTGCATAAAAGTGATTTATTTATTGCAAATTATCAGTTTCTCGTCTGTGTTTATAATTATTACATACAATATGTACATTTCTGGAGATGTCACAGAATTGTGCTCCTGTGAAGAAGATATTAACATTTGCTAAACCAGTATTAAGTAAGTAACGTACTTCTTATACTTTACATAAATGTATACCCGATTTCTAATGATTTATAATATCCTGAATTTTTCAGGCTTCAAAGGTAACAGATTAATCTGTTGAAAACGGTAAAGCGAAATAAAAATTATTGTGAAACTGATGACTGAATTGTATTCTGAAATATATACTTCAGCTGCTGTGAAATTAACAGCTAGGAATGAAATTATAAGTACAAATGGTGTTGAAAAACAGATCAAATTGCTAAAACACAACTTCTGTACAAAATTTGCGAGAAAAGTAGATTCACTCTTCACTATAATTTTCTTCTGATCTCTTTAGCAGATAGGACTGTTTACAGTACCATAATAAATACTTTTAGTCACTTCTGTTAAACATTTTGGGAATCCTCAACTTTCCAATGTACTGAAAAGTTTTCTTCTCTGAATTTCATAATTTTACCTAACATACAGAAAAACGGAGTAAATTGATTCGCAGAATGGCCTACATCACTTATATGATACCAGACTCAACTCGGATATTCAACAGATGATACGTGTGCCATGGTTTGAGGGGATCCACGTTGAATTGGTCTTTCTAGACTTACAAAAAACCATTGAATCAGTGTCATATCGACGCCTTGTAAACAAAATACGTTTATTTTTTTCCAGAAATTTTTTCTCTCAAGCCAGACAAGTCACGTTACCCTGGATAGACAGTCATCTACAAAGATCGCATTAATACCTTGTGCGCTCTAGGGGCGTATGATAGGACCGTTATTGTTAATGGTATACATTAATAATTTAGCGAGAAATTTCATTGCAATATCCAACTTATTACTAATGATGTAATTACCTGCGATGAAGGTCTACAAAATACGGATGCGTGTGATGAAGGTCTACAAAACACGGACACAGTCCATACTTGTACATCACTTAGGTGTAAGGGACCCACACAACATCAGATTGACAGGATATTTCGAACGTACACAAAAGACACTTGTTTGGCTAACGAGGGAGCGTTACAAAATGTTGAAAAGTCTTATCCGGCAGACACTAGAAGACGGACGCTCTACATCTCGGGAAAAATTGATTAGAAAATTCGAAGAAGAAGAGCAGGAACTACAAATATCCTTCGGCGCTCCCATAGAAGGTTTACAGGTAGAATAAGGAAATAACAGTGTGCATGATCCATTCGTGATTTTAAAACAGAAATGGCAGGGAGCCTAAGTCTTGGAGTGGTAATCTGCTGAGCATTAAAAGCAGAATCATTTTCAGTTTACTTATTTGCCATCGAAGCCAAATTTAACATAAACATTAACAAACAGTTAAGCTCAAGGTGACATTACAGTAAGATGGAAAAACTTTAAATTACTGTTCTTTGAATATTTCAGAAAATATATTATGTCACTCTGCCTTGAGCAAGCACAATTTTTCTTGTTGTTCAACCCATACATGTTTCGGAGAAGTTTCTCTATCTTCAGTGGATTGTACATATTATCTGTTGAACAATATGCAAAGAATTTATGCATTATGATGTTTACCAGGTTTTTGAGATTATAGTGATTACGTTACTAAGTACTGACAGAAATTCAGAGAATTCCCTTATAAAATTGGAACCCGCTCCCCCCCCCCCCACCCCCCCCCCCACCCCCCCCCAAGAGACAGTCAGTGGATTTAACAGTTATTTTGACTGTTTGAAAATCAATATTACAATGACAACATGCAAGTACTTACAAAACAGAGCTAATTAAAATGCAAGCACCTTACAATTCAATCAAAGTTTAACTCGGGCGCATTTTCTTACCGAAGATCTGATCCACAGTAAGGGCATCATCCAAAACAATGGCCAGTAGTATGTATCAGAGCAGTTTACGGTAGGAACACGAAACAAAATTTAGTAGCAAAGTACAGGGACTTCCACGAATCACGGAGGAGACTTTATTGCACACAGGACAAGTTGTTTAACGTATATTCCTGTGCGGGGCCTTGGAAAATTAAGAACGGTGTATGTGGTCACGTCACGTCCAACCAACCAACAAACCAAGGCAACAGGAAACAGACCTAGGCGAATTCCAAAGAGCAACCCAATATTGCAAAGGCAGACACTCTAGTAGGCATAGGCACCACCCCAAAGTAAACATGCACAATTCACAGACGGTGAATGGAACTGTGTGGTCAGTAAGTTCAGGTCGTGATTCAAACAGCCTTCTTCACTGATGGTCAACCCCAGCAGATCTCTAGCATGAGCTGCGCAAATACGTAAATCCTACTCGAGACGTTGCAATATCATCATGCACCGAGATGCCAGAGAAGCCGTAACAATGTAAGGAAAAGGAGAGAAGTTGCGCAACTGAAAGAAACGATATTAGCTCGTGCACATGATTCAAAAACTTAATGAGAAGTACTCTCTGCTATGCTCTCATAGATAGTAGATTTAGAGAGATGTATTGTCGCTCGGCGATTGTAAGAAACGTTTACGGTTGTGACTTACCAGGCTTGACCATGGATCTGATGCAAATACACTTCTCGGTTCAAATTGTTCAAATGGCTCTGCACACTATGGGACTTAACTTCTGAGGTCATCAGTCCCCTAGAACTCAGAACTACTTAAACCTAACTAACCTAAGGACATCACACACTTCCATGCCCGAGGCAAGATTCGAACCTGCGACCGTAGCGGTCGCGCGGTTCCAGACTGTAGCGCCTAGAACCGCTCGGCCACCACGGCCGGCGGCTGTGAACATTTTATCGCGTTAATTATTGTGGAATCAACTGTTTATACCAAATATCAACACCCGTCCCTTCTCTTCGGTTCTCTCTCTTTCCAGTTCTACCAGTTCTACCCCCCTCCCCCCCCCTCTCTCTCTCTTTCTCTGGACCCCTTTGTTTTGTATTTCTGATTTCTGTAGGCACCTGCATTTGCCTATTTGGCAGCAAGAGAGTGTGTGAGAGAGAGATAAATGTGGAAGGAAAGAGAGAAAAAGATAAAGGGACAGACCGAGAGAGAGACAGACGTAGACAAAGAGAGAAAGAGAGAGGGGAGAGAGACGTAGACAGAGAAAGACGTAGGCAGAGAGAGAGAGAGAGACTGATAGGCAGACGTAGAGAGAGACAGAGAGAGAAAGAGAGGGAGAACGTAATGACAGAATCCGCTGGCAGCTGTAGCACTCTCTTCAATGCGCGCCAAAAGCTGCCTCCACTCAAATTAAAATTGTTTTCCACTGGCTTATTCCGTTCGGTGTTTCCGGGGGTATTGCTCTGCTGCAGTCCAATTCGGTGTGGAGTAATTTCCCGCGAGCGGCTGCCGCGTTCTCCAACTGTGAGTCAGCGGTTCCAGTTAAACAGTGCGCAGACACGGTTGTGGATTCATAGCTGCCTCAGAGCAGGAGTTCTTCAGGTTGACTCTTCATTCAAACTTGCCATTATTTTACACGACTGTCAAACCCAACTCTGCACATTCAGCCCATTGCAAAGGGAGAAACTTCGGAATAACATTAACTCTCGCTGTATTATTGCGTGTTACTCACAGCGGCAGCAAGACTTTGCTTTTCGACGAAATGGAGGAAGGAAGGAAGATTGCGTTTAACATCCCGTCACATTCAGATCATTATAGACGGAGCACAAGTTCGCATTGTGTGAAGGACGGGAAAGGAAATCGGCTGTGCCCTTTTAGAGCAGCCATCCCGGCATTTTCCTGGAGCGATTTAGGGAAATCACGGAAAACCTGAATCTGGATGGCCAGATCCAGGTTTGAACCGTCGTCCTCCTGAATACTATTCCAGTGTGCTAAACACCGCGGTAATTTTTGACGATTACGTAACCATAAAAAATGTGAATAAGTATTAACGAGGTTAAAGATGTCACATAATTAAGTGCAGTAAACAAGAAACATAAACGTATTTGGAGAAAGATTATTTGTTGAAACAACAGGAAGTAAAGAAACTGTGCTGATTTCTTCTGCATTAATACCGTATAGAAAGGCTACTTTACTTGTTAATTAGTTATACCCGCCGTTGCTACGTGATGTTTTTGGAGACTTGGTAGGTAGACTAGCAGACAAAGCCGCCATTGCATGGGTTTTCATTTTGCCAATTTTCTATCAGAAACAAAAAAAAAATGAACTGTGTTTGTAATTTAAAGCAGAAAAAAATTTCATTTCCGTGTATTCGTGAAGACTTTTGAAATTAAGAAACAATTGTACAAAGAAATATACATAAAGTATAGTATCCAAATTAAAATACATAGCATGCAAAACACAAATTCTCTGAAATTTTTATTTAACTCAGAACTTGATTATAAACAGTTCTTCGAGGTACGTGATCAGGCAACTGCTTCGCGTGTCCACAACGGGATTTTGTAAACGTCTCTACTGCAACACCTCTTTATAGCTCTATAGACCGTTACTGTTTTCACCTACAGCCGTTTTCTCCGGCCGTCAAAAGCTACTCCAGGTGTCTAGGATTTCTTTACAGTGATATGTTTGTGTAAGTACATTCAGCGGCATATGTGGATACTGCCTCCGAAATACACATACATCAAAAAAATTTTGCATCACCCTGGTTCCCAGAACTCCTGAAGATAGTCTTTGACTGTCGATATTATATCACAGACGACAGACACAGTCCCTTTCACTGTTCAGAAATGTCACTAAACCCGCCCAAACATGTAAAAAAACATTCATGAGCAGAGCCTACTAGACGGAGGGGGTTCGACAGCCGATCAGCTCCAGTAATTCCACCAGGAAGGAATACAGAGCTCGTGTTGTCTGCAGTTCAACCATTCCTACACGGTCAACAACGCGGTTCGATCGCGTCCGCATTGTTACTTTGTGCCGGAAGGGCTCTCAACAAGGGAAGTGTTCAGGCGTCTCGGAGTGAACCAAAGCGATGTTGTCCGGACGTGGAGGACCTACAGAGAGACAGGAACTGTCGATGACATGCCTCGGTCCGGCCGCCCAAGGGTACTACTGCAGTGGACGACGGCTACCTACGGATTATGGCTCGGAGGAATCCTGACAGCAACGCCACCATGTTGAATAATACTTTCCATGCAACCACAAGACGTCATGTGAGGACTCAAACTGTGCGCAATAGGCTGCATGATGCGCAACTTCACTCCCGATGTCCATGGCGAGGACTATCTTTGCAACCACGACACCATGCAGCATGCTGAATGGACTGCTCAGGATTGGCATCACATTCTCTTCACCGATGAATGTCGCATATGCCTTGAGGCAGACAATCGTCGGAGCCGTTTTCGGAGGCAACCCGGTCAGGCTGAACGCCTTAGACACACTGTCCAGCGAGTGCAGCAAGGTGGAGGTTCCCTGCTGTTTTGGGGAGGCATTATGTGGGGCCGACGTACGCCGCTGGTGGTCGTGGAAGGCGTCGTAACGGCTGTACGATATGTGAATGCCATCCTCCTACCGATAGTGCAACCGTATCGGCAGCATATTGGCGAGGCATTCGTCTTCGTGGACGACAATTCGCACCCCCATCGTGCTCATCTTGTGAATGACTTCCTTCAGGATAACGACATCGCTCGACTAAAGTGGCCAGAATGTTCTCCAGACATAAGCCCTATCGACCATGCCTGAGATAGATTGAAAAGGGCAGTTTATGGACGACGTGACCCACCAACCACTCTGAGGGATGTACACCGAATCGCCGTTGAGGAAGGGCTAGTGGGTATTGAAGATACCGGTGTGTACAGCAATGTGGACCACCACCTATGGAGGTCTCGCTGTATGGTGGTACAACATGCTATGTGTGGTTTTCATGAGCAATGAAAAGGGCGGAAATGATGTTTATGTTGATCTGTATTCCAGTTTTCTGTACAGGTTCTGGAACTCTCGGAACCGAGGTGATGCAAAACGTTTTTTGAAGAATGTGTATGTTGGAATACTGTTATCAGTAAGGAAACAATAAATCTAAACGTCATGCACAATTCGGCAGTTCTTCACACAGCTCGGTGTTTATGACGTCATATCTCCTGTACTATGATAGGTAAGTGGGTCTTATCTTCATCTTATCTTCACAGCGATTGTTGCCTGACAGTGACGGATATGTGTACCAAGTTTTGATGAAATCGTTCCAGTGGTTCGGAATGAGGTAGGTAACGCACACACACATACACACACAAACACACACACACACACACACGCACACACACACACACACACACAGATCCATTTTTACAATATATAGGGTTCAAAATGGCTCTGAGCACTATGGGACTTAACATCTGTGGTCATCAGTCCCCTAGAACTTAGAACTACTTAAACCTAAGTAACCTAAGGACATCACACACAGCCATGCCTGAGACAGGATTCGAACCTGCGACCGGAGCGGTCATGCGACTCCAGACTGAAGTGCCTAGACCGCACGGCCACACCGGCCGGCACAATATATAGGGATTTTAAATTAGTTACAGGTTTCATTGCTACACGATGTTCTTGCACCTTGGTACGCAGATGTTGGGCATTATAGCTTTGGTAATGAAAGATTTTCGATTCGATTCTCTTTCTTTCAGTCTATTGAAATGTCCTTTTACGTAACCTACGCATCAAAAATGAGTTTTAGCATTATGTTCGTGATGTCGCTCTACTAGCGTGTTAGTGTTGCAATACGGAAATCACTCTTGGATGCACAGGTATTTGGAAACGTCAAAGATCAGGTTTCTCTTTACGGGGTTCTTTGTCGACTCTTGTGAATGGGGCCCGCATCTCGTGGTCGTGCGGTAGCGTTCTCGCTTCCCACGCCCGGGTTCCCGGGTTCGATTCCCGGCGGGGTCAGGGATTTTCTCTGCCTCGTGATGGCTGGGTGTTGTGTGCTGTCCTTAGGTTAGTTAGGTTTAAGTAGTTCTAAGTTCTAGGGGACTTATGACCACAGCAGTTGAGTCCCATAGTGCTCAGAGCCATTTGAACCATCTTGTGAATGGGAGCGTTACATAAAATGAAAAGAAATGATACTATGACGTTGTTGACTAGATCATCCCGTCTGTGGTAGGTCGGCCACCTAGTGCAAGTATTTCTATCTGATGCTACGTCGACGGCATGCACGTCGATGATGACGATGATGTGATGAAATGATGAGGAAAAACACAGACAACCAGTTCACGAGTGGAGAAAACCTCAGAACCGACCTGGAATCGAACCCAGACCACAGGATCTACAGGCAGTAATGATAACCTTTTTTTGCGGTTAGAAAAAAAAGGCACAGAGTGGACTCGAACTCGTGACTTTGCATCTAAAATGCAAATCACTGAAGACAATTCTTACGGTCAGTGAGATTCCAGACTGAAGACGTGACTGGAGACCCAGCCCCCCCCTCCCCCCCCAGAAACTGGTGGGATACCAACGTGTCTGTCGCCACTATACAACCAGTAGTGACAGGATGTCAAATCAAACACTTTTCAGTAGTCGGATTTCCAAACTTATTTTATTTGGCTACCAGTTTCGGCAGATGATGATTGAAGTGTTCGCTATAGCAAGCAGAAATCTACAGATGCCAGTATTTGAATGCTGGTCCCTATCTTGCCAGAACCGAGGTGGAATATTCCTACATGTCAGTCAGAAGGCCTTAAGATGCCATAGTAAATCGTCGAAAATGGTAGCAAAATAAAATACACTACTAGCTATCAAAATTGCTACACCACGAAGATGACGTGCTACAGACGCGAAATTTAACCGACAGGAAGAAGATACTGTAATATGCAAATGATTAGCTTTTCAGAGCATTCACACAAGGTTGCCGCCGGTGGCGACACCTACAACGCGCTGACATGAGGAAAGATTCCAACCGATTTCTCATACACAAACTGCAGATGACCGACGTTGTCTGGTGAAACGTTGTTGTGATGCTTCGTGTAAGGAGGAGAAATGCGTACCATCACGTTTCCGACTTTGATAAAGGTCGGATAGTAGGCTATCGTGATTGCGGTTTATCGTATCGCGACATTGCTGCTCGTGTTGGCCGAGATCCAATGAATGTTAGTAGAATATGGAATCGGTAGGTTCAGGAGGGTAATACAGAACGCCGTGCTGGATCCCAACGGCCTCGTATCACTAGCAGTCGAGATGACAGGCATCTTATCCGCATGGCTGTAACGGATCGTGCAGCCACGTCTAGATCCCTGAATCAATAGATGGGGACGTTTGCAAGACAACAACCATCTGCACGAACAGTTCGACGACGTTTGCAGCAGCATGGACTATCAGCTCGGAGACCATGGCTGTAGTTACCCTTCACGCTGCATTACAGACAGGAGCGCCTGCGATGATGTACTCGACGACGAACCTGGATGCACGAATGGCAAAACGTCATTTTTTCGGTTGAATCCAGGTTCTGTTTACAGCGTCATGATGGTCGCATCTGTGTGTTTGGCACATCGCGGTGAACGCACATTGGAAGCGTGTATTCGTCATCGCCATACTGGCGTATCACCCCTTTGGTTACACGTCTCCGTCACCCCTTGTTCGCATTGACGGCACTTTGAACAGTGGACGTTACATTTCAGATGTGTTACGGCCAGTAGCTCTACCCTTCATTCGATCCCTGCGAAACCCTACATTTCAGCAGGATAATGCACTACTGGATGTTGCAGGTCCTGTACGGGCCTTCCTGGATACAGAAAATGTTCGACTGCTGTGCTGGCCAGCACATTCTCCAGATCTCTCACCAACTGAAAACGTCTGGTCAATGATGGCCGAGTGACTGGCTCGTCACAATACGCCAGTCACTACTCTTGATGAACTGTGGTATCGTGTTGGAGCTGCATGGTCAGCTGTACCTGTACACGCCATCCAAGCTCTGTTTGACTCAATGCCCAGGCGTATCAAGACCGTTATTACGGCCAGAGGTGGTTGTTCTGGGTACCGATTTCTCAAGATCTATGCACCCAAACCGCATGAAGATGTAATCACATGTCAGTTCTAGTATAATATATTTGTCCAATGAATATCCGTTTATTATCTGCATATCTTCTTGGTGTAGCAATTTTAATGGCCAGTAGAGTAAGTTTGATAATTAGATGGGTGGAAGGTATTTGATTTGACATCCTGTAGCGGTTGAGTCCCGCAACCACCTCTGAAATGATGGATTTACAGAGACAAGGAGTGGCGGTCTGGGCTGCCATTTCACTTCATGGTAACAGAGGACGATCCATTTGGTTGTCATTCGCGGCACGCTCGCAGTACAGCGGTACATCGACGACATTGTACGTCCCGTTTTGTTGACCTTCATGGAAAGCCATCTTGGGATTACATTTCAGCAAGATAATGACCGCCGACATACGACGAGATTGTCTGCTTCTTGTCTTCACGCTTGCCGAACCATATCTTGGCCAGCGACATCGCCGGATCTCTCACCAACTGAGAATGTTTGGAGCGTTACGGGCGGGGCCAAACAACTGGGTCGTGATCTTGACGATCCAACACGCCAATTGGACAGAATCTGGCACACTATCCCTCAGGAGGGAGTCCAATAACTCTGTCAATCAGCGACAAGCCAAAAAACTGCTTGCATAAGGACCAGTGGTGGACTAACGCGTTACTGACTTGGTCAATTTGTCAAAGTCCTTCTCCTGAACAGATGAATCATTTGTTTGTCTGTGTGTACATCACACCTACCGATTTCCATCTCAATCGGATAACTAATTCGCGGTGCGTCGTGTTTTTATGTCTGTTATGTTTGATGTAGTTGACTTCGCCCTCAAAAAGCAGGTGTCTGCACCGAACAGGATATCAGCCGAAAAGTGGAATTAGAAACGCTGACTGTCTTTTAAGCCAGTGCAAATTCACTTCATGACCATGACAGGTCAATCTACGTTATAGCGTGTGTATGGCGGCACAGAATCTACATTGATCCGTGACGCTAAATATAATACGAAACAGGCGCTCACTGGTGGACCCATGTTGTGGACCATCTGTTTCGACGAAGACGCCACCGACGTCGGTATAACGGAAAGGCTAAGATGAAATCATAGCATCTTATGTTTGCGGCGATGCCCGTTCAAGAGGTGCTGTGCAGTTAAGCTCTCCCCGGCACATTGGCTGTATTTTGGTAGTGAGATACTGCCTCTGTAGAATATCAGCCCCCAAGTAACTGACAGCTATAGAAGAGTGTTTCCCGGAAAGCAAAGCACCGCTTTTTTTTCTTCAACAATTCTTTGTTGAACATAATGAGAATTATAAACACCAAACAATGGTGTTTTAACCACGCACCCCATTTTTCCATGTAATCTCCATCCCCTTCTATGGCCTCCCTCCAGCGGGAAAAAGGGGCACGTATGCCCTGTCGGTACGAATCCTTGTCCCGGTGGCAGAGCCGGTGCTTCACTGTGTGAATCATCTCCTCATCATCCTCAAAATGTCTTCCACGAATGGAATCCTTTGATGGCCTAAACAAGTGGAAGTCCGAGGGGGCTAGGTCAGGTGTGTCAGGTGTGACAGCCGTGCATGGTCTCCCCGACCGCTGCAAGCCTTGGAGCTGCGCTGAACCGCCTTCTGATTACGTCACTCTCCGTGTCCAGCGACTAACTGCACTTCTGTCGACAGCAGATGCTCCATAGACTTTGCACAAGCGTTTGTAAATATTCCCCGCAGTTTCTTTCTCTGCAGTGAGAAATTCAATGACGGCACGTTGCTTGTAACGTACAGTCGTGGACAAAACGAGCGAGACCCCTCGCCTTTTCGTTATGCTGACCCGCACAGCTTTAAAGTCTGCTACACAGCATAACAGGCAAGGCGATGAAGTGCTACCAACATATTATGCACAGGCGTGAAATTGAAAAACCATCCGAAATTTGTCAGACTGTTTTCAATCATGTGTAAGACTATATTAATGCTGATTAGTGTGTTGACCACAACACCTAAATATAAGATATAAATGAAAGAAGAAACGCTAATTAGTATGAACTGTACCAATAAAAATGAATTTCAGCTTATCGAGATAACGTAACATAGTACCCCAGATCGTTCCGAATTAGCAAAATATTATGCGCATTCGGCTGCGAAACTGTCTGTGTCAACGTTCAGGCCAGTCATACTGGATTACCGTTGCTGACCTACCTCGAAAGTGTGCAAATTTAGCAATGCGTGAAGATTCATAACGAAATTTAGTTAAAAATCATTCAGTGCGACACTTAAGTCAATTCAATTATTGACAGAAGCGGAAAAAGTAGGCAGTAACAAGTACAAAATTCTACAAGAGTTTCATATCGACATTCACAGGGCGCCGGTACAGAATAAAGGTAGCAATAAAACGTATTGGGGGCGCGACAATTTCTTAAAATTCCTTTACTGATTGTCTATCTGCCTCCATCGAGATTAGAACTGAAAACACCAGACCTCCCTTGCAGTAGCAAACACCTTTCACTACGCTAGCAGACAACCCAGGCAAACAGCCCTCTATTATTACCCCTCGACATGAATAAGCCGGCAATTTCGCAATGAAAATGGCAAAATGATCTGCAGTTTCTGTTACATAGAGCTTTCTGGACTCAAAACATGAATTGTCTACCTTTGTCACCTCTTATGTGACAATCATTCTGGATGTTTAACGAAATAACAAAATACTGTTATTATCTAGTAAATTTAGTAGGATAATTCTGCGCCACCCCAGGAAATAAACGGCAACGTAGCTGCCAAACGTATTCTACAATGTTTCGAATTCTGCATTGGAGGAGCCACAGCCAGAAGACGTTAATTAGCCTAAATGTTCCTTAAAGTAGCTAGCAATGGGAATGCTCGCATTATAAAACGCGGTAGCATTAATAGTGGGATCTGAATTACCACGTGTATAGGCAAATGGATTTTATTTGCATTCCTGTAAACGTGATTTGGATCGAAAGCGTAGCTACGATTAATATGCTGCTGTATCGACTGCAACTGGAACATTTCGAATAAAGAGAAGGGGAAATTGTTATGCGGCCCTCATCTTCAGTTACTGTGGTAGCCATGTTCGACGTTAGGATTTCGTCACGTAAATCGGAAAAATGGAGTCCTACTAGTCTCACATTCTTGACCGTCTATCTGTCTACCCAACCCTTAAAACCCGTCTACCTCGAGTAATAAGCGGAAATGCATCGCACTTCCTGCAGTGTACGGTCCCTTGGTGGTGTAAAAAAGTGAGCTGTGTCGACGCAGTCTAAACATACGGCCGTTTATGTAAAGACAATTTACCCACAATGGCTCTAAGAACTATGCCACCAAACTGCTTAGGTCATCAGTCCCCTAGATCTAGAACTACTTAAACCTACCTAATCTAACACACATTCACGCCCGGGGAAGGATTCGAACTGACGGTACAAGGAGCCGCACGGTCCGCGATATGACGCTGTTGAACGCACGGCTAACCCCCGCCGGCCAGCTATTAATATCCTCTGGTGTTACTAAAAAGGTATTCACTTCTGGTGAATGATTTTCTGCGCAGTTCGTTTAAGAAAGAATAACTAAAATATATTTGATTTTGTGGATGAGGAAGAACGACTAATTCATATCCCTTGTCTTTATTCATGATGTTAGATTCGCAATCTGAGCATACGTACTGTCCATAACCACACTTTAGATCTAAGTCACAGTCACAGATATGCGAATACAACACTTTGGCTTATATTTGAGGTATTTCGTTTCCCATGAAGTGGTGGCAGACGAGGCTGTGGCGTCTTCGAAGCGCGAGTTTCTCCAGTGCTAGCTATCTCAACACATCAGCTGAGCGAATTTGCATAGTATGTTGGTAGCACTTCGTCGCCTTGCCTGTTATGCTGTATAGCAGACTTTAAAGCTGTGCGGATCAGCATAACGAAAAGGCGAGGGGTCTCGCTCGTTTTGTCCACGACTGTACATCATCTACAGGCGCCATTTTGAAATTGTCTTCCAGCTACGCTGTCTGTCGGAAGGGACGGGAACTTGGCGCGCTCACTCAGGAGACTTCAAATAATACGTACGCAACGTTTCACATTCGTTGCGTTGTTTTCATCTGAGAAAAAAAATACGGTGCATTACTTTTTGGGCAACCCTTGTAAAATTCACGGACGTATTTTAACTGAAAATTCAATTGACAAACATCGACATGCAGATCAAGACTGCCCGGCCGGAGACAGTGAAAGAACCGAGGCGTGAACGTGTAGATTGTGCGAGAGACAGTCAACTCGGTGAGTCAAACAAATAACGTAAAAGCTTTCCTGTGGGTATAGGAAAATCCTAAACATCTGAAGGGACGCGCACCTGCAACCACCTCGTATCTTAATCGGAAAATGTGATGCTTCCATAGAAAACGACTAGACAGCTGCCTTCCTTGTGGAAGGGGAAAGATCTAAGTGATATAATACGCTTTGCACAAGACGTAGGTATCCAGGACCCCAAATTTATAAAGTAGATTAAGGGAAAACCGTTCATCTTCCAGGGTTGCAACTTGTATTCAATTATTCAAAATGACAGTCACAATCGCATTATTTATTTCGCCGCCTTGTGACTGTCATTTTGAATAATTGATTATAAGTAAATTAATCGCTGTTTATCTCCATACAACTATGTTGTCTAAAAATTTATGCAACTTGTATCTTCCCCATAATCGAGTCACAGTTAAGTGTAACCGTAAATAACAGATTTCAGCTATCAGTCGTCCTTTGGAATTTTTGTTGGCAGATCTAGATTTCAGCAAGAAACTAGCCGTTTTCAATGCACTATCATTTTTGATCAATGCATGTAATGGCTGTTGGTCGGGCTTCACTCACAGTTCATTGAATACTAATACTAATGAATACTAATGAAACATTAGTATTCAATGAACTGTGGGTGAAGCCCGACCAACAGCCATTACATGCATTGATCAAAAATGATAGTGCATTGAGAATGGCTAGTTTCTAGCTGAAATCTAGATCTGCCCATAAAACTTCAAAAGGACGACTGTTAGCTGAAATCTGTTATTTACAAGTCAATATAGCAGTCGCTGCGTGCAACAGCCTCTGAATTGAGGGTAACCGGATGAAGTGTAACCGTTTTGATTGGATAACAATCAAATATGTTTCCAAAAGATTTGTGTCAAACTCCCACCGTTGCCCACGAAAGACAGCATTACCAAAACCCCGTAAATTCGTCAACTGACATTTCCTTTCATGGATGTGGGCACCAGATACAAGGCAAAAATCAACGGTAGTCTTGAGCAACGGAATCCCAAAGGGAAGACGGAGTAAAACGATCGCATCGTCCGCGTATAGACACACATAGATCATCTCGCCCAGATGTGTCCATCCTCCCAAATTAGCGGTGTTCCTTCGAAGAAGGGACTCAAATGATAGAACGAACGACAACACTAAAAGCGGACCTCCCTGAGGAAAACCGCTAGGGATGTTAATCAGGGAAGTCAGTTGGCCATTGACAGTCACTTTCGCACGTTAGTAGTGAACCCAGTGGCTTCCAGTACCTGCAAAAAGAAGCCATGGCTGACAAGTCGAACGTCTTGTCAGAGTAAAAAAAGCCAGAGTGCAACGAAGAGAAGTAACAGCGGCCACCGATATGACATCAAGATATTCAGCTACTAGATTCAGAACAGTACGACCAGTAATTTAACTTTGACTGTCTGCAACAATTTTCCCCAGCAATGCAGAGAGCTTGCTATTCAACACCCTCGTCACAGTCTTACAATCAAAATTTAATGAGGTAATTCGATGAAATATATTAGTTGCTGCCTGACCAGAACTTTTAGTAGCTAACACAATGTTGTCAGCACCAACCCCCTCTCAAGATTTCGATCAAAGGTAACTTAAAAGTTTATTTTTTTGGTCATCAGTCTACTGACTGGTTTGATGCGGCCCGCCACGAAATCCTTTCCTGTGCTAACCTCTTCATCTCAGAGTAGCACTTGCAACCTACGTCCTCAATTATTTGCTTGACGTATTCCAATCTCTGTCTTCCTCTACAGTTTTTGCCCTCTACAGCTCCCTCTAGTACCATGGAAATTATTCCCTCATGTCTTAGCAGATGTCCTATCATCCTGTCCCTTTCCTTATCAGTGTTTTCCACATACTCCTCTCCTCTCCGATTCTGCGTAGAACCTCCTCAATCCTTACCTTATCAGTCCACCTAATTTTCAACATTCGTCTATAGCACCACATCTCAAACGCTTCGATTCTCTTCTGTTCCGGTTTTCCCACAGTCCATGTTTCACTACCATACAATGTTGTACTCCAGACGTACATCCTCAGAAATTTCTTCCTCAAATTAAGTCCGGTATTTGATATTAGTAGACTTCTCTTGGCCAGAAATGCCTTTTTTACCATAGCGAGTCTGCTTTTGATGTCCTCCTTGCTCCGTCCGTCATTGGTTATTTTACTGACTAGGTAGCAGAATTCCTTAACTTCATTGACTTCGTGACCATCAATACTGATGTTAAGTTTCTCACTGTTCTCATTTCTTCTACTTCTCATTACCTTCGTCTTTCTCCGATTTACTCTCAAACCATACTGTGTACTCATTAGACTGTTCATTCCGTTCAGCAGATCATTTAATTCTTCTTCACTTTGACTCAGGACAGCAATGTCATCAGCGAATCGTATCATTGATATCCTTTCACCTTGTATTTTAATTCCACTCCTGAACCTTTCTTTTATTTCCATCATTGCTTCCTCGATGTACAGATTGAAGAGTAGGGGCGAAAGGCTACAGCCTTGTCTTACACCCTTCTTAATACGAGCACTTTGTTCTTGATCGTCCACTCTTATTATTCCCTCTTGGTTGTTGTACATATTGTATATGACCTGTCTCTCCCTATAGCTTACCCCTACTTTTTTCAGAATCTCGAACAGCTTGCACCATTTTATATTGTCGAACGCTTTTTCCAGGTCGACAAATCCTATGAAAGTGTCTTGATTTTTCTTTAGCCTTGCTTCCATTATTAGCCGAACGTCAGAATTGCCTCTCTCATCCCTTTACTTTTCCTAAAGCCAGACTGATCGTCACCTAGCGCATTCTCAATTTTCTTTTCCATTCTTCTGTATATTATTCTTGTAAGCAGCTTCGATGCATGAGCTGTTAAGCTGATTGTGCGATAGTTCTCGCACTTGTTAGCTCTTGCCGTCTTCGGAATTGTGTGGATGATGCTTTTCCGAAAGTCAGATGGTATATCGCTAGACTCATATATTCTACACACCAACGTGAATAGTCGTTTTGTTGCCACTTCCCGCAATGATTTTAGAAATTCTGATGGAATGTTATCTATCCCTTCTGCCTTATTTGACCGTAAGTCCTCCAAAGCTATTTTAAATTCCGATTCTAATACTGGATCCCCTATTTCTTCTAAATCGACTCCTGTTTCTTCTTCTATCACATCAGACAAATCTTTACCCTCATAGAGGCTTTCAATGTATTCTTTCCACCTATCTGCTCTCTCCTCTGCATTTAACAGTGGAATTCCCGTTACACTCTTAATGTTACCACCGTTGTTTTTAATGTCACCAAAGGTTGTTTTGACTTTCCTGTATGCTGAGTCTGTTCTTCCGACAATCATATCTTTTTTGATGTCTTCACATTTTTCCTGCAGCCATTTCGTCTTAGCTTCCCTGCACTTCCTATTTATTTCATTCCTCAGCGACTTGTATTTCTGTATTCCTGATTTTCCCAGAACATGTTTGTACTTCCTCCTTTCACCAATCAACTGAAGTATTTCTTCTGTTACCCACGGTTTCTTCGCAGCTACCTTCTTTGTACCTATGTATTTCTTCCCAATTTCTGTGATGGCCCTTTTTAGAGATGTCCATTCCTCTTCAACTGTACTGCCTACTGCGCTATTCCTTATTGCTGTATCTACAGCGTTAGAGAACTTCAAACGTATCTCGTCATTCCTTAGTACTTCCGTATCCCACTTCTTTGCATATTGATTCTTCCTGACTAATGTCTTGAACTTCAGCCTACTCTTCATCACTAGTATATTGTGATCTGAGTCTATATCTGCTCCTGGGTACGCCTTACAATCCAGTATCTGATTTCGGAATCTCTGTCTGACCATGATGTAATCTAATTGAAATCTTCCCGTATCTCCCGGCCTTTTCCAAGTATACCTCCTCCTCTTGTGATTCTTGAACACGGTATTCGCTATTACTAGCTGAAACTTGTTACAGAACTCAATTAGTCTTTTTCCTCTTTTATTCCTTGTCCCAAGCCCATAT
Organism: Schistocerca serialis cubense; assembly: GCF_023864345.2. Classification (NCBI taxonomy): domain Eukaryota; kingdom Metazoa; phylum Arthropoda; class Insecta; order Orthoptera; family Acrididae; genus Schistocerca; species Schistocerca serialis. The sequence continues at coordinate 1,156,880,338 of NC_064638.1, read as the reverse complement.
TCTCCTGTAACCTTTTCTTCTACTCCTTGCCCTACAACTGCATTCCAGTCGCCCATGACTATTAGATTTTCGTCCCTCTTTACATACTGCATTACCCTTTCAATATCCTCATACACTCTCTCTATCTGTTCATCTTCAGCTTGCGACATCGGCATGTATACCTGAACTATCGTTGTCGGTGTTGGTCTGCTGTCGATTCTGATTAGAACAACCCGGTCACTGAACTGTTCACAGTAACACACCCTCTGCCCTACCTTCCTACTCATAACGAATCCTACACCTGTTATACCATTTTCTGCTGCTGTTGATATTACCCGATACTCATCTGACCAGAAATCCTTGTCTTCCTTCCTCTTCACTTCACTGACCCCTACTATATCTAGATTGAGCCTTTGTATTTCCCTTTTCAGATTTTATAGTTTCCCTACCACGTTCAAGCTTCTGACATTCCACGCCCCGACTCGTAGAACGTTATCCTTTCGTTGATTATTCAATCTTTTTCTCATGGTAACCTCCCCCTTGGCAGTCCCCTCCCGGAGATCCGAATGGGCGACTATTCCGGAATATTTTCCCAATGGAGAGATCATCATGTCCTGTGGATACACGTTACGTGTCTTTAATGCCTTCTGCATCCTCATGTCGTTGATCATTGCTGATTCTTCCGCCTTTAGGGCCAATTTCCCACCCCTAGGACAAGAGAGTGTCCTGAACCTCTATCCGCTCCTCCGCCCTCTTTCACAAGGCCGTTGGCAGAATGAGGCTGACTTCTTATGCCAGAAGTCTTCGGCCGCCAATGCTGATTATTTATCAAAATTTAGACAGTGGCGGGGATCGAACCCGGGACCGAAGACGTTTTGATTATGAATCAAAGACGCTACCCCTAGACCACGGGGTAGCTTATTTACTACTTAAAAGTAGTGAACAACAAACGCCAAAAGCACATATAAAACTCTTTAGGCAGACTACCCAACCCCATAGATTTACTAGAGGGCGATCTGACATAAACACATCTAAAAACTTACCATTATGTGCAGATATAAGTTTACGATACAGAGTCCGAAGAAGCGAATCGGACGACATATCGATAGGAACAGGTACCTCATACAGCCCAACGTAAAATTGATGTAGAGCGTACGATGAGTCCTTCTTTACTGCCAAAACATTGCCACCCTCGGCCTTGAGAGACGTGATACACGCACGTCTACAACGAGCTTGACACCGAATCAGATGATAAAGAGAAGTCAGTTCATCCTCCACCAAGGAACGTGGTTCGGATCGCATCCTTAACCATTCCATTGGTTCAAATGGCTCTGAGCATCATGCGACTTAACTTTTGAGGTCATCAGTCGCCTAGAACTTAGAACTAATTAAACCTAACTAACCTAAGGACATCACACATCCATGCCCGAGGTAGGACTCGAACCTGAAACCGTAGCGGTCGCTCGGCTCCAGACTGTAGCGCCTAGAACCATTCAACGTAACTGTCAAGCCTATCCTTCTGTATGATGATTCTCGGCCGCACACTGCAGATACAACGAAGACGCTCCTGCACCGTTTTCGAGGGGAAATATTTGATCACCCACCATATAGCGCGGACTTGGCTGCCCCTTATTTTCATCTCTTCGCACACATGAACGCTGGCTATGAGGATAGCACTTTGGTATAGACAACGATCCACAGACCAGCATAGAGGATTGAGCTAAATCATACGCGGTTGCCTTTTATGACGAGAGTATTGAAAACTTGGCCTAACGCTACGACGAAGGTCTAAAAAGGAACCCATCGAGTACGAGGTCTGAAGTTCTATCTTTAGTAAGGCTCATTTTGAAGTGTTGCGTTAACAATTATAACAGGAGAAATATTAGCTGGTAACGACTCTCCATGTGCACCAGGATGGCGACGGAAAATGAGTGTCCGAGGGGTGCAGAGATAAACTTCTATGGGACGTGTGTATTACAATTCAGAAAATGGACATCATCGACATTCAAGAAATACTCAAAACAAATCATTAACTTTCAGCATGGGCACCGAATGAAAAATGGCGCGTCACAGTGATCACAAAGATTCGCACCATGAAGGTCAAGGGGGAGCTCCTTGGGAGTTACAAGTTGTGCGGGACGTACAGCTGGGTATCGACTCGTAGAGAATGCATATACATCTACATCTACATACAACCATATTCGTTTAACGGGGTGATGAGAATTGATGGAGTGTGGCGGCATGCAACAGAATGCGAAACAGTCTTTCGTGGAGCTTATCGTGAAACTGGCTATCCTTCAAGGCACAGCTGCAGCTAGTGAGATAATATGTTTTACACGCACGGAAAAATCGAACATCCAGTGGCTGAATTTGCCCCATGTTTCCAGCTGGTATGAACTGCAATGTCATACACTTTTCAGGAGTGATAGTTTGCTCTGAAGCATTTTGGTTCTATTTGCAGATCAGGAATCAAGCGAAAGGATGTTATTTTGACCAGGTATTGGCCAAAAGCGCTAATCACACCATAGTTGTAGTTCTCTTACGCCCATTTTCCCACTGGCTGCGACGTAAATATCCCCTACTGCTCTTGCAAGATCACGTACACAGTACCTCGCAACACAATAAATAACCAGCCAATTTAGCATCCGGTTCAATAGTCTGCATAATTTTATACGTATCTGTTAAGGCATTGATGGTAGTTGATCTTGATACAACTGGCTCAGTACCACTAAATACAAGGTTCCTTTTATATACATTTTCTCTTCAGACCCAGATTGGTCGGAGTTGAAAACAAATTTCTTACTGAACGATGGGATAAGTTCTGCCTCAAATGCTGGTTCTCTCAATTTCCTCAGTAGCGATTCACGAAAAGAACGCCTCCTTTCTTCTAGAGACTCCCACCCGAGTTCCTGACGCATTTCCGTAACACTCGCGTGATGATCAAACCTACCAGTAACAAATCTAGCAGCCCGGCTCTGAATTGCTTCTATGTCCTCCCTCAATTCGACCTGATAGGGATCCCAAACGCTCAAGCAGTACTCAAGAATAGGCCGTATTAGTGTTTTATAAGCGGTCTCCTTTACAGATGAACCACATCTTCCCAAAATTCTACCAATGAGCCGAAGACGACTATCCGCGTTCCCCACAACTGCCATTACGTGCTTGTCCCACTTCATATCGCTCTGCAATGTTACGCCCAAATATTTAATCGACCTGACTGTGTCAAGCGCTACACTGCTACTGGAGTATTCAAACATTACAGGATTATTTTTCCTATTCATCTGCATTAATTTACATTTATCTATATTTAGAGTTAGCTGCCATTCCTTACACCAATCACAAATCCTGTCCAAGTCATCTTGTATCCTCCTACAGTCACTCAATGACGACACCTTCCCGTACGCCACAGCATCATCAGCAAACAGCCGCACATTGCTATTCACCCTATACAAAAGATCATTTATGTAGATAGAAAGCAACAGCGGACCTACCACACTTCCCTGGGGCACTCTTGATGATACCCTCACCTCCGATGAACACTCACCATCGAGGACAACGTACTGGGTTCTATTACTTAAGAAGTCTTCGAGCCACTCACATATTTGGGAACCAATCCCATATGCTCGTACCTTAGTTAGGAGACTGCAGTGGAGCACCGGAAGTCAAGGAATATGGCATCCGTCTGATACTCTTCACCCATGGTTCGCAAGATATCATGTGGAAAAAGGGCGAATTGTGTTTCGCAGGAGCGATGTTTTCTAAAGCAGTGCTTATTCGTGGACAGCAACTTCTCTGTCTCAAGGAAATTCATTATATTCGAACTGAGAATATGTTCGAGAATACTGCAACAGACCGATGTTAAGGATATTGGTCTGTAATTTTGAGGATCCGTCCTTCTACCCTTCTTATATACAGGCGTCACCTGCGCTTTTTTCCAATTGCTCGGCAAGAGATTCGCGATAAATGCAAGCTAAGTAAGGAGCCAATGCAGTAGAGTACTCTCTATAAAACCGAATTGGAATCCCATCAGGACCTGGCGATTTATTTATTTTCAACCCATTCAGCTGCTTCACAACCCCAGGGATGTCTATCACTATATCCTCCATACGGGAATCTGTACGAGACTCAAACGGTGGTATGTTTGTACGATCCTCCTGCGTGAAAGATTTCTCAAATACTAAATTTAAAATTTCAGCTTTCGTTTTGTTGTCTTCCCTCGCCAGGCCAGACTGATCAGTGAGTGACCGGGTGGAAGCCTTCGACCCGCTTACCGATTTTAGTGAGACCAGAATTTCCTTGGGTTTTCAGCAAGATCTTTTGCTAAGGTTTGACGGTGGTAGTGGTTGTATGCTTCGCGCATAGCTCTTTTTACAGCAGCACGAATCTCTACTAACTTTTGCCTGTCCTCATTCTCCCGATCTTTCTTGTACCGCGAGTGCAACTGTCTTTGCTTCCTGAGCATTCTCCGAATTGCGCTGTTAAACCGCGGTAGGTCTTTTCCGTCCGTAACCCACTTTTTCGGCACATACTCGTCCAATGTGTGATTTACAATGTGTTTAAAATTTGCCCATAATTCTTCCACGTCAATCGTACCGGAAGTAAATGAAGTCATTCATTTACTAAGTGGGATGCTAACAACTGCTTATCTGCTCTTTCTAGTAAGAATACTCTCCTAGCCTACATGATCGACTTTTTTACTTTCATCGTATTGTGGGTAGTATGAGAGATGAAATGTTTCGAAGGTCTTTGAAATTATGTGTAAAATCTGTTGGAGGTACCTTGCGTAAACATATACACTCCTGGAAATTGAAATAAGAACACCGTGAATTCATTGTCCCAGGAAGGGGAAACTTTATTGACACATTCCTGGGGTCAGATACATCACATGATCACACTGACAGAACCACAGGCACATAGACACAGGCAACAGAGCATGCACAATGTCGGCACTAGTACAGTGTATATCCACCTTTCGCAGCAATGCAGGCTGCTATTCTCCCATGGAGACGATCGTAGAGATGCTGGATGTAGTCCTGTGGAACGGCCTGTCATGCCATTTCCACCTGGCGCCTCAGTTGGACCAGCGTTCGTGCTGGACGTGCAGACCGCGTGAGACGACGCTTCATCCAGTCCCAAACATGCTCAATGGGGGACAGATCCGGAGATCTTGCTGGCCAGGGTAGTTGACTTACACCTTCTAGAGCACGTTGGGTGGCACGGGATACATGCGGACGTGCATTGTCCTGTTGGAACAGCAAGTTCCCTTGCCGGTCTAGGAATGGTAGAACGATGGGTTCGATGACGGTTTGGATGTACCGTGCACTATTCAGTGTCCCCTCGACGATCACCAGTGGTGTACGGCCAGTGTAGGAGATCGCTCCCCACACCATGATGCCGGGTGTTGGCCCTGTGTGCCTCGGTCGTATGCAGCCCTGATTGTGGCGCTCACCTGCACGGCGCCAAACACGCATACGACCATCATTGGCACCAAGGCAGAAGCGACTCTCATCGCTGAAGACGACACGTCTCCATTCGTCCCTCCATTCACGCCTGTCGCGACACCACTGGAGGCGGGCTGCACGATGTTGGGGCGTGAGCGGAAGACGGCCTAACGGTGTGCGGGACCGTAGCCCAGCTTCATGGAGACGGTTGCGAATGGTCCTCGCCGATACCCCAGGAGCAACAGTGTCCCTAATTTGCTGGGAAGTGGCGGTGCGGTCCCCTACGGCACTGCGTAGGATCCTACGGTCTTGGCGTGCATCCGTGCGTCGCTGCGGTCCGGTCCCAGGTCGACGGGCACGTGCACCTTCCGCCGACCACTGGCGACAACATCGATGTACTGTGGAGACCTCACGCCCCACGTGTTGAGCAATTCGGCGGTACGGTCACCCGGCCTCCCGCATGCCCACTATACGCCCTCGCTCAAAGTCCGTCAACTGCACATACGGTTCACGTCCACGCTGTCGCGGCATGCTACCAGTGTTAAAGACTGCGATGGAGCTCCGTATGCCACGGCAAACTGGCTGACACTGACGGCGGCGGTGCACAAACGCTGCGCAGCTAGCGCCATTCGACGGCCAACACCGCGGTTCCTGGTGCGTCCGCTGTGCCGTGCGTGTGATCATTGCTTGTACAGCCCTCTCGCAGTGTCCGGAGCAAGTATGGTGGGTCTGACACACCGGTGTCAATGTGTTCTTTTTTCCATTTCCAGGAGTGTAGTTTGGGTAATTTACGCGCCTTGAGTTGCGTCGCGTCTTGACATGTATACAGTTTCTAACTTTAATACCTAGCTTTCTATGTTAAACTTTTCACGTAAGATTATACCTCTTAATGAAAAAAAAAAAAAACAGCATATTAAAGTTTTAAATTTGGTTGATGATTGAGTGATAAATGCTGGTAATCAAATTTCTGTTGCCCTGGAAGCGGCTAGATAGGCAAAAATAACAGCATATTAAAGTTTTAAATTCGGTTGATGATTGTGTGATAAATGCTGATAATCAAATTTCTGCTGCTCCTGGAAGCGGCTAGATAGGCAACCAACAGAGACTGGGTACTTGATCTAAAATAAGTACCGTAACAATCAAGATGTACAGTATTTCAATAGAGGCGTAGGACTTGTATTGGGCACGCAGTGACAGCTCTTAACTTATTGTGTTGTATGTATGTGATGTCTGCTCTTTCGGACATGCCTTAAGAACAGACTACACATATATCGTTAAGGGTGAGGACAATCAATTGATCACTCCAGTACACATGTAAAACATACTAAAACTCTTAAGGGAATCGGCGAAATGCCGCGAGTAATGGGGATAACTGACAAGAGGCAATACATTGCTAGTATGTGGATAAGTTGAGAGTTTGCGTCTGACGGGAAGCTTGCGAGGGTAGTCCGTGCAGTAGAGACCTGGGTTCGAACCCTGCTCTGGCATAGTTTTTCAACTTTCCCCATTGATTTAAATCGATGCGAAGTGGCAGCTAATGCCATTAATTCCTTTGTGCCTCGTCCGCAGCTCGTGGTCGTGCGGTAGCGTTCTCGCTTCCCACGCCCGGGTTCCCGGGTTCGGTTCCCGGCGGGGTCAGGGATTTTCTCTGCCTCATGATGACTGGGTGTTGTGTGATGTCCTTAGGTTAGTTAGGTTCAAGTAGTTCTAAATTTTAGGGGGCTGATGACCATAGACGTTAAGTCCCATAGTGCTCAGAGCCATTTTCTTTGTGCCTCGATCCTTTCTTGTTTTCGTGCATGCGAGTTCAAAACACCAACTAAATTATTTGTGAATTCCTTTAATTAAATTTGCGACTGACACTGTCTACGAAGGTCGAAGTGGTGCTGAAAGTCTCCAAAGTCACTGAACTACACAGCCATCATAATCGTCATACAACTCACATCCAACTAGGAATAAAAGCCCCTTCCAGGTTTTTCCGCCCCTTGAGCCGACCTCATATGGGACGTGTTTCTCATTGTTAAGCAAGTTGTGATTGACATCATGGCTGGGACGCACTTAGAATCGAGGTGGTGAATCACACGAAACATAACGTGCGCCTGCAGCGGCAGCTACTGGCTGTATCTGTCTTGTAGACCACACATTTTACGAAAGTGGATGGGCGCAAAATTCCTGTTGTTTGTTGCGGTCTTCATTCCGAAGACTAGTTTCATGCAGCTTTCCATGCTACTTTATCCTGTGCAAGCCTCTTCGTCACTGAGTAACTACTGCAACCTACATTCTTCTGTATTCATCTCTTTTACCCACCCCCTCCCCCTCCTCCCAGACTTCCCTCCAGTACTAAATTAGTGATGCCTTGAAGTCGCAAAATGTGTCCTACTATCCGATCCCTTTTTCTAGTCAGGTTGTGCCACAAATTTCTCCCCAATTCTGTTCAGTACCTCCTCATTACTTACATCATCTACCCATTTAATCTTCAGCACTCTTCCGTAGCACCAAGTTTCAAAAGCTTCTATTCTCTTCTGGTCTAAATTGTTTATCATCAATGTTTCACTCCCATACTTCCTAAGTTAGCTATATTAAAGCGAACGTTCGCTTACTTGTCCATATTCTAGTCATGCTGATCTGTCTTCAGTATACGTCAATCAGAACCTCTGTATGCATGACTGGACAAAAATCCATATCCGTTCTGTTTTAAAACTTCCAATAGAAGTAATGCGACACAAATTTACAATAGCCTTCGATATAAGACAACAAAATTTCCCCTTCTAACTTTCAGTAAAAAGTTGCGGTCATTCTTCCTAGATCACCTGCTGCTATGCAGTAGCAGAACTTTTAGAATGCCTTGAATACAAGAGAGAAAACAAGCAAGTGTAAAATATGCTACTATAAGCAGTGCAAACTCTTCTGTGGATGAACTCAACTAATCGCCGCAGGCCATGGCAAGGCACTTGGCATTACGCAAAGACGCAACGATCAGCGGTGCGTGGAGGGGTCTGTAGAGAACCTGACTGTCAAATGATGGAGACAAGCCATCGAATGGAAGCCACTGCAGCTTCCAGTGCGGCCTTACTATTAGTCAGGGTCATAACTACAGCCAGCTACCGATTATATGGAACCGTTAATAAGGTGGAATGTAATTAATGTGAGGTAATTAATTTACATTGAGTCACTGAACTATTGTAACGATTTATTGCCTTTCCTTTGTCAACATTCAATTGTCCGTGGCAAATAACGCGCTCCCGAATATAACAGCTATTGTTCCGCAATCGGCGGTCACAGAAGTGCAATTTATTAACATCAGGAATGTTCTGTAGCTCACATACTGTGATAAAATAACTGAGCACCTACGAGGCACAGAAATAATTGATGTATATGGCAGACATTTTCTTTAGAGACCCAACATTTTTCGTAGCACTAGGGCGCTTGAACCTTATTGCTTCGCGAAAAGTTGCTACGGCGTCACTGAAATAGTGAATGAAAATTTGAAGTTGACATATCAGCAGTAAGGCCACCTCAGCTTCTTTGCGTTGCAGGTACATATCACAGGGCAGAAAGTGTTTTAAGACACTAGCTTGCAAAGCTTAAGGACAAAAGTAAATTTCGGATAAGGTTTGAATGCGTAGATCACGAAACTTGGACCATACATAGAAAGAGCTGCTACAATCTGGCACCGAAACTAACTGAACGATGTACACAATGAGACGAACCGAATGACACTTTTATTCAGAGACAATAATCACAACGAAGTCACCGCGATTTACAATGGTCCCCTGGACATTAAAAAAACGCGCGACATGGTTCTTAATAGCGTGTGTGATCACTACCGATACGAATGCATGCTCTGCAACGTGCTCTAATGCTGGTCACAATGTTGGTAAAGATTTTTGTGGTAATGTGTTCCATTCCTCCATCAGTACGGTTGACAGCTGCTGTATGCTTGTTGGACGCTACACACCCACGCTCGATGGCATTCAAGCCGGGAAAACGGCCAGCATGGTACAGATGAAAGGAACTTTTTTCACTTAAGTGTCTTTCAATAACTGAGAGTAAACCATTTTACACTACTGGCTACTAAAATTGCTACACCACGACGATGACGTGCTACAGACGTGAAATTTAACCGGCAAGAAGAAGATGTTGTGATATGCAAATGATAAGCTTTTCAGAGCATTCACACAAGGTTGGCGCCGGTGGCGACACCTACAACGTGCTGACATGAGAAAAGTTTCCAACCGATTTCTCATACACAAACAGCAGTTGAGCGGCGTTTCCTGGTGAAACGTTGTTGTGATGCCTCGTGTAAGGAGGAGAAATGCGTACCATCACGTTTCCGACTTTGATAAAGGTCGGATTGTAGCCTATCGCGATTGCGGTTTATCGTATCGCGTCATTGCTGCTCGCGTCGGTCGAGATCCAATGACTGTTAGCAGAATATGGAATCGGTGGGTTCAGGAGGGTAATACGGAACGCCGTGCTTGATCCCAACGTCCTCGTATCACTAGCAGTCGAGATGACAGGCATCTTATCCGCATGGCTGTAACGGATCGTGCAGCCACGTCTCGATCCCTGAATCAATAGATGGCGACGTTTGCAAGACAACAACCAACTGCACGAACAGTTCGACGACGTTTGCAGCAGCATGGACTATCAGCTCGGAGACCATGGCTGCGGTTACCCTTGACGCTGCATCACAGACAGGAGCGTCTGCGATGGTGTACTCAACGACGATCCTGGTTGCACGAATGGCAAAACGTCATTTTTTCGGATGAATCCAGGTTCTGTTTACAGCATCATGATGGTCGCATCCGTGTTTGGCTACATCGCGGCGAGCGCACATTGCAAGCGTGTATTCCTCATCGCCATACTGGCGTATCATCCGGCGTGATGGTATGGGGTACCATTGGTTACACGTCTCGCTCACGTCTTGCTCGCATTGACGGCACATTGAAGATTGGACGTTACATTTCAGGTGTTTTACGACCCGTGGCTCTACCCTTCATTCGATCCCTGCGAAACCCTACATTTCAGCAGTATAATGCACGACCACGTGTTGCAGGTCCTGTACGGGCCTTTTTCGATACAGAAAATGTTCGACTGCTGCCCTGGCCAGGATATTCTCCAGATATCTCACCAATTGAAAACGTCTGGTCAATGGTGGCCGAGCAACTGGCTCGTCACAATACGCCAGTCACTACTCTTGATGAACTGTGGTATCGTGTTGAAGCTGCATGGGCAGCTGTACCTGTACACACCATCCAAGCTCTGTTTGACTCAATGCCCAGGCGTTTCAAGGCCCTTATTACGGCCAGAGGTGGTTGATCTGGGTGCCGATTTCTCAGGATCTATGCACCCAAATTGCGTGAAAATGTAATCACATGTCAGTTCTAGTATAATACATTTGTCCAATGAATACCTGTTCATCATCTGCATTTCTTCTTGGTGTAGCAATTTTAATGGCAAGTAGTGTAGTAGGTCGCTATAAGGCAGATTAAAAGAGCAAAGCTTCAAGAAAAAGATTAATATCAGAATAGCACTTCGCAGTTAATATTCATATAAAGATTTGTTAAATGTGTGGCAGCCTGCCAAAAATTACTCTCCCGTGCGAACTTCTTCACCCCTGAATAGCATTTGCACCCAAAGCCCTCAATTATGTTATTGAATGTATTCCAGTCTGTGTTTCCCTGCAGTCTTTACATTCTGCAGCTCTCTCATGAACCATGGAGGTTGTGTTTCCCTGATGTCGTAACACACGTCCTATCATCGTATCCTTTCTTCCTGTCAGTGTTGCCCTTTCTTTGCCGATTCTGCAGAGGAACTCCTCATCCCTCATCTTCTCAGTCCACTTAATTTTCAACATTCTTCTGCGGCTTCAGTTGTCTTCTATTCCAGTTTTCCCACTATCCATGATTTACTGCCATACAACACTGTGCTCCAAACGCACATTCCCAGAAATTTCTTCCTCAAATTAAGACACGTGTTTGATACCAGTAGCCCACTCTCGGACAGGAAGGCCCTCTTTGCCTGTGATGGCCTTTTTTTTGTGTCCACCTTGTATCGTCCGTCATATATTATTTTGAATCAAAAGTAACTTCTTCTGCCCCGTGATCGAGAACGAGAGGATTAAAAGATTTTATAAAATTAAAAAAAAAGTAGATATCCTCGGAGTTCTAACACAGCTTAAATCGCTTAATAAAAGCAAGTATTCCAGTCCAGACTGTATCTTAATTAGGTTCCTTTCAGAGTATGCAGACACAATAGCTCCATACTTTACAGTCATATAAAATTATAACCGCTCGCGTGATGTAAGATCCATATTGGAAAGTTGCATAGGTCACGCCAATATTAATGAAAAGTACTAGGAGTAATAAACTAAATTACAAGCCCATATAATTAACTTCGATATGCAGCAGGATTTTGGAACATACGTTGTGTTCAAACATTATGAATTATCTCGAAGAGAACTTTATATTAAAAATGAAGAAATTCCTGCAGCTGTATGTAAGGTGTAGATTTTATTTTGGCAACTAGTTTCAACGTTGTAACAACGTCATCTTCAGGCCCTATAAAATATACCATATATACAACAACGAATGTGACATCAGTAAACTATGAGTTATTATGTAAACAGATGTTTTATAAACATATTACATAATGGGCGAATTCAATAAAAATATATTTTATAGGGCGTGAAGATGACGTTGTACAACGTTGAAACTCGTTGCCAGAATAAAATCGACACCTTAAATACAGCTAGAGGAATTTCTACATTTTTAATATAAATTTATACCAGCTGACGTCTCACTGTCCTCCAATTTCAACCATGGTTCTACGAAGATCGAAGAGAACTGTCTATTGACACACAGTCAACATTGATTTAGAAATACAACTAGCTGTTTACTAAAACGAGATGTTATGTGCTATTGACAAGGGATCTCACATTTATTCCCTATTTCTAGATTTCCAGGAGATTTTGACACTGTACCATACAAGCGGCTTGTAGTGAAATTGCGTGCTTATGGAATATCGTCTCAGTTATGTGACTGGATTCGTGATTTCCTGTCAGAGAGGTCACAGTTCGTAATGATTTACGGAAATGTATCGAGTGAAACAGAAGTGATTTCTGGCGTTCCCAGAGGTTGTGTTACACACCCTTTGCTGTTCGTTATTTATATAAACGATTTAGGAGAGAATTTGAGCAGCCGTCTTAGATTCTTTGCAGATGACACTGTCGTTTATCGTCTAGTTAAGTCATCAGAAGATCAAACCAAATTGTAAAACCATTTCGAAAAGATATCTGTATGGTGCGAAAATTGGCAGTTGAACCTAAATAGAAAAGTGTAAGCTCATCCACACGAGTGCTGAGAGGAATCCATTTAACTTCATTTACAGGATAAATCAGGCAAATCTGCCAATAATCGCACCATACAGATATCTATTCGAAATGGTTTTACAATTTGTTTTGATCTTCTGATGACTTTACTGTACGATAAACGACAGCGTCATCTACAAAAAACCTAAGACGGCTGCTCAAATTCTCTCCTAAACCTTTTATATAAATAACGAAAAGCAAAGGGTAAATTCAACTAAGTACCTAGTAATTACTGTTTTTACTGGTAGAACACTTACAAATGTTAACAGATCTACTAAGGAGACCACCTGCACTACGCTTGTCCGTCCTCTTTTGGAGTACTGCTGCGCGGTCTTATAACTTTATGAGATAGGATTAACTGAATAAATCGAGAAAGCCCAAAGAAGAGCATCACGTTTTGCATTATCGCGAAATAGGGAAGAGAGTGTCACGAACATGATACAGGATTTGGGATGAGTTTCATTAATACAAAGGCGTTTTTCGCTGCGGCAGAATCTTCTGACGAAATTTCAATCACCAACTTTCTCCTCCGAAAGAGAAAATATTTTGTTGATGCTGACCTACAGAGGGAAAAACCGAGAATCATAATAAGATAAAGGAAATCAGAACTCTCACAGTAAGATAAAGATGTTCGATTTTTCCGTGCGCTGTTCGAGCTTGGAATAATAGAGAATTATTGTGGAGGTGGTTCGATGAATTCTCTGCCAGGCAGTTAACTGTGATTTGTGTAGAATCCATGTAGATGTAGATGTAGAAGTTGATGAAAGTCTTAGAAATAAATAAAATCGCTTGTCGTCTTCGCCTGATAATGTTTAAGAGATGTCTGAACAACTGAGCGTGTAAAATGTTACAGCAGTTCGGCTACTAATGCAAGGGTTACACACCATCATTCCGATGGAGGTTCCTTGTGGATGTAGTTGAGGTTTGAAGCAGCGGAAAATTTTGGGTCGTTAACGGCCAAACGCACATCCAGAAGACCACAGTTCGACAACGGTCATTTACTTTGCCCACAAATGCCCAAAAAAGAAGGAAAAAAAATCCAGGAAGCATTAAGAAAATGAAAATGTCGGATACGACCGGTCCCGAAACAGAGCCCTGCGGGGAAAGCGCAACGTAAATTCGCCTGCGCCGGGCGGCGCTGAGTCGGTGCAGCCGACGAAACGTGAAATGTAGCCAGCTGGGTCGAGTGCCAACCCGGATCGACCGCGCGACAAAGAATAGCGAGCAGCGGGACAATTCGTCGAGGGGACTGGCGAGACAAAAAAAAAAAAAAAGCGCAGCCGACCCGTTCCGAGATAAAAACAAGGACGCCGCGGGCGCGCACCACAGAGCCGAACCATTTCATTCCGCAGGTCCGCGACCCGACTCAACACGCAGCGCCCGCTTCCTTCCTCCCCTGAGGAGCCTGCTCAGCTGCCGGAGCCTACCGTTTTTTTCCAACCCCTCGCTTTTTCCGCGTTTAGACACGCGGAGCACGCGAACCGACCCGTCTGATTCGCTCTGCTCGCCAGACGATGCGACGGCGCGTTGAACGCGACCACTCGGCCTGTCGCCGACAACGCCGCGAAGAGCTTCGCATTCGGCTGCGGAGAAGCGCAAAAATAATGACGCGCCTGTATCGCCGCTTCCCCGGCACAACGATGGAGGCTTGTTGACCTCGCCTTTGTACCGGGCGCGATCCGAGAGCGGGGCTGAGTGTTATTGCAGGCGCAGCTTCGTCGCTCTTATCCACGACTATTTATCGCTCGCTCTTCCATTCTGTTTAAGCAGCGCGGGCTCAGCTGTACAGCGTAGCAGGCGCCATCTCATCCAAGGTCGGAGTAACGTCACTCTGTTATCAGCGTCACATTAATTTCCTTGTAAGTAACGCGTCCACGCATCTATTTAGTTCCCAATAACAAGAAATTTTGATACAAAATTGGTCAAAAGTTTTGTAAAGTGATTGTCTGAAAGTAAGAAACAAATTACGAGGTGCAATTTTGTCATATGATGACATGATGGAGACCGTGGCTGTTGCTTGAAGACAAATGTTGATGGTGTTGGGACAGCAACCAGCCACAAATTTACTTTCAGTTCCTTTATTCAAAGGGTACCGTTATCGGTTTCGAACCGTTGTGATTCATTCTCAGACCGTTTACACGCTTTCTTTATGACATGTGGTGTGTTTTTTACACATTTATTGCCCTAAAATATAAATAACACATAATTATAAACACGCCCCACACATAGGACATCATCGTCAAATATTACGATATATCATAGCATCTTTGATGCTCATATGTTTGTAAGCTCTTTGTAAGTATTAAAAAAAATGGTTCAAATGGCTCTGAGCACTATGGGACTTAACTTCTGAGGTCATCAGTCCCCTAGAACGTAGAACTACTTAAACCTAACTAACCTAAGGACATCACACACATCTATGCCCGAGGCAGGATTCCAGACTGTAGCGCCTAGAACCCCTCGGCCACTCCGGCCGGCTTTGTATTTATCAGCCCGCATCTCGTGGTCGTGCGGTAGCGTTCTCGCTTCCCACGCCCGGCTTCCCAGGTTCGATTCCAGGCGGGGTCAGGGATTTTCTCTGCCTCATGATGGCTGGGTGTTGTGTGCTGTCCTTAGGTTAGTTAGGTTTAAGTAGTTTAAGTTCTAGGGGACTGATGACCGTAGCAGTTAAGTCCCACAGTGCTCAGAGCCATTTGAACCATTTTTTTGTATTTATCAAAACATGTGGTGAGTGGTAGAAATCTTCTCAGTAACAAATTTAAAGTGTTCAGTGAGAAAAATGTACGTGTGCAACAATAAGAATACAGTGGGAATGTATTCACATCTGTTGGACGAATGTTACGAAAACAAACACTCCAAACCGACATTTCACGTAAGTCACATGCAACGAAAACCTGTAACGCAACTATCTGTGTGTGGCGTGTTAATAATGATGTATTATTTATATTTTAGGACAATTAATCTGTAAAAAACACACCACATGTCATAAAGAAAGCGTGTAAACCGTCTGAGGATGAATCACAACGATTCGGAACCGGTAACGGTACCCTTTGAATAAAGGAATTGAAAGTAAATTTGTGGCTGGTTGCTGTTCCAACGCCATCAAAATTACGAGGTGCATTCAATAATTAAGGCAACACATTTTTTTCTCGGGCAGTTTCGCTTGAAAAAATGCAGAATTTGTTGTAGAACAGGGTGGAGCATTCCCGCTTCAGCGTCTATAGTTTCATGAATTTCCGATAGGTGGCGGCGCTATACAGGGTGGAGAAAAATTGTCACGAGATTTTAACCCTGGATAGCTGATGCCATTAGGTACCAAAGTTACTAATGTTGTGTAGGTCGACAACTCACAGTTTTTAATCTACAGAAGCTTGGCGCCACGCTTTCCGATTGGCCGCGGGATTGCCCTGTTGCAGCATGCTCTGGGCAACGCATGACCGCGAATGCTTTGCCTGCCGGAGATCTCCATGTATCTAAGGCACGCTCGGTGTTAGCGCGCCGGCCTTCCCCTCTGGGGGCGAGCGAACCCCTGGGGTCCCGACAGATCCATTGTAGTTTCATGAGAAGACGTACCGAGAACAAACCCGTCAACAGCTGTTTGTTCGTCTACAGAAAGTCTTTTACAAATTATGTCGGCCCTGAAAAGGGCCCTTTTTGTAGGTATGACACTGTTTACTTAAATCAGGTACTCGAACTGGCGACCCTGTGATGCGACACAAGCTTGGTAACGTCGAACGGTGTTTTGCCAAACTCTGTCAAAGATTCCTGGCATTGCCCTGACATGATCGGCGGCTTGTTGAATGCGATCCATTAATTCCTCTTCGTTTCTAGGTGGTTCGCGTCCAGCTGGATGACCCAGAACTTTGAAGAATCCCCACAGGAAAAAAGGCCGGTGGCGTGAGGTCTGGTGACCGCAGGAGCCCTGTCCTACGAGCACCTCTGCCAATTACCCGGCCGTTGAAGAGCTCATTTTATTACCAACGCACAGTGCGGCTGTTATGTGCGGGTGCCCCATCATGCTGCAACCATAAGCATAGCCATATGTCCAGCGAAACATCTTCCAGCAGGCCGGGTAGAGTTTCTTGCAAAAAGTGAAGGTAATTAGTCGCAGTAAGTCGAGGAAGTAGATGGACTAGCCCAATCAGAGAGTCACCCACAATGCCTGCCGAAATGTTGAGCGAAAATCATTCCCGGTGTCCGTGGATGTACGTCACGTGAGGATTTCCCCTTGCCAGTAATAAATGTTTCGAGTATTGTAATGGTCATCCCAATGGAAGGTGCACTCGTCAGTAAACAACAAAATCGTGGGCATGTGGGGATCTCGTGCAACACGTTGCACAAACCACCAGCAAAACCCTTGCTTGTGTTCGTAGTCCGCCACAGGATTTAGGTCTTCGACAGGGTGGAAACTGAGTGGATGCTGGCCGTCATACCTCAAAACCTCCCAGACTAATCGATGAATGACCCCCATGTCGAGTCCAACCGCTCGAGTACTTATCGTAGGTGCTTCCTCGAATCGTTCGAGAGCAGTTTCTTCAAATGCAGCATCCTGCCGTGTTCGAGCTCTTCCAGCATCACCATGATATCCCGCTAACGACCCTGTTTCGCCAAGTCGCCGGTGAACTGCTGTAAACGTTTGCGGGTGTGGGTGGCGTCTTGCTGGGTGCCGTTCCCCATATATCCGTCGAGCTTCATGCACATTACCGTTGGCTAGCCCATAAACAAAAGCCATATCTCGTTGTTCTTCAAACGAATACTGTGCCGCCATGCTTACTCTAAGACTAAATCGCAGGTGACGTGGGTGTGCTCCGAAGCGAAGCCTATGTGCGAATGCCTCTGACGTGAAGTGGAGACAAACAGCAAGACCTATTCGACACACGTACGTATCACGTTGGGCCAGTGACGGGGCGAAGGACGTTTGTTCAAACGGTTCAAATGGCTCTGAGCACTATGGAACTTAATATCTGAGGTCATCAGTCTCCTGGAACTTAGAACTACTTAAACCTAACTAACCTAAGGACTTAACACACATACATGCCCGAGGCAGGAATCCAACCTGTGACCGTAGCGGTCGCGCGGTTCCAGACTGAAGCGCCTAGAACCGCTCGGCCACACCTGCCGGCACGGACGTTTGTATGTGTGAACTGACAACCGTAGCGCTGCCTATCAACCGACGAACGGCAACAGGGAAATCCCACGGCCAATCGGAGCGCGTGGCGCCGTTTCCGTAGTTTAAAAATGTTGCGTTATCGACCTATTCAACATTAGTAATTTTGGTTCCTACAGGCATCAGCTATTCAGGGTTAAAATTTGTGACAATTTTTCTCCACCCTGTATGTAGCTCTCAAAACGGTGTCTGTAACGGGACAGCGTTCCAAACAGAGAGCTGTTATTGAGTTTGTTGTGGCGGAAAACCACAGCATCGCAGGTACTCCTAGGAGCTTGTAAAATGCCTACGGAGTCCTGGCAGTTAACAAAAGCACTGTGAGTCGTTGGGTGAGGCGCTTGTCATTATCGCAACAAGGTCTCGCAGACCTGTCCAATCTGCCACTTGCCGGCTGGTTGCAGTTAGCTCTGACTGTTGCAAAGTTGGAACGTATGGACACTCTCATTGGAGGTGTTTGATGGATCGCAGTCAAATTCCTCATTGCACAGTTGAACGTCTCTGTTGGTAGTCGTGACACGCTCGTCCATCAGTTGGGGTACTCAAAGGTACGTGCCCGCTAGGTTCCTCGCCGCCACACAGAAGAGCAACGATGGACTATCTGTGTGGAACTGCTTGCTCACAACGAGGCTGATCGTGACAATTTCTTGTCGAACATCGTCACAGGCGCTGACACATGGGTTCATCACTTCGAAACGGGAAGAAAACGGTAATCAACCGAGTGACCTCATACCACATTGCAGTACCTTGCAAAACTCTAGGCAACTCTTAAGTAACATGTTAAGCAATAGGCGGTTTAAAGTACATCAAGAGGAAGAGAAAAGCAGATGGCATGTACTCAATAACGGATTACTTCAGGGCTCCGTTCTTGTTCCAGTGTTATTCAACCTCTGCACAGCTGACCTGCCGAATTTGACCTGAATGGCTCTGAGCACTATGGGACTTAACATCTATGGTCATCAGTCCCCTAGAACTTAGAACTACTTAAACCTAACTAACCTAAGGACATCACACAACACCCAGCCATCACGAGGCAGAGAAAATCCCTGACCCCGCCGGGAATCGAACCCGGGAACCCGGGCGTGGGAAGCGAGAACGCTACCGCACGACCACGAGATGCGGGCCAGAATTTGACCTGCCGAAAATTTCAATATGCAGATGACCTGGCAATTTCATATCAGAGTGGAGACCTTTCTGAATGTGAAGAACACCTAACGCACAGCCTTACTAAACTTTATGAGTATTTTGAGACATGGCGACTGAGACCAAATGTTTCTAAAACCGAGGTAAGCCTGTTCCATCTCTCTAATTTCCTTTCATGAGCCAAGATCAGTCTACAGTTCGGCCCTCTTAGCGCAGCCAGATACAACGAAAGCCCAAAATACCTGGGAGTCACTCTGGACAGAACTTTCACATACAAAAAGCACCTTTCCAACTTGGCCAAGAAGATACAACACGAGTGAACCTTGTGAGAAGGCTGGCAGGCAGTACATGGGGAGCAACCACATCAGTCCTCCGAGGAGCATGCCTTGCACTGGTATACTCTGCAGCAGAATACTGTGCACCAGTTTGGCTCCGAAGCGCCCACGTAGTGAAAGTAGACGTCCAACTGAACTCAGTTATGGGAGTAATTAGTGGTACAGTCCGGTCTACACCTACTTGCTGGCTGCCAGTGCTTTCAAACGTCTGTCCACCAGACCTCCGTCGAAACGCTGCTATTTACAAGCTCTGTCAGCAAGTTTCTGAAAACAACTAGATCCCTCTTCATGACGATTTGCTGTCACTGCCCAGGAAACGCCTGAAATCTAGAAGACCAGTATATGAAATGGGAGTCCAATGCTAGAATACCACAGGATTCGACCAGGACGCAGAGTGGAAACGTGAGTGGCAAGCTACAAGAACCCGAAACCACGAACTTGTAGACAATCCAACAGTTCCAGGCTTCCACCAACCAATGGAGGTGTGGGCGAAGTTAAACATATATCGGACTGAAGAGGGTAGGTGCAAATACAACATGCACAAGTGGGACTTTTCAAGTGACAGTGTGTGTGACTGTGGTGACACCCAAACAATGAGCCACATTGTGAATGACTATCCAATCAGACGCTTCCCTGGTGGCATTGGGAAGCTCCATCAAGCATCCCACGAGGCACTCCGCTGGATCGAGTCCATCAACGTCCGAGTGTAGTCTGAGCCGTTTTAAAACTTGTGTACTATATATAATTTCACATGTTCATTTTTATGTATATTTCTTTGTTTTACTAAATGAGTGTTACTGTAATTGATGCATACGATGATAATAATACCACCTCTCCTCCGAAGAAGAAGATCAAAGCTGTACCATCAGCCGGTAAAGTCATGGCGACGGTCTTCTAGGACTCTGGAGGGGTTATTCTGGTTGATGTCCCCCCTCCCCCCCCCCCTCGTGGTGCAACGATTAACTGGGAAGTGTACTGCGCTAGCCTCGTGAAGTTGAACAGGCGACTTCAGCGTGTTAAACCCCACAAAAATGGAAATGAACTTCTCCATTACAACGCGAGGCCTCACACAACGCTGCGCAATCGAGAGGAGCTCACAAAACTTCACTGGGCTGTTCTTCCTCATCCACCCTGCAGCCCGGATCTCGCACCTTCCGACTTCCACTGTTTGGCACAATGAAGGATGCACTGCGCGGGAAGCAGTACTTGGATGATGGGGAGGTTACTGAAACAGTAAACGTTGAACGGAGGTTACGTTGAAAAATACAGTTTTGTACTCAAAAGAGTCTATTAGAAACCTGAATGAAACCAACCTGCTTTCAGAAAAAAGTGTGTTACATTACTCATTGAAAGCCTCTTTTAGATTAAAGAAACATTTGACGCGCCCTTGAATGTTGTTCGAAAATGTGTACAGAAAATTACTTGGAAACTGAGAATATAAAGTTGAGTGTTAACGTTTACTAAACAATAACGGAACAAAACATTCGTTCTTCGACCTTATCCAACACTTCTATTAACTTTTCCTTGAATGGGCCGTACACTCATCCACATTCTACATCTACATGGATACTCTGAAAATCACATTTAAGTGCCTGGCAAAGGGTTCAAGGAACCACCTTCACAATGCTCTATTATTCCATCTCGTATAGCGCGCGGAAAGAATGAACACCTATACCTCCCCGTACGAGCTCTGATTTTTCCTTATTTTATCGTGGTGATCGTTCCTCCCTATGGAGGCTGGTATCAACAAAATAACAAAATACTTTGGCATTCGGAGGAGACAGTTGGTCACTGGAACTTCGTGAGAAGATTCCGTCGCAACGAAAAACGCCTTTCTTTTAATGGTGTCCAACCCAAATGCTGTATCATTTCTGTGACACTCTCTCCCATATTTCCCGATAATACAAAACATGCTGCGTTTCTTTGAACTTTTTCGATGTACTCAGTCAGTCCTATCTGGTATGGATCCCACACCGCGCAGCAGTATTCTAAAATAGGACGGACAAGCGTAGTGTAGGCAGTCTCCTTAGTAGATCTGTTACATTTTCTAAGTGTCCTGCCAGTAAAACGCAGTCTCTAGTTAGTCTTCCCCACGACATTTTCTATGTGTTCCTTCCAATTTAAGTTGTTCGTAATTGCAATACCTAGGTATTTACATGAATTTACGGCTTTTAGATTAGACTGATATATCGTGTTTCCGAAGTTTTACGTGTTCCTTTTAACACTCATGTGGATGAACTCACACGTGTCGTTATTTAGGGTCAAGTGCCACTTTTCGCACCATTCAGGTATCTTTTCTAAATCGTTTTGCAGCTTGTTTTGATCTTCTGAAGACTATTAGTCGATCAACGACAGCGTCTTCTGCAAACAACCGAAGACGGCTGCTCACATGTCTCCCAAATAGTTTATATAGATAAGGAACAGCAAAGGCCATATAACACTACCTTGGGGAATGACAGAAATCACTTCTGTTTTACTCGATGACTCTCCGTCAGTTCCTACGAATTGTGACCTCTCTGACGCGAAATCACAGACCCAGTCACATAACTGAGACGACATTCCGTAAGCACGCAATTTCACTACGAGCCGCTTGTGTGGTACCGTGTCAAAAACCTTCCGGAAATCCAGAAATACGGAATCGATCTCGAATCCCTTGTCAATAGCACTCAACACTTCATGTGAATAAAGAGCTAGTTGTGTTTCACAGAAACGATGTTTTCGAAACCCATGTTGACCGTTTTCTTCGAGGTAATTCATAATGTCCGAACACAATATATGTTCCAAAATCCTGTTGCATAATGACGTTAACGATATGGTCGTGTTATTAAGTGGATTACTCCTACTACCTTCCTTGGATATTGGTGAGACCTGTGCAACTTTCCAGTCTTTGGGTACGGTTCTTTCGTCGAGCGAACGGTTCTATATGATTGTTAAGTATGGAGCTAATGGATCAGCATACTCCGAAAGGAACCTAGTTGTTATACAGTCTGGACCAGAAGACTTGCTTTTATTAAGTGATTTAAGGACATTTACCTCTACGTTATTCATGTTGGCAGCTGTTCTCGATTTGAATTCTGGAATATTTACTTCGTCTTCTTTTGTGAAGGTATTTCGGAAGAGTGTGTTTAGTAACTCTGCTTTGGCAGCACTGTCTTCGATAGTATCTCCATTGCTATCGCGCCGAGAAGGCATTGACTGTTTCTTGCCGCTAACATACTTCACATACGACCATAATCTCTTTGGATTTTCTGCCAGGTTTCGAGACAAAGTTTCGTTGTGGGAACTGTTATAGGCACCTCGCATTGAAGTCCGCACTAAATTTCGAGCTTCTGCAAAGGATCGCCAATCTTGGGGATTTTGCGTCTGTTTAAATTTGGCATGTTTTTTTCGTTGTTTCTGCAACAGTGTTCTAACCCGTTTTGTGTACCAAAGAGGATCAGATATGTCGTTTGTTAATTTATTTGGGATAAATCTCTCAATTGCTGCCGATACTATTTTTTTGAATTCCAGCCACATCTGGTCTACACTTGCAATACTCGAGAATCGGATAAACGAGAGTTTTTAAGGCACTCCTTTTCTGGACGTATTGCCTTACCGCAAGTGGTCACCGTGCGCCAGGAGTACCGCCAGTGAAAGGTAATGAACATATGCGAGCAAGGTGGCTCAGTGGTCAACACACTGAGCTGGCATTCGGGAGGACGACGGTTCAAACCCTCCTCCGGTCATCCAGAATTACTTTTTTCGTGAATTTCTCTAGTCGCTCCGGTAAATGCAAGCATGGTTCCTTTGAGAGGCCATGGCCCATTTCCTTCTCTGTCCTTGACACAATCAGAGCCTGTACTCTGTCTCTAATGATCTCGATATCGACGGGACGTTAAACTCTATCATCCCTCCTTCCTTACTAACGAATATCCTTTGTCGCCCTATTCTCCTTGTGCCTCCGACATTTCCCCAGCATTAAAGTCTTTTCCACCGAATCATATTCTATCATCATGTTCCCAAAATCAGTCAGTTTTTGCTTCATAATGAGTCCTTCCAAGCGGCAATGTGCATGGTTCGAAGTAACATTTCTAAAAGAATTTTCGCAATTTCTTCTCGGATCGTAGTTTTCATTTCTTCTGTCGTAGAAGGTGGACCACATTTTCTTTTGCTGCTAAGGTGACGTCACAAGAAGAATTCGCAAGCTGACGGATCAGGGGATCTGGGAGGCCACGGAATGTCACCGTTTCTCGGAACTATACCTCACCATATAATTGGCGTACGGCGCCCATCTTTGTTTGATGAAACCAGCAGTTTTCAATAATTTGGGAAAACAGAATGGACGATGAAACTTCCTGGCAGATTAAAACTGTGTGCCCGACCGAGACTCGAACTCGGGACCTTCGCCTTTCGCGGGCAAGTGCTCTACCAACTGAGCTACCGAAGCACGACTCACGCCCGGTACTCACAGCTTTACTTCTGCCAGTACCTCGTCTCCTACCTTCCAAACTTTACAGAAGCTCTCCTGCGAACCATGCAGAACTAGCACTCCTGAAAGAAAGGATATTGCGGAGACATGGCTTAGCCACAGCCTGGGGGATGTTTCCAGAATGCAGAGTGAAAATCTCATTCTGGAAACATCTCCCAGGCTGTGGCTAAGCCATGTCTCCGCAATATCCTTTCTTTCAGGAGTGCTAGTTCTGCATGGTTCGCAGGAGAGCTTCTGTAAAGTTTGGAAGGTAGGAGACGAGGTACTGGCAGAAGTAAAGCTGTGAGTACCGGGCGTGAGTCGTGCTTCGGTAGCTCAGTTGGTAGAGCACTTGCCCGCGAAAGGCAAAGGTCCCGAGTTCGAGTCTCGGTCGGGCACACAGTTTTAATCTGCCAGGAAGTTTCATATCAGCGCACACTCCGCTGCAGAGTGAAAATCTCATTCTAGAATGGACGATGTCACTGCATTCACAAGGTCATTCATTATTGCGCTCAGAAATTTAGGGCTTACTATGTCCTATTATGACGTGGTAACTTTACTGCTGTGCAATGGGCGTTGCTGTGTCTGAGAACGATTTTCATGTGTCCAATAATGAACATTTTGTTTATTAACAAATCTTTTAGGATGGAAATGGATATCGCCAACATCTACAGGTCGTTAATGACTCATTATCGTTGTTTATTTTTTCAAACATTCGTTCACAGAATTGTCGTCACATTAGGTGATAGCGGGTTTCAGTTCCTGGAGGATGTGAAATTTTATGAATGGTAACACAAGTCCTGTATCAATAGTCTGAGGCCACATCAACTATGCGATTGTGAAGACAATGCATGACGCGTACGATACGAGCTTCTTATGACAGCAGCTCGAACAGCTTCGATACCAGCTGATGTACGCACGGTTTCCTGTTTCCTCCAAATTACCTATCCACGTGCTAAATGGATGTGATGACGGAACATGATCGTGGCGTCTTAAACTGAAGTGATGGCGAAAAACTCTACGTGTAACCTCTACACTATCACTGGTTTTTGTAAGAAACTGCCGCGCGGGGTAGCCGCGTGGTCTTGGGCGCCTTGTCACGAACCACGCGGCTGCCCCCGTCGGAGGTTCGAGTCCTTCCTCGTGTGTGTGTGTGTGTGTGTGTGTGTGTGTGTGTGTTCTCCTTAGTGTAAGTTAGTTTAAGTTAGATTACATAGTGTGTAAGCTTAGGGACCAATGACCTCAGCAGTTTGGTCCCATAGGAATTTACCACAAATTTCCATTGTAAGAAGCTTTGAGGTCAACAGCGCACTGCGCAGCACCCGAAGTATCGATGTCAACTAAATGGCAAGATGGCGTGAGCTGGTTTCTATTTGCTGTTCGCAGCAAGCTGGCAATACAAATCTCAAAATTCCCCGTTTCTCTGAATCAGCCCGCCGAGATAGCTGCTTCAAGAATGGTAAAAGAAATGTGCAGCGAGCAACGCAATCGGGAACATGGATACATTCAAGCAGCTAGTACGCAACTACCAGTTTCTGAGAGTGATACACGAATCCATCAGGAAAAACTTGCTGAAGAGAAAAGAGCCTTGACTGGGGGACTAAAAAAAACATAAGGAATAGGTATTTATTTTGCAAAACTGAATAATGGGTACATTGAAGGGAACGTTTGTGAAAAATCATGATCAGGTACAATAACTGAAAGTCTTTCCTTTTAATAAAATGACATACAACTGTTGTGTCAAATTATCATTTCCCAGAAGTAACTGAAAGCTGCAAATCAACACCTCTTTCAAATAATGTAAAAGGACATCTTCAACTTCTGTAGTTCTGTCCTCCGCAGTTGCATATAATATTAGTGTATGTCTATTATCTTTACTTTGTGGACCGTTTAGTTACTATTCGCTTTTTCTAAGAGTACTCTGCAGCATTTGCCACTTACTTAACTAGCTTTTATCGCGAATCTGTCGCCCAGTGCAAAGTCAGACAGAAAAAAAGCGCAGGTGACTCCTTTGTATAAGAAGGGTAAGAGAACGGACCCACAAAATTACATACCAATATCCCTAACATCGGTTTTCTGCAGAACCCTTGGACACATTCTCAGTTCGAATACAATAAACTTCCTAGAGGCTAAGTAGCTTATGTGCACGAATCAGCATGTTTCTACAAAGCATCGCTTTGCTGTTGTTTGCTGACGATGGCGTGGTCTACGGTAAGGCTTCGAAGTTGAGCGATTGTAGGAGGATACAAGACAACTTAGACAAAATTTCTAGTGGTGTGATGAATGCCAAAATGTAGATAAAATGTAAGCTAATGCGGATGAATGGCAAAAACAAACCCATGATTTTGGGATACAGTATTACTAGTGTCCTACTTGACACAGCCATGTCGTTATGTATCTGGACGTAACGCTGCAAAGCGATATGAAATGAAACGAGCTTGTGAACATTGTGGTAGCGAAGGTGAATGGTCGACTTCGGTTTGTTGCGAGAATTTTAGGACTGTGTGGTTCATCTGTAAAGGAACCCACATACAGGACGCTAGTGCAACCTGTTCTTGAATACTGCTCGAGTGTTTGCGATCCGTACCAGGTCGGATTAAAGGAACGTATCGAAGCAGTTCGGAGGCAGGCTCCTAGATTTATTACTGGTAGATTCGAACAACACACAAGTGTTACGCGCATGCTTAGGGAACTCAAATGAGAATTTCTGGAGGGAAGGCGACGTTATTTTCGAGGAACACTATTGAGGAAATTTAGACAACTGATATTTGAAGCTGACTGCAGAACGATTCTCTTGCCCCCACGATACATTGCGCTTAAGGATCACAATGATAAGGTACGAGGAACTAGGTCTCATACGAAGGCATACAGAGAGTCATTTTTCCCCCGTTCTGTTTGCGAATGGAACAGGAAAGGAAATAACTAGTAGTGGTACGGAGTACCCTCTACCACGCGCGGTATGGTGGATTCCTTATCATCGATACAGATGTAGAAGTGAATCGAACACAATTTTTGTACCATACGCGTTTCGTATTTTCTCTGCAAGGCATCCTCAGTGGCAGATTTCGTAGGTGTTAATCTACATGTTGTGTTATTGTTCCTTTGTTATCGCTATTTCCCTTCTCATAACTGCTATTTGAATTTCGTTTCCATACTTCGTAGCATTAGGAACTCAACATACTGATGTTATATGGTTGGTGTTGGCAATTGTTGAATGTTGTTGCAGATTATCGAATGATAATGCCAAACATTGAACGTGTTTTTATGACATCCGTTATCTGTTTGTGTATGCATGTGAGTGTGCCTGTGAGTGTGTGTGTGTGTGTGTGTGTGTGTGTGTGTGTGTGTGTGTGTGTGTGTGTTTGTGTGCTAGTTTGTAGGCGTGTATGTGAATTCCAGCTGATTTTGGAATGATGAAATGTGGGACATCTTTTTCTTTCTTTTCCTTCCTTTTTTGTTGTTGGAAGTATGAAACAAACAATTGCAAATTTTTGCAGTACTTAAAACACGATAATCACCGTCCTTGAACAAGATATGAAAATAATCAGAATAAACCATCACGAAAAATACGTTACACAACATCAGGAAAACTACAATATCTAGAAAACCGTTGATGAGAAGAAACATGCCACAAACGAGCACACACACTTCGGTGCAGACTATGTACTAAACTTAACAAAAGAAACGATAAGATAAAAATCATTCCACTTTCTTTATCTCTCTGGCTATCTCTCTCTTCCCATCCTCCCCCCCTCACCCCCTCTCTCTCTCGCACACACACACACACACACACACACAAACACACACACACACACACACACACACACACACACACACACACACAAATAAATCACACACACACACACACACACACACACACACATATATATATATATATATATATATATATATATATATGCTGTAAATTAAGATTTGATAGTTGGCAATAACATTCAGCAGTTGGCAACGCCAACCAAGACATAACATCGAAACGAGGGTTCAGTTCTCAGTGCTGTGAAGAAAATTTCAAAAAGCAGTCGTGAGAAGCAGAACACCGATAATAAAGAAAGAAAAACACAACATGTAAATCAACATCCACGAAATCTGCCACTGAAGATCCCTTGCAAAGAATAAAGACGTAACGCGTATGACCAAAAGTTGTGTTTCATTCAGTTGCAACTAGACGCTACGCAAAATAAAAACTATCAATATACCTTAACGTAAAGAGAATGATTTATTGCTAGTTGGATCAAGCAAACAAGTTTGTATCGTCTTTAGATACACACACGAGTTTTGATACTTATCAATTTATTTTACTCAGGTACACACTCATTTGGCCATCATGTGAAACAACACTATTTTCTGCTATTACTTGATTTCAGTGAACTCTTTTTCCTTAATTTGACTGAACTGACTTGAAGTATTCCTGCAAGGATTAGGTAGAATTTGCAACTGTGGCACAGTGGGTGTGATGAAGTAAAGCTGCAGAGATTACGTCGAGTTCTATACATTGGTAAAGTGGATCTAGGGTAATATTTAGCTTTATACAGACGGGTGAAACTTTTGAATCTGTGGCGTGCCTAGATTTCCGTTTTTTGCTGGTTTCATGAACTGCTTGTATAAAACGCAATAATATTTAGCTTTGTACAGACGGGTGAAACTTTTGAGTCTGTGGCGTGCCTAGATTTCCGTTTTTTGCTGGTTTCATGAACTGCTTGTATAAAACGCAATAAAAATTTTGTCGAACGCATTGGGCATGAAATGTGTCCGACCACGTGGAAAATTGTTTATAATATACGATGCAAAAATAACTCAAATACCCAATTTACGTAACTACATTCCATAAGAGACAGTTTTAAATTATTGTTCTCTATGAACGTTTATCAGATGTGCCGACCGAGAGTTGACGGAAAACGGATGAAAAGCGTCGGTTTAGTACCGTGCGATGTACTGCATAAGTTAAAAGACACTGCACTTGGCTCGTGTTCACTGAGGAGCACTGCTCGATTCTCCGTACAGCTATTCTGCTTTAGGTTTTCCGTGGTTTCCCTGAATCAATTGAGACAAAATTCGGATCCATTCCTCCGAAAACGACACATCAGATTCCCTTCTGCAATTTGAACTTGTGATTTGTCTATACTGACATCGTCATTGACAACATTCAACACAGATTTCTCTCTAGTTCGCTTCTGTCCTGTAAGGAAAGGGAGTGGGTTACGCGACGTAAATAATAATAATGATAATAATAATAATAAAGACCTTATCCAGGACTCCCTGCACTCTCAAATAACTTTTTAATGTTTGAAATGTTCTGCTCAACTAAGAAACGAAATTCTCCAATTTTAAAACAAAAATAAGAAACAGCTTCTTATACGCTTCAATAAAATACTTCAAGGGGAGACGGAAGGCAAGTGGGCTTCAAAAATTATATTTCTAGATTTTAGCATTTTTGGAATGCCTGGTCTTTCCTGCGTGAAACATTTTTGTTTTATATAAATATGACAATTTTTCTTGAGATATGATGATTTTTCTGACGCTCTGTGCAGTCTGGCATTTAAATGTGACACCTTCCTTTTTGCGCCACACAGAGATAATGCACAGCATCTTTTACTACTTCTCTATTATTTCATGCTTCTATTGTTTTATCATGTCAATGTTTCTTACCCTGTATCTACTATTGATACTCGTTTTTCCGATCGTGTTTGTTATTGTATCGAGCGTTAATGGTTGTATGTTATTTGGAACCGGTTAACGAAAACTGTATTTGTTCAGCTTACAACCCTCAAATTTGGTGTTTATGATGCTATTTTATGCTTCAATGATTGTGTAATTAGAAAATGGATGTTTCGGAATTATTGGGCATAAAATGTAGTGGAAATACTGCAAAATCCTTGGTGCAAATAGGTAAAGAGAGAATCCGCAAAGGAGATATTACTACTTTAAAATGCACAAAAGAAGCCAGACAGAAAAGAAGAGGGACCAAAAGATGAAAAAAAGATCAGTATGATTCAGATGATGCTCAGTATGGTGCAGAAAAATATTAGTGATAAGTAATTCTCATCAATAACTACACTAGAATAGCAATATTAAACTTTAAACAGATTTTTTCAAAACTATATTTTTTTTGCTTTCAGGTACCATTATTTGATAAACTAATGGGGTTAGAAACATGAAATTTGGCCAATTTGTACTGCAGATGGTAATAAGTTATTACAAGTAAACTGAGAACCACCAAATAATCAGGAACTGTTTTATAATAATTAATGTACAAAAAAAGTTAAATTTTACTAGTGAAAGAATAAAGTTTTTTTCTTCAAAAACATAAGAGGTATTATGTTCATTTTACTTGTAAATTGAGGCATATATGTTATACATATGCAGTAAAAATTTCATTGTTTTATCACTTATAGTTCTTTTGAAAAGTCGTATTCAAAAGGTTAAATAGCATTGACAGAATAGGGATAAAAGTTGCCTTCCGTCTCCCCATGAATCTTTTTTGTTGTTCTTATTGCTCTCTGTTTGTCCTTTATTGAATCTTACCTGGAATGGATACTTTATATGTGATTAATGTGATTCTTGAAGTTTTCCCGGCGTACTGAATAGTGTATGAGGTTTCTGGAATGCAGCCGGATCATGTTGACTTCTTGCCACAATATTTTGGCTGGCAACCGTCCAGCCAAAATAAGGTGAGTGTCCGCCACTGAAATATTGTGGCAAGAAGTCAACATGATCCAGTTGCAATCCCGAAACCTCATAGAATATTTAATTAATGTCGGTATGTTATCAGTGCTCTACCAGTGTCGTGATAATTTCTTGTAGTGGACATGTGAAGTAAATTAATTAACTACCCCGGATGAACAGTCCTCGGCGAAAACGGCACCGACAGGTGACTGGCCGCATTGTTCCAGTACTTTTGGGGAAGCACGGTGGTGGCACTGCTGATGTCATTTGGTAGAGAGCCATCGGGTACGACATCAGGTCACGTCTGGTAGTGACTGATGGAACTGTGACGGTACAACCGTTCGTCACTGACACCCTACGACTTCGTGTTGTAAGTAGGCAGTTTAGGTAACGCCCTGTAGCGCTCTGTATGAAAATCACTGACAATGCTGTGTGCAATCTGTGGCTGGTTGGCATTGTTGAAATATTCGCTATTGTAGCGTTGGGCAGTCGGATGTGAACAGTGCGTAGCGTTGTGCAGTTGAAGGTGAGCCGCCATTCTAGTTGCACTTCAGGACTGGTTAAAGTAAAATTTAATAGATGTACTAATATCACTATTTCCTGTCTACAGATGCATTAAATAATAATTTTATGATCTACTTTTTTAAAAAGGGGAGCACAAATATATATTTCCCTTCACAGGAATTGCATACACAATTTTTCAATGATTTGGTAATTTTTTTGGCAGAGTAAGTTTTTGTGATGCATCATTCTAGTGTTAAGATCTGACACAGGTATTAGACATTTCCTATCTTTGCTGTAATGTTCTTTCTGCTTGAGCTTTATCATGTTTAGGTATAAGTTATTGCATTTGTTGCTGCTGTTTGCCAGGCATAGTTCTACTGAATTTTACATTGTATTAAGCCAGTTTTACTACTGATTTATTTTTCTTGTTGCTGCACATCTTCTCATATTAGTTGTAGTGTTGCATTTGCTTTGCTAATTTAGATATACTGCTGCTTGCTTTGTCAATATGCATTTTTTTTGTCATTGCTGTTTGTATTAATTGTTTTGTGCTGCTGGATTGCCTCGTTCATTAGTATATATATCTGAGCCCAGTAGATTTAAGTTAGCTTAGGAGGGGGTAGGCTATATAAGAGAATGAGTTGTGATGAATTGTAAGAAATGCATTGAGAAGCTATAAGGAAAAAAGTTTGAAAAAACGTAGTGTACAATGAAGAATAATTATTTTGAAAGAGGATTTGAACAAAACAGTAGGGCTTAGGGACAACAGGTATATATAGGACTTTTTGGGAATAATGATGAACTAAGGGAGATCTCCAAGAAGTAAAGAAAGTTTTGTTTGCAAATCAAATACGACAACTACTGCAGTAAAACAAACCCTGTCCTTTCCTTTTGTGTTATTCCGCTATGTGTTTGTGTACCCTTGTGTATTTGTGTTCTTCCTGTCTTTATATGTTTATCTGATAAGAGTTATGTTGCATAAATTTTCTGATACTATGTTATTTACTTTTTTTAAAGATGGTTAGACATTATTTATTCTGTTCTGTTTTAATGCTCATGTGTGAAGTTAATCTTTCGAAAGCTCTCCTTGTGTTTTTATTTACTTAGTTACGTCATAATTTCTGTAACACTGATGTATATGTTTATTTCTATTCTTTTGTATAGCGCATATTACTACAAATGTTAACTGTATTATTATGTTTTAAATGATGTATTTTGTACCTTTGTAATTGTATTCTCATGTCGTAAATTTGTAACTGTATAGACACCAGTTCTTCAGATTAAGTATTTTCATTTCACTGCACACGTTTCTGTTGGTGATAGTATATTCATAATATGTGAGAAGTTAAAAAAAAGCGGACTGTTAGCGTTTGCACCTGTATTGATAATTCAGCAAGGGACTGGTTAACAGCACTGCTGGTTCTAAGGACATTCCAAAAAGTTTGTGAGTGTACAAATGGTGGTTTATGGACTTGGTATATTGTCGACAAGGCTCTTCGATGGTGATTGTGCACCCGCACAGTCGCAACAGATGGCTGCTGGCCATCTCTACAAGGACTACAGTGGATCTACACCTTTGATGCCCCACCAATACCATAATGTCTACCAGGAGTACAGTGGGTCTGTTCTGTGATGACCTACCTACCAATATTCTTCAGAACTTCGACTGACTCTGCTGTGGGTTTGCTCTGTTGTGGCCCATTACCTGTCTTTCCGTTGGAACGACAACACTACTTCTTCAACAATGCATGGAAATCCACTTCTTCCGTGTGCATTTTCTTTTACTGCTCTGACTTTGAGAGAAAAACTGCAATTACTACTATGATGAATGATCAGGACTGTCTCCATCGACTGTGAGAAAATTTTTGCTTTTCACCAACAGTGTATCAATAAGTGTGTGCATTTGATATCTTTGTTATTGTAATTATGAATTTTTTTTTCAAATCAGTCTTGGCCACTGCCCAAAACAATTTGTAAAATTTATTGTGGGGTGCATGAGGGCTACGTAAGTAGGCTGTTTAGGTTTTTATGTTGGTAACGCCACGTAGCGCTCTGTATGAAAATCACTGACTGTGCTGTGTACAATCTGTGGCTGGTTGGCATTGTTGGAATATTCGCTATTGTAGCGTTTGGCAGATGGATGTGAACAGTGCATAGCGTTGTGCAGTTGGAGGTGAGCCGCCAGCAGTGGTGAATGTGGGGAGAGAGTTTTGAGAGCGGACGATCTGGACGTGTGTCCATCAGAAAACGCAAATTTGTAAGACTGAATGTTATGAACTGATATATATATATTTTGACTTTTGAACATTATTAAGGTAAATACATTGTTTGTTCTCTACCAACTAACTATGTCTATGCCTATCAGTAGTTAGTGTCTTCAGTAGTTAGAATCCTTTATTTAGCTGGCAGTAATGGCGCTTGCTGTATTGCAGTAGGTCGAGTAACGAAGATTTTTGTGAGGTAAGTGATTCATGAAAGGTATAGATTATTGTTAGTCAGGCCCATTCTTTTGTGGGGATTACTGAAAGTCAGATTGCGTTGCGCTGAAAATATTGTGTGTCAGTTTAGTGTTGATCAGAATAAGTAAAGAGAGTAATGTCTGAGTACGTTCAGTTTTGCTCAGCTGTTTGAAAATCAAATAACGTAAGAGGTTTACGAGCACAGTCAATCATTTTTCAAAGGGGAAGTTTCAGTGTGTTGCCTATCACACGACAGTATCGTGCTGGTATTTTTCAGCAGGACAATACTCGTCCGCACATGGCAAATGTCTCTACGAACCGTAAGCGTTGTGGCCAGAAAAAAACCTCAGATCTGTCCCCGAGGCAACATTTATGGCACCATATCAGATGTCAACTCCGTCCCACTTCCATTATCGAGCATATAAAGGACCAGTTACAGCTGTGGGCCACATTGCTCTAGGAGACCCTTCCCAAGCGAATCAGTGCATGCGTGGATGCCACAGGGGATGCAGTATCATACTGATAACTTGTCATTAAATTTGATCCGATCCTGTAATCACTGCAATAATGTATCATATCTCTCAGCCCGTGAAGTTTCATTTCGTTTCTTCCTTCCCTCTCTTGGTGGGTCACTGTTTTCTGTCAGGAGGTGTGTTTTTATATTAAACTCATTACGTACAGTGTGATTACACGTGGAAAACGACATCTCACGTCTACTAAATACCAGGGTTGGAACTTAAATAGTAGCAACTATTTATTCACAACCGATACAATAGAGTTATATGTTTGTTTGCACCTGACACTGTCCTTCACTGGCGTTGTGTAAAACCCGTTGCCAGCGATGTGGAAGGCGTAGTATAGCGTTAGCAGAGCCTGTCCTGTTGATGGTGCGAATGGAGCGGTCTACTCCCTGTCGAATCTCTGGAATAGTTCTGAAGCGAATGCCACGAAGCCAAAACTGAAACGCCAGTGCAACGAATGGCGACATTATGGGTCGCCGCAAAAGTCTAGAGTGCGTCAGAGTCCCAATATGGTAAAAGTTATGGTGATTCTCGTGTACGACTATGATGGTGTTATCCTAACGCATTACATTCCTCCACGGCAGATCGTCAATGCACAGTATTACTCTTCGTTTATGACGCATCACCTGCGACCAGCTTTGCGAAGGAAGCGGCGACACTTTCTGCGCAACCCACGCATCATTTTGCACGACAATGCGCGGGCGCATACAGCGCAAGCTGTGGCTACTCTGTTCGGTCGATGGGACTGGGAAGTACTGTACCTTCGACCACACTCCCCGGACTTAAGTCCTTGTGAACCACTTCGTGGCATTCGCTTCAGAACTGTTCCAGAGATTCGACAGGCAGTAGACCGCTCCATTCGCATCATAAAACAGAAAAGGCTCTGCTAACGGTATACTACGCCTTCCACATCGCTGGCAACGGGTTCTATACAACGCTGGTGACTACTTTGAAGGATGGCAACAGGTGCAAACATGTATCTCTTTTGTATCGGTTGTGAAGAAATGTCAAAGCACTAAACTTTAGTACAGAAGGTATGTACATGATAACATGTATAAACTAATTGCTAATTTAAAAGAAAGAAAAGAAAAGGAAGTTGATGACCATTGTTAGGGAGCCAGTTTTCTCTGACCGCGCTGTTTGGTCCCCTCCCCCAAGCCAACAACAACAACAGCAACAATAACAACCCTCTGCAACTGTCCCCAAATATATATTTTAGAATATTTTATGTTCATTTCCCTTGATCAAATAGCCAATTCCTGACGGTGCATGGAAGAATTGCAATGGAGATTCAAAATGTTCAAATGTGTGTGAAATCTTACGGGACTTAACTGCTAAGGTCATCAGTCCCTAAGCTTACACACTACTTAACCTAAACTATCCTAAGGACGAACACACACACCCATGTCCGAGGGAGGACTCGAACCTCCGCCGGGACCAGCCGCACAGTTCATAACTGCAGCAGTAGAGATTAAAATGGTTCTAAGCACTATGGGACTTAAAATCTGAGGTCATGAGTCCCCTAGACTTAGAACTACTTAAACTTAATTAACCTAAGGACATCACACACATCCATGCCCGAGGCAGAATTGGAACCTGCGACCGTAGCAGCCGCGTGGTTCCGGACTGAAGCGCCTAGAACCGCTAAACCACAGCGGCCGGCTGGAGATTAAATACCTCTAGTGACTGTTCCTGTTATTGCTATCTGCTCGCTTCTCATTTTTAGTACGGTGAAAGGAGTGCTCTATTGCAAGCCTATGGGCTGGCTAGCGATAGACAAGAATCTTTGAAGAGGAGTTGACTAGAAGAAAGTTGTTCAAAATTGAGGCTAGGTCTCGGGTAAATGGACGAACATTCATTTCCTCTCGTCCAACGTCATCCAAGCGGGACCTGGTCCGGTCTTTCTCTGACTAAAACAGATTTTATTCTTCGCAGAAGATTTCTAGCAAGGTAAGTGGTATCTAGCCATGTCTCACTTCCCGGAGAACCGTTTTGATCTTCGTTACCACGCCTCGAAGTAACGTAGGGTTCAATCTTTCAGAATCCAGCGTTCTGGTCGGTTCTCATTGATATTTTTTTCATACAGCACGCAGTTTCTTGGCTGTTCCTACGGATCTGTAGTTAGTTCCCTTTAAAAATTGTGCCATATAGTGGAGCGGATTTTTTACTTTCCTCATGTGATAACATGGCTAATAAGGAGATATAATTTTTTTCCTTTCTTTTACTACCTTGTACTCCATTGATATATTTCCGATGACTTAGAATATTTTTCATTTGGTTATGCCTGCGAAAGGCAAAGGTCCCGAGTTCGAGTCTCGGACCGGCACACAGTTTTAATCTGCCAGGAAGTTTCATATCAGCGCACACTCCGCTGCAGAGTGAAAATCTCATTCAGTGTGTGACTATGTTTGCTGCGCTAATTTATGTACGAGTTCCTTATGTAAATACTTGGATTTTGTTTCTGGTGATCTTTCAAATAGTTTTATTAAATGTATTGTGTGAAACGGAATGCAATAGCCAGAAGTGTTGTAAGAACTGTGGAGCGAGAGAGGTATCGATAGTTGTCGGGTCGACCCATGTGGAAAATACCGGAGTTCTTGGCGCGAAAGCATGGCGGTATGGAAGCAAGTACTGACCACTGTGTGTAGCAATGGTGTGCGTTTAACGCGATATTAATACCGGACGTTTTTGTGTTGGACTGGTTTGGAATATTACTTCATAATGGATATTGTAAAATGACGTTGTATTACGCAAACGCTGTTGGTTTTTGCAGAACGATGCCTGTGGCAATGACAAGACACTCGCGAAAAGACAGTATTGTCATCGGTTTAGAACTGAAATGCATTACATAAACTGTGAATTTAATATTGTTCATTTTCTTGACTACGATATATGACGTGTGCTGAAACACTAACTGCCAATGTGGAAATTGTGAACTGTGTTGCTACGTAAGTGACTGTTTCCGCGGGAACAGTATTATTATGAACCGTCAATATTAACGATATATGGACTATCTAAGTATGGCGAAGTATAACAAGTGGAATGTTAATTGAAAAACGTCATGTGAACTGTGCCATACTGTCGTGTGTGAAAGTTGCAATTTCACTAATACGACCTTCAGGTGAGGCATAAGCAGTTACTTTGTTCCGACGCACGACAAATGGATGCTACGCCACTTATTACCACCGCCAGCCCAAACAGGATGTAAGGACAGAGGATATTTTAATGCCAAGAACACGACTGGATGAACTTATAGGATTCATATTAGCAACTTCAAACTGCTTCTACCGCCGTCGCCACCTCACGCCGACCCAGAATAGATAAGACCTAAAAACATTCCTCTCTTCGAGAAACACAATTGAAACCAATTTTATTTCTTTATGCTTTGTAATAGACTATCTCTTAATATTTCTCTCTATAAGTAAAAGTAGTGTATTGTAAGGACTGTTCACCTTCAGTCACTCCTGATCCCACCCCTAACAGTAGTTATTGCCATCATTTATATGTTTCTGTTCTTCAGAGTATTTGCATTAGTCGTTGCATGCGTTGTATGTGTCTTTTGGAAGGGCTTGCTTCGGTGTGTATCTCCTGTAATTTAGACAGGAGATTTATGTGTTGCACTCCAAAATGTGGCTAAATGTATAAGTTGAGGCATCTGTCATTGGCGTTATTTACACCAAACAATTACAAAGAACTAGCTTCTTCGCCATTGGTTCAGGTTAGTGTATTGGAGGGAACTTTGAATCTGACCGTTATTAAGCCGGCCGCGGTGGTCTAGCGGTTCTAGGCGCTCAGTCCGGAACTGCGCGACTGCTACGGTCGCAGGTTCGAATCCTGCCTCGGGCATGGGTGTGTGTGATGTCCTTAGGTTCGTTAGGTTTAAGTAGTTCTAAGTTCTAGGGGACTGATGACCACAGATGTTAAGTCCCATAGTTATATTAAAGTACGCGATCTTTGTTTACATGCCACTTAATGTCATAGTCCCATTCATTCACGTTTAGGTGCAAATTTGTCTGCATGCAACTGTTACTTGTAAGCAAAATTACAGTACACTGTGTCATTATTTATCCAATTAGCGTCAGATTGTTTTACCGTTTTCCACTGTCAAGGGATTTTATTATCAGGAATTTAACAGGATTCGGAAACTCCTCATATAGAAGTGTGCTTCTGAAGTTTCCGGAAGTAAAACGGGTTCGTGGCGCTTACACAGTATTAATTTTCTTCGTGAATTTTTTTAAACATTGTCTGATTACAAATTCACGGTCACAGTAAATCTCTAGGAACCGTTTTCTTCACACTCTCCAGCTCACACCACTGTTGGTTGGAAACAACAAAAATCTGCAAGAGCAGATTATCGTTTAACATCTTTACTTGAGTTTTACTGAACAGAAGTCGCTAACTTTGCCACTACTGGCGAGCGAGTTCCTGCTCCGGCGAAAAGGCAGCCATGTTAGAGACCGTTCAGAAGGACCGCACATCTTCTTAGGCTTTCGCAGAGTAAACACTTCACACTAGGTGACTACAGAAAACATTTGTTGCTGTGAGACGATGGAGTAGAGACTTGTCGCTGGACGGATGAAGAGGTGTGCCTCGCGGTCGCACGTCAGAAAGTTTCCATTTGAGCACTGAGGACAGAGAGGGAGTTAAACTCAGGACCTCCAGCCGCTACTGCAGCTTTCTTACATATGCGTATGGTAAGATGCGCCAGCATTGCAATCGGCAGTTTAGTATGGGTGCGATATAAGTTCAGTCCCTTCAGAAGCCAGCTATTCCATTCCAGTACCTCGCAATTGGGTAGTTTTCTTTCAGTAAGCACTTTGTCGGTGTAACTGGTGTTCGATCCTATTTTTCTGTCTTCTTCATGTAACTTATGAACCATACTTACTGTTGTGGCACATGTAGTAAGCATTGCTTTACACAGTGGAGAATGGTAAAACAGAGGCCCGCCAACGACTGAGGCGTTGCGAAGTAGGCAATCACAGATAGCCTTGCTGACAGCAGCGGTCTACCAACAGACTGACACAAGGACGCACAGAGACCGAGCGCCGAG
The DNA here is from genome assembly GCF_023864345.2 of Schistocerca serialis cubense. Lineage (NCBI taxonomy): Eukaryota > Metazoa > Arthropoda > Insecta > Orthoptera > Acrididae > Schistocerca > Schistocerca serialis. The sequence goes on along the minus strand of NC_064638.1, from coordinate 1,156,841,242 downwards.
CGAAACCTGGAGAGAGCTGAGTAAGGGAAAGTGAGGCCAGCACGCTAAGTTACGCTGCAATATACTGTGGGAGTAATAACAAAAAGCTACCGCCGAGGGTAAAAAACGTCCTCCTGCCGGATATAAACAGTGGAGCGCAGGCAGCAACAGAAAGAAGGCATTAGGAAGCAGTTCGGATCTGAGGACAGTCGTGGTCCGTGTCTGAATGTTCACTCTTCATAGGTGACGATTCCGGAAGTCTGTTCCAGCTCACAGGAGTCATCCGTTCGCCGCCAGATGTCAACTTCAGCTCTGGAGGTCGGCCCGAGTTCGGTCGGCACCATGGCTGACTAACTACAGCGACAACTTCCATGAGGACCGGTCACAGCATGGTCTTGGTCACAGGCGCCGTCAGGGACTGACGCCCGGACTTCACGGCTACCCGGCCCCATGGCTCGTGGTCCGTCCATGACGGAACCTCGCAGGCATCGCGACTGACAGCTTCCCAGCCGCTGGTGCAGCAGGCGTCGGCAGCTGACATCACGGCGACGTGGCTCCGTGGGCATGCCCGTACTAGGGCGCCGAGCGACGACGAGTTCATCTCAACCACAGGGCATCCTGGCTTCAGCGGAGCACTGGTGGCCTGTGGCTCCCGAGTGCGATGAACGGCGCGCGTTGCGCGCATTGTCGGAGAATCTACACAGCAGCAGCCAGACGGAGGGATCCGCAGGGCTGGGCAGCAACGATGAGGGAGAAATTGTAAAGAAAGTTCAATAAATCATTGTAAAACTCCACGCCGTCTCAGTCTTTGGCGCAGCCACTGAGACTGCTGCTAACAAGTGGTGCAGAAGGCGTAACATTACACTCACTGGCCATATTATTGTGCTATCTGCACATGTGCCAAGGTGCACTTCACCGTTAGGACCCCCTCGGCCAAGTATTCAATGTTCAGTTGTTCATATTGAGTAAGGAAATAAAAGCTTGCATTGATAGAGGACGATAGGAAAATCTGGGACAGGGCAGAAACAGGGAGGACACCCTAACATAAAAAAAGAACAAGAATGACGTAACTTCCATCTGACCAAAGGAGCTGTACACTACCTGCCGGGAAACGGTCTGAACCCCAGCTACTTCCTAAAAATACGACAGCGCAATACAGACACCTGTGAATGTGGAGCAATAGGTGCCGCAGATCATATCGTCTGGGAGTGTCCTGTTAGACAAGATGTTAGAGATCAGGACAGGAGCGCATTTCGAAATCCAACAGTCTATAATATAAAAAGGAATGAGGAACTGTGGCTGAATTAGCTCGCAGCTACCAGGTTGTGAACTGCAAGCGTACATTGCTGAGAGACAACCAAGAAAAGAGGCCTTACATCGTGATAACGAGATGCACCATGGCAGAACATGCACTCTTCTGGAAGCAGTGAGGAGACGAGCCTCGGGAAAGACCAGGAATGACTTCCTGCGATCCTGACAGCCATCTTCCAATCCCTACAGCTTGAATAGACCAGCAGCGCAGTTCCTGTGAACCCTGAATTGCACCTCAGTGCGCTGGGGCTAACCAAATGAGCGATCCAACTTGATTCTAATGTCAAGAACAGTAGTGTAGCGTAGTGTTGTATAGTGTTGTAGTTCTGTAGTCCAGAATTGTAAATTACAAAAGTTTTGATCCATACTAATGCTTCATATTGCAATAGACAAGCAGTGTGTGTCTTCTGAATCCCGGATGAAGATATATCTGTCCACCAAATGGCCAAATAATAGTATACAGACTTGTTTTTAGTTATTATTATTATTATTATTTTAATATACGTATTCTACATAGATTCCCCTCACCCCCTTAGACACCATAATGCTTAGTTATTACTAACACATTTGAAATTATGCTAAAATGTTATGTGCTTTGTTTATGCCAATTCATATGCAACATTCAGTCTGTCCTTTTATACATACAACCGCTAAAAGAAAATGGCAAATAAATAAATAAACGTTCATATCAGTGGCTAATTCATTCGTTTTATGGGCACAGTGGTCTCTTTGGTATTTTTCAGATTGTTGATTAAGTGCTTTCCCTTCGTCTACAGAGAATAAAAAATATCGGGTACATAGCGTGGCTGTATACCTTGTAATTTCGTTGATTCTAGATCGACTGAAACTTAGCTGCCAAAAAAATAAAAAAAACATCCCCAAACCTTACGGTGACAGTTATGCCCGTCCCTCCACCACGTTTGAAAAGGACACTGGCTCTACCCCTTCCCACCCTTGCCTAATACTGTTTTTGCTCCGTCACTAACATCCCTTTCTGGTTAAGTTACCCCTATTTTGCTCTTCCGGAAATAGTGCAGTTTCGGCGCTGTTTTGTTGTTGTTGTTTCAGTGAGACTGCAGTATCGTTCCACAACTGAGAACTTCCATGTGCTTACTACGGGGATGTGCAGTCGGCTGTTCAACATAGTTCTTAATCCGCCTGTTCTAGAATTTACCTAATTAAATTATCGTATATTCTTAATACGAAAAGGATCAACAGAGGGAAGAATTTGTAAATATCCGATACAGTTCGCCGAAAAAATCTAGGTCAATAGATTTCTGAAACTGAAAGATCTGCTGCTAGATAAAAACATACGGAAAACAAAATCAAACCATATGAATACTGCAAACTTGGACTAAAGAGAATGTTTTGTTTTCACTTTAATGTGCTTTATGCTGTAAGCGCAGGACCTGTAGTCATTCTTACAGTTTTGTTTGATTGCTGTCTTTCGTTTAGTCGCATAAATCAGTTAGAATTATGCTTTCCCCTCTTTCTGTCATGTCGCCAAGGGCGCACCCAGGATCTGAAAGGGGGGGGGGGAGGGACAGGTCATACTAGCCTAAGGAAACAAGGATTCGAGACAACATACAGCACTTCTTATTAAATAAAAAAATAAAACAGTCAACCAGTGAAAAACTGATTTTAATAAACATTTTAAACACAAGAATGCACTTGTACAATCCGAGACAACATGTAGCATGTCTTATTAAATAAAACAGTAAACTAGTAAAAAACTGCGAATATCTTCTGGCGGGGGAGGGGGGGGGGGGGCAGCAGCCCCGCCCCTCGCTAGGTACGCTCATGCATGTCGCTCTTAGGGGCAAAATAAATTATTCTTGTAAACATGCCTACAGAATGCCTACAGATAGAAGTTGAACAAAAAAGGTACAAACGCACGTACAGACGCTGATAGCATTATACTATCAGGACTAGGCACGAGGTGTGCTCACTGGTGAATTGATTGTAGCTGAAGCCGATGATCTCTCGTCTGACATACGTCTGCGGACACCTCCGCGTTCTCGACGTTTGATGTAGCTTCCGCATACAGTTTAAAGATTTCTACTAATGCCTGTATTTTTTAGTTTTGGGCATTGGCTTCTTTGGATGTTTGTTTTCAACTCTTATCATCAACAAATGGTTCAAACGGCTCTGAGCACTATGGGACTTCTGAGGTCATCAGTCCCCTAGAACTTAGAACTACTTAAACCTAACTAACCTAAAGACATCACACACATCCATGCCCGAAGCAGGATTCGAACCTGCAACCGTAGCAGTCGCGTGGTTCCGGGCTGAAGCGCCTAGAACCGCCCGGCCACCACGTCCAGCCAACGCGAGCAGAAATTTCGCGATACGATAAACCGCAATCGTGATAGGCTACAATCCGACCTTTATCAAAGTCGGGAACGTGATGGTACGCATTTCTGCTCCTTACACGAGGCATCACAACAACGTTTTCCCAGGCAACGCCGGTCAACTGCTGTTTGTGTATGAGAAATCGATTGGAAACTTTCCTCATGTCAGCACGTTGTAGGTGTCGCCACCGGCGCCACCCTTGTGTGAATGCTCTGAAAAGCTAGTCATTTTCACATCACAGCATCTTCTTCCTGTCGGTTAAATTTCTCGTCTGTAGCACGTCATCTTCGTGGGGTATCAATTTTTAATGGCCAGTAGTGTATTTCAAATAACCAAGAAGAGAAGGATGAGGTGTGAAAATGATGCTTTCGTAATCCATTCAGTTCCACCTTACTGTATTTGCATCGATAGCATATGTTCACATTCGCAAAAAACTTACTTACGTATTCTTTGTTAGGCTATAAACGTACAATGTGGAAAGAAGCAAGGCTGACTGTCGTATCTTGTACTTGTCAATAAAGTGAGCGATTATTGAAATGTGAAAGAAACAGAAATGCATAGATGTATACCTCCTTGTAGAATAGAGTTATTGTGCTATTGGATCATCACTGCATTAGTCTCACTGTATATTACACATCTTCTCACCTTGAAATCTTACTTATGATGCATCATTCATTGTGTATCCAGTACAGGGTAAAAAAAAGATATAATTTTTTGAACATGTTCCAGCATTGTTCAATGTTATGAATGTAATTATGGATATGGTCTCAAATGCTAAGACTCAGTAAAATGGATATTTCGCTTTAACATTTATGTATGTCATTTTTTTAGTAATGATAGCGTAACCTTTCCAACAACAGCCTACTTGCTTCTTTTCCCATAATATTTCTCACCAGTAAACCGGTCAGGTTGCAGGAATAACCACACATAACACAATTGGTATGTACACCTACTTTGATAATTTGCTTGGTTTCACTTTTGGAGTTCATTCTGAGGTTTTCAAAGCATATAAGTCTATAACAAGCTTTGTGATGACGAATAGTTAGTTAGTTAGTTTCGCGTTACGTGTATCATTTGCACAATAAATCGTAATGATGTGGAACGAATCGTTTTATACTGGCATAAATTTTTTGTAAATATCCCTCCATGCTGGACATGTATTGGAATTTTTGTTTTCTAATTAAGGACAGTCTCATGTTAGTGAGTAATTCGTATCCATCGTTTTATATTACAATAATAATCTTATGCGTAATAGTACGAGAAGTTTACGAAGAGGAACGTTTTCAGCTTAGTTTCAGATTTTACTTTGTTGTCTGTCAGGGGCTTTATATCACTGGGTAAGTGATCAAAACTTCTGGTTGCAGCATTGTGAACTGCTGTTTGTGCTACAGACAAACTTAACGTGGCGCAATGAATGTCTTTTTTTTCTGCTCTTGTAATTATGCACATTAATGCTCCTGTTGGAGTGTAGTAGATTATTTGCAACGAATTTCATGAGGAAATAACTAAACTGTGAAGCGGTTAGATAACTACATTTACGCTGAGTAAGAGGCAGACACGATGAAAGGAGTGTTCACATAAATTTTCAGCCAAAGTCTTCTTCAGAAAGAAAGCAAAGGACACACACACATATTCGTGCAATCATACACACACACACACACACACACACACACACACACACATGGCTTCTGTTTCCGGCTGTTCCGGTCAGAATCTTCTTTAGAGAGTGGAAATGTGAAAAAAATGAATACCTATCGGCGGAAGGAGTTTAGGGCATGAAACGCTCCATCAACAATCAGCACGGTCATGAAGTCCTGTGTTGTTGGGGGACGACACCGTTGATACAGTGACGTCACGGGTAAGTCTCACCGCGGCGGACCATGGAGGAATGAATGCGGTGAACATAATCTTTTGGCCTACGTAAGATGGCGGACGTAGCCTTCAAGTTTGTGACATAATGACAACTCCTTTCTTTTTTACCTCCATGAGTGAAATCGAAAATATTGCTTATAATGGATGTTTCGATATTTTTAGCTTAGACTTAGCTATGTTCCTTGGCTGTGATATTTCCCCTTTCCTCCAGTTTTTGCCTAACAGTTTCCTTTTTCGATACACTTACTGCTAGCGAAGTAATGTATCCATAGGTTTGTTCATATGGAAAATGATGGCTGTGCATCTAAGATGGAGGGTTTGGCATCCACTCTGATGGATGCTTGGGTGTCTGGACATGTGGATGTAACCGACGTCACTACCGCTTACTTCGCTGTTTCCTCTTATTGAGACGCTGCCAAGAACCGTCCTGAAAGCGAGCTGATCAATGACGTTGAAGGTGTCCTCATTTAGGGGTTTCATGTCAAGGTAACCCTGATCTGACAAGATAACTGATTGCCTTGTTGCACATCTCAGCTGCTGCACAGCTGACGAGCAAATGTGAGTACAGTCAAATACTAATTCGTCAACACACAACTAGAACTGCCGCAAAATTGTATACTCTGGACAAATAACCAACTCCGGTCGCAATGATTCAGCTTTGAATAATGGAAACCAATAAAGAAAATTTTAATATAATGGTGAAAATGATAACAGAATGTGCGAAAAAAAGAAATGCAGCCAATTAGCATTCGGAGCGTTATTAAAATATTATCATAAAATGTAAATAATTAATTAATTTTGAATACTTTTAAGCATTAACATTCAGCGGAATTAATTTACAATTAAAAATAATGGAGTCGTAGCTCCTACCAACTCATATCAGTTTAGTACAAAGATCGAATTACATCAGTTTTCATGCTTCTTGCTGTACCTGTAGAATGCATCGGCAACTCAGAAACAGTGAAAGTAATCATGTAAGTCTGGACTACCCAATACTGTCACTTCATGCAAAAATATCCAGCATTGTGTAGTATTTTTGGTACAGGATCAAAGCAAGTTTCGTACCCCTCAACTACAGTTCATTAATAAAATTGGTAATGTGATTGCTATCAGTTTGTGCGTACGTATAAAAGATTCTGTCTCGCCTACTGATACAGGAGCAAGTTTAAAAACTGAAATGTGAACGATAAACGTATACTAAAAGTGCAGCACTTAGTTCTTGACCATTATTGGCAGGCCTGTAACATAATTTCTCTGTTATGTAGAGAATGACCCGTAACACGGAGTCCGAATCCCAATCTTTAAAGAACTGAACTCCCTTGAATAGAACAGCGTCAAACGTCTGGTTACTCTATGAGTGAGACTAGATGACGTGCGTTCGAATTTAACAGAAGCTCGGTTTTTATACATTTAATTGTTTATGGTACCATACCTCCTCCACTACGTTTTATAATTATATAAATTCGCAAGTACATTCAATGGCATACTGTCTGCAAAATATCTTGCTAATACAGTTAACATTAGATAAGCAATACATTGAAACATCATGATTGATGCTGAAGTTTTACACCATAAGCAACGAAAGTGTAGCACGCAATAAGCTTTTCTCCCTTCATTGGTTTATAGGAGGTGCGAGCGGGCCAAACTTTCGAAAAAGTTGAAATTATATTCTTAAAGACTGGATGAATACAGTCTGGTAATTTGAGTCCTTTGAACTACACTACCTCAACACATATACACAATTTCTGACTTCAATATTTTTCTTACTGTGTTAAACCTTTAACGTGATATCATAGTTCTTAATGAGCAGACTACGACAGCATTTTAAAATTTTTAATTTCGTCAATAGCTATACGAAATACTGAAAATCAAATTTTCGTTGCCACTGGAAGCTGTTAGATGGGCTGTACAGGCATTTTGTTTCTCTGGAATTATTCTGTTTTCAAATTTGTGTTGATTCATCAATTTGTGTATTTTAGGACCAACAAAAAAATCCAGTTTGCAATGTTTTCTGACTGATGAAGGGAAATTTCATGGAATAGTACTTAAAGCAGGATCCATCTTAGAAAGAGATTTTCACTCTGCAGCGGAGTGTGCGCTAATATGAAACTTCCTGGCGTGCCCTACCAACTGAGCTACCCAAGCACTTGCTTGGGTCGCTCAGTTGGTAGAGCACTTACCCGCGAAAGGCAAAGGTCCCGAGTTCGAGTCTCGGTCCGGCACACAGTTTTAATCTGCCAGGAAGTTCCAGAATTCATCTTGTGGATAAAACTCCTTCATCAAACCTAGTTCGATATAAACTAGTCCAAGCAACAATTATTTGTTGTCTACAAGCAGACCATTAAAAATTTTTTATTCTCAGGTACACAGTGTCCCCAGTCTGGTTACACCTTTACTTTCTAATTTTTTTTGTTTTATTCTGCTTGTTGTCCTAATAAAACTGTTGTAGTTAAAAGTACTGCAAATCTTATTCCAATATGAAAGTCTATCTGTGATAGAAGAAATCTAAGAACGGTTTAGAATACAGGATAAAAAAGTTAATCGGGTACACATATTTATTTTGAGTCATTTGTTATGATGCAGACTGCTGTAGTCTACCGTCTGTATAACACTGAGCCTAAAGATTAGGAAAACATTGTTTAGTAATACTGAGAGTTGATCAATGTCCGCTGATTAACTGTTTGTTCGTCGACAGTGGTGCAAAGGCGGCGGTGTGTAGCGGGATCGAGAATGTCACAAAGGTCTAGAGGGCTGTGCCCGTGGGCGGGGCGTACGTCCACGAAGGGAAGCAACCAACGATATACAAAATTAGACAGAAAAAAGCAGAGCAGGTGAACTCATTAATATCTACAGATGCAAAATTCCACCTACGAAATACAAGAATGGATGTTATTCGGAGAGGAATCCTGGAGACAGGTACTAGGATTACTGACAACAAGAGACATAGGTAAGGATCTGCGCAAGACATGCTCAAAGTGTGTCCTAGAAACTTAAACAATAAGGATGCTTTTAACTGTGAATGTAAATAATGTTGACATAAAATCTTTGTTAATGAAGTGATTGAACAATTGAACAATTTCATGAGCTTTCCCAACAGCCAATACGTGATGGTGGTGAAAATGTGCAATCTGATCACTTCGAAACGAAGCCCCATGCGTGAACACTACATTTGCAGTAAAGTGAGGGTAGACACACTGTTGAATGAAGCATTTGCAGAAGTGTACCATTGCAGGGAAATCAGCTGCTGATGGTGCATGCACGCGTTGTACATGGTACGGACTTAGTCATGTGCTCAACATCACTTGTTGCAGCTAATTGTCTTACGCTGACACTACGATTGTCGTCAACTGCACGAAGAAGTTTCTCCACCAGTTCAGGTGTCCTCGTCCTTAAATGTGCTGTGTTGCTTAAGACGACGATCAATTGCTTCACAGGTCCTCCTATCATGACATCCTCGTTCTGGAAATCTCTTCCGACACAAACACTGAACGCCACGTCCATTACTGTCTGCTAATCCTTACAGCAAATGGGCGTCTGCCAACTCCACATTTCCGTTGCGCTGTACCGGATTCCAAGTCCGTGACAAATACAAAACTGGCGATGCTGCTTGCATCCACAGTTCGTGATGAGCATGAAACAGTTGAAGCTACGTCCTTGTGCTAGTAGAGCAGTGACGTCAACGTTACCACAGTTCCACTGGCACAACAAACACATACGGCGAAACTAAAAATTACGGCTTGCCGAACATTCTAATCAAACTTAACCATGACGATACTTGGAACATTTCGGGGAAAAAAATGTTTCGTGTATTGCTGGTAGTTTCTGTTTCTGCGTGTTTCCCATGATTAATGTGACGATGATGGAAATAAAGCGTTTGCGGACCCATGTTCATAAAACATATTTTATTTGTTTTGTTACAAATCCAGTCATGGCTCAGAAAAATTTAATCAGTCAGCTCATTAATTTCGGTTAGCTACGAGTCCAGTACATTACATAATTCGTGCCACTGCGTATAGACGAGCAGATGATACAGTCACTTTAATCAGCCATACAAGCTTAGTCATAAAATGTAAAAATTTTGCTGAGTACCCTGGACACTGTTACGCCTAACACGCTGACACTTCAAAGTCATTTTATTCCACTACCAGAAAGTTTCGCCATAACGTTTTGTTACACCCTGTACGTTATCAGATGCAGGAACATTAACATATTTTTCTGTATTACGCAAGGCATGTGATCCACACAGCATAAAAAGAGATGTTAACTATTCCAATATTCTCATATCAGAGGACATGCTGCTGACTATTCTAATATTGCAATAAAACAAATGTGCCCACCTGAAGGTGGCCATGACGTCAGTAAAGCAAAGCTTTTTAAAAGAATTTGTGGCTAGCTGCGTTCTGGAAGCGTCAAGGTGTTTTAAAAGTACTTAACATCGTGGTCTTGAACCACATCACAGAGATGCCAAAAACCATGGGATAGCGATATGAATATATACAGATTGCGGTAGTGATGCGTACACGAGTATAAAATGGCAGTGCTTTCGCGGAGGTGTCATTTGTACTCGGGTGATTCATGTGAAAAGGTTTCCGGGTGATTATGGCCTCACGAAGGAAATTAACGGACTTTGAAAGTGGAATGATAGCTGGAGCTAGATGCATGGGACATCCCATTTCGGAAATCGTTAGGGAATTCAATATTCTGAGAGCCGCAGTGTCAAGAGTAGATTCGCAGTGTCAAGACTGTGAATTTCAGGCTTAACTCTCACCAAGGACAACGGAATGACCGACGGCCCTCAGTTAACGACCGAGAGCAGCAACGTTCACCTGTTTTTCAAAATGGCTCTGAGCACTATGGGACTTTACTTCTGAGGTCATCAGTCCCCTATAACTTAGAACTACTTAAACCTAACTAACCTAAAGACATCACATACGTCCAAGCCCGAGGCAGCTTTCGAACCTCCGACCGTAGTGGTCACGTGGTTCCAGACTGTAGCGCCTAGAACCGCTCGGCCAACCCGGCCGGCTTCTGTAAATGTAATTACTTTTTCTTCAAAAGCGAATGAGTTGAAGATTCTTCCCGTTTATGGTTCAGATGCAATAACAATTTTGGAATTAGTTTCTTCTGTGTTGGGAAACAGTTTTATTGCTTTTGTTCTTTTATTATCATATCTGTGCGGTTTTTTCTTTAGCTACAGTTGTGGTAGCTTATCTGCTGCATTAAATAATGTAGGTATTACATTTCATACACGTTTTGCATTCACTGATTTGACTGGACGTGTAGTGAAGAAAACTTCACTTTGTTGAGTTGAAATAGGACGCCTTTCACCAAAAGGTCTGGTCTTTTGCTGCTTACTAGCAAATTTTTAGCTCTTAAGGAACACGACATTCTCCAGCAAATATTTCTAGGTCACAAGAAAATCGGAAGTAAGTTGTTCTGCAATGTAGCGGTTCACACCTCCAAGGATCGTTGGGAAATTTAAAAGAAAGACACATGTGGTGTCTACCGACGCTCCCGTTTGTAAAAACCATTCTGTAGACTAATACAAACAATTATGACCCATTTCGCTGTCACAAGATCTCGCTGAACTCAGTAGTCAACTTATTGGCCGCTTGGAGCTGTGCAATCCTATTGGGTACAAAAAAGAGACAGAATGTCACCACTGTTACGTTAGACTGTGATAGTTTATTACTTTTCAAGAAGACCTCAGAGTTTCCTGGAAAATTTTCTATTCACAGACATCATGTGAAATTTTTTATTCTTCGCCTAGACAATTACAATTTATTCCCAATTATTCTTACATAAATAGAATTTATCGAATTCTTGTCGTGACGCGTATTGAAAATAATAGTCATATGTTATACATAATGTTCTTCACTGTTCCGAGTTTCACATATTAAATTACGGTATATGTTGATCCATGTGGGGACGCTATACGTGTAAGTAAGTAGACAGAATAATGTGACCGAAATAATGTGACCGTTATAGACCGAGACACACAATGTAAACAGACAGATGTATTTGACGCAAAAAGTGTTGGATTTCTAAGGAAAAAAAGGTTGTTCGGGAGTTGCTAGATAAAGTCAACACCGCATCAATGTTGAATTCCGAAACGTTTCGTAGTTGCTGATGAAACGTGAAGACCTAAATAAGCTCGCCAATTGCGATCAGATGTGAAGGTTACGCTCACTATGAACTCTTATTTTAACTACGAGTTCTTGTCGCAAGGCGAATCAATAAAGAGTATTATTTACACAGTCAACGACGTTTGCGCAAAAGAAATACGAAAATAGATTATTGGTGGTGTGCTGTTCGTGCCCCTTTGTTGTAGTTCAAGAAATTCAGAGGGGTAGGTTATTTTACAATATCTTATATTGCGTTGGATATTAGATTTTACATTTTGATAATGTGAGTGCTGAATATTTCAGGTCACTTAGCCTGGTGCGTCCACTCGGAGATATTGGGTCTGGTTAATAAATATACGAGGGCTATTTTCTTTCGACTACCGGTCGGTCATAATACCGCAGTAAAAATCCGATGAAGCTTTGCGCACTTGCCTATCGATCGCGTCATATCGCACTTTTCAGTACTGAGAGCACGGCGAGTACGTAAAGATGTCTAGAACAACAGGGCCTCCCACCAACTGTGCCTGCCGAGGGGTTTCACCAGATTTCATGCAACCTCACATAACGTTTATTTATTTATTTTATTTATTTATTTATTATTCCGTGGGACCAAATTAAGGAGCAGTCTCCATGGTCATGGAACGAGTCAATACATGAAATTATAACACTATATTAGAAACAAATAAAATGAAATGTAAAAAACATATTCAGGTGACAAATTGTAAGTTTAAATAAAGAAAATCAACAATGTAACACTGGAATTTGCTTAATTTTTTAGCTGTTCCAGGAGCTCCTCGACAGAATAGAAGGAGTGAGCCATGAGGAAACTCTTCAGTTTAGACTTAAAAGAGTTTGGGCTACTGCTAAGATTTTTGAGTTCTTGTGGTAGCTTATTGAAAATGGATGCAGCAGAATACTGCACTCCTTTCTGCACAAGAGTCAAGGAAGTGCATTCCACATGCAGATTGGGTTCTGCCTAGTATTAACTGAGTGAAAGCTGCTAACTCTTTGGAATAGGCTAATATTGCTAACAACAAACGACATTAAAGAAAATATATACTGTGAGGGCAATCAGAATTCCCAGACTATTGAACAGGGGTCGACAAGAGGTTCTCGAACTTACACCACATATATTTGAATCAGAAGAATTACCCCAAAAAATAATACCATACGAAATAAGCATATGAAAATATGCGAAGTAGACTACTTTTCGTGTTGAAATGTCACTTATTTCAGATACTGTTCTAATGGTAAATAAAACAGCATTTAGTTTCTGAACAAGATCCTGGACATGGGTTTTCCACAACAGCTTACTATCTATCCGAACGCCTAGAAACTTGAACTGTTCCGTCTCGCTTATAATATGCCCATTCTGTCTGATCAAAATATCGGTTCTGGTTGAGTTGTGCGTTAGAAACTGTAAAAGCTGAGTCTTACTGTGATTTAGCATCAAATTATTTTCCACAAGCCACGAACTTATTTCATGAACTACATTATTTGATACTGTTTCAATATTACACACAAGATCCTTCACTACCAAGCTGGTGTCATCAGCAAACAGAAATATTTTTGAATCACCTGTAATACTAGAAGGCATATCATTTATATAAATAAGAAACAGCAGTGGCCCCAGCACCGACTCTTGGGGAACGCCCCACTTAACAGTGCCCCATTGGGACTGAACATCACTACCACTCTCAAAATTGCGGAGAATTACCCTCTGCTTTCTGTTCTTAAAGTAAGAGACGAACCAATTTTAAGCTACTCCCCTTACTCCATAATGGTCCAACTTCTGCAGTAATATTTTGTAGTCAGCACAGTCAAAAGCCTTCGTTAAATCAAAGAAAACACCTAGCGTTCGCAACCTTTTATTTAATCCGTCCAAAACCTCACAGAGAAAAGGGAATATAGAATTTTCAGTTGTTAAACCATTTCTAAAACCAAACTGTACATTTGACAGCAAATTATGTGAATTTAAATGCTCCAGTAACCTTGAATATACAACCTTCTCGATAACTTTAGCAAACACCGATGGCATAGAAATAGGTCTAAAATTGTCAACGTTATCAATGTCTCCCTTTTTATGAAGTGGTTTCACTACCGAATACTTTAATCGGTCAGGAAACCGACCACTCCTAAAGGAAAAGGTACAGATGTGGCTAAGTACTGGGCTAACATACATAGAACAATACTTCAGTATTCTGCTAGATACCCGTCTTATCCATGAGAGTTCTTGGTCTTTAGTGATTTCATTATTAACTCAATCTCCCTCTTGTCAGTATCATGGAGGAGCATTTCAGGTTACAGTCTCGGAACACTTTTTTCTAAGAGTGCTATATGATTCCCTGTTGGGACTAGGTTTCTATTTAGTTCACCTGCTATATTCAGAAAGTGATTATTAAATACTGTACATATATGCGACTTATCAGTAACACAGACGTTCCCACTACGCACTGATTCTATATCCTCGAAATGTCTCTGCAGACCAGCCACTTCCTTTACGACTGACCATATGGTTTTAATTTTATCCTGAGACTTAGCTATTCTATCTGCATAGCACATACTTTTTCCTTCCTAATAACATTTTTAAGTGTCTTACAATACTGTGTGTAATGGGCTACTGCATTTAGATTTTGACTGTTTCTAACGTTTTGATATAATTGCCACTTTGTTCTACAAGATATTCTTATCCCTCTAGTCAGCCACCCAGGCTGCCTGTTTGTGCTAGTACCCTGTTTTGAACGTTCTAACGGAAAGCAACTTTCAAAGAGCACGAGAAAAGTCTTGAGAAAAGCATTATATTTATCGTCTACTGTATCAGCCACTCTTGTTCCTTGATAAGGTTTACAAAGGTCTCTACAGCAACTGGATCAGCTTTCCTGAACAGTTGATGACTATATTTAACACGTGTTGCAGCACAAAAATCTTTTAGAGTTAAAATTTGTGCATCATGATCCGAAAGGCCATTCACAGAGCGCCCTTCTAGTAATGAGGAATGAACGAAAATGTTGTCTATGGTTGTTCTACTGTTCCATTTGCACTCTCGTTGGAAAGAATACGGTTTGCATAAGATTACATGAATTAAGGAGGTCTACCAGCATCCTCTTCCTTTCACAATCACTTATACAATTAATATTGAAGTCACCACATATAACTAACCTTTTTTATTTCCTATAAAGTGAACCAAGAACCTCCTCTAGCTTTAGCAAAAATGTTGTGAAATCGGAGTCTGGGGATCTATAAATAACAACAGTTAGAGGTTTAGCTCCATTAAATTTAACCACACCTGCACAACATTCAAACACCTTTTCAATGCAATACTTTGAAACATCAATTGACTCAAATGGGATGCCGTTTCTCACATACATAACGTATGTACGTGGTCTAGTGTTTCGGACATTTCCGAAGGAAGAGACACCATTCTGATCCAGCAGCCAGTATCAATAAAACACAAAGGAATTACAGACATTTGCTGCAAGTGGACATCGATGTAAATGGGGAAAGTTGAATATTTGTGCCGGAGGTGGATTCGAACCTGAGTCCTATGCTTGCTAGACAGATGCTATGACCAGTAAGCCATCCAGACACAGTCGGCATTGCGAACACACCGACTGCCGTAACATGCCTCCCGTCAGGCCCAAATGTCAGCTTATACCACACACTACGAGTGTAGTTGCTATGACGCCCAGGGCACTATCCGCAACCCGAACGACAACTACGTTGCACAGGCAAGGAACAGCGCCGCTGATGCTAGCGACCGCGACATCGCTGGGAAGACGGCAGCCGTTATGTTCACACGGAGGAAACCATTGTTGAACGTCAGACTCCAAATAGCTGATCAATTTATCCCATGGTCGCCGGGAGAGAAGTACCTCGGTGTCTACCTTGACAAAAAATTGATCTGTACGCAGCATATTGACGACAAGAAGACGGCAGCGCAGAAGATGGCCAGGTCATTGATTCCGTTCCTGAAGTGTAAGGACCTCAACCCTAAGACTAAACTCCAACTGTATAAGGCAACGTTGGAACACACAATGTTATATGGCTCCACCTCGTGTGGAACTACGTGCGTCTCCAACTACAACAAACTCCAAGCGCTGCAAAATATTTGCTACCGATGGATCACAGGAGCTCCATGGTGGACAAGAAACGTCGACATCCGCACCGCACTCTACGAGACCATGACAAGGCTGTACGAGTTTTTGACAAAATCGATGCCCTTAGGGATGAGGATCGACAGTTAGTAGGAGTAGTGAATCCTGCACGATGGCACAAGTATCGAATACCGAAGTCAATAACGTTTCACCCCCCATAGGCAATCAGTCATAACACGAGGAAGTAGTCACACATAACAGCCATGACACATTTCACCATCCACAGGAGATACACATCACCAAAGACAGGAGGCTAAAGGACCCATTGAGTGCCCAAGCCTAACTGAATGTGCAATAAATAAAGTGTTTTCCTTTTATCCTTACACCCTATCCTAGACGAATGTCGTCAGGGACGCCTGAGTTGCTGGCACATCACCAGGAGGCGGACCTGGAGAGAAGCGCCTCGCCAGTCGTAGCCAGAGACCGGTGCAGTACCGCCTAGCCACGCCCGTGCCAGTCACGTGTGCGGATAGGGTACGACATGTCTTCCGAAAGAACGGATATTTAAGCAGGCGCAGCTACCAGAGCGGGCAATTTCTCGTCGGCGAGAGTTGGTCGCCTTATGCGCCGGCCGCACTGCAGTTCCTCAATAGACCTCGTCGGCGTGCAAGAGAAGTAGA
This sequence comes from Schistocerca serialis cubense, assembly GCF_023864345.2. Lineage (NCBI taxonomy): Eukaryota > Metazoa > Arthropoda > Insecta > Orthoptera > Acrididae > Schistocerca > Schistocerca serialis. Next base: position 1,156,824,829 of record NC_064638.1, on the reverse strand, counting down.
TGACGATCTGAAGTGAAGCTTTGTTAATAGTGCCATTTGTGTAGATTGTTTATTTACTGTACGACTCTTGGACACCATCCACAGTCCAGATTGTTAGTGTGTGTGTGTATTATCCTGCAGGAGGAGCGGAAGTTAGTTTCTGTGTAATTCTTGTTCTTGGTGTACCCTCCTGAAAGTAATAAAGAACCATTGCTAGGAACATTACAGTAATGACCCTTGCACAATAACCTCATTACTCGCGGCACTTCGTCGGCACGAGTATGAGTTCTAGCCTGGTGCGCATCCGCACTGAAGAGGTCGTTGATCGTCTTCGACTTAATTGTATACGGGGTGTTCATTTGAACTGAAGACATTGTGGAAACTTGGTAATCAAGGAAGGCAGGATTCGGTTACGATTGTGGACGGCGACATAATCAGTTACTATTGGTTCCCTTTTGCAATTACACACATTTATTTTAAAACGATAATTCCAGACTAAGCAATAAATAAAGATATCACACGTTGTTGATGAAAGAATAAACAACTGTGTAATTAATAGTGCTTTCAGTGCGTTACAATTTACCAAATGAGCAAAAAATACAGAGACGGCAAATAATATTTTAAAAACAAGCCAATGTGGTCCCAATTAGAATTTTAAGGCAAGTAACCACTGTCACGGCTGAAGGCCTTTAATGCCAAGAACAGAAATTATAAAAAATTTAACAACGCACTGTAAAACAGCAATGCAATAGCAATGGTTAATTTAAAAAGACAGGCAACTGATCACCAAACTGGCGAGACAAAATGATGCTAAACTTGGTAGCACAATCATTTAAACCTGTTGTAGCGCCGCGAATGGCAAATATATAAAAAATTTTAGAAACATACAATAAAACAGCAAATAAAATAATAAAACACAGGCGGTGCTCAAGGAATCGACCTCTGAGTAGGTCCGGCAAAAAACACTTTCGCGAGCGATGAGATAGGCAGCCAAGAGTTGCATTCACTTCACAAGATGGTAACTCAGACTAGTGGTAGTCTAACGAATGACTAATGATAATCTTGCTGAGGCTACCTGAAGTCCAATAAACCAAATGCTAAGATGTAAAAATACGCCAGAGCCAGAACCGGCAGTTTGGACTCCGTCCGCAGAATACTGCGCTTAGAGAGCCTGGAACGAGAAAGGAATCACTACCATCGGAGGAGAAGAATCGCCGAACCAACCTACAACCAAGAAAGCTGTCAAAACTACACGCCTCACCAGACAGCAGTGGCAAGGCGAGGAAACGTACACTGCCCTTACATACGCTAACCCCCATGGCAGGTAACTGAGGCATTAGCAGCCACGAGGTAGGGAAAATACCGCTGGTTGAACTTAACAAATAGTAACAAACTGAATGCAATAAATAGTAATTAGAAGTCCAGGAACGCTAATCAGATCCGCCTTTCCCAAGCACTCCACTCGCTGCTCTTCGCCTCAGCAATACTACGAGCAGCAACACGAACCCAAGTCACTGGAGAATCGGAAGATCTCACAATGGTGGAGGTTTCTCTACTTGAATCCAAATGCACTGAACTTAAAGCTTGCAGGATCCGGTTTACGACGAGGTCGTGCACCCTCGTGATCACAGGCCTTCGATCCGGCAGTCCATGCGGTCCCGCCGTGTTTTTCCGCAGTGCACGGACCTGGCTACTCCTGAGTTCCTAACCGAACTGCCCACTGACTCGACCTGGAAGAACCTCGACGTCGCCCCAAAGATAGGGTCACAGTTACTACATATCGATAACCGCCGCTGCTGCCACTAGCGGACAGGCAACGCTTGCGAAACCAAGTGGCGCCAGTCAAGGAGACAAACAGCCGCAACCATGTCAACTAAACGATACGGTCTGGCCTCCAACAGAGGACGGAGACATACAAACAGCACCAACGCGAGCCGTAGCACGGCTCAATTGTAATTTCCCGAAAACCACACATCCAACGACCAGCCACCTCACCCGATACGGGGGTGGCAGCCGGAGGGCAACTTCGAAATCTTCAGTGGGATCTCCCGTTTTTTTGTTGCAGATTACGATTCTACGGGATAATCTACATTCATTTTGTCTGAAGCATTTTCTTCGTTTGACGTTAGATGGAGCTGTAATCGGAGGAATAGAAATGGGTACGCAATCGTAATATTCGACAGGCTACGTAACGGCCCTTGAATATCCCGTGGCACTTGGGACCCAACCTCAATGATGGGAGCGTAGCACGGGCTAGTACTTCATAACTTCTAATTGGAAACCCCATTCCCAACGTTGTATTCTTCCGACGCACAGAACAGGGGATCACTAGACGCGCCACCAGCGAACTACGACGATTCACGAACGGCAGTAGCCTGCCACCGTTGAGACGTAGCACTGATAGCGGCTCTAAACATTACAATGTTACAGTGTGTATTAGCTGCACACCTACCTGCCATTTGGAGAGCAGATCTGAACGTAGACGATGAATGTTGCGACCACATAAGAGGTAAATGAAATGATCCAGATTTACGGAGAATGTAGGGGAAATGTTGAGGCTGCTGTTGCTTTGTATACCGAGCGATTTCCAGAGAAATCTCGCTCTCGTTTGTTCTTTTACAAGGTTGTAAAGGCCTATATTTATGATGGCAGTGTACAGACCGGCAAAAGGAAACGAAGCAAACGTGTTACAGGAGAAGCTAATGACACAGATGTACTAGCGGCAGTGCCCGTACTTACACCGCGATACCGCTATGTTTGGAGGTAGTACTGTCACAACACAATACTGTATCGTCGCAATTAGCATCTATACCTCGTGTCACTGCATCAAGAACTTCATGGAGCCGATTTCCAAAAACGAGTAGTCCTTTGTGAATGGGCACGTCAACAAATGCAAATGACCCTCACGTACTGTGCAGAGGTACTATTTTCCGATGAGTCTACATCCACAAACCATGGTGGCGTTAACGGGCATAACATACATTAGTGGAGTGAAGACAATCCTCTCTGGCTACGGCAACCTGAGCATCAACGTCCTTGATCGGTTAACGTATGGTGTGGCATCATGGGGAACAAACTCACTCGTCCGTGTTTCATCGACGGCACGTTGAATGGGCGCAAATACCGAAGTTTTTGGAACAAGAAATGCCGATAATATTGTAGAATGTTGCCCTGGACGTTGGACAAAGTACGTGGATTCAGCATGACGCTTGCCAGACCATTGCGCAATTGAAGCACGGAAGGTGTTAGAGCATGTTTACATTGGTCGGCAGAGGTGGCCCTATTCATTAGGTGGCTAGATCACCGGATTTGACATCGCCGAATTGTGTCTGTGGAGTTATTTAAAATACAAGGGATATCCGGAAAGTAAGTTCCGGTCGGTCAAAAACCACTGTGAAAATCTAATAAAGCTTTGGACATATGTGTTCGACACTGTCTCTAGTATCCCTGTCGGCTGCATCACTTGGCTCTTTTCAGTTCTGGGCACATGGTGAGCACACAAAGATGCGTAGAAAATAGCGTCTTCCACCAAGTATGAGGTCCTGGTGAGAGATTTCGCCTGATGTTATGCAGTCCACATTAAAGAACTGTCATACGGTTGCTACTTCGTGACAATTCTCTGTCGCAATCTGCAGGGGCAATGAAAATGCTCCTGCAGCGTTTTCGATGGGAAGTGTTTAATCACCCACATTACAGCCGGTAATTGGCTCCCTCTGTGTTTCATCTCAAGTCTCATTTACTACTGGCTATGAAGACATCATTTCCGCACAGACAACGAGCTATAGATGAGCGTAGAGAATTGGCGAAAAGCACAGGCGCCTGCCTTCTATGACGAAGGTATTGGAAAGGTGGTATAACGGTGCGACGGATGTCCTAGCTGGAGCTGCGACTATGTAGAGAAGTAGTTGGAAGGTGGAGACAATTGTCGCAAATAAAACATTTTTGATTTTCAATTTAGTTTCCATTTCGCGACTGATCGTAACTTACTTTCTGGACAAGCCTTGTATAAGGCGCACTAGCTAGTGCCAACAGGGCGTGAAGAAATGGTCGACAGCGTCAGCAACACCTGTGCTGACATGCCCACAGATGTACTACTGTCCTCTGCACAGTTGTTTGAAAAGCGACACGCTACTCAATGGTCCTTGAATATCCAATGACAGGTGGGACCGCCGGCCGCAGTGGCCGTGCAGTTAAAGGCGCTGCAGTCTGGAACCGCAAGACCGCTACGGTCGCAGGTTCGAATCCTGCCTCGGGCATGGATGTTTGTGATGTCCTTAGGTTAGTTATGTTTAACTAGTTCTAAGTTCTAGGGGACTAATGACCTCAGCAGTTGAGTCCCATAGTGCTCAGAGCCATTTGAACCATTTTTTTGACAGGTGGGACCCCACCTCCATGTTTCGAGGCTAGAACAGACAAGTGTTTCATAACTTCTAATTGGAAACCCCATCCGCAACGTTGTCTTTTTCCAACATACCGAACGGTGGACTACTCACCGCTCCACTGTGGCCGTCACTCTAGGAGAACGCCATTCTGCCTTTCCAATTAGAGTAACCCATTTCTGTTCCTGCGATTACAGTGCCATCTTTAACGAAATGAAGAAAATGCTTCAGACAAAACGCACGTAAATTTTGCCTTAGAATGTAAACTGCAATAAAAAACGGGGTTTCCCATTGGAGATTTCAAAGCTGGTCCCCGCCACCTACGCACGGGGTTGTTTGGAGGGTACACTTGTATTGTTGGATATCCCCATTCGAGACAAACAAATTAGAATCATACCTTTTTTCGATCTGATTTGTAGTTTTGGAGATATTCCAATGTCTTCAGTTAAAATGAACGCTTTTTTCAATTACCGCTACCAGTCACAAACTTTGTCAACTGTTATATTACTTACTTATTTAGCGACATGTTTCGAGGGTTGAACCTCATCTTCGGGCTAAATGGCATTACAAAAACAACTTTACAATAAGGTCATACTTATATTATATAGTCTTTTCGTAAATGTTGTGGTCATCTTTGTTCTTCTGGCGTGGCAGTCTCGCTGTGATGTGTTGCGGTGTATCCATTTCCGTGGCTGTCTTGGTCACTGTTCACAAATTGTCTCTGACGTAGTAGTAACGCCGAAACACGATCACAAACAGTTGTGTAGTGCAATTTGTGAAAAATGACCAAGAGAGCCACGGAAATGGATACATGGCAACACATCGCAATGAGACTGCCACGCCAGAAGAACAAAGATGACGACAGCATTTACGAAAAGACTATGTAATATCAGTGTGACCTTATTATAAAGTTGTTTTTGTAATGCCATTTAGCCTGAAGATGAGGTTTAACCCTCGAAACATGTCGCTATATAATATGTAATATAATAGTTGACAAAGTTTGTGACTGGTGGCGGTAATTTAAAAAACCTTTACATATTTCTTGAGACATTAACTGCCGAAAAACAGTTAAAATGGCTTCGAATTCTGCAATGAACGCCCTGTATATGTTGTGTATAGTGTCGGACTCTTACGAGAGTCGGCGAAATGCCGTGATTAATGAGGATAATGGAAAAGGGGCACTGCATTAAGAGTATACGGTGTAAGTTGATAATTTGGATCTGACAGGAAGCGAGCTAGTCCAACCCATGCGTTTGCGTTGACCACTGTGGCCGGATGGCCTAGTGGTCAGAGTATATGCTTAGTAAACGGGTTTAAATACCGGTCCAACACAAATTTTCAGCTTTCGCCATTGATGTACATCAGTATTCACTTGCAGCCAGTGTCTGTAATTCCTCTGTGTTTAATACCACATAACGGAACTTTCATGTGTGTGTCCTTATCCATGACAATGCTTAGCTCACACTACAGGTGCAACAGCAACGTACGATGAGAAGTGTTTGCTCATCACCGTATGGTCCACACTTGGCTACCTTTAATTTGCATTCTTCGCTCAGCGTCCGTAATAACTTATTTTACGTGTCTTTAGCTACACCTCGGAAAAACAGAGCATTTTGAGGTTTAGTGTTAATGTTTTTCTGGTTTACACACTGGTGGAGGTCCCCCTGCCTGCTCAGCAACTACACACGTTTCCAAATGCAGAAAACATCTTCATTAAGCTGAGTCGTGTGTGGCTCGCGTCCACGCCGTTTGTTCTTTGGCATTTTGTCACATCGAGTGGAGTTTTGTTCCTTCCTTACTTACTGGCGTAACAAAGTTTCTGGCTTGCCTCCTTGAATGCAGCAGCAGCGCTTATCGATAATAATACTGTTGTACTATCTTTGGTGTGACCGCTAGTATTACCGTGTAGTGGTGATGTGTGTGGTGATCAGTCAGTTGGGACGGAGCAGCGAGGAAGCGTCCGTAGTGCGAGGCCAGGCCGGGACTGCTGGTGGCGTGCACGCACTGTCGGATCATGAGGCGTTAGCTGCGAGAGCGACAAAGTTCGTTGCCCACCGAACCTGGACGCTGAAGTTGAGTGATCAGTTAACCTGTTATGAAACCTCAACTTCGTTCATTTGCGGGTTGTTGCTCCCTGGGCCGTTTGGGCTAGCAACAACATATGATGTGTCTGAGTCGACAAAATCTCGCAGGCGTCTTCCTATATTGTGATTAATTATTGACTGTTACTTGCCAGTGAAGTGCGCCAGCGGTATTTTCTGCCCCTTGGCCGTTAAAGCCCCAGTTACCTGCCCTGGTCGTTAGCGTAGTTTTCTGGCAGTGTGCCTTTCCTCGTCGTGTTGGTGCTGTCTGGCACGGAGTGTAGTTCGACAGCCTTTTGTTTGGTTCATATTTTGCTTAGAGTGGTTATTGTTCCCTTGGCTGTTTCTAGACGTCAATTTCTGAAGACGTAGTGCTGTTCATATCCTCGTCCTTGGCCTATATTTTCCATCGTTGTGCCGTTGGTCGGATGGAAGGAAATTGGTTAAATTGTTGGTCGGTCCTTGGGCCGTTCCTAGTTTGGGTTGCCATCCGATTATTTAACCTCAACTCTTGGCTGCTTGTCTCACCTCACCTTACATTTGAGCTACTGTCTCAGGCCGATCCTTGGAACACTTCTGAGCACCACTTGTTCTATTTGTTTTAGATCGTGATTTTCATTTTAATTTGAAGTATTGTGCGAGGCCTTCGGCCAAGTCTTAATTCAGTTCTTTTTAAATTTTGCATGAAGGCCTTCAGCCATGTTAAATTAAAATTCTGGAGATTGATTTTATTTTTAAAAAATATTTTTTCCTTAAAATTTGTTCTATCTGAAATTGTTTGTAATTCAAGCCCTGAGCCATTATTTGTTCGATGTGTTATTTGTGGCCTTCTGCCGAGGATTTACGTGAACCCACTTTTAATAACGCCTTCAGCCATGTGTATTGTTTAAAGGAAAATTTTTAATAAGAAGGAAGGGGGTTTATTTTAAATTGTTTGTCTGACTTGTTGTTCAGGCCTTCAGCCATTGTTTCAAATTTATTTGTGGCCTTCAACCGTGCAGTAAGTTAATATTACTTTAATTAGGCTTTTGGCCATTATGTTTTAAGTTTAAAAAGAAATTTCTTGGTTAGAAAAAAAAATTGTTTATTTATGTGTTTTAATTATAGTTGCCCTTTAGACGCGTAGTGTAGGCCTTCAGCCGCTAATTGTTTTCAATTGCATGTTTTTTTTAAATTTTTTACCTTCTTTTTTTAATTTTTTTGATTTCTAAGCCAGGCCTTCTGCCGTTCTTGTTTTTGGTGTGGTTTTGGACCTTCAGCTCAGAAAGCATCTCAATGTTTCTTTAACTCGGTCTTCAGCCATATTGTCTAATTGTGATCTTTTAAAGCAGTGTGTAAATAAGTGGTCCTTTGAAAAATAAAGTTCTGTGTTTGATTGTGCAACTCATAGTAGCTGTTTACGGCCCCATCCACAATTGTAACTTTATCCTGTGCGCTCTCTGAGTACCTACCAACCAGGCTTCATAAGCTTAGATATATTATTTTTTAGTCAACGCTATTTTGTCAGTAACTCTATCATTGTCAATCCCTCGATGTCCGTATCGCGAAGAATATTCTCAAGTACAGCACTATGTCGCACTTTGTTCTTGTAATGATTATCATTAATCTCACACAAGTACGTAAACATAGCTTAACGGGCAAAATCTAAGGCGTTTTTTCAGTTCCACACTCCAAGTCGCTTTTATTGAACCCACATAACCTAAGTGTAAAAAATTTGAATCAAAGAGTGGGAGATAGTAACCAAAGCAAGGAACCAAGAGACAGAGAGAGAGCGCAGTACTGAACTTTACGAAAACTTTACTGCTTACAACTGGGAAAACTGATAGTATCGAGTCCTGAAAGTTGGAACCCCTAGAAACTGACAAGTTGTGCCAACAGCCTTCGCTACTGTGGGCCGCGCATGCTCAGTTCCTTGCAGCGTAACTTAGTTTCGCATCTTACGGTTTCCGTGTGAACTAGGCTGTGCACTTTACTGTACTCCTATGCTTTTTTTTAAGCTATTACAAATCCATGTTAGTAGCCAAGGAGAAGTTTAGTCTGTTCACCGTCAGCAATGACATAGAACTATCATACCAAATTAACATGGCTGTTTTAGCGATTTCTCTGTGTAGCTGCGGTGCTCAGCGTTTCACCAGTGAATGCACAGACGGTGATTCTGGTATCTGCGTTCCCTATGATGGTAATTTTCAAAACTTTCTAATCGTAACTACAACTCATGTACAAGGACAGGTGAACACTTAATGGCTGTTTTCTTAGCAGCTCAGTAATACAACTGCATAAGAACACTTCATAGTAGCCCCCCGCCCCCCATTTAAGCTGTAATGTTTTCCTGACATTTAGTCATAAGTTTCCATCACTTTGTTCCATGTTGTAGTCATCGTTGTCTTCCACTCTTTGGCTTAATAATTTTCTACGTTTAACCTTTAAGGAAGTCTGTACAGGTCCTTTCTAGCCTATCTATTGTTAAATATTTCTACAACAAGTAACTACCTACAAAATAGGAGAAGGATTTTATTAGAGAATATGGATTACAATAATAATAAAAATTTTATTTTACTTTTGCTTACACGTCAAGTTTCGTGGGACCAAATTGAGGAGCAAATCTCCGAGGTCATGGAACGGGTCAGTACATGAAATCACAACGTAAAAGTAATAACAGATAAAAATAATTGTTTATGAACCCGAAAAAAGTCACTCCAAAAAGTTTAAGTAAACGCAATCAACAATACAATAAGAATCAGCTTAATTTTTAAAGGAACTCCTCGACAGAATAGAACCAGTGACCCATGAGGAAACTCTTCAATTTCCATTTGAAAGCGCGTGGATCACTGCTAAGATTTTTGAATTCGAGTTATAGCTTACTGAAAATGGATGTAGCAGTATACAGCACACCTATCAGCACAAGATTTAAGGAAGTCCGATCCAAATGCAGGTTTGATTTCTGCCGAGTATTAACCGAGTGAAAGTTGGTTATTCTTGGAAATGAGCTAATATTGTTAAGGAGAAATTACAGTAAGGAATATACAGGGTGAGTCACCTAACGTTACCGCTGGATATATTTCGTAAACCACATCATATACTGACGAACCGATTCCATAGACCGAACGTGAGGAGAGGGGCTAGTGTAATTTTTTAACACAAACCTACGTTTTTTTAAATGAAACCCCGTTAGTTTTGTTAGCACATCTGAACATATAAACAAATACGTAGTCAGTGCCGTTTGTTGCATTGTAAAATGTTAATTGCATCCGGAGATATTGTAACCTAAAGTTGACGCTTGAGTACCACTCCTCCGCTGTTCGATCGTGTGTATCGGAGAGCACCGAATTACGTAGGGATCCAAAGGGAACGGTGATGGACCTTAGGTACAGAAGAGACTGGAACAGCACATTACGTCCACATGCTAACACCTTTTTATTGGTCTTTTTCACTGATGCACATGTACATTACCATGAGGGGTGAGGTATACGAACGCACTTGGTTTCCGTTTTCAATTACGGAGTGGAATAGAGTGTGTCCCGACATGTCAGGCCAATAGATGTTCAGTGTGGTGGCCATCATTTGCTGCACACAAATGCAATCTCTGGCGTAATGAATGTCGTACACGCCGCAGTACATCTGGTGTAACGTCGCCGCAGGCTGCCACAATACGTTGTTTCATATCCTCTGGGGTTGCAGGCACATCACGGTACACATTCTCCTTTAACGTACCGCACAGAAAGAAGTCCAGAGATGTAAGGTCAGGAGAACGGGCTGGCCAATTTATGCGCCCTCCACGGCCTATGAAACGCCCGTCGAACATCCTGTCAAGGGTCAACCTGGTGTTAATTGCGGAATGTGCAGGTATCATGCTGATACCACATACGTCGACGCGTTTCCAGTGGGACATTTTCGAGCAACGTTGGCAGATCATTCTGTAGAAACGCGATGTATGTTGCAGCTGTTTGGGCCCCTGCAATGAAGTGAGGATCAATGAGGTGGTCGCCAATGATTCCGGACCATACATTTACAGTCCACGGTCGCTGTCGCTCTACCTGTCTGAGCCAGCGAGGATTGTCCACGAACCAGTAATGCATGTTCCGTAGATTCACTGCCCCGTGGTTTGTGAAACCCGTTTTATCGGCAAACAAGTAGAACTGCAACGCATTCTCTGTTAATGCCCATTGACAGAATTGCACTCGATGATTAAAGTCATCACCATGTAATTGCTGATGTAGCGACACATGAAACGGGTGAAAGCGGTGACGATGCAGTATGCGCATGACACTACTTTGACTCAGTCCACCGGCTCTCGCAATGTCCCGTGTACTCATGTGCATTTTTGTATTGTTTGTATTAACCAGTTACTCACGTTCGGTCTGTGGAATCGATTCGTCAGTATTTGATGTGGTTTACGAAATATATCCAGCGGTTAATGTTAGGTGACTCACCCTGTATACACTCCCGGAAATGGAAAACAGAACACATTGACACCGGTGTGTCAGACCCACCATACTTGCTCCGGACACTGCGAGAGGGCTGTACAAGCAATGATCACACGCACGGCACAGCGGACACACCAGGAACCGCGGTGTTGGCCGTCGATTGGCGCTAGCTGCGCAGCATTTGTGCACCGCCGCCGTCAGTGTCAGCCAGTTTGCCGTGGCATACGGAGCTCCATCGCAGTCTTTAACACTGGTAGCATGCCGCGACAGCGTGGACGTGAACCGTATGTGCAGTTGACGGACTTTGAGCGAGGGCGTATAGTGGGCATGCGGGAGGCCGGGTGGACGTACCGCCGAATTGCTCAACACGTGGGGCGTGAGGTCTCCACAGTACATCGATGTTGTCGCCAGTGGTCGGCGGAAGGTGCACGTGCCCGTCGACCTGGGACCGGACCGCAGCGACGCACGGATGCACGCCAAGACCGTAGGATCCTACGCAGTGCCGTAGGGGACCGCACCGCCACTTCCCAGCAAATTAGGGACACTGTTGCTCCTGGGGTATCGGCGAGGACCATTCGCAACCGTCTCCATGAAGCTGGGCTACGGTCCCGCACACCGTTAGGCCGTCTTCCGCTCACGCCCCAACATCGTGCAGCCCGCCTCCAGTGGTGTCGCGACAGGCGTGAATGGAAGGACGAATGGAGACGTGTCGTCTTCAGCGATGAGAGTCGCTTCTGCCTTGGTGCCAATGATGGTCGTATGCGTGTTTGGCGCCGTGCAGGTGAGCGCCACAATCAGGACTGCATACGACCGAGGCACACAGGGCCAACACCCGGCATCATGGTGTGGGGAGCGATCTCCTACACTGGCCGTACACCACTGGTGATCGTCGAGGGGACACTGAATAGTGCACGGTACATCCAAACCGTCATCGAACCCATCGTTCTACCATTCCTAGACCGGCAAGGGAACTTGCTGTTCCAACAGGACAATGCATGTCCGCATGTATCCCGTGCCACCCAACGTGCTCTAGAAGGTGTAAGTCAACTACCCTGGCCAGCAAGATCTCCGGATCTGTCCCCCATTGAGCATGATTGGGACTGGATGAAGCGTCGTCTCACGCGGTCTGCACGTCCAGCACGAACGCTGGTCCAACTGAGGCGCCAAGTGGAAATGGCATGGCAAGCCGTTCCACAGGACTACATCCAGCATCTCTACGATCGTCTCCATGGGGGAATAGCAGCCTGCATTGCTGCGAAAGGTGGATATACACTGTACTAGTGCCGACATTGTGCATGCTCTGTTGCCTGTGTCTATGTGCCTGTGGTTCTGTCAGTGTGATCATGTGATGTATCTGACCCCAGGAATGTGTCAATAAAGTTTCCCCTTCCTGGGACAATGAATTCACGGTGTTCTTATTTCAATTTCCAGGAGTGTATATTGAGAGGCCAATGTCGAAATATCCAGACTCGTGAACAGGGGTCGAGAAGAGGTTCGTGATCTTACACCACTCATTGCCCGAGCCGCCCGTTTCTGAGCCAAAAAATCCATTTACAATGGGAAGAGTTATTCCAAAATATAATACCATACGACATAAGCGAATGAAAATAAGTAAAGTAGACTAATTTTCGTGTCGAACGATCACTCACTTCTGACACCGTTCGAATAGTAGAACTGGCTTCATTAAGTCTTTGAACAAGATCCTGAACGTGGCCTTTCCACGTCAGTTTACTATCTATCTGAACACCTAGAAATTTGAACTGTTCAGTTTCACTAATCATACCACCATTCGGTGAAATTAAAACGTCAGGTTTTGTTGAATTGTGTGTTAGAAACTGTAAAAACTGAGCCTCACTGTGATTTAGCGTTAGCTGATTTTCTACAAGCCATGAACTTAGGTCATGTACTGCACTATTTTAAACCGAGCCAATGTTGCACACGACATCGTTTACTACCAAGATAGTGTCATCAGCAAACAGAAATATTTTAGAGTTACCTATAATACTAGAGGACATATCATTTATATAAATAAGGATCAGGAGTGGTCCCAACACTGATCCCTGCGGTACCCCCCACTTGACAGTACCCCACTCATACCCCACATCACAGCCGTTATCAACATAGTGAATAATGATCTTCTGCTGCCTGTTGCTAAAGTAAGAAGTGAACCAATTGGGAGCTACTTCACATGTTCCGTAGTGGCCCAACTTCTGGAGCGATATTTTGTGATCAACACATACAAATTATTAAAGTGAATAAGCACAACAAAAACTCCTGAAATTACGAGAAACCTTTCACACACAAAGAGCCCTTGCAATGAAAATGAAATAATAGATGACCAAGTTAATAAAAGCAATAACTCACTGCTCATGTTAGCCACTAAAACAATAACAGACAGAAATCCGAAACACACACACACACACAGAGAGACATGCACGCGCGCGCGCGCGTTCAGATCCACTTAAAAAGAAATCACTATCACAATGAACGATACATTCACGCATAAAAAGTACACAGACACAAAAAAATGTAAAATATCGAACCACACACACACAACGCAAACAATAGACGAAAGATAAACACACAGAGACAGTTGACAACACTACATACCGTAAACACTCACTTGTTGATCACAAAATGAAAAGTGCAAGTGATGTGTTTTGATAAATGTGGGTGAAAAACGCCGGAAATCGGCCAGCTGGAGCATGGGAATCGAATGAACACCCCTCCTGGACCACACACATGAACTAACAACACTGAAAATCGTAAGTAACACCAAACGATAATTTAACTTCTCGAAATTTCTGCTATGAAAGCTGTTTCTAATCAGAAAAATATGATAAACTGTAACATAGTAATGTATTGTAACTACTAGACACAACGCTTATAATATATATAAAAAGAAGCTTCTATTACAGGACACTGACGATGCTTCATAAATAAAAGAAGCAGAAGGGATATGACAGAAAGCAAACTGCCCTTCATTTAGTGGCATAGACGAAACATACCTCCACGAATGTTCAGCAACTAAGGAACGACGGAAAACAGAAAAAAATGACGAGAATAAACTGTCATTCCAGCTGTCAAAAGTATTTCGCGAAAATATTCTATACAACATGAGTAAATCGGTCTAGCAATAAACTGACAGTCGATAGTTTACTCGATGATGCAATATGTTGATTTATTCCAATTAGATGTAAGTATATAGACAACATAGACAACATGTCCTTTCCGTACAACTTTTATAAATGTAAGTGGACTCACCAAGTGTAACAACTACACGTTTACTTGAGAGTGACACAATAACCAAAACAAGATTGTAGCAAAGGAGAAGGATTACTGATTAAACCATTTGCAACTTGCGTGGAATTATTCATTACTCTATACATCTCTGAACGTCTTGTTAACGGTGAAGCTACTATTTAATGCCAAAATTTACGATTCACATGACTGTGCTTGTGAAATAAACCTGCTTACATGTTGTTATAGCCGGCCGGGGGCCGAGCGGTTGTACATTCTGGAACCGGGCGACCGTCGCAGGTTCGAATCCTGTCTCGGGCGTGGGTGTGTGTGATGTCCTTAGGTTAGTTAGGTTGAAGTAGTTCTAAGTTCTAGAGGACTGATGACCTCAGAAGTTAAGTCCCATAGTGCTCAGAGCCATTTGAACCATTTTTGTTGTTATACATGTCCGCGTCGCCTCCTACCCCTTTGCTAGTCCGCTACCCTGCAATACCTCTTCCCCTGCCTTGAATTCTCCCTCCTGTACATACGACTGTTTGTCTCTGTTTGGATGAAGTGCACATAAGGCACACGAAGTCGTAGCTGCTTCCGAGACGCGAATTGACACCACAAACTTGCAAAAGGAAAACATTGTATCTGAGTATAGGAAAGAGGGGTGATAGAGCCATTATAAAATTACGTCTCTGTGCAAATGAATAAATGTAATTAATATAATATTGCAGTCTTTTCTCCTTAATTTGAAAGAGCCGCCACAAATACACACACAGTTACACAAACATGCATTACTCACTTATTTCCGTCGTTCGTCGTCGCTATATACACTCCTGGAAATTGAAATAAGAACACCGTGAATTCATTGTCCCAGGAAGGGGAAACTTTATTGACACATTCCTGGGGTCAGATACATCACATGATCACACTGACAGAACCACAGGCACATAGACACAGGCAACAGAGCATGCGCAATGTCGGCACTAGTACAGTGTATATCCATCTTTCGCAGCAATGCAGGCTGCTATTCTCCCATGGAGACGATCGTAGAGATGCTGGATGTAGTCCTGTGGAACGGCTTGCCATGCCATTTCCACCTGGCGCCTCAGTTGGACCAGCGTTCGTGCTGGACGTGCAGACCGCGTGAGACGACGCTTCATCCAGTCCCAATCATGCTCAATGGGGGACAGATCCGGAGATCTTGCTGGCCAGGGTAGTTGACTTACACCTTCTAGAGCACGTTGGGTGGCACGGGATACATGCGGACGTGCATTGTCCTGTTGGAACAGCAAGTTCCCTTGCCGGTCTAGGAATGGTAGAACGATGGGTTCGATGACGGTTTGGATGTACCGTGCACTATTCAGTGTCCCCTCGACGATCACCAGTGGTGTACGGCCAGTGTAGGAGATCGCTCCCCACACCATGATGCCGGGTGTTGGCCCTGTGTGCCTCGGTCGTATGCAGTCCTGATTGTGGCGCTCACCTGCACGGCGCCAAACACGCATACGACCATCATTGGCACCAAGGCAGAAGCGACTCTCATCGCTGAAGACGACACGTCTCCATTCGTCCTTCCATTCACGCCTGTCGCGACACCACTGGAGGCGGGCTGCACGATGTTGGGGCGTGAGCGGAAGACGGCCTAACGGTGTGCGGGACCGTAGCCCAGCTTCATGGAGACGGTTGCGAATGGTCCTCACCGATACCCCAGGAGCAACAGTGTCCCTAATTTGCTGGGAAGTGGCGGTGCGGTCCCCTACGGCACTGCGTAGGATCCTACGGTCTTGGCGTGCATCCGTGCGTCGCTGCGGTCCGGTCCCAGGTCGACGGGCACGTGCACCTTCCGCCGACCACTGGCGACAACATCGATGTACTGTGGAGACCTCACGCCCCACGTGTTGAGCAATTCGGCGGTACGTCCACCCGGCCTCCCGCATGCCCACTATACGCCCTCGCTCAAAGTCCGTCAACTGCACATACGGTTCACGTCCACGCTGTCGCGGCATGCTACCAGTGTTAAAGACTGCGATGGAGCTCCGTATGCCACGGCAAACTGGCTGACACTGACGGCGGCGGTGCACAAATGCTGCGCAGCTAGCGCCAATCGACGGCCAACACCGCGGTTCCTGGTGTGTCCGCTGTGCCGTGCGTGTGATCATTGCTTGTACAGCCCTCTCGCAGTGTCCGGAGCAAGTATGGTGGGTCTGACACACCGGTGTCAATGTGTTCTTTTTTCCATTTCCAGGAGTGTAGATTGAACAATAGGGGTCATAGACTACAGCCTTTTTAGTATTCTGACACTCTAGATTTAAGTTATAAAAGGTTCAGACACTTTCAGACAAAACGAAATAGCGTATTACTTACAGTGGAAGCTGACGATTCTCTATTTCAGTGCTGTCTTTCCTGATGGTGAAGCTGTTCTTGTGGGTCCAGCGCAGTAGCCACTTTTTAGGGCAGCACGTTAACTGCATTCTAATTTTCCGCCACGTTCCCAACTGCTTGAACGTGGACAGTAAAGAGTAATGGGATAATTAAATGTAGTGCAGCGTGTGTGACTGCACCCACTGCGGTGTGGAGGTTAAGGCTATGCTGCTGAAAATCCGAGAAGCGGCCAGAGCGGGGAGTGCCAGGTGAATTTTAAGCTGCCAGGGCCGAGACTCCGTGTTTTAAACACTGCTTTACGTGGCCCCAGGTATTGCGGGCGGCGTGATGCCTCGAGCGGAGTGCAGACGACGGCTACCGCCCAAGTCAGGCTGAAAACGTGGGAAATTTCGCCAAAAATCCGAGACTGCTAGCCACGGTCTCGCACTTCAGTTGTTAAACCAGTACTTAGCAAAGAGTATTTAAGGGAGTATACAGAAGAATGGAAAAGAAAATACATTATCTGTAGACTAAGGAGGCAGAGTTACCTGTTTCACATAGTCTACTTCGCATATTTTCATACGCTTATGTCGTATGGTATTATTTTTTTGGGGTAATTCTTCTGATTCAAAAAGGGTATTTTTGGCTCAAAAACGGGCTGTTCGAGCTATATGTGGTGTAAGTTCGAGAACCTCTTGTCGACCCCTATTCAATAGTCTGGGATTTCTGACGTTGCCCTCACAGCATATATTTTCTTTAATGTCGTTTGTTGTTAGAATATTAGCTTATTCCCAAGAGTTAGCAGCTTTCACTCAGTTAATACTAGGCAGAAATCAAATCTGCATGTGGAATGCACTTCCTTGACTCTTGTGCAGAAAGGAGTGCGGTATTCTGCTGCATCCATTTTCAATAAGCTACCATGTGAACTAAAAAGTCTTAGCAGTAGCCCAAACACTTTTAAGTCTAAACTGAAGTGTTTCCTCATGGCTCACTCCTTCTATTCTGTCGAGGAGCTCCTGGAAGAGCTGAAAAATTAAGCAAATTTCAGTGATACATTGTTGATTTTCTTTATTTAAACTTACGACTTGTCGCCTGAATATGTTTCTTATGTTTCATTTTATCTGTTTCTACTAACGTGTTATAATTTCATGTATTGACTCGTTCCATGATCATAGAGACTTCTCCTTAATTTGGCCCCACGGAACAATAAATAAGTAAAGGAAATAAGTAAATAAACATAAACCAGTTCACTCACCTTGAGATGATCTCTTGTTCTTGTGCAGTTCACTCACGCCTAAGCTGTCAGAAAACAACTAAGCTTTCTCGACTGGATGAGCTGGAGTAGAGCCAGTCGCACGAACGGTATCCAAACGATTTGTTGACAAACAGCACGGATTCAGAAAATATCATCATTATGAAATGCAACCAGCTCTTTATTCGCACGAAGTAATGAGTTCTGTCGACAGGGGACGTCAAATTGATTCCGTATTTGTAGATATCCAGAAGGCTTTTGACACTGTTCCCCACAAGCTACTACTAATCAAATTGCGTGCCTGTGGAGTATCACCTCAGGAGACTGGATTCGTGAATTTCTGTTACAAAGGTGATAGTTCATAATAAGTGACGGAAAGCCATCGATTAAAACGGAAGTAATATCTGGCGTTCCCCAAGGAAGTGTTATAGGCCCTCTGCTGTTCCTGATCCAAGAAACGACATCTGGGCAGCTCTCTTAGTATGTTTGCAGATGAAGTTTTCATTTAATGTCTTGTAAAGTCGTCAGATGATCAAAAGCTATTTAAAAATGATTTAGACGAGATCTCTCTATGCTTTGAAATGTGCAACTGACGCCAAATAATGAAAACTGTGAAGTCACCCACGTGAGTACTAAAGGGAATCCGCAAAATTTCGGTTACACGACATATCACACAAATCTGATAGTTGTAAATTCAACAAAATACTTAGGAGCTACGATTACGAATAACTTCAATTGGAACGATCACATAGACAATGTTGTGGGGAAAGCAAACCAAAGACTGCAATTTAGTAGCAGAACAGAACTACTAGTGCTTACACCAGGCTTGTCCGCCGCCTTCTGGAGTACTATTTAACTGTGCAGTGTCGCATCCGCAGCAGTTTGGACTGATGAAGATGTCACTTGTCATACAAACTTGGCACTATTCTTTTAGTTACGGAAAGGGTAAGAAAAATACAAGAAGACAAAAAAGAAAATTTCTGTTTCACAACCACGCAGGAGAAGACTATTTTGTGAACAATAACAGGGTGTACTTGAAATACACTACTGGCCATTAAAATTGCTACACCAAGAAGAAATACATATGATAAACAGGTATTCATTGGACAAATATATTATACTAGAACTGACATGTGATTACGTTTTCACGCAATTTGGGTGCATAGATCCTGCCAAATCAGTACCCAGAACAACCACCTCTGGTGGGTAGAGCCACAAGTCGTAACACATCTGAAATCTAACGTCCACTGTTCAAAGTGCCGTCAATGCGAACGAGAGGTGACCGAGACGTGTAACCAATGGGAACAATGGCACATGGGTGATACGCCAGTACGGCGATGACGAATACACGCTTCCAATGTGCGTTCACCCCGATGTCGCCAAACACGGATGCGACCATCATAATGCTGTAAACAGAACCTGGATTCATCCGAGAAAATGACATTTTGCCATTCATGAACCCAGGTTCGCGTTGAGTACACCATCGCTGGCGCTCCTGTCTGTGAGGCAGCGTCAAGGGTAACAGCAGCCATGGTCTCCGAGCTGATAGCCCATGCTGCTGCAAACGTCATCCAACTGTTCGTGCAGATGGTTGTTGCCTTGCAAACGTCCCCATCTGTTGACTCAGGGATCGAGACGTGGCTGCGCGATCCGTTACAGCCATGCGGATAAGATGCCTGCATCTCGACTGCTAGTGATACGAGGCCGTTGGGATCCAGCACGGCGTTCCGTATTACCCTCCCGAACCCACCGATTCCATATTCTGCTAACAGTCATTGGGTCTCGACCAGCGCGAGCAGCAATATCCCGATACGATAAATCGCAATCGCGATAGGTTACAATCCGACCTTTATCAAAGTCGGAAACGTGATGGTACGCATTTCTCCTCCTTACACGAGGCATCACAACAACGCTTCACCAGTCAACGCCGGTCAACTGCTGTTTGTGTATGAGAAATAGGTTGGAAACTTTTCTCTTGTCAACCCGTTGTAGGTGACGCCACCGGCGCCAACCTAGTGTGAATGCTCTGAAAAGCTAATGATTTCCATATCACAGCATCTTCTTCCTGTCGGTTAAATTTCGCGTCCGTAGAACGTCATCTTCGTGGTGTAGCAATTTTAATGGCCAGTAGTGTACAATAGCTCCTGTCTCTGCCATTACAAATACCCACATCCTATATTTATATGCAAGATTGACGTAACTGTCAACAAGAATATTTCTAGATTTGAAAATTAATCACTCCGTTGTGGTTCAGTGCATTTGTGTGAGGAATATTTAAGATTCTAAAAGGCTATTCCATAACATCCATGTTTTGCCATCTGCTAACAAAAATGGCTCTGAGCACTATGGGACTAAACTGCTGAGGTCATTAGTCCCCTAGAACTTAGAACTAGTTAGACCTAACTAACCTAAGGACATCACAAACGTCCATGCCCGAGGCAGGATTCGAACCTGCGACCGTAACGGTCTTGCGGTTCCAGACGGCAGCGCCTTTAACGGCACGGACACTTCAGCCGGCATCTGCTAACAAGCGATTAATTTATCCTGTGGTTCAATGATGGAATTGGAACAGTTTACTACAAGGAAAGTGTAATAGACACACTTATTTTTTATTGAGAATCATATTCGCGATATTAATAAAAAGGACTTTATCGATTATAAAATAATACACAGTTATTGTTAATGACATAATTTAATATTATGTACGAAATTATATCTCAGACAATACTCATGGAAAAGGATAATGAAAATCTCCATCTATTGTTATTTATGATTTATCTAGAATAATCCTTGTTCTTGTTCGAACTGTTTTACTGATCGGGTGTGATTGATGTCTCGCTGCACAGAGGCCTGTAACTAAGTTTATTATGTTATTAAGAAATTTTTGAAAAATAGAGTTTCTGTGTCACTGAAAGGAATCCACTTTATTTGGACCTTTACTTCACTATGGTTATCGTCCTATATAAATGTTAAGTTTTCTGATCAGCTACAATGGAGCGCAGCCATTAGCGCTATTGATCCACAGCGTGGTTTATTGGTAAATGCTGAATAATCGGCGATTAACATTAATGGAACAAATGAGTAGGCTCTGCCAGAAATATCGACTCTTAGACAATGTGTCTAATAGTGTATTCTAATATGACAATATGCCATCTTAGGTAATTTAAAACACTTAAAACATTTGATAATGGTACTTTGAAGCCGAAATCATGATTGTGTAAGTGTAAATGTATCACTGTAAATAAACAACAGTCTAATGGTGGTACTGACTTTAAAGAAATTAATGCATCTAGTAAAGGTACAAAAAAGATTTAATATATATTATTTGTTAGTAGTAAAACAGTGCCTCTAGGAGAATCGATAACTGACTATCTTATGTTAGCCGCCATCTTTTTGAAATATTACAGCGGCAGTTTTAAATTGAATTTTTATACAAACATAAATCTTGATGCTCGTTACTGCGATAGTAATTGCGCATTGGTGGCCCAGAACCCACTCAGAGGTGGTAAGTTCTACTTAGATTGTGAATAATCTTTAAATATAGTGAACTTATGTCTATGCAAACGGCATCTTACGTGATAAAATTTGTTCTCTGCTGATGTATGAAGCCTGGTTATTTCGTAACGAATTTTATGAAATATTTTGACAGGAAACAATACATTAGTGTTGTGTGCGTGTGATATTGTGTGACAAAACCGTTCGTTTTGTTTAAAGAAAAGTGTTACCACCTCGAATAACAGTAGCGGTAAATTCCATAGACGATCTGCAAATAGTAATGAGATTATTATGCAACAGCACTGAAGATTTCTAAAAAATCATTACTCTTGTATAGTTGAGATAACTTATCATGCATTTAGCTTGTTTGATGGTTGTATATGATCACTTTTGTGCCTGAATTTAGTGCCATTTACACTGCTTGACAGACACCATTGATACACGTTCCCAGGTGGAGATTTCTTCAACAAAATAACGATCACTAGCCGGAAAAAGCAGTGATTAAATAAAACCTCTTGTTACGTTAATAATAAGTAACTGGTTTTGTTGTTTTCTTACTGAAATTGGCCACAAGATACAAAGACACGCCACAAAAGGGATTATCCACTTAAAGTACTGTTTAACATTGAACTACTGAATACAGTGAAAAAAGTAATTTTAGCGAAGGTACTTAATTCTTATAAACTGTTAATTGTTTTGCATTTAGCTCATAATTATATGTTCACATATAAAGAAAATTTTGTTATAAAGTATATTTAAGATGCAGTGTGCACATTTAACTATTGAATACAGTACAAAAATTTCCTATTTAGATCTAGCACTTATTCTTTAAAAATGTTACTTTTTTGCTTATTCACGTATGTATATATGTATGTACGTTTTAAAACGTTCGTATGTAATAAAAATGACGGTTTTGTAACCTGCAAACGAAAAAATAAAAAAAAATAGTTTTTTTCAAAGAAAAGAACATCGGAAACTTTCAAGGAAGGGAGGCTAATCTTGTACTATCATGAAATAGTGGAGAATGGGACACGGGCATGTTACGAGAATTGAAGTGGAAATTATTAAAACAAAGGCATTTTTCGTGAAATTTCAGCCGCCAAAATTTTCGTCTGATTTCGAAAATATTTTGTTGGCGCCCAGCTACATCGGGAAAAATCGTCATCACCATAACAAAATAAGAAAAATCTGAGCTCGCACAGAAAGATTTAAGCATTCCTTATTTTCCCGTGTGTCTTCGGGAGTGGAACGTTAGAGAAACATTTTGACTCAAATGTGCCACACTGACTGTAAAATACTTTTTATTGAAAGTCAAGACCGGTTTCGTGTCAGTAACATGCGATACAGAAATAGCTTGAAGGTGATTACATGCACACTCTGCCAAGCAGAGTAGTCATGTCGATGTAGATGTAAACGTTTTTCTAGTTTCGGGATAACTGATGAGAGTTATTAATGGAGAGATGGTTTGTCAGTGAAAACTTCAATGTATTGCTACTTCTTTGATACAAAAACACAGTCAAGTTGGTGCTAATCTGAAGTTATGAAATCGACGCTCACAAGCAATCACAGCCATTCGTAATAGCCAGCTTATGGTACTGAACGTATCCTGTGACCGAAAAGTAAACACACAGAGGTTCTGTGAATTAGAATACTTCTTCAAATATTCCGCACCTCGGTCTCTTCAAACGATCAGTTCTCGATCCTTACCTGCATAAAACGCCAAGCGGATTTAATGTATTCAAAAAGTCGCAGTTCAAACAGAAAATCGGGAATTTCCCGCGTCCGTCTTTCCCGTTCGTCCGTTAACACTTCCAACATTCTGCGATCAATTTTAATTCATAATTCCGCAAAACTGCTACTTCTATTCAGAGCTCCTAGTACATGCGTCCGACCTTAATGATAGCTGAGCTCGGAATCTTTTTTCTAGTTTTCACAAAGCAATTTTCTAATTCGCAAAATATGCACGAAAGCAGTATCTTCTGATTGGCTGAGAAATCTCATAGCTAACCCAATATCAGAATAAAACCGCGCTATCCTTTCACATTTGACCAATGACACCTTAATAGCTTTTCACCCCAGATTAGTTAAGTGAACCATTTTAGAAAACCCATTAAAAATGAAATATTCCCTCGCCAAGTAAAATGTCGTAGTATGTTTGTTGTGTCCCCATTACCGCAAACTGACGAATTATGCAGTAAATATTACCCATTAATATATGAGTAACTCGTGCTGTCTAAATACAGTTCTCACGCTAACTTATAACTCCGTTAACAGGCATGACAATATTCATTTATTATGTTACTTCGCATTCACACTTTCGTTCAGACTAATAATTAAGCATATTAAATCAGCAATAATTAATAGAAGACGCGCTATTAATAGCAGATGTTTAATATTTACAAGATACACTGATTTGACAGCTTATGATTCTAATGCTCGTATGATACATTTCTCGCCTGTATCTGTAACTACTTGGAACTAACACTTGTGGAAACAGGACATCTAGCACGATAAAATCAATACTAGTCTCTGCAAGAGGCTTCCACATCAACCGCTATACGAGAGATGTAAAGGCGCTATGACACCAGATGAGCATGAGTTTTCCTTCACGAAAGGTAAGGGTACCAGGGAGGCAGTTCTGATGCTGCACTACGTAATGGAAGCAAGGCTTCAGAACAATTAAGACACTCTCGTAAGATTTGTCGATAGAGACAAAGCATTCGACAATTTGAAACTATTCAAATTTTCGAAATTATCAGCTAAATAGGCGTAAGCTATCGCTAAAGGAGGGTAATATACAAGAACCGAGAATGGAAGACGAAGAATGAAGTGAAGTGTTTCAATGAAATACGAACGAGTGAAAAGATCGATGACTCCCAAACTCGGACTCTGTCCACACGCACCCTCATTTTCTGTTTGCGTACTATTCACACCATAGATGTAGCTCAACAGACCCCTTTATTTTATTTCCACACCCTTCAGACATACCGAACATCTTTTCCATCACCTTATTTCTCCTTTTATTCATGCCCCCCCCCCCCCCCCCACCCTACGTCCACACTAGATTCTTCAGATTTATAATTAAACTTCTGTGGTCCTTTTTAAAAGGCTGTCGTCCTCTATGAGTCGTGTTTTAGATATTCTGTATTTTAATTTGTACAGGTAATTAGTTACAACTGTAAGATATTTAAAACAAAACATTTAAATTACTTTTTCGCCATCAGATGTAGATATTTCACCTTACTCTTGACCGGTTCGATTATTTAAAGCATCATCATTGGAAGAAATGGAGTATATCAGTTGGACCAAAAATTCGTGTTTCTCATAGAAGACACATTAGCATACAACATGTAACGACGCCTTACAGTGATATGTAACACAGCCATAATTTCAAACATAAATCTCACAGACAGGTTGCTTGAGCGTTACTGACAGTTACATGGTCCAACAAACTCGACTGACAAATTTTTACATGTTTCAGAGAACGTTGAGCGGTCTCTAAGATACAAGCGGCAGAATTTTCATTACAGACAGGGGAATGTAAACCAAAATATACATCAAAATGATTACGAAAATCGCAACCATATGAATAATTGCAGTGGAACCATAACAATAATTTTCAGCGGAGTAATAGCAATAACAACGTTCAGTGTAGGGGTCACTATCATAGTCAAAGGTTTGTGGGACCAGAGATTCAGGAACCACAAAATCAGAGCAGTAATTCGGAAAACTAAGATGCACTTCTGTAAAAATAAATCGGTGTTGAAACAGACGCAGAGAAAGGAAAAGCTGATTAAAGACTCAAGCATGTAACAGAGAAGGTACAGGCCATCCAACATTTGCAGACAATCCAAAAAAGGAATACCAAAGAACAAGCACTATTTAAGGAGATATGAGTATCATAAGAATCAACAAAGACAGACATTACTTTTGAATGCATTATGGGAACAGCAGTGATCAATAAAATTGTAAATAATTACTATTAAAAACAGTCTTGATCACAATTTATTTTATAAGGTGACCGGTTTCGACCACTGCTGTGGTCATCTTCAGACCATTGAGTGGAAACCCCTTTCTGTTGGAGAATCACAACAGATCACAACAGATTCTCCAACAGAAAGGGGTTTCCACTCAATGGTCTGAAGATGACCACAGCAGTGGTCGAAACCGGTCACCTTATAAAATAAATTGTGATCAAGACTGTTTTTAATAGTAATTAAAGACAGACATCTCCTTTGTAATAAAATTTCCACATACACAAAGCGTTAACAAATACGGTAATAAACAGTTACTGAATGACCAAAGAAATATTAGAAACTACAAACTATGTACAATAATTGAAAAACTCTAGTGAAAAAGAAAAGGACTTTTTCCATCCTTCACACTCTCCTAGTCAATCCCCGCCGCCTTCTCCCCCCCCCCCCCCCCCCTCAATTTTATTTCACTTCTTGCTCCTCGCTTTTTCCTACAACTCACTCTCCATCACACTACTATAACTTATGTCCAATTATCTTTGCTTCTCCCTCCCCTCTTCGTTATTCAAGTGCACAGTAACACAATTAAGGAGAATAACGCACATATAATTAACTACATAGGAAAAAAATGTAGGTCAAAAGTACACTAATGGCAATGCACTACAAAACATAATAAACATTTAGAAGCGTACAAATAAACAGCGAACAGTGGTGTACGAAAAAGTGTGCTGTGTAAAACATAAAAAAATGCAGAGAAAAATTAGGTCGTAAGTACCAATGTCTAATGAAGAAAGAAACCAAAGACGTGGTAGCAGATGGCATTTCCTGATGTAGGCAGTAAACCAAGGAAAAATTAACACAAGAAAAATTCAACAAATTGTTGATTACCTGTTTTTCGATGTAAAAAACAAATCAAATTGTAAATATATTTAATTACAGACCACTGATGATGCATTACGTCAATACAGCGAAACGCGTCTGGTGAGAAAAACACTCAATTTCTTGTAGTTGTAAAGACGGAACAAAAATACCCTCAAGAAAAATAAAAGTATGTCAGACAGGTGCTATTTCGGATGATCATGAATTCTGGAGTGTGTAACCCGACCCGCCGATTCCACGTATGACCGACTCGCTTTGTACTTCAAATGTCCGAATCGTGTGTAACCGAACCGTTTTTAACGTTAAGTAGATGGGAAGGGAATGCTTTTTAACTACGAACGAGACAATATTTAACTGGATGACTCGCTAGTAGTTCTTATTATTAATGGGCAGACTAATTTCTGCATCGCTCTGTGGCGTTGGCCGTGCTACGGAAAGTGAATTAGTGGTCGAATTTACGCACTCGCAGGCGCCTTGCGTGGTTCGTTGCATTCGTATCGCTGTTGAAGTTGGTGCTTGCTGTAGGAAAATTTGGATAGGCTCTTCATGCCTCCAGTGATGGATCTAAATAATGGTCATCACCCACTTGCGGCAGACATATTAACTTTCTGTACCACTGGGTCCATATTCCATCATATAATACCAGTCGGATATTCTTGCTTTCCAACACAAAATAAACTGGAGACGACTTTAGGAACTATAAACCATTGCCACAACATTAGGCACTTTCACTCCGAATTGTTTTTGCTTAAGGATCACATCGCCATACACGGCATGCCACGACACGCACACTGACGTGACTCGAATGCAGCTGCCCTGGTTTTCTGTTCTTCCCTCCCTTGCGATGCTCGCACCAAGGTCGTCCAACAGACTGGCAGTCGAAAACCCATAGCGGATTACCTACATTTTCTTGTTTTCATTTGGTTTAACTGAATTACATGTTGTAATACCCTTAGAATGTTACAGACAGGTCATTTACCATTTACATTCATTTCTATATTTTATTTTTCAAAAAATTATTAGTTTTTCACAAAATACTCTCTTCTTCAAACGAATATTTATCACAGACATTACACGTGTGCTTTTTGACATAGTTACAGAGGTTTTAACACTAATATGAAACTTCCTGGCAGATTAAAACTGTGTGCCGGACCGAGACTCGAACTCGGGACCTTTGCGCGGGTTCGAGTCTCGGCCCGGTACACAGTTTTAATCTGCCAGGAAGTTTCATATCAGCGCACACTCGGCTGCAGAGTGAAAATTTCATTCTGGTTTTAACACTAATCTTTTGTAAAAGATCGATCATTTTACTATGTCGATTTTCAATCTATAATGTTTAAATAAATAAAACTCTTTCGATTTTTGAATTTGAATTTAATTGTATCATCACAAGTGTATGGAAGCAGCGCAACAGAAAAGAGAACGTACTGAAGATAAAGGGATATAATTTCAATTTATATTATGAGGATATGGGGTTAGACACTTCATTCAATTCAGGGACAGAAGGAGATCGCGTTGTTTCACTTATGATAGAAAATCCATGTCGGAAAGGGAGGCAGAGGTGAATCTTATCTTTGTAGAAATCTGATGTACTGAGAATTCTTATGAAGTACTATGCAATGGCGGCAACACCAGTAATGCAAATGGTAGGTGTCTGTGATGCTGGCATTACTAAGGGCCCATCAGCTCAAGATGACGTTGTTATGCATAAATCGGCATCAGCTGATAGTTGTCAGGTTGCATCAGGATTTTACGCTGTTTTGATGAAGGTGAGTTACTGCGAGGGGCATTGGTGACTGTGTGTGGAGATAAAGTTGAGGCTACTGAGACTCATACATCGGAGGAAGGGATCTGTGCATTTGTTTCTATAGTGGGAGATGAGCCGATGGCTCTTGACAGGAACATCAATTCACACTGGCCGTCGAAAGATGAGAGAGAATTAAATGCGGCGCACTGGGGGTCATGTGCGCTAATTAACGAAGTTTCTGCAGCTAATCCGTGGGAGTTTCATAAATTTAAAGTGGCAAGGGAACTCGAAGCGAGAAAACTGATGCGAAGGAAGTAGTCTACGAATTATTTAAGGGCGTCAGCCAGATGGAAACTCTTGCTGTGTATGGCGTGAGTGCCATAGACGCAGAAGATGAGGGAAGGGAAGTTGAAAATAATTTATTAAGGGAGCAATGTCTGCACAGAGAAGTAACTGAAAATGTACAGCCTATTACCGAGACTAATGTTTATAATGAGAAAGTATGTGCGCTTCTTGATTCAGGATATAATGTTTCTACGGTCTCTGAGGATTTTGTACTTAGAAATAAGCACCAGAAATAACCAATTTCTTCAGTCACTGGAGCGAACCCCAGACTTTTACAGGTGAACTAAGTAATTCTATATGGAATCAGAGTTTTATTTTAGTATGAGTTGCCTAATTGTCAGTTATTTAATAAAAGATATGGTATTTGGTATGGGAGAATGTTACAGCTGAAACACTTCTCAAATTTTCACCTCTAGACAGATCTGTTCATTTTGAAACGAAAGCATTCAGCTTACGTTTGCAGCAGTCTTTTTCTGAAATTACAGAAGTTCCTTCTGAAAAGTAACATTTTTCCGAATGTGGGGAACTTTTCCTAGGTGCAATGTGATCTTGTACCTAGGAACAAATACTCTATCAGAATTTATTGTCAGTACTGTATTTAATAGCCGGGTGCTACATTATAAATCTACTAAACACCAATAATCAGTAAATAAAATCAAATTAAGAAGAAATACCATCAAAAGTCAGTTAAGAGTTAAACACCTTGGGAAATAGGAGCTATTGGCAACTAACACAACTTCCCATTTTAAAGAAAGGGATAATTGTGATGAAATTAAAGAAATTCAGTTCATTTGCATATAGCAGGTGTTCCTTTACGGAAGACCTTCCTCCGTTTCAAGGTACAAGATGGTGCATGACCAGCGAAATGTGGCTTAACTGTCAACAGGTAACGTAATTATTTTCAAAACATACTCAGTTTTGTGCACCATAAAATTCTGTAACTGAAGAAGTAACAATAACTTCTAAACAGTACTCAAATGTACAGAACTAAACACAACCCCATGCCCCACTGCTTATGGCAGTTTCCAGCGAGCATTCCTTCATATTTTTCAAAAACCAATCACTCGCATGAATCACTGACCACGAAACACAGCGTGTTTGTATCTTCCAGGTACAATACTGTCCCCTAGAGATTTCCTTAAACATAAGACTTCACCGAATAGCGGGGGAAATGCCTCAAATTTGACTAAGGGAGAGTGCAACGGAAAGTGAAATTTAAAATACGGTTCACTGGAGTACAGGGCGTTACCAAATGCAAGTCGTTGTGATTATATACAGAAAAATAAGAATTGTGATGTATGTTTGGATATAAGAGCATATAATCTCATGTGTATTATGTATGATTCCTTGTTAAGTTTGATAATGTTATTGTGTAATTTGCGGGAACAAACGATCTCATAAAGTGATAAAAAGAAAACAACGGCACAGTTTTGGTCCATGAATCGAAGGCACAGACTTGGATGCGTGGAAGTCGGAAAATAGTAGTTCGCTTTTAGGACAGCAAAATATGTGTCAGTTCAGTGTAAAAATTGTTTTGTGATTATTTCAGTGAAGCATTAGGATTAAATTTATTGTGTGTGTTTTATTAATTCATTGTGTGTGGAAAGTATGTATGTGCATGATATGCTGAGAAAAAGTAGTTGTGCAGTGTTTTAATAGTCAGGACAGAATTTCTTGCATGAGACAGGAATAACCCCATTGACTAAGATACTTAAAAGCGGTTCCTAAATCTCTGTCTAACCATTATAAAATCAATCTGAAGCCTTAAGGTGCGCCCAGGGTCGTTCCACGTATACAATCTTCTTTCATGATTCTTAAACCAAGTGTTAGCAATGATTAAGTTATGCTCTGTGCAAAACTCTACCAGCCGGCTTCCTCCTTCATTCACTTCCCATTCACATATTACTTTTCCTTCCCTTTTTTCCTAATATCGAATTACAGCCCCCCATGATTATTAAAATTTCAGCTGCCTGAACTATCTGAATAATTTCTTTTATCTCATCATACGTTTTCTCAATATGTTTCTCATCTACAGAGCTAGCTGGGATATAAACTTGTGCTACTGTGGTGGGTGTGGACTTCGAGTCTGTCATGGCTACAATAATGCGTTCACTATGTTGTTCATAGTAGCTTATCCGTGTTCCTATTTTTTTTTTACTCATTATTAAACCTACTCCTGCATTACCGCTGTTTGATTTTGTATTTATAATACTGTATTCCACTGACCAGAATTCCTGTTCCCCCCTGCCACCGAGCTTCACTATTTCGCACTCTATCCAGCTTTGACCCATCCACTTCCCTTATTAAATTTTCTAATCTACCTGCCCGGTTAAGGGATCTGACATTCCACGCTCCGATCCGTAGAAGGCCATTTTTGTTTCACCAGATAACAACGTCTTCCTACGTAGTCCCCGCCCGGAGATCCGAATGGAGGACTATTTTACTTCCGGAATATTTTGCCCAAGAGGATGCCATCATCATTTAACCACACAGTAGAGCTGCATGTCCTCGGTAAAAATTACAGCTATAGTTTCCGCTTGCTTTCAGCCGTTCGCAGTACCAGGACAGCAAGGCCGTTTTGGATGATGTTAGAAGGCCAGGTCAATCAATCATACAGACTGTTGATAAAATTTTCCTTGGCTTCCAGCCGCGCGCAGTGGTTTAAAATGCACGAGCTATTGGCCGAGTTCTCCTCGGCCATTGTCAGGTGGTGAGTGTCGAATGATTGCTGCTGCCGTCGTTATATAGCTCCAGCGCCATATATGGTAATGTTATTGAGCGTTTGCAGCACCCGCTTCAACTTTCCGAGGGCCGGGTTCCGTGCTGTGCTTAGCTGCAGGTCGCCGTCGTTATTAAAGAGTCTAGTCAGAAATTTTTAACTCGATCGCTTCTTTTGTAACAGCGTCTCAAAAGCTAGTAGTCCGCGCAATAGCAGGAATGAGCAGCAATCATTCGACAATCACCACTTGACAATGGTCGAAAAGATCTTGGGCGAAAGCTCGTGGATTTTAGACCACCGAACGCAGCTGGAAGCCCGAGAAAATTTTATTAAAAATATGGTTCAAATGGCTATAAGCAGTATGGGACTTGACATCTGAGGTCATGAGCCCCCTAGACTTAGAACTACTTAAACTTAACTAACCTAAGGACATCACACACATCCATGCCCGAGGCAGGATTCGAACCTGCGACCGTAGCAGAAGCGCAGTTCCGGACTGAAGCGCCTAGAACCGCTCGGCCACAGAGGCCGGCAAATTTTATTAGTATACATCGACGCGAAACAATGCATTCGTATATCCAGACTGTTGTCCCTGCAACAAGTGAAAAGGATGTTGCCCTTCTTCAGGAATCACATGTTTGACTGGCCTCTCAACAGACAATCCTCCATTGTGATTGCACCTACAGTACGGCAACCTCTATCTTTGAGGCAAGTAAACCTCCCCACCAACAGCAAGGTCCATGGTTCTTGGATCAGGTATCGAGGATATTAAGGACAGATTACAACAGTTGTGGGCCAGTCCGTCTCAGGAGAGGATACAAATGCTTTCTGACACATTTCCCGAACGAATCAGTCGATGCATCCAGGCCACAAAGCCTGCAACGTCATACTGATAAGCCAGCTCTATTTTTCTCTATTTTCTAATCAATGACAACTTCAGTCACGCTCTCAACCCGTGACGTTTCTCTTCGTATCCTCGTTCATTTCTGGGCTCTTCACTTTTCTGTCGGGCAGTGAAGTTAAGCTGATGACCTGTTCGGATAGATGTGCACGTTAAAGCGCCACTTTCGTCATAGGGAGATTCGCTGGTCATTGGTCGGACCCGCTCAACTCATTGTTGGCCACGATGATGTCGATACGGTTTCTAGGCGGTTTCTCACATCCCACTAGATGTACAGCGGTGTGTCCTCGCCAATGAACGCTACCGGGGCTGGCGTTCTGAGACAGTTTCCACGTGGAGCCACGGGCGGCGCATTGAAGTTCGCTGTCAGTCAAAAGTGCGGCCCAATCAGAAACCTCAGCACAGCCGCCAACGAGACAGACTTCCGCGTTGTGATTAGCAGCGGCCACAGGCAGCAACGGTACAGAGTTCCAGGCTTGCAGTTCATAGCTCCAATTCGTAATGGAGATCAGTCTGCGAGACTTAGTATACAAGTAATATCGCCCGTAGTCTTTCTACAGGGGCAAGTGTTTACAACAGCGATTAACAGTGTGGCATCTAGGACAGACAAGTCTTGTTGACATTGTTTTCAGTAACGCACACATTTTGAAAAGCAACTGCTTAGTTGGATCTGTTTGCAAGCACATAAACGAGCTGCTGTACAACGTTAGTTACGGGGAGTACGTATGGTGAAATTGGTCAAAAAGTGGCATTTTCCGATTATTATCTTTCAATAATATTTAATCTCTCCTGAATAATTTGTTTCATCATTTGTCGATTAATTCCAATTCGAAGTGTACTTTTTTTTATTTCAAATTTAGTAGTGCAAGTGTAAAAAAAGTCATCACTGACTTCCTTAAGTATCTGTCTCTATCACCAGAACTATTCAACCTAGAAGGCTGTGGTTTTCAGCTATTTATTCCTTGAATTCATCTTAATGTCCGTGTGAAAAGGGTGGATGGCGGGCCGAGCGGTTCTAGGGGCTTCAGTTCGGAACCTCGCGATTGCTACAGTCGCAGGTTCGAATCCTGCCTCGGGCATAAATGTGTGTGATGTCCTTACGTTAGTTAGGTTTAAGTAGTCCTAAGTTCTAGGGGACTGATGACCACAGATGTTAAGTCCCATAGTGCTCACAAGGGAACCTCCCCATCGCACCCCCCTCAGATTTAGTTGTAAGTTGGTGCAGTCGATAGGCCTTGAAAAACTGAACACAGATCAATCGAGAAAACAGGAAGAAGTTATGTGAAACTATGAAAAAAATAACAAAATATACAAACTGAGTAGTCCATGCGCAAGATCAGCAACATCAAGGGGAGTGTGGGCGCAGGAGCACCGTGGTCCCGAGGTTAGAGTGAGCAGCTGCGGAATGAGAGGTCATTGGTTCAAGTCTTCCCTCGTGTGAAAAGTTTACTTTTTTTTTCGAAAAGTTATGATCTGTCCGTTCGTTCATTGACGTCTCTGTTCACTGTAATAAGTTTACTGTCTCTGTTTTGCGACCGCACCGCAAAACCGTGCGATTAGTAGACGAAAGGACGTGCCTTTCCAATGGGAACCGAAAACATTTGATCGCAAGGTCATAGGTCAACCGACTCCTTCACAGGAAAACACGTCTGATATATTCTATACGACACTGGTGACGGCATGTGCGTCACATGACAGGAATATGTTGTCGACCCACCTAACTTGTACACTTGGCGAATGGGTAAAAAGATTCTTCTACCTTGCCCGATTTAGGTTTTCTTGTGGATGTGATAATCACTCCCAAAAAAGCGATGAAAACATAACAGTCTGTCAGATAATAATCGTCTGAAAATAAAAAATTAAAATTTTCGCTCGAGGGAAGACTTGAACCAAGAACCGCCAGTTCCACAGTTGCTCACGCAAACCACGAGACCACGGCGCTCCTAAGCTCACAGTCTCATTGATGTTGCCTATCTTACACGTGGACTACTCAGTTTGTATATTTTCTTATTTTTTTCGTAGTTCCACACAACTTCTTCCTGTTTCCTCGACTGATCTGTGTTCAGTTTTTCAAGGTCTATCCACTGTGCCAACTTATAACTAAATCTGAGGGGGGTGCGATGGGGAGGTTCCCTTGTCAGAGCCATTTGAACTATTTTTTGAAAAGGCTGGATGCAGTGTGTAAACAGAAATGGTGGTATGGGACATGCATTTTGTGGACACTACAGGTGATAAAGGAAGACTTACAGACAAAAACATTGATGAACTCCAGCAATATTATGGAATGGCAATAACAAACAATAAACATGACCTACAAGGCATGAAAAGAGCAGTGTGGGCTACATTCTTCCACAAATATTCTCTGATGGTACACGTGTACATGGTCTTTGCCCACCTGGTGCTGATTCGTGGGGAAAGTACCGCAAAGCGCAGGCAGCATGGACAGAGGAACAATTTAGGCGCAAAAACAGCATACCATCTGCAGTGACGGAAACTATTAAACCCATACAGAGAGTTAGTTCGTCCAGATCTTCTTTCTAAATGTCTCCATGGTCGAACGCAAAACCCGAATGAGTCTTTCAGTAATGTCATTTGGACCCACATAGCGAAAAATGTCTTTGTTGGAATGAAAGCTCGTTTCTTGGGTGTTCTTGTCGCTATGATAACGCTTAATGATGGTAATAAGGGAAGAATTAGAGTACTATATCAACTTGGTATCACTCCAGGAGCCAACATACTGCAAGTCTTCCAGCGAATGGATCGACTCATGAAAGCCAGCGTGCAACATAGGAAATGACTAAAGAAGCAAGAGGCAGGAAAAGAAAGAAGCTTTCAGGTTTGCAGAGTGATCAGGATCAGGATTCAGGTAATGCTGATTATGGGCGGGGCTGTTTCTAGGAGCTGGCATGCCCCCAAATGTGAGTTAGTATCAAATGAAATGTTTAAACTTGATTTCCTGAAATTGACTTTTTTTTTAATATTTGACCCATTGTCTCAGGAACTACTGCAGATACGTATATCTAATTTTACACTATGTTACCCCTTAGTATGCTGTTGCTGCTGAACCACCAAAACATTTCTACCTATAATGGTTTTTTACTTACAGAAGCATAATGGGATTTAAAAAAAATAGAATGTAAACTTTAAAAAATCATTATCAGTTAATTATTTTTCTTTACATTATGATTGCGGTTCAGTAATCAGGAAAGAAGTGAAAGTGCACTTCCCAAAAATTTCAGACCTCTACCCGTCAAAGGTTCTGAGATAATGGGTCATCAATTTTGCAAATTTAACACTGTAAGTATAGGATATACGTACTCCACTTAAGTGTCGCAGCGCAATAAACTGTATATTTGTCTGTCACTAATTTGGTTGCACTGTTGCAGTTCCTCCGTTCACCTCCTAAAACTAATACGACGTGTGCGAGCCGTTCAACTACCGCAGCTTACATCCTTTTGAATCTACTCAGTGCATTTATCCTTTGATTTTCCTCAAAGATTTTTATTCCCCAGACTTCCCTCCAGTACTAAACTGCTGATCCCTTAATGTCTCTGAATGCCCTATCAAGCGATTTCTTCTTTTATTCAAGTTCTGCCATAAATTTCTATTCTCCCCAGTTCTATTCGATCTCACATTAGTTATCTGTTAAGCCCGTCTAATCTTCAGGATTCTTCTGCAGTACCACATTCCAAAAGCTTCTCCTCTATTCTTGTCTAAACTGTTTATCTTCCGTGTTTCAGTTCCATGCAAAGCTACACTTCAAATAGCTTAAGAATAGACTCCCTGAGACTTTAATCTGTATTCGATGTCAACAAATTTCTCTTCTTCTTTTGCAACGCTTTTCTTAACGTTTCCAGTCTAGATTTTATTTCGTCTCTACTTCCGCCATCGTCAGTTATTTTACTGCCCAAATAGAAAAACACCTACCACTTCAGGTGTCATTTCCCGATCTAATTTTCTCAGCATTAATCAGGTGAAACTATGAGGTTCCAGAGACCTTCTCAAGTCTCAAAGACCTATGGTGTATATATTCAGACTGAAGTTATGGATGAAAATTTGTACGAAATCGGGGATTCACAATCAGTTTTCCTGATCGCTGGGCAGATTCGCTAACCACTACACCACCCTGGCACAGTGGCTTTGCACCTCTACATGGACTGCCTTAGCATGCTTCCTTCCTCAGTCCATATTCCCATTCCCAGCTCAGCCCAATGGGTGCTGGTAAAGTCTATTGAACCATACAGTTACATTTTATTAAAGCGCGATGCCTGGGTTTCAGTCAGCATCCCTCGTTCATTCGATTGTGAGGTGCTATTGCAATACAGTTGGAGAGCCTCTACAATGCTGTTCGAGTTTACGGGGAATCCAACAGGTCTGAGGCGTGAACAGGAGTCTGAATTGACGAGGGAGGCGTGTTAGGGTAGTCCAGGCAATTGCCTTGTGAGCGGTAGACCTGGCTTCGAATTCCTGCCGAGGTATAAATTTTCATACGTCACTTCAGTCTGCATATAAACTACTGGCCATTAAAATTGCTACACCACGAAGATGACGTGCTACAGACGCGATATTTAACCTACAGGAAGAAGATGGTTTGTTACGCAAATGATTAGCTTTTCAGAGCATTCACACTAGGCTGGCGCCGGTGGCGACACCTACAACGTGCTGACATGAGGAAAGTTTACAACCGATTTCTCATACACAAACAGCAATTGACCGGCGTTGCCTGGTGAACTGTTGTTGTGATGCCTCGTGTAAGGAGGAGAAATGCGTACCATGACGTTTCCGACTTTGATAAAGGTCAGATTGTAGCCTATCGCGATTGCGGTTTATCATATCGAGACATTGTTGCTCGTCCTGGTCGAGATCCAATGACTATTCACAGAATATGGAATCGGTGGGTTCAGGAGGGTAATACGGAACGCCGTGCTGGATCCTAACGGCCTCGTATCACTAGCTGTCGAGATGATAGGCATCTTATCCGTATGGCTGTAACGGATCGTGTAGCCACGTCTCGATCCCTGAGTCAACAGATGGGGAGGTTTGCAAGACAACAACCATCTACACGAACAGTTCGACGACGTTTGCAGCAGCATGGACTATCAGCTCGGAGACCATGGCTGCGGTTGCCCTTGACGCTGCATCACAGACAGGTGCGCCTGCTATGGTGTACTCAACGACGAACCTGGGCTCACGAATGGCGAAACGTCATTTTTTTCGGATGAATCCAGGTTCTGTTTACAGCATCATGATGGTCGCATCCGTGTTTGTTTGGCGCCATCGCGGTGGACGCACATTGGAAGCGTGTATTCGACATTGCTATGCTGGCGTATCACCCGGCGTGATGGTATGGGGTGCCATTGGTTACACGTCTCGGCCAGCTCTTGTTCTTATTGACGGCACTTTGAACAGTGGACGTTACATTTCAGATATGTTACGACCCGTGTCTCTACCCTTAATCCGATCCCTGCGAAATCCTACATTTCAGCAGGATAACGCACGACCGCATGTTGCAGGTTCTATAAGGGTCTTTCCGGATACAGAAAATGTTCGACTGCTGCCCTCGCCAGCAGATTCTCCAGATCTCTCACCAATTGAAAACGTCTGCTCAATGGTGGCCGAGCAACTGGCTCGTCACAATACTCCAGTCACTACTCTTGACGAACTGTGTTATCGTGTTAAAGCTGCATGGGCAGCTGTACCTGTACACGCCATTCAGTCTCCGTTTGATTCAATGCCCAGGCGTATCAAGGCCGTCTGGGTACTGATTTCTCAGGATCTATGCACCCAAATTGCGTGAAAATGTAATCACATTCAGTTCTAGTATAATATATTTGTCCAATGAATACCCGTTTATCATCTGCATTTTTTCTTGGTGTAGGAATTTTAATGGCCAGTAGTGTATAAATCCCTGTCGGCCGGGTCGGCCGAGCGGTTTTAGGCTCTACAGTCTGGAACCGTGCGACCACTACGGTCGCAGGTACGAATCCTGCCTCGGGCATGGATGTGTGTGACGTTCTTTTTTAGTTAGGTTTAAGTAGAAGAGCACTTGCCCGCGAAAGGCAAAGGTCCTGATTTCGAGTCTCGGTCCGGCACACAGTTTTAATCTTCCAGGAAGTTTTATACCAGCGCACACTCTGCTGCAGAGTGAAAATCTCATTCTGGAAACATCTCCCAGGCTGTGGCTAAGCCATGTCTCCGCAATATCCTTTCTGTCAGGAGTGCTAATTCTGCAAGGTTCGCAGGAGAGCTTCTGTAAAGTTTGGAAGCTAGGAGTCGAGGTACTGGCAGAAGTAAAGCTGTGAGGACGGGGCGTGAGTCGTGCTTGGGTAGCTCAGTTGGCTGCCGGCACGGTAGCTCAGCGTGTTCGGTCAGAGGGTTAACAGCCCTCTGTAATAAAAAAACTAAGTTAACCGATCAAAGACGAACTTAAACAGATGTCTTACGTCGTCCTCCCCGAGCAGATACAACGAACTAAGGCGAACAAAATGAGATAAAAAAAAGTTGGTAGAACACTTGCCCGTAAGGTCCCGAGTTCGAGTCTCGGTCCGGCACACAGTTTTAATCTGCCAGGAAGTTTCATAGTTTTAAGTAGTTCTAAGTCTAGGGGACTGATGACCTTAGATGTTAAGTCCCACAGTGCTTAGATCCATTTTTTACAGATCCCTCAACATTGCCTGATTTAATTCGACTACATTCAGGTAGCCTGTTTTGCTTGTGCTGATGTTCATCTTATATCCTCCTTTGAAGTCACTGTCCATTCAGTTCAACTGCTCTTCCAAGTCTTTCTCTGCCTGACAGAATTACAATGTCATTGATAAACTTGAAAGTTTTTGTTTCTTCTCCCGGAACTTTAATTCTTCCTCCACATGTTCCTTGCTTTCCTTTACTGCTCACTCAATTCCCCAAAGTACAGACTGGATAACATCAGGGCATGATACAACCCTATTTCCCTCCCTTCCCAACCGCTGCTTCGCTCGTCTCATAACTGGAGTCTGGTTTCTGGACAAGTTCTTAATACCCTATTGCTCCCTAAACTTTATCCGAGCTACCTTCTGTGCAGTTAAATTGGTTAAACATGTCATTCAGATTAAGAAGATGAACTGATCCACTTATGACAACATATATCATTACTGTAGCCCATTGGCGACCTTGGAAAGAGTCTGAAAAGATTATTTCACCTATTCCACCATGTCTTCCCGCAACTATACCACACACCCCAGTTTCTTTACGTCATGAATCGTATGTCTCTCCAACGCTTCCTGCGTTTCGTTAAGTTCATGGTACGACGTGGCGCTCCGTTATAATGGTGAAAGAAGTTCGAACTATCAGGTAACCGTCTCTGACTCATTAAATCGTACCGAGCCAGGTAGAGCAGCGGTTACCACAATGAATCACTTTCAGGAGGATGACAGTAGAAATCCGCGTCCGTCGATCCAGATTTAGGTTTTCCGTGATTTCCCTAAATCGCTCTAGGCAAAGAAAGAGCACGTCCGAGTTTCTTCGCCATTCTTCGGTAATCCGAGCTTGTTCTCCCCCTCTAATGAACTTCCTTTAATCGTTCATGTGTGTACATTCCCTGAATACATGAGAGGACAAGTCATATAAAATTTAAGATTGTAATTTGGCGTGTGTCTCCTAAATAAAGTAATTTTAGTTAATTAGTTTGCTACGTATTCCATAGATCATTGGAACCATTTTTTTATCTGAGTGATGTGGAACGAGTCAGTTTAGAGGATTTGTCTACAAAGTTAGTTTTGACACAATGGAACATATTTTTCAGTCCTACTTATGCAATTACACTGCAAAGAAGATAAAAATTCTTTCTTTCTTATTATGGGGTACCGGTTTTTGAACAAAAATTCGTCCTTGAAATAGAAGTAGTTTCCAGAAGAAATGATTTCAATTTACATGTAAAACTTGCATTGCCATTTGTAAGACATTTTATGTTATTCGGCAAATGATAAAAATGTTTGGCTGATGCAGTACTGAACTCCTTTCTGACAAGGGAGAGCCTCAGACAAGGCAAGTTGATACAGCTCGTATTCGGCAGGTCGCTTTTGTACTACCTGAAATGGAAGCCTCTAACATTACTGGCTCAACCTCTCCCTCCCCCCCCCCCCCCCCCCCACCCTCAACCCACCGTGTGTGACAAAACCACATCTAAAGTTCATGACGAGCAATCGACTCAAAATTTATAGAACCAAGTAGTAACTGAAAACTGAACACTTGTCATCGTCATATATGTGGTCCACAAACGCATGCTTTCGTAGAAGACAAGGAAAGAAACTTTTGCGACTCCCGCCTATATACCTGTAAAGTAAACGCCATGCAACGTAAGAGTCGTTGGCGTAATGAGTGAGGCATCTGGCTCCAGAGCAGGGAACGCGTGCTCGATTTCCACAAAGATTCTGCAGTTTTTATGTCATTAGAATTTTTTTACCATTCGAAAGTGGTAGAAATAGGAGCGTTAATAAGTTCAATAAGTCTGTCAAGGAGAATAACAACGTAGGTAAATAAATTTCTCAAACGACTTGCATTAGCATAGAAATAATAATTTAATGCTGGTCGCTTTACATTGGCTCTTTTAATCATTCTGTTACACGTCATCATTTTCTTCCGAAGAGCTGGAAGCAAATACACTCGCATGAACGCAGTCTTCACACAACTACATCTTTCCTTCTAAAGATTCGGCAGGAAACAATGTTTACAGTTAAAAATATTTCTTTTGCGAGAATTAATTTTGATGCAAACAACGCATAAGGTAACACAGCCTGAGAAACTGGTGCTGCAAGTTGCTCATGAATTGTACTGTGAATCGTTATTGGATCTGTGCGGTTGCGCAATTTCCGCTGGTTTCACAGAAGCAGACTGCAATTTTGAAGTTTCGAAATAAAGTTTATAACTTGGCGAAAATAATAAACATTACATGGCTGGCACACAGGTGTGCAGTTTGACAGTATTACTTCCACTGTGTCAGACGCTTGGCCCTCGTCCTCTAAAAATGGTTCAAATGACTCTGAGCACTATGGGACTTAACATCTATGGTCATCAGTCCCCTAGAACTTAGAACTACTTAAACCTAACTAACGTAGGGACAGCACACAACACCCACCCATCACGAGGCAGAGAAAATCCCTGACCCCGCGGGAAATCGAACCCGGGAACCCGGGCGCGGGAAGCGAGAACGCTACCGCACGACCACGAGCTGCGGACGCTCGTCCTCTGTAAACGTGCTATCATACTTGACAGAATTAGTTTGTCTACGCGAGGAATTCAGTATCTGACGAAACTTGTTACTGGCAAAGTTCTCAAGATATGCGTTGTAAATTGAATTTGTCAGTTTACAGATTCGGAACAAGTGAAATAAGTATTTTTTTAGTGAGTCGATTATACGACTGACCTTTTCCACACGCCGAGTAACAAATTAGTCGTTATTTTCTGATGAACGCAGGAAAACTTTAGGGAACAATTTTTCAGACTCTGTGCTGGAATATTGCGCCGTGCACTAAAGTGTTATGTTCATGTACAGTACCAACTGCGACAAGGTCTGCTTTTCTCCCTCACGCGATAACTTGCATAGAATGCTTACCTTCGCAGCAGTCTTACTCAAAATTGTTTTCATACAAAGAGATTGAAAATTGTAATTCTTTACTAATCCAAGTCATCTGTGAAATTTATTTATCTACTTTGTTATTATTCCTTATTGATATACCAGTTGTAGAAGTATGAAACTGGAATTTCCCTACAGATGGTGCTAGCTGTCAGTCTAGGGCCCGTGAGATGGCGTCTGCAGCGCTATCTGCTTCCTGTAGCGGCTGACAACAAATGTCATCACACAGTGACCCAAGTTTCGGTATCGGTTTGAAACCCGTAAACATGTCAAGTTTTGTACCTACGAACTACGATTTACGGACAGCATTGGTTTTCTGTTATCATTTGAAGAAAACTACTGCAGAATCGCATCGAATGCTTGTCGAAGCTTTCAGCGAACATGCTCTTTGGAAAACAC
Source organism: Schistocerca serialis cubense (assembly GCF_023864345.2). Classification (NCBI taxonomy): domain Eukaryota; kingdom Metazoa; phylum Arthropoda; class Insecta; order Orthoptera; family Acrididae; genus Schistocerca; species Schistocerca serialis. The sequence continues at coordinate 1,156,783,053 of NC_064638.1, read as the reverse complement.
AGTGTTTCGAGTGGTTAAAAAAATTCAGAAGTGGTAATCTTGAAGTGGGAAACTACGAGCAGGGGAAACCACCGAAAAACTTCGAAGACGACGAATTGTAGGCCGTATTGGATGAAGATGATACTCAAACTCAACAGGAACTGGCGGGAGAATTGAATGTGACGCAGAAAGCCGTTTCTCTTCGGTTGAAAGCTATGGGAAAGATGCAGATAGTGGGAATATAGGTTCCAGGTGAACTTAATGAAGACAGCAACCAAATCGAAAGACCCCTTGTGATATGCTGCTCGCCAGATACACAAGAAAATCGTTTCTGCATCGAATAGTGACAGGTGATGAAAAAAATGGATATTTTTCAGAATCCTAAGCGTCGTAAATCATGGGTGTATGAAAGCAAACCAGCGACATTCACTGCAAGACCAAATCGCTTTGGAAAGAAGACAATGCTCTGTGTTTGGTGGGATCAGAAGGGGTGAGCTGCTAAAACCTTATGAAACCGTTAACACCAATAGTTACAACAGCAAATGATCGATTTAAATCTAGCATTACATGAAAAACGACCGGAATATGAAAAAAGGCAACACAAAGTCACATTGTTCCACGATTACGCCCCATCACACACAGCAAAACGGTTCAGGCAAGGTCCCGGCGGAGGTACAAGTCATCCCTCGGGCATGGGTGTGTGTGTTTGTCCTTAGGATAATTTAGCTTAAGTAGTGTGTAAGCTTAGGGACTGATGACCTTAGCAGGTAAGTCCCATAATATTTCACACACATATTTTGGTTCAGGCAAACGATCGAGGTTTATTCTCCACAACTGGATCCGTCCGAGTATCATCTATTCGCATCGCTGGAACACGCTCTCGCCGAACAACGCCTCAACGCCAACGGAAATGGCTCGCTGACTGGTTCGCTTCAAAAGAAGAACTATTTTTTTGGTGTGGAATTCATAGGCTGCCGGATGGGTGGGAGAAATGTATAAATAGCAATGGAGATTATTTTTTTTAAAATATTATTTATCAGTTTCAAGCAACAGAAGTGTAATTACTTCAACCAACTTCCGGTTTCGTACTTCTACACCTGGTAATTACTTTACTCACCCTTCTATTACTATCAATGCCCAATTTTTCTAGGTGTTGAATCGTGGACTTATAATACTTGCGTGTATGCTTAGTCAATACTCTGAAATATTTCAATGTGTAGACTTTGAATATTTCGCATTAGGTGAGCTAGTTTGAACTCTAAAAACTTACCGCAGTTATTTGTGAGTAATCGGCACTCGGAATTTAACTGTTTCGTAGTTGTGGAATTTTTATCTTTATGTTGATGGTCTTGAGACAGCAACATGTGGTGCGTTTTTTTGCAGATTAATTGTCCTAAAATATAAATAATACATAATTATAAGCACGCCACACAGATGGATGCGTTACAGATTTTCATTGGATGTAACTTACGTGAAATGTCAGTTTGGAGTGTTTGTTTTCATTACATTCGTCCAACAGATATGAATACATTCCCACTGCATTCTTATCGTTGCACACGTAAATTTTTCTCACTGAGCCGGCCGAAGGGGCCGAGCGGTTCTAGGCGCTATAGTCTGGAACCGCGCGACCGCTGCGGTCGCAGGTTCGAATTCTGCCTCGAGCATGGATGTGTGTGATGTCTTTAGGTTAGTTAGGTTTAAGTAGTTCTAAGTTCTAGGGGACTGATGACCTCAGATGTTAAGTCCCATAGTGCTCAGAGCCATTTGAACCATTTTTTCTCACTGAACACTTTAGATTTGTCACAAAAAAGATTTCTAACACGCATCACATGTTTTGATAGATATAAAGTACTTACAAACATATGAGTTGCGACATATCATAGCATCTTTGACACTCGTATGTTTGTGAGCACTTTATATGTATCAAAATGTATCTGCAAAAAAGCGCACCTCATGCTGTAATGAAAGCATGAAAACCGTCTGAAGACGAACCATAACGATTCGAAACCGGTAACGGTATCCTTTGAATAAAGGAACTGAAAATAAATTTGTGGCTGGTTACTGTCTCAACACCATCAACATTTGTCTTCAAATAACAGCCAATGTCTCCAACCATGTCATCATATGACAAAATTGCTCTTCAACTTTAAACTTGCACAAAACGAACTTCGATTGATTTTCCTCGATTTTTTTCCAGAAGTTTATGGATACTAATGTGAGATGTTGTTCCACTCTGGTTTAAATTCTAGCTCAGATGCTTATTAATGCGCTGATGAACAGTTATTACCCTATGATAAGCATTACAGTTAATTGAATTAATCCAGTGTTGCTAAATCTTAAGAAATGAAACTATCTGATTCCAGATATCTTTTCAAGTCTCAAATATCTGTGACGTTCGAGAGATGGAAATGTCTCTGGCGCCATATAGTTTCATTTGATTAAAGGACCTATTCCAGTACAGTTGGACAGTGTCTGCGCTGCTGTTCGAGTTTAGGGGGGGGGGGGGGGGGGGAATACCAAGTGGGCTGAGGTGTGAATAGGAATTTGGATCCAGCAGTAAAGCATGCTAGGACAGTCCGTGCAGATGTACAAAGCCACTGTGCCTGGGTGGCGTAGTGGTTGTCGCATCTGCCTAGGGAGCAGGAGATCTGGGTTCGAATTCCGGCCTTCAGTCATAACTTCAGTCTGCTTATATAAATCTTAAAAACAATGTGAGCACTAGAGATTATTTTCCACCACAAATAACTGCGTGCGTTGTTTATTGAATTTTGTTACTAATTTCCTTAGTATTAATGTGACAAATGCGCTGGTTGGTTCCTACACTTCAAAGTTAGACGACTTTTAGATATCCAAACACGCATTCGGAGGCCCTATAAACAGTGAATTTGTAACTGTCAAACGATAATCTGTTCACGTGCAGTGGAGGCTCACAAGCTAGAAGTTTACGGAACAATAATTTTGTAGGATCGACCAGTAGGAAAGAAAGTTGTATTACGTAAACATCTCTGCACAGAGTTGTATACACTGGTCTCATCCGCGATCAATAAGACAGCAGCATTCTACACTACTGGCCATTAAAATTGCTATTCCACGCCGGCCAGTGTGGCCGAGCGATTCTAGGCGCTTCAGTCTGGAACCGCGCGACCGCTACGGTCGCATATCCAAATCCTGCCCGGGCATGGATGTGTGTGATGTCCTTAGGTTAGTTAGGTTTAAGTAGTTCTAAGTTCTAGGGGACTGATGACCTCAGATGTTAAGTCCCGTAGTGCTCAGAGCAATTTGAACCATTTTGCTACACCACGAAGATGTGCTACCGACGCGAAATTTAACCGACAGGAAGAAGATGCTGTGATATGCAAATGATTAGCGTTTCAGAGCATTCATACAAGGTTGGCGCCGGTGGCGACACCTACAACGTGCTGACATGAGGAAAGCTTCCAACCGATTTCTCATACACAAACAGCAGTTACCCGGCGTTGCCTGGTGAAACGTTTTCGTGATGCCTCGTCTAAGGAGGAGATATGCGTGTCATCACGTTTCCGACTTTGATTAAGGTCGGATTGTAGCCTATCGTGATTGTGGTATATCGTATCGCGACATTGCTGCTCGCGTTGGTCGAGATCCAATGACTGTTCACAGAATATGGAATCGATGGGTTCAGGACGGTAATACGGAACACCATGCTAGGTCCCAACAGCCTCGTATCACTAGCAGTCGAGATGACAGGCATCTTATTCGCATGGCTGTAACGGATCATGTAGCCACGTCTCGATCCCTGAGTCAACAGATGGGGACGTTTGCAAGACAACAACCATCTGCACGAACAGTTCGAAGACGTCTGCAGCAGCATGGACTATCAGCTCGGAGACCATGGCTGCGGTTACCCTTGACGCTGCATCACAGACAGGAGCGCCTGCGATGGTGTACTCAAGACGAATCTGGGTGCACGAATGGCAAAACGTCATTTTTTCAGATGAATCCAGGTTCTGTTTACAGCATCATGATGGTCGCATCCGTGTTTGGCGACATCGCGGTGAACGCACATTGGAAGCGTGTATTCGTCATTGCCATTCTGGTGTATCACCTGGCATGATGGCATGGGGTGCCGTTGGTTACACGTCTCGGTCACCTCTTCTTCGCACTTTGAACAGTGGACGTTACATTTCAGATGTGTTACGACCCGTGGCTCTACCCTTCATTCGATCCCTGCGAAACCCTACATTTCAGCAGGATAATGTACGACCGCATGTTGCAGGTCCTGTACGGGCCTTTCTGGATACAGAAAATGTTCAACTGCTTCCCTCGCCAGCAGATTCTCCACATCTCTCACCAATTGAAAACGTCTGGTCAATGGTGGCCGAGCAACTGGCTTGTCACAATACGCCAGTCACTACTCTTGATCTCTTGATGAACTGTGGTATCGTGTTGAAGCTGCATGGGCAGCTGTACCTATACACGCCATCCAAGCTCTGTTTGACTCAATGCCCAGGCGTATCAAGGCCGTTATTACGGCCAGAGGTGGTTGTTCTGGGTACTGATTTCTCAGGATCTATGCACCCAAATTGCGTGAAAATGTAATCGCATGTCATATACGTCCAATGAATACCCGTTTATCATCTGCATTTCTTCTTGGTGTAGCAATTGTAATGGCCAGTAGTGTAACATAAACATCTTTTTCCACACAGTGCCACACTAAATAATTCTTTGAACAAAAGCATTAACGACTTCATCTTTTGATTTCTCTTTAATGAGATTTATTACAACACTAGTGTCGTCTGGAAAAAGTATCAGTTTTGCTTGATGAATCTTAAAGTGAAACAATTTTCAAAGATCGAACCGTAATTTGTAGCATGTGGTCTTGCATTATTGTAACACTACGCGACGCATCTATTGTGCAACGATGTTCTGTTCCCTCATAAGATTCATTACCTGTAAATTGATGCTGCTGCGTTGTCGCCAGATTTGTAAAGGAATTAACAACTAGCAGCCAGCTTAAGATGTCGAGGTGACCATCCGCTATAGCTTACCTGAAACAAAAGAAACAATAATTAAGTGTGGAAAAATGTGTTAGTCCACCAATTTTTCTATCTAAAAACTTGCAATCGTTATATAAGTTAACTCTAGTAGGCTGTTCATTTCTTTTTTGACCAACTTACTTATGTATAATTTGAATCTTCTACACCGCTGATTCTTTAAAAAATCGATCTCACATGTACAAAACAGGCTCAGATGTCTGATTACTTTACAAATGAATTCACGTGTTGAATATGCAAAAATCTTCATGTTTGAAGACGCAAAACCATAATTGTTTTCGTTTCATTAGTTCCACAGAGAAAGCGAGAGAAAGTTTAGGAAAGGTTTGAAATTATACTTAAAGTTTGCTGGAAGTCACTAGGTGATCTCATTACCAAACATTGGATGGGTGTATTTTGAGTAATTTGCGCTCGATTACGTTTTAACAGAAGCTAATTGAATTTCGTTTTTAGAAACGCTAATTTTTCACGCATGTTTATAACGTCGTATGTCCTGAACTACGAGCCGTAGAGTTACAGAATCTTGCAGGTACACGTACTGGTATGTGCGGATACTGTCTGCGAAAGTATTTTGAACAGAGTAATATAATGAAATAATAAGCAACAAATTGCATATAAGAAATTTACTTTCTTGGCTGGTTTCGGGTACTTAGTGGCATTCTTCAGAATTTACGCCTGTCGCATTATTTGTGAGTGTTAGTAATAAAATGCATACAGCACAATGCCACGATCTATATATTACTGACACTCGCAAATGATGCTATAGGCATAACCTGCTGAGGAAGGGCACCACGTATCCGAAACCGGTCAAGAAAGTAAATTCCTAATATGCAACTAGTTGCTTATTATTTCATTATATACGACTACAGTTGCTGAAGACGGACAAAATACTGAAGTTAGTAATAAATGGGTAATGCAGTAAAACATCGAGCTTGATGTTGGGGTTTTACTGCATGAACAGAGGAAATATCGTAAGAACTTAATGTGTTTCCTTTCTTTATTTTGTGGGAGGTTTCAAAGAGCAGAATTTTTGGAAAGACTTGAAATTATGTTTAAAGCCTGCAGAAAGTCGCTAAATGCTCTGATTGTCAAATACTGGACGAATATAGTCCGCATAATTTGCACGTCCTGAGTTACGCTCTTTCAAGACATATACACAGTTTCTAACTTCAATATGGGACTTATTACGCTAGACTTTTAGCGTATGATTATGCTCCTTAATGAGTAGATTATGACGGCGTTATAAATTTGTAAACCGGGCCAATAATTATAAGAAAAACAGAAAATCAATGTTTTTTGTGGCCACCGGAAGCCGTTAGATAGGAAACGCGCGACTGGAACTTGCCGAGTTAGCAGTTTAGTAGTAAAGATTTGCTCAGGTTAATGCACAATACATATCGACACTTGCATTTTTTAGCGCAAAAATTAATGATTTTTTACTTTCCGTAGGAGAAAATCACCTGTCATACAGCAGCGTGTACACAATCATACATTTTTGTGCACCGAATTACCTAAAATCGCTCTAGTATTTAAATCGTTACGTCATGGGACTTTTAAACAAATGAAATTGAAATGCGCGCTGATATAAAAGAATCTTTTGCACTCCCCACAGGAGCTGTTAAGGATTCAGGTACCCTGCCTGCATCGCTGGCTGGAGCATAGGGGAGAAACCTAGAGAAGCTCTCAGACGTCGCAGAGCAGTTTCTAGGGCTCCTCGCACAACTGCGCTCGACAGATCTCTTTAAGTAGCCACCCAGTCCTAGTAGATGGGGAGAGTTATCGGGATCTCGCTGCCAGATTACGCTCCCTCTGCGCCTCTAATTGCCGAAGCAATCGCCCCGAGAACTGAACGCTTTGTTCAGCTAGCTCTGCTACTGATTACTCTACTTGTCTGCGGCCCTTGAGCACTGTGTAATTCACTGATGACGGCGCTGGGAATTTCAGCTCATCGCGCAACTAGTCGGCGCTAATCACTTCAGACATACCTGTAAGCCCATCCCCAGTACTTCTAGAAACCAACTCCCGTGTCCAAAAGATTTACGTCACAAATTTTTCAGATTACTCACCCATAGGCTGCGTAATTTGTGGTCAGTTTCAAGAGAAGCTACATTTCGATGTTTATGACGTCATATCTCCTGAACTATGGGTCGTAAAATGATGTAAGTAGGTAGGTAGATTTCGCGGTATATGCGGATACTGCATACAAATTGTGTTGCAAATAAAGTTATTAGTAAAGAAGTAAAAAAATAAAACGTCATGCCCGATTCTGAAACTCTACTGCGTAAAGAGAGAAAATGTAGTAAGCGCTTAACACTGTTTTCGTTTCATCGTGTTGAGTCAGGTGTCAAGGACGAAAAATTCCAAAAAGATTTAAAATTGAGTGTAATGTTTGTTGGAAATTGCTAAGTGCTCTCATTCCCAAATACTGGACAAATAAAATCTGGGTAATTTGCACATCCTGAGTTCCGCTGGTTCAAGACTAACTTCTAAGAGTTAATAACTTGAACACTTGACGTATTGTGTTAAACCGTATGGGTTATAGCCCTGAACGAGTAGATTATGACTGAAATTTACATTTTTCAATGCTCTCCATAATTACTGCATATGAAGTATTGAAAATCAAATTTTTGTTGCTCTTGCAAGCCATTTAGATAACCAGCTTGCAAATGGGATCAGGTGACTGTATGACGGTTTAGACTTTCACAAATACAGATAGCTCTAGGAAGGTGCCACTAAGACTGACAGCTTCAAGAGGACATGCCTCTAACTAGCGAGCATTGTCACTCCTTACATCATTCGCTGAAATTTATGAGCAGCTGGGTTGTTTGGCACCCGTGTAGAAACGGAATACTTAATCACTTACCATTTAGATTTTAATAGGGCTCCCCTACTGGGACAGCTGTTTACACTTTTCTGAGCGTATAATAGGATTCTACACGTCTGTCTTAACGGAACTAAAGCTGCAGATGTGAAGATAATTTCGAGGGTACCCAAGGAACTGTGATAGGATCGGTATTGTTAACAATGTACATAAATGATCTAGTAGAAGGCGTCAGATGGTCTTTGTCCTTAAATGATGAGCTCGTCTGTAACAAAATAGGAACGCCAGAAGACAGTATGATGAATGGCGTAGCGTCTCGTATTTCACACTGCGTCGCTCCATACGTGAATGGAACAGGAAGAAACCCTAATAGCTGGTAAAATGGAACGTACCCTCCGCCATGCGCCTCACGGTGAATTGCAGAGTATAGATACAAATGCAGATGAACGTTAATAAGTGCTACATATCGCGCATACATAGGAAAAGAAAGCGACTACTGTACAACTACAATACTGATGAGAAAGTTGAAAGAAGTGCACTTCATTCACCATTCAGTGCTCGCATTCTGGTATTCGGTAAACTAATAATTCAGGTAATATTAATAATTTCTATGGGTTGCCTGATTTATTTGACGATTTTTACAGCTTGTCTCACACTGATCTGTGAGAGGAGCTTGCCGTTAGGAATTTTCTTTATTTATGGGCGAGGGCAGCAGTCTTCCTAGCAGCCATGATGGCTCCCCGTTTCCTATCCTTTTGCCGATCGCCAGGGTAGCACGTGGTGGCGTTTGAAAGTTCAGTAGTGGCCAAAGTTTCTCCTGCTCTCAGTTCCCCAACCTGCCTTACCAACCTTGTAACTGATATTTCTTCTCAACTTTAACGTCGCGGGATCGCCTGCCTGTGAAATTCCGGCCCTATGATTGGCCAGTTCAGGTGCGCGCCCGTTTTTCGCGGGCGGCCGCCAACCGCCTTCCGAGGATGGATAGTGGACAAAGGGGCAGTAGGGCAGTTCTAGTGTGACCGTGCTGCTTCCAGGAGGTGAAGTTCGGTAAGCATGAGCGCCGACGTGAACTGTAGATTCGCGCCCTGCGGCCCAGAGGGAACCTTATAGGTCATTGCACTGACGTGCGCTCCTTGAATTACGGTTTACGCAATGTTTTCCGTGTTATAAGACTGTAGGGTTTTCCTTATACAGTCGGCCATAATGTGCGAGACGTCACAGAAGCTTGCAGTACGGCACTAAAGTGCATACATTCATTCTCACTTTTCCACTTCGTCCGACAGTAGCTCTTTCAGTTCTCCTGTGTAAAATTCGACTCAGAATTTATGTCTTCGTAGCTTGAAAGCTTGTGCCCTTTGTCCTACGCCACGTGGTGAGTGTCTGGCGCCCCTTCATGTTTCGTTAACGTAGTCGGACCGCGAGCCAAAGTTGTATGAATAGTTTCGCGTCTTGCTAGTTGTATTCCTTTAGTACAGGAGGCTACCTAGCGATTCACCCACGGTAGCATCCTTCTTAGTCTTTGGCTGATTCATGGTGGTAGTCGTTGCATGCCTGCAACCCCTTCCTTTTGTAAATTGGACCCCATTTGATAATACGGCGATCGTCCCTAACATTCCTTGTTTCCTGCTATCGTGGCTTATTATGAACGAGCGTTGGGGCAAGCTGCTGAACTCAATTCCTTCTTCCCCCACCCCCATTTGATTGTATAATTGTTCAGTATTCAACTGTTAAATAAATGAGTCTTTTAATCTGTACATTCTCCCTTTCATTGCTTGAAACCATCCTTAGTGTCACAGTAGAATAATGAAGAGCTATAACGATTGCTACAAGGTCGTACAGGTCTCACGCCATTAATGATAGGCTCAAGATTCAGTATCGCGCGCCTGGCACGACCATTGCACGCATGGTACCGATAATAGTAATAATAATTTTCAATTATCCCCCATTGATAAACTGGGAAGTGTTCACGGCTCAACGTGAGTACGTGAGCACTAAATCCACTTGATGTGGTGGAAGTAGTGGCCTCTGTTTTGCCTTGCTGGTTAAAAAAAGGGAATATAATAAATTACAGCCCCTACACAGAGGGATAGTAACCTGTAAAATAAAACGAGCAACAGCTTTTAAAGTGCTGGAAACAGTTTCTTCCGTAAAATATGTAGGAATATGTATCCGGAGCGACCTTCAGTGGTGACCATATAGAACACACACTAGGAAAAGCAGATGCTAGACTGAGATTCATAGCAAGAATCTTACGGAAACATAACTCATCCACTGAAGAAGTGGGCCGGCCGGGGTGGCCGAGCGGTTCTAGGCACTTCAGTCTGGAACCGCGCGACCGCTACGGTCGCAGGTTCGAATTCTGTCTCGGGCATGTATGTGTGTGATGTCCCTAGGTTAGTTAGGTTTAAGTAGTTCTAAGTTCTAGGGGATTGATGACTTCAGATGTTAGGTCACATAGTGCTCAGAGCCATTTTTGAAGAAGTGGCTTACAAGGCGCTTGTTCGACCGATTCTTCAGTACCGTTCGTCAATCTTGAATCATTACCAGGTAGGACCGATAGAAGACATGGCGGAGATCCAAAGAAGGGCGGTGCGTTTCGTCACGTTTAGTCTGCACCAAAGCGTTACAGAGATGCTCAATAAGCCTCATAAGGTACAAGAGAGATGCTGTGCATCACGGAGAGGTATTAAAATTTCGAGAGAGTACTTTCTGGGAAGAGTCGGACATTGCATTAATTCCTCCCACATACATCTCGCAAAATGACTACAACGAGAAAATTTGAGAAATTTCAAGTGATGCAGAAGCTTACCGGCAATCGTTCTTCCCGTGCACCATTCACGAATGCAAAAAAGAAGGAGGGATTAGTTGTTGGTAATAAATACTCCCCGCTATACAGCGTGAGGAGACTCACACAGTATTGATGCAGATGTAATAAAATCTTTAACCGATAAAATATATAGCAGATAAGATATAATGTGACTTACGTGGACATTTGATTGTCTTATTAATAATATTCTATTAGATATGTTCTTATGGAATATGCAGTTCAGCACGTGCGTGGGTTCGTTCTTATATAAGAAATCGAATGCTGAAAGTTACCCTAGGCTGACTAAATAATACGAAGAGAAATGTCACATCATCTGCATGGGGAGCAATTACAGTGGGAGTCCGACTGGATTAGATAATTGTTCCGCTACAGTTGTTGCTTTATGTTAAGGATCTGTTATATTATTACAGTCAGGAGGTAGAAAAAGTCCTGTGGTTACTGAACAAGTGGAAGTGCTGAAAACATGGGAAGCATATATAAGGAAACTATATGATACAGAACATCACCCAGATGACATCGACATAGAGTCAGAGGAAGCTATTGACGAAGATGAAAAATGAAATAGGAATCAACTGGAGAGATCGGAGACTTATAAGGAACTTGTACCTGGGACAAAGGGCAAAGGTACGACTGAACTATGGAGAAACGGACAGTGTGAAAATAGGAAGGGGAGTGAGACAAGGATGTTGTCTGTCGCCAAGTCTCTTGAACCTGTATGAAGAAATGCTGGCGAGATAAGCGCTGAAAGGATGCGGAAACTTCAAAGTAGGAGGACGTCTCATCAACACCATCAAGTATGCAGACGACCTGGTAGTGCTCCCCAAAAATCAAAGACAGCTGCAACACATGATGAACAATTTGGTGGAAACGGGAAGAAAATACGGCATGCAAATCAACATCGAAAAATCAAAAGTGATGCATATATCAAAACGTGAGGAACACTTGAAGATAACTGTTGACAATCGGGAACTGGAAAATGTGAATCAGTTCAAGTAACTGGGAAGCTTTATCACAAAGGATGCCCACTGCACCAACGAAATCCGAGCAAGAATCGCACTGGCCAAAGCTGCTTTCAACAAGAAGAGGACTCTGCTGACCAGCAAGTTGAATTTGGCATTGAGGAAAAAACTGATAAAGTGCTACATTTGGAGTATTGCACTGTATGGAGCAGAGGCATGAACCATGAGAAAGAAGGAGAAAAAATACTTAGAGAGATTTGAAATGTGGTGCTGGAGGAGAATGGAAAAGATCAAGTGGACAGATAGCATAAAAAATGACGATGTACTGTGAAGAGTAGAAGAGAAGAGAAGTATTCTGCGTACAATTCTTCAGAGAAAGGCCAACTGGATTGGACATGTACTTAGACACGAGGGACTCATACATGATGTCATCGAAAGGAAACTAGGAGGAAACGCAGGACGAGGAAGAAGAAGAATTCAACATCTGGACGACATGAAAGATGGAAGGAAATACAAGAGACTGAAGGAGGAAGCTGAAGACAGGGAACAGTGGAATCAGAAATTCTCCGTACGAATACATGGACCTGCCACTAGACAGAATACTAGATAATAATAATAATAATAATAATAATAATGGAGTGATACAAGTATTGTTGTGAGACAGAGCAAAGAAGCACCACAACAGAAAACACGCTGGACACATAAACTGAAATGTTGAGGTTCTGTTATATTATTTCAATCAGGAGGTAGAAAAAGTCCTGTATGGAGTGATACAAGCGTTATTGTGAGACAGAGCACAGAGCAAAGAAGCACCAAAAGAGAAAATAGTCACTGCTACATTTGTGAAAATTATTGACTGGTTTTGCGAAAATGGGCTAGCTTTAAGCTTTGAGAAAACACAGCTTACACAGTTTTGTAGTGTCTACAATATCGCACTACCTGTTAACCTAATATACCAACAAGGAACAATAAACACGGTGAAAAGTTATAAGTTCTTAGGTGTGCATATCGATGAAGATGTAAATTGAAAAAAAAAAGTATACAGTAGGCTTGCTGAAACGTTTAAGTTCGGCTACTGCTGACATCAGAATAATTTCCCAATGTGAAGGTATAGGAGTCACATATTTTCATTCACTGAGGTCCTAAGGGATAATATTCTTGGAGAACCCCTCACTTAGGCAAAAAATATTCATTGCGAAAAGAAAGTAATTAGAAGTCTGTGTGACGTTCACACACGAACAACTTGCAGGCATCGCTTTATAAGCAGCTGGGTGTATTAGTCACTGCCTCACAGCACCTCTATTCACGTGCCAAAATTTGTTATCAACAATATATCTGAATTTGACAGTAAGTGCAACACGTAAGTCCCTTCTACAGTCCCGATAAGCCTGCAACAGGAACTGTGAAGCATCCTCATTACGAAATCGTGTTATTACAGCCCACAGAAAACATTCGCAGGTTCTCTCATTCGACTATCCGTATATCACATTTGTGGCTTCCTAACTTTCGAAACGTACACGATCCTTCTCCATCAACCACGAATTTTACTATTTTCATCGCGGAAAACCCCTGTGGATCTCTTTCCATTATTTAAAAAAATGTAGTTTCCACTGGACTTTCTCGGACAAGCCTTAACAGCCAGGGTTTTGGATGACCACTTTTCACTTCAATGCACTACTGCGTTTATGGAATGAAGCTAATAATATTTTTATTGTGGCGGGCGCTGATATTTTCGCCGTGGCTTTCTGACGTTGGGATCTGGAATGTTATTTTGTACTCTAAAGCTTGCTCTTTGTCTATGCTTCCTGCAATAGGGACACCAGCTGCACTTGCCGCTGGGCGGATGAGGTAACGAAATTATTAAGCCGTACGTTTTAGCATTCCCAAGAGACAATTCAGCGTTCACACGCGGCAAATTCTGTTCCGAGCATCACGAACTTGAATTACGTTCCGCTTCACTACCTCTCCGTTCACAAATACACGCACACACGCACAGACATTAACATAGAAAGCGAGACGGAGGAAGAACACGCTCTGGAATGCTTGAAACTTTATTCCCTCCATTTAGCTTCATTTCCCTTATACTGCACATACCGCATAGTAATATGATCTCTTGCATTTTGCCCGCTACCATTCCATGTAGTAGACTGCTCAAGCTACATGAAACCAACGAGCGTAGGGGTTAACATTACATTATACAAAGGGCGATTCACGAATATATGCAAATATTTTAATATGTTATTCTAAAAGTAAAACTTAAGAAAAAAGTTCAGGTAAACATAGAACCGCATATGTTTAGTCTATATGTTTTGCGTGGAAAATGGTTACGAATAACTAAAAAATACTTATTTACTTCGTAAATTTTGATTCGCTAAAACTAAAACTCTCCCTCTCTCCACATAGGGTGGGGTTTGAGAGAGATGAATTAGAGTTTTACAAACGTTGACCGAAATACTGTATTAATTTTTCCGCAGATTCGGATAATTTTTGTTTGTTTCGTGGTCACCAGGCCACACAACTTTTAGTTACTAAGCAAACCATCTGACTAGCTAACTAACTAACCAAACATCCTACTTACTAACGAGTGAACTCATTTTTTATTTATCCGTAACCATTTTCCACGCAAAAGTGAGAACATGGATTTTCTTGAATTACAGCACCAACTACCAAGAATCAAAACAAATGTTTAAGACAAAATGTACGTAGTTTTTTTATTTAGAAGCTGATTTTGCAATAAAAAATTGGGGATCCCATTTGAAATTTTTAAGTTCCTCCCGCCCCACCCCCATGGGGCTGGGGTGGCGGGCGAATTTTAACACCAGCAGATGTCTCCCTTGAAAATAATCAACTTTGGATTCTACACATTTTCTACATCTACATCTACATCTACATACATATTCCGCAATCCACCATGCGGTGCGTGGCGGAGGGTACCTCGTACCACAACTAGCATCTTCTCTCCCTGTTCCACTCCCAAACATAACGAGGGAAAAATGACTGCCTATATGCCTCTGTACGAGCCCTAATCTCTCTAATCTTATCTTTGTGGTCTATCCGCGAAATATAAGTTGGCGGCAGTAAAATTGCACTGCAGTCAGCCTCAAATGCTGGTTCTCTAACTTTCCTCACTAGCGATTCACGGAAAGAGCGCCTCCTTTCCTCTAGAGACTCCCACCCGAGTTCCTGAAGCATTTCCGTAACACTCGCGTGATGATCAAACCTACCAGTAACAAATCTAGCAGCCCGCCTCTGAATTGCTTCTATGTCCTCCCTCAATCCGACCTGATAGGGATCCCAAACGCTCGAGCAGTACTCAAGAATAGGTCGTAATAGTGTTTTATGAGCGGTCTCCTTTACAAATGAACCACATCTTCCCAAAATTGTACCAATGAACCGAAGACGACTATCCGCCTTCCCCACAACTGCCATTACATGCTTGTCCCACTTCATATCGTTCTGCAATATTATGCCCAAATATTTAATCGACGTGACTGTGTCAAGCGCTACACTACTAACGGAGTATTCAAACATTACGGGATTCTTTTTCCTAGTCATCTGCATTAATTTACATTTATCTATATTCAGAGTCTGCTGCCATTCATTACACCAATCACAAATCTTGTCCAAGTCATCTTGTATCCTCCTACAGTCACTCAACGACGACACCTTCCCGTACACCACAGCATCATCAGCAAACAGCCGCACATTGCTATCCACCATATCCAAAAGATCATTTATGTAGATAGAAAGCAACAGCGGACCTACCACACTTCCTTGGGGCACTCCAGATGATACCCTCACCTCCAATGAACACTCACCATCGAGGACAATTACTTAAGAAGTCTTCGAGCCACTCACATATTTGGGAACCAATCCCATATGCTCGTACCTTAGTTAGGAGTCTGCAGTGGGGCACCGAGTCAAACGCTTTCCGGAAGTCAAGGAATATGGCATCCGTCTGATACCCTTCATTCATGGTTCTCAAGATATCACGTGAAAACATGGCGAGTTGCGTTTCGCAGGAGCGGTGCTTTCTAAAGCCGTGCAAATGCATGGACACCAACTTATCTGTCTCAAGGAAATTCATTGTATTCGAACTGAGAATATGTTCGAGAATCCTGCAACAAACCGATGTTAAGGATATTGGTCTGTAATTTTGAGGATCCGTCCTTCTACCCTTCTTATATACAGGCGTCACCTGCGCTTTTTTCCAGTCGCTCGGGACTTAACGTTGGGCAAGAGATTCGCGATAAATGCAAGCTAAGTAAGGAGCCAATGCAGTAGAGTACTCTCTGTAAAACCGAATTGGAATCCCATCAGGACTTGGCGATTTATTTATTTTCAACCCATTCAGCTGCTTCACAACCTCAGGGATGTCTATCACTATGTCCTCCATACGGTAATCTGTACGAGACTCAAACGGCGGTATGTTTGCTTTTTTTGGTGTGAAGCTTATTTTTCAAGTTCTTCTGGTTTGTCAACTTAAAATTTCCACCCTGTATATATATCAATTCATACATGGAAACTAAAGGCAAAAAGTAGCTCTAAAGCTCCAATAAACATGGGTACGCAAATGAACCGTTGTCGAGGTATTGCACTAATTCGTGTTGGGAACCAACTGTGAACAGCCATGGATACCGCGATATTTACGTTGGTATCTCAAGATTTGGGGGTCGGCTATCTGTTTGTTTACGCATGCTACTCCGTGCAGTGTACTGCACCTGCCTCACAATCAGTTACGAACGTGAAGGCATCATAGACAGAGGTTACACCAGTGAAGAGTACGCTGACATGCACTACATGTTTGGCAAAGCGAATGGTACACGTAGTACCCTTGAGGCTGCACGATTGTATGAAAAAGCTTTTCCTCTCTGCAGGCAGCCCGACAGGCGTACATTTAGCCGGTTACACCATGTGCGATAAGGTCAACCCAGGTCCATAACACCCGATGTTGAGTAAAGGGTGTTACTCATTGTGTACGAACGTCCGAGTACTTCAACAGGGAGAATTGCTACCAAAGAGTGTTTCCTGAGTCATAGTAGTGTGTGGTGGATTTTAAGTCGGCAAGTACTCTATCCATATCATCCGCAGCTAGTGCAAGCTCTCAACAGTGCAGGCTTCCCTCCTAAGAATTTCTGCTGATGGATGCAACAACAACGTACTCTGAATCCCCTGTTTGTAAGCTGTATTCTGTACACGGATGAGGCTGGATTTACGTGTTTCGGTATTTTTAACTATCATAACTGTCACATTTAGGCCGATGTCAATCTTAATGCAACAGACATATCACGACATTAGCAGCGTTATTCGTTGAATATCTGGGCAGGACTGCTCAGACACTGCGTAACTAGACCCCACTTCCTACCACCGAGACTAACCAGAGAGCAGTACATGCAGTTCCTGCCCACTGTACTTCCAGATGTACATGATGATGTCCCACTGTCCCACTGTCGTGAAGCTACAAAATTGTCGTGGCATTTCTCACAGGTTCTTCGTAGCCAGCAATTTGTACATTAAACTGGACATAGATGAACCCTTTCAAAATGTACGCTGGTTTGCAGATTGACTTATTGTATTCTTCCTCGTAAATGACGCAGTATGAGTATTAACATTTGGTTTACACACGGTATTGACAGTGCAAGCAGACCGGAGTGCCCGAGCGGTTCTAGGCGTTACAGTCTGGAACCGCACGACCGCTACGGTCGCAGGTTCGAATCCTGCCTCGGGCATGGATGTGTGTGATGACATTAGGTTACTTAGGTTTAAGTAGTTCTAAGTTCTAGGGAACTGATGACCTCAGAAGTTAAGTCACATAGTGCTCAGAGCCATTTTTTTTGACAGTACTCAGTTCACAAAATAGCTACATCTTACATGGTAGTAAGTCGTAGACTTGCCTTATCACTTCTGTCCCCTCACATTAGTCCACGAAGGCTACAATACTCCCAATGTAAACAAAGAAAACACGACTCGTTGTTGCAGTGAGTCAGTTATTTTCTTTTACAGTAAGTTTAAGTTAATATTTACTGAGAAAATGATGTTCAAGGCATAAACAAATTTTGTAGTAATAATTCAATTACACAATGTTGCATACAATTTTGTAATGAAGTTTTGGCATCTAAATAATGTTAAATGCTTAGTATCTGCCAGTTATTGACGAAAGAATAAGGTGCAATTTTAAAGGATGGTTAGCCTTTTGAAATGTCGAAAAATAAAGAAAGGGGTTTCCAAAATAAAATCTCAACTAAATATTCCTAAACAACGTATCAGTCGCAAAAACTCTCTTAATAAACATGAACAAACGTAGATAATAAATGAATGGTATTGGAAAATTCATTAATCAGAAGACTTTTATATCGTCATCTACAGTTGAACTGAAGTCCCTATGGTGCAAATTCTTTATAACATACAGAGGCAACAATAACTACAATACATTTTTTTCTGTCCTAAAAAAGTCAGAAGTCTCTTACGTTTTCGTAGAAACATAGGTTTAACAAAGTCAAGAGTCACTTAACATCTCTGATACTACCTTTGCTTATACGAGGGAAATGCTGTTTGCAGTGCCTGCTTTCGAAACTGCCCCAAGGTCAATAATATTGATTCTGATAGGAGTCTTACGATTTATATGACATATTGGAACCTCCTAGTATTTTCAAATTTGGCACATAAATATTTGTAAAATACTGACGCACCTGTTTCGTTAAATTTTCCCTGCAGATTTGAATTTCACTGTTTCTTAGTTACCTATACTTGCATTAGGTTAGGCTTTAATTCAACAGTTATTGACAAATTTAAAAAAAGGAATACAACTTGTATTATTCCAACAAATAGCTTTATAAACACTCTATATCCCTTAAATTTATATTCGCCTAGCTAAAAGGACCGTCTTCGTTTGGTATACATTTTTATTTGTTTTATAACATTTCATGCCACTCCTGGATATTTCCGAACATCTTAAAAATGAACATTCAAAAAGGTCGTAAAAGTGTTACTATTGCAACCTCAAAAATACTCTCGAACGAACTTTATTAAACACGAGGAACATTCCAAAATATTCGATAACATTCGTACACACACTACTGGCCATTAAAACTGCTACACCACGAAGATGACGTGCTACAAACGCGAAATTTAACCGACAGGAAGAAGATGCTGTGATATGCAAATGATTAGCGGGTGGCGACACCTACAACGTGCTGACATGAGGAAAGTTTCCAACCGATTTCTCACACGCAAACAGCAGTTGACGGGCGTTGCCTGCTGAAACGTTGTTGTGATGCCTCGTGTAAGGAGGAGAAATGCGTACCATCACGTTTCCGACTTTCATAAAGGTCGGATTGTAGCCTATCGCGATTGCGGTTTATCGTATCGCGACATTGCTGCTCGCGTTGGTCGAGATCCAATGACTGTTAGCAGAATATGGAATCGGTGGATTCAGGAGGGAAATACGGAACGCCGTGCTGGATCCCAATGGCCTCGTATCACTAGCAGTCGATATGACAGGCATCTTATCCGCATGGCTGTAACGGATCCTGCAGTCTCGTCTCGATCCCTGAGTCAACAGATGGGGACGTTTGCAAGACAACAACCATCTGCACGAACATTTCGACGACGATTGCAGCAGCATGGACTATCAGCTGGGAGACCATGGTTGCTGTTACCCTTGACGCTGCATCACAGACAGGAGCACCTGCGATGGTGTACTCAACGACGAACCTGGGTACACGAATGGCAAAACGTCATTTTTTCAGATGAATCCAGGTTCTGTTTACAACATCATGATGGTTGCATCCGTGTTTGGCGACATCGCGATGAACGCACACTGGAAGCGTGTATTCGTCATCACCATACTGGCGTATCACCCATGTGATGGTATGGGGTGCCATTGGTTACACGTCTCGGTCACCTCTTGTCGCATTGACGTCACTTTGAACAGTCGACGTTACATTTCAGTTGTGTTACGATCCGTGGCTCTACCCTTCATTCGATCCCTGGGAAACCCTACATTTCAGCAGAATAATGTACGACCGCATGTTGCAGGTCCTGTACGGGCCTTTCTGGATACAGAAAATGTTCGACTGCTGCCCTGGTCAGCACATTCTCCAGATCTCCTACCAATTGAAAACGTCTGGTCAATGGTGGCCGAGCAACTGGCTCGTCACAATACTCCAGTCACTATTCTTGATGAACTGCGGTATCGTGTTGAAGCTACCTGTACACGCGATCCAAGCTCTGTTTGACTCAATGCCCAGGCGTATCAAGGCCGTTATTACGGCCAGAGGTGGTTGTTCTGGGTACTGATTTCTCAGGATCTATGCACCCAAATTGTGTGAAAATGTAATCACATGCCAGTTCTAGTATAATATATTTGTCCAATGAATACCCGTTTATTATCTGCATTTCTCCTTGGTGTAGCAATTTCAAAGGCCAGTAGTGTATTTGAGAACGTTAAAGAAAATTCTGAATTATAAAGTATTCAAGAACGTTCGAAAAAATTAAAGAACACTCACGTATTCTAGAATGTTAGAGAATATTACTGAACATTCGAAAACAGTTGTCACCATTCAAGAATATTCGTGAAATCTCGAGAAAATAATGTATCAATTATGGAATTTTTGACTTGAAATATGCACTGACGCCAAAGAGACGGAAGATAGAATGGTGACGAAACATTCATATATCCACTAACATTACAGCTACCATCGCACAACAACTAAACCGCAAAACAGATACGAAAATCAATGGTTAGTGGCGGGTCGTTCTAGAAGTATTGTTAACTTGCCGCCGATGTAAAAATTAATAATTTGTTTGGAAATGGGTACGGGTTCCACGCGATGATGGAATTATCCTTTGGTCTACTAAATGGGACTGAGTAGATGTTCTTTGCTTCTCATAAAAGCATTGCCCAATGATATCATGTGAAAGCAAGCACTGTACGCCCTCATGTCTTGTAAAAGTGCTTCAGTTTCAAAGTTTCTTCAGTAACGCAGTGTATTAATTCTGGAAGAGGGACTTAGAATGGTGCTACTCGAATTATTCCATTCACGTATCTGTCGTTTCTGTGCTGAATTTCTCGACACTGCAGCACCAACACACTTGATATATTTTGCGAATGACAACGTGATTCTCTTTGTTGTACTCCCTAGTGGGATTACACGTAGTAATCTCAACTTCTTCTGTTTTGCAGTCTTCCTACGTTAGTTTCGTCGTCTTTCATAAAATTCACAATATTACTTAACACACTAAAATCCCACTTAATAGACTGTCCACTACTCTGAGAAATCACTGTTATTTATTTTTCTTATACTTTCGACCAATTTCACTTTTCCTTGATCGGCTTAAATCGATTTCCACAACAGGAGAGTGGCTACATTAGAGAACATTCTAGATTATCTTAGAACTCTCCAGAACATTATCGAAGACTCTAGAACATTCTAGAAGACTCTAGAAAATTCTAGAACTTTATGGAACATTCTAGAATATTCTTGAATTGAATATTCTAGAACATTCTCGACTCGAACGTTGTAGAAGAAACACTCTGGCCAGTGTCACCCAGTTCTGCACTCGACTCGCAGCTCCTATAGCGACTTCTCATAACAAGTCCTTGGTGTGATTCCCTATTTTCACCATTATATGTTTGTACTTAACCCCTGCAGAACCTTTTCTTTGCGGATGGGGGGGGGGGGGGGGGGGGGGAGGGGGATGGAGGTTGTGAGGGTTGACTGCGTAGATACAGCAGCATGCACGAACAGACCAATACCCAAAAAGGGAAGTAGGAGTAATCCGCTGAATTACAGGTCTGTATCACCAACGTCGATTTGAAGTAGGGTTTTAGAACATATACTGTATTCGAACATTATGAAGTGCCTCGAAGAAAACGACTTATTGACACGTAGCACGGATTCGGAAAATATCGTTCTTGTGAAACACGTCTAGCTCTTTATTCTCATGAAGTAATAAGTGCTATCGACAGGGGATGTCAAATTGATTCCATATTTTTAGATTTCCAGAAGGCTTTCGACACCGTTCCTCACAAGCGTCTTCTAATCAAACTGCGTGCCTACATAGTATCGCCTCAGTTGTGCGACTAGATTCGTGATTTCCTGTCAGAAAGGTCACAGTTCGTAGTAATAGACGGAAAGTCATCGAGTAAAACAGAAGTAATATGCGGCGTTCCCCAAGGAAGTGTTATAGGCCCTCTATTGTTCCTGATCTATATTAACGACATAGGAGACAATCTGAGTAGCCGTCTTAGATTGTTTGCAGATGATGCTGTCATTTACCGTCCTGTAAAGTCATCAGATGATCAAAACGACTTACAAAATGATTTAGAAAAGATATCTGTATGGTACGAAAAGTGGAAATTGACCCTGAATAAGAAAAAGTGCGAAGTTATTCACATGAGTATTAAAAGAAATCAGCTAAATTTCGATTACGCGATAAGTCACACAAAGCTGAAGGCTGTAAATTCAGCTAAATACTTAGGGATTACAATTACAAGTAACCTAAATTGGAACGATCACATAGAGAATATTGTGGGTAGAGCCAGCCAAAGACTGCGATTCATTGGCAGAACACTTAGAAGGTGCAACAGGTCCACCAAAGAGACTGCCTACACTACGCTTGTCTGCCCTATTCTGGAGTACTGCTGTGCGGTGTTGGATCCGCATCAGGTGGGACTGACGGATAACATCGAAAAAGTACAAAGAAGGGCAGCTCGTTTTTTATTATCGCGAAATTGGGGAGAAAGTGTCACAGACATGATACGTTAATTGGAGTGGCAATCATTAAAACAAAGGCGTTTTTCGTTGCGACGGGATCTTCTCATGAAATTTCAATCACCAGTTTTCTCCTCCGATTGCGAAAACATTCTGTTGGCACCCACCTACATAGGGAGAAATGATCATCACGATAAAATAAGAGAAATCAGGGCTCGCACGGAAAAATTTAAGTGCTCGTTTTTCCCACGTGCCGTTAGAGAGTGGAACGGTAGAGAGACAGCATGGAGCTGGTTCATTGAACCCTCTGCCAAGCACTTTATTGTGAATAGCAGAGTAATCACGTAGATGTAGATGTAGATCAAGATTACAAGGGGAGGTCACGGTTCACGAATTTTTTTCAGACTTTGTAAACTTTTAGTTGTCTATTAGTGGAACATTATGTGCTAGTAGTAAGGCTCACTTCGTAGGCTATTTAAAGAAAATCGCAAGAGAAGTTTTACTCGTCAATTATGTACCGTTCCAGAGCTGACGGGGTCATGAGGTTAGCGTTCAAGTTCCAAAATCGGTGGATCATTGGTTCGACTTCCACTTACATTTTTTTGAATTTATATTCTTTTCAGCATTAACATTTTATTTCCGTGACTGGACACTGCACACCACACAGTCAGCCGTTGAGGGTGAAGAGACTTCTCGATAGCTAAATGCGGATTCTCAGTCCCCCAACTGTGCCAATTTTTCTTGTTGACGAACCCATGCAAATGAAACGGGAGCGAGGCAATCTATGCATGTGCATACTAATTCCCATCATGCCTTCCGGCCAACCGTGCAGTTATAACATCCTAACGCACACTGTTCAGAAGTTATGACGATTGTATTTCATGTAGTTCAATAATTGTCTCCCTGTAACTAAAATGAGCTCTAAGAATGTTTTTCCATTACTGTTGCAAAGGGTCAGCCTTTCTGAGATCATTACCCCTGTGTGTAACTATATGGCTGTGTACGCCGCCATATTGGCGGGTGACCTTGAACGAGTTTCGCTCGGCCGCCGCTAGAGCTCGGAGGATCGCGCTATAGTTTCAACTAAGCGTGATCCGCTGGAAAAAATACAGCTTCCGGCCGCCATGTTGGATTATCAGCGCGCGACTTCCTGCCGCGCCCAGTGTGGCGGCGCTTATCAGTACTCCAACTAAACTTCAAAATGAAAAATAGTTTTCCTTGAACACTTTTTTAAAGGACGGTGAAACAGTTCTCAGTGCATGACGAGAGCCATATATAGGCCTAGCTTCACGAAAAAGAAATCCACAGTGAGGGTAGACACTTGTTTCTAAATATGCTCCCTGTGCACCACTTCTCTACATATTGGCACTTGTCTCAACCACACCCTGAAATTATATTAAAAAAATCAGCCAAGTTACAATGTGTGTGTAAACGTACTGTTGTAAATCACATGATTTTTGCACTCAGTGCTTCAGAACCGTCAGAACTTAGATTTATACACGCTATCGATGTTTTGTGTCTGACCACTGCCGCGAATAATAATAATAATAATGACAATAATAATAATAAATAAGGTGCAACAACCGATCCAAATAATTACATGGCAATTTCACTGTTCTCTGTAATATACAAAATTCTTTCAAAGGCCGTGTTAAACAGACTAGAAGAGCAAGCGGACCAGTTAATAGGGGAGTATCAGGCAGGGTTTCGCAAAGGTCGATCTTGCATCGAACAGATATGGAACTTAAAAACAATTTTGAAAATCAGAAGTTGTAGAAATACTGTGGTAACTTTTGTCGATTTTAGAAAGGCTTACGATTCAATAGATAGACAAACATTATTCCACACTTTAAGGGGGTTCAGGATTGACAGGGTAACAAGGTCAATTTTTCAACAGGCATTAACAGATACAACCTCCAAAGTTAAATTCATGGGAGAAACATCAGAAGCATTTCATATCCATACAGGTGTTCGCCAAGGAGATGGAATGTCCCAAGAACAGAGAATCAGGGTGAAGTGTCTGGCTTTGGCGGACGATATTGCCATTCTAACGAAAAATAGAGAGGAAGCCAGAGTTGCATTGGAAAAACTACATGAAATCTGACAGAAAACTGGGCTACGAATCTCCTACGAGAAGACACAGTATACGGAAAACAAACCTGTAGATAATCTCCCCATTACTGCACAATACGGGAAAGTGGCACAAGTTACCCCCTTGAGATATCTGGAAGAGATAATCCAACCATCAGGACTGAACTCAATAGCCAATACAGATAGAATCTCCAGATTACAGAAAGCATATAAGCTCACTTGGAATCACTATAATAAGAAATCTATTTCTGTCAATGCGAAACTAAGACATTACAGCACAGTAGTCCTACGAGAAGCACTTTATGCTGCAGAAACTACAGTGATTCATGGTCATACGACGATCAGAGAGATTGAAAATCAGGAAAGAAAAATTGTGATGTAAATATATGGACCAGTGTTTCGGGAAGGAATTTGGATGAACAGGCCAACTACAGAGATTTACGAAGACATAGAAAAAATAACAGACACCATTAGAAAGAGAAGGTTGAAATTTTATGGACATATCAGCAGGATGAATAAAAGTAAGCTGACAAGGCAAATCTTTGAGATAGTAAACAAGAGCAAAAACAAGGCAAATTGGATCACTGAAACAGAAGAAGACATTGAAGAACTGAGGATCACACAAGACAACATAAACAGTTTAGGACATCGTAAAGAAACACACACTTAAACAAGAACATACGGAGAACAGAACGGGAAAAATATGGTCGAAAGAATGCAGGAGAGAACACAGTGAACGTATGAAGAGAATTTGGGAAGAACGAAGAAAGAAGAAGAAATCATGCCTACTCATGTTCTCTTAAAAGGGAATAATCGAAAATAATGATAATAATAATAATTACAGTAATAGTACGTTGTAGGCCCTGCGTAAGTGTGGTGCTGTTACGTAGTTAGTGTAATGTTGTGCTGTCAATCAGTTCTTTTATTGTTGTGAAGTGAATAATGAAGCAGTTTCTGTACCATTGTGTGAAATCCCCACGACAGGCAGAAGTGATATTCATGAGATATTGAAGTAGATACGAAGTATTGTCTCAGTTTTTTCTGTCATACATACATTGCACAAAGTACAAAGCACACTGAAGTGACAACACTCGTGCGATAGCGAAATGGACATGCACAGATGCCGGGTACTGTCACGTACACAAGGTATAAAGGGCAGTTCATAGGCGGAGCTGTCATTTGTACTCATGTGATTCATGTGAAAGAGTTTCTGACGTAATTATGACCACACGACGCGAATTAACAAACTTTAAACGCGGGAAGGTAATTGGAGCTAGACGCATGAAATATTCTACACTCCTGGAAATTGAAATAAGAACACCGTGAATTCATTGTCCCAGGAAGGGGAAACTTTATTGACACATTCCTGGGGTCAGGTACATCACATGATCACACTGACAGAACCACAGACACATAGACACAGGCTACAGAGCATGCACAATGTCGGCACTAATACAGTGTATATCCACCTTTCGCAGCAATGCAGGGTGCTATTCTCCCATGGAGACGATCATAGAGATGCTGGATGTAGTCCTGTGGAACGGCTTGCCATGCCATTTCCACCTGGCGCCTCAGTTGGACCAGCGTTCGTGCTGGACGTGCAGACCGCGTGAGACGACGCTTCATCTAGTCCCAAACATGCTCAATGGGGGACAGATCCGGAGATCTTGCTGGCCAGGGTAGTTGACTTACACCTTCTAGAGCACGTTGGGTGGCACGGGATACATGCGGACGTGCATTGTCCTGTTGGAACAGCAAGTTCCCTTGCCGGTCTAGGAATGGTAGAACGATAGGTTCGATGACGGTTTGGATGTACCGTGCACTATTCAGTGTCCCCTCGACGATCACCAGTGGTGTACGGCCAGTGTGGGAGATCGCTCCCCACACCATGATGCCGGGTGTTGGCCCTGTGTGCCTCGGTCGTATGCAGTCCTGATTGTGGCGCTCACCTGCACGGCGCCAAATACGCATACGACCATCATTGGCATCAAGGCAGAAGCGACTCTCATCGCTGAAGACGACACGTCTCCATTCGTCCCTCCATTCACGCCTGTCGCGACACCACTGGAGGCGGGCTGCACGATGTTGGGGCGTGAGCGGAAGACGGTGTGCGGGACCGTAGCCCAGCTTCATGGAGACGGTTGCGAATGGTCCTCGCCGATACCCCAGGAGCAACAGTGTCCCTAATTTTCTGGGAAGTGGCGGTGCGGTCCCCTACGGCACTGCGTAGGATCCTACGGTCGTGGCATGCATCCGTGCGTCGCTGCGGTCCGGTCCCAGGTCGACGGGCACGTGCACCTTCCGCCGACCACTGGCGACAACATCGATGTACTGTGGAGACCTCACGCCCCACGTGTTGAGCAATTCGGCGGTACGTCCACCCGGCCTCCCGCATGCCCACTATACGCCCTCGCTCAAAGTCCGTCAACTGCACATACGGTTCACGTCCACGCTGCCGCGGCATACTACCAGTGTTAAAGACTGCGATGGAGCTCTGTATGCCACGGCAAACTGGCTGACACTGACGGCGGCGGTGCACAAATGCTGCGCAGCTAGCGCCATTCGACGGCCAACACCGCGTTTCCTGGTGAGTCCGCTGTGCCGTGCGTGTGATCATTGCTTGTACAGCCCTCTCGCAGTGTCCGGAGCAAGTATGGTGGGTCTGACACACCGGTGTCAATGTGTTCTTTTTTCCATTTCCAGGAGTGTATATTGGAAATCGTTACGGAATTCAACATTCCGATATCCACAGCGCCAAGAATACCAAATTTCAGGCATTACCATCTCACCACAGACAAAGCAGTCGCCGACAGCCTTCACTTATCGACGGAGAGCAGCGGCGTTTATGTAGAGTTGTCAGTGCTAACAGACACGCAACACTGCATGAAATAACACCAGAAATCAATGTGGGGCGTACGACTAACGTATCCGTTAGGAAAGTGAGGCGAAATGGGCTGTGGCAGCAGACGACAGACGCGAGTGCCTTTGCCAACAGGACGACATCGCCTGCAGCGCCTCTCCCGGGCTCCTGACCGTCTATCAGGTGGACCAAGACAACTCTAAAACCGTGACCTGGTTATATGGGTGTCGATTTCAGTTGGTAAGAGCTAACGGTAGTGTTCCAGCGTGGCACAGACCCCACGTAGCTATGGACCCTGTGATATTATTGGATTTCAGACATTTTGCATGTGAGAAATGGACAGCCATCGAGCTGTAGTTTGTAATGATACTAAGCATGACAACGCGAGAGTAAAGAAACGAAATCTGTTTACAACGTGCGCCTATACCAAGACGCGCGGCCAGCGTTTAAAAGGTACTTTTAAACACTATGACTCGCTGGGCGCAGATATTTAAAATCATTGCCGCAGCGCTTGATAGCAAGAAGCTGCGAAACAGAAGAAAGAACAATTTATCATTTGTTAGGAAAATTCTAGAATCTTTATAGTTAGTTGTACTTCTGGTCGCCGATATGTTAACATGTACTTCATTACCTTTGATGTTTGGTCGCCGACTTGTTAAGACGTGTTGTGTAGCACCGCTACAAGTTATCACCAAGAAAAAAAAACCGCTTTTGTAATCCTCGTGACGATAAAAAATACTTACGCCGCGCACGCCACGACATTTAATTTTTACAAAATATCACACACACAAAAGCAGCGATTGTTGGACTGCTCCATGTACGAGAAAAACATAAAAATGTAAGTTTTGTATTCATTGTAAATTTGTTAATGTTTATAGTTTAACGCCTTTGTTCTTTGAGAATATATTGATGCTTCACTGTACAGAAAATCTATGCTTATTCTTTTCTTTAAATTAACCACAAATAATGTTTATGTTTAAATGAACTTTGTTACAGGTTCGCTCTTTATCGCGGTGTCTCGATTGTATTTGGGAGACCATTAATGTGTTCAATTTCCGATCTGACAACTTTTTTTACAAAATTTCACTGTTTTGCATTCATTTCCAATTTTTTTTTATTATTCAAATAGGTCCATTAGGTAATTTCATTCAAGAGTCTGATTGCGTGAAAGCAATCGGGGTTAAGAGGTCATTTGAGAAACTATTTTCGCGCAATCAATCTGTACGTCTCCTGAACACAATCGAGAACCGACGCATCGGCGATGATTCATTAATTTTTCTCTCTTTCCAAGTCGTACCAAAAAACGGCCAAGGAGAACTGCCGTGAGTACGCAATCTAGTGTTAAAGGTTGCGTTCTTTATCTTGTCGGCAAACATTGCCATAAATTATCATCATCAATGTTACATTTGGTTAAATGAGAAAAGCCAAAAAACCTTTTAACGCTAGATGTGGCGCCCGAACAAGGACCTAACTAAAAAACTAATTTGTTCTTTTTATTTTCATGCTACCATCTGGAGGAAATTGGAACCCAAAACCAGTGATAAAAAAAAGGGGGTGTCGATTTCAGTTGGTAAGAGCTAAGGGTAGTGTTCCGGCGTGGCACAGACCCCACGTAGCTATGGACCCCAGCTATCAACAAGGCAGTGTGCAAGCTCCATAATGGTGTGGGCTTTATTTGAATGGAGTGAATTGGGTCGTCTGCTCCAACTGAACCGATCACTGACTAGAAACAGTTATGTTCGGCTATTTGGAGATCATTTGCACTCATTCATGGACTTCATGTTGCCAAACAACGACGGAATTTTCGTGGATGACAGTAACACCAATTCACCGAGCCACACTGTTCGAGATTGAGTTTAAAACATACTGGACAATTTGAGCGAATGATTTGGCCACCACACAGCCCAACATAAATCCCATTGAACATTTATGTGACATAATCTAGAAGTTAGTTCAGGCTGGCCGGAGTGGCCGAGCGGTTCTAGGCGATTCAGTCTGGACCCGCGCGATCGCTACGGTCGAAGGTTCGAATCCTGCCTCGGGCATGGATGTGTGTGATGTCCTTAGGTTAGTTAGGTTTAAGTAGTTCTAAGTTCTAGGGGACTGATGACCTCAGATGTTAAGTCCCATAGTGCTCAGAGCCATTTGAACCAAGTTAGTTCATACAAAAAAATCTGGCACCGGCAACACTTTCATAGTTATCGATAGCTATAGAGGCGGTATGGTACAATTTTTCAGCAGGGAACTTCCAACAACTTATTGAGTCCACGCCATGTCCAGTTGCTGCACGTCGCCGGGCAACAGGAAGTCCGACACGATATTAGGAGGTATCCCATGACTTTTGTTCTTTCAAAGTATGTGTGTAACGGATGGATTATGTGAGGAAGATATTGTTCATACGTTTGTTTTACAAGCTGTAGCGTTCACCTCTTGTTAACGCTAGAATTTAAAAAAAAAAGTACTTATTGGTAAGTTATGTAGAGACTATTACAATGTGATAAAATAGTGATGACAGTAAAGATCTTTTAAATGTAATTTAGTCTCGTCACTGAAACACAAACGAAAATACTTACTTTTGCCCCTCCGAAAATTTCATTTTACCCTCAGGCGTTAATTACCCCACTGTGGGTAACAGCATTGTAGTCTTTTTTTTTCAATGCAAAGATGTTAGTTATCCTTGTAGCACAGACTTTCCCTTTACTCCTGTTTTCTTAGGTATGTATCCCAGCAACTGACAGTGTACGTACTATTATGAGAAGACTCTGCATCGAGAACGTGTCGACGGCAGAAATTGTTTCGGCAGTGATTGCATGTCCTGGAATTGTGGAGGGTTATCCTTATTCACCATATCAGCTTTTAATTTCAGATTTTTCATTAATTGCATTTATTATTAAAATATATGCAACTATGAGCACGCATTACTTGATAAAGCAAGCTTAAAATGAATTAAATGAAATATTTTAACGCTCTCACTATTTGCACATTTTATTTCCCTCGCTGATAATGTTACACACACCTCCCCGCACAACCTCTTTGCCCCCACCCTTTCTCAAATCGATGCCGAGCATGTATGTGAACTGTGTTAAGCGCGGTTCTGACTCCAGCCATACTGATATACGTTGCGATAGTGATACAATTCGCGATACCACGCAGAAGCAACCCACATCGGTGGAGCGCGTCGAAATGCAGCATACGCAGACAGGAAAATTACACGTCAACTGACGTGCCTCAAAAGATACTGTTGCACACAGAAGAATCAATGCTACTTCAGTCTCTGCAGTTGTTGTTGTTGTTGTTGTTGTGGTCTTCAGTCCAGAGACTGGTTTGATGCAGCTCTCCATGCTACTCCATCCTGTGCAAGCTTCTTCATATCCCAGTACCTATTGCAACCTACATCCTTCTGAATATGTTTAGTGTATTCATCTCTTGGTCTCCCTCTACGTTTTTTACCCTCCACGCTGCCCTCCAATACTAAATTGGTGATCCCTTGATGCCTCAGAATATGTCCTACCAACCGATCCCTTCTTCTAGTCAAGTTGTGATACAAATTTCTCTTCTCCCCAATTCTATTCAATACCTCCTCATTAGTTATGTGATCTACCCATACAATCTTCAGCATTCTTCTGTAGCACCACATTTCGAAAGCTTCAGTTCTCTTCTTGTCTAAACTATTTATCGTCCACGTTTCACTTCCATACATGGCTACACTCCACACAAGTACTTTCAGAAACGACTTCCTGACACTTAAATCTATACTCGGTGTTAACAAATTTCTCTTCCTCATAAACGCTTTCCTTGCCATTTCCATTCTACATTTTATACCCTCTCTACTTCTACCATCATCAGTTATTTTGCTCCCCAAATAGCAGAACTGGTTCAAATGGCTCTGAGCCCTATGGGACTTAATATCTGAGGGCATCACTCCCCTAGAACTTAGAACTACTTAAACCTAACTAACCTAAGGACATCACACACATACATGCCCGAGGCAGGATTCGAACCCGCCACCGTAGCGGTTTCGCGCTTCCAGACTAAAGCGCCTAGAACCGTTCGGCCACCCAGGTCGGCAAATAGCAGAACTCATTTACTACTTTAAGCGTGTGATTTCCTAATCTAATTCCTTCAGCATCACCCGATTTAAGTCGACTACATTCCATTATCCTCGTTTTGCTTTTGTTGATGTTCATCTTCTTTCAAGACACTGTCCATTCCGTCTCTTCCAGGTCCTTTGCTGTCTCTGACAGAATTACAATGTCATCGGTGAACCTCAAAGTTTTTATTTCTTCTCCATGGATTTTAATTGCTACTCCGAATTTTTCTTTTGTTTCCTTTACTGCTTGCTCAATGTACAGATTGAATAACATCGGGGACAGGCTACAACCCTGTCTCACTCCCTTCCCAACCACTGCTTCCCTTTCGTGCCCCTCGACTCTTATAATTGCCATCTGGTTTCTATACAAATTGTACATAGCCTTTCGCTCCCTGTATTTTACGCCTGCCACCTCCATAATTTGAAAGAGAGTATTCCAGTCAACATTGTCAAAAGCTTCCTCTAAGTCTACAAATTCTAGAAACGTAGGTTTGCCTTTCCTTCTCCTCAGTAAAACTTTTACACTTAGAAAAATTAAAAACCACTGTTGGATGATTTGCTCTTGTTTTCTGCCGTGCAATGTTTCCCATGGGATTATCAGCAAAGTATTGGGTAAAAAATATGATTTTTTTAATCTTATAGTCTGATATCACAACTTGATTATAATCTGCTTTTCTTTGCGCTATTGCTTAGACACTGAAGTGACGAAAGTCATGGAATACCTCCTAATATCGTGTCGGACCTCCTTTTGCCGACACGGCGCAGAAGACGTGGCATGGACTCAGTAAGTCGTTGGAATTCCCCTGCAGTAACACTGAAGCTTGTTGCCTCTGCAGCAGACCATAACTGCCGAAGTGTTGTCAGTGCCGGAATTTTTGAACAAACTGACCTCTCGATTATGTCCCATAAATGTTCGATGGAATTCATGTTGCCGGCCTCAGTGGCCGAGCAGTTCTAGGCGCAACGGTCCAGAAACGCGCGAATGCTCCGGCCGGGGTGGCCGAGCGGTTCTAGGCACTACAGTCTGGAACCGCGCGACCGCTACGGTCGCAGGTTCGAATCCTGCCTCGGGCATGGATGTGTGTGATGTCCTTAGGTTAGTTAGGTTTAAGTAGTTCTAAGTTCTAGGGGACTGATGATCTCAGACGTTAAGTCCCATAGTGCTCAGAGCCATTTTCGCGCGAATGCTACTGTGCCGGGAGGATACCCCCAAGAGGGATCATTGTCAGGCCTGGGAGCATTCTCTCACCCCCACGAGGGTGGAGTGTTTCAGTGCTCTGTGCTCCGGTGTCCCTCATCATCGCCTGGGTACCCACCACCACTGATACCGCCGACACACACTCCACGGCGCCGTCCCTACTGCCATCTCCCCAACTTCACAAGTTTGTTATTTAAGAGCCTTCCTTCAGGTCCTTCAGGCCACTTTGTAACTTTCGCACATATTGATATCACTATGTTATGGATGTTAATTTCTGTGACCCTTCATAATGATCATACCTTTTCTTTAAATGTTATAATCAAATATATAGAAAAGGCATATGACCGGGTTCCCAGGAGGAAGTTATTGTCTGTTCTACGAGATTATGGAATGGGAGGCAAACTTTTGCAAGCAATTAAAGGTCTTTACATGTATAGTCAGGCAGCAGTTAGAGTTGACGGTAAATTGAGTTCATGGTTCAGAGTAGTTTCAGGAGTAAGACAAGGCTGCAACCTGTCTCCACTGTTGTTCATATTATTTATGAATCATATGTTGAAAACAATAGACTGGCTGGGTGAGATTGAGATAAGTGAACACAGAATAGGCAGTCTTGCATATGCGGATGACTTAGTTGTGATGGCAGATTCGATTGAAAGTTTGCAAAGTAATATTTCAGAGCTAGATTAGAAATGTAAGGACTATGGTATGAAGATTAGCATCTCCAAAACGAAAGTAATGTCAGTGGGAAAGAAATATAAACGGATTGAGTGCCAAATAGGAGGAACAAAGTTAGAACAGGTGGACGGTTTCAAGTACTTAGGATGCATATTCTCACAGGATGGCAACATAGTGAAAGAACTGGAAGCGAGGTGTAGCAAAGCTAATGCAGTGAGCGCTCAGCTACGATCTACTCTCTTCTGCAAGAAGGAAGTCAGTACCAAGACTAAGTTATCTGTGCACCGTTCAATCTTTCGACCAACTTTGTTGTACGGGAGCGAAAGCTGGGTGGATTCAGGTTACCTTATCAACAAAGTTGAGGTTACGGATATGAAAGTAGCTAGGATGATTGCAGGTCCTAGTAGATGGGAACAATGGCAGGAGGGTGTCCACAATGAGGAAATCAAAGAAAAGCTGGGAATGAACTCTATAGATGTAACAGTCAGGGCGAACAGGCTTAGATCGTGGGGTCATGCTACACGCATGGGAGAAGCAAGGTTACCCAAGAGACTCATGGGTTCAGCAGTAGAGGGTAGGAGGAGTCGGGGCAGTCCAAGGAGAAGGTACCTGGCTTCGGTTAAGAATGATTTTGAAGTAATAGGTTTAACATCAGAAGAGGCACCAATGTTAGCACTGAATAGGGGATCATGGAGGAATTTTATAAGGGGGCTATGCTCCAGACTGAAAGCTGAAAGGCATGATCAGTCTTAAATGATGATGATGAGGATGATGATGAAGTTATAATCAATTAGAATAAGCTTATTTATTTTCATCCAGAGAACCTTCTTCGGAAGGGGAAAGGATGTGCAGGGAGGAGACCCCCCAAGAGGGATCATTGCCAATAAAATTTTATTAAATAATTTTTCCATTCATAATATACGGCCGTAGCCGGCTTGGGCATATTGTGGTGGATGGTGCTGGCTGGAAGACCGTGGTCGGCACATTCCTGCCTCGTGCTCCTCGGTCAGGCTCTAGTCCCACGGGTTGGTTGCGCTGACGAGGGTACGCTACCAGCAAGGCGCGTTGGCGGAATCAACCCTCCAATCAAAGACTAGTCGTGTGATCACGTGGGGACGCGGCCGGGAGCGGCGAGGGCGGCTTGGAAACAGCTCCGCGCTCTCTTCGGCCCCGAGTAGTCGCTCCTCTAGCCTCTGCCTCTCTCCTCAAACCTCCTGATGAGCAGACGTCTACCCCTCTTGGGGCTGCTCAGCCCTACGTAGGCTCCCATGTACCATCGTTACAGGAATAAACTGGGTCCATTCCAACTTCATTATTTTTCATTTTACAATGCCCACAGCTCCTGACCTCTATCCTGACGAACACTACGGTCGCAGGTTCGAATCCTGCCTTGGGCATGGATGTGTGTGATGTCCTTAGGTTGGTTAGGTTTAAATAGTTCTAAGTTCTAGGGGACTGATGACCTCAGATGTTAAGTCCCATAGTGCTCAGAGCCATTTGAATTCATGCTCGGCCATCTGGGTGACCAAATCATTCGGTCGAATTGTCCGGATTGTTCTTCAAACCAGTCACGAACAAGTGTGGCCCCTTGACATCATGTCATTGTTTGGAACTTGAAGTCCTTGAATGGCTGCAGATGGTCCCAAGTAGCCGAAGACAAACATTTACAACCAATGATCGCTTCAGTTGGACCAGGGGACCCAGACCATTCCATGTAAACACAGGCCACACCATTATGGAGCCACCACCAGCTTGCACAGTGCCTTGTTGACAACTTGGATCCACGGCTTCGTGGGGTCTGCACGACACTCGAACACTAGCATCAGCTCTTACCAACTGAAATCGGTGACACATCTGACCATGTCACGGTTTTCCAGTCGTCTAGGCTTCCAACCGTTACGGTCACGAGCCTAGAAGAGGCGCAGCAGGCGATGTCGTGCTGTTGGCAGAGGTACTTGAGTCGACCATCTGCTGCCATATCCCATTGACGCCAAATTTCGCCCCACTGTTCTAGAGGATGCGTTCGTCGTACTTCCCACATTGTTTTCTGTTGTTGTCACGCAGTGATGCTTGTCTGTTAGCACTGACAGCTCTACGCAAACGCCGCTGTTCTCAGTCAT
This sequence comes from Schistocerca serialis cubense, assembly GCF_023864345.2. Lineage (NCBI taxonomy): Eukaryota > Metazoa > Arthropoda > Insecta > Orthoptera > Acrididae > Schistocerca > Schistocerca serialis. Next base: position 1,156,747,685 of record NC_064638.1, on the reverse strand, counting down.
TAAGTGAAGGCCGTCGGCCACTGCGTTGTCCGTCGTATTTATTATTTTATTTATTTATTGTTCCGTGGGACCAAATTAAGGAGAAGTCTCCATGGTCATGGAACGAGTCAATACAAGAAATTACAACACGAAATTAGAAACAGATAAAATGAAATATAAAGAAAACATATTCAGGTGACAAGTCGTAAGTTTAAATGAAGAAAATCAAGAATGTAACACTGGAATTTGCTTAATTTTTTAGCTCTTCCAGGAGCTCCTCGACAGAATAGAAGGAGTGAGCCATGAGGAAACTCTTCAGTTTAGACTTAAAAGAGTTTGGGCTACTGCTAAGATTTTTGAGTTCTTGTGGTAGCTTATTGAAAATGGATGCAGCAGAATACTGCACTCCTTTCTGCACAAGAGTCAAGGAAGTGCATTCCACATGCAGATTTGATTTCTGCCTAGTATTAACTGTGTGAAAGCTGCTAACTCTTGGGAATAGGCTAATATTGCTAACAACAAACGACATTAAAGAAAATATATACTGTGAGGGCAATGTCAGAATTCCCAGATTTTTGAATAGGGGTCGACAAGACGTTCTCGAAATTACACCACATATAGCTCGAACAGCCCGTTTTTGAGCCAAAAATACCCTTTTTGAATCAGAAGAATTACCCCAAAAAATAATACCATACGACATAAGCGTATGAAAATATGCGAAGTAGACTACTTTTCGTGTTGAAGTGTCACTTATTTCAGATACTGTTCTAATGGTAAATACAGCAGCATTTAGCTTCTGAACAAGATCCTGGACATGGGCTTTCCACAACAGCTTACTATCTATCCGAACGCCTAGGAACTTGAACTGTTCCGTCTCGCTTATAATATGCCTATTCTGTCTGATCAAAATATCGGTTCTTGTTGAATTGTGAGTTAGAAACTGTAAAAACTGAGTCTTACTGTGATTTAGCATCAAATTATTTTCCACAACCACGAACTTATTTCATGAACTACATTATTTGTTACTGTTTCAATATTACACACAAGATCCTTCACGATCAAGCTGGTGTCATCAGCAAACAGAAATATTTTTGAATCACCTGTAACACTAGAAGGCATATCATTTATATAAATAAGAAACAGCAGTGACCCCAGCACCGACCCTTGGGGAACGCACCACTCAACAGTGCCCAATTGGGACTGAACACCACTACCACTCTCAATATTGCGGAGAATTACCCTCTGCTTTCTGTTCTTAAAGTAAGAGGCGAACCAATTGTAAGCTACTCCCCTTACTCCATAATGGTCCAACTTCTGCAGTAATATTTTGTGGTCAACACAGTCAAAAGCCTTCGTTAAATCAAAGAAAACACCTAGCGTTCGCAACCTTTTATTTAATCCGTCCAAAACCTCACAGAGGAAAGAGAATATAGCATTTTCAGTTGTTAAGCCATTTCTAAAACCAAACTGAACATTTGACAACAAATTATGTGAATTTAAATGCTCCAGTAACCTTGTATATACAACCTTCTCGATAACTTTAGCAAACACCGATGGCATAGAAATAGGTCTAAAATTGTCAACATTATCAATGTCTCCCTTTTTATAAAGTGGCTTCAATACCGAGTACTTTAACCAGTCAGGAAACCGACCACTCGTAAAGGAAAAGTTACATATATGGCTGAGAACTGGGCTAACATACATAGAACAATACTTCAGTATTCTGCTAGATACCCCGTCATATCCATGAGAGTTCTTGGTCTTTAGTGATTTAATTATTAACTCAATCTCCCTCTTGTCAGTATCATGGAGAGGTAATGCCTGAAATCTGGTACTCTCGGCACATACTTCACACTGTGGATCTCACAATACTGAACATCCTAACGTTTTATGAAATGAAATGTACGATGTTTCTAGTATAATTACCATTCCGCGTTCAAAGTCTGTTAATTACCGTCGTGCGGCCACAGTCAAGTCGGCAATTTTTTCACATGAATCACCTGAGCACAAATGGCAGCTCCGTCAATACATTGTGCTCTTACACCTTGTGCATGTGATCTTACCGCTATCTGTACATGTATATATCGCTGTTCCATGACCTCTGTCACCACAGTAGAGTTATAGTGATACTTCCATATCTAGTAAGTAAAAAATAGCGCGTATCTCGAAAAGTTGACAGTAAAAAAAATGTAGTCCCTGTCGAATTTACGTTTGGTGCATTTTAAGGCATACAGTACTGCGTACCAGTGTGTCCAACATATCGAAATTATTTTGAACGCCGTAAGGAGAGCCATAACTCTTTCCAGTATCGAGTAAAAATGTCTTCTCGCTCGTCGTGCGGCTCCTGTAGGAACACGAATGTCGCACGTATAACTTACTCGTTGCATGAGCTTTATTGCAAAATGTCGAATTACATATCATATCGACTCATTAGAACCGGGCATAAAAAGAGGCAAAGTACGCACATAAGAGATATTGGTTTGTGGACGGACGTGCTGTCACGCTTTGCGCTATGTATTTTTCCCAGTCTGCGATGATCAGCTCGACGTTGTATTTTTCAATGCGGTACTTAATTTTTTTTCAGGAAGGCATCAGTAATGTGCCTTATGCTCAACTGTTTAGGTTTGTAAAAAATCATCGAAAGTAGCAGTAAACACTGAAAGGCGAAAAGAATGAAATTGATACTATTAAAACTAAGGGCTCTTGATGAAGTGATGGTGATTTGAAGCTGATCGTTGTGGCGCTGTTGCACATTAGGTAAGGATGGGTCAACTGAACGTCAACATCTGGAAAGCTGGTAACCAGCACTCGGTAAACAGGTGGATACAATGGGATGAGTAGAAAACTGTAAGTGGGACATTGGTTGCGAGCTGATGATTATCGGTATTGGTGGAGAGGATCGTTTTTGTAATGATTATTCCTGGTTTGCGGGAATAGGTTGTTCCTGTGATGGAGTAAGATCACTTTAGGGCTGGATATGCTGTTATAGGGTATCGGGAGAGCTGAAGACGAAATAGTAGTGTTGTTTTGAGTTTATGGTTGTAGAGTTTAGTGTGAAATGCGGAGTGGACAGTCTGTGTATTCTGCGGAAGGATGTGGGGATACTGAAGAGGGTGGATATCTTGGAGGGTAGCAACAAAACTGGTAACGTCTTCAGTGGTGAGAGTGACGTGCAACACGTTGTTAGAGGAGAAGTGATCAAAGAGGCAGATGTGATCTGTTAGTTGAAATTTTCTCACTGAGCAACACAGTGAACGAAACATTAAACGTATTCTAATGGGTTGAGAATTGTAGGTTTAGACGATGATTGGAATTGCAGCTGGGATAGGTGGGCAGATATCTAATGTCTGAGTTTGAGCATTTCTGGCAAAGGTACGCCTGGCTTGGGGAGTTGTGTGTGGTGTCTATAGTAGTGAAGGAAAGTATTGTGGGTAACGAGAGTCCAGAGTTGGTGTGGATGATGGAAGAATTTTGAAATGTGACATTCAGGATTAGAATTGCAGCTCAACTTCCTGAGTAACGAGTTTTTGCTTGGTATTAATGAGAGCTTTCACTGAGGTGACAAAAGACATGAGATAGCGATATGCACATATACAGATGGCGGTAGTATCGCGTACACAAGGTATACAAGGGCAGTGCATTGGAAGCACTGTCATTTGTAGTCAGGAGATCCACGTGAAAAGGTTTTCCGATGTGATTATGGCCGCGCGACGGGAATTAAAAGACTTTGAAAGCAGAATAGTAGCTGCAGGTAGACACAACGGACGTTCCGTTTTGGAAATCGTTCGGGATTTCAGTATTCCGAAATGGAAAATGTCAAGAGTGCGACGAGAATACCAACTTTCAGGCATTGTCTCTCACCAACGACGACACGTAACGACCGAGAGCAGCGTCGTTTGCTTGGGGTTGTCAGTGCTAACAGCACTGCGTGAAATAATCGCAGAAATCAATGTGTGACGTACGACGAACGTATCCGTTAGGACAGTGCGGCGATGTTTGGCGTTAATGGGATGTGAAAGCAGACGACTGACGCGAGTGCCTTTGCTAATAACACGACATCGCCTGCAGCGCCTCTCCTACGCTCGTGACCATATCGGTTGATGCTAGACGACTGCAAAATCCTGGCCTGGCCAGATGAGTCCAGAGTTCAGTTGGTAACAGCTGATGGTAGGATTCGAGTATGATGCAGACCCCACAAAGCCATGGACCTATGTTGTCAGTAAGGCGTTGGACAACTTGGTGGTGGCTTCATAACGTCTGGGCTGTGTTTACTTGGAATGGAGTGGGTCCTGAGACCATTTACAGCCATTCATGGTCTCCATTTTGCAAAAAAACGTTGAAATTTTTCATGGAAGAAAATGTACAATGTCAGTGGGTTGCAGTTGTTCACGATTGATTTGAAGAACGTTTTGGGGAATTCGGGCGAACGATTTGGCTCCCCAGATGGCTCATGAATCTCATCGAACATCTATGGGCCATAATCAGAGGTTAATTCTTTCATAAAAACCTGCACAAATTCGCAGTTATGGACGGCTATACAGGCAGCATGGCTCATTTTTTCTGCAGGCATGCCTTGTCAGGTTGCTACTCTACGTCAGGCAAGACATGTCCGACACAATGTTAGGAGGTACCCATAGCTTATGTTATCTCACTGTAGTGAGACATTAATTGCAATGAAGAGGGTTTTCGCATTAAGAAAATTTGAATCTAGTGACGGATATATAGGAATCTAATGACGAATGTATAGGACTAGAATTGGAGAAGAAATTTGGTTGGAATCGGGGAGAGGATAATGTAGAGCACGTTTTATTTGTTCGCTGTTGTCAGGTGTACGTGAGTTTTTTTTTTATTTGTTGGATGGGTGGGCTAACAGTGAGCACATTTATTCAATACGTGTTGTTGACGAAAATTTTGAGGAAATTAGTTGGTATCTGGGCTGGGAATAGTTGTGGCAAGATATCTCTCCTAAAGAGTGGTGTCACGTGTGAGATGAAGTTGATGGTATAGATGCAGACGAGGCTCACATTACTATCGTAGGGGGAGCTGATCCTCCCATCCATATTCCTGGCAAAGACTAGACTTGCGTCTCTACGGGTGAATCGGGTGCTGGGTGGTGCAACTGAGGTGTTATTGGCAATGTAACTGAACTACGATACGTATTAGTTTAATGGTAGGTACAATATAAAATAAAAAATGAATTTCGTTGTTTGTTAATGTGGCGGTGGCTGTGACGGAGTAAAGACTCCCCACCCATTCAGGTATCGGGGCGGAAGGATGTCGTCATCAGAAAAAAAAAACTGGTATTTCAGCGGGCGAAGAGTGGATGTTATATTCCTTAATCGGGTAGGCAGGTCAGAGAATATAGAAAAGGAACTGCGGAGGTTGAAGGTAGATTTAGTAGGAATTAATGAAGTGCGATGGCAGAAGGAACAGGGCTGTCAACACAAAATCAAATACGAGTTATGTAGGGATCGGAACGTAAGTAACCGGCGTCTGCGTAAGCTATTATGAACAGCGTAGAGAACGAATCATCATAGCGAAGATTGACACGAAATTAACACCCACCACAGCAGTACGAGTTTATATCCTGTCTTCACAGAAGACGAATAGACAGAAAGAATGCATGAAGAGATAAAGGAAGTTATTCAGATAGTTAAATGAGAGCTAAACATTTAATTGCGTTTGGGGACTGGAATTAGACAGTAGAAAATGGAAGACAGGGATATACAGTAGGTGATTTTCGACTGGGGGAAAGGAATGAAAGAGGAAGCTGCCTGGTAGAATTTTGCATAGAGCACAATTCACTCATCGCCAATCCTTGGGTTAATAGTCACGTAAGAAGGATGTGTTCGTGGACCTAGAAGGTTTGAGATTGAGAATGTAATAATAAGACACGGAGTACAAAACCAGATTTTAAACTGTGTCATATTTTCAGGGCGCATTGGGATTATGATGATAATTCGTTGGTTACGAACTGCAGATCGAAACTGAAGAAACTGCAGAAAGGTGGGAAATTAACGAGATGGGACATGGATAAATTGAACGAACAAAGAACACAAGTGTTACACCCGAATAAAGCAGCTAAAACAGTCTCACCTCTTCCTTTTCTTCTGTCCTTGTCTCGCAGCGGAGCAGTTTGTCATGGTTATTAACGGATTTGGTGTGTCACCATTCCGTTCACAGCAGGACGTAACACTGACTAAAAAAAGTATCCGTTCAAATGTAGCGCACAGGATATAACAACCACAAGCATAGAAATATAGTTAAGAACGGAACAATAGCTATTTACTTACATCGATTAACATCTGCATTTAGAAACAAAAAGCTGTTTCACCTTGTAGCTTGCTTAATTTGTGACAAAATCCACGTTGTATGAAATCATGCCACCGTTGATGTAAAACAAGTATTCGTATAGTAAACAAGATCTCAGGTACGGTGCCACAATGACAAACACCCTTCTCCGATTAATTATGCAGTTGTGTTTCAGCCACTGCAGTGCATAGTTCCCTCTGTGAATTTAAAGCCGTTGAGTGACATTTAAGTAATATGGGTTCAAAACGTCGCGAAGCTACAAAAGAAGAGAGATAATCTACATCTGGTTGTTTTAGAAAGACAAAGCTTTTCAGAATATGGGAGACACCATTGACAGACCTACCAATGCAGTGAAGACTATTAGGTGCAGAGTTGATCAGAACGAAGTACGACAGCCACTTACGAAGTAGTCATCCTGCAGTTTTATCCCAGATGGAAAACCGACAGCTACTTAGGGAAGTCAATAAAAATCCAAACATAAGTTGTCCAAAACGTGCTTCTTCAATTCAGATGCATGTAAGAACGTTTGTTTCAGCACAGGCCGTAAGAAATGTGCTTTACGAAGCTGGGTATGAAGGCTGAAAAGCCGTTAGAAACCATGTCAGCCAAGTCAACAGAAAGGAAGCGAGTTGCATTTGCAAGAGATCATGGATCCGATTGGTTTGATTTTTGGAAGGAGGTTATATTTATTGACGAGAGCCGATCCGAGCTGTTAAATGAAATGGATGAGCAGCAGTGTGGAGAAGAAGGAACAGTGCACTTGAAAAGAGTAAAATAACAGCCTCAGTTAAACATGGAGGAAGTTCAGTACTTGTCTGGGGGTGCATGAGTGCAAATGATGTGGTGGATTTTTGTTCTATTGATTGAATCATAGACCACGAGGTTTACATGAATTCCTAAAAACACATCTGCCCGGAAGTGTGAATAATATGCGTCTTTCTGAGGATTATATTTCCACACAAGATAATGACCCAAAACAACAGCTTTGGCTGCAAGGTGGTGGCTGTTGTTAATATTGCTCGTTGGATACCAACACCAATGCCAGAATCACCTCAATCTCCACAGATTAATCCAACAGAGAATTTGTGGAATGCACTCGACAAAAATATAAAGAAACATCAGATATCCAACAGGAATGATCTGAAGGACGATCTACTAGAGGATTTCGTAAAATTACAGAGCGAACAACACAATCTTTCGTGAAATCCATGCTATGGAGAATGCAAAAGATTATAAACAGGAAAGGAGGGCCTGCTAAGTATTAACCTTAACATTCTGCGTTCAGAGTGTCATTTTCAGTATTGCTGACAAGTACTTATTTTGCATCCTCAATTGCTTATTTTTACGTTTGAATGTTTAGCTGTGTTTACGTAAGTAGAAATCTGTGTTACTTTATTTTATTCACCTTTCTCTGATTAATAAGTAAGTCCATGTCCCTCTTGTAATACATTCTATTTTCCACTACGTATTTCACCCTTAAACATAAACTTATTTTTTAGACGAGCACCTTCTTGGGATGCTTGCATGTATCCAAACTGTCTGATTCATAGGAAGTGAGAGAAAGTTGCATAAATGTTCGCGAATCGTGTATCTGCGGCGCGACCTCGGTACCAGCTCGGTATTCACCTGCTAAGGTGCGGAAAACCGCCTGAAAACCACATCCAGGCTGGCTAACAAACGGAGAGCCGTCGTCTATCCGCCTGACGAAACTGATGCGGGGCCGATGTACTATTTCACTACCATACAATTCTGTGCTCCGAAAAACTTCTTCCTCGAATTGAGGCCTACATTTGATACTAGTAGACTTTTCTTGGTCAGGAATGCCCTCTTTACCAGGTTCCCTTTTTATGTCCTCCTTGCTCCCTACGCCATGCGTTATTTATGTTTCTAGGTAGCAGAATACCTTAACTTCATGTACTTCGTGATCAGCACTGATGTTAAGTTTCGCCCTGTTCTCACTTCTGCTACTTCTCATTACTTTCGTCTTTCTTCGATTTACTCTTGCTTCTTCGGTGTATAGATCGAACAATATGAGCGAAAGACTACACCTCTGTCTTAGACTCTTTTTAATACGAGAATTTCGTTCTTCATCTTATTGTTCCCTCTTGGTTCTTGTACATATTGTATATTACACGTAATTCCCTATACCTTCCCCCTATTTTTCTCAGAATTTCGAACATATTGGATCATTAGACATCGTCGAACGCTTTTCCCAGGTTGATAAATCCTTTGAAACTGTCTTGGTTTTTCTTTAGTCTTGCTTCCATAACAACTGCAACGTCACTACTGTCTCTCTGGTGCCTTTGCCTTTCCGTCATTTGCTTTTCCTTTTTTCTGTATTTTATTCCAGGCAGCAGCTTGGCTTCATGGGCTGTTAAGTCAATTATGCGATAATTCTCGCACTTGTCGACTCTCAATTTTTGGAATTGTGTTGATGATGTTTTTCCAGAAGTCAGATAGTATGTCACCTAGGTGACAAAATCTACGCAAAAAGTTGAATAGTCTTTTTTTATCACTTACTTCAATCATTTCAGAAGTTGTGATGAAATGTTATCTATACTTTCTACGTTATTTCATTTTAAGTCTTCCAAAGTTCTTTTAAATTCTGATTCTAACACTGGATTCAATACCTCTTCTATATTGTCTCCTGTTTCTTCTTCTATAACATCGTCAAACAAGTTCTCTCCCTCAGAGTCCGCTGTCTCTTCTGCATTTAATAGTGGCATTCCCATTGCACTCTTAATGTCGCCACCCTTGTTTTTAATTTCACCGAAGGTTCTTTTGACTTTTCTATATGCTGAGACAGTCATTCCGACAATCATTTCTTTTTCGATTTCTTCAGATTTTTCATGCAGCCATTTCGTCTTAACTTAACTTCCCATTTATTTCATTCCTCAGCGACTTGTATTTCTGTATTCCTGAATTTTCCTGAACAGTTCTGTACTCCTTTCTTTCATCGATCAACTGAAGTATTTCTTCTGTTACCCGTGGTCCCCTGGCAGTTACCTTCTTTGCACCTATGTTTTTCTTTCCAACTTCTGTGATTGCCCTATTTAGGGACGTCCATTCCTCTTCAACCGCACTGCCTACTGAGCTATTCCTCATTGCTGTATCTATAGCGTTAGAGAACTTCAAGCGTATCTCTTCATTCCTTAGGATTTTCGCAACCCACTTCTTTGTGCACTCATTCTCCTTGACTGGTCTCTTAAATTTCAGTGTGCTGTTCATCGCTACTAACTTATGATCTGAATCTGTATCTGTTCCTGGATACCTCTTACAATCGACTATCTGACTTCGGAATCTCTGCCTGTCCATTATGTAATCTAACTAAAATTTTCCCGTATCTTCTCCTTTTGTGATTCTTGAATAGAGTATTCGCTATTACTGGCTGAAATTTACTGCAGAACTCGATTAATCTTTCTCCTTTCTGATTCGTAGTACCAAGCCCTTATTCTCCAATAAGCGGACGCACGAATGGAAAAGAGCAGTGCAGAAGAAACTCTAGAAGCTGTGGTGCAAGGTCTTCCTCGTAACAATGAACGATGCTGCGGTGCCAGGCATTGCTCACAATAGCGCAAACAACGATGACATGACCATAGCTCCAAACAATGAACAGAAGTCCGCACATGAGACTGAATCACACATGACAAACGACGAAACAACAGAAAGCTCCACAAAAAAAAAATAATCCGCAGGATTGCCCATCATAGAGCTGAAAAAGCTAAGCAGGTACGGGAGAAACTGCATGACACGCTGCAACACCACGTGCTGGGGCACGAATTGAGAGAGCCTCCGGATGATTCAATACTGGGGCATGCCTTAATTACAGTCATGAATGAAACTGAAATTTCAAAACTGAAAGAGCCTCCATATTATGCGATACTGGGGCAAGAATAACAGTAGTTAAAGACTTTGAACTGTCAAAACCGAAAAAGCCACCTTACGATACGTTACGATGGCAAGAAATGCTTGGGGCAGGTTTGTTACAGATTTTGAAAATAAAATGAATACATTCTACCATGAAACCACAGGTTTTACACCTGAGGAAATTCTGTTAAATTGTAAAAGTAGAAGTGTGACTGAAGAAACTTTGCAATTTCCACCCATTGTAGGGGTAGACCTAAACGAGACAAAAGATTTGGTTCGGAAGAGAATGAAACAAAAGGCGGACGCCAGATCAAAAAGGCACTATAAGGGCCTTAAGGTAACTAAATTCAAAATGGTGACTTTGTTTCAGTAAAAACTCACGAGGAATCCAGTGAGATAAACCATGAAATCTCTAAATTTAAATATATTTATAATGGTCCATTTGATGTGCAAGGAACGCCACATAGCAATGCTTATTTTCTCGTGCACCCAAAGTCTAGAAAGCCTTTAGGGGTACGCAATATTGTCGACCTAAAACTATATGTCCACAGGAGTGAATAACAATGAAAAAATTGGAGTAAATGTCTATGTACTTTAATATGTATGTTCTTAACAATGATGTGTGTGTTGCCAAGTGTTATCCTGTTGAAAAGAATATTATTACCAAATTTCTAATACCTGTCTGTAAGTTTCAGATTCTATATATTATATATACGTGTTCCTGGATGTGACAAAATGAAGACTGCAATAATGAAATATTGCAGTATGGTAAAAAGGACTGCCAGAAAATTGTAAAACTGGGCAGTTAAGTAAGAGTGACAAAAAATGAAAGGGGACTGCCTGAAGTACTATGCGGGAAGTGAGAATGACTTGCCAATATAGGGCAAGAATGCATAGATTTATCCTGGACCGCCATACATCAAGGATGGGCAGTGTATAAAGTTAAAAGTATTTTGAGTGTTTTCTAAGTCAACATGTGGTTAAGTGTTTGCTAAAAGGAACTGCCAAATGTTTCTGCAGGCAGCAAAATATTTTAATTGTTATTCTAACTATTGTTGCGTGAGTTGCACAATGAATTTTCTAAAATGGACTATCTATTTTAAAATGAGGGCAGTGAAAAGTGATAATAGGTTCTATATAGATGTATTTGTTTGTTTGTGTGATTAACTAAAACAAATTTAGACTGCTTTAAATGAGAGCAGTATTGAAAATTCTCTTTTTTGATAAATTTGAAACTGTATTTTGGAATATGAAGTATACGGTGTAAAATGTTTTGTGTTTTTGTTATGTATATTCTTGTGTATGCATACTTATTTTCTCTTGGATGCTATAGCAATTTCTCAAGTTACGTAGGACATATTGCGTACTGTTTGCTTATTGTCTTACAGAATAAGGATGGCTTATGGTACATCTACATGAAATGAATATGTTTGATGATGTTTTGTTTAATGATGGACTTATTGTTTCTTAAAGTAATATGAGAATGAATGTTAATGTATTGTTTTGATTTGAAAGTAATGTGTGTAAAATGCTTGGTTTCTTAGTATGCTTATTGTATGTTGTTATAAATTTTTTTTATGCCCAACTGTGTTTTGGTGGAGTAAATTTTTTGTTGCCTTCCGACACCACATAGGTGTTATTGATGTGTCATCGATATATCCCTGATCGGAAACCTTAATGAAACATGGGGCATGTATAACACCATAATCGATTGTGGGCAACTGGTATAGAGCAACTTTATCTAAGAAGTGTTTACTCGTTACTAGTTTAGTTCTTTGGATCATTGGAGGGAGGCGGTACTTTATTATGTATAAATTGTTTAACGTAATAGTGTGTTTAAATAATGGAATTTTATTAGATATGTTTGTTTATGTATGAAAAAGTGCAATGTAAAAACTGGTTCATACTTAGGGATTTTGTATTGTATAATGTAAAAGAAATAGTGATTCTCCTGCGCTATGGAAATGGTGTGGCGCGAGATAAAAGATGGAATTGGCGCTAGATCTGGGCGGGAAGTGAGAGAGCACAGTAAGCAGTCAGTAGCCAGAAGCCGACCAGTCAACAGCGCAGCTGCCGAGCGAAGCATCCAGTAACTAATCTGAGATGGAATGGCCTCGGGTGTAATTGCGGCTGTAGAATGGTGCTCTCTCATTGAAAATGGCTCTAAAAATGATAGTCACGTCGCCAAGAAGAACTAAATAGAGCATATTACTGCCAAAAGAGAGACCAGGTAGCCGTCACGTGCTCGCCACCACTATTGCGCCACCACTTCATCATATTCCAGAGGTTATAACTGTATAACAGTATGAACCAGAGTGTTTGTGTGATTTAATTTGCAATAATAATTCAAATACTGCTGAACTTTGTGTTCAAATCATGAATTTACTTCTTTCATGGTACCAAGCAGCGTCCTTTACTCGAAGTATTTAAGTCCGAGTATCCTGTTTGTAAAAGACTGATATAAATCCATTTTATTTTACTTTGAATGTATGAAAAGCTCCTAGTTACTTTGAATAGTTTCTACTTTACAAGTGTCATTGTTTAATGTGTAGGCACATTAAAATTGTCAGCAGAAACTACTCGCTTCACGAGTAATATAAGGGGCACATAATATTTATCAGATGAAAAGTTTTTAATTTGCTATGAATTTCTACAGTTGGAAAGTGCCGAAATTATAGTATTGATGAACAAAATTGAGGTTAATTTAAAACCACTTGTTTCACAAGTGATGTTATGAGGCACTTTGAAGTTAACTTTTAATTAAAGTCTTTTCTGAAGTTTGTAGAGAGTATTGTCAGTGCAAATGGTATTAAAATATTGCAAAATAAATGATCTTAAGTGGGGAAGTAATTCAGCTTTTTTCATAATTCAAAATATTTTTGTAGTGTGTACAGTTTGCTTATATAAAGAAGGGATGGTTTGTGGGACCCCAGTTCATTTTTTTATATCAGGAAGAAACCAAACTGAATAGTTGTTTTCTAGCTAAAGAAACTAGAAGTGATTATTTAAAAGAGTATACATAAAAGTTATGTGTACAGTGTTATCTCATTGCATTAGTGATGTATATATATATGTGTTAGCCAAAATTCTTACCAAATGCCGCTTAGTCTTGTGTATGCCCTAGGGAACAATTCATGTGCCAACTTAGTGAAAGGTAGAAGTGAAGATTGTGCTTAACAGGGATAAAATTTCTTTTCCATTTCTGTGATTGCTTAATTATGCTGTTGATAACTATTGCTACCCACTGTATAGTTCGTCTGGTTATTGTAGGTGTTCATTGCACTTGATTAAGAAAGCATTTTTGAAAGTTACTTTTGCAAGAGTAAAAATACGGGACTGATGACCTCAGCTGTTAAGTTCCATAGTGCTCAGAGCCATTTTAAGAGGAAAAATGGATTCATTAAAAATAATGTTCCACATTCTTATGCCTAATTAGGCTGGCGACCGTTTTATTTTTCATTTACAAGAACTCTGTTACTGTAACTTCATGCAAAATTTTAGTCTTTCTTGTATCTACTAACTGCTACAATTACGAAATTCATGTTCGATTCCCTCTGTCTGTTAGGTAACACACGTTCAAATTCAAAAAATTCTCCAAGAGGGTAACATTTACTGCAAGTTCAAAACGAATTTGGTAATCATTAATAAGCGGTAGTGTTATAACGCGCCGGCCGGAGTGGCCAATCAGTTCTAGGCGCTACAGCCTGGAACCGCGCTACCGCTACGGTCGCAGGTTCGAATCCTGCCTCGGGCATGGATGTGTGTGATGTACTTAGGTTAGTTAGGTTTAAGTAGTTCTAAGTTCTAGGGGACTGATGATCTCAGCTGTTAAGTCCCATAGTGCTCAGAGCCATTTTAAGAGGAAAAATGGATTCATTAAAAATAATGTTCCACATTCTTATGCCTAATTAGGCTGGCGACCGTTTTATTTTTCATTTACAAGAACTCTGTTACTGTAACTTCATGCAAAATTTTAGTCTTTCTTGTATCTACTAACTGCTACCATTACGAAATTCATGTTCGATTCCCTCTGTCTGTTAGGTAACACACGTTCAAATTCAAAAAATTCTCCAAGAGGGTAACATTTACTGCAAGTTTAAAACGAATTTGGTAATCATTAATAAGCGATAGTGTTATAACGCGCCGGCCGGAGTGGCCAATCGGTTCTAGGCGCTCCAGCCTGGAACCGCGAGACCGCTACGGTCGCAGGTTCGAATCCTGCCTCGGGCATGGATGTGTGTGATGTCCTTAGGTTAGTTAGGTTTAAGTAGTGCTAAGTTCTAGGGGACTGATGATCTCAGCTGTTAAGTCCCATAGTGCTCAGAGCCATTTTAAGAGGAAAAATGGATTCATTAAAAATAATGTTCCACATTCTTATGCCTAATTAGGCTGGCGACCGTTTTATTTTTCATTTACAAGAACTCTGTTACTGTAACTTCATGCAAAATTTTAGTCTTTCTTGTATCTACTAACTGCTACCATTACGAAATTCATGTTCGATTCCCTCTGTCTGTTAGGTAACACACGTTCAAATTCAAAAAATTCTCCAAGAGGGTAACATTTACTGCAAGTTTAAAACGAATTTGGTAATCATTAATAAGCGGTAGTGTTATAACGCGCCGGCCGGAGTGGCCAATCGGTTCTAGGCGCTACAGCCTGGAACCGCGAGACCGCTACGGTCGCAGGTTCGAATCCTGCCTCGGGCATGGATGTGTGCGATGTCCTTAGGTTAGTTAGGTTTAAGTAGTTCTCAAGTTCTAGGGGACTTATGACCACAGCAGTTGAGTCCCATAGTGTTCAGAGCCATTTGAACCATTTTTTGTTATAACGCCATCGGAAAGCCAGGAAGAACAACAGCAAATGTCGAAGAAATTGCGGACGACAGAACTGTCAGACAGTGGCATAGAAAATTTAAAGGAATCCTCAAACACCATAATGATTCAAAAGGCTGCAGCAAAACACGAACAACCAACCCACGGACGCGCCAGAAAGGGAAAGGAGAACGCGGAAAGCCGACCATCCAGAGGCATGAGATGAGGTACGGAAGAAGGTGTTCCAAACCAAACAATGGAGGCAACTCCAGAAGACAAGGCACGAAGAATCGGAGAAAAAGGGACTCAGCCAAACGCGGGACCCCTCACCACAATACGCAGACACTGAATCTATCGTCTGTGGAGAAAGAGTTCGTAACAAACCCGAAAGCAAAGAATTCCCGATTGTTGGCGTAGAAAACAGTGATAGCCGTACTGACAATCACACAGAACACCATCACTGCACGACAACTCACCTTGGCGTGAAGAAATGGAGGAGTGTAATCTGCCGGCAACACAAAGTGGGGGGCGTGGCACAGGGATCCTTAGTGGGACGAATGCAGACATGGAAGACAACTTCTGTTAACACACAGCTGTGAATCGAAGACTGACCGAAACGAGTACTAGCGCTGATTTACAGACGTATAGCATAGCTACTATTCACATTAACAGAATCACTAATTTGACTAAAACAGAATGCCTATGGGATTGTATGTATGAATTCGATATAATCATGCTGCGAGAAGTATGTACGGACAGGATGGATCATATCGCGGGATCGAATGCTCAAGGAAGCAATTATACGTAGAAGTGTTAAAAAGTTAGCGAGTGGACGAGGAATTTCTGTCGAAAGAGACACAGCTCAGCTCATTAATATCTACGCTCTATCCGGTTCGCAAGTCAGACTGGATAGAACTTTCTTCTTTCAAGAAGTGCGAAAGAGAACACCATCCTTGCTGGTGATTTCAATTGTGTTCTTTCCGCCACCGATCAAGCGCCAAAGCTAAAATCTGCCTGGAACTGGGAGACTTAGTGAAAGGACTGCACCTTGTCGACATCTGGCAACAACCAACCAAGGGGGAATCCAGGATTCATCTATACTACTAGCCATTCCGTGAGCAAGGTAGACTGAACCTATGTCTCTAATAACTTCAAAAATAGTGTCCTCAGCGCCGAAACTTGTTCAGTAAATTTTCCTGACCATTTGGCAGTTGAGGCTAGTACTAATATGCCAAAGCAAAGAACATTTACGGGTAGGAGTGTGTGGAAATTCAAAATATCACACCTGATGGACACTGAGCTTGAGCAAGAGTTAAAGCGAGGTTGGCATATGTGCTTATAGGTGAAACCACATTAGGAGGCTCTTTGACACAGATATTTTGGGATTTTTTGGGTGGGAAGAATTAATGAGAATTAATGAGAATTTTATCAAATTTTGACATCGTTTTATTCACATTTCTAACAGATTTTGTGAATTTCTTTGAATAATTTCAGCCAAAAATAACAAAGTTAAGCTGTGATGTCCGCTAAAGGTTGTGAGTATAGTTCTCTAATTTCGCGCAGTGTAGCCATTCCGATTTTCTTCTGAAATCAAAAAGGCTTTGGTTTTACATGAATAACTTATTTTCTAAGACTAGGAACCTCAATGCAGGTGAAAGTGTCGAAAATTAAAAATTTTGCAGACGTTGGAACAATTTACTTCGAATTTCACGATTTTTTCTCTAATTATGCAAAAAGAAACCCTTAAAATCCTGATAACATCTCACAAGTTGATTCATATAATTCGTAATTTTATAATGAATCACACTATCAATTTCCATAATGATAGGATCTATACTTTTTGAGCTAGACCGCAAGCAAATGTGAAAAAAATCATTTCGATATAAACGGGTTTGAAAAAATGAATTCTCGGAAACTAGAAATTCAAGGACGTTAACAATAATGCGAAACGCTTACCGATTAATAAGCGATTCCAGCACCATATAGTAGTCCTTCTTCCTCATAAGCTTCGTTTTGCGCTTGCAGCAGTGCTTTCCGAGCGTTCCGACCTTCCTTCGATTCCAGAGAACTACGTCGATTCTGCTGGCTCACGCGCTGGTTATCAGTTTGTTCGGCATACCCAATACAATTCCTGCCTCGTTCATGACCATCAGAAGGGATGAATTTCCTTCATTGAATTAGCTCACTGCTAAATACGATGCCAGTTCGACCACGTTTAGTCCGGAGTGCAAGTGTTTAGGAGCTAATCGCCAAATAGTGTAACTAAAATCTTCATTCGCCTTTTGTGTGGCCACCTAAACATCTCTCCAGTAATTCATCACTTGATAAATCTTCATATGTTGTAAGAATTTCCTTCTGTACGTCGGGGTGCAATGGAGTAGGGTGCGGTTCATGTTCCATTCCAAGGCCTGTTCTACCACTCACACCAGCTGCCTTCTCCCTCTGAGCAATACTCGTGTCGAGGATTTTCATCCGTAGAAATCATATGATAGTATGTCGTCATAATTGCTGTACCGAATGTGCAATCGGTTCTACGCTCATATAATCTGAACGAATGCGAATTTCGCTTTGCAATTTTGACAGCGTATTCTTGGATATTTAAGCTAACGATTTACTCAATAAAAAAGTCGGATTTTTTGAACCTCCTAATGTGGTTTCCCCCCTTAAGGGACATACGGCGCTACAGAACATAAAATACGATTTTTTTTCTTTACACTTTTGTAAAAAAAGATGAGAGAAACACATAATGGAATTCTACTTCCCGTGTCTAAGAGAAATACACGTAGACGCCGCCATCATGAAAGTGAAACGGATCAAGGCCGAAATAATCGCTCTGAAACGCCAGTAAATAGAGGTAGTTAAAAAAAGATCGAGAGACAACAGCGGCGTGGAGGATTCTGTCCGAATCAAAAAATGAACGCTGTCTCCACATAAGTTGTCTCCGAATTGATGATGGAAGACAACTTACCCACCAACAGAACACGAAAAGTTGACCCGTGTTCATTTCACGAGACTGTACGCTGGGGCGGAAGCAGGCGGAAGCTGTGACGGAAGCAGAGAATGCAGAATTGGAAACTCAAATTACTGAAGAGGAACTGTACGATCAAATTACTGGAGAGGAACTGTACGAAGCCTCGAAAGGAAGCCCGAGGAGCAAAACCTCTGGACCCGATGGGTTACCATTTACGTTTCACCAAAATACTGGAATTTTCTCGCCAGTACGTTGATAGCAGTGTTCGACGAAATATGTACGTGAGCACTACCCCTGTGAGTTTTTAGAAGGGCTCATAGTGTTGGTTCCTACAAGGGGCTGCACTAATGACTTGCAAAACATGCGTCGTATATCGCTCTTAATCGGTGACTACAAGCTAAGTTTCAAGGGTATTGCTTCTTCGATCGAACTTGATTGGTCGTCTCCTCATCGGTCAATATCAAGCGTGTACCGTCCCAAGGAGGACAATACAGCAATCGCTGAAGAAATACCGGGATGTGACGGCAGTCGCAGAATGGCCAACATGCCGTTAGACACGGACAAAGCATTTGACAGGGCCTGTCCCAACTACCTGCTATGCCTCATGTCGAAAATGGGAATAAAGCAATTTTTGCAAATATCATCAGGAGATTATACACTCACGTAGCTTCAAGAATTCTTGTAACTTGCCAATGCACAGGAAGAATTAAAATCCTAGGGTCAATAAAAAAATGGTTCAAATGGCTCTGAGCACTATGGGACTTAACTTCTGAGGTCATCAGTCCCCTAGAACTTAGAACTACTTAAACCTAAATAACCTAAGGACATCACACACATCCATGCCCGAGGCAGGATTCGAACCTGCGATCGTAGCAGCAGCGCGGTTCCGGACTGAAGCGCCTAGAACCGCTCGGCCACCACGGCCGGCTAGGGTCAATACGACAATACGACAAGGCTGCCCCCTCTCGATGCTGATGTTCTCGATCCCAACAGAGTTTCTTCTACGATCACTGTTTGTGAAGCTCAATGGGACTAAAATTGGAGGCAACAAATATGTATGTATATGTTACACTGATGAGCTGGCGGTGTAAATCAGTGATCCAAACGATGTTGTGGAGGTACAGGACGTGATTCAAACATATACTCGTATTTACCGTTCTGGAGCTAAAATCACTGTAGGCAATTCTAGCATTTTGCATTTAGACAAAGGGATAAGATTCGTTGAAACTGGACCAGTAGGACAAGAAGCTAATATCAAACTTCTCGGGATACGGTTTAGCAAATGTCCTACCAAGATAGCAGCCTGGAACTGGAAAATGAAGCTCAACAGCCTCTGAGCAGTTTTAAGAGAGAATTCCATCTGTTCTCTAGATACAATACATATAATGACGCTGATAAATCTTGCTACCCTTCCTAAGGAGTGCTACCTCGCAAGTATTTTCCCCTTGCTTCCAACAATAGGGAAGCGAACTGATTCTGCTCTAGCGTAGTTCATCTGCAGAGGGCGTGTACTTAATGGTTCAAATGGCTCTGAGCGCTATGGGACTTAACATCTTAGGTCATCAGTCCCCTAGAACTTAGAACTACTTAACCCTAACTAACCTAAGGACATCACACACATCCATGCCCGAGGCAGGATTCGAACCTGCGACCGTAGCAGTCCCGCGGTTCCGGACTGCAGCGCCTAGAACCGCACGGCCACCGCGGCCGACCGTGTACTTAGGATTGACTACCAAACCATGACTCTATTTGATATAAAAGGTGGTTTAAGGATCACCAACGTCACAGATAAATGCAGAGCCCTACAGATATCTAGGACGATAAAGACCCTAGCAGCAGGTGATGGAAACGCAGTCTCCACCAGACAACAGGGTGCCACTCATGTTCGGCCATATTAGTTATAAGTTGTGGAATGTTAAAACGTATATTACTGAGAAAAGCTACATCAGGCAAACGGCAAGGAACTACACAACCAAGAAAGTCTATAAAGTGCTGACAGAAGCAAATTAAGCAAATTAACAAAGAACTTCCCCATAATCACTTGGAGTAGAGGCTGGCAAAACATTCGTGTTAAAACCTTAACCTCATACGTAAGAACTGCGTGGTATTGCGCTTTATCGAACCACATAAGCACTAATGAGCGTCTATTCAGGATTGTCTTGTCAAATACTAACAAATGCATGGACTGTCAGCAGATTGGTACTCTACTTCAACGTTTTACTTGCGGTGCCGCTAACGAGATATGGCAATCGACATAACATAAACGACTGATAACAATATAACTTTGGAGAAACTGTTAGCCCCATCAAGGTGGCCTTACCCAAATCGAAAACGACATTCACCTGTTCGTTAATGGGTAAGTTCATATAGATGCGCTTGGGCAGGAAGAGCAAGTCACTATTAGATTTACAGTACATCAGACAAGAGTACAGATGAATCTGAAAAAAAAATCCTGGAACATTGTATCTTTTGCAATGGAGAGATCAGACCACAAGTCCTGTGGATACATATTATGTGTCTTTATGTGGAAGTTTACTATCTTTGGCCTGAAAAAAGCATGTTCTTTGAGAACTGTTTCCTCGGGATGTGTTATAGATATCAATGTCAAATTTGATCAAAATGTTATTGATATTTCCTCTAGAAACTCGATTTTTTTTTACCGGAAATGTTGAAGAGAAATGGCGGAATTGACATCGGAACGAAACAAAATTTCGATGTAGACCTCCAAGCGCGGTATGTCACAGGTCAGCCGGCTCTTCTGAAATCAAAATTGAGTTGACGTTAGCGAAGTACATAAGATTCTTTAGGAGTTGTACCTCGCTTAAGTTATTTGGAGCATAGGAAACAAAATGGCTGCCATTTGAAAAAAAAGAGTTTTTTCATCGAGTTTTCGACGTCGTCGGCCAAGTAAAAATATTTATAGTTGAGGGAACTGAATAAAAGTGGTACAACTACTAGACAATTTAGTTAGCTTCGTCGGAAACAAATAATCATGCCAATCGGTTCAGTAGATTTGAAGTTACCATACCGCGCGATTAAAAAAAAAAACGTCATTTCAAGTAAAACGCGTTTCAAGTTTTGACTACATATAAATGCGATATTATGCAACGTACGTTTAATCTGCTATTCCAGGTCCATAAAATAGTCCTTCCTCTTCCACATAGACGGCGTTCTGCTCGATCTGGGTCATCCTGCGCTGCTCCAGAGCCTCTCGTACGGTCGGTGACAAGCGGTTTTCGGCCGCTTGAATCCGGTGGTCGTCCGAATGCTTCGCGAACTACGTCGAATAGAGTCCCAGGGCGACGTCCATCGCTGTCATGGTCTTCAGAATTGCTGAATACCTTTCGCTGAAGCTGCTCACTGCCAGGAAAGTCGCAATATCCAGTTTTCGCACCAGAATGCAAATGCTTGGGGGCTAACTTCCAAACACAAGCGTTCAAACTTTGATTTGAATTTTGTGTGCTTCCCCCCCCCCTCTAAGCACCGGTACAATAGCTCGTCCTCCGAAAGAAAAAAGTTGGTGCGTGAAGAAGGCCGTTTTCAGGCAGGTGCATTCTTTTGTTCAACCGCGAATAACAAACATTTACGTTCCGTATTCGGAAAAACCGTTTCAGGGGTGGATTCCAAACACTTATATGGATCCAAAAATTCAATTTAAAAAGATCTTTAGAACCAGAAGATAGTAAAACGCCCCGTAATGCAGTGGTTTCCATTGCCTTCTGAATCATCATGCCGTTGATCATTATTGATTCTTCCGCCTTTAGGGCCAGTTTCCCACCCCAAGGGCTAGAGAATGCTCTGAACCTCTGTACCTCCTCCACCCTCCATAGCGAGGCCGTCGGCTTCTTGTGCAAGATGTCTTCGGCCGTCACTGATGATTATTTACACTACTGGCCATTAAACTTGCTACACCAAGAAGAAATGCAGATGATAAACGGGTATTCGTTGGACAACTAAATTATACAAGAACATACATGTGATTACATTTTCACGCAGTTTGGGTGCATAGATCCTGAGAAATCAGTACCCACCTCTGGCCGTAATAACGGCCTTGATACGCCTGGGCATTGAGTCACACAGACCTTTGATGGCGTGCACAGGTACAGCTGCCCATGCAGCTTCAACACGATACCACAGTTCATCAAGAGTAGTGACTGGTGTATTGTGACGAACCAGCTGCTAACCCACCATTGGTTCAAATGGCTCTGAGCACTATGGGACTTAACTACTAAGGTCATCAGTCCCATAGAACTTAGAACTAATTAAACCTAACTAACCTAAGGACATCACACACATCCATGCCCGAGGCAGGATTCGAACCTGCGAGCGTAGCGGTCGCGCGGTTCCAGACTGTAGCGCCTAGAACCGCTCTGCCACCCCGGCTGGCTAACCCACCATTGACCAGACATTTTCAATTGGTGAGTGATCTGGAGAATGTGCTGGCCAGGGCAGCAGTCGAACATTTTCTATATCCAGAAAGGCTAGTACAGGACCTCCAACATGCGGTCGTGCATTATCCTGCTGAAATGTAGGGTTTAGCAAGGATCGAATGAAGGGTAGAGCCACGGGTCGTAACACATCTGAAATGTAACGTCCACTGTTCAGAGTGCCGTTAATGTGAACAAGAGGTGACCGAGACGTGTAACCAATGGCACCCCATATTATCACGCCGGGTGATACGCCAGTATGGCGACGACGAATACACGCTTCCAATGTGCGTTCACCGCGATGTCGCCAAACACGGATGCGACCATCACGATGCTGTAAACAGAACATGGATTCATCCGAAAAAATGACATTTTGCCTTTCGTGCACCCAGGTTCGTCGTTGAGTACACCATCGCAGGCGCTCCTGTCTGTGATGCAACGTCAAGCGTAACCACAGCCATGGTCTCCGAACTGGTAGTCCATGCTGCTTCAAACGTCGTCGAACCGTTCGTGCAGATGGTTGTCGTCTTGCAAACGTCCCCATCTGTTGACTCAGGGATCGAGACGTGGCTGCACGATCCGTTACAGCCATGCGGATAAGATGCCTGTCATCTCGACTGCTAGTGATACGAGGCCGTTGCGATCCAGCACGGCGTTCCGTATTACCCTCCTGAACCCACCGATTCCATTTTCTGCTAACAGTCATTGGATCTCGACCAACGCGAACAGCAATGTTGCGATACGATAAACCGCAATAGCGATAGGCTACAATCCGACCTTTATCAAAGTCGGAAACATGATGGTACGCATTTCTCCACCTTACACGAGGCATCACAACAACGTTTCACCAGGCAACGCTGTTGAACTGCTGTTTGTGTATGAGAAATTGGTTGGAAACTTTCGTCATGTCAGCACGTTGTAGGAGTCGCCACCGACGCCAACCTTGTGTGCATGCTCTGAAAAGCTAATCATTTGCATATCACAGCATCTTCTTCCTGTCGGTTAAATTTGGCGTCTGTAGCACGTCATCTTCGTGGTGTAGCAATTTTAATGGCCAGGAGTGTACATTAAAAAATTGAGCGGTGGCCGCGTCCGGACCCAGGACTGAGGGCGTTTTGATTGCTAATCTAAAATGCTAACGCCACACCGCAGGTATTTTTCCGGGAAACATCCAAATCGACAAACTGTGTTCAATTTGATGGAGTCTTTTGAGTCATATGACATTTTTATTATTATTGTTATCGTGGTTCAAGTGACGACTTTATGAGGTATCGTAGTAACTGAAGCAGTCGATAGCAGAGTGGTGAGTAATTTAATCACCAGAGACGGGGGCCTTAGCTCACCTGGAGGATGGTATCTAGCGCTCAGGCTACTTCAGCCGCAACAGAAAGCATCTCAACGTTCTCTCACTGCTCGTCGATAAACGCATGTTAAGAAGAGCTTTTTAGCGAATGCTTTTTCTTTTGGCGTTATTGTAACTTAAACTGTCTTAAGGGGACATTATATGTCCTATGCCGCCAATGTTAAATTATCGAATTTTGTGACCCTTTACCTTCGACATTTTTTAAGACGCCATCTTACAATTTTCCGTAATTATGGAACGCACCTCTCTAGATACACTGAACTAGAATTATTACTGAAATTGTATTGTGGGGCACGCTATCTTTTTTTCAAACACTCAAATACTTTTTTGTCAGAAATTTGTAAATAAATGAACATAAAAACAAAACAACTCAGGATATTTTAATTATTCTAGTTCCATATGTGTTGAATCGCACATTTGGAATGCTGTGAAAATTTCATGTCTCTACCATCACTACTTTTTTAGAAAACGGGTCATTTATTGCAAAGAATGTAGTTCAGAGATATTGAGGTTTAATACATTTTTATTGCAATTTCTTATACAGACTTACCTTTCTGAGTCTTTTATGCACTACAATTGCCCTGACCCATGGTCTGTGGCTTCTTCAGTGTAAAACGAGCCCAGTACTTGCCTCCTCCTTATCTTTCTTGCTTCTCTTGACATTTGCTGAGCAGCTAACTTTGCTTCACGTACACGAAGCTTATCCAGTTCCTGCAGCCCTTCAGCTGTGTTCTGTCCAAATCTTAACCTTGACTTCTACAGAACCTTAAGTCTTTCATAGTTCCCACCATTAAAAGATATTATAGCATCAGATGGCAAGAATACATTGAAGAGCTATATCAAGGAGACCCTCTAACAGATAATATGATAGAATTAAGCGAAGAAGTAGAGAAAGAAGAACTAGGGGACACAATTCTGAAAGATGAATTTGAAAAAGCACTAAAAGAACTACCAGATAAGAAAGCGGCAGGTGTTGATGATATACCTTCTGAACTAATTAAGAAATCAGGAGACAAAATGAAAGCTACATTACTGCAACTCATACAGAAAATATACAAAACAGGTGAAGTTCCTGAAGACTATCAGAAATGCATCATATTCCCCATACCTAAGAAAGCATCTACTATGGACTGTGAAAACCATCGAACACTCAGTCTTCTTTCACACGCATCAAAAATTCTAATAAGAATAATTTTGAAAAGAGTTGAAAACCAATTGAATAGCACTCTAAGTGAAGACCAATTCGGTTTTAGAAGCGGTGTAGGGACGAGGGAAGCAATCTTATCTTTAAGACTAATAATTGAGAAACAAATTTCCAAAAACAAACAAGTATTTATAGCCTTCGTAGACCTCGAAAAGGCATTTGACAATGTTGTATGGCCAGAAATGTTTAGAATTCTGAAGAAGGCTGGTCTGAAATATAATGATAGAAGGATAATCTTTAAAATATACCAAAATGAAACAGCCTTAGTTAAGAAGGAAAACAAAGAAGAAACAGCAAGAATAAGGAAAGGAGTGAGACAGGGATGCCCACTATCTCCAGTAATTTTCAACGCATATATCCAAGAAGCAATAGACAAAATAAGAGAGAATATTGAAGTAGGAATAAAACTTAACGGAATGAAAATAGATATGTTGCGATATGCAGATGATATCGCCATAATTACAGAAAGGAAAGAAGATTTAGAAGCCGCACTCAATGAAATGGAAAACACCTTAAAAGAACAGTATGGAATGAAAATAAATAAGAAAAAGACTAAAGTGATGGTGAGTGGCGCCCTGAACTACAATGAACCCATACGAATAACAATAAAGGGAGAGAAACTAGGGCAGGTTACAGAATTTAACTACTTAGGTAGCAAAATAACAGCAGATGGAAGGAGCAAAAGTGACATTAAAAACAGAATACAACTTGCCAAAATAGCATTCAATGGAAAAAGAAACTTACTGACGAGTAGAAATGTTAGTTTAGACGTAAGAAAGAGAGTCATGAAAACCTATGTGTGGAGTACAGCCCTTTACGGATGTGAAACTTGGACTAGTGGAAAAGAAGAAAAGAGAAGATTAGAGGCATTCGAAATGTGGTGCTACCGGAGAATGGAAAAAATCAGCTGGCGAGACAAGGCTACAAACGAAGATGTCCTCAGAAGAGTGAAAGAAAACAGATCTCTTTGGCGAAATATACAGAAAAGAAGAATAACCTTCATAGGTCACATTTTACGGCATAACAATTTCATTAAGAGAATATTAGAAGGAATCATTGAAGGAAGAACTCGCCGAGGACGACCTAGATTAAGCTACATTCAACAAGTAATAAATGACATCGGGTGCCAGACCTATGCAGATATGAAGAAGAAAGTTGACAAAAGAACGGAATGGCGTGCTGCTGCCAACCAACCTGTGGGTTGATAACCGAAGAAGAAGAGAAGAGCATCAGACACTGCTAACTTTATAGTCATAAGGCCAACAAATACATTTTTAGGCACACGGCACCACACAAAATTATTGAGGGACTCATTCACATTCTGGGTCTTCCCATGTAAACCCATCTTTAGTAGCTCAGGATTTGCCAAATCTCTGTTAATAGGTTTGATTGCCTCCATCACTGCCAAAGGAAGAGAATGTTTATGTGTAAATTCATGAAGGCTGCCAGAAAATTCAGCCTGCCTATATTTACACTAAGTGTTTTTTGGAGGTGGACACAAAGCATGACACGGCTTTTCATCTCTGTTTTCAAGTACTTCAGAAGAAAATGCAGGTCTCACATATCTGATACCCGCAAATTTGCGTTTCTTGAAGTTAATTTTACACTTAGTTATTTTATTTACGTTTAAAAAGTAATAGAAGTTAGCTTACTGCAAAAATAGCCGATAATCACATTACTTTCAACGAAAACTAGTATCAGAAACAAAGGACTAATTTGTTTATTCGTAATTCCAACTTTTGAGACGTAGCAGTAGGCACAAAACAAAGCAATTCACAGCCTTCTAGACTGTGTAGTTCACAAGATATGACTGCTCACCGGTGGCAGTATATGCGTAGCCGTGAAATTTGACAGCCACACGTCAGCATTCAAAATATTATTTGAAGATCTCACAATTGTCTGATTTTAATGTATTGCATACCAAAATGTTCAGGAAAGTCTAAAGTACTTTATGGAGTAGAAAACAGAAAATGTCAAATTTCAAAGAGTTTCACGTACAATCTCCCCTTAAATTTAGGCATAGCCTTTCTATTGATTTTGAGTGTCTTTTACCGTGCAGTTGTTTAATAGCGTCGTGAAACATAGTGTGGCATGCATCCTGTACCGTTTACCGTTCGGTTAGAGGCCAAGCAACGAGCAAAGGATTTTTTTAGTCCACATATAACGAAGTCAAAAAGCAAGTTGTCGGAATATCTTTTAAACAGATAACGGCAACTCGGCTGCAAACCAAACAATTTGCAAACCATTAATTTCACGGAGAAAGTGTGAAGGAACACGTAAGAGACACTGTTGAAATCTTCTCAGGTTACCAGGCGAAAGTTGGCGTCCTGTTGTCGCAGCGCTTCGACGATTTTCGCACTCGCCGCCTTCAGAAAAATGCGTCACGTCCGTGTTTGTCTCCTTATACCTACTGGACTATGGATTCCTCTGCTGAGGGCTCAACAGTTGGACCCATCGCCTGCCTCAAAAAGACATTTCATGGCCGGCGGCTATATAGCAGCGAACTGGACGTGAACCTGAGGATTTGCCTGAAGATGGCGGGTAGGTAACTCGTCGAAACGCTGCGACAACGCAACGCCACGACTCGGATGATAATCGGAGGCAATTTCATCAATGAGTGACATCCGTAAACAAACATATTTACGAATGAATTCTGGAGTACATTCCTAATTACTGTAATCCCAATCATTCTTCCATTTCAAAAGTTACAGTAATGGACGACATATTGTCTCGAAACATTCCATAACTGTTCAATTTGTTACAGTCGTTTCAGTTCACCTGATAACGTTTCAATCATATGTAATGATCTTCTTTAGATCTTATTAATAACGAGTTCTGGAAAGTCAAAATTCTTCAAACAGACAGAGTCAAAGCTGTAAAATAAATGCATCTAGCATTTTAATGGATAATCATCCCACGAGTTCGAAACTAACTATCAGGTGTGACTACTTACATCTGAGACTGTCATAATAGATATTTTAAAAACATTTCAAAAGTGACACTAGCTGGCAGATTAAAACTGTGTTGCAGACTGAGATTCGAACTCGATACTTGTGCCTTTGACGGGCAACGGCTTTACCAACTTCTTTTTTTGTTGTTAATCTGATTGTGTTCGTTATTGTTCGTTCTATTTGTTGGGGGTGGACGTCCAATGACGCTTGTTCAGGTTCACCGTTGATCCAGCACCTCAGTTTTTTATTCAGAGGGCAGCTAACCCTGTGACCGAACACGCTGAGCTACCGCGCCGGCGTGAACTGGGCTTTTCAATCACGAGTCATAATCTGTCCGCATGGGTGTAGTTCCGCCCATACCTCGCCTCGTATCTTCCAAACCTCACAGAAGCTCTCCTGTGGAACTTGAAGTCCTGGAAGAGAGGGTATTGTGGAGACACGGCTTAGCCACCGCCTGGGGGATGTTTGCAGAACAAAATTTTCACTCTGCGGCGGAGAGTGCGTTATTTTAATCCACCAGGAAGCTTCATATCAGCGCACCCTCCGCTGCAGAGTGAAAATTTTGTTCTGAATTTCAAGAGTGTTCTTGTTACGCCCTTACGTGAATGACAACTGTTTGAACGTATGCTTTCGTGTGATGAATGAAGAAAAAAAATTTAACTGTCCATTCACCACTTTTGTATCATGAACTACCAAAGTGGATATCTGCTGGTATAGTGTGACCCGCGTACTGACGTCGTTGGCGAAGCAACTTCATCTCTTTGATCCCAGTCGTCACCTCCACTTCGCCGGCCACTGTGACCGAGCGGTTCTAGGCGCTTGAGACTGGAACCGCGCGACCGCTACGGTCGCAGGTTCGAATCCTGCCTCGGGCATGGATGTTTGTGATGTCCTTAGGTTAGTTAGGTTTACATAGTTCTAAGTTCTAGGGGACTGATGACCTCAGATGTTAAGTGCCATAGCGCTCAGAGCCATTTGAACCATCTCCACTTCGAGGTTTAAAATGATCGTACTAAAGGCGATTAGTATTTTACGTCCCGTCGACCTCGCGGTAATTGCGGACACAGCACGTCTTTGCACCGAAATCTAAAGGATGAAAATGGGTCAAATAGCTCTGAGCACTATGGGACTTAACATCTATGGTCATCAGTCCCCTAGAACTTACAACTACTTAAACCTAACTAACCTAAGGACACCACACAACACCCAGCCATCACGAGGCAGAGAAAATCCCTAACCCCGCCGGGAATCGAACCCGGGAACCCGGGCGTGGGAAGCGAGAACGCTACCGCACGACCACGAGATGCGGGCGAAAGGATGACATAGGAAAACGGCAGTGACTGTTTTGAACTTTCCGTCCCAGCATTTACATTACGAAGGTTAGGGAAAACGTGAAAAACTTAATTGTAGATGTTAAAATGCTATTAGCACGCTGCACTTTCCGAATTCGAGTGCAAGACTTTAAATTAGCTCTCTCAGCTAAAATGACCGTACCATTCACCGCCACTCGGTCACAGTTCGATATTGATAAGTCGTGAATATATTGGAATTATTCGGTCTTTAATTTCAATACAAATATTGTGTTGGTTTCCCGATGTTAACTAGAAGTCTCACAATACTGCTAAAATTCCGGGACAGTGAAATGCTAATATAAGCACCGTGACTGCAGTGGGTTGTTAGCGTAGCAGTACAAGGAAGCAGCGGTCGCCATCTTTCCGCTTTGTAGCTACGACGCTAACCACTCAGCTACAGTCGCGGTGCTCGGTTGCCTTCCCTTAATACTGAGCCCAAATAGCACGATGCACGCCGCAGTGTTTACGATTTGTGCCTCGGGTGGCAACCTCATCATCCGCTCACGATGAGAACACGGCAAATACCACAACACCATTTCCCACAAACTTCGCTCACTAGAAGAGGAGGCAAAGTAAGCGTACATGTTGCTCCGCTTATACATAAATACTAGACAGTTTATGATAAAATGGCGGTCAAAGTTGTCAGGTTACTGTGCGTGCCTTTTAGGGAGTAAACAGTTCAAGAGCAAGTGTTGGCACAGTGGCTAGCGTTGTGACTTCATTTTTTTTTCTTTTTTTTTTGGATTATTACTTTTATTTTCATTATCCATTTACTACCGACGTCCGTAGAAGATTACTACACGATTGCTTTCCAGCGTGCATTGAAATAACATTATCCTTATTCGTCCACTAATTGTATGTCTGCTGAATGAATTTTTTTTAAAGAAAAACAAAGAAACCATAAAAGAACGTGAAAATTATTTGAAATTGATTTCGGTGTAAGTTCTGTTCTAGTGTATCTTGATTCAAAATCCATTGCAAGCGCCTATTTTCGGAAAAGTGATAACGATATGCGCACTTTGAAGCGAAATAATTACCATTGCTTGAAACCTTCAGCAGTGTTTACGCCTTTTCTTTCCCGAATGAGATTCATACGAAAAGATGTAATTCTGTCAATCCTACCTTTGCGCGAAACTCGTGGTGTTCGGAATTTCTATGTTTAGAATGTTTCTGCGATCTGCATCATCCAAGGAAAAGCACCAAATCTTTCTGAAGAATAAGCATACGAATAAAATATAAAAATCAATATAACAACTGAAATATGAACGAAATGCAGGAATAAGAGAATTTAAAAAGCTAGAACACTCTGAAAATACCACACATACACACACATATATGTATCATATAATAATTGTATGACATTGTGAAACCTATTTGTAATTGCAAAATGGCTCTGAGCACTATGGGACTCAACTGCTGAGGTCATTAGTCCCCTAGAACTTAGAACTAGTTAAACCTAACTAACCTAAGGACATCACAAACATCCATGCCCGGGGCAGGATTCGAACCTGCGATCGCGGCGGTCTTGCGGTTCCAGACTGCAGCGCCTTTAACCGCACGGCCACTTTGGCCGGCTTTGTAATTGCACAGTTAATATAACGCCCTTGTGTTCGCTAGCTTGGTAAGAAACATTCTTATAGTAACCTTCTACAGACACGAGTAGGTAAATGAAAAAATTAAATAAAACAATAGTAGGGTTTCGAACACAGGACGCAAAACTAAAAAGTTGTGCCGCTAGCCACGAAGTGGTAGCGCCTATAGGGCATCTGAACTGCCTGGAAAACCTTAGCCATCGTTTCCTCAGAACCGGTCGAGTATATACGGGTAAGTTGAGACATGTGTTCGCTTATTTTGACTCCCCTTATTTTCACTCCCCTTTCACTTAGCGAAGTCTCTGGGAAATCGGGTTGTGGCACTTGTCATGTTTACCTCGTTAGGTTCTATACGGCACTTACTGAAGTCAGAATTTTATAATAAGGTTTACTATTTTCCTGTGCTATCCTCGCATTAAATATTTATTCGCAATACATATCTTCTCATTCCGATGCAGCTTATAATCCACTTGTACGAAGTACTGTTGTGTAGAATTTACTGGGTTCAACACACGCCAAGAAGGCCACAAGATCATTTGTTATGAGGTAGAGAACAGACATCTTAAAACATGCAAAAGCCGTTATACAATTTTCTTGTTTTTTCGATCTTAAATTTTTTTAAGTCGCCAAATACTCTCAAGATAACGTGGGAAGACTACTCGTTGAAATCAAAACCACAGACAGAACACAGAAAACCAATGTATGCAAGAAGCATTATGGTTTTTCTATACAGTTCACTTTTTGACGTTAAAGTACGTGTGTGGCCGATTTGGTGTTACGGGTTCTATTGAAGAAGTTACTTGCATGACATGTAATGAAGTTACTGAGTTACATGAGCTATATCCAGTGTCATCTCAGCCATATAAATCAGTCGTGGGCAACCTTTCTGAGGCCATTACTCCTGCATACAATCAGATATTAGACAGCCCCACCCCCACAACAGCAAGATTAGCCCCTAACTAAACTTCAGAATGAAAAAGTGTTTTCTTTGAAGAAACCACGAACTAATGAGTCAGTGAGACAACTGGTGTTGCTTATTTCTAACAACCTCGTTTTATACCATGATGAAGCAGTTTTGTATAGTTACAGGTTTTTTTCTTTGAATATTTCAACTCCAGCGCCTGGTACGTTTAGGTAAACGTTATTTCAGACTATGACTGAATAAATTCTGTTTTAATTTCAAATCGGAGAAAACAAAATTGGAACTACACACATCAAGAAAAGTTTTGCATCAACTCAGTTCCGAGAGTTCCGGAAACTGTACAGAAAATTCGAATAGAGATTAACATAAATATCATTTCCGCCATTTTTATTGCTCATGAAAACCACACATTGCATGTTGTACCACCACACAGCGAGACCTCCAGAGCTGGTGGTCCAGATTGCTGTACACACCGGTACCTCTAATACCCAGTAGCACGTCCTCTTGCATTGATGCATGCCTGTATTCGTCGCAGCATACTATCCACAAGTTCATAAAGGCACTGTTGGTCCAGATTGTCCCACTCCTCAACGGCGATTCGGTGTAGATCCCTCAGAGTGGTTGGTGGGTCACGTCGTCCGTAAACAGCCCTTTTCAATCTATCCTGTCTGGAGAACGTGCTGGCCACTCTAGTCGAGTGATGTCCTTGCCCTAAAGGAAGTCATTCACAATATGTGCACAATGGGGGCGCGAACTGTCGTCCATGTAGACGGAAGCCTCGCCAATATGCTGCCAATATGGTTGCACTGTCGGTCGGAGGATAGCATTCACGTATCGTACAACCGTCACGGCGCCTTCCATGACCACCAGCGACGTACGTCGGCCCAACATAATGCCACCCCAAAACAGCAGGGAACCTCCACCTCGCTGCACTCGCTGGGCAGTGTGTCTAAGGCTTTCAACCTGACCGGGTTGCCTCCAAACACGTCTCCAACGATTGTCTGGTTGAAGGGATGTGCGACGCCCATCGATGATGAGAACGTGATGCCAATCCTTAGAGGTCCATTTGGCATGTTGTTTGGCCCAGCGGACCTCGCCATGGATGTCGGGAGTGAAGTTGCGCATCATGCAGCCTATCGTGTACAGTTTGAGTCGTAACACGACGTCTTGTGGCTGCACGAAAAGCATTATTCAACGTGGTGGCGTTGCTGACAGGGTTCCTCCGAGCCATAATCCGTAGGTAGCGGTCATCTACTGAAGTAGTAGCCCTTGGGCGGCTTGAGTGAGGCCTGTCATCGACAGTTCCTGTCTCTCTGTATCTCCTCCTTGTCCGAACAACATCGCTTTGGTTCACTACGAGACGCGTGGATACTTCCCTTGTTGAGGGCCCTCCCTGGCACAAAGTAACAATGCGGACACGATCGAAACGCGGTATTGACCGTCTAGACATGGTTGAACTACAGACAACACGAGCCATGTACCTCCTTCCTGGAACTGATCGGCTGTCGGACCCCCTCCATCTAATAGGCGCGGCTAATGCATGGTTGTTTACATCTTTGGGTGGGTTTAGTGACATCTCTGCACAGTCAAAGGGACTGTGTCTGTGATACAATATCTACAATCAACGTCTGTCTTCAGGAGTTCTGGGAACTGGGGTGATGCAAAACATTTTTTGATGTCTGTATATACCAATACATTGTCTTCTATGGAATACTGAACCAAGCACTTCCAAACTTTACAGCCTTCTGAACGGTAGCACTCACCTGAATTTGATTTAATGGTCTCTTTTCATTTTTCTATTCATTTCTATGCCCATAAGAGGCCCAAACGCGCGACCTGTACTTGATGTGGTAGAAAGACCCAGCACGTCTGCAAGTCGTGTAAACTTTATTCACTGTGTTTTCATGTTGAAACTGATGGTGCACCGCGACCACTGAAGCGGAGAATGGTCACCATCTCGTCGTTTGCTTCGACGAGGAAAGTCAATCGCATCAAGCCAGATCAACAACGAAACCTATATAGCATCACTTTGTTGGCCGTCTGTCTGTCCCACTGTTAAGACCCATTTCTCTCAGCAATGGATAAAGTTTCCTTCAATTCACGTCTATGGTCACAAATTTTTATGTTATCAGACTACCAATTTCGGTCTATAATGACAATCTTCAGATCTGTTTGATCAAAACATGTCCTAATGTACTGGAGCCATAGAGGCTTCGTTAGATGCTAAACACAAAATCAGCGCTAGGATCGTCAAACATACATAAATAATAATATACACTAGGCACCTTCTCACGTGAACAGTAGTGCCGATGACAAGATGACTCTTCTGTATACTATTATTTATATATGTTTGACGATCCTGGCGCTGATTTTTTGTTTAGCATCTGACGAGGCCACTATGGCTACAGTACATTAGGACATGTTTTTACAAAACAGATCTTAAGATGGTCATTATATGCTGAGACTGGTAGCCTGATAACATAAAAATTTGTTCCCACTGACGAGAAGTAAAGGAAATTTATTTTATTTTCGGTTCGTGACCAAGTCGCAGCTTGTGATGGATAAAGTTACCAAGCTGAATTTTGTTGCATACTAAGATCTACCAACAGTACGAGGTGCATTCAAGTTCTAAGGCCTCCGATTTTTTTTACTAATTAACTACTCACCCGAAATCGATGAAACTGGCGTTACTTCTCGACTTAATCGCCCTGCAGACGTACACATTTTTCACAACGCTGACGCCATGATTCCATGGCAGCGGGGAAGGCTTCTTTAGGAGTCTGTTTTGACCACTGGAAAATCGCTGAGGCAATAGCAGCACGGCTGGTGAATGTGCGGCCATGGAGAGTGTCTTTCATTGTTGGAAAAAGCCAAAAGTCACTAGGAGCCAGGTCAGGTGAGTAGGGAGCATGAGGAATCACTTCAAAGTTGTTATCACGAAGAAACTGTTGCGTAACGTTAGCTCGATGTGCGGGTGCGTTGTCTTGGTGAAACAGCACACGCGCAGCCCTTCCCGGACGTTTTTGTTGCAGTGCAGGAAGGAATTTGTTCTTCAAAACATTTTCGTGGGATGCACCTGTTACCGTACTGCTCTTTGGAACGCAATGGGTAAGGATTACGCCCTCGCTGTCCCAGAACATGGACACCATCATTTTTTCAGCACTGGCGGTTACCCGAAATTTTTTTGGTGGCAGTGAATCTGTGTGCTTCCATTGAGCTGACTGGCGCTTTGTTTCTGAATTGAAAAATAGCATACACGTCTCATCCATTGCCACAACTGACGAAAAGAAAGTCCCATTCATGCTGTCGTTGCGTGTCAGCATTGCGTGGCAACATGCCACACGGGCAGCCATGTGGTCGTACGTCAGCATTCGTGGCACCCACCTGGATGACACTCATCGCATTTTCAGGTCGTCATGCAGGATTGTGTGCACAGAATCCACAGAAATGCCAACTCTGGAGGCGATCTGTTCGACAGTCTTTCGGCGATTCCCCAAAACAGTTCTCTCCAGTTTCTCGATCATGTCGTCAGACCGGCTTGTGCGAGCCCGAGGTTCTTTCGGTTTGTTGTCACACGATGTTCTGCCTTCATTAAACTGTCACACCCACGAACGCACTTTCGACACATCCATAACTCCATCACCACATGTCTCCTTCAACTGTCGATGAATTTCAATTGGTTTCACACCACGCAAATTCAGAAAACGAATGATTTCACGCTATTCAAGTAAGGAAAACGTCGCCATTTTAAGTATTTAAAACAGTTCTCATTCTCGTCGCTGGCGGTACAATTCCATCTGCCGTACGATGCTGCCATCTCTGGGACGTATTGACAATGAATGCGGCCTCATTTTAAAACAATGCGCATGTTTCTATCTCTTTCCAGACCGGAGAAAAAAAATTGGAGGCCTTAGAACTTGAATGCACCTCGTAGCTCGCCCGGTTCACCGTGTGGTCTAACGAACGGCTTTCCGGGCGGGAAGGAGCGCCTGGTCCCCGGCAGGAATCCGCCCCGCGGATCTGTGTCGAGGTCCGGTGAACCGGCCAGTCTGTGGATGGTTTTTAGGCGGTTTTCCACCTGCCTCGGCGAATGCGGGCTGGTTCCCCTTATTCCGCCTCAGTTACATTATGTCGGCGATTGCTGCGCAAACAAGTTCTCCACGTACGCGTACACCACCATTACTCTACCACGCAAACATAGGGGTTACACTCGTCTGGTGTGAGACGTTCCGTGGGGGTCCACCGGGGGCCGAACTGCACAATAACCCTGGGTTCGGTGTGGGGCGGCGGAGGGGTGAAGTGGACCGCGGTAGTCGTCGTGGGTTGGGGGTTGCGGACTACAGCGGCTGCGGCGGGGACGGAGCCTCTCTGACGTTTCTAGGTCCCCGGTTAACATACAATACAATACAACACAAGATCTATAGTCCCTTACCTGTGTAGAAAGTTTAAGCTTCCAAGTCAACGCAATCAAAAGATACAGTCATTTATCACATATTTCGATACTCGCAAACTCTTTCATCAAAACCTACAGTGTACTTCTCGTTGACCTAGACTCGCAAAATTTGGTAGTAAGTAAGATCTCATAGAATAAGTAAATGAAAAAGAAAATCCGAAAACTGTTAATTTGTAATTTATATCACACGAAAAATACTTTTTTGCCATTTGTTGTCTGTTTCTCGGACTGTTAAGACCCTTTTTTTCTCTGGAATCGATAGACGTATCAAGTTGAATTCTGTGTCAGATATAAGATTTAGTTCCTTGGGGCGTAGGAAATTTAAGCGTATAAGAGAATGCATGGTCTCGGAAGTCTTCAAGGTTGCTGCAGCCACTTTTGTTTCTGGATCCATACCTTTCATTGATTTTAATAAGTCGTTTGACTGGGTCCGTCACAGTTTCCTGATGGAAGCGCTCAAGGTGACCGGTTTCAATCATACTGCGTGATAAGTATTATGCTGTCTTTTTACTCAAATTCACGCATCTGTTGTGGTGAATGGACAACTTACTCCCCAGACTACCATCCAACGGGCCTTGCCGCAGGGGAGCACTTTCTTCGTGTCACTTTTTGTGTTGTCCCCAGAACCTCTGCTTCGACTTATTGCTACTCAATTATGTGGCTGCAAGAGATTAGGGAAATCCTTTTCGGCGCGAGAGTACGTGGATGATGTTTTGGCACTGCTACCTCACGTAGATGACATGTCTTTGCTGAAGAACATGTTGGATACCTTCTGTTCTCTCTCTGGGGCCCCTATTAATGAAAGGAAATGCACGCCGTTACCACTGTGGGGCCGGCCGCGGTGGTCTCGCAGTTCTAGGCGCTCAGTCCGGAACCGCGCGACTGCTACGGTCGCAGGTTCGAATCCTGCCTCGGGCATGGATGTGTATGATGTCCTTAGGTTAGTTAGGTTTAACTAGTTCTAAGTTCTACGGGACTGATGGCCTAAGATGTTAAGTCCCATAGTGCTCAGAGCCATTTGAATCACTTTGAACCACTGTGGGGCTTTCATCAAATTGTCATTCCACGGTAAACGGTGGTTACTCGTCATAAATCACTGAGGGTTACCGTGGATCGCTGCTTGATGAAAATGTCTACATTCAATTGGTGAAAGGTTAGACATCGAATTCAAGGGTCAATTCGTGAACAGAAACACATTTCGCTTAGCCTTCTTCTTGTAGCATGCTACGATTACATACTGTTGTATGAAATACGGGGATGTGAGGTTTAATAGCGGAGGTAAACTAAGTTTTGAGCTTTAATATTGAAATCTTTGTGTAATAAATTATTTTTTGGTAACATATGTGAAGTAATTACGGCAAAGCATCTTACGTCTTTCCGCTGCTCCTTCACCACATTGTTATACTTCGTAAGGTACCCCTTATTTTAAACCCACATTTTATTTCTGTATTTTCCAGATTTACATTTTACATCACATCAGCAGATATTAGTAGCATTCAATAGACTCCGGCAGTACTGCGGAACCCATAGCAGGGAGTAAGATTTCAATTCCCAAACGGCTGAAGTAGCAGCTGGACCATGTGACGTTGCCGATAGATGTCGCGGTGAGCTGTTGTGTCCTGCTACGAGAAAGACGTTACATCAGTGAAACCACAGCCATTCTGGCGCGAACCACGTGATTTTGTTTCATAAATGTTACCAATAAAAGGCACTTTTTCCATCACAGATAGAGAAGCCCACTGAACATCAACACTTCCTTATAACAATATTACGGCCCAAGAAAGCAATCATTCCAGTAAATAGATGAATAATTTTAAGATAACGAAATTTTACGAACAGCTACGATGTTTCACGACTGTATAACTACGATATCTAGACTATACGCCATAGTCGCCAGTCGCCAATTGGATGCCTTTCGGTCTGGTTATGTCGTAACACCATGCTCTCAAGAAACTGCTAGTTTTGAGTTTATAAATTAGATATTGTTTTATTTATTGTCAGATTATGGTGCTTCCGTAAATAAACACACGTTAAGGGCATCCACCAACATTATTTGCATATAACTTCCCGCTTTATCACTTAGAAATCACGGGATACAGGGTAGCACTTTCAAGAGAATCCGATTGCGCTGGTACTGCTTCTGCAACGAGGATCAACTACGGGAGCTCTGCGGCAAAACAGGTAGGAGGAAATCCTACGCGACAACTTGCTAAGGTAATCCTAGGACGGGTTGTCCTCATCTCTGTAACTGACACTGTAACTGAGACACTTCTGGAGCTTTAGTACAAAGGGGGAAGGGGTGGCTTTACTATTGGAAAGAAATAAATACAAGCAAAATATGTTTGATTTATCTTGTTCTCTTGCTTCCTACTCATTGTCTAAGGTCGGATTTGTAGAGTGATAATTTAAACATTTTTCTTCTCATTTTTCCTCATTTCTTAGCACCACATCAGTTGTTCACGACACGTGCAACAAAAGACAAATATCTTCCAGTGAGTGGCGTAGTATTGTATCTTCCAAGTTGTAAGCTAATCACGAAATAACTGGCATAGTATATTTACAGGTCAAAAGCTAAACACAGGCGCACATAATTGGTACGCAAATTCAAAAGTGGAAGAAAGGAGGTTTCAGTTGAGATACATGAAGCTTAATACAAATAACTTTCATCTGTATGGTAAGTGTAGGTAATACGTATTTCGTAGGTATCGTAACGTTATAACATTTCAGTAAATAAATATTTTAATCCAACTAACTACACTATTACAATTTTCAGGCTGATAACTAAATAATCAAGTTTAATGTGAACATCTTTGGTAAAATTTTGACTATTTATGAAACATATTGATTGCTCATTACGTTTTAATAGACGATATTAAAGAAATATAACATGTTTCTTGTATAACAGCTTCCCTATTTTGTTTTTAAAACTTTATTTATTTTATTAAAAAAATTCATGAAACGACATATCTTAAAAATAGGTGTACTACTTGGATACAGAAAAAGAAATGATTCAGTTAATTACAATACGTGCTGAATGGAGTAATTGCTGAAATGTGATCACATATATCGCACAATTCAGATAAAATTTATAGTCGAGAGATTTTATACATATTGCTATCGACTGCTACAGCCAATGATATTTGCCTCCTCCCCTCTCCTCCCACCTTCCCGCCCTGGTACATTTCAGCACCCAACAGTGGGATGGACAAGGTGTGTTTTTGGAAATCTTGGAGCCTAAAGCAACTGTCACTTCAGAATGGTACAGTACGACACTTGTCAATAGGCTAAATGCCCGGGTTTCCACTGTCATGCTAGAGAGGAAGACAAACTTTCGCTTGCAACGTCATAACACCAGGTTCCATGACTGTTTCCCACGGAACTCATTGCCACAATAATGATTGGATTGTTTTACCACATCCACCGTACAGTCCTAATTTCGCGCCTGTACAGTACCTTATCTTTGGTTCTATGAAGAGTGAGGTGTGCAGCCAGTAATTTCCACACTCGTAGTCTGTTGACACAGCTGTAAGACAGCGAATAGCTTAAGCAGGTTCAGGTATTTGTGAGCGTGTCATACATGCTTATTCGTCATTGCCAAAAGTATGTAGCGACCAATGGTGAGTACCTGTGTGAAAAAATTGGCTAGGTGCGAATAGATCTCGCAGTCTGAGGGACCGCTACAAATTTAATAATTTACACAGACAGCTCATTCACACTGAGAATATACGGTGTCCACAATTTTTGCCTATTATCGGCACTGATGCTGGCAAGTTGTCGGTCTCGGTAATTCCAAGGCTTTCGAGAATGTTTGAAGTTAGAAATTGGATAACGAAAATGACAAAAGAAATTCTTTTTTCACTGTTTTGACTTCGTCATCGTCTTGAAGACGCTGACCGCCCAGGTGTTTCTTCAAGTGCAGGAACAGATGGTAGTCACTGGGCGCAAGACCGGGGCTGTACGGAGGATGATCTAGAGTTTCCCATCGAAAAGACGTGATGAGGTCTTTGGTCTGTTGCTTTGATTCTGGTGTGACGTAGGCCACCCATGTTTCATCGCCCGTAACAATTTGGCTTTGTGGTACCGCTCACGGAAAGTCAATGAACTGTCTAACTGTTTGGTTTTGTGCATATCCGTCTACATTTTCGGTACCCAATGTGTGCATAATTTTCGGTAATTCACATGCTCGGTCACAATGCCATACAAAACACTACGAGAAACATTAGGAAAGTTATCCCGCAAGGAGGAAATCGTGAAGCGTCTGTTTTCTCTCACCTTATTGTCCACTTCCTGCACCAAACATTCCTTAACGACCGAAGGGCGTCCACTCTCTTGTTCATCATGCACATTTGTGCGGCCATCTTTAAATGCTCTCACCCACATTCTTACCATTACATCACTCATAATGTTTCCTCCGTAAACTGCACAGATCTCACGATGAATATCGATCGCTTTTAGGCCTTTGGCACGAAAAAATCTTATAACAGCCTCACAGTCGGCGGGCTCACGATTATCGGAGGCATCTTAAACACTCAGTACACAACGTAAACGAGGAAGAATCAGACTGTAATGGTGTCAGTGCTTAGATTAAGGTACAGACTTTCATGTAAAAATAAAATTATTGAGATATCTTAGCACATCTTTTTTTAATTTCAAAACGGCACTTACTTAAAAAACCTGCCTCGTAATTACAAATGAAAAATTTAAAGATTTTTTCCCTTTACTTGCACCGTGAGACATTACTTTTTGCCAAATTTCATGGTTCTAGGTCAACGGGAAATACTCTAAATGTTTTGGTGAGTGAGTTTGCAAATATCAAAATATGTAATACAAATGGCCAGATTCTTTTATTGCACTGACTTTGAAGCTTACGTTTATAACACTGCCAAGGGACTATAGCCATTAGTAGGTGACAATAGTATCAATTTGATACGCCTACTCGTTAATGGGAAAAAGATGTCTAAACAGATGGACAGACAGATAGTCGGATAACAAACGACAATTTTTTTTCCTATGGTGTAAATACAAATTAACAATTTTTGTTTTTTTTCCGTACGTTGTTCTGTGAAATCTTGGTTTACAACACTGCCAAGGGACTATAGCCATTAGTAGCCGACAATAGTATCAATTTGATACGATTTTAGGTGAACAAGAAGTACCCTACAGGTTTTGATAAATGAGTTTGCGTGTATCAAAATATGTGACATAAACGGCCGTATCTTTCGATTCCATCGACTTAGAAGCTCCAATTTTTTTGATGAGCCAAGGGACAGTAGACCTTAATACGTGATTTAAATGTATGGTTGATAGGTCTGTCCGTTCCTGAGGAAAATGATTTTTTAACAGTTGGATAGACGGAATGACAGACACAAGGAAAATAAAGGAATTCTATATGGGTTCTGTTTTTAGCGATTGAGGTACAGAATCTCAAAAATGACAGTGTGAAGCTGAAATACTGCTCTATTGTGCTTTATGCTTTTCTTGTAGTTTCCTTGAAAATAAAAGGGAGACATTACTGTCCAAATGAAAGTCTAAGGGTCGCGCGGAGTGGCCGCGTGGTTTGAGGCGCCATGTTACGAACTGCGCGTCCCCTCCCGCCGGAGGTTCGAGTCCTCCCTCGGGGATGGGTGTGTGTGTTGTTCTTAGCATAAGTTAGTTTAAGTAGTGTGTATGTCTAGGCACCGATGACCCCAGCAGTTTGGTCCCTTAGGAATTCACACACACAAAGCCTAAGAATCATGAATGTGAATCACGTGATTCAGAACAGCCACTTGCCATATCCTTTCCATTATCCATCTGAATGGTATTAAATTCTGTGCTGGGCCACCTACGAAAAATATTTCCGCAGCTGCTAATTCATCGAACTGTGTCCCTGCAATTAAAAATTGGAATTAAAAACTCAGCTCGTATAAGAGAGTAATTGTATATAGGAGCAAATAGTAAACTGGACGAATTTGGACGAATTTGATCGCATTGGTGGCGTTTCTCCACTATCGAGAGCTCTGTTTTTAATATATCTCGTCACAAACCAGTTCCCTAGTAACGAAATTTATGTCTCAGCGGCGTTCGCTGAGTAAATTTCTGCTGCGAGAAATAGTGTGAACTCACTGCCGCAAATCCGCTGTCCAAATTATACCCGCGTAGACACAAAACAACACAAAAGAAAACGAAATTAACGGCGCCAGAAACATCAGAAACCGACAAATAAATTAGAAAGAAGTGTGGAGGCTCATTCTTTCGCGTTGATAGCGTTGGAACGAGATAGGACCCACTTTTTTTTGCTCCTTTTTCGTCATTTTGCTGCAGGGCGCATGGATTGAGTTGATCTTCAATTTACAACGAGAGACGTGCTCAATTGCTGCACCGAGCTGGTGCCTGTTTGAGAGACAGACGCTGCTGTTACAAACTGGATTTTTAAATATTCGTTTATTAATTATTGTTAGGACTTACGCGCTAGCAACGTATGTGTGACTACGTCAGGACAATCAAAACAGTGAAAGCAACTCTTTTCGAGCTTTTTATCCTTATAAAGTTCTCGCATATTAATACGTCACATCTCAACTTGAAACTTATAAAGAAAATATTCCTTTAAAATTACGTAAGTCTGTGACGTCGAACTTTGTCATGAAAAGTTAACGCATAAATTACATTCAATATTCTCTCTTCTCGTATTTTACAGTTACGCATCGCGAGTTCTCGCGTCAGTGATTGGCAGCGCGAGAAAAAAAAAGAACAACAATACTACGTTTTTATACTGGTTGATGATTGCAGTGGAAAAAGCAGATTTTAGCTTTTGTGTGGCGTTTCAGACAGCCATTTACATGTATTAACAAATGTTACAGTGATGCTGGGTGGGCCACGTAATAACGCATTGTGTGGATCACTTTGCTACCCTGGTCTAATTTATGCGATATAATGCGTGAGGGATATGCAGAAAAAAATCACGAAAAAACTTAAATTGAAAATTCGCTCCCGCTAAAATACTACGTGGTTACATAATTCTTTTTATTTTAACTCGAAACAGAAATCGTTTTGTACGAAGACACTTTGGTTCTCGAACGAACAAATGTACCAGCTTTCTGCACTCGCAACGTAACCCACCCTTATTACTTTATTTTTCCTTTAGACCTGACAAAATTAACGATAGCTCGTACTGTTGCTATTTTACAGCTTGTCTTTGGGTATCGTTATTGTCAAAATGCTTCAGTCATTTTCACTTTCGGTGATAGGTGTTTCGAACTCGTTAAACTATTTCTCGAAATAAGTGACTTTCCCGTCGAAATCGTTTAGCGCTTTTTGTTTTCGTGTACATTTACTGTTAAAAAAAGACGCAATGGTGGAGAACTCTGGGCCATAATAATCGGCTATTTCGCTTGGTCCCATCGTGAATCAAGCGTGCCTCAACGATACAGATTGCCATACTGCAAGTGCAACCACGTCGGAGGGGAATCTGTGGAGAGGACAACATAAATGTGGTTTCTGGAGTGGGGCAGCAGTCTTTTCAGTAGTTGCGGGGGCAATAGTCTGGATGATTAACTGATCTGGCCTTCTAACATTAGCCAACTTCGCCTTGCCGTGATGATAATGCTAACGGCTGAAAGCAAATGCGATTTTTCTCGAGAGTGTATAACTCTATTTCATGGTTAAATGATAATGGCGTCATCTTCGGTAAAATATTTTGGAGGTAAAATAGACTCCTATTCGGATCTATGGGCAGTGACTATTCAGGAGGTAGTTACAGTCAGGAAAATCAGAACTGTTATTCTGTAGACAGGAGAATGGAATGTCACGATTTTAATCTGATATGTATATTAGAGAATTTAAAAAGGGGAAATTGAGAGTGTGAAGATAGATACAAGCAGAGTTAGCTCCAGACATGTGGTCCAGGGGTAGCATCTACTAATCGGAATGTTTTGGGTCCAGGGTTCAAACCCACATAATTTAAATAAAAATCATCCGCAACAGAGACCGAAGAATTCCGCCATAAGAAGTCACCCTCCTACTGATTTGTCAGTGGGGGTTGAGGAGCGGACAGGGTTCAGCGCACTCTCAGAAGAGGGAAGATTCTCTATGATTCCTCAAAAATTAGTT
Source organism: Schistocerca serialis cubense (assembly GCF_023864345.2). Classification (NCBI taxonomy): domain Eukaryota; kingdom Metazoa; phylum Arthropoda; class Insecta; order Orthoptera; family Acrididae; genus Schistocerca; species Schistocerca serialis. The sequence goes on along the minus strand of NC_064638.1, from coordinate 1,156,703,393 downwards.
GCCGCGCGAGGTAGCCGCTCGGCCAGAGGCGTCTTGTCACGGTTCGCGTGGCTCCCCCTGTCGGAAGTTCGAGTCTTCCCTCGGGCATGGGTATGCGTGTTGTCCTTAGCGTAAGTTAGATTAAGCAGCGCGTAAGCCAAGGGATCGATGACGTCAGAAGTTTTGTCCCTTAGCCCTTACGACAAATTTCCAATTTTCAAAAATTGGTTCAATTTTACACAATCAGTTGTCTGCAAAAATATTCAGTGACATGCTTCGATAGGCGTGAGAAGCCGTGAAATTGTGTGATGAGTGAGAAGCATTTATGAATATAAACCAAGTTCGTTTTGCAATAAACTCATTGAAATGCACGCCGTTACCACTGTGGGGCCGGCCGCGGTGGTCTCGCTGTTCTAGGCGCTACAATCTGGAACCGCGCGACCGCTACGGTCGCAGGTTCGAATCCTGCCTCTGGCATGGATGTGTGTGATGTCCTTCGGTTAGTTAAGTTTAAGTAGTTCTAAGTTCTAGGGGACTGATGACCTCAGAAGTTAAGTCCATAGTGCTCAGAGCCATTTCAACCATTTGATTATTAGAGTGAACGATCACAACAAAAGTCTCCTGCCATTATAAGAAAACTTTCACACACAAAGAGCCCTTGCAATGAAAAAGAAAGTAATTAATGACCAAATCAGTCTAAACAATAACTCCCTCTTCATGTTAGCCACAAAGACAATAGCAAACAGATATCTGTAACATAACTAGAATATATAACTGATGAATCTTCTTCCCCCCCTTTCTTTATCGTTCTCTCTCTCTCTCTCTCTCTCTCTCTCTCTCTCTCTCTCTCTCTCTCCCTCTGTCTCTCTCTCTCTCTCTCTCTCTCACACACACACACACACACACAACACACACACACGCACACACACACACACACACACACACACACACACACACACACACAAAACACAAACAAGACGGAAGATAAACACAAACATACAACACTTCACTCTGTAAACACACACATATAGATCACAAAATGAAAGGCGCGAGTGATGTGTGGTAATAAATATGGGCGAAAAAACGCCGGAAGTCCGCCAGCTGAACCTTGAGGACCGAATGAACATGTCTATAGGACCACACATATGCACTAATATGGACTAACAACACTGGATCATAACACCAAACGTTAATTTAACAACACGATATTTGTGCTACGCAAGTTGTTTCTAATCTAAAAAACAAGAGAAAAACATGACATAATGTAAATAGTAAGATACTGCAGCTAGTAGATGATATATTTCCTAGGTGTAGAAAGATAAAGATGGATTACAGGCCACTGAAGATGCTTCACAAGTGAAAGAAGCGAAACGCGTATGCCAAAAAACAAACTGCATTTCATTTAGTTGCGTAGACGGAACACACCTCCATGAATCATTAGATTCTGATAATTTGCACAGTTGTAATAAATCATTCCCCGCATGAACCATGCACCTTGCCGTTGGTGGGGAGGCTTGCGCGCCTCAGCGATACAGATAGCCGCGCCGTAGGTGCAACCACAACGGAGGGGTATCTGTTGAGAGGCCAGACAAACGTGTGATTCCTGAAAAGGGGCAGCAGCCTTTTCAGTAGTCGCAGCGGCAACAGTCTGGATGGTTGACTGATCTGGCCTTGTAACATTAACCAAAACGCCCTTGCTGTGCTGGTACTGCGAACGGCTGAAAGCAAGGGGAAACTACAGCCATAATTTTTCCCGAGGGCATGCAGCTTTACTGTATGGTTAAATGATGATGGCGTCCTGTCATGTAAAATATTCCGGAGGTAAAATAGTCCACCATTCCGATCTCCGGGCGGGGAGTCTTTGGACTGAAGACTACAACAAAAATAACAACAACAGGTGATGATAGTGGGTTTACCATTTTCACCCCAAAAACAAGAGAGCATCATTGGTGTTCCACCAAAAAAAAAGGATTACCGACGCCAAAAATTTTCAAAAGCATGCCATCTGCAGGCAAAGTCATGCTCAAAGTGTTCTCCGATGTTGAAGGTGTGGTAAATTTTGAATCCACGCATGAAGACACCACCACAAAGTCTAGAAGGTACTGCGCGACCTTCAGAAAACTGAAAGCACGGGTTCGAAGACAGTCCACACGTGGAGCTCCCTGTCCTACAGCATAGCAGTGTCAGACCATACATCTGCAACAACATGGCACCTCCAGTTCACTGTTATCGATCATCCACCATAGAATCCCGATTTGGACGCGTCTGATTTCCATCTCTTTCCAAAACGTTCGAGGACTTCACTTTGACAGCGATGAAAAAGTGCAAGCTGAGGTGAGTCTGCGGCTCTGTCAACAAAGCCAAACATTCTATAGTGACGGTATCAACTAACAGGTCTGGCTTGGGAGAAATGTGTCCGTCGCCAGGGTAACTTTGTTGTGAAATAAATGTGTAGACACGAATAATGAAGTTTGTTTTATTTAAAAAGCTTTAAAAGTTTTCATATAAAAAAATTTGGAAGTATTGCTTTTCAGCACACGCTTGTATATAAGGACTCTAGTTTCTCTTAAGTGGTATAGGGTGGCGTCCTCCTGTTTATACAAGTGTTGAAGTCGTCTTCGTGCCCTACGCACCCCGTCAGTATGAATCAGACTGGTGAGGGCAAGTTCGTACTCTCTCCTTGTAAGAAGTGAAGAAAGCAACGGCATGAGCCTAATGCAAGGGGGCTCGTTATACAGGCAGCAAAATTGCTGTGATATGTTGGCACGGCATCGCACTGCAGCACTCGCTCAGGCACCTATGGTCGCCTGCCGGTTGCTGATATATGGTTACCAAAACGGGGGACACCAGCGTATGTGTGACATTTGCGGCAGCGACACACACAGACAAACCCGCTTAGTGCATGTATGAGAGGTGTTTAATAAATAATGCAAAACTTTTTTTTCCTCCGCTTTCGGTAGAAAAATTGAGAAATTTGTTTTGGTGCTCCGTGGAACATTCTCTGGAACATTCTCTAGAACATTCTCGCTTCAACCCCTATAGACTGATGAAGTTCCAATAGGAGGCGACACTATACGTAGCCTTCAAAGTGGCGTCCGTAATGGAGGTCCGTTCAGCGCAGAGAGCTGTCATTGAGCTTCTTTGGGGGAAAAACCAGAGCATTGTAGATATTCATAGGCGCTTTCAGAATCTCTGCAGAGACCTGGCAGTGAACAAAAGCAAGGCGAATCGTTGGCCGAAGCGTCTGTCATCATCGCGACAAGATCGCACAAACCTGTCCAATCTCCCGTGTGCTGCCGGCTGCACACAGCTGTGACCCCTGCAATGTTGGCACGTGCGGACGCTCTCACTCGAGGTGATCAACGGATCACAATCAAACAACTCGCTGCCCAACTGGGAGTCTCTGCTAGCAGTGCTGACACCCTCGTCCACCCGTTAAGGTGTTCAAACGTGTGTGCCCGCTGGCTCCTTTCCGCCTAACGGAATTTCTTGAGCGTTACGAGGCTGGTTCAAATGGTTCAAATGGCTCTGAGCACTATGGGACTTAACATCTATGGTCATCAGTCCCCTAGAACTTAGAACTACTTAAACCTAACTAACCTAAGGACAGCACACAACACCCAGTCATCACGAGGCAGAGAAAATCCCTGAGCCCGCCGGGAATCGAACCCGGGAACCCGGGCGTGGGTATAGAGAACGCTACCGCACGACCACGAGCTGCGGACGTTACGAGGCAGATAGTGACAATGCTTTGCCGAACATCGTCACAGGCGATGAAACATATCACTTCTAACCGCAGATAAAGCAGCAATCCATCGATTGGTGCCACACCATCTCTCACCCGAATAGAAAGTTCAAAGCCACGCCCTCAGCAGGTGAAGTCACGGCGAGGGTCTTATGTGACTCTAAAGGGTTTATTCTGTTTGATGTTCTCTCTCATGGTGTAACGATCAACTCTGAAACGTATTGTGCTAAGATGAAGAAATTGAAAAAAAAAAAAAAAAAAAAACGACTTCGGCGTGTCCGTCGCCACAAAAATGCAAACGAACGTCTTCTTCTCCATGACAACGCAAGGCGTAACACACGTCTGCGCTCCCGAGAGGAGTTCAAAAAACTCCATTGGACTGTTCTTCCTCATCTACCCTACAACCCGGATCTCGCACTATCCGGCTTATGTCTCTGTCGTCCGACGAAGGATGCACTCCGCGGGAAGCAGTACCTGGATGATAGGGAGGTTGTTAGTGCAGTACGACATTTGCTCCGACGCCGACCACTAGAATGGCACCATGCTGGCATAAAGGCCATCCCAGTAAGGTGGGGTAAGGCCGTCACAATTAACGGAGATTACGTTGAAAAATAGGGTTTTCTAGCCAAAAGAGTGGGGAACAATATGGTGTATTGGAATCTTGAATAAAATCAATCTGTAATAAGTTTCCTTTGATTTACGTCTATGGTCACAAACTTTTTGTTAACAGATTACCGGTTTCGGTCTTTAATGACCATCATCAGATCTGTTTCATAAAAACAAGTCCTAATGTACTGCAGCCATAGTGGCATCGTCAAATGGCTGCAGTACATTAGGACTTGTTTTTATGAAACAGTTCTGATGATGGTCATTAAAGACCGAAACCGGTAATCTGCTAACAAAACGTTTGTGACCATAGACGTAAATTAAAGGAAACTTGTTACATATACGGGTCACTGTTTCTTCGCGACGATGTTTCAGCTTGTAAATTAAAGGAAAATTATTACATATACGGGTCACTGTTTCTTCGCGACGATGTCTCAGCTTGTAAAATCAATCTGCTTTCAGAAAAAATATGTTATGCGAATTATTGGACTTCCTTTTTACGTCCTTACTCCCCTGCCTGGACTGTCATCAAATCGCCGAGACATGAGCCCGCTGTATTGTAATATTGTCAACTTAACGGCAGTGGCCGCGCTACCACCACACCGCCATCCAGAAAGGACACCACAGGGTCCATCTTCAGCCTTGACAGGTCGAGAATCGAACTGAGGCACTCCCAGTCATCGAGCCACTGGTCATCCGACAGCGCCAGGTGGCTCCAGCAAGGCATAAGTCTGGTGTTTTCATCAATGAAATTCGACAACAGCCGTGTAATTGAGATGTTACTTGATTTTATTTTCACTGCCAGTTTTCGCATTCCATTACGCTATCTTCAGGCCCATGCATAATAAAAGAGTATACTTGTTATGTCTATCAGGTTGTAGAAACAAGCTTTACAGAACGTGATGGGTAATCACAAAAGCACTTAAAGCTGGAAAATGAAAGTAGTGACGCTTAAAACAATCGACATGTACGTTCGTCACATTAGAATAAACATGTGTACGTATTAGTTAGTCATTAAACTATTTAACATCACGGGTATTCAAGAGAACACGCAAGAAGATTAAAGAGACGGAACTATGTAGTATACAATAAGGAGCTTCGCCGAACAAAGCTACTCTACTTCCTCTACTTCTTCTTTTTTTAATAAATACAAAATCCCATACAATTCTTTTAGTTGAGGGAGCCTCTCGTATATATGAGGACATATCCTCATTTGAAGTAAAATATCATACTGGAATCTGTGAAGTACAATAATGTACATATTCACAGCCTAGGTGGTATAAATGGTTCTCACGGCATCAAACTGTAACTTGACGCAGAACCCAACGGCATACGTCGTATTAAGATAAAAACGGGGTTGCAAAGAGCACGCTAAGAATATTCAAAAATATCTTATGAGCCTATGTTATACAACAAATCGAAAAAAACCAGATATAAAGGACACCAAATCATATCTTTTTATTTCGAATTGTTGTATAACATAGGCTCACAAGATATCACGAATGCACTCACACAGCTTATACGATGCACCACAGGCAGGCACTCTGACTGTAAGCTGCTTGTGAGAAACGGCATCAAAAGTCTTCTCGAAATACAGAAACATGGAACCTTTTGAGATCCGTTGTCGATAGGGACTACTTTATGTGAATGAAGAACCACTTGCGCTTCGTAAGAATCAAGTTTGCTGAATGCGAAGAATTTCATGATGTTAGAACACAGTACGTGTTCCAAAATCCTACTGCAATTCGATGCCTCTGATATGTGTGTCTAATTCAATGTAATTATTGTTAAATATGGAGGTAATACGTCAGTATACTACGAAATAAACTTAATTGGTATACATCATGGACCAGACCACTTATCCGTATTAAGTGATGTAAGCTGCTTCGCTACACTCAGGATATTTACTTCTAAGTTACCCAGATAGACAGCTGTTCTTGATTCGAAAGCTGGAATATTTACTTCCTCTTCTTTGATTAAGGAAATTTTAAAATCTCGTTTGGTAACTCAGCTTTAGTAGCACTGTCATCGGTAACATGACTATTGCCATCGCACAGTGAAGGTACTGATCGCGTGTTTCCACTGGTGTACTTCATATAAGACCAGAATCTTTCTGGATTTTCTACCAGATTTCGAAACAGAGTTTCGTTCTGCAGCCTATTATCCTCGAAATTTGGTGCTCTTTTCTATTTTGCATTCTTTTTGCGCTGTACTGCAAAAGTGTCCTGACCTATGTTGTGTACCAACGCGTATCCGTAGCATCCTCTCATAAGTTATTTTGTCTGAATTTTCCAATTGTAGTCGATAGTTTTTTTTATCAGTCTTCTCACTGATTTCATACTGCCTACCACTCCTTCCAAGGCGCTGGGCCATAAAAATCTGCTCTTTGTCAAAGTCAATCATTTATACATTTAGTATGAATGCATTTCCGCTGTAGTAATAGACAGGAGACTTTTCGGACGCTTTTAGTTTACGAATATTCCTGGTTGGTTATTTTTTGCCATTGTAAAGAACGAGGGTTTAGGCCAATGAGACAAAATGAAGCAGTCTGTATTATACGTCATTTCAGTATCGAAATTCGTCATACATGCTTTGTGTTGTACTTCGTAATACCCTAGAACGTTTTCAACAACTACAGTTCCGTTATTTGTTTATTAGGGGAGGGAGAGCATTCTCGGAAGTTATAACTCCTAAGCATAATTTCCCAGAAAGACAGTCAGCTTAGGATTTCGCCTTACAACAGGAGAAAACAAGAACATAATTTTTAAAAGAAATCTTCTCCGACAACAACGTAATTTTCTATTATCGATGTTACTCAAGCTATAAGAAGCTCAGCGTCTACTTAAAAAAATCTTCAAATTTTAATTAGATTGTTCCAGACTGTAGTTGATTTTTCATTAGGAAATAACCATCTTTGTGTTACGAAAGCGTAGTTAACGTTACGAAAAAAGATCATTTGACGGAAAATTACTAAATACAATACAATCTTTTAGACGTGTCATATTTGCAAACTCCGATCATTAATTCGTGGTTGTTTAATATGTTTTTTGTAACTATTTTTGCTCTTACAACTTTTATTCGTAAAGAAGTACATTTTTATCGAAATTTTCACAAATAAGAAAACGTGATGTCATCGTGATGGTTAGTATGAGAATGGAAATTTCCAGAATATTCCTACGGACGTACGTAAGCTATAAATACCACGAAATGCTCTTCAGAACTCAGTTCGGTTCCCATTTCGATTGCATACAATACAGTTCATAGTTAGCGTTTTGTACAGCCAGAATTCAGTTCTATCTTTGTATTCAGTACGTACGTCTTCTTCTTTCCGGAAATGCGAGGTAGTTAGCACTCCTTTATTCGGTCATTTTTGCTTTGTTCTACGAACATCGTGTTGTGATTTTTCGATACGGGCAGCTAATAGCAAACAAGATATGAAATGAATAAATCTAAAGTGCGAGTCAGTGTCTTGTGTCTACTTTTCTAATAAAACCGCCATAGTACATGGTCAATGAGCAACTTATCAGCGGAGATACAATAAAATATGAATACATTATTATTTTAATTGAATCAGCTATGTGTTCTTGGTGAAACATTCTAAATTAACTAAACAAACACTGTTTCTTTGCTTTGTTTCACAATTTTATTATTAATGTTACTGCACAACCTAGGTTTCTGTTTATCAGCCCATTTTCAAGTACATTACTGATGCCCAAAGATGATGACGTACAGATAAACATGATGACAAGGCAAAGATAACCAACTCAACTTCTTAAGCTACCCATCCATAGCTTAATGTACAATTAAGTCAGTGAATGTTAAAGAATGGTCGTTGACGTAATTTCACATTAAGCTACGTATCGATACCTTAAGAAGTTGAGATGATTATCTTTGCCTTGTCGTCATGTTTATCTGTGCATCATCATCTTTGGGAATCAGTAGTGTGCTTGAAAATGGCCTTATAACCCGAAACCTAGGTTGTACAGTAACATTAATAACAAAATTGTGATACAAGGCTAAAAACAGTGTTTGTTTAGTTCATACATTATTATATAAATAACATTTCATTCTAACCATTTCTCTTATACTAAAATACCAGATGCACCGGTCAGCATCGAGTTTGCTAGAAAAGAGCAAAGAGCATCGAAAGTTAAAGTCATTTTCCAACATTCGCGTTTCAAAAGGACATTAACTTTCAAATACATGCTTAACAGGGAACGGGGCTGTTTCAGCATGACTCTTGATATATGTAATGGATGATGGTGTCTTGAACTGCCACCCAGTATTTGACTTGGAGGAAGACAGCTTCGTATTCGGGGCACCGAGCTGTGCAATATCACGACCCTGTTCGCCTGTAGCCATCATCCGCCTGGTTATGAAGTTTTCTGCTGACGACAGCTTCTCTACAGAACGGGACTTCACGGAAGGCGAGGAATCGATGTGGAGGGTCGAGAGGCGGGGCTCTAAGTCGACTAACAAGTGCTATCTGTGGCTCTTCTTCCGCAATGCAGTCGCTGCCCTGAAAGAACCGTTTTTAGTCGTATGGGAAGCAATCGGAGAATGAATGGACTACACAACCTTCCAGTCTTCGTATATTTTTCTTACGATACATACTAACGTGCTGCAGTGTGATGGTTAGCAATCGATTGAAATGTAATCTCGTTTGAGATGACCGTTGTGAATATGACTTTAGTCGGTCGTATCGGGATGAAGGAGATAGGTCGATCAGTGAGAAGATTTGAGACGAGAAGTCAAGAGTTCACTTGGAGCAGAAATGACACCATCGAGAGGATGTGAGAAGGTACAATAGAAACGTGACAACAGCAAAAAATGTAACGTACTTCCCAGAATTCATGCTTTGAGGCAATAATTTAACCAATAGTCATAGCGAAAATAATGCTTTATCGGAGTGTGACAGGTTGTTGTTGTTGTGGTCTTTAGTCCTGAGACTGGTTTGATGCAGCTCTCCATGCTACTCTATCCTGTGCAAGCTTCTTCATCTCCCAGTAACTACTGCAACCTACATCCTTTTGAATCTGCTTAGTGTATTCATCTCTTGGTCTCCCTCTACGATTTTTACCCTCCACGCTGCCCTCCGGTACTATATTGGTGATCCCTTGATGCCTCAGAATATGTCCTACGAACCGATCCCTTCTTCTAGTCAAGTTGTGCCACGAACTTCTCCCCAATTCTATTCAATACCTCCTCATTAGTTATGTGATCTACCCATCTAATCTTCAGCATTCTTCTGTAGCACCACATTTCGAAAGCTTCTATTCACTTCTTGTCCAAACTATTTATCGTCTATGTTTCACTTCCATACATGGCTACACTCCATACAAATACTTTCAGAAATGAATTCCTGACACTTAAATCTATACTCGATGTTAACAAATTTCTCTTCTTCAGAAACGCTTTCCTTGCCATTGCCAGTCTACATTTTATATCCTCTCTACTTCGACCATCATCAGTTATTTTGCTCCCCAAATAGCAAAACTCCTTTACTACTTTAAGTGTCTCACTTCCTAATCTAATTCCCTCAGCATCACCCGACTTAATTCGAGTACATTCCATTATCCTCATTTTGCTTTTGTTGATGTTCATCTTGTAACCTCCTTGCAAGACACTATCCATTCCGTTCAACTGCTCTACCAACTCCTAACCTGTCTCTGACAGAATTACAATGTCATCGGCGAACCTCAAAGTTTTTATTCCTTCTTATTCCTTCTCCATGGATTTTAATACCTACACCGAATTTTTCTTTTGTTTCCTTCACTGCTTGCTCAATATACAGATTGAATAACATCGGGGAAAGGCTACAACCCTGTCTCACTCCCTTCCCAACCACTGCTTCCCTTTCATGTCCCCCGACTCTTATAACTGCCATCTGGTTTCTGTACAAATTGTAAATAGCCTTTCGCTCCCTGTATTTTCCCCTGCCACCTTCAGAATTTGAAAGGGAGTATTCCAGTCAACATTGTCAAAAGCTTTCTCTAAGTCTACAAATGTTAGAAACGCAGGTTTGCCTTTCCTTAAGGGAGCCGGAGGTGGTCAAATCCAAAAAATTACGATTTTTTTTTTGCTACCGAAAATTAATTGGAACATTCGTCTTTAATGTAAACTTTGAATTATTGTTCTACTCGCCCTAGAAGTGGAGTTATTACCATTTTCCCTCACGCCTGCAGAGGAAATGGGCGGCCGCTGAATGCATCTAACACCCTCTCGTGACTTCCTGGCGAACTGCTTGGGATTTTCTCGGCCTGTTACGCATACAGCGCCTTATGTTACGCATACAGCGAGTGTGCAAGGGTTGGCTACATTGTTTTCTGTGACAAATGAAGCGCTAAGAGCGCGGAACATCGTCTCTTTGCTGTTTACCGTTTCGAATTAGTTCAGTGTTGCGCCTGTTGTTGGTAGTATTATACTTGTACTGGTTACGATGCCAGGTTTTAGTAACCGTGTATATAAGAAGAGGACGAACGTAGGGAAAAGAAAATTAACACTAACACCAAGTTGCGATACTACTATTACTGAAACAGTGCGTTCTTCTGCTAAGCAACACATGGCCAGCCATAGCCCTGTGACATCTTCTAGCAAGAAGCTGACTGGTGGAAGTGACAGATTTCGTGAATATGTTAGTGCCAGTGATGATATTAACGAAGTACTGAATATTGGATTATTATCTTCTGTGCTGAAAGAAAGTGTTCTGTGCAAAATGTGTTCAAGTGTAGGAATGGGACTAGAGATAACAAAGCACTTTGGTTTAGCTTGTGAGATGAAGATAATCTGTGCATGTTGCAAGTATCAAGTGACTTTCTACGATTCACATGCCAGTCTCTTTGGTGAATTTGGACGATCTAGAGTGTTTGATGTGAATGTTCGACTTGTGTATGGTCTTTGATCCATTGGAAAAGGGTCTGCTGCTGGTAAACTGTTTTGTGGTATTATGAACTTGCCATCGCCTCCAAGCAAATTTGGGTACTGCTGTGAACTGGTAGGATCCTCTGTTGAAGATGTGGCTTTGAAAACCATGAAGGAAGCAGTGGAGGAATCTGTAGAAATGAACGGTGGTTCTAGGGATTTGGTAGTGGCATTAGATGGTTCCTGGCAAAACAGGGGTCATAAATCCCTGAATGGGGTTGTAACTGCTACTTGTGGTGATAGTGCAAAAGTGATAGATGTTGCAATATTATTAAAACATTGTAGGTGCAAGAATAAAATCAAAGGAGAGCACAGTGGAACATGTGAGGCAAATTTTAGTGGATCAAGTGGAGCAATGGAAGTGGATGGAGTGAAACAAATTTTTGAATGTTCAATTCCCAGATACAATGTTAGGTACAAATACTACCTTGGGGATGGTGACTCCAAAGGTTTCAAGACTATAGAGGAACTGGTACCATATGGAAATGAATTTGTAGTTGAAAAGTTGGAATGCATTGGGCATGTGCAAAAGCGTATGGGTGCATGGCTTCGAAGGCTCAAACAAACTTTGGGTTCAAGTAAGATCAGTGATGGAAAGACAATAGGAGGGAGAGGCAGGCTTACTGATGAAGTGATTGAACGTCTACAGAGATACTATGGGTATGCTATAAGGCAAAATACTAGTAATGTTAGTGGCATGCGAAAAGCAGTGTGGGCATTGTTCCTTCATACTGCCTCTTCTAATGAATACCCTCAACACAGCCTGTGCCCAAAAGATTCCTGGTGCAAATATAATGCAAAAAGGACTATGATCACAAACATGGTTTGCCAGCAGCTGTGATAAATGCAATAAAACCAATTTTTTATGACTTAGCACAGCCAGAATTGTTACACAAATGTCTACACGCAAAGACGCAGAATCCTAGTGAGAGCGTAAACAATTTGATTTGGAAAGTGATTCCTAAAAGGGTGTCTGTAAGCATAAAAACACTGCACTTTGGCATTTATGATGCAGTAGCAACCTACAACCAAGGGAACAGTGTGAAGTGTGAAGTTCTGAAGGCATTAGGATTTACAGCTGGGGTGAACACTGTACAAGCACTAAGAAATATTGACAGAGAAAGGATAAGAGGAGCAGAAAGAAGAGAAAGGCATATGAAGTATGATGGAACAACAGGCCAGAAAAGAAGACAGAAGAGGAAGCTTTTGGAGGATGAAGAAGAAGGCCCTGATAATCCATCCTATAGTGCAGGAATGTATTGAGAAACTTTGATAGCCATTTCTCATAAATTAGAATTTTTCGAATATAAGGAACATTTTCTCAGAATCCACTCAAGAGAGATGAAATTTTTATACAGCACTCCTAGTGGTTAAACTTACATTGTAACACAGCCATTTGGCAATATGTTCAGTAGTTTCATTTCAGTTTAATTATAAAGCAATTATTTGTAAAAAAATTTGGGTCATTAATAAAGAAAATAATTGGAAGGAAACTAGAAAAGATACTCCAAAATCCCTCTGTCATAACTGCAATAGTAAACCACTCTATATGTAAAAAAAAATTCAAATTTTTCTATTTGGTAGTTTATTCATAAATGTTCCTCAAACTTAGTGATTTTAACATGGGCAGCATATGCACCTCCGGCTCCGCTTAATCTTTCCTCTAAGATAAGTCATAGGGTCAGTATTGCCTTATGTGTTCCAATATTTCTACGGAATCCAAACTGATCTTCCCCGTGGTCGGCTTCTACTAGTTTTCCATTCATCTGTAAAGAATTCGCGTTAGTATTTTGCAGTGTGACAGGATACAATGAAAATAGGGTGCTTCTCAGAACCTGTGTTTTGGTACAAGTTCAAGCATACAGTGATATCTGTTGATTGTATGAATACTTTATTTATCTCTGCTGTCCGGCCCTGGTACCTGAGTGGTCAGCGTGGCAGAATGTCAATCCTAAGGGCCTGGTTTCGATTTCTGGTTGGGTCGGAGATTTTCTCCGCTCAGGGGCTGGGTGTTGTGTTGTCCTAATCATCATCATTTCATCCCCATCTACGTGCAAGTCTCCGAAGTGGCGTCAAATCGAAAGACTTGCACCCAGCAAACGGTCTACCCGACGGGAGGCCCTAGTCACAGGACATTTATTTATTTATCTCAGCTGCCCAGCTTTCAGTGTGTGCTGGTTTTAAAGAGTAAAAGTGGATCTTAGGTGATCCATAGAAGATTCGGACAATTCTTTTATCGAAATGATGTTGAACGAGTCAGTTTACTCGATATGTATACCTGATTAGTGTTAAATTAGTGAACACTTTATTTTTTAGTCCTCATGAAACTACACTTAAAAATAAGTATTTTTATTATCCTTTGTTTTATTTTTAAGTTCTATTCTGAGCGAGTGACGCCTTTAATAACGGGTAATAAAGGTTAGTTTTCCCTCTACAGTTGTAGGTGTGGACATCACTGTTCGTCTCAAACTGTGATGGCTTATGGGGGACGAATTTAATTAGCGAGTATATGTATCGTGATGGAGTAGTTAAGATGCTTAGCTCCTTGAGGAGATAACTACGTAACGTCCGCAGGTGAACAACACGTATTATCCTTACCACTCGCTTTTGTGCAATCAGTATTTTATTTCTAAGTGGTGAATTACCTAAGAAAATTATTGAATAAGATCTTATTATTGAGTGTAAATATTCAAAATACATCCAGAGGTTAATTCGTTTGAAAAGTGTCATATTATCGCCATGAGCCGCTGGTAAAATGCTTTATTCATACAATCAGTTTCAGTCATCTGACCATCACCAGGTTTATGAAAGTATTCACAGTATCATGTCAGGCGAAATATAAAGTCGTTATTGTCAGGTGATAAATCCATGAATGATACACTGTTACTGTATGGTAATATGAATAATGTCCTCTGTCTTCTGCAAAAACTTTCCTAGGGAGTATAACCTACTTATTCCTAGGTCGACGACGTATTTTACATTACGATATGATAACAGTATATTATTCATGGTTTAGCACCTGACGATAACGATTTTATATTTCACCTTATATGATGCTGTGAATATTTTTATGAACTTGATGACAGTCAGACGGCTGAAACTGGGTGTGTAAATAAAACTTTTACCAGCAGTCCAACGCGGCTATACAACATTTTCAGAATACATAAAAGCTATGGGGCACCACATCCTGAAAATATATTCTTAATTCGTTTATTTCCAAGATTAGACATTATAAGATAAGAAGAGCAAAAATAGCTGAACGTAATTTTTTTTAGAAGCTCAATACTATGCTTCTTCCAATTCAAATTTTCGTCAACATGTGGGTACATCAACCTTCTAAGTGTGTAACAGAAGACGACAGAGCGAGTGCAGTAAACTGGACTCCCTACCGCCCCCCCTCCCCTCTCCACACCCCCTCGTCTCATTGTTCTTCATTCTCTGAATCTCTAGTGGGACGAAGTGTAAATAGTAGCTTAGGCTTCTACCACTCTATAGCGAGGTGCAGAAGTCGGCCACTTCACTTGTTTCTTGACAGTTCGCCTTTACAGTTTTTGACAATGGAAAAAGTTTTTACATAGTGCTACATCGTTTACATATAGCAGGAACAATAGTGGACCTAAGACTGAGCCTTGGGGAACCATATACGTTATTTCTTCCCTGTCAGAATAATGCTCCTCAACGACATTGGTTGAATTACCAAGTACAACTTTTCGCATTGTTTTGGTTAGATACAATACTATCGATTGGTTGGCTATGCCATCAATATTCCAGTTTATCTACGAGAATATTGCGATTACATAGCCAAATGCCTTAGCTAGATCACGGAAAATACCAGCCGTTGTCATTTTGTTATTTAACATTTGTAAATTTTTTTGGGTTAACGTGCGAAAGGCATTCTCTGTAGAGCTACTCTTCTGAAATCCAAGTCATTTATTGAGTACCGAGCGAGGTGGCGTAGTGATTACCTCACTGGACTCGCATTCGGGAGGACGAGAGTTCAAACCCGCCTCTGACAATTTTCATTTAGGTCTTCTGTGATTTCCCTAAATCAATCCAGACAAATTCTCTTTGAAAGGGCACGGTTACCCTTGAAACAATTCGAGCTTGTGCTCCGTCTATAACGACCTCGATATCAACGGGACGTAAAATCCTAACCTTTCTTTTTACATTATTTACTGAGGAATCAATTTCTTGCCTCCTCATCTGCCCACAACACCACCAGGCGGCATTTAATTTCGCGATGGCAGTTACCATAACTTTTTGGCTTATGAGTTATCTCATAATACAACGTTTTCGTCAAATTGTAATCATATGCCAACAATAAACATAGCAAAAAAATACAAAAAATGAAATCTATCTTACGAATCTAGTTTTACATCAATGACAGTATCAATGCTGAAGATACTGAGATTTCAGAAATAAACTTTATTTACTTCGCTCTCTAATAGCTTGTTCTACCCACTACGAAATCTTCAGACCAGTCACTGATGTGGTCACATATAGAACGGGACGAAAGTTTGTTTATCAAGCGACAGACTGTGACCCGTAATGGATTTTTGTAGCACTCACAGGAGCCATATTAAAAACATGGCTTTCGGTATACATCTTGCAGATAAACCAAAATGTTCTACATGCAATCACAAACGTAGGGTCACGTTCCACCGCTCATAAAAAAAAATAATATCCTCGAAAGATAACTTCGTTTCAAAACGGTTTTCCCGTATTAATGAGTGCTTGTGCGCGCGCGCGCTCCCGCTCGTGCGTGTGTGTGTGAGTGTGTGTGTGTGTGTGTGTGTGTGTGTGTGTGTGTGTGTGGAGCAAGAGACATGGATAGAGAGAGAGAGAGAGAGAGAGAGAGAGAGAGAGAGAGAGAGAGACAGAGGGACAGAGAGAGAGCTTGTCGCCAAAAATTAATGAAGTGGGACGTAATTTCAAGTTTATGAGGTAGGAAATGAAATGAGCAGCAAATAACAGTAAAACTAGCAGGCAGGAATCGTTAAATTCGCAAAACGTATTTGGTAATGGGCACAGCGAAGAGCGTCTACGGCAAGTATCTCTCGCTGCAGACAGCGAAAATGAAGTGCACCCAAGTTCTAAAGAGACAAAAATAAACTACTATCATAATATCATAAAGCTACAAAATACTGTATATTCTGTTTATCGCTCGTTCTTTGCGCCAGTCCATTAGCCTTGACAATATAACACGCAGAATTCTTGCGATTATTACATGATGCTTTTAAGGCTGTTGTATATTTTAGCATAACGTCACCGAGCACATTTGTTTCATGTTCCACCACCTTCTCAATTTCAGCCTTACGTCCGGAAATCAAAATGCCTGCTCTGCTCCAAAAGCATGCCACATTCAAGGGGAAACTAATGACTTCGGTGTTGACGTCGGCGTAACTTACCAATTACGGATTTCAGCTGTTTTCCTCCTGTCCTATGCATCAATGACACAGTCGGCCTTCTCCCAGCTTGCTCTATTCCCAGTCCATCCGTTCTTTTCTTTTGCTTTTCCCTCCACTGCCGTTTCTTTCATTATCTCTTAGCTTACCGCTATTTTCAAGATCAACTACTTTCTTTTCTATATATATATATATATATATATATATATATATATATATATATATATATATATATATATAGAAAAGAAAGTAGTTGATCTTGGATATATATATATATAATATATATATATATATATATATATATATATATATTTCGAGATAGCTTTTATAAACTGGTATTTAGATAGCTGCAGAAACATAAGTTCTTAGGCTTTAGACCCGGCGCGCGCGTATTCGCACTTTTCCAACACAGGATACAGTTGTTCACAGAGACATCTGTAGAGCCCAGAGGCTATCGCGCCTAACCGAAACGAAACGAGCAACGTATTTTCAACGTCGTTTCGAGAATTGTTGTGGTGGAGCTTCCAGCACTCTGTGGGTGTAAGGTATAAAATTTGTGTTAAAAGTTTGATACGGTAGATGTACAGAGTCGGTGCTACATGCGTTGTTTGTATTAAGGTCACCTGCAAGTAGTGAAAATTTACACTAATGTCAAGCCAACGCTATTGCACACTAAATGGTTCATATTTGTTAGCATCTAATAAAAAAAAAGAAACAATCACATAAGCTATATTGTTGCACTTGATATATGTGGGTTCTGTAAGTCGTATATCTATTCACCACAAAACACAACTGCTTATGGGGCAATAAAACGATTTGCAAGAAAAGTAAAATGACTAACTCCTCACTATCAGTACAACTGGAAATCAAATGTCAGTTACTTATACAGTTTACACAGTCAAGCCAGAATCGTATGTTTTATCTTTTTCTACTTACGTCAGGTTCTGGTGTGTAAATCAGTGTTTTGTGTTTAAATACTCGCCAGGACCATTTACTCCACATTTTAAGCATATTTTGCGCCTTAGAGTGCGCTGTTGGTTTTTAAATACACTGAAATTTAAAAAGTCCGCGTAATGGCGAATCAAATGGCGGTCACCGATAATCCTTTTCGCCTCCGCTGTGTTCGCGTTAAATTGCTGGGAAATCTCAAATAAGTGGCAAATATAGGTTTTTATATACGAGTAATAACTGGATACTTGTGCGTTCATGTTGCTTTACAATGAATTAAGAAACATAACCATGGTACATATTCCGCAATACCGACCTATAAGGCCAGATAAGAACAAATCGCTCTTATAAAAAGTGAAACAAAAAGGAGATCTATACGACATACAAGAAACAAGATCAAAACGAAACGAGCAATAAAAATCAATAAATAGAGAGATTCTAATTGTGAGTTGCTATTTATACACTATTTACAATCGCTGCGAATCTTATATGTCTGCTTGCATCTACATCTCTTTGATTGTCTTTCTAGTAATTAATATGTGACTTAAGTATACAAAATACACCTACATTAGAGTTTGTTCATTTTTATACGTTTAGAAGTGTTGTTTGTCAACATATAATGTCACTTTTTCTATACGTTATGAACGTTTCACTGAATTCACTACACAAGGGACGCAACTCGCAACGTTACCCTCAGATGGGTACAGTAATTTTCGCAGGAAAGGATTGTTGAAATACAAGGAATCACTCACGACAGTCACCGTTTACATTCATCTTTTCTGAGCGGTGTGAAAAAATATTTTCGAGTGGTAGGCAAATTACGTAATTGCCTCTTGGGAAGAGACCAAGGCATAATGGCAATATTTTAAGGAGAATAAATATTGATACTGAGATTGAGTGTTAGCTTTGTAGCCTTCAGGCGTGTAAATAACTCTTGCAGGTTTTGTTTTTGAAAAAATTAACTTTCGAACTTGTCTTTTGTAGTGTGCCGCTGAAGAGGGGCATAAGGCAAGATATCGAACCGGCATAATAAATTTCACGTCAGTGTTGCTACGCAGACAATGCTGACATTTTAGTCGCCATGATGCTACTAACTGTTTTAATCCGTTGAACTTACCGTGCTCTAGTACAACATACTGGGTTCGACTAGTCGAAAGTTCTTTGAGCCACTCCGACATTAGAGAAGATAACTCCCATCATATTATTTCTGATTATTGCTCGGCAATGTGATAAGAGTGTCACACGTCTTTCGTAGATCTAGGGAGAAGAAATATATTTCCTGTGACCCTATCCTTCAGATGGGCCTTTAAAAAATAACTGTTCATAGCTCCACTGTTCAAGAGTGTGTAGGGTCTTTCAGAAGAGATGCTCGCTTTTACTTTTATGCCCATCGAAATCGAATAAAGTCACCAAGTCTCGTGACAGCGACATTTTTTCCTTAACAGAAGGATATACGACAGGGGTGTTCCTTGAATGGAACGGTTTATTAAAATGCACTGAATTTATTGAATCCTCGCACACATTAAGACACTCCGACAGGTATGTGCCGCAGATTAGATCGCTACTGACCAACGCACAAATCCTCAATTTCCTGTCATATTCCCTCTTCACAAAAAATATTCATTGTCCGAACTTTGTCTCAAGGTTCGTTTTTACAATCAAAATCCCCATGACCTCGAATGACTCTGTATAACGACTGTTAGGAATACTGAAACATTCAACGACTGTCGACAATATTTCGAAGTTCACCAGAAATATTTATGCTCCACCATCTACTAACTTTCAGAATTTCACCAATCCAACAACGTCACTGTTTCACCACTCATTTCCGTACACTTCCTACTACTCACACAAATCGTTTCACCACAGTCGGTATCATGTGTTTTTGCGACCATGGGTAACAAAAGACTGCAATCACGATGGACCCTCCACTCAGTTTACGATCGGGTTGACGGTTTTGCAGTGCCAGCGAAACTGTATTTTGCTTCGCCATCAAAACTTGCTGCAGTTTCCATAAGTGTAAGACATGTCGGATAACATTTCTTTTCAGTGTGCATTTCGATCTGTGTTTATGAATTCCCTCGAACCACTATTTCCGCCATGACCCTTAAAATACACTGTAAGACAAAAACTGGGGAAAACACTCACTACGAAGGAGTTACGCAAACTGGTCACAGAAATATATACAGACAGATATCGGCGGAAAATGCAAAATTGTAAACTTTAGCAGCCGATAGATGAATGTGGGACGCTGTAGCGCCATTTTACCGCGCAACTGTCTACGATAGTACACAGGGGACACAGCGAACAATATACGAAGATATACGAAGATGGTATCTGTTCTTTCGGAGATGTTCTTTCGATGACCGTGCAGCTTTCTAGAATGAAATGATAATTAAATCAAGATCCTAAGCTGTCGACAGGCGTTGATATACATCAACGGGGACAGCTGAAAATGTGTGCCTCGACTGTGACTCGAACCCGGGAACTCCTGCTTACGTGGCAGACGCTCCATCTACCTCAGCCACCGAGAACACAGACTGCAGGGACTTATCCCTTGAACGCTCCCCGTCAGCCCCACATTCCCAACTTGATGTCCACACACTACATTCCTAGTGCCCCTTGCCATTACACTCATTATTCGCGGCAGACAATCTTACTGAGTCCCGTAAGAGTTCGGGCAATCCGCGTGTATCCGCACAGAAGAAGAAGGTCAATGACCGGTTAGCCTTAACTATATGAAGATGTCCGAAAGAACAGATACCATATTTATATACACTCATGCTCATAAATTAAGGATAATTTCAGAATGTGGTGCCACACAACGTGGTACTACAGGAAACAGGCATATAGGGAACACACACGACACAGATCTGTAAGTCCACGGTATTGGTGATAAGTTGAGTGAAACGTACCGAAACACATGTGCTACAAAACGCCACTGTTTCCTGTGCGTGTACCCCGACATCAATATGGGATATGATCACCATGCACACTTACACAGGCCGCACAACGGGTTCCCACACTCTGGTTCAGGTGGTCGAGCAGCTGCTGGGGTATAGCCTCCCAGTCTTGCACCAGTGCCTGTCGGAGCTCCTGAAGTGTCCTAGGGGTTTGAAGACGTGCAGCGATACGTCGACCGAGAGCATCCCAGACGTACTCGATGGGGTTTAGGCCTGGAGAACATGCAGGCCACTTCATTCGCCTGATATCTTCTACTTCAAGGTACTCCTCCACGATCCATCAGGAGGAAGGTGGGACTCACTGCACCCCTGAAAAGGCGTACATACTGGTGCAAAATGATGTCCCGATTCACCTGACCTGTTACAGCTCGTCTGTCAAAGACATGCAGGGGTGTACGTGCACCAATCATAATCCCACCCCACACCATCAAACCACGACCTCCATACAAATCCCTTTCAAGGACATTAAGGGGTTGGTATGTGGACTCGTCCGTGAACATAACCTGGGACCACTGTTCCAATGATCATGTACTGTGTTCTTGACACCAGGCTCAGCGGACTCTCCTGCGACCAGGGGTCAGTGTAATGCACCTTGCAGGTCTCCGGGGGAATGAACCATGTCTGTTCAGTCGTCTGTAGACTGTGTGTCTGGAGATAACTGTTCCAGTGGCTGCGGTAAGGTCCCGAGCAAGGCTACCTGCAGTACTCCGTGGCCGTCTGCGGGCAGTGATGGTGAGATATCGGTCTTCGTGTGGTGTTGTACACTATGGACGTCCCGTACTGTAGCGCCGGGACACGTTTCCTGTCTGCTGGAATCATTGCCATAATCTTGAGATCGCACTTTGCGGCACACGGAGGGCGCGTGCTACGGCCTGCTGTGTTTAACCAGCCTCCAGTCGCCCTAGTATTCTACCTGTCATAACGTCATCAATATGTGTTCTTTGAGCGATTTTTAACACAGTCACCATTAGCACGTCTGAAAACGTATGCACACTAACTCGCTGCACCGTACTCTGACATGCAACAACACACCTCTGCGTATGTGGACTGCTGCCAGCACCACCGTGCGACGACCGCAGGTCAAATGCACCGCATGGTCGTACTCTGAGGTGATTTAAACCCGCAAACCGCCCACCAGAGCGTTGTTTCACCATGTATCAGCATTATCCTTAATTTATGAGCATGGGTGTAGTTAAGGCTAACTGGTCATTGACCTTCTTCTTCTGTGCGGATGCACAAGCATTGCCCAAATTCTTATGGGGGCTTGGTAAGATTGTCTGCCTCGAGTAATGAGCGTAATGGGCAGGGGCACTACTAATGTAGTATGTGTAAGTTGTGAATGTGGGTCTCACGTGGAGCGTGCAAGCGATAAGTCCATACAGTCGCTCTATCCTCTGTGCCCTCGGTGGCTCAGATGGATAGAGCGTCTGCCACGTAAGCAGGAGTTCCATGGTTCGAGTCCCGGTTGGGACACACATTTTCAACTTTCACCGTTGATGTATATCAGTGCCTGTCTACAGTTTAAGGTCTTGACTTAATTATCATTCCAATATACGAAGAATATAATAATTCCAATCCCAAAGAAAGCAGGTGTTGACAGATGTGAAAATTACCGGTTTCATAAGTCACAGCTGCAAAATACTAACACGAATTCATTACAGACGAATGGAAAAACTAGTAGAGGCCAACCTCGGGGAAGATCAGTTTGGATTCCGTAGAAACACTGGAACACGTGAGGCAATACTGACCTTACGACTTATCTTAGAAGAAAGATTAAGGAAAGGCAAACCTACGTTTCTAGCATTTGTAGACTTAGAGAAAGCTTTTGACAATGTTGACTGGAATACTCTCTTTCAAATTCTAAAGGTGGCAGGGGTAAAATACAGGGAGCGAAAGGCTATTTACAATTTGTACAGAAACCAGATGGCAGTTATAAGAGTCGAGGGACATGAAAGGGAAGCAGTGGTTGGGAAGGGAGTGAGACAGGGTTGTAGCCTCTCCCCGATGTTGTTCAATCTGTATATTGAGCAAGCAGTAAAGGAAACAAAAGAAAAATTCGGAGTAGGTATTAAAATTCATGGAGAAGAAATAAAAACTTTGAGGTTCGCCGATGACATTGTAATTCTATCAGAGACAGCAAAGGACTTGGAAGAGCAGTTGAATGGAATGGAGAGTGTCTTGAAAGGAGGATATAAGATGAACATCAACAAAAGCAAAACAAGGATAATGGAATGTAGTGTAATTAAGTCGGGTGATGCTGAGGGAATTAGATTAGGAAATGAGGCACTTAAAGTAGTAAAGGAGTTTTGCTATTTGGGGAGCAAAATAACTGATGATGGTCGAAGTAGAGAGGATATAAAATGTAGGCTGGCAATGGCAAGGAAAGCGTTTCTGAAGAAGAGAAATTTGTTAACATCGAGTATTGATTTAAGTGTCAGGAAGTCATTTCTGAAAGTATTTGTATGGAGTGTAGCCATGTATGGAAGTGAAACATGGACGATAACTAGTTTGGACAAGAAGAGAATAGAAGCTTTCGAAATGTGGTGCTACAGAAGAATGCTGAAAATTAGATGGGTAGATCACATAACTAATGAGGAATTATTGAATAGGATTGGGGAGAAGAGAAGTTTGTGGCACAACTTGACCAGAAGAAGGGATCGGTTGGTAGGACATGTTCTGAGGCATCAAGGTATCACCAATTTAGTATTGGAGGGCAGCGTGGAGGGTAAAAATCGTAGAGGGAGACCAAGAGATGAATACACTAAGCAGATTCAGAAGGATGTAGGTTGCAGTAGGTACTGGGAGATGAAAAAGCTTGCACAGGATAGAGCAGCATGGAGAGCTGCATCAAACCAGTCTCGGGACTGAAGACCACAACAACAACATACACGAAGATGTCAGCAGTTGAGAGAGGAGGTGGATTCGGGCTCAAAAAAGCCATTTGGAGTAATCGTCGAATTGCTCAACATCTGAACATGAGCGATGCCGTTATACGACGATGTTGGCAGGAATGTGTGAACCGTGGTCAAACACAGCGTCAGGAAGGAAGCGGTCCACCTACAGAGACGACAGAACGTGAGGACAAAACAATCATCAGAGAGTCACTCAGAACCCAGGATCATCATTGTCATCGATTCGACGTGCAACTTGTGCTTCTGTGACTACAAGGATCACTAACAGGAGGCTCACAGAAAGGGGGCTGAGCTCACGGCGCTCCTTGCGTCGAATACGATTGGCCTCTGTACACCAATAAGTACACCAATAAGCCTGTTTTCAGTGGTGTCGGGCACATTCGGCGTGGAATCTCAATGACTGGAGTAGTATCGTCTTCAGTGGTGATCCCCGCTTTCAGTTGAGCCCAGATGACCAGCGAAGACGTGTCTAGAGACGCCCCGAACGGCGGTGGGATATGGTTCAAATGGCTCTGAGCACTATGGGACTTGACATTTGAGATCATCAGTCCCCTAGAACTTAGAACTACTTAAACCAAACTAACCTAAGGACATCACACACATCCATGCCCGAGGCAGGATTCGAACCTGCGACCGTAGCGGTCTCGCGGTTCCCGACTGAAGCGCCTAGAAGCGCTCGGTCACACTGGCCGGCGGCGGTGGGATACCAAAATGACAGACACCCGCCATACGGTCCAACAACCAGGAGTAATAGTCTGGGGTATTGTCGTCCGCGGCACACTTACACCACAGTAGTACGTCTACGATATTCAACAACTCATTTCTTTGCCCCTCATCGCAACCCAGCGCAGGCAAAGCAAAGTAATGTCAGCCTGCACGAGACAAGAGCTTGTACTGCTTGTCTTCTCCCTTGTCAAACGCTACCCTGGTCAGCAAGGTCGCCAGATCAACCCCCCCCCCCCCCCCCAAACTGAGAACGTTTCGAGCATTAGGGGCAGAGCCTGTAATCAGCTCGGAATTTCGACGATCTAACTTGCCAGTTGGTCAGAAGTTGGCACGATACCCCCCTGGAGAACATCCAATAACTTCGTCAAACAGTGCGAAGTCGAATAGCTGCTTTCATAAGGCCCAGAGGTGGACCAAAGATTTACTGCCTTGCTCAATTTGTCAAGCTCTTCCTCTAATTTCAATTTTTTTTTATTTTTTTTTACATGGACATGCCATCTACCGACTTGCTTCCAATTTGGATAATTTCTTCGTGGTGCGTGGCTTTTTCATGTTAGAATTTATTTAAATCATTCTTTGCACTATCAAAAATTTACACAAGAGACAGATTGTTTACCTGAAGTATACAGTTATTATATTCTCACATGCTGAGAAAGAGTAAATCACCAGCTTTTAAGGCGTGGCTGTTATTGGGAGCAGGTGCTATGTTTAGGTGACTGTGGTTAACAAGAGTCGCTATTCCTGAGAAACGTGATCATTGATGGATGGATGTTTTTCTCGCGGAATGTAGTAATACTCGAGCAGGGATTATGGTTTAGGAGTCTACAACAGTAGAACATTAGAATTATTGGTCTGTAATTCTATAATCCTATTTTTTACTCTTTTTGTATACTAAAGTGATGTGTGCTCTTTTCTAGTCACGTTCCTTACATGACAAGGTCTTGAAATATATGGGCCAGGAAACGGGTTTAATTCCGCAGCGAATTCAGCTAGTAGCAAATCCATCTGGATCTCAGTTAATGTGACCACTGACTGTTTTTCACTAACGAGGCTCCATGTTTCAGTATCTCTCACTGGATGGTGCCCAGTTAGTTTGTCAGTATCTCTATGGGCGAATACATTTTTAAATGCAGAATTCGGCAAACTTATGTCGTGTGTCTGGACACCAGACGCATCCACGAGATAGTGGATGGAATACTTGGTTCTGTGTATTGACTTACGACCGCATCTCTCTTGGATATTCGGGTGGGTCGGTGCCAGGATCTGTTGATATTATTGCAGGATTCGCTAGTAACCCTTCTCACGTATTTACGTAATGCCATTACATTTTGTATTTCAGTTTCCTTACATTCAGTTTCGTATCGTGAATGTAAAGGAACAATTGAAAGGGGTGGGGGAAATAAATACAGTAGAAGAAGAATGGGTAGCTTTGAGAGATGAAGTAGTGAAGGCAGCAGAGGATCAAGTAGGTAAAACGACAAGGGCTAGTAGAACTCCTTGGGTAACAGAAGAAATATTGAATTTAATTGATGAAAGGAGAAAATATAAAATGCAGTAAATGAAGCAGGCAAAAAGGAATACAAACGTCTCAAAAATGAGATTGACAGGAAGTGCAAAATGGCTAAGCAGGGATGGATAGAGGACAAATGTAAGGATGTAGAGGTTTATGTCACTAGGGGTAAGATAGATGCTGCCTACAGGAAAATTAAAGAGACCGTTGGGGGAGAACCACATGTATGAATATCAAGAGCTCAGATGGAAACCCAGTTCTAAGCAAAGAGGGGAAAGCAGAAAGGTGGAAGGAGTATATAGAGGGTCTATACAAGGGCGATGTACTTGAGGACAATATTATGGAAATGGAAGAGTATGTAGATGAAGATGAAATGGGAGATATGATAGTGCGTGAAGGGTTTGACACAGCGCTGAAAGATTTGAGTCGAAACAAGGCCTCGGGAGTAGACAACATTCCATTAGAACTACTGACGGCCTTGCGAGAACCAGTCTTTACGAAAATCTACCATCTGATGAGCAAGATGTATGAGACAGGCGAAATTCCCTCAGACTTCAAGAAGAATATAATAATTCCAATCCCAAAGAAAGCAGGTGTTGACAGATGTGAAAATTACCGAACTATCAGTTTAATAAGCCACAGCTGCAAAATACTAACGCGAATTCTTTACAGACGAATGGAAAAACTAGTAGAAGCCGACCTCGGGGAAGATCAGTTTGGATTCCGTAGAAATATAGGAATACGTGGGGCAATACTGACCTTACGACTTATCTTAGAAGAAAGATTAAGAAAAGGCAAACCTACGTTTCTAGCATTTGTAGACTTAGAGAAAGCTTATGACAATGTTGACTGGAATACTCTCTTTCAAATTCTGAAGGTGGCAGGGGTAAAATACAGGGAGCGAAAGGCTATTTACAATTTGTACAGAAACCAGATGGCAGTTATAAGAGTCGAGGGACATGAAAAGAAAGCAGTGGTTGGGAAGGGAGTGAGACAGGGTTGTAGCCTATCCCCGATGTTATTTAATCTTTATATTGAGCAAGCAGTGAAGGAAACAAAAGAAAAATTCGGAGAAGGTATTAAAATCCATGGAGAAGTAATAAAAACTTTGAGGTTTGCCGATGACCTTGTAATTCTGTCAGAGACAGCAAAGGACTTGGAAGAGCAGTTGAACGGAATGGATAGTGTCTTGAAAGAAGGATATAAGATGAACATCAACAGAAGCAAAACGAGGATAATGGAATGTAGTCGAATTAAGTCGGGTGATGCTGAGGGAATTAGATTAGGAAATGAGACACTTAAAGTAGTAAAGGAGTTTTGCTATTTGGGGAGCAAAATAACTGATGATGGTCGAAGTAGAGAGGATATAAAATGTAGACTGGCAATGGCAAGGAAAGCGTTTCTTAAGAAGAGAAATTTGTTAACATCGAGTATAGATTTAAGTGTCAGGAAGTCATTTCTGAAAGTATTTGTATGGAGTGTGGCCATGTATGGAAGTGAAACATGGACGATAAATAGTTGGGACAAGAAGAGAATAGAAGCTTTCGAAATGTGGTGCTACAGAAGAATGATGAAGATTAGATGGGTAGATCACATAACTAATGAGGAGGTATTGAACAGGATCGGGGAGAAGAGAAGTTTGTGGCACAACTTGACTAGAAGAAGGGATCGGTTGGTAGGACATGTTCTGAGGCATCAAGGGATCGCCAATTTAGGATTGGAGGGCAGTGTGGAGGGTAAAAATCGTAGAGGGAGACCAAGAGAGGAATACACTAAGCAGATTCAAAAGGATGTAGGTTGCAGTAGTTACTGGGAGATGAAGAAGCTTGCACAGGATAGAGCAGCATGGAGAGCTGCATCAAACCAGTCTCAGGACTGAAGACCACAACAACAACATCGTGAGCGTACCGGTCGTAGAGTTAAAAGCATATTCTCGGAAAATCAGTAAAATATAAGCTCTCTCTGATTTTTCTGTAAAATTCTTCTAGGTTGAAGATCCAGTCACGTAGAAAGTAGCAACGTTTTAGCCACTATCGCAAGTGGCCGTTACAAGCTTGTGTAATTTTAGTGTACTACGCTTAGAATAATGGGCAATACTTTACTACATTTTATAGCATGACACCGTCTATAACCCAGAAGAACCTTATGAGAACTGACTGCAGCCGCGAAAGCGTACGAACTCCTATCTCTCGTGTTCGATGCCTTCACAGCAGGTTTGGGCTTTGTATCAGAGTGAAAGGTTACTCGTATTTCTTCACTGCACCGTTAGCTTTTGTGCCACAACTATGTACAAATTTTGCTTTCCAACACTGGATATCGAGAAGCGTTCTGCAATTAACCCACCATTTCTCTCTGCTGCTGTTTATGAAAAACAGACGAGCGTCATTGTCAATTGTCGGCTGCGGTTTTTCTCCCCCATGCTATCATACGGGCTGCCACTCTGGATTGTGCACACATGTCGGTCAAAAGAACGGCTGCAGCAGAAAACAGGACACAATCACGCCAAAAAAGGATGTAACAGTTTGAATCTGCCATATTAACACTGACATTTAATGCGATTATCGAATATCTGTCATTTGTAAGTTTGCTACACCTACGTGGCCGCTCTGCAATTCACACTTACGTGCCTGGCAGAGGGTTCTTCGAATCACCTTCAGACTCTTTCTCTACCTTACCTCTTCCGAAATGGTCAAAAAACCCGAACACTTAATTCTTTCTCTTATTTTATTACGTTGATTATTTCTCCACATGCAGGTGTACATTAAAAAAATAATTTCAAATTCAGAGGAAAACTTCGTGATTGAAATTTCGTGAAAAGGTCTCATCTCAACAAAAAACGTCTTTGTCTTAATGACCCCAGTCCAGTTGTCACATTCGTGAAATTCTCCCCTATTTTGCGATAACAAAAAACGCTAAATAATTTATATGGATCACGAACTGCAGAGGGACCATAACCCTTCCCTGGGGAACGCCAGATATCGCTTCTCTTTTACTCGATGACTTCTCGTCAGTTACTACTGTGACCTCTCTGATACGAAATCACGAATCCACTCGCGTAACTGAGACGATACTCCTTAAGCATGCGATTTTGTTAGAAGTCTCTTGTGAGGAAGTGTGTCCTCCAAAACCTTCTGCGAATCTTTAGATATGGAATCAACTTGAGATCCTCTGTCGATAGCACTCATAACTTCCTGTTAATATAGTGCTAGTTGTGTTTCACAAGAACTACATTTTCTGAGTCAGTGCTAACTGTATATCAGCAGATAAATAAACAATTAACAGCCAAATGGCGGAAATTTCATTTAAAAAATTCTACATGTCTGTGGTCCCTCCGAAGAGAAAACGTTAATAGATCGCTTTCTTCGAGGTAATTCATAATGTTCCGGGAATCCTACGCACGTCAGCTTCAGTAATAGGGATCTGTAATTCATAGTAGTGTTGTCACTTCCTTTCTTGAATATTGGTGTGACCTGTGCACCTTTCCAGTCTTTAGATGTGGATCTTTCATCGAGCGAATGGTTGTATCTGATTACTAACTACGGACCTACTTAATAGCGTACTATGAAAAGAATCTGCCTGGTATATAATCAGGACCGGAGGACTTGCCATTATTAAGTGAAATAAGTTGCTTCGCTACACCAAGGATATCGATTTCTAAGTTTTTCCTCATTGTATCAGTTACTGATTCAAATTTTAGAATATTTGCTTCCTCTTCTTTGGTGAAGGAATTTCGGCAAACCGTATTTAGTTACTCCGCTTTAGAGACACTCTTATCGATAGATAACCATTGCCTTCGTGCTATTTATATTGTGTCTTGCCGATGGCGTACTTTACATACGACCAAAATCTCTTTCGATTTTCTGTCCAATTTCGAGATAAAGTTTCATTGCTGAAGCTATTATAAGCACCTCACATTGAAGTTCACTTTAAGTTTCGAGCTTCACTAAAACATCGTCAATCTCGGTGCTTTTGCGCTTTTTAAAATCTGGCACGCTTTCAAATGGTTCAAATGGCTCTAAGCATTATGGGACTTAACATCTGACGTCATCAGTCCCCTAGATCTTAGAACTACTTAAACCTAACTAACCTAAGGACATTACATACATTCATGCCCGAGGCAGGATTCGAACCTGCGACCGTAGCAGCAGCGCGGTTCCGGACTGAAGCGCCTAGAACCAATCGGTCACAACGTCCAGCTGCCGTGCTTTCCCTACTGCTTCTACTGTGACCGTGAAGGATTTGTGTTCTAACTTTTTTTATTATCTCTTCTGTACTTCCTTGAAATTTTGCGATTTTTTTGGTGTTCTGACCTGTTTTGTGTACCACGTGGGACCGGTTCCTCTTTTTAATGGTATAAATCCGAACTGCCATCGACGCAATTTCTTTCTGTTTAAGCCACATCTGGTCTACAGTTACACGTCTTAGGAAGGCGCCGACCGAATTTTTATCTGCTTTTTTAAATAGATACGTTTTGCGTTTATTTTTGGTGGAGTTGAATGTTAAGGTATTTAACGTCACTACAACGACCTTGTGATCACTGATCCTTGTATCCACGATGATGCTCTCTATTTGCTCAGGATTGTTTGTTGCCAAGAGGGCAAATGTGCCATCGGTAACCATTTACACTTCGACTGGGCTTCTGAAGTAATAATTTCGGAGAAAGCGTTCCGTACGATTTCCAAAGACGTTTCATGCCTATCACCCACTTTAAACATGTATTTTTCCCAAAATATCGAGGGCACATTGAACTCACAACGAGTTACAGTTGTGTAAGTGGGGTGCATGTCGAAAATGAGAATTATTTAATCTATCCTTTCTGAACACCGTTAGATACTTAATTAAAATTTCGGCCGAACGTGTATCACGCTTTAGCCAGTTTTCGGTAACTTTTACGCTTTCAAATGCAATAACTACTTGGAGATGACAGCAAGAGTCGTACCAAGAATACGGCGAGGAAGTAGGCCAGTATCCCCACTTTAACCAATTTTCAGAAACTTTCACGCTTTGTAATACACTATCTACTTAAGCATGACACCATTGATCGTACTGAGGATGCAGCGAAACCATCTGCAAGGGGGCAGAAACAAGGACAGTAAATTAACCGGAGTTCTCTTACCTTTGTGTTTCTGACTTCCACCTACGAGAATAAGCCTTTTGTTGGTTTTCAACTGAAAACGAACGATATGGTCACAGTTTTATTTCAACAGTGCCATCACGTCCATGTAATGATCCAGGATCTGATAGAGAACCCGAGAAAACTCTAGTCCCATGTAATATCGCTAAGTCGTTAAGGCTTCCATTCAGTCCCTTCTTGACTAGTCCGGTGTGGCTGTTAAAGACAGCAAAACGAAAGCCGAAGTTTTAAATTTCACGTTCAAGAAATCGATCACACTTTTGACCATCAGACGGAATCCAGTACGGACGACATATTAATAAGCAAGCATCCCTGCCGTAGATAAAC
The DNA here is from genome assembly GCF_023864345.2 of Schistocerca serialis cubense. Lineage (NCBI taxonomy): Eukaryota > Metazoa > Arthropoda > Insecta > Orthoptera > Acrididae > Schistocerca > Schistocerca serialis. Next base: position 1,156,672,217 of record NC_064638.1, on the reverse strand, counting down.
AACTGCAAGCAAATAAATCACCAGGTCAGGATGGAATGCCAATTTGGTTTCACAAAGAGTATCCTACGGCACTGCCCTTTTAATAGTTTGCATTTATCGTGAATCTCTCGCCCAGCACAAAAGTCCCAAGTGACGAAAAAAGTGCAGGTGACTTCAGTATATAAGAAGGGTAAAGTAACGGACCCGCAAAATTACAGACCAGTATCCATAACTTCGGTTTGCTGCAGAATCCTTTATTATATTCGAATATAATAAACTTTCTTGAGACTGAGAAGCATTGATTTAGAAAGCATCCCTCGTGCGAAAGTCAGCTTATCCTTTTCTCACTTGATATACTGAGAACTATGGATGAGGGGCAACAGGCAGATATTTCTAAATTTATTTTACAGCTTTGGCAGTTCCTCCAGGGGGGCAAGATCGCCTGCCATGTAAAACGCTTGGCTGAAGCCCCAGTGCAACGAAGGTGACTAGAACGGCGATCACATTCACTTGCACCTACACATTTACTGTTCCGACAGGCGGTTACCGTCCAGGGAGGCCTACAGGACGTGTGCGTTCGCTGTGAATCGCCGCGAGCCCCGATCGCCGAATCGCATTGTATATTGCATGCAGCGTCAACAATGCCGGTGCGCACGAGCCGGCCATCATTGCCTAGGGGACACCGTGTTTGGTGAGCGCAGCCGGTAAGGGTGGCTTCACAGAGCGAAAAGTGTGTACTTAACGACACGGCGTGAACTGAACATCTTCACGAGTGGTACACGTATCTGGTAAAATGCGCAGTGCGTGATGGGACAATAAATTGAAAGCAGCGAGAAAGAACCCCCGAGATAACAGCTTTTCAGCATATTTTCCCATTAGTTACATAAAGCACCGAGATTACGAACGTTGTTTGTCAGCTACATTCACATATTCAGACGGCGGTAGAGTCGAGTACACAAGGTATTAAAGGGCAGTGCATTGGCGGAGCTGTCGTTTGTACTCAGGTGGCTCATGTGAACGGATTTCCGACGTGACTAGTCGCACAACGTGAATTAACTGATTTTGAAAGCGGAATAGACACGTGGGACGTTCCATTTCGGTAATAGTTAGGGAATCCAGTATTCCGAGATTCACAATGTCAAGAGCGTGTCGAGAAAGCCAAATTTCAGGCGTTACCTCTCGCCATGGACAACGCAGTGGTCTGCCGCCTTCACTTAACGACCAAGAGCAGCGACGTTTGCGTAGAGTTGTCAATGCTAACAGAGAAGGAACACCGCGTTAACGAAACGCACAAGAAAATGTGGGACGTTCGGCAAACGTATCCGTTAGGACAGTTAGTATTTAATGGCAGCAGAAGACCGAAGCGAGCGTCTTTGCTAAAAGCATTACATTGCTCGCATCGCCTCTCCTGGGGTTTGGGTTGTTTGGGGGAGGAGACCAGATTAGGGACGGACGGGGAAGGAAGTCGGCTGTGCCCTTTCAAAGGTACCATACCGGCAATTTCTTGGAGCGATTTAGAGAAATCACTGAAAAGCTAAATCAGAATGACCGGACGCGGCACTGAACCGTCGTCCTCCCGAATGCGAGTTCAATGTGCTAGCCACTGAGCCACCTCGCTCAGTGCCTCTCTTGGGCTCGTAACCATATCGATTGGACCCTAGACGCCTGGAAAACCGTGGCCTTGTCGGATGAGTCCCGACTTCAGTTGGCATAACTGGGGTTCGGGGCCGGCCTGAGTGGCCGTGCGGTTCTAGGAGCTACAGTCTGGAACCGAGCGACCGCTGCGGTCGCAGGTTCGAGTCCTGCCTGGTGCATGGATGTGTCTGATGTACTTAGTTAGGTTTAATTAGTTCTAAGTTCTAGGCGACTGATGATCTCAGAAGTTAAGTCGCATAGTGCTCAGAGCCATTTGAACCATTTGAGGTTCGGGTGTGGTGCATTCCACACAAAGCCATGGGCCCAAGTTTCAACAAGGCACTGAGCAAACTGGTGGTGGCTCCATAATGGTGTGGGCTTCGTTTAACACGGAATGGATTGTGGGTCGGCTGGCCGAAATGAACCGATCATTTACTGAAATGGTTACGTTCGGCTATCTGGTAACCATTTGCAGCCACTCATGGACTTTCGTTCCCAAACAACGAGGGAAGTGGTATGGATAACACTGCAGCTCGTCACCAGTCCACGGTTGTTCGCGATTTGTTTGAAGAACGTTCTGGACAAGTCGAGCGAATGATTTGGCTACCGCCGGTCGTCGTGGCGAAGCGGCTCTAGGCGCTACAGTCTGGAACCGCGCGACCGCTACGGTCGCAGGTTCGAATCCTGCCTCGGGCATGGATGTGTGTGATGTCCTTAGTTAGGTTTACCTAGTTCTAAGTTCTAGGGGACTGATAACCTCATATGACAACACATCCGCAATTATGGACGGCTATAGAGTCAGCATGGCTCAATATTTCAGCAGAGAACTTCCAACGTCTCGTTGAGTTCATGCCACATCTTTGCCCTGTGCCGGGCAAAAGGAGGTCCTACACGATACTAGGTTGTATCTCATTGCCCCGATAAATATGTGCCGTTAGCTTAGGGACTGGAGAAGCGAAGCAGGTAAAATCGATACAGCTATTTTAGTTCTGAATGACCGATATTTTTCGATATTTGTTTGGTTTCTTGTTATAAAAGGTAGTTTTTTTATTTTTTGTTCATTACCGACTTAAAAAATCCGGAACATCAAGCAGCAGTACTGAAATTTTTCGCTTTTAAGTAAACCTTTTCTAAAAAAAAATGGTAAATTTTATTTGTAGAATTTGCAGTTGTTTGAAATACTAAGTTATTATAGAACGGTAAAAGCGGTCAATGCTATTTTAAAACAATGCTGACAGAAACAAGAAACATATGGTGTAAGTTTTGGTAGAGGATTGCTTAGACAATAATGTCGCTCTTGCAGTGTGTCATGGCTTCAGGTACACATGTTCGTGCAGTGCCCCCTCCTGGTCTATACGGGTAGTTTGTCGCTGTCGTCGCCGGCCGTCCGTTGTGTTGCAGAATGGAACCAACGCTAAGCTGGATGTATTTTTATGAAGTGACGCAGCAATGAAGTACAATGCTTCATTTGCTTTAAAAAATTAAACATTTGTCTGCCACTTCTATGAGATAATAAAAGGGGAAATGAATTATGGAAACCGTAATAAATTAAAAACTTAACATCAGTGCAGTCATCGTATGCAATAAAAATAGACAGCAGCTGTTCTGCTGCCTGTGTCTACATAATATGCATTTATCTGCTTGTAGCCATTGGAAAAGGACATATTAACAGGAATAACGGATTTTCAGCCTCTAGCATTGATTATTCCTGATGCTAAAATAGTGGTGGGAGTGTGGATTACATGATTTTTGAGCAAAGAGTCAAAAAATTAGACTCAGTAGTAGAATACTGGTGATTTTTTTTTAACTGGCGATTTTTTTTTCACATTTCGAGAAAAGTAGCGAACGGAGGAAGACAAACTTGAACCTGAAACTGAGTCAAAAATTTTCTGTCTTTGCTTGATTTCTACGTCTACTACAGGAAATACCTGGAATAAAAAACAGAAAATCGGTTATTTTATAAAGCGGTTACTTTGAGCAGTTTTAACAGTCAGGTTAAACCGGCGCGGAGAAAAACGATGTATGGCCTGGAACCGGGTTGTTCCAGCGATAACCACCTTCCCTTTGACAGCGTATTTTGTTAGTACAGTTGTGATACTGCATCCGTTGAGACACTGACAGCACAGAATTGTGAGTAAATAACGAATGGGTGGAGCAGTTTATGAACGTTTTAATTCAGTTGCGGCAGATGATTGGGAAATAGCTCTGATTTCAATTAAGTAAAAGAAGCATTCTTTTGACAACAAATTTATGCTACACGAAGCATGGAGAAGATGACTAAAGAATCTGGCATCGGTTAAAATGACGAGGTCGCAATGCTGGGAATGCAATAAATACAGCCCTTTTAGCCGAACAGCACAGCAGCAGCACAGACTCGTTTCCGGATGAGAGTCCAGCACGCTGCCAGCTTGGCTATAGGAGCTGTATTCACGGCTGTATTCTTCCAACTGACAGCTCTGGTGCGTTGCGCCATGGCGGAAGTGCTGTCTGACGTCATCCCGGCACTGTCAATTATTTTTCATTCCAGTGCGCGGTGTGACTCTTCGACAAAGTCCGGCTCAGTGTTCTAAGTATCGTTCTTCGTAGTTAATCGGCAACGATGCAGTTTAATTTTGCAGCATATACTATAGCGACGGAATATTCAAGAGGGAGAATGTAACACACTTCAACAGCCATCGGTGTACCTGACTAGGACTAAGACTACTTCCTCCAAACCCAAGGTCAGTCCAGTAGCAGTGCTTTTGTATTAAGCTGGTGCATAGGTTCGCAGCGTTTTCCCATAAGTTTACTAAACACAACAGCTACATGTAACAGAGACTCTAGTCATCAATAATACAGGGTAGATCAAAAAGTATCATTCGATTTTACAAAAATCAAAACTATTATGAAATTGCAAGGAAATTAATACCCCCTAGCTGCATATAGGCGTTGTTATAGGTCAACAGGGACAGTTGAAAATGTGTGCCTCGATTGGGACTCGAACCCGGGATCTCCTGCTTCCATGGCATACGCTCTACACATCCGCGTCACCTAGGACACACACGATAGTGCGACTACAGGGACATATCTCTGGCACGCCTCCCGAGAGACCCACATTCGCAACTTATTGTCCCGCACTATATTCACAGTGCCCCTGCCCATTATTGATGGTCAAATGGCCGGTGAGCCTTATGTCCGAAAGAACAGATGCCATCTTCATATATATCAAAACTATTATATTATTTGAGATACGTGCGAGAGCAACTTACTGTTGGAAAGAGCAGGCTCTCGAGTTTTACATGGTTCCCGCTAGGTCTCAGCAGTGTGCGCCCACTTCAGTTCTAGTAACAATCGCTTCGGGACAACAGAAAGCGTTTTTTGTTCTACGTTTTGCGCAGTGCGGGTCATAACTGTGCTGCGTGACTTCCGTACTAGGTATGTGTGGATTCTCCTACAGCACAGAGCAGTAGACGATGGCATGAACAATTCCGAGAAACACGTCTGTGTAAAGGCAAATCGCCGGGCCGTCCCCGAGTGTCTGACACAGACGTTGAACGCATCCGCCATAATTTTACAAGGAGTACGTAGAAATCTATTCGCCGTGCAGCCCGACAGTTCAAAACGTCTCCGATGTCCGTCTGGCGTGTGATGCGTCGACGTTTACACATGAAACCATACAAAATTCAGCTACTGCAAGCTCCTGGTGAAGCTGACAAACAACTGCGTGTGGAGTTCTGTAATTTCGTTCTCGGCAAATGGAGGATGACTGTTTTCTTCCACCCTTAGTGTTTAGTGACTAGGTTACATTGCATTTAAATGGAAAGGTGAACCGTCATAACGTAAGAATATGGGGTACGAACAACCACATGAAGTTGTACATGAGAGGTTGGTTGGTTGTTTTGGGGAAGGAGACCAGACAGCGAGGTCATCGGTCTCATCGGATTAGGGAAGGACGGGGAAGGAAGTCGGCCGTGCCCTTTGAATGGAACCATCCCGGCATTTGCCTGGAGCGATTTAGGGAAATCACGGAAAACCTAAATCAGGATGGCCGGACGCGGGATTGAACCGTCGTCCTCCCGAATGCGAGTCCAGTGTCGAACCACTGAGCCACCTCTCTCGGTGTACATGAGAGGAACTCTCCAAAACTTAATGTGTTTTGTTTCACAGGAAAAGGTGTGCGGTCCAGTTTCCTTTGCCGAGAACATTTACAAGAAGTACGTATCTCCATATGCTTGAGAACTTTATTTTCCCGTAATTGGAGACTGTGAGAACAGTCTGAAGACTTCATTTACCAACAGACTGGGGCACCGTCACACTGGCATATGGAAGTGTAGCAATTTTTAAATCAAAGGTTTACTGAAGGATGGATCGGTCGCACTGGACCAAATGATTCAGCCTTACATTACTGGCTTCCAATGTCACCGGACCTGACTGTGTATGATTATTTCTTGTGGCAGTTTAGAAAAGACTCTGTTTATGTGCCTCCATTACCAATGACAGTGAATAAGGTGAGACATCTCATAACAGCTGCAGTGAAAACTGTAACTCAAGACATGATCTCTAAAGTGTGGGAACAATTTGAATACTGCATCTCAAGGGGGGCATATTAAGCACCTATGAAAAGGTATGAAAAAAAAACTTTTTGATTTTCCCGTTCATCAAAAAATAAAATTCGTTGTATATGTTCATTAGTTTCAGAAATATAGAAGTGCCAAATCGGCTGATTTTTTTTTTATCCATACTGTATACTCTCGTTCACTATTTATAACAGTCTGCCAACGCTGGGGTAACTTTTCGATTTCGCGACTGTTTTGTGGCGAAGACCTCGTTGAGTCACGTTCAGAGCACATTCATCCGAAAAGGAAGTTCCTGGAAGGTTATTGGATGGAGAGCAGGAAAGGTAAATGTTGTGACTTGGCAAGACAGCCAAGCCACTATGAGATAGCCGAAAGGCACGCGTTTAAGCTCACGCAGGCTGGCGTGAGGTCTGGAACAGTTAAAGGAGTTGAGTCTAGTAAAAAAAGTACGTAGCTTCTGGAATACTTAACTTTAATCCATAATTGGTGAACATCGGTCTGACGGTACATGCATCACAAGATAAATAGCAATTGATAATGACGCCTTGCTAGGTCGTAGCAAATGACGTAGCTGAAAGCTATGCTAACTATCGTCTCGGCAAATGAGAGCGTAATTTGTCAGTGAACCATCGCTAGCAAAGTCGGCTGTACAACTGGGGCGAGTGCTAGGAAGTCTCTAGACCTGCCGTGTGGCGGCGCTCGGTCTGCAATCACTGATAGTGGCGACACGCGGGTCCGACGTATACTACCGGACCGCGGCCGATTTAAAGGCTACCACCTAGCAAGTGTGGTGTCTGGCGGTGACACCACAGTAAAAATCTGTGGGCGCAAGATCAAGTGAATAAGGTGGGTGCGGAATGACTTCCCAACACAACTCCTGTAGAGTGTTTTTTCGTCAGTCTAGCACAATACGGGCGGCCGATTTAAAGGCTACCACCTAGCAAGTGTGGTGTCTGGCGGTGACACCACAGTAAAAATCTGTGGGAGCAAGATCAAGTGAATAAGGTGGGTGCGGAATGACTTCCCAACACAACTCCTGTAGAGTGTTTTTTCGTCAGTCTAGCACAATACGGGCGACCATTATCGTGGAGTAGCACCACTTCGCGCTGCCTTCCTGATCGTTATTCCTTGACTGCGTTTGTAGGACGGCTCAGCCGTTGAAGATAATTGTCAGCACTGGTGGATACACCACGGGGAAGCAATTAGTAGTATGCCACAGAAGCGCTGTTCCAGTAGATGCATAACATTATCTTTCGGGGCTGCGCGTAGGTAATTGTACGAGGCGTTCCTGCTTTGTTTGAGCTCAACCGCCCTCCGCTGTGGCCGAGATGTTCAAAATGCAGCCTTTTGACTACGAGAGTCTCACAAGATCCGATGAATACGACACTTATTACATCGTAAAATGTTGTTAAATACGTGCTGTATTGTCAATGTTACCATCGTTCTAACAATCTATCACAAATAAAAGCTCAGGTGCACTGACAACATGTGCAGCTAAGTCTGTTGGCGCGAAAATAAATTTACTACAGACACTGCCTGTGCACGTGGCAAAGATGTTGCACACCAAGGATACAAATTATAAGCTTTATATCGTAAAGTCTTTTCATCTGTCGACATCATACAGCTTTCTAAATAGTGCTACGATTGTAAGGGGCAGTAGGACAGGATGGGAATATTTATTTATAACATAATAGAGGATAATACATGTGTTATCTGTTAAAAAGCTCTCACATTGACTTACGTGCTCGTAAGTGAGACGAAGACAATGCTTTGATATATAATACTTTGTGTGCGTATACATTTTACGAATATGAATGGCGTAAAACGCTCGCCAGCAGTCCAATTCACTGTGCAGCACCACAAAGCTGGACAAAACATCACAATGCATCTGCACAAATACAGGATACATCATTCAATAGGCTATATTATAGGAAACAAGACTAAGTAAATTACTATTCCATCAAAATTGCATAAAATGTCTTCGATAAGTGTCCAAAAATAATTTCATTTATAAAAATATACAGAAATAAAATACATTGGAGTATGCTTTTCTTCCCTTGTTATAGTCCATAAACTTTTTTGTACAGTAAAAAACATCGGGGTTGCTGATAAAATTTGTTAATTATGATTTAAGAAAAAACTGGTCAGATACATCACATGAAATTGGCGATCCTAAAATACATAAAATAAGAGAATAGATACATTGCGAGTGGTAGCGGATATGAAACTTCACAGTTATTAATATAATTTTGAAGTGTCCACGTATTTTTTATAAAACCTCGTTTACACGCTTGTCTGTACAGAATGTCAGGGCGGTAAACTCCCATCAAATGTCAAAGGTACTGCGTCCGTAAGCCATTTTACAATCTGTCATTGGTACATAAAACGGACTGGAAATTATCTAAAAATCTTTCATTTTTTAAATCAGTTTGATCATTAAGTAAACTGTATGACTGTGAATCTCAACCATGAGAAATTAAACAAATAAATGTGATAATCGATAGATAAACCCATAGCAAGCGGAATACGAACATGAAAAAAACAAAACCTCTATGATCTTATGCACCAACCTAATGTATTTGATTTTCAGAAATACCACCAGTGACTAACATAGCTTGACTTATTCATATGCGGCATCTTGCCGGGGAACTGCTGGTTTTTTTTTTAGTCATCAGTCTTCTTACTGTTTTGATTTGCAACCTACGTTCCCAATTATCTGCTGGACGTATTCAAATCTCTGTCTTCCTCTACAGTTTTTGCCCTCTACAGCTCCCTCTAGTACCATGGATGTCATTCCCTGATGTCTTACCATATGTCCTATTGTCCTGTCCCTTCTCCTTGTCGGTGTTTTCCACATATTCCTTTGCTCTTCGATTCTGCACAGAACCTCTTCAGTTCTTACCTCATGAGTCCACTTAATTTTCAACATTCGTCTGTAGAACCACATCACAAATGCTTCGATTCTCTTCTGCCAACGCTCTTAAAAGAAAAAAAAAATGATGTACCACGTGCGCTGAGCAGCTCTGTAACGTCAAGTACTGGTGTACAGGATTGTACGATCGTTCGACAATTTTTAAGGAATCGGAGACAGACTTGGACAAAATCTCCACTTGGTGTAGTGAATGGCAGCTCTCCTTACCTCATGCTATGAAGACTTTCACGGTCGGTTATCTCTAGCTGCTGTTGAACCTTGCGCGAACCAGGTCGTCGTCCATGAAACTTTTTTGTTGTTAACGTTTTGTTCAGAGCTGCGACGTTCATCTTCAGAGCTGCTCCTAATAGCGTTGAGTCTTGCCGGCTGACGGGTCGGTACCTGAGAGCGAAGTAAATACCGCGAAAAGGGGCTATCACCGGCAAAAATAATACCGTAGAGAAACACAAAAAAATGTTCTCAACCGAAGATCGAAAAAATATTTCTTTATCTGCAATAACCGGTTTCGACAGACTTTGTGCTCATCTTCAGGTCTTCAAAAATCTTAAATCTTTTTTTAATGGCAGACTTTTGTACAATGTGACTGCGAAATTTTTCTTGACCGAGTCCTTGCATTAAAAACGTCTCGGTTCACTTGGCGCGTCGATGATATCAAATGGTTCAAATGGCTCTGAGCACTATGGGACATAACATCTGAGGTCATCAGTCCCCTAGAACTTCGAACTACTTAAACCTAACTAACCTAAGCACATGACACACATCCACGCCCGAGGCAGAACTCAAACCTGCGACCGTAGCGGTCGCGCTGTTCCATACTGAAGCACCTAGAACCGCTCGGCCACATCGGCCGGCGATGATATCCACCATCATCTTCGTCAGGGACTAAACCTGTCAAAATTTTATCCGAATTTGACGCGGCAAGTGAACCGAGAAAAAAAATTGTGCTTTGTTCAATGTGTTACATTGTATCGACCAACATGACAGCTTGGCGTGAGGTTTCAAGTCAAAATGAACATGTTTTATAATGGAAAATTTTGAAGATCTGAAGATGACAAGAAGTCCTGTCGAAATGGTTGTTGTAAATAATGAAGTATTTATCCGATGTTGGCTTTAGATAGTTTATTCGAGATAAACACGTATGTCAACATGAGAAAATTCAATATAGGGAAGCTATCGAAATGTATATAGCCGGCCGTTGTGGCCGAGCGGTTCTATGCGCTTTAGTCTGGAACCGCGCGACCGCTACGGTCGCAGGTTCAAATCCTGCCTCGGGCATGGTTGTGTGTGATGTCCTTAGGTTAGTTAGGTTTAAGTAGTTCTAAGTTCAAGGGGACTGATGACCACAGCTGTTAAGTCCCATAGTGCTCAGAGCCATTTGAACCATTTGAACAGACGACAGTTCGATATTTTACATTAAATACTGACAAGAATTATTTGGACATCATTAAGTTTCGTGGTTTCTGCGTTTCTATTAAAATTTCCGGCGATTATGTACATTTCGCTGGCTTCTACATGTAGGTATAGATAAATATTGCTTTCGAAGAAATTTTGTTTTGCAGAGTAACTAAAAGAAAAAGTGCTCATACGTATGCACTTTAGAGCCCATGTTTACTAGACGTATTTGATACATTTACCCTTCTGCATCGTCATTGAAAGCATGTAACATCATCACGGAATCACCATGTGTAACATTTTGTATATGTGTGGTAAGGTCTACATTGGAACTACGAACAGTACTACAGTCTGGAGCTGAGCGACCGCTCCGGTCGCAGGTTCGAATCCTGCCTCGGGCATGGATGTGTGTGATGTCCTTAGGTTAGTTAGGTTTAATAAGTTCTAAGTTCTAGGCGACTGATGACTACAGAAGTTAAGTCGCATAGTGCTCAGAGCCATTTGAACCATTTGAACAGTAGCGTGACGACACGTCCGAAGCAAAACATGAATCTTCGTTTACTAAGGAAAGTAGAAATAGCAGTCGTAGCAGAGAATGTTTTTCAGTCAGGAAACCATAAAGTGATGTTTCTTGGAAACAAAATTTCAGCGACGGTGACGATTGTCCACGGCTGTACAGGGTGAAGAAAAAATGTCGCATTTGGGGGCTAGCATGCGATACCTCATCCACATTCAAAACTAAAGTTTATCTAGTAAAATCAGATCGGATGCATTTTGAAAACACGAGTATGAAAACGAAGAAGACCTGGCAACACTGCTATATCCTGCAACGCATCGGAAAATACAGAGAAACGTGTAGAAAACCACACTGCCGTATCAGACGGCGTGGTTCACAGAGTAGACTGCTGGAATACCAAACCAGTCCGCTATGGAACCATGGCTCGACTCCTCGTCAGATTTACTTCTTATTTTCTTTTTCTTTTTTAGACGTCCGTTCGCTAGTTCTCGTCCTTGATAAACAGCACATTATTTTGTCACGTGAGAATAGCCTGTCACATGACACTAAACTGCATGCGTGTGTCTGCTAATCCTGCACTACACAACCATAACCAGTCCTGTCAATTTCATGTAGGGCGGCTTCCCTATGGAGCACACAAACGATGACTGAGACGATATGTTTGTTGGTGCTGGGTGCATCCGATAACCAAGCTGCTGGTGCTGCAGCTTGCGCGTATGCTGTGTGGTATCCTCAAAGGCGTCATACCGATAAGAATGTTTTTTGTCGCCTGGAGCAAGCCATTGGGAAACCGCTTAGCTTCATCCACAAGTAATGGGCAGAGGTCATCCACGGACTAGACGTACTCCACAAACATAGGATGCGGTTCTCGAAACCGTCCACCAATAACCTCGGCAAAGTAGCCGTAATATTGTAAGGCTGTTCCAGTTGTTGGTGTATTGCACAATGAAGAACTGCATCTAAATCATTACCCGTTAACTCAACACCAGCAGCCACAAGCACCGAGCACAATTTTGTGAACAGCTTTTGCACCAAGTGGAAGACAATGAACATGTTGTTTAGACGATGGTCAACAGCATGTACAAATTTTAAAAAATGCTTGATACTGTGCTGTCTATAATAATGTTATTTTGCTACCGGTTTCGCTTCTGAACCGTCATCAACGGCGGGAAAATTATCACTGATGTAACACATGTCACACATGCTTTAAAAATAAGTTATCACAGGAAATCGTAATTGCCAAAATAATATAAAATTGATAACCGTAACAAGATAAAAATATGATGGCACATTGACGCAACGACAGCAAATTATCACTTAGTGGCCTTGTGTCAATTTGCTTCTTTAAGGGGCTCCGGAACGCCCTATACTTGCAATGTTAAAATAACGCTTATAAATTACATCTTTCCTCACAAAGTATTTGAGGTAGGAAGTTGAACTTTTTACAGATTATTTATTGGAGTATGGGCTACAACTTAACACAGGGAATTTACAAAATTTTAGTTCAGTTATTAAAGATGATTTTTTTCAATTGTAATGAAAATTCACAACATTTTTTTGCAATTTTTTATTTATATATTCAAAAATATACAGTTTTTTGGAAAAAGGCTGTGTTAAATTATGCAAAAGGTACTGTGTAACATTTACTGAAAGTTTGAAACAAATATGTTTGGAAGATCCTTAGAAAACATGTAATTAGTATGAGAAAATAAAAGTTTTGGGAATCGAGCGACAAAGATTGGATTAACTTTTTAGTGCATTCCAGGTCCATAGGATGGATTATCTTCATCCTCTGCAAACTCCTCCTCCAGCTTCCTCTTGTTCCTCCTCCTGTTTACTCTTGCTTGTATTTCTAGACTCTTTACAGCCCTGTCTGCAGCCCGAAGGCGTTCCTTGTCTAAAGCAAGCATCGCTCGTTGTTGTGTTCGTAGATTTTGCTACCATTTTCTTCAGTTGCAGTAACTGCAACACTGTTCCAAAAGGTGGTCATGTATGAACACTTATCACATTTCAGTTGTATTTCACTAGCAAGTCCTACGTGCTTTATTATGGAGAGTTCCAGACCAACTTCACTACAATGAATACATCTTACACAGTTTGAAAAAATTCCTTTGAAAACCGACATATCAAATATTTCATTCACATCCGATTCGCCCATAAAACATTCATAGTTTTCACTCATTGAACCAAGCTTCTTCTGTGAAGTATTTTCTTTCCCACTTTGACTGCTATGGGCAGGTGTACTTGAGAGGTTAGGTTCACTCACTTGGTTATCGTCTTTATTGTTTACAGTAATAACACATACCTCTGGCTTTCCAACATTTCTCCTTTTCTTAAAAGCCTTCAGAGGATTTCTAATAACTTTACTTTTACTCATTATTATACTTCAACAAAACAGAGACTCAAGAAACAGAATTAATTACGAATATTTTCGAGATAATGACAGAGTAAATAAACATGAAACAATCGACAATCACACCAGCGATACATATTGAACCATCACAGGTTAGCCACAACACATACTTTATCTCACATCACTAAAATGTACCTGCTGAACACGGACGTTAATAATAACACCATTTGACAACAGTTTAACAGCGCCACAGTGGGTCACGCCCATGTAGAACACATTTCAAAAAAAATTTAAAAATAGTTGTAGTCTTCAGAATTGAATAAATTGTATATCTATTAAAAGGTAATAGTCTGCAGATTCAAAAAACGCAAAAAAGTAAAAATTGAACTTCTCATGATTTTGAGCCTTTCCGGAGCCCCTTAACTGAGAAAAAAAAATGTCCCGATCGCGACCCTAACATTGCCTCGTCTGACTGAGCTAGTGGAACAGCTTCAATACAGCTATGCATACTGTCTGTTCTTGAGACCACGCTGCACGCATTTCTGTTATGGTTTGCTAGATATACTTTTTTCATTCATGGGATGAGGAATAGCATGCCAACCGCCAAGTGCGGCATTTTTTCTTCTCCACATATAGAGAAGCCATCGAAAAGTGTAACTATGGGGGCTCTTTTAAAAGAAAATTAGAAGCTGTGAAACTTAGCGATATACGGACAGTAGCGTTCCAGAGTCGATAATTTTTGACTTAGACAGACGACGCTTCGATAGTTAACTTTTGTCAGTGAGAAGAGTTATCTCTACCGATCATACGCCGCGCGGGATTAGCCGAGCGGTCGGGTGCTGCAGTCATGGACTGTGCGGCTGGTCCCGGCGGAGGTTCGAGTCCTCCCTCGGGCATGGGTGTGTGTGTTTGTCCTTAGGATAATTTAGGTTATGTAGTGTATAAGCTTAGGGACTGATGACCTCAGCAGTTTAGTCCCATAAGATTTCACACACATCGCCCTTTCCTTGGTGGCTATGGCACCCTCCAACGTCCAATCCGTGAAGTCGGAAAGACTAAATGCAACCAGGGGCGCTTCTGAAGATGATCAACGCAGCTCTGGCAGAAACACCAGGAAAAAACTTCGGTCGGGAAGTTTCGTCGGAAGTTGTGCCCCAAGTCACTCCTACTCAAGGCGCATTGTTACACGCTGAAAAGTACACGTTATGGCTGTCGAAGATTCTGGCCGCATGTTATTTACTATAAAATTAAACTGGATCGTTACAGAAATAACTCGTCGTCAATATAATCATCATCATCATGTTCCTTTCAAGGATTAGGCTGTTGTTTGTTCCGAATTCACAAACAAATCATTCCCATCTTTTTCGATACCTTCCAATATCTCCTCTCCCAATCGGCTTGTAGGTCAGGATCTTCTGAGGAATTCTGTGACATGGCGTTCTCATGAGGTGTTGTCTCCAGTTCTCACGATATTTTTGAATTTTTTCTCATTCATGTAGAAAATATTTAACTCTTTCCTGATCTCTTCATATCTAGTCAAGTCTCTTCTTGTGCAGCCATTCGTTCTTCTTAGCAACCTCATCTGTGCTGTTTGAATGTCATTTTTTTGGTGATAACCCTGCCTTAGCTTCCATAGGATAAGGCAGGAAACAGCCATCACTTCATAGAATTTAATAATGGTTTCTTTTTGCACTTTATGCCGGATGTTCTGCTAATTGTACCACAGCCTGCTTGGGATTTGTGTATTTTATTTTCAATATCAAAGCCAAAATCAAAACTTATAGCACAACCTAAATAAGGCATTAGAGACTCTTGTTCTAAAACTGAATTATCCAAAACAATTTTTTATCTGACAGGATACTTTCCTCGGAATGCGATTATTTTCATTTCGTTACTAGAAATTTTAAAGTTATATTTCCTGCATATTTCGTTCAGTTGGATACTGAAATTTAGAGGTCATCTACATTTTTTAAAAATAACAAAGACAACATCTGCAAAGAAAAGTAAATTCGTTGTCTTAATTTCTTTGTTTACGAAAAGTGAAGTCAACGTAAATACGTGACAGTCCACACCCTTGTCTAATACCTTCGTTAATGTTATTTCCTACCTGTATCATGTTTAATGCCATGGGAATGGTTTTGCCTCACGACCGCGATGTAATCCTGGACACAAGGAGGTCGTTATCTCATCCGTCTCTTTTATTGGATTGCAGACATAGATTTCAGCTGACAGTGCAGCTTTCATCAATGTTTAATTATAACGAGAAATATTCCGGTCTACCTCAGGTACGTACAAGCACATACTCGAAGTAGACCACAATATGTATCGTAATAATTACTTTCAGTCTACATTTCTTTTTATAACACACTGATGACCGCTGCACTGCATTTCAGCTGACAGTGCAGCTTTCATCAATGTTTAATTATAATGAGAAATATTCCGGTCTACCTCAGGTACGTACAAGCACATACTCGAAGTAGACTACAATATGTATCGTGATAATTACTTTCAATCTACATTTCTTTTTATAACACACTGATGACCGCTGCACTGCATTTCAGCTGACAGTGCAGCTTTCATCAATGTTTAATTATAATGAGAAATATTCCGGTCTACCTCAGGTACGTACAAGCACATACTCGAAGTAGACTACAATATGTATCGTGATAATTACTTTCAATCTACATTTCTTTTTATAACACACTGATGACCGCTGCACTGCATAGCATCCCTTGGCCTGTACCAGCTGATGGCAGACAGTAATCGATTCAACAACCTTTCAATCGCTTTTGGTTTAAAATGAACCTATATTGAGAGGGGGCATGTTTCGCCTGCGCAAGTGAAATGTTTATTCCTTGTTTCCGCGTTGCTCCATGGTGAGCGAAGAAAGTATGAAAATCGGAATGTGAATTGATTTTGTTACCAGACAGGATAATGAGAGGACGTGTAGGAAGTGTGTGCAACGAAACAGTCATTGTTAGCCACCATACTGTATACTTTGTGTTTTGAGATTCACAAGCGGTATTGAATGTTAATGTGGAGTTTAGTAACGGCTCTAATACAGTCTGTTGCACTTCAAAAGTATCTGCGCGTATTTAATTTTGATCAATGGATTCTGTGATGGACTATTATGTACTACAAGCTTGTAAAGGACTTCGAACGTATGGTGGTCGATGTTTGCTGTAGAACCTGCTTCAATAATACGGTCAAAAGAATAGAGAAAGTTTTCTCTGCTAAAAAGAACTCATTTCACTCGCAGACAATCATCGAATGAACAAATGCGAATGGCAGTGTTTCAATTCGAGAAGATTCTATAGAAGTTTTCTTTCTTTTACGTTTCAAGAATTTTACAGGCAACCGTCGGGGTCGGCAGCTGCTTCTACACCACGAGAGTAACCTGTCTACGTGTACGAAATTACGTATACTGCGGGAGTAGTTGACGCCGATCAAAACAGTGCCCTTCACAGACATACAAACAGACACTACACACACTAGTTCAACAACAACGAGTTTAATATTACCAGCTTAAAAACGTCAAATTCCTCTTTTGAGTATAAAGTATAGATGGAATAGATTAGTTCCGATGCTGACCTTTATTTCTGTTCTGGATTCCTACCTGTGTTTATTTCAATGCGTTTATTTTCGTAAAGATTTTTCACTACCTCAATTAGGTGTTAAGGATATCCACATTCAGTCACAATCTCTCATAGACTATCGCAAGCCTTCTCAAGGTCGATAAAGGCCATATGCGTTTCTATATTAAATTCTCTATGTTTTTCTACAAAGTTTCTAATTACTGACACACTGTCTGTGCGTGAACGACCAGACATAAATCCAATTTGTTGTTCAGAAAAAATAGCTTCTATGATATTCTTCATGGGGTTCATTGGTTATTTTTGAGAACAGTTTGTAGCCAGAAATAACTAAGATTCTTCATGGGGTTCATTGGTTATTTTTGAGAATAGTTTGTAACCAGAAACAACTACGAAGACCAATACTTTAGAAATTTGAGCAAAGTGTTTTGGGGACTCACAGGGCCCGTTGAAATGAAAAGTGACCTACAATGACTGTATAGATGCATGCAGCGTATAATGACGCTATGGTTAATGAGAAAATGCTTTAATGATTATTGATTATTACTTTTGATTATTATTTAGCTTTTTAAGTTTGCCGTAGTTAAAGTCCTTAATAGAAATTGCTGCTGATGTATTTTTGTTATATACGTAACGTGCCGTTTACTAACTTGCCACAGAGTTATTTCACTAAGTCTTGTAGTGAATATTGAAATTAATAGTACTTTCTTAGCTAGCATAAGAGCATGATTTTAAAATCAGGAGATAAGACACATCTGTGGCTCGTACTAACACACTTCGTCGTAGACAGACATTTTAAAACAAAATCCGTGTGAAATCTCTCAGCGAAATTAAATAACAAAGAGTTTGGATGAACTTCAGTACTCATTTAGTTACTCTCGCACTGTTTAAGGGGGGGGGGGGGGGGGTAGGACGTCAAACGGGCCGACTTGGAGCAGGAGAGGCACCACACCACATTTTAATTTCCACTGTCTATACTTTTACAAATAAATTCATATACCTTTGTCAACACGACCAGAAAGGATTCAGGATTCAAACTCATAGCAATGTAAGTTCAAAAGTATAATAAAATAATTTTTTTACGTGTGAAATTTCATCATTTTTTCACTTAATATTGGCTGCATTTGTTGCTATAGGTACACTTTTCTTCACAACTAAGAGAGATTATTCGATGAATTTTGCACAGCATATAAACCATACTTACAGGTGTATGAAACTCTAGAATTTATTTAATTAATGAAAAAATGAATGAGCTGTTACATTTTAAACTTCATGTTTAGAAAAAACTCAAATTTTATGGTTAATTATCTCAATTTTTAGCACAGTTTTTAATAGATTTGGGAAATTCTAGAGTTTATTACACCTGTAAGTATGGTTTGTATGCTGCGCAAAATTCATCGAAGAATCTCCCTTATTTATGAAGAAAAGTGTACCTATAGCAACAAATGCAGCCAATATTAAGTGAAAAAATGATGAAATTTCACCCGTAAAAAAATTATTTTATTATACTTTTGAACTTACATTGCTATGAGTTTAAATCCTGAATCCTTTCTGGTCGTGTTGACAAAGTTTTATGAATTTATTTGTAAAAGTATAGACAGTGGAAATTAAAATATGGTGTGGTGCCTCTCCTGCTCCAAGTCGCCCAGTTTGGCGTCCTACCC
The DNA here is from genome assembly GCF_023864345.2 of Schistocerca serialis cubense. Taxonomy (NCBI): domain Eukaryota; kingdom Metazoa; phylum Arthropoda; class Insecta; order Orthoptera; family Acrididae; genus Schistocerca; species Schistocerca serialis. The sequence goes on along the minus strand of NC_064638.1, from coordinate 1,156,653,596 downwards.
CCCTTAACTGAGAAAATATTTGTAATGGCTCTTCGTTACATGTCGCCCGGCCAGCAACGCACAAAGTTATTTAAAGTCAACCTACTTGGAAAAAACAAAGAATTTTGGCTGCGCCAGGTCCGCCTAGTCCTGTGAAAGAAAGTGTTAGTATTTGTTGCTACACAGAGTACGCGAAAGAACTTGCCCCCCTTCTAACAGCCGTGTACCGCAAGTCTCTAGAGGAACGGAGGGTTCCAAATGATTGGAAAAGAGCACAGATAGTCCCAGTCTTCAAGAAGGGTCGTCGAGCAGATGCGCAAAACTATAGACCTATATCTCTGACGTCGATCTCTTGTAGAATTTTAGAACATGTTTTTTGCTCGCGTATCATGTCACTTACGGAAACCCAGAATCTACTATGTAGGAATCAACATGGATTCCGGAAACAGCGATCGTGTGAGACCCAACTAGCCTTATTTGTTCATGAGACCCAGAAAATATTAGATACAGGCTCCCAGGTAGATGCTATTTTTCTTGACTTCCGGAAGGCGTTCGATACAGTTCCGCACTGTCGCCTGATAAACAAAGTAAGAGCCTACGGAATATCAGACCAGCTGTGTGGCTGGATTGAAGAGTTTTTAGCAAACAGAACACAGCATGTTGTTATCAATGGAGAGACGTCTACAGACGTTAAAGTAACCTCTGGCGTGCCACAGGGGAGTGTTATGGGACCATTGCTTTTCACAATATATATAAAAGACCTAGTAGATAGCGTCGGAAGTTCCATGCGGCTTTTCGCGGATGATGCTGTAGTATACAGAGAAGTTGCAGCATTAGAAAATTGTAGCGAAATGCAGGAAGATCTGCAGCGGATAGGCACTTGGTGCAGGGAGTGGCAACTGACCCTTAACATAGACAAATGTAATGTATTGCGAATACATAGAAAGAAGGATCCTTTATTGTATGATTATATGATAGCGGAACAAACACTGGTAGCAGTTACTTCTGTAAAATATCTGGGAGTATGCGTGCGGAACGATTTGAAGTGGAATGATCATATAAAATTAATTGTTGGTAAGGCGGGTACCAGGTTGAGATTCATTGGGAGAGTGCTTAGAAAATGTAGTCCATCAACAAAGGAGGTGGCTTACAAAACACTCGTTCGACCTATACTTGAGTATTGCTCATCAGTGTGGGATCCGTACCAGATCGGTCTGACGGAGGAGATAGAGAAGATCCAAAGAAGAGCGGCGCGTTTCGTCACTGGGTTATTTGGTAACCGTGATAGCGTTACGGAGATGTTTAATAAACTCAAGTGGCAGACTCTGCAAGAGAGGCGCTCTGCATCGCGGTGTAGCTTGCTCGCCAGGTTTCGAGAGGGTGCGTTTCTGGATGAGGTATCGAATATATTGCTTCCCCCTACTTATACTTCCCGAGGAGATCACGAATGTAAAATCAGAGAGATTAGAGCGCGCACGGAGGCTTTCAGACAGTCGTTCTTCCCGCGAACCATACGCGACTGGAGCAGGAAAGGGAGGTAATGACAGTGGCACGTAAAGTGCCCTCCGCCACACACCGTTGGGTGGCTTGCGGAGTATCAATGTAGATGTAGATGTAGAAAGAAAAAAGTTTTAAATTCAGTTTTGCCGCGTAATGGCGGCGATCTGGTCGATCAAACGCTTTTAGGTTGTTTTGCGGTCAGCCTACTACGAATGCTGAAATAATGCAGGTATCTGTCAGAGGGTACACAAAACAACAGAATAAAAGCACGAAATAACAATTTTTAAACAATTATCTATTTTCCTCTTCTCCTTCTCCTTCTCCTTCTTCCTCTTCGTCGTGATCGTTATCCTCTTCATATATAACATAGCCTTCACTGTCATTAAGAGCGTTAGTTATGCCTTACTTCTTCAAAGATTTGACAATAATGTCTTCTCTCACTGTAGGTCACGACTGTTTCATCCACTGACTCACTTGTTTGATTGTAGGTCGTTTTAGAGCTCCCTTCGGTGTGTATTCATGTTGGGTTTCATGCATCATCCATTTGTTCCATTCCCCTCTCATATACACTTTAAATGATTTATTTATCGACATATCAAGATGTTGCAGTTGCGAAGCAAGCTCTGTCTTTCCCTGTCTCAATTCCTCTTTCACAGAATTTTTCAATCCGTAATCTCATACCAGACTCGTGCATCCAACCCTTGTGGTGTACATGGACAACAACATCTGACAGTATTTGAGAAGGTCTGGCATTGTTTTTCGCTTGAAAATGATCATTGGATTAAGCTTAGTACCGTCAGCACAACATGAAAGGACAACAGTGGATTGCACTCTTTCATGTCCACTTGTATATATAGTTACAGTTTTAGCATCTTCCATGGCAACAGTTCCGTTGCTCGGCACACCAAATGTCAAAGGACTTTCCTCCATATTCGCTATCTGGCTTAGTTCCATACTGTTTTTCTTTCTATGTGTTGAACAATAAAGCAATGAAAAGATAATATTTTCTATTCATACTCTTGTGGCATTTTCTGAGATATTTTGGTTTTGTTTCTCATATTACCGGTAAGTCCATGACGCTTCATAAACTTGTAGCACCACCCAACTCCACCCTTAAAGTCTGTTAAGTGTCCGCCCCGGTAGCTGAATGGTCGCCGGCATGGTAGCTCAGCGTGTTCGGTCAGAGGCCCGATTGTCCTCTGCAATTAAAAAAAAAATTGAGTGAAGGAATCAACGATCAACTTCAACAGATGTCATGTGACGTCCGCCCAGACCAAACGAAACGAACAAAAAAAGTGGTCAGCGCAACAGAATGCCAATCCTAAGGGCCCGGGTTCGATGCCCCGCTGGGTCGGAGATATTCTCTGTAGTGGACTGACCCGATAGCCAATCCACTAGGACGGGTAGCCGAAAGGCACGCGTTAAGCTCACGCAGGATGGCGTGAGGTCTGGAACAGGACAATATCTTGAGAATTGCAAATAAAGTACGTAGTTGATATGATACTTAACTTTAATCCACAATTGTAGAACATCTCTCGTTACGGTACATGCTTCATAATAGTAATTATCAATTGAATACGGCGCCTTGCTAGGTCGTAGCAGATGTAGCTGAAGGCTATGCTAACTATCCTCTCGGCAAATGAGAGCGTATTTGTCAGTGAACCATTGCTATGAACGTCGGCTGTACAACTGGGGCGAGTGCCAGTACGTCTCTCTAGACCTGCCGTGTGGTGGCGCTCGGTCTGCTATCACTGACAGTGGCGACACGCGGGTCCGACGTATACTAATGGACCGCGGCCGATTTAAAGGCTACCACCTAGCAAGTGTGGTGTCTGGCGGTGACACCACATTCTCCGCTGAGGGAATTGGTGTTGTGTTGTCCTAATCATGTTATCATTCCATTGCCATCGACTCGTAAGTCGCCGAAGTGGCGTCAAATCGAAAGACTTGCACCCGGCGAACTGTCTACCCGACAGGATGCCCCAGTCACGCGACATTTACATTTTTAGTCTGTTAAGTTACACTGTAGAGCTAGCTTACGAGCGTGTATTTGAATCATTTTTGTATTAATTACAATGCCATTTTGACGGTGTACTCCAATCCATCTCAGTACGTCACCTTCTAGTCTTCAGTCATTTTTCATTCAGTCCTGTATTTGCACACTTAGTTTTCCTCATTTTGTTTCAGTAGTCCACCAGTCGCGAACTTTTTTTTTCTGTTGATATAAGGCCGAAATGCCGTCAGCAGGTTTGTTTCCGTGTTCTTCTGCACTTTCAATTTATATCCCGCATTATATGAATAAATTTTATTTTTTTATAATACGAAGCTAAATACCATCAAAAGTGTATAAGGTCACCGGTAACACAAAACAGTTTCCATTGAAACATACTGGAACCGGAGAGTGCAATGACGCGTCATAGGCTGGGCAGTGTTCTGGGTTTATGAAGGGGGGAGGGGGGGAGACAGTGTTAGCAACCTTGTGAATCCCCTCACCACACGTTCGTCGCCTCGATGCACTGCTGCTCAAAATGGTTCAAACGGCTCTGAGCGCTATGGGACTTAACATCTTAGGTCATCAGTCCCCCTAGAACATACAACTACTTAAACCTAGCTAACCTAGGGACATCACACACATCCATGTCGGAGGCAGGATTCGAACCTGCGATCGTAGCAGTCCCGCGGTTCCGGATTGCAGCGCCTAGAACCGCACGGCCACCGCGGCCGGCGCACTGTTGCTGCCAGTTGAAACCAGTATTACCAAATAGAGACAGCTTTCCCGCGGCATCGAATAAATGGCCATTTTTAAGCCTGGCGGGTATTTTAAATCAAACAATGGACATTTTTATGTTTATTTGGAGTATAAGAGGTACTCGAATTTTGGAGGCAGTTTTTCGAAGAAAAAAAAGTGCGTCTTATAGTCCATATCACTGTCGCCTCGCTTACTGTGCCGCCTGTGCAGCTGCGAGATAAGTTACTTTGTTCTCGTTCATCTATAGTAACCAGTCTTTGAGCACAAAATATAAGTCTGTAGCAAGATTAAAGAAAAGTGTTGTGGTAGGCGCCCTGGAGCGTTGCATTAACAGCCACGAGTGTCTAACAGCCAGTGTGGTGGCGTGTGGGTCACAGTAAGGCCCGCTTCACTCTGGGACACTGGTGACGGTCCCCAGCGACGATCAACACCGACAGAGACACATTCCTTTGAACTGGAGCGTTCACACCGGAATACTAAACTGCCTGACCGAGCCAATGTGACTCAGCAGTGACTCACCATCGCCACATGTGACGGACAGGGTCACTGTGTTCACAGCAGTCACCGCTGTACATGCATTAGTTTGAACTGGAGTGTTCACACTCGAACACTGATCACAGACACAGCGCTGCAGATTTGCCAACAGACAGGCAGTCATTTCTGAGTAATTCAAGAACAGTCTTAATCGCATTTATTATTGTTATAATACCGCCAACCGGTTTCAACCCGACGTAGGGGTCGTCTTCTGGGCGTTTGCACCATTGGTCGGCTGCTGGTGGTGTGACTCCTGTCTACATAACGGAAGGAAACTCCGTTGTGTAGACAGGAGTGACACCACCAGCAGTCGACCAATGGTGTAAACGCCCAGAAGACGACCCCCACGTCGGGTTGAAACCGGCTGGCGCTATTATAACAATAATAAATGCTATTAAGACTGTTCTTGAATTATTGATTAATCATACTAATGGTTGCTTCTCTCCACAACCATGTTCTCCAAAAATCTAGTCATTTCTGAGACAGTGACGTGAAATATTCATTGTACATTACACTGTGCACACTGTACTCATGATTTTAGATTTGATTAACACGGAAGATTTTGTAAGTGAAGTAGAAAGCCGTCCTGCTATTTGGGATGTGAAAAGCGATGACTATAGCAACAAACTGATGAGAACGAGCGCGTGGCAAGAAATTATAACGAAGTTTGTGCCTGATTTCAATGAGAACAGCATGGATACGAAAAACAAAATTAGTAAGTTGTAGGTTCTTTTTTCAAATTTAATACCATACTTTTCGAAACATAAAGAGCTAGAGAAATTTAGTTGCCACCCCTGTACGAGTCCATTTCAGTAACTAATTAGTTGGCAACACCTGCAGTGTCGGACACCAGTGATCCGAGAGTGTTCACCACAGTTACCGGTGACCACCACTGGCGACCGTCACCGGTTTCACAGTATGAAACGGGCCTAACAGACACACAGGATAGCCGAGTGCAGCAGCAGACTGAACCGCACTGTGGTAACCGTGTAGCGACTAAGGCGATGTCGCCAAACTAGGGTTGTTACGGGCGACGTGACTAGGTGCCGGGTTTTAGTGAAGCAAATACGCTCCAGAGGCATAAAAATAGTCTCTGGTAACCCATCAAGGAAGGTGTGACAGCAGACTGACATAAAGTACTTGAATAATGACAACAAAACCAAGAGCTGTATTGGAATCCAACGTCGTTTATTCAGCACACGCCACCAGTTTCGACTCGAAATGGTGTCACCTTCAGGCATCAAGCGTTACTTGCTATCCACAACCGCAGTGTCAAAGACCAACACAGTCTTCAAATGGGAACAGTTATCAAGCACGTACGCCAATATGTACGACGACCAAAGTCGTATGGCCGTGTTGGTCTAGCGGTTCTAGGCGCTCAGTCCGGAGCCGCGCGACTGCTACGGTCGCAGGTTCGAATCCTGCCTCGGGCATGGACGTGTGTGATGTCCTTAGGTTAGTTAGGTTTAAGTAGTTCCAAGTTCTAGGGGACTGATGACCATAGATGTTAAGTCCCATAGTACTCAGAGCCATTTGAACCATTTAGAGCCAAAGTCGTATGCAGCGGAAAACAATCAACTGGATTCCATATCTTCGTAGTAGAGTTTGTCGTCCTACCATGCTGGGCTTGTTACTGCTTCGAAGATACGGAATCCACTTAATCTTGGCCCCGTTGCACACGACTCTATATGATTAAGATAAAGATCCTGAATATGTTCCTAAATGCAAATGGATTTCAAAAGATGCTGCTAATCAGGAGGACGTAAAAAATTCTTTCAATAAGTAAATAATGTTAACTTGTGTCTATTACGCGGCCTTGCCGCAGTGGTAACACCGGTTCCCGTCAGATCACCGAAGTTAAGCGCTATTGGGCTGGGCTAGCACTTGGATGGGTGACCATCCGGTCTGCTGCGCGCTGTTGGCAAGCGGGGTGCACTCAGCCCTTGGGAGGCAAACGGAGGAGCTACTTGCTCGAGAAGTAGCGGCTCCGGTCTCGGGAGATCGGTTGCTGGCCACGTGACCCTCCATATCTGCATGCAGCGTCGGCTATGTGCTGAGGATGACACGGCGGCCGTTCGGTACCGTTAGGCCTTCACGGCCTGTTCGGACGGAGTGTCTCTTACCATTGTTTAGGAGAATTTACGGACAGTGTGATGTCAAAAATGTTAAGAGTCGTACTTAACATTGTTTACATGCGACAATAAAATTAATTTCATACTTTACTGAATCATAGATTAATTTGTGAGATGGTTGAGTAAGGCGTCAGCACCCAGCCGAGACATAAGCAGCCACAGATGAGTAATCGATTTTGTGACATTTCACGGAGTTCCTATCCAGGAGCGAATTGTATAGTTCCATCTGTGTGCTTTGATAGTTTAGTTTCTTGAGTTCTTGCATGTTAATTTAACATTTAATACACGCAGTTTACGCGTTTACGTTTGTGTCGGAAAGTAAACAGATTTTGTGACATATTACAGGTTCATAACCAGGAAGTAATTGTTTAGTCTGACCTGAGTGCTTTGCTAGTATAGCTTTTGAATCTCTTCATGTTAGTCTAATGAAGGGCAGCACGTTCTGTATCATCGAGAAATAGAGGAGAGTGTTTCACAGTAATGATACAAGATTTAGTGTGGACATCATTAAGAGAAAGGCGTTTTTCGTTCAGCAGGATACTCTCACGAAATTTCAATCACCAGCATTTTTCTCCAAATGCGAAAATATTTTGTCCAAATGCGCAGGGAGAAACGGTCATCATAACAAAATAAGGGAAATCAGAGCTCGCACGGAAGGATATAGGTTTATTTCTGTGAGCTTCTCAAGAGTGGAAAAATAGAGAATTATTGTGAAGATGTTTCAATGAACCCTCTGCCAGAGACTGAAGTGTGATTTGCAGTTTATCCATGTAGATGTAGATGTAGCACTTCATTATTTAAAAAGTTTGCCGACGGAAATCTCAATATCATAAACTGAAACATTTAGGACCTTTTAAATTTGTATTCTTCGGATGTTTCCCAGTAATGTGCCGTTAGCTCGCCAGTAAGTAAAAAGTGGAAGGTCACGCTAAGTGCATTCAGTTTGCAAGTAAACGATGTTAAGTACCTATTTACATACGTTTGACAATAAAATTTAGGATGCAATTTACAATTTTAAACATATCTCGTCATTCTAGAAATGTTTGAAAATAATCACTTACCTGATAAAAAATCAAATGGATGTACTTGAAATATATTTTTTACGGAATTTTATTGAAGCTGTACTGTTATATTTCTCAAAACGGCCAACTTGTCCCTTACCACTGCTAACAACTGAGATCTTCATCTGACTTTTAAATATATCCGAGTTTTATTCGCAACATAATATAAATTAATATAATGTGGGGAAAGTTAGGAACGTTTGAGATGAGGTATTGTCGGAAGTGGGGTTGGGGCTTCGATAGGTCATGATGTTATGAATAAATCTGCTAACTCTGCTAAAAGATAGCGAAACTGTTGTTTATTAAAACATAAGCAGTTTCGCGGCCTAAAGCCGCATCATCAGGTGCAACAATGTTAAAAAAATATAAGTATAGCCATCATTCCTAGTCAAAATTTACCACACGAGTTTCTCTCTGTTGTACGTGATAGCCACTTCTACTTTGCCCTGCATCCAGCTGCGCTGCTGTCACACGGATGCACGCAAATTTTAAAGAATGGATACGTCTTCGTTCAAAATGTTCAAATGTGTGTGAAATCTTATGGGACTTAACCGCTAAGGTCATCAGTCCCTAAGCTTACACACTACTTAACCTAAATTATCCTAAGGACAAACACACACATCCATGCCCGAGGGAGGACTCGAACCTCAGCCGGGACCAGCCGAACAGTCCATGACTGCAGCGCCCTCAGACCGCTCGGCTAATCCCGCGCGGCGCTCGTCTTCGCTACCTTTAGCTCGTCGTAGTATTCCAGGTATAAGGGATTTCTCAAATCACGGACAAGCATACATTTTCAGTATCACTTTATGTGTTTGGTCGTTTACTAGTCGATAGTTACGAATATTATATTATTTGTGATAATAAAAATTAGTAGACTGCCAAATAACATTGATAATTTAATAAAAGTCCATCCGATTACACGTATTTTTCCCATTATATCAATTGTAATATAAACAGTAAAGAAAATGAGAAAATAACTGCGTTGAAAAAAAAAAAAAAAGAGTGACGAACGGATCCAGCGATCTAGTGGCTTGAACGCCAAACACTTTAAATAAACATTTTGTTCTATATATATTTGACGACCGAAATTATCTTCCGATTTTCTCAGTAAAGCTTGAGAAGTACGCGCTACTGCTTACACATTTTGCTGACCTCATGGATTCCTACGAGTGTACCAAGTTTGCAGTAAATCCGCGTTCCAAACGTCGTGGCCTCCCCTTGTAAGTGCATTAATGCAGAAAATCGTTTTGCAGTCACGCGTCGCGTTCCGCTATTAACCTTTTCGGTGATTAGACGCCCACGGAGGCAGGAATGTGCGACTGAAATGAGCTCCCTGGACCCTGGAAGCCGGCAGAATGCGCAGGAGTGGCACTTAGAAGCGAGTGACGCAGTCAGCTGCGAGAGAATGGAGAAAGCGCTCCTCCGGCACTTGTTAGGACTGCAGACAGATTGCCTCTCTGGGATACTCAACGGCGCTGGACCGGGTTCTGCGACTCTCGAAGCAATTACTGGTACTCTACGACAGAGGGCCACTAATTTTCCAGCATGTTTTACGTTCTATGCTTGCAGTTACTGCAAAGTACTAGCTCCTTTGCTTATCCTTACGTCACCAGCACCTTGCTACGCGTTACTTCATGGCATTCTTCTTTCGAGAACAAGGTACAGTGTCACACATTTTCTCCATGGACGACCCCCGCTCCCCCCCCCCCCCCCCCGCCCCCGCCGTACAGTGCATGGTGGAGGGTAACACGTACCTTCCTTTCACGTTCTATTCGCAAGAAGAGCGAAGGAAAAATGACTGTCTGTATGCCTCCATACGAACCCTAATTTCTCTCACCTTCGCGGTCCTTACTGATCTCGTATAATGGTTCTCTAAATTTTCTGATAGTGCTTCCCGAAAAGATCGTCGTCTTCTCTCCAGAGAATCTCACTTGAGTTCACGAAGCACCTCCGTAATACTTCAGTGCTGGTAGAATCTACAGGTAACCAATCTAGTAGCGCGCCTCTGAAATGGTTCTACGTGCTGCTTTAAACCGACTTATGTTATGTTATGTCAACTGGGAACCTAGAAACGACGGAGAGGCTCCGTCTCCGCCGCAGCCGCAGTGGTCCGCAACCCCACGACGACTACCGCAGTCCACTTCACCCCTCCACAGCCCCACACCGAACCCAGGGTTATTGTACGGTTCGACCCCCGGTGGTCCCCCCAGGGAACGTCTCACACCAGACGAGTGTAACCCCTATGTTTGCGTGGTAGAGTAATGGTGGTGTACGCATACATAGAGGACTTGTTTGTGCAGCAATCGCCTACATACTGTAGCTGAGGCGGAATATGGGGGACCAGCCCCCATTCGCCGACGCAGTTGGAAAACCGTCTAAAAACCATCCACAGACTGGCCAGTTCACCGGACCTCGACACAAATCCGCCGGGCGGATTCGTGCCGGGGACCAGGCGCTCCTTCCCACCCGGAAAGCCGTGCGTTAGACTGCACGCCAACCGAGCGGGCTAAACCAACTTGGTTGGAGTCCCAAACACTCGAGAAGCACTCAAGAATGGGTCGCAGTAATGCATTATACACCTTCTTCTTTACAGATGAGGTGCACTTTCCCAAAATTCTCCGAATAATACGTAGTGGAGCATTCGCCTTCCCTTCTACCAACATGACATATGTGTTCCATTTCATATCGCTTCGCAACGCTACACCTAGATATTTAATTCATTTGACGGTTTCAAGCAGCACACTAAGAATGCTGTATTCGAACGTTACAGGATTATGTTTCCTACTAATCCTCATTGACTTATATTTTTCTACATTTAGAGCAAGTTGCTATCATCACATAAACTAGAAATTCGGTCTAAGTTGTATCTTCATACAGTCACTTTGGAGAACTGTGGTCCTTGACACCAAGCACTTCGTAATCCCTCCACATCTCCGTCTAACATCCGCCGAGAACCAGTAACGGTCTCCCTGCGACATTCTGCCTCATCCCACGCCATTGACCGGAAACCAACAGCGGCCGGAGTGGCCAAGCGGTTCTAGGCGCTACAGTCTGGAACCGCGCGACCGCTACTGTCGCAGGTTCGAATCCTGCCTCGGGCATGGATGTGTGTGATGTCCCTAGGTTAGTTAGGTTGATGACCTGAGAAGTTATGTCCCATAGTGCTCAGAGCCATTTTTTTTTGGAAACCAACAGCATGGCAACTAGGAAATAACCGTCCATTGCGTAAGCTGCCGTTAATACCAGACCACAATCACATCAAGTTACCTGCCCTTAGGAATGTGGAATGCACTGAACGACTGTGATATGATCTTCAAAATGATGAAACACAGCAATCAGTCGTCCTTTTCTTTCAGGTTTATTTAAGCAAATCTAGATATCGATTAGTACCTAGCCATTATCAATGTACTATTTCATAGTTACAGTACATGACCTAGTACGTCAGTCCACTGTTGTGCGCGGGCTTCTGTCACAGTTCTTTCAAGACTACTGTAGTCAAGACTACTGCGGTCGACAGGAGACTGACGTGCTAGGACATGTACTGAGACCACGAAACAGTGCACTGATAATGGTTGGGCGCTAGCCGTAATCTAGATTTGTTTTAATAAATCTCAAAGAAAAGGACATCCGATTGGTGTGATCCATCATTTTGGAGGAACCACAATCTGCTGCGTTTGGAGTGGCAACGTGACAGAGAAGTATGAATCGCGTAGGGAAACTTGTACGGTACTAGAGGCAGCCGTAGAGGGTGAAATCTGTAGGAGAAGCCAGGTATTGGAATCCAATAAATAAGAAGGTTGCCTAGAAAGCAAACCACCGCATTTTTTTCTTCAGAAATTCTTTATTGAACATAATGAGAATTACACACACGAAAGAATGGTGTTTTATCTACACACCCTGTTTTTCCGCGTAATCTCCATCCCGTCCTATGCCCTTCCTCCAGTGCGAAACAAGGGCGTGTAGGCCCTGTCGGTACCAATCCTTGTCCTGGTGGCGGAGCCAGTGCTTCACTGTGTGAATCACCTCCTCATCGTCCTCAAAATGTCTCCCACAAATGTCCCACAACACGATGATCATAACGTTACCGGCGGAAGCAGTTGCTTTGAATTTTTTCTGTTGTGGGGAGTGGGAATGACGGCATTCCATCGATGGAAGGTCCAAGTTTCATGACCTGTCACAATCCGAGACATGAAGAGCTCCCCCTCAGTTTCAAAACGTTGCAACAAATCAAGACAAATGTTTTTCCTGTGTGATTTGTGATCCACCATTAAACACCGCGGTACCCTCGTTGCACACAATTTTGAATATCCAAGAACTTGGATAGTTGCACCCACACTTCCTTTGCTGACTCACAGGTGCAGCGCCAACTCCCGAGTCGTAATGTGTCTGTACTTACGAATGACAACATCAGCTCGCTGCAACACGTCAGCAACATGTGACAGCCGTGGATGGCCTCCCCGACCGCTGCAACTCGTGGACCTCCGCCGAACCGGCTTCTGATGAACTCACCCTCCGCGCCCAGCGACTAACTGTACTTCTGTCGACAGCATGTGCGCCACAGACCTTGCACAAGCGTTTGATCGTTTGTGAATATTCCCCACAGTTTCTTTCTCTGCAGTGAGAAATTCAATGACGGCACGTTGCTTGTAGCGTATATCACCCACAGGCGTCATTTTAAACTGTCCTGTAGCAACGCTAGCAGTCATATGGTTCAAATGGCTCTGAGCACTATGGGATTTAACTTCTGAGGTCATCAGTCCCCTAGAACTTAGAACTACTTAAACCTAACTAACCTAAGGACATCACACACATCCAAGCCCGAGGCAGGATTCGAACCTGCGACCGTAGCGGTCGCGCTGTTCCAGACTGCAGCGCCTAGAACCGCTCGGCCACCCGGCCGGCCGCTAGCAGTCGAAACTGGCGGAAACTTGGCGCATTCACTCAGGAGACTTCAAATAATGCGTACGTAACGTTTCGCATTCGTAGCATTGTTTTCGGCTGAGAAAAAAGATGCGGTGCATTAATTTCTGGGCAACCCTCGTAACTGAGTGCATAGAGTGCATGTGTGGCTCTCAGATGTAAAGGTTGGCACAGGAGAAGGATTTGAGGAGATCCGAACACAACCAGCCATGTGAATGATAATAAAAAGTTATTTACCAGAGCTGACCCTTCAAATTTTGGTGAAAGTGTTTTGTTTCAGTTTCATATCGGCACCTAGCTGCAGTATGTACCTAAGAGAAACTTTTTATTTATTTTCGTTGTACTTTTTGGTTTTCTGGTTACAGTTTAAAAACTACGAATGTCAGCAGTTAAATTCTATGTTAATATCACCAATAAAATCAATATTTTTATTATTTTTAAAAACGAATGAAATTGAATTGTTTCCTCTCTGTGTATATTTTACACTTTTTGGTTGACGGGCACAACGTACACCCGACGCAGCTCGTTCCCCGCCCATATGAGGTGGCTAGGGGAAGGATGAAACAACAATACAGGAAAAAAAGTGTCGGTACAGCATCTTGATGTTAGAGGCGGTCTCTACTCTCAATTCTGCTGGTCTTCTTCTCTTTCGACTTAACTTGTTTACTGGGCTACTTACGTTGTGAGCTCTACTGGTCTTCGAAGTCCTGTTTACTTTAGACCAGAACGGCTATGTCGTCTTGGAATTTCAACAATGACTTTTTGTAATGTGACAGTCAGGGTGGAGATATTAATATATTTTAAGGGAGCAGCAACTTGTGCAAAATTCAGAATGAGTTTTCGAAAAAAAATTAATCTTTCCGGAAAATCTGGCTACTCATTTATTATCCTTAAGAGGTGGCTAACCATGAATAGCCTTTCTCCATTCTTGTTCGATTTTAATATAACTGTATTAACCAAACTTAAGGACATGTAATCAAACTTATGTGCTATATTTTACTTACCAGATAACTTATAGTTCTCTTTGAGGTTTTCCTGAAGAAGTGACGCCTTGAAAGACTGTAGGACATTACTGCTAGTGCTGTTCTGCACAATTTTTATATCAAGCAGACATTGTTAATGAAGTTACGGCTGCCGTCTTATTGGAATATTGTGCAGGTATACGACAGCATTTGACGCAACGCCCCGATAATCTTTCAAGCAAATAATTTATTAATCAATGCATTCAAACATTCGAATAACGATTGTTTGTGTGTTCGCCTAGCGAGAGAGAATTCGAAATTGGATAATATTATCTGTTTACTTCCTCTAGGTTATCTGTGCATATAACTAAAGTCTGCCGCCGCGGTTTTCTATCTGCATGGAAGACTAATCTCAGAAACTACTGTTGGGATTTTGGTATGGGTTTCCTTAATAGACGGATTCACTGGGAAAGTTTGTGTATATAAATTATAATTATATTAACGATGAGTGTTTCCGATAGCAAAAAGTGTCTGTTCCGTAACAAAAGAATGATCCACAACCAGACGGTCATATCCATTGAAGACCCATATGCTTCAGAGAGAGTGTCTAATGCGCAGCAGGAGGGGTCTCACAGACAAACTTGAAATCAAGGAGATAAAACTAATGAGGGAGATACTGGAACCGATCAGGAAAACAACGAATATAAAAGAAAACCAAATAAGGCGTTCTACAAATACTGTGAAGAACCCATATATGTGGCTAGGAAGTGCCGTCTAGGCTATATGGGAATGCCAAGGGAACTTGTACGAGCAGACCGACCAACCAGCTTCTCGTATACCAGCATAGGAGGAAGACCAAGTCACCGTGGTCGACACAAGCAGTAAAAGACCTGGGACGTACAGGAAGAGACCTGAAAAACCGGACACCTCGCAGGATAGTGCATAAACAAGCGACTTTCTAGGACAAATCACCAAGAAAGAAGACAGGTACTTCTGGACGAAAGAGAGGAAGGCACAACACAACCAGAGGATCTGAAACTATCGGGCGAACTTCAAAACCCACACCAGATATAGGCCGGCCGTTGTGGCCGAGCGGTTCTAGGCGCTTCAGTCTGGAGCCGTGCGACCGCTACGGTCGCAGGTTCGAATCCTGCCTCGGGCATGGATGTGTGTGATGTCCTTAGGTTAGTTAGGTTTAAGTAGTTCTAAGTTCTAGGGGACTGATGACCTCAGATGTTAAGTCCCATAGTGCTCAGAGCCATTTGAACCATTTGAACCAGATATAATGGCTGATAGTCGTGGTTCTCAGTTGTCGGCCTACACGAAACAAGAAGAAGAACAGTGATGATAGTGTAATACACGCGTTGTTACTTCTTCCATAATTAACTGGCGTTTGGAGTGACATCTTGTGGCAATGATAGAAGATATAAGGTGGTCACTCGACGAATTTAAATATCATAAAATGGCTACCATATTTGAGAACAACTGAACCGCCATGGTTATGGTTTCTGGAGTAAAAGGTATTAGTTACTTGTCTTTTGAAACCGGTTCCGCGACTTAAACTATGACTGACTCTTCAACAGCGATGTGAGGCAGGATATGTTAGTGTTTGCAGACTTGATCAAAACCGGGAATTGACGAGTCTGATTGCGTATTCTCCAAAAATGTCGTAGAGAAATCTCACAAACCTCCCAGTATCACTCTTTTAGTTTGAAGTATTCTGCTTACAAGGAGAGTTCCCTAGCGGTGAGATCGACTTTTTAAAACCATCTGTACAGTGATGTAGGTTAATGTATCAACCTATCACAGTTTACAGTCACTCACCCTGGTGGGCCTTCGTTTGCCAGTAATCGACGAAAAAAAAAAAAAAAAAAAACAGCGTGACGCTCATAAGCTTTCAAAAGGTACACATGTACTGGTTGTGAAAGAAAAAAGAAGTTGTGCAGTGTAATGGACAGGGTATGGGCCTTGGGTTCGAATAAGATCCCATGTTATTATTTTTATTTATAAATCTTTATCTAAATGACTTTGATCATTACTTCTATTCAGTTAATTTCTACAAATATAACTTTTTAATTTCTATTTCTTTGTCACGTTTTAATTATAATATCAACTTTTTCATTTGCTCTCATTTTCTTCTTTTCAATCTTTAGCCACTTGGAAACTTTGTTCATATAATTTCAATTAATTTTATGTATGACTTAAATTCTTTCGTTCTATCATCCTATATTTTCGTTCATGTTACTGCATTCATCATTTCTGTTCCCCGTTTTTCTTGAATTTCGTTTTACTTATAATCCCTCCTTCCGTTTATATCTTCATCTGTGTCCTTAGTGCAATAGGAATTTATGTTTTCAACGTTCGTAAGACAATTGCCATTAAAAAAAAAGACATGTTCTAGCGAAAAATACATTTATGACTCCATTGCACAGTCAATTGAAATACATTATTTCGTGTTTTGTTTTTTAACCGATAGACAGGCATCTGCCAATTTTTAAATATATAATAGATAAATGAAAATATAATTAAAGTAACATTCACAAAAATTCTGGGTGGAAAGAGTGATATATAGAAGAAAATGAGAACAAATAAAAAAAGTTCACACTGTGATCGAAATGATGTGTCAAAGGAATAACTGATTGAACGTAATCATCAAAGATTTAAAAATAAGAAAATGTTAAGCATTTAACGAGATTCGAAGCCGCAACCTTCGGCATGTGCAGCCCCCACCCTATCAGTACGCTTCACAACTCATAGGTCAAACACTTTTCCTCATGAGCGCCACGCAAACTTCCGATTATTTTTTCTTTTTTTTTCCGGCGGCTACTTCCAAACGACGGCCCACCACGGTGAATGGCAGCACGTTGTGATACCTTAACGTCACTGTGTGGATGACTACCAAAAGTCTATCCCACCACCGGGATCTCTCCTTGTTAGGTGAGGACTTCGAAAACATATCTGTGTCGGCTATAATGTAAAGTGCTCAGCCTAAACGTGCCAAAATATTCTTAAACGGAAAGGTAATTGTTGCAGCGAACAATCATGATCACAGATTTGCATCTGTTGTTAATGTGAAGTCTACTGTAACAGTAACTGCTTTAGTAAAGCCCTGGACAAATTTATCTGGTATTTCTAAACGTATACAGTACACATTTGCTCTGTGATAATTACGTTACGAAATTTGATGGATCAAATTATGCGTGCAAAGACATGACTCGCAACACAATGCTAGATTTAAAAAGCTACCACGGACGGCTTACACACAAGAAAAGTGTTCGTACTAACATTTATCACAGAGTTAAATTATCGTTCTGGTAATGCCTAAATAAGGAAATAATTGTTGCAAAGTGAAGAAATTTCAGTGTTGTGAAAAATTTGTTGTTTTGTCAATCCGATTTGTCCAATTGAATGCTGAACACAAATTGGGCATTTATAGTTCATATTTCGGTAAACAAATTGCACGGGAAAATTTAACATTTCACCAAATAAAGCAGTTCATTTGCCACACCGACAAACGATAATTTGCTCTGCCCACTGAGGAAATGGCGGCCGAGTTAACGCTGGCTGCCGCAACGAGCGCTGTAGTTCGTGTGTTAGCCACTACCCTATGTAATTTAAACCCTTTGGGTCAGGTACAGAAGAGGCAGTATCTGGCGGGAAAAGAAGGAAAGTAAACAGCGGCACCAACTGCAGAAGGCAACGGAACTAGACCAGAATCTATGAATATTACAAGTTAAAGTCCGTTCACAGCGTTTATCTGTCTTTGTACGAAGACTAATATCCGGAACTACTGAAGGGATTCTGATGCGGTTTTCACTAATAGATAGAATGATTCACGAGGTAAGTTTGCGTATATCATTTACCAGAATGGAAAATGCTCCTATTGCAGAACAAAAAAGGCGAATATGTGCTGAGTGTAAAAGTGGGAAACTTTCGATTTCTCAGGCAGCTTCAAAGACCTTTAAATCTAAACAGCTTAACATCTTGATATATTCGTGTTTTTTACTTGTTAGTATCAGTAAATCTGCAGCTCGTGGTCTCTCGGTAGCATTCTCACTTCCCGCGCACGGGCTCCCGGGTTCGATTCCCGGCGGCGTCAGATATTTTACCTGTCTCGAGATCACTGGGTGTTGTAGTGTCGTCTTCATCATCATCATTCATCCCCATTACGGTGGGAGGAAGGCAATGGCAAACCATCTCCGCTAGGACCTTACCTAGTCGTCGGTGCGGATCTCCCGTATCGTTCCCTACGCTCCTCGGAGTATGGGACTTCATCATCAGTATCAGAAACCACGTCATGTAATATAATGCACTGTGTCAAGTAGAGTAACATGATACATGATGTTGTGTCGCATAACATGACACACACCATTATGTCATCCAACATAGCATTAGAGTTTAGGGTGCATGCATGCCCACTTTGGGGTACTTCCCATTATAGATGCACCCCCCCCCCCCCCCTCTCCCATATTTCCTACTGTAGACGAGTCCCATTCTTTAGAAACACATACTAAAGAATCTACAGGTTCTTACCATACACCCCTGACCATACATGTGACAGGGGTGCAAGAGAGCTCGCAGCCTTGTGGGAAGTAGGGTTAACTCGTGAATATATCAACATATTTTGATTTAAATGGCTCTGAGCTCTATGGGACTCAACATCTGTGGTCATCAGTCCCCTAGAACTTAGAACTACTTAAACCTAACTAACCTAAGGACATCACACACATCCATGCCCGAGGCAGGATTCAAACCTGCGACCATAGCGGTCGCGCGGTTCCGGACTGAGCGCCTAGAACCGCATGACCACCGCGGCCGGCTTGATTTAAATGTCTTTGAAGCTGCCAAATGAGTCGAAAAGGTAGTTCCCTTCTTTTACATACTTAACTCTGCCCAGGACATATTCCCCTATTTTTGTGCTACGATAGGATCATTTTCGTTCTGGTTTCAAACTTCTACTCTACCATAATGTTGACATAACTTGGCCACAGCTTGGAAATAGATGTAGATTTCTGTTGACTAGGACGGCGACTGATCTGGTTGTAGGATTTTCTTATTGTCTTTCGAACCATTATGGTTATATCGTTGCAACGGATAAAACTTTCACAAAACAAAAGGGTGACCATTATTTACATGTATTTGTCTACTTTCCTACAAAATTTGAATCGATTCGCACGAGTTTGAAACATAGATGTGTATTATGCTCGTAACATCCAAACGAAGCAAGTATTTTTCAAACGGTTAAACGTTATCATAGACTAAGGTTCGATACACCAGTGAACAAAATTTGAACCATCAGTATGGGTCAAGTCCGGAGTCATTTAAGGGTGACTGTTTTTGCACGTAAGATCCGAAAGAGGTTGACTGTTTTTGAACCTAAAATCTAAACGGTGCACATACAAATGGTACCATTAACTGAGTATTAATTTCATCACAATTAAAATCTTTTGAAAAATGGATTAATCGATTCGCACAATTTGCCTAGGTGCCAGCTCTGGTTCGTCGTTCAAACCTTGCTTAATGTACCGTAACATAGCTACAGTACAGATGTTCGAATGACTATTCAATTCATTAATGGTAGGGCCTAAACCAACACCTTTTTACCCCATTTTCCTGGCTGA
Organism: Schistocerca serialis cubense; assembly: GCF_023864345.2. Lineage (NCBI taxonomy): Eukaryota > Metazoa > Arthropoda > Insecta > Orthoptera > Acrididae > Schistocerca > Schistocerca serialis. The sequence continues at coordinate 1,156,634,138 of NC_064638.1, read as the reverse complement.
AATAGGAAGCGCACCCCAAGACATCATCCCCCCCAAACCACGATTCTGCGAGCGGTCTTCTCAGATAAGAGGAGTAGTGAAACAACTTAAATCACTTAATAAAAGCGCCTTCCGGTCCAGACAGTATACCAGTTTGGTTCCTTTCAGAATATGCTGATGAAGTAGCTCCCTACGTAACCATCATATACAATCTCTCGATCGACGAAACATTCGTGCCCAAAGACTGGAAAGTTGCACAGGTCACACCAATATTCAAGAAAGGTAGTAGGAGTAATCCAGTAAATTACAGGCCCGTATCATTAACATCGATATGCAGCAGGATTATGGAACATATGTTGTGTAGAACTTTGTGAATTACTCCGAAGAAAACGGTCTATTGACACACAGTAAACACGGGTTTAGAAAACATCGTTCTTGTGAAACACAACTAGCTCTTTATTTGTATGAAGTGTTGAGTGCTATTGTCAAAGGATTTCGAATTGATTCCATGTTTCTTGATTTCCGGAATCTTTTGACACTGTACCACTCAAGCGGCTTGTAGGGAAATTGCGTGCTAATGGCATATCGTCTCAGTTATGCGACTGGATTCCTGAGTTCCTGTGAGAGAGGCAAAAGTTCGTAGTAATTGGCGGAAAGTCATCCAGTAAAACAGAAATGAAATCTGGCGGTCCCCAAGGTAGTGTTCCTTATCTATATAAACTATTTGGGAGACAATCTGAGCACCCGTCTCAGGTTGTGTGTCGGTGATGCTGTCGTTTATCGACTGGTAAAGTCATCAGAAGATCAAAATAAACTGCAAAACGATTTAGAAAAAAATATGAGTATGGTGCAAAATTGGCAATTGATCTTAAATAATGAAAACTGTCGGGTCATCTACATGAGTGCTAAACGGAATCCCTTAAATTTCGGTTACACGATAAATCAGTCAAATCTAAATGCTGTAAATCCAACTAAATACGTAGGAATTACTATTACAAACAATTTAAATTGGAAAGAACATATAGAAAATGTTGTGGGAAAGGCAAACCAAAAACTGCGTTTTATTGGCAGAACACTTAGACAATTTAACAGATCTACTAAAGAGACTGCCTACAATACACTCGTGCGTCCTCTTTTGGAGTACTGCTGCGTGGTGTGGGGTCCTTACCAGATAAGACTGACGGAGTACATCGAAAAAGTTCAAAGAAGGGCAGCACGTTTTCTATCATAGAGAAATATAGGAGAGTGTGCCACCGACAGCACGTTTCTTGTCATAGGGAAATGTAGGTGAGAGTGTCACTGACATGATACAGGATTTGGGGTGAACATCATTAAAACAAAGGTGCTTTTCGTTGCAGTGAAATCTTGCCTCGAAAATTCAGTCACCAACTTTCTCCTACGAATGCGAAAATATTTTGTCGACGCCGACCGACATAGGAAGAAATGTTCGACTTAATAAAATAAGGGAAATCACAGCTCGCCTGGAAAGATATAGGTATTCGTTTTCTCCGCGCAGTATTCGAGAGCCGCGCGGGATTAGCCGAGCGGTCTAGCCGCAGCAGTCATGGACTGTGCGACTGGTCCCGGCGGAGGTTCGAGTCCTCCCTCGGGCATGGGTGTGTGTGTTTGTCCTTAGGATGATTTAAGTTAAGTAGTGTGTAAGCTTAGGGACTGATGACCTTAGCAGTTAAGTCCCATAAGATTTCACACACATATGAACACATACACAGTATTCGAGATTGGAATAATGTATAATTATTGTGAAGGTAGTTCGATGAACCCTCTGTAAGACACTTGAGTGTGATTTGTAGAGTATCCATGTAGGACGAAATTTCTGAGAACGTACGTATGGAGCACAGGAAATGTTACTGAATCATGTGAGAGGCTAACCACATCTCACCTTGATTACAGATACAACAGACTACGATGGGAAGGCTGACAGTATGTAGTAGTTGATGTAGAAAAACAAGGTCGAATATAGCGGTGATTACAGAGACAGTATTAACTATTTATGTTTTTTCTTTCTTTACCGTGGGCCATTCGCGGAAAATGAGAAAGAGGTAGACATTGGCAGCTAGCTGTAATGGTCACTCACGTGGGAAGCACACAGCGGCGCTTTTGTAGATCTGCGTCGCGAATTCGCTGCAGAGAGAAAGAGACAGACAGACAGAGAGAGAGAGAGAGAGAGAGAGAGCATCAGGTCAGTTTTCTGCGCAGGTGGATGGCTAGGCGTCGGACTTCTACCCGTCCTGGCATCGGACGATGCGGTCGAACATCTACAGCCACATGATTACCCTGCAGTTCACAATTAAGCGCCTGGCGGGAGGTTCATCGATCCACCTGCAAGCTATTTTGCTACCGTTCCACCCTCGAACGGCGCGCGGCAATAACGAGCACTTAAATTCTTGTGTGCGAACTCTGATTTCTCTTATTTATTATGGTGACGACTTTTCCCGTTGTCCGTGTGTGGCAACAGAGTATTTTCGCAACAGAGGAGAAAGTTTGTGATTGAAATTTCACGAGAAGATCCTGCTGCAACGAGAAAGGCCTTTATTTTATTGATTGCCACCCCAGCTCACGTATCATGTCCATAGCACTGGCATCCCAATATCGGTATTATACAAAAAGATCAGCCTTCATTTGAACTCCTTCGAGGTCCTCCATCATTCACATCTGATATGGATCCTGCACCGCAGTACTCCAGAAGAGTACGTACGAGCATGGTGTATATTTTCTGAATCCATGCTGAATATTTGTCACTAAATCGTTTTTTTGGAGGTAATTCATAATGTTGGTAAACAGTATATGATCCAAAATCCTACTGCAGATCGCCATTAGCGATATGAGTCCGTAATTCAGTGGATTTTTCCTCTTTGGGTATTGGTGTGACTTGTTCTACTTTCCAATCTTTAGGTGTGGGTCTTTCGATGGGTGAGCAGTTGTGTATGATTGGTAAATAACTATTGCATCAGCGTACTCTTTAAGGAGCCTGACTGATATAGAATCTGCATTCCAGGCTTTGCCTTCCTTAAGTGATTTAAGCTGCTTCTCAATAGATCGTTCTTCGTCATGATCAAAAGCAAGAATTTCCTGTAGTTGCTGATAAATGTGGTAGTTGTTTATGAATAACAGAAACGTCTTTTATGTAAGCTCAGCGACGTACTGAAGCGTTGATTTATATATTTTCATTCTGCATCTCTTTTTTTACTTTACCTTTTTGTTGAGGAAATTGCGATTCTAACCTGTATTGTTTTCCATATTTTTACTGCATCATCCCTCTGTTTCACATTTGACAGTCAACAATTTTCGAATAAAATCTGAATTAAACGTTGACAATTGAACAAAAAATGATCTGTTCGTTTCAAGGAACCCATTCAGCAGTGATATAAGAAGTCCTCGAGTTTCGGAAGGATAACTGTATAGAAAAAAATGTTTCGCGTGTTACCTGGTCCTTCACATATCGTTACTCAATTTCTAGACAGTCCACCGTTTCTGGCTTTTAGGGTTATATAGTAAGACATTGCATATGCAAAGAAAGCGAGCGCTATGAAATAACGCCCGATAGGTACACCACACCTAACATACAGGAAAATCGAGCACGAACGTAACTGACAAAAGATACTAGGAAAGCTGCCATTAGTATACGGTCACTTACTGTAGTTTACGGAAGCCTACGGTAGTTTTACAACTCTCATCACTGCTAAAAGGGGCGCTTGAAATCAGAATATCACCTGTAGTTCTAGATGTTAAATTCCTGGGTACACCATTTTCAGAGTGTTGCATAAAAGCCTTCACATAAAGTACAGAATCACAAGTGTAAGTCCTCACCATTACTTGAGCACTGATGGTGCACACGTCCCTATGTGACGGTATACTTTGTATGACATTATGAATAGGGTCTATGCCCGAAATGCGAAAAATATATTTTATTGAACAACAAAAGATCAGTCCATTTCAAGCAACCCATTCAGCAGTAACACAAGAAGTGCTCTCGTTTCAGAAGTGGTGCTACAGAAGAATATTGAAAATAAGGTGGAACATTTGGAAAATACTGACAACACAGACAGGATGATAGAAAATGTTTTAATACATAAGGGAATGACTTTCATGATACCAGAGGGAGCTATAGACGGTGAAAACTGTAGAGGGACACAGAGAGCGGAATACATCCAACAGATAACTGCGGACGTAGGCTGCAAGTCCTACTCTGAGATGAAGAGGTTGGCTCAGGAGAGGAATTCGTGGTGGGCCGCATCAAACCAGTCACAAGACTGTCATTCCCCAGAGCTGAACAAGTGCATTGCTTCATTCCAGTATTGGCACCCGTCCGCAATATCTCTTAAAAAACTCTTTATTTATGTTTATTTTATTTTTTAGTTTGAAAACGAAGAAATTCGGGAGTTCCGTGTTATCTTAGTAGCATTCATCTTTTTACTATTTTTTAAACAACTGTCACTCTTGGCAACTTGTTAACAAGTTCTGAAGTACTTAGGGTTACTGTGTATAGCGAGATCTGAAATTTGAAAGTAGAGGGCGTAGTTCCCGTTACTTAACGACAACAAGCGAAAGAACGCTTCTTATTTACTGGAGAAGTTGGTATTGTGAAGGAACAAATTGCATGGAGCTTTGCTTCAATGTCGAAAAGCTCGTTAGAGGGCTTCTACGCTTTCGAGAGAACTGGCCGAGTGAAACTTTGTTATAGGGCACCAGAGCGCCAGACGTAACGACCTCTTGCACAACTAACGCGGAGGCGAAATGTCGGAAGCAGCAATGACCCTTAGTGAGACGTAAATTGTTTCCTAAACTGTTTCTCTATTTCATAGATTTGACAGCGAATTCGAACGGATACACTTTATATACAGTACTAAAACTCTTTAAAAACTAAGTGAAATGGACAGAAATTCAACTTCGAGAATTTGTCTTTTTGTTTCGAACTACAACAAAAATATATTCACGGACTTCCAGCATGATGGAGTAGCTTGGGTCAGCAACTTCTGTTAATCAGTAGAACGAAAAATCAGTCCAAGTTGCTAATTTTTACATTTTATTCATTCGACGACTAGTTTAGGGCCGAGATCCATTTTCGAATCATTATAACAGAGTCGAAAATGACATTTCAGAAGCATTCAAAAATGTCCAATAAACTTTTACATTGCGTACAGGTAACTTATCTGCATGCTCTGTAAATATTCACTGCACATTTTTAACTGCTTCGGAAATGACATTTTCGACTCTGTTATGATGGTTTGAAAATTGGTCTCGCCCCGAAACTAATCATCGCGTGAATAAACAGTAAAAATTTCCAACTTGGGCTGGTATTTCGTTCTACTAAAACTATGTTCACTACCTACCCGAGTAATCAATTCTTGGTTTGATGCGCTACACACTGTGTTGCAAAGAATTCTCTTCATCTCAAATGATGCTCATTGTTCAGACTCTCGTTATCCGGTACCTATTTTGGCTTACGGAATAATCCGTTCCCGACCATAAACCCCATACATCGCTCCGCCTCACCCCCTCCCCCCCCTCCGACCACCTACCCTACTCCTCCACCCTATTTCTACTAGTCGCATGTTCGGTGCTTCGAAGGCACCACATTATCGTGTATAAATCTTATACATAATTTCCCAAAGTATTTTAAATCACATTCTAGTATTTTATTGCATTTTCTCGATTGTGTCTAGGGTTTGCAAATTTAACGAGAAGATGATAGGAAGAATAACATCTTAGTCGCCTCTCTTTCTGTAATTTTTTATATCCTTGCGAAATGTTATGCCGCTTTTTTTTTTTTTTTTTTTTTTTGAGTTGTCAGTCCTCTCACTGGTTTGAATGTGGCCTATCATGAATTCCCCTTCTGCGCCAACCTCTTCATCTCGGAGTAGTACTTCTTACATTCTCAACTGCTTGTTGGATAGAGTCCACTCTCTATCTTGCTCTACAGTTTTTAGCCTCTACAGTTCCCTCTCGTATTGTGAAAGGTATTCCCTACAGTCTAAACACATGTCCTATCGTGCTGCTCCTTCTTTCCATCAATGTTTACCATTGGTTCTTTACCTTATCAGTTCACCTAATTTTCAACATTCTTCTGTGGCACGACATCTCGAATGCTTCGATTCTCTTCTGTTCGGGTATTCCTACACCCAATGCAATGCTATGCTCAAAATGTACGATCTCAGAAATTTCTTCCTCAAATTATGACCTATATTTCATACTATTACACTTATTTTGGCCAGGAATTCCATATTTGTCTGTGCTACGCTGATTTTTATGTCCTCCTTGCTTCGTCCGTTGTGTTATTTTGCTTAAAATGTAGCAAAATTCCTTTATTTCGTCTGCTTTGTGATGACCAATTTCCAATGATTCTCAGTTCTTCTACTTCTCATTAATTTCGTCATATTCTGTACTCATTAGGCTGTTCCTTGCATTCAACATATCAATTATCCTTCTTCACCTTCACTAAGGATAGAAATGTCATCAGCGAATCTTATCATTGATATCCCCTCACCCTGAATTTTAATTCTGCTCTTAAAACTTTCATCTCCGTCATTGCTTCTTCGCTGTATAGAGTGAACAGTAGAGGCAAAAGACTGCATCATGTATTGTACCCTTTTTAATCCTAATACTTTGTTCTTTGTCTTCAAGTCTTATTGGTCCCTCGTCTTTCTCTACAGGTTCCTCTTATTTTTCTCAGCATTTCGAACATCTTGAACCTTTCTATACTGTCGAACTCTTTTTACAGGTCGACAATTCCAATGAACGTGTCATGATATTTCCTCAGTCTTGCTTCCATTATCAAGCGCGATGTCAGGTCTGCCATCCTGCAGCCATTATCTTTCCTAAAGCCAAACTTGTCGTCATTTAACAAATCCTCAATTTTCTTTTCCGTTCTTCTGTATATTATTCTTGTCAGCAGCCTGGACGCGTGAGCTGTTAAGCTGATTGTGCTGTAGATCTTGTACTTGTCAGCTTTCGCAGTGTTCGGAATTGTGTGGGTGACATTGTCCCGGAAGTCTGATGATATATCGCCAGTCTCATAGGCTCTACACATCAACTTGAATAGTCGTTTGGTTCCCACTTTCGCCAACAGTTTTAGAAATTCCGATGAAGTGTTACTGTCCCTCTGCCTTATTTAAACTCAGATCTTCCGAAGCTGTTTTATATTCTGATTCTACTACTCGATCTCTTATCTCTTCCATATCGACTCCAATTCCTGCTTCCACTTTGTGATCAGAGAACTCCTCCCCATCATAGAAGCCTTCAGTGTACTAGTTTCACCTATCCGCTCTCTCCTTCGCGTTTAACAGTAGAATTCCCGTTGCACTCTTAAAGTTACCACCCTTGCTTTCAATTTCACGGGAGGTTATTTTGACTTACCTGTATACTGAGTCAGTCATTCCGACGATAACTTCTTTTTCACATTTATCTTCCAGTTATTTCACCTTGTCTTCCCTGCACTTCCTCATTATTTCATTCCTGATTGATATGTATTGTTACATTCCCATCTTTCGCTGAGCATTTTTTTGAATTTCCTTTTTTCGTAGATCAGCTGAAGTATTTATTCTGTTATTGAAGGTTTATTTGCAGTTATCTTACTAGTGCCTGTAGTTGTCTTCCAACATCAGAGTTAGCTGTTTATATAGGAATGTATTCTTCTTCAACTGAACTATGGACTCTGGTATTTTTTATCACAGTGTCAATATATTTAGCATACTTCGAACGTATCTCGTCGTTCCTCATTACTTTAGTATCTCATTTACTTCCACAGTGATTCTTCCATATGATTCTCTTAAACTTTAGTCTAGCCTTCATCATTTCGAAATAGTGATCTGAGGCTATATTTGCTCCTAGATACGCCTTACATTCCAGCGTCTGATTTGAGAGTCGCTGTCTGACCATAATGTAATCCAACTGGACTCTTCCTGTATCCCCAAGCCTTTCCCAAGTAATCTCCCCCACTTGTGGTTTTTAAATAGTGTATTTGCTATTACTAACTGGCATATATCGCAGAACTCTTTCTCCTCTCTCATGCCTACTACCAGGCCCATATTCTCATGTAACTCTTTTCATATGTTCCTTCCCTTACAACCCCATTCCAATTCTCCATGATTATTAGATTCTCATGACAATGTACGATATACATTATCGGTTCAGTATCATCATATACTTTCTCTATGTCTTCATCTTCTACTTGCGACGTCGGCATATATACCTGAAATATTGTTGTTGGCGTTGGTCTAATGAGAACATCTCTCTCAATGAACTGTTGACAATAACTCACTCTCTGCCCTACTTTCCTACTCATAATGAATCCTACTCCCGTTATACCATTTCCTGCTGCAGCTGATATTACCCTATACTCGACTGACCAGAAACCCTTTTCTTCTTGCCATTTTCCTTCACTGGTCCCCCACAATATCTAGATTGAGTTTCATCATTTCCCTTTTCAGATTTTCTAGTTCTCTACCACGTTCAGATTTCTGTCACTCCACACTTCGATTCATATAACATTACAATTTCGTTGGTTATTCCATCTCTTCCTCATGGTTACCTGACTGTTGACAGTCCCCTCCTGGAGATGCGAAAGGGGAACTAGTCTGGAATCTTTTGCCAATGGAGAGTGAGCCATGGCCAGCTCGCATTCATGCCGTTTGTTCTTTGGTATTTTGTCGCATTCGATTGGCGTCTTATTTGTCCCTGAGTTACTGCCATAACGAGTTGCTGACTTGCCTCCATCAGTGGCAGCAGCAGCGCTTATCGATACTGGTACTGCTGTACCATCTTTGGTGTGACCGCTATATTTCCGTGTGGTGGTGCGTGTGGCAGTCGGTCGGTTGGGACGGAGCAGCGAGGAAGTCTCTGTTGCGCGGGGTCAGGCTGGGACCGCTGGCAGCATGCACATGCGGTCTGATTGTGAGGCGCTAACTGCGAGAGTGACAAAGTTCGTTGCCCATCGAAACTGGACACTGAAGTTGAGTGATCAGTTAACCTGTTATGAAACCTCAACTGCTGTGACATATCTTCATTCATTGTCGGTTTTTGCTTCCTGGGGACCCCGGGGTCCTGAGCTGGGGACTGGTCAGCGCCGCCAGTCTCCTGTCACCCTAACCCCCGGACATGCTTCAGCGACCACCACATGGCGCGGTGGTGGAATGTTGTGTGCTGCGGGGGATGGTAATCTTGGCTTGACCGCCTGGATTGCGGGAAGGTAAACCTCTATAAAAAACCCTCAATCTTACGGTGTGCTGCGCGCCTATAAGATGCATGGCTGTTGGGGTAGAACAATCGCAAGCGGGCAACCTCTGGGGAACCTGCCGCACCCCAGTTGTACAAGGCTTACTCAGGCACGCGGGGCTCTGTCTGAGCGGGCCTTTAGTCCCCTAGCTGCTCGTGGGACTACAATGGACCCTTCGACCTCTACATTTCCCCCTACCAGTGGATTGGGTGGGCCACTGGTAGGAAAACACACCCCATCGAAAAAGCGACTTCGTGCTGCGAGTCCTCCAGCGCCTGGTGTTACTAGAGATTTATCAGACTGTCGTAACAGAGCACATGCTGATAACCAGAATGTGTTTTTGATTGTCAAACGGAAGGAAGGTGGCTTTGAGAGGGTTTCTCCCTTTTACATCCACAAGGGTCTTGAGGGAATTGCAGGAACACTGAAATCTGTGAAGCGACTGCGCAATGGGAATCTGTCAGTTGAAACTTCTAGTTCTCTTCAAGTCACTTCTCTTCGGAAAGCAACCTGTCTCGGAGAGTACGCTATCGAGACCGAGCTCCACCCCACTTTGAACTATAGTAAGGGTGTTGTGACATGTAGGGACTTGGTGGATATCCCCAAGGACGAATTGAAATCTGAGTGGGCTGACGAAGGTATTGTCGACGTGCAGCATATTACGAAACGAGTCGATGGGGACCTAGTCAAATCCGACTCGTTTATTCTCACGTTCAATTGCCCGAAACTGCCAGAGGTTGTTAAAGCGAGTTTCTTACGTTTGTCAGTACGGCCATATTTCCCCAACCCAATGCGCTGTTTTAAATGTCAGCGCTTTGGGCATACTACGTAGGGGTGCAGTGGGATAGCCACTTGTGGTAAATGTGGTCAGCCTGCCCAAGAAGGAGCCGATTGTTCATCGCCTGTGAAGTGCGTGAATTGCTCTGGAAGCCACCCTGTCTGGAGCCGGGTCTGCCCCATCTATCTCGAGGAACGGAAGATGCAGGAGATCAAAACATCTAAGCGCATCCCCTATTGTGAGGCCAAGAAGCTCTTTAAGGCCATGCATCCTCCTGTGTTTAAACATCTTTCGCTTCCGCTCTGCAGAAACCGGTACTGTTGGCCACTGTTGCTACACAAACGGAGGTTGCTAGTGTCAGCACTAATACCTGCGTTTGCCAGTGCACTTGTGCTGCTGCGGTTGTTTTGCAACCTGCAGCTCTCCCCACAACGTTGGACAAGGTCGTAGTTGCTGACATTGGGGTACTTCCTGCCCCTCCCTATATAGCGCCTTCTGCCCAGGCGAGTAAAGCTCCAACTGTTGTCAAGGTTCTGCATTCTAAGCCCCCCAAGACGAAGACGCCGAAGGTGAAGGTTTTGCGACCTGAGGAGACTAGTCAGGGTCAGTCCGATGACGATGCCATCGTACTGTCTGACATCTCCCTTGGGTCGCCATCGGAGCTGATGGACATTGATGTCCCATTGATGCCCCAGGAATAAATCTCCGGCCAGTACGGGCTCTCCTCCAAAACACAGAGGCAGGGTGAAAATTCAGCCACCCTGATCACTGGCTCCCATATTACAGTGGAACCTGAATGGGTTCAGGACGCATGTGGCCGAATTACAACTCCTTGCACGAGAGCGCCCCTTGTGCTTATGTCTCCAAGAGACACATTTTCGGGCCACTGATGCTCCTTCTTTACCGGGCTATACTGTGTATCGAAAAGATGATCTGATGGGGGAAATGGCAAAGGGTGGTGTTGCGGTTTTTGTCCATGACATGCACCACTCATCTGAGCTCCCTCTCGTTACGGACTTGCAAGCAGTTGCAGTTGACCTTCTTGTGGGGCGAAGGCTCACAATCTGTTCCGTTTACTTACCGCCTCAGGATGCAAGAGACTCTGACGCTCTCACAGGCCTTATTAGCCAACTCCCACGCCCATTTCTCCTTCTGGGGGACTTCAATGCTCATAATGTCTTATGGGGCTCTACGACTACTTGCCCCAGGGGTCGCGTTCTGGAAAGCCTCATGGCGTCCGAAGAACTGTGCATCCTCAACTCTGGTGCTCCCACTCAGTTCTGTACTGCTTCTGGGTCGTCGTCAGCTACTGACCTTTCCTTTTGCTCTCCAGCACTCGCGGATTCTGCTCTGTGGGAGGTTGCTGCTGACCTCCATTCTAGTGACCACTTCCCCCTTTGGATTCACCTCCTGGATGAGGCTGTGGCATTATCAGTGCCGCCCAGGTGGCACCTCTGCAGAGCTGACTGGACACTTTTCAGCCATTTAGCTGTTTTGGAACACTGTGCCAGCGTCCACGAATGGGTCAACCATGTGACAGCCGTGATCTCCCATGCTGCTGAATTGTCGATCCCACGGTCCTCAAGTCATCCCAAGAGGCGTCCTGTCCCTTGGTGGACCACTGAGTGCCGCTCACCCATCCGAGCCCGCCGTGCAAGCTCTGCGCCGCTTCAAGTGCCGTCCCTCAGCTGACAATCTGGCGGCCTTTCGGGTGGCAAGGGCCAAGGCACGGCTATTGATTAAAGAGAGCAAACGACGGTCATGGCAATCGTTCTTGAACTCCATCTCCCGCTCCACTAGTTCTACGAAAGCATGGGAAGCCATCAGGAGGATTTCCGGGAAACGCAGCCAACTACCTGTCACGGCATTGCTGCATCAGGGATGTCTCCTCACGGCGCCGAGAGACATTGCCTAGACACTGGTCATGCATTTTGCGGAATCTACCGCCACTATTAACTGTGATCCAGATTTCTGCCGCTACCACACTGCCATCGAGAGGGATCACTTGGACTTCCGGTCTCCAAGTTCTGAACCGTACAACAGCCCCTTCACAATGTGGGAACTGGATTCGGCGCTGTCTGTGGCTCATGATACTGCGCCAGGTGATGATCAAATCCTGTACAGCATGCTGCAGCACTTGTTGCTGCCATCCAAGGAAGTTCTCCTGAATTGTTTTAATATGATATGGTATAAAAATGGAAATGTCGTGTGGCTAGGGCCTCCCGTCGGGTAGACCGTTCGCCGAGTGCAGGTCTTTCGATTTGACGCCACTTCGGCGACCTGCGCGTCGATGGGGATGAAATGATGATGATTAGGACAACACAACACCCAGTCCCTGAGCGGAGAAAATTTCCGACCCAGCCGGGAATCGAACCCGGGCCCTTAGGATTGACTGTCACGCTGACCACTCAGCTACCGGGGCGGACCATATGATATGGTCATCCGGCACGTTCCCTGACTCGTGGAGGGAGGCAATTTTGATTCCCCTCCTCAAACCGGGAAAGGACCGAATCCATCCCAGTAGTTATCGGAGTATTGCTTTGACGAGCTGTGTCGGGAAGACATTGGAACGCATGGTCAACCGTCGCCTGGTTTGGCTGCTCGAGACCAGGCAGCTCCTTAGCCACTCTCAGTGTGGCTTTCGGACATGTAGTTCAACTATAGACAACTTGACCCTGCTTGAGGCGGCCATCCAGCAGGCCTTCCTACGTAACCGGCATTGTCTAGGTGTATTCTTTGACATTAATAAGGCGTATGACACTACTTGGCGCCGCCTTGTCCTCAATCAACTCCATCAGTGGGGTTTTCGTGGCTATCTCCCCATCTTCATTCGGTCCTTTCTTTCCCACTGCCTCTTTCGGTATCGGGTAGGTAATGTGCTATCTGATTTGTACGTGCAGGAGAATGGTGTTCCTCAGGGAAGCGTTTTAAGTGTCACCCTTTTTGCCATCGCCATTAACAGTATCACGTCCACTATCCTGAGTCCGGCCCAGTGCTCCTTGTTTGTGGACGATTTTGCTGTTTTCTGTTCTTCCTCCAGTCTTGTCAGTGCTAGTCGGCAGCTGCAGCTTACGATAAAGCGATTAGAGGCATGGACTGCGAAGACGGGTTTTACCTTTTCTGCAGACAAATGTGTGTGTGTTCATTTTAATCGTTCTCGACGTGTTTTTACCTCCCCTGAATTACGTCTGAGGGACACCATTCTTCCTTTTAGAGACACTGTGAGGTTCCTGGGCCTCACTTTTGATTCCAAGTTGTCGTGGTTGCCGCACCTTAAAGACCTCAAGGTGCGGGCCCTGAAGGCACTGAATATTTTGAAGTGTCTGAGCCATCGGTCCTGGGGAGCAGATCGGGCGCGTCTGCTGCAGTTTTACAGGGCTTTCGTCCAGTCACGTCTTGACTATGGATGCACCGTGTATGGGTCAGCGAGGCCTTCGTATCTGAAGATTCTTGACGCAGTACACCATAAGGGTATCAGGCTGGCCACTGGTGCCTTCCGTACCAGTCCCATCCCCAGCCTGTGTGCTGAGGCAGGGGAACCGCCGCTCGCCATCCGGCGGAAACTCCTCATGGTGCGACGGGTGCGTCAATTCCTTGCCTGTCCTACCTCCCCTGCGTACCCTACCGTTGCCCAACCGCCTATGGAACGTCTCGTTTCCAGTCGTCCCAGGGCAACGAGACCATTTGGGACTCGTGCCAAGCATTTGCTTGAGTCCCTTGGTGTGGATCATGTGGCACCCCAACTCCAGGGTTTTACCCGCCTGCCTCCCTGGTTGCTCCAGAGGCCCAGCGCCATTTTAGACTTGTCAGAGTACCGGAGGAGCTGCACTCCTGCGTTTGTTTTTACCTCCTTATTTTACGATATTTTAAACCAGCATCCCGACCATGTACCAGTATTTACGGGTGGCTCTAAACGGGGGGACTCTGTTGGTTGTGCTGTTGTTTTCCCTGATCGAGTCGTCAAGTTACGGCTTCCTGCGGCGTTTACCATCTTTGATGCCGAATTGTTTGCGATCTTGCGGGCATTGGAGCAGATGAGATGTGTTCCCAGTCTTAAGTTTCTCATCTGTTCTGACTCCCTGAGTGCCCTTCAGACCATGCAACACTTGTACCCAGCGGATACGGTCGTCCAGAACATCCATGATGCCCTACTCCACCTGCAACGGAAGGGGAAGGAGGTTTCTTTCTGCTGGGTGCCGGGGCACGTGGGTATTAGGGGAAACGAACTGGCGGATGTGGCTGCCAAAGATGCATGTTCCCTCCCTCACGTTGTTGAATGTGCCGTCCCCCTCCATGCTGTTACCTCCCTTTTGCGTTTTCGTGTTATGCGTCAATGGGAAGAGGAGTGGCTGGCAGTCGGTGAAAATAAGCTGCGTCTGGTCAAGGCCACCACGCGGCCATGGCGTACATCCTACCAGTCATGCAGGCGGGATGAGGTTCTCCTCACTCGCCTCCGCATCGGGCACAGTCCCTTAACGCATGGTTTTTTACTCCGGCGGGAGGACCTCCCAATCTGCAGTGCTTGTGGCGTCTAGATTACCGTCCGCCACATTTTACTTGACTGTCCTTTATTCTCTGACCAGAGGGCGATGGTTTCCTTGCCACCAGATTTGCCCTCTATTTTGCAGGACGACGCAACGACTGTGGTTAAGGTCTTACGGTTTTGTGTCCTGTCCAATTTGTTGCCTCGGATTTTAGGGAGAGGATTTTAATGTGCTGCTGGGTGACTGGCTCACCCAGGTTTTAGGTAAGAGGTCCGCCAGTCACGATTACCTACTTGTTTCACTTCGATTTCTGTTCTTTTTTCCTTGTGTTTCCTTTCCTTTTTTAGTGCGTTTATTTTCCTCTTGTTTTGCCTCTGTTTGTGAGGATTTGGAACTACGTCAGGTCTGTGTCTTTTAGCCGTTCTCCTTGTTCGCTGTCCGCCTTCATCCCTCCACTGCATGTGTTCCAGTTTCTATGCGTTTGGGCGCTGATGACCACGCTGTTTAGCGCCCGAAAACCTCACACCACACACACACACTTGCTTTCTGGGCCGTTCTTGCTAGTAGCAACGTATGGTGTGTTGGAGTCGACGAATTTTTGCAGCTGTCTTCCTGTATGGTCTTTAACTATTAAATTGGTTGTTACTTAACAGTGAAGTGCACCAGTGTTATTTTCAGCCTTGTGGCCGTTAACGTCCCAGTTACCTGCCCTGGTCATTAGCGTAGTTTTCCGGCAGTGTGTTTTCCTCGCCGTGTTGATGCTGTCTTGCATGGCGTGTAGTTCGACAGCCTTTTGTTGTTTGTTCATACTTTTTTCTTAAGAGTGGTTATTGTGCCTTGGCTGCTTTTAAACGCCAATTTTGAAGACGTAGTGCGGCTGGTATCTTAGACCTCAGCTGATATTTTCCGTTGTCATACCGTTGGTCGCTCGGAAGGGAATTGGATAGGTTGTTGGTCGTTCCTTCAGCCGTCCCTGGATCCAGTTTCCATCGGATTATTTAACCTTACTCTTGGCTGCCTGTCTCACCTCACCTCACGTTAGAGCTGCCTCCTCAGGCCGACGCTTGGAAAACTTCTGAGCACCACTGTTCTGTTGGTTTTAGATTGTGGTTTTCATTTTAGTCTGATGTACTGTGCAAGGCCTTCAGCCGTCTCTTAATTTAGTTGGTTTTAATTTTAAAATGAGGCCTTCAGCCGACTTAAATTAAAATTTAAAGATTGATTTGTTTAAAAACTAAATTTTGAAACTTTGTTCTATCTGAAATTCTTGTTATCCAGGTCTTAAGCCCTGAGTTGTCTTGTGTGCGGCCTTCAGCCGAGTATTTACGTGAAACATTTTTTTTAAAGTAAGCCCTTCAGCCGCTTGTATTCTTTAAAGCAATTTTTATAACCTGTGTTCAGGCCTTCAGCCGTTCAGTTTTTGGTGTGGTTTTGTGCCTTCAGCCGAGGAGGTATTGCAAGTTTTCTGATCCATTTAAAGCAATGTGTAATTAAGTCGTTCTTAGGAAAATAAAGTTCTGTGTTTTGTGCAACTAACAATAACTGATTATGACCCCTCCACAACCATAACCTGATTCGCTCTATCTTGAAAAACCAGATTCCAGAGCGCTCGTCATGACATTTTTTCAATTACAGGCCACATGTCCTGTGGATACACGTTACGTGTCTTTACTGCAGTGGTTTCCATTGCCTTCTGCATCCTAGTGCCGTTGATCACTGCTGATTCTTCCACCTTTAGGGGCAGTTTCCCATCCCTGGGACAAGAGAGTGCCGGCCGTAGGGGCCGAGCGGTTCTAGGCGCTTCAGTCCAGAACCGCGTGACTACTACGGTCGCAGGTTCGAATTCTGCCTCGGGCATGGATGTATATGATGTCCTTAGGTTAGTTAGGTTTAAGTAGTTCTAAGCTCTAGGGGCAGATGAGCTCAGATGTTGGAATCGAAATAATCTCTCTTTTCAGGAGGATCAGTACGACTCTCCATGCTCAGGAAGACCTTTGGGGTTTGATGAAGATCGTGTGAACGCATTACTCCACAGTGATCCACATCAATGTACTTGAGAACTGGCAAATGCGATACACTGTGTTCGTTCCACCATCTAATGACATTTGCATGCAATGGCAAAGATTCAGAAATCTGGTGATTGGGTACTGTATGCTCTAATCCAAAATCATAAAAATCAGGGTGGCCATACTTGCGTCTCTATTTGCTGTTGGATGGTGAACAACACCGGCCATCGTTATCCTGCAGCGTTACTGGTGCCGATAAATGGTATCTTTATGCCAGCGTAAAGAAAAGGAAGGAACGGCTGAGCCCAAACAAAGCAGCAACTCCCCATACAAAGACCTAAGGGCATGCACGAGAAATTATGTTATGCATCTGGTGGAACAGCAACGGTGTGGCGTACTACCAACTGCTTCCCCGAAATGATTACCGTCAGTACCGACATTTACTTTTAACAACTCTGACTTGAAAATGCAACCCAAGAGCAACTACCGAGAAGGCAGCCGTGTTCTGTTAGACTGGCAAAAAATACTATATAGGAGCTGGGTTAGGAAGTCATTCTGCAGCTACCTTATTCACCTGATCTTGTGCCCGCAGATTTTCACCTTTTCCACTGTTTATCAAATAACCTCCTAGGAACTTCCTTCCCGAATGAAAATGAGCTCGACGAGTTCTTCGCCTCAAAATGACTTGCTTTCTACAGCCGCGGAATCCAAAAGTTACTTCAGCTTTGGCAGACTGTTATAAATAGTGCAAGAAAATATGTTAACTGAAATGTATTCCAATCGCGAATATGGAAACTATCAGTTATATAATGGAAAGATGACAGTGAAAATATTCCATGATCGCAACTGCGAATACTTTTCACGTATTTCATAACCGCTGTAGTCGCCGCAGTGCCTGTTCCTATGGACATTCATGCATGTCCAATGGAACATTGCACCGTAATTCGGAATAACACAGGCATTGCAACAGCGGAGAATATATCATTGATGACTGAAGAGTCTGTTACCTGTATATGTTCTGTTTATTAAACTTACGTAAAAACGATACGAACTTACGCCCCAACCTAATACAAAAGGACTGCTATTGGACTGGCTTTGGGATTGGAAGAACGTAATTGGAGAAAATTCTTCGAAATTCGTGCTCTGAGTTAGACACACTCGGCTGCACTGATGGCTGTTGAGCCGTGTACGTTCTGGCTGTTGAAGAGTCCGGTGGTAAGTTATTTACTGGAATATTGGATCGTTGCAAATTAACTAGGAAGAATTATACCTTAGAATACTGAGCGACACTCTGTCGAAGAGTCATAGTGCTCACTGGAATCAGAAATACACACATCAAAAAAAGTTTTGCATCACCTCTGTTCCGAGAGTTCCGGAACCTGTACAGAAAAATGGAATAAAGATCAATATAAACATCATTTCCACCCTTTTCATTGTCCATGAAAACCACACATTGCATGTTGTAACAGCAAAGAGCGAACCCTTCAGAGGTGCCGCTCCAGATTTCTACGCACACCGGTATCTCTAATACCCAGTACCACGTCCTCTTGCATTAATGCATCCCTGTATTCGTCGTGGTATACTATCCACAAGTTCATCAAAGCACTGTTGGTCCAGATCGTCCCACTCCTCAACGTCGATTCGGCGTAGATACCTCAGAGTGGTTGGTGGGTCACGCCGTCCATAAACAGCCCTTTTGAATTTATCCCAGGCATGTTCGATACGGTTCACGTCTGGAGAACATGCTGGCCACTCTAGTCGAGCGGTGTCGTTATTCTGAAGGAAGTCATTCATAAGATGTGCACGATGGGAGCGCGAATTGTCGTCCATGAAGACTGATGTCTCGCCAATGTGCTGCCGATATGATGCACTATCGGTCGGAGGATGGCATTCACGTATCGTACAGCCGTTACAGCGCCTTCCATGACCACCAGCGGTGTGAATCGCCCCTACAGAATACCACCCCAAAACAGCAGGGAACCTCCACCTTGGTGCACTCTCTGAACAGTGTACCTAAGGCGTTCAGCATGACCGGGTTGCGTCCAAACACGTCTGCGACGATTGTCTGGTTGAAGGCATATGCGAAACGCATCGGTGAAGAGAATATGATGTCAATCCTGAGCGGTCCATTCGGCATGTTGTTGGGCCCATCTGTACCGTGCTGCAAGGTGTCGTGGTTACAAAGATGGACCTCGCCATGGACGTCGGGAGTGAAATTGAGCATCATGCAGTCTACTGCGTACAGTTTGAGGCGTAACACAGCGTCCTGTGGCTGCACAAAAAGCGTTGTTCAACATGGTGGCGTTGCTATCGGGGTTCCTCCGGGCCATAGGTAGCAGTCATCCACTGCAGTAGTAGCCCTTGGGCGGCCTCAGCGAGGCATGTCATGGACAGTTCCTGTCTCTCTGCGTCTCCTCCATGTCCGAACAACATCGCTATGGTTCATTCCAAGACGCCTGGACACTTCTCTTGTTGAGTGCCCTCCCTGACACAAAGTAACAATGCGGACGCGATCGAACCGCGTATTGACCGTCTACGCATGGTTGAACTGCAGACAACACGAGCCGTGTACCTCCTCCTCGGTGGAATGACTGGAACTGATCGGCTGTCGAACCCCATGCGTCTAATAGGCGCTGCTCATACATGGTTGCTTACATCTTTGGGCGGGTTTAGTGACATCTCTGAAAAGGGACTGTGTCCATGATACAATATCCACAGTCATCGTCTGTCTTCAGGAGTTCTGGGAAATGGGGCAATGCAAAACCTTTTTCAATGTGTGTAATAATGCAGGTAGCTGAGTGGTCAGCGAGACAGAATGTCATGCAAAGGGGCACGAATTCGATTCCCGGCTTCGTCGGAGATTTTCTCCGCTCAGGGACTGGGTGTTGTACATCCATAATCAACACCATCTCATCCTCATCGATACGCAATTCGCCGAAGTGGCGTCAACTCTATACTTGCACCAGGGGAACGGTCAACCCGACGGGAGGCCCTAGCCACACAACATTTCATTTTCATTCCATGCCGGAATAAAGGCAGACGGCGCTTCCTCCATCGTGTAACATAACAGGACTATCAGTTGTAAGAACTCTCTTCTGAATACAGTTCCCATAGCCGAGCGGGCAGTGTCCTGGACTGTCATACAGGAAACAACTCGCCCTCAGTGGGGCTCTACCTGCCCGGCTAAAGGGGGCTGTATTTATTGCCTTCCCAACATCGCAAAGCCGTCATTTTAACCGATACCAGTATCTGCAGTTCTCAATGCGTCGTGTATCAAAAGGATGTTTCCTTCAATATATTGAAATTCAGACAGTTCCCAATCACGTGCCGCAACTGAATTAAATCGTTCGTAATCTGCTCCGCCGGTTCGCTATTTATCCACCATTCTGTATTCTCAGTGTTTCAGTTGGTGCAGTAACATCACTACACCAACAAGAGACGCTAACAGTACCCGTTTGTCGATTATATTACGGAACTGATGGGAAAATATCCTGCATAGCTGACATCTCGGGGATACTTTCTCACTACTTTCTACCTAGTGTCCCATCATCCAGTGCGCCTGTTAGTAGATATGTGCGCCACTCGCAAAGATGTACGATTCGTGTTGGCAGAATGAAGATGACCTCTTATCCCTAAAGTCTTCGGCCACAATTGCTGGTTTCATAAAACGTCACTGATTAACTTCAAATTAAATTACTAACAATTACCTTTATCTTCCGATTATCCAATTTCTCAAGCAACTGCAATTCAACGCTTTTTATATTATATTGCAACCGTCCAGATTCTTCGTGGCTCGCCGGCCGTAGTGGCCGAGCGGTTCTAGGCGCTTCAGTCTGGAGCCGCGCGACCGCTACGGTCGCAGGTTCGAATCCTACCTCGGGCATGGATGTGTGTCATGTTCTTAGGTTAGTTAGGTTTAAGTAGTTCTAAGTTCTAGGGGACTGATGACCTCAGATGTTAAGTCCCATAGTGCTCAGAGCCATTTGAACCATTTCTTCGTAGCTCCCGCGTCCGGCCATCCTGATTTAGGTTTTTTGTGATTTCCCTAAATCGCTTCAGGCAAATGCCGGGATAGTTCCTTTGAAAGGGCACGGCCGACTTCCTTCCCCATCCTTTCCGAATACCGATGGCCTCGCAGTTTGGTTTCCTCCACCAAATCAACTCCAACTCTTCCTGCCTGAACTTACAAGTAAAACCGAAAGAAGCCTTAACTGATTTTTTGATTCTTTTTGAATAATATTAATAATGAATAATTAACATACACATAAGCAGTAAATATTTACTAAGGATTCATTTTTATCATCAACGTAGAAGCTACTTAACAATTCTGGCTTCTCTGACGAACTTGTGAAAATTTTTAAGGCCAAGAACACTAGGGCCCACCAAAGCTTTGCCTAAGATACACAACGACAGGCCACCAATCAAGAACAATTATTGTTGCTATGGACTCTCCTACATATTCGGTCGCTGTAGACATCACATTAAAAACTCGCAAATGTTTGTTGACACCACAGAATAGACGAGGATAGGCCCAAATGAAGACATGGTTAGCCTTCACGTGGTCTCTCTGTTTACGAAGGTACCACTTGAGAACGCATTAAAACTTTTGACCATTCTGTTCTCTCCTGAAATTTTACAATTGTTTCGGCACACATTGACGACCACTTACTTCTTGTATGGTGGAAATTATTATGAAATGACTGATAGTCTCATGGGAGATTTCGAAGAACCCCTTTTGGACAGTGCTATTTTCAGGGCCACCTTGCTTCTTCAAGTAAGTTTAACGATACATTTTTAATCTGACAGCAGGGAAATGACGCTCTGCAGCAGTTCGTTAATCATTTGAATCGTATACATCGCAACATAGGATTTACGGTGGATGTGGAGAAGGATGGGAAGTTATCTTTCTTAGGTATGTTGGTCGAACAGAAATGAAATGGAAGACTCGGCCACTCTGTAAACCGTCTCATACAGATCTGCACCTCAAAGGCCGTAGCTTTCACCATCCAGTTCAGAAGAGGGCTATGCTGAACACCTTTGTGTATTTCGGATATGGACCACCTCGGTTCCTAGATTAAGCATCCGAAGGCGGTGTTCAGAAGCAACGGGCGACATTAGATCGACGCCATTCAAACAAGGCAAAACGACCAACACACAGCCCGGCTTCCATTAGGCGGTGCAACAACTAGCGAGATGTGTAGAGATATGCAGTACAGGCATTTGGATAACTGAGCGGTTGTAGAGCACAACCCGTTAAACAAGATTTTGTTTGACTAAGAGGAAATACTTGCTCACGCATCGAACTATGGTGACTCTGTGATCAGAGGAGCAGTCTAAATTAGACTTTGTCAAAACAGTTTCAGTAGAGACCGCGACTATGCACTTAACAATGCATGAATGCGTGCACTTGACGGGAAAAAGCACAGAGAAATACTTCTCGCGGTTCATCGCCTGATGCGATGGATGGCGCTGCAAGGAACTTT
Organism: Schistocerca serialis cubense; assembly: GCF_023864345.2. Taxonomy (NCBI): domain Eukaryota; kingdom Metazoa; phylum Arthropoda; class Insecta; order Orthoptera; family Acrididae; genus Schistocerca; species Schistocerca serialis. The sequence continues at coordinate 1,156,612,176 of NC_064638.1, read as the reverse complement.
AGATAGAGAGCGCAGACAGAATCTATGGACGTACACCGCACCATCTCTGTATGCGCCATCATGTCATGACCCAGCCAATAAAAAATATCACCGAAATTTCAATACTTTGAACATGGCTGCACTTCAGCAACGCTTACAGAATAGCGGGTCAATAAGACAGACAACCAGTTGCAGTAAATGATGGTTTTCAATTAACCTATGCCGTGGTTTCAATGGATTTAAATCCGTCATCTTCAGAAGGGCAGGAAACAAACTTCACATCGTTGCCGAGACGTACTGACTGTTTGCCAACACGAATTTTGTTTCTTGTCCTTTTAAAGGAGACTGGCTTAAATTGGTTAAAGCCATGGTAAAGGTTAACTGAAAACCAACATTTATTGCAACTTGTTAACTGTCTTATTCATCTGCTATAGAAATTTTAGAATTTTAACCGAATTTGTAGCTGTAAGTGAACCGAGAAATTTTTATACAAGGAGTATGTCTCGAAAAACTTCGTGGACAAGTGAATACAGTAGTGTCCATGGCATTTTTAAGGATCACATCCTCTGTCATTTGATCGAGGGCACTTTACGTTATTTGGTTGTGCTGAAGAATTTTCCTGGTGAGTCATAATAAAGCTCTCCTTATTCCCCCCTCCCTGCTCCCACCCTCTCGCTCTCTCTCTCACACACACACACGCACACAAACACACACACACACACACACACATACACACACACACACACACACACACACACACACACACACACACACACATATATATATATATATATATATATATATATATATTTAGACGTACAGTAGTTTTCTTTGTCTAAAGTAATTTTAAATATTTTAGCGATGATAAACCTTTTACGCCGGCCGGTGTGACCGAGCGTTTCTAGGCGCTTCAGTCTGGAACCGCGCGACCACTACGGTCTCAGGTTCGAATCCTGCCTCGGGCATGGATGTGTGTCATGTCCTTAGGTTAGTTAGGTTTACGTAGTTCTAAGTTCTAGGGGACTGATGACCTCAGATGTTAAGTCACATAGTACTCAGAGCCATAAACCTTTTATAATGTGCTGATTTTTATCCACTTGACATCTTGTGCGTGAGGTTCAGCGTAAAATGAATATGTCTTACAACGGAAAGATTTTTGAGAGCTGAAGATGACAGCAAATGTTCGTTGGAAGCCGTTGTCTTAAACAAAGAAATATTTTGTGTGATCTTGGCTGTTGAATGGATGTTTTTACAGTTAAAACAGATCGAAGTTCAGTACTCTCAAAATGAGAAAAAAATGACAAAATTGATTCAGATTGTAAAGAAGAATTTTATAATTAAGATATTGTGAGTAAACACGTGAATTTTACAATATTTTTCTGGTTTTGTAATAGCCGGAATCAGCGTAAGTAACAATCTAAAAAAAACTAGAGTTTTTTTATCTCTGAAAGTGTTGAAAATTTAGTGATTTATAATGTTCATAATTTTGATAACTACAAAAATAGATTTGTAAAACAAAAACAGCCGACAAGACCTTATAAAATATTTCTTTATTTAAAACAACCGTTTTCAACAGACGTTTGCTGTCATCTTCAGGTCTTAAAAACCTTTTCGTTGTAAAACATGTTCATTTTACGCGGAATCTCTCACGCAAGATATCAAGTGGATAAAAATCAGTATATTATAAAAGCTTTGTCATCGCTACATTATTTAAAAACATATGGACACGGATCTTTGCACAAGATGCTTTATGTTTTTCAATATTTTTGCGATGATAAACCTTTTAAAACGTGCTGATTTTTATCCACTTGACATCTTATGCCTGAGGTTCAGCGTAAAATGAACACGTCTTACAACAAAAAGATTTTTAAGACCTGAAGATGACAGCAAATATTCGTTGAAAGTGGCTGTCTTATACAAAGAAATATTTTGTGTGATCTTGGCTGTTGAATGGATGTTTTTACAGTTAAAACAGATCAAAGTTCGGTACTCTCAAAATGAGAAAAATGACAAAATTGATTCAGATTGTAAAGAAGAATTTTATAATTAAGATGTTGCGAGTAAACACATGCATTTTACAATATTTTTCTGGTTTAGTAATAGCCGGAATCAACGTAAGTAATAATGTTTGTAAGGTTTCTAAAAAACACAATAGCTCAAACAACCAATGAGATCACGGTGCGTGGTTACAATCGACAGAGCGAGAGATTGTGGTGAGCGACTACTTGACAGCAGCTGGAGAGACTCTCACGTGAGAACAATAGAATTGTCGCTAGCTATGACAGTCATCGAACAATAGCAGAGTAATTCGAATTTTTTTTTACAGTAAGCCTTTGTGCGATGTTCTCATGCCAGCGAGGAGCCCTTGCGAGCGCCACTCTGAACATCTGCTGAAGCCTCATTGCATAGTATTATTACGTCTATCTCGCTGAGCGTTTTGTTCGAGACAGGAACATCAGATTTTAACTCTCTATATAGAGGCTGGTTATAATTAGACATTCACCAACTAAGTCAGTCTAAACGGAAAACTCTTTATCGAATGGGTACCCAATTTTATATGAATAATTTTCAGACTGTGCACTGCAGAATTTGCGTTGTTAGTAGTGTTAGTGTCATCAGATGCCGTTCGGCGCCGACATTCATATGGCGATGCAGGGTTGAAACAGTCAGGCAAGATATTTCCGTGGTGCGAAAAGTTGGAATTGACTCCAAATAAAAGTGTGAACTCATCCGTAAGAGCAACAAATTGAATCGCCTAAATTTCGGTTATACGACGGTTATTCGGAAAGTAAGAAACGATCGGTCGCGAAATGGAAAATACAGTCCGTAATTGGCTACCCCTGAGGTTCGTCTCTGCTCAAATGAACCGCTCGCTATGAAGACAATATTTTGACACAGGCAACGAGCTGCAGTCCAGAGTAGAAAATTGTCTAAAAGCTCTGGCGGCTGTCTTCTATAACGAGGGAATTGAAAAGTTGGTACAACGCTACAAGAGATGTCTAAGTCTGCGCGGCGGCTGTGCAGAGAAGTAGCTGGAAGGTGTAGCTAACCGTTGAAAATAAAACGGTTTTGATTTTCACTGTGGTTTCCATTCCGCGACCTATCGTTCCTTACCTTCCGAGTAGCCCTCGCATTATAAATCACGCAAGCCTAATGACTGTGAATTCAACTTTTTTTTGGTCATCAGTCTACTGACTGGTTTGATGCGGCCCGCCACGAATTGCTTTCCTGTGCTAACCTCTTCATCTCAGAGTAGCACTTGCAACCTACGTTCTCAATTATTTGCTTGACGTATTCCAATCTCTGTCTTCCTCTACAGCTCCCTCTAGTACCATGGAAGTCATTCCCTCATGTCTTAGCAGATGTCCTATCATCCTGTCCCTTCTCCTTATCAGTGTTTTCCACATATTCCTTTCCTCTCCGATTCTGCGTAGAACCTCCTCATTCCTTACCTTATCAGTCCACCTAATTTTCAACATTCGTCTATAGCACCACATCTCAAATGCTTCGATTCTCTTCTGTTCCGGTTTTCCCACAGTCCATGTTTCACTACCATACAATGCTGTACTCCAGACGTACATCCTCAGAAATTTCTTCCTCAAATTAAAGCCGGTAATTGATATGAGTAGACTTCTCTTGGCCAGAAATGCCTTTTTTGCCATAGCGAGTCTGCTTTTGATGTCCTCCTTGCTCCGTCCGTCATTGGTTATTTTACTGCCTAGGTAGCAGAATTCCTTAACTTCATTGACTTCGTGACCATCAATCCTGATGTTAAGTTTCTCGCTGTTCTCATTTCTACTACTTCTCATTACCTTCGTCTTTCTCCGATTTACTCTCAGACCATACTGTGTACTCATTAGACTGTTCGTTCCGTTCAGCAGATCATTCAGTTCTTCTTCACTTTCACTCAGGATAGCAATGTCATCAGCGAATCGTATCATTGGTATCCTTTCACCTTGTATTTTAATTCCACTCCTGAAACTTTCTTTTATTTCCATCATTGCTTCCTCGATGTTCAGATTGAAGAGTAGGGGCGAAAGGCTACAGCCTTGTCTTACACCCTTCTTAATACGAGCGCTTCGTTCTCGATCGTCCACTCTTATTATTCCCTCTTGGTTGTTGTACATATTGTATATGACCCGTCTCTCCCTATAGCTTACCCCTACTTTTTTCAGAATCTCGAACAGCTTGCACCATTTTATATTGTCGAACGCTTTTTCCAGGTCGACAAATCCTGTGAAAGTGTCTTGATTTTTCTTTAGCCTTGCTTCCATTATTAGCCGTAACGTCAGAATTGCCTCTCTCGTCCCTTTACTTTTCCTAAAGCCAAACTGATCGTCACCTAGCGCATTCTCAATTTTCTTTTCCATTCTTCCGTATATTATTCTTGTAAGCAGCTTCGATGCGTGAGCTGTTAAGCTGATTGTGCGATAATTCTCGCACTTGTCAGCTCTTGCCGTCTTCGGAATTGTGTGGATGATGCTTATCCGAAAGTCAGATGGTATATCGCCAGACTCCTATATTCTACACACCAACGTGAATAGTCGTTTTGTTGCCACTTCCCCCAATGATTTTAGAAATTCTGATGGAATGTTATCTATCCCTTCTGCCTTATTTGAGCGTAAGGCCTCCAAAGCTCTTTTAAATTCCGATTCTAATACTGGATCCCCTATCTCTTCTAAATCGATTCCTGTTTCTTCTTCTATCACATCAGACAAATCTTCACTCTCATAGAGGCTTTCAATGTATTCTTTCCACCTATCTGCTCTCTCCTCTGCATTTAACAGTGGAATTCCCGTTGCACTCTTAATGTTACCACCGTTGCTTTTAATGTCACCAAAGGTTGTTTTGACTTTCCTGTACGCTGAGTCTGTCCTTCCGACAATCATACCCTTTTCGATGTCTTCACATTTTTCCTGCAGCCATTTCGTCTTAGCTTCCCTACACTTCCTATTTATTTCATTCCTCAGCGACTTGTATTTCTGTATTCCTGATTTTCCTGGAACATGTTTGTACTTCCTCCTTTCATCAATCAACTGAAGTATTTCTTCTGTTACCCATGGTTTCTTCGCAGCTACCTTCTTTGTACCTACGTTTTCCATCCCAACTTCTGTGATGGCCCTTTTTAGAGATGTCCATTCCTCTTCAACTGTACTGCCTACTGCGCTATTCCTTATTGCTGTATCTATAGCGTTAGAGAACTTCAAACGTATCTCGTCATTCCTTAGTACATCCGTATCCCACTTCTTTCCGTGTGACCCGTGGTCTAGGGGAAGCGTCTTTGTTTCATACTCAAAACGTCTTCGGTCCCGGGTTCGATCCCCACCATTGCATACATTTTGATAAATAATCAGCATTGGCGGCCGAAGACTTCCGGCATAAGAAGTCAGCCTCATTCCGCCAACGGCCTTGTCAAAGAGGGCGGAGAAGCGGATAGAGGTTCAGGGCACTCACTTGTCCTAGGGGTGGGAAATTGCCCCTAAAGGCGGAAGAATCAGCAATGATCAACGACATGAGGATGCAGAAGGCAATGGAAACCACTGCATTAAAGACACGTAGCGTGTATCCAAAGGAAATGTGGCCTGTAATTGAAGAAGTGTCATGATGATCTCTCCATTGGCAAAAGATTCCGGAATAGTCCCCCATTCGGATCTCCGGGAGGGGACTGCCAAGGGGGAGGTTACCATGAGAAAAAGATTGAATAATCAACGAAAGGATAATGTTCTACGAGTCGGGGCGTGGAGTGTCAGAAGCTTGAACGTGGTAGGGAAACTAGAAAATCTGAAAACGGAAATGCAAAGGCTCAATCTAGATATAGTAGGGGTCAGTGAAGTGAAGTGGAAGGAAGACAAGGATTTCTGGTCAGATGAGTATCGGGTGATATCAACAGCAGCAGAAAATGATATAACGTGTAGGATTCATTATGAATAGGAAGGTAGGGCAGAGGGTGTGTTACTGTGAACAATTCAGTGACCAGGTTGATCTAATCAGAATCGACAGCAGACCAACACCGACAACGATACTTCAGGTATACATGCCGACGTCGCAAGCTGAAGATGAACACATAGAGAAAGTGTATGAGGATATTGAAAGGGTAATGCAGTATGTAAAGGGGAACGAAAATCTAATAGTCATGGGCGACTGGAATGCAGTTGTAGGGGAAGGAGTAGAAGAAAAGGTTACAGGAGAATATGGGCTTGGGACAAGGAATGAAAGAGGAGAAAGACTAATTGAGTTCTGTAACAAGTTTCAGCTAGTAATAGCGAATACCCTGTTCAAGAATCACAAGAGGAGGAGGTATACTTGGAAAAGCCTGGGAGATACGGTAAGATTTCAATTAGATTACATCTTGGTCAGACAGAGATTCCGAAAACAGATACTGGATTGTAAGGCGTACCCAGGAGCAGATATAGACTCAGATCACAATATAGTAGTGATGAATTCAACTACAATTACAATTAGGAATAAGGAACGATCGCATAGATAATGCTGTGGGGAAGGAACACCAGAGACTGCGGTTTATTGGCAGAGCACTTACAAGATGCAACAGTTCTACTAGAGAGACTGCCTACACTACGCTTGTAATTCCTCTTCTGCAATACTGCTGCACGGTCTGGAATTTGTACCAGATAGGTGTGACGGAGGACAACGAAAAAGTTTAAAGTTGGGAAGCTCGGTTTGTATTATCGCAAAATAGAATAGAGACTGCCATAGATATAATTCGCGAACTGGGATGGCACTCTATAAAGCAAAGGCGTTTTGCGTTGGGGCAGGATCTTCTCATGTAATTTCAACCACCAACTTCTTCCTTTGAATGCCAAAATATTTTGTTGGCGCTCACATACGTTGGGAGAAATGATCATTCTAATAAAATGAGAGAAATAAGAGCTTGCATTGAAAGATGTAAGTGATCGATTTCCCTGCTCGCTGATCGATAGTGAAACGGTGGAGAAATAACGTGAAGGGGGTTCGGCGAACCCTCTGAGCGGCATTTAACTGTGAATTTCAGAGTAGTTCTGTCCTTGTTGACATGTAAACGTAGTTGAAACACAAGCATCTGTGTGTAGTCGCAGACAGTCAACGTGGACCTGGACGAGCTCAGCAGGGCTTTTCTGGTAAAATTGTTTTATAAAAACAACAGCAATAGTCCTGTTCGCGAGTATCGACACATTAGAGGAATACGGCGAGGTCCTCTCTCCACAACTGAGTTGAAGAACAAGATTCGGAACTTCGAATTAACTGGTTATTTGCGAATTGCTCCACAAATCATTGAAGAAGTTACTATTGTGATGACTGAGAATTTTGCACGCAGTTCCCGATCTTCAAGCAGTGCACCAGCTGTGCCACGACAGCTGAACATTCCGTGGTCCACCTGAGATATTTCGGTCAGCAGCAGACTAACCTCTAGTCCAGTTCCAGGCTGTCGTGGGTGCAGATGGTCCTCACACTGAGCATCCTTCGTAATCCGGAACTTAAACATGGTAAGCAGTTGCAAAACGTTATCTCACAGCCGGCCGCTGTGACCGAGCGCTGCTAGGCGCTTCAGTCTGGAACCACGCGGCTGCTACGGTCGACGGTCCGAATCCTACCTCGGGCATGGATGTGTGTGATGTCCTTAGGTTAGTTAGGTTCAAGTAGTTCTAAGTCTAGTGGACTGATGGATGACCTCAGATGTTAAGTCCCAAAGTGCTTAGAGCCATTTGAGCCATTTTGAGCTACCCTCTCACTTGGAAATTAAAATGTGTTTATTTCAATGATTTATTCGTTATTTCTCTTCCGCATTCCTTTACAAGTGCTTCCAAACAGTTTCCCCTCTCAAGTAGTAAAAGTTTATCTACTTATATACAAGTACGGCGTTTTACACTGATCAGACGGAACACTATGACCACCTACGTAACAGCCGATACGTCCGCCTTTGGCATGGATTACAGCGGCGACGAGTCGTGGCATGGAAGCAATGAGGCCTTGATAGATCGCTGGTGAAAGTTGCCACCACACCTACACACACAAGTCACCTAATTCCCGTAAATTCCGGGGAGGGTGGCGATGAGCTCTGACGCCACGTTCAATCACGTCCCAGATATGTTTGAACGGGTTCACATCTGGCAAGCTGGGGAGCCATCACATTAAATGGAACTCGCCACTGTGTTCCTAGAACCGTTCCATCACACTCTTGGTCTTGTGACTTGCCGCAATATCTTGCTGAAAAATTCCAAATGATGGTTATGAAAGAATGTACGTGGTCTGTAATCAGTGTACGGTAGTCCTTGGCCCTCATGGTGCCTTGAACAAGTTCTACTGGACCCATGGATTCCCACGTGAATGTTCCCCACAAAGTACTGGAGCAGACGCCAGCTTCTCTCCATCCCGCAGTATAAGTGTCAAAGAATTGGATGCCTCGAAGACGACGGATTCGTGCTTCTCATGGAGATGATGGGGAAGATACCGGGATTCATCACATCATGCAATTCTCTGCCACTGCGCCAGTGTCCAGTGCCGATGGTTATGTACCCATTTCAGTCATAGATGCCGATGTCGTGGCCGAGCGGTTAAAGGCGCTACAGTCTGGAACCGCACGACCGCTACGGTCGCAGGTTCGAATCCTGCCTCGGGCATGGATGTGTGTGATGTCCTTAGGTTAGTTAGGTTGAAGTAGTTCTAAGTTCTAGGGGACTTATGACCACAGCAGTTGAGTCCCATAGTGCTCAGAGCCATTTGAACCATTTTTTTGCCGATGTCGTGGTGTTAATATTAGCATAAGTGTGAGTCGTCGGTTGCGGAGGCCCTTCATTAGAAGTGTTCGGCGATGCACAGTGTTTTCAGACACATTTGTACTCTGCTCAGCATCAAAGTCTCATGTTAGTTCCGCTACAATTCACCGCCTGACCTGTTTTACCAGTCTGCCCGGGCTAAAACGTCCGACAGCTGTAACGGGAGATGGACGCCCAACCTGATGACGTCTGGACGTGGTTGCACCTTTGTTTCGACACACGTGAAAGACACTCACCACAGCACTTGTCGAACACCTGACAAGTCGTGCAGTTTCCGAAATGCTCGTGCTGAACCTCCGGGCCATTACAACCTGCCCCCAGTCAAACTTAGGTAGATCACGTGCCTTCCCTATTCTACACACGGACAGCATGCTCACTGATACTTCATGCACCGTGCATGTGTCTGACTAGCAGTCGTTTCTCGCCAGGTGACGCTGCGCTCGCCTGGACGGGTTTATATCGATAGCAGGTCGGTGATCATAATATTCTGGCTGGTCAGCGTAAGCGAGTGACTGTTACATATGTACCTCGATACGATCTTAGGAATAACAAGAGAGCTGAAGTGCAGACTCTCTGCCCTGTCCACCACTTGCATGTGTTTGCATTCTGTGTCAGTAGTGTCCAAAGTGACCAAGAACTTTGACCATTTAACATTTCATGAATGTAACAAGTACACACGACGACCTGTGTACTGTAGGCGCCCCGGTGGTCCCGGTCGCCTACTGTGGACTGGATGGCCGAGTGGTGACCTCTCCAGTTGTGAGGATGCTAGGAAATGACTGTGGACGCGTCAGAAACGCCAAAGAAACATTATTAATTCATAACACCTTTATTCCTGCCGAGTACAATGTGGCTTGGTGATATCAACGACCTTCCCCGAGTCCTCGCTGACTCGTAGCGATGACACCCGCTCCGGGCCACACAGTCTTGCTAGTGCAGCGCCGCATGCTGTGACGTAGTGAAGGAATGTCCTTACTTCGTACTTCGGCCGCGCGTGGCTGGTGGCGCGCGGCTGGCTGGCCGGCTCGGCTGCGGACAGCAAGCCACTGCGCGTAGGAGGCTCCGGGTTGGAGTCCCGGTGCTGTCGGTACGAGAGGCGTTCTCGTAGTGCGGAGTGTACTCTATCCCACCCCGTCTTCTTCTCTGCTCCTCCTGGTGGCTCGTCTGCGGTGGACGGGCGGAACGGGCTGCAGTCCCCCAGCATCGTCGGCTCACCTGGTTGTGACGGCGGATGCACAGGGCCTAGGCCAAGCCCTATCTCGACGACGGCTCACTTATGTGGTCAGCATTGGCGGCGAGCGAGTCTGCCGCGATGTCTGCTAATCCTGAGTTGATTATTGACAGCGGCAGCAGAGAGGACCAGAGCTGGTACTGTCCCCTCCCGGCTGCTGCTGGATGGGCCGCCCTTACTGCAACATCTCCTTAATAAAGATTAACATGTCGATCACCGAGCTGAGCGCTACACAGCGACCCAGTACACATCTAACTGCAAGTCTAACATTGAGTGCCTTGTTGCTATCAAAGCTGGCGTATTTAAAGGAAGCAAGAGCGACGTCCTGACGTCATGCTCGTTTGTAATGAACGCATTCATTCCACTTATACTGCTGATTTATCTGTCGTACTCGCCCCTTAGGTGTTCTTGCGACAGAGTTACGTGTTGTTACGGCAGACTTACGCGAAGTTGTGAAATGCAGTACAGCTGACGCTATACCTCTATCTTGCACTCTACAAAAGTCTCCATCCAACACAAACCCGCGTGCTAAGCAATTCTCTCTCACCTGTTGTGTGTAACCAGGCCATTGCCCCTGCGTGGCGACACATTCCGATATATGTGCAATCCTCCTACCTCTTGGCTAACCTACTGCCTCTGGCTCTCGGCATAGGCAACGAAACTTTGACAATATTCCACGTTTCCAACTCTTTACTATTCCGCGACACTACAGTACTGTGAGGTGAGACAGATGTTGGATCCTATTGTGATCACATAGGCATGCTTATAATTATATTTTAAATTTCCATGGGATTCTGTGTTTTCTAGAGCCAATTAGATTATGAGATCATACAAATCTTATATTTGACACGCAAGTCACTTGATACAAAGAACCCTCAAGAACAAGGTAATTTTATTTAAAAGTCATGTGGCAGGTAGTTTACCATTGTAGGAGTACATGATAAGAAATTTGGACGAAAGATGACATGCAGATTCCAGTAAAGAGTGCCTAAACCACACACGGTGCAGCCCTCTCTGACGCCGACGCATACTTGTATTACCGCATGCAAACGATTATAAAGGTGCCGAATGCCATCGTGTGGCAGACTCTCCCTAGTGCACGTTTTGTTACAATTCAGCAAAGCTTCTTGCACGCTCTGGAGAACGAGTAAGTTTGCGCTTCATCACGTCCATACGTGTTCAGTTGGTGAGAGATCTGATGATCTTGCTGGGCAGGCACCGAAGAGCACCTTGTGACGCAGCAGCCGTAAGTGGGCGTGCGTTGTCCTGCTGGAAAGGAACAGCTTCCTGTCGGAGAAATGACCGTAGGAAGAGCCTGTGCAGTGCAGCAGGCGCTCATTGCTTTATGTTGCAGAAACCGCGCGTTGTAACAAAATCTGGTTGGGACTTGAGTGTTGTGGGCGAAAGCACTTCAGAATAGGCGACTCACCAGGTTGGTTTTCCTTTAATAAGCTTAATTTTTCAAGGAACTCTTCAACAGAAGAAAACAGACGAAAACATGGGAAAACTCTTCAGTTTCGATTTGAAAGCGCGTCGATTACTGCTAAGATTTTTGAGCTCTTCTGGTAACTTATAGAAAATGAATGCAGCAGAATACTGCACGCCTTTCTGCATAACAGTCAAGGAAGTGCGATCCAAGAGCAGGCTGGATTTCTGCCTAGTATTAACTGAGTGAAGACTGCTAATTGAGATGCCAAAGTCAGAATACCCAGACTAACAGGGGTCGACAAGAGATTCCGAACTTGCACCACTTATTGACCGAACCGCCCGTTTCTGAGCCAAACATATCCTTTGAGAATGGCAAGACTTACCCCAATACCATTCGTAATAAGCGAATGAAAATAAGCAAAGTAGACCACTTCTCGTGTCGATCTGTCACTTACTTCATATACTGTTCTAATAATGAAAGCCGGCCGCTGTGGCCGAGCAGTTCTAGGCGCTTCAGTCCGGAACTGCACTGCTGCTGCGGTCGCAGGTTCGAATCCTGCCTCGGGCGTGGATGCGTGTGATGTCCTTAGGTTAGTTAGGTTTAAGTAGTTCTAAGTCTAGGGGACTGATGACTTCAGATGTTAAGTCCCGTAGTGCACAGAGTCATTTTTTAATAATAAAAATGGCAGCATTAAGTCTTTGGACAAGATCCCGAACGTGGGCCTTCCACGCAGTTTAGTATATAACTGAACACCTATAAATTTGAACTGATCAGTCTCACTAATCGTAAGACCATTTTGTGGCATTAAAGGGTCAGTTTTTGTAGAATTGTCTGCTCGAAACCATAAAAACTGAGTCATACTGTGATTTAGCGTTACTTTATTTTCTACAAGACATGAACTAATGTCACGAACTCCACTACTTGAAACAGTGACAACGTTGCACACAACATCTTTTACTACCAATACGGTGTCGTCAGCAAACATAAATATTTTAGAATCCCCTGTATTGTTTTTCTTGATTTCAAAAAATGGTTCAAATGGCTCTGAGCACTATGCGACTTAACATCTGAGGACATCAGTCCCCTAGAACTTAGAACTACTTAAACCTAACTAACCTAAGGACATCACACACACCCATGCCCGAGGCAGGATTCGAACCTGTGACCCTAGCGGTCGCGTGGTTACAGACTGAAGCGCCTAGAACCGCTAGGCCACAACGGCCGACTTTCTCGATTTTCCACTTTAATTAATTATTCCTACTTGGTGTTTGAAGATACTGCGGCTCTGTGGTCAGTCTGTGTGCGACGTGATTATTTTTTTGCTGGCGATCACAATCGCCTTGTCCTACCCTACACTGCAGAGGCCCTTCTGAAGAATCCACCGCCATTGTCACGCAGATGACGCATTATCAGCAGCACCCTACGGGACGGAGGATAGTTTCCAGTGCTGCGGCCTCCCCGGAGGGATGACGGGGGATTGTCCGCAATGAATGGGGGAAATCCTCGTCCTATCTCGCAGTGGGAAAGAGACGGCGGAGCGGTCATTGGTTGCCGAGATGAGCAACTTCCGCCCTCCTCAGATAGAAGACTTCCTCCGCATCCGGTCCGTAGTCGCTCTAACAAGCTGTCTCTCCGGCAACTGTACCTCATCATCTGCGCAGTCGTTATGACGCAGAAAGCCAGCTCGGAAAATGCTCCCAGCGTACGTTCACAATCGCGAGCCGCCTTCAAACAAACATCCTAGGAAACAATTGACCGGTGGCAGCCTCGTAACGACAGGCACTAGCTTGCTGTAAATGCCTTTGAGTGTATACTAGCGATTTTAACTTGGCACGTGTTGTCTTCGTGTAATTCTTTTAGTATTTCCGTAAAGGGATCCTCTGTATCTCCCAAATACAATGCTTTTGAAAGTATGATATGACTTTTCTGAAACATAAAAAGTAATCCAATATTTTTGGAGTTTTTCTGTATTTGTAGAAAATTTGTCGCAATGTGAAAATGAGGACTCTTGCACTGAGGATTCCGTACAAACTTATACAGTGCGCTCCATTGATCATGACCGAGCCAAATATCTCACGAAATAAACGACAAGCCAAAAAACTACAAAGATCGAAACTCGTCTAGCTTGAAGGGGGAAACCAGATGGCTCTATGGTTGGCCCGCTAGATGGCGCTGCCATAGGTCAAACGTATATCAACTGCGTTTTTTTTTTTAATAGGAACCCCCATTTTTATTACATATTCGTGTAGTACGTAAAGAAATATGAATGTTTTAGTTGGACCACTTTTCTCGCTTTGTGATAGATGGCGCTGTAATAGTCACAAACATATGGCTCACAATTTTAGACGAACAGTTGGTAACATGTAGGTTTTTTAAATTAAAATACAGAACGTAGGTACGTTTGAACATTTTATTTCGGTTGTTTCAATGTGATACATGTACCTTTGTGAACTTATCATTTCTGACAACGCATGCTGTTACAGCGTGATTACCTGTAAATACCACATTAATGCAATAAATGCTCAAAATGATGTCCGTCAACCTCATTGCATTTGACAATACGTGTAACGACATTTCTCTCAACAGCGAGTAGTTCGCCTTCCGTAATGTTCGCGCATGCATTGACAATGCGCTAACGCATGTTGTCAGGCGTTGTCGGTGGATCACGATAGCAAATGTCCTTCAACTTTCCCCACAGAAAGAAATCCGGGGACGTCAGATCCGGTGAACGTGCGGGCCATGGTATGGTGCTTCGACGACCAATCCACCTGTTATGAAATATGCTATTCAATACCGCTTCAACCGCACGCGAGCTATGTGCCGGACATCCACCATGTAGGAAGTACATCGCCATTCTGTCATGCAGTGAAACATCTTGTAGTAACATCGGTAGAACATTACGTAGGAAATCAGCATACATCGCACCATGTAGATTGCCATCGATAAAATCCCATAATGCCGCACCATACATTAACCCGCCAAGGTCGCTGATGTACCACTGGTCGCAGTAATCGTGGGTTTTCCGTTGCCCAATAGTGTATATTATGCCGGTTTACGTTACCGCTGTTGCTGAATGACGCTTCGTCGCTAAATAGAACGCGCGCAAAAAATCTGTCATCGTCCAGAAATTTCTCTTGTGCCCAGTGGCAGAACTGTACACGACGTTCAAAGTCATCGCCATGCAATTCCTGGTGCATAGGAATATGGTACGGGTGCAATCGATGTTGATGTAGCATTCTCAACAGCGACGTTTTTGAGATTTCCGATTCTCGCACAATTTGTCTGCTACTGATGTGCGGATTAGCCGCGACAGCAGCTAAAACACCTCCTTGGGCATCATCATTTGTTGCAGGTCGTGGTTGACGTTTCACATGTGGCTGAACACTTCCTGTTTCCTTAAATAACGTAACTATCTGGCGCATGATCGGGACACTTAATGATGTAGTCCAGTATACCGAGCAGCATACATAGCACACGCCCGTTGGGCATTTTGATCACAATAGCGATACATCAACACGGTATCGACCTTTTCCGCAATTGGTAAACGGTCCATTTTTACACGGATAATATATCACGAAGAAAATACCGTCCTCATTGGCGGAATGTTACGTGATACCACGTAAGTATACGTTTAGTGGATATTAGAGCGCCATCTATCACAAAAAGAAAAATCTGGTCCAACTATAACATTGATATTTCTTTACGTACTACACGAATATGTAATAAAAATGGGGGTTGCTATTTAAAAAAAATGCAGTTGATATCCGTTTGATCTATGGCATCGCCATCTAGCGGGCCAACCATAGCGCCATCTGGTTTCCACCTTCAAGCTAGACAACTTTCGTTTTTTGCAGGTTTTTCGTTTGACGTTTATTTCGTGTTATCATCGATACTGGCAAGGTTTTGGTCCGATAATTCCAAGACTGTATCAAAACCTCCACAGTAGTTTCTCAGGCTGTAGAGAGAGAAGATTTAATAAAACAATTTTTATTTACTTATAAAAACATGAGTATAACTTATATTTTGTGTCTGCATGCAGTAATGTTCGTCTGTTATGCTATCGACGTTCAAATGGCCAAGGATATATTTTGTTATATAATTACAGTTTAACAATTTTCAGATTTTGTTACTTTATTTCTATTGCGAAACCTTGCTATCTGCCGAATTTCATGATTCTAGGACAACGGGAACACCCTACACGTTTTCATGGGTCAGTTTTCATCAAAATATGTGAGTGACTGCATTGAACTAGAAGCTTACAATTTTTACGCCACCAGCATGTGACATAAATCTGAACTTGAAGCGCCAAACTGTTTCAGAGAAAAAAGATCTTAACAGACGCACAAACAAACAGACGGACCAAAATGACAGAAAAATATTTTTTCGTGTTATATAATTACCAGTTAACAGTTTTTGGATTTTTTTCCTCCACTTGTTCAAATGGCTCTGAGCACTATGGGACTCAACTGCTGAGGTCATTAGTCCCCTAGAACTTAGAACTAGTTAAACCTAACTAACCTAAGGACATCACAAACATCCATGCCCGAGGCAGGATTCGAACCTGCGACCGTAGTGGTCTTGCGGTGCCAGACTGCAGCGCCTTTAACCGCACGGCCACTTCGGCCGGCCCTCCACTTGTACTTGCAAAGCTTGTTTCTTGCAGACTTTCATAGTTGTAGGTCAAAAGTAAGCACGCTGTAGGTTTTGATGGGTGAGTTTTAGAGTATGGAAATATGTGAAATAAATGGCCGCATCTTTTGACAGCAATGACTTACAGTTTTTACACCACCAAGAAAACATAGATCTTAATATATAATTTAAACGTAATATGTGCACCCATTCCTGAGAAAAAGAGCTCGTAACAGTCGAACAGACAGCCAGACTCATGAGCAAGAAAGCGATCATGCTGAAGCCCCATTTCACAGGCAAGGAACCCTAAAATGTCCACATAATATGACGTTATTAGCTTATTACTTGCAGTTTCATGCTGATGCCCTCTTGTTAATTGTTGTATTAGACCCGTGTTAGGTTCGCTACTGCTGTTTTTACTACGGCATGGAGGCTTTATCCGACGTTACCACGAAAAGACAAAGCACCTCCCGTCGTAATAAATCGTGTGTTCATTATAGTCGACGTAATCGTCTTGAGAGAATTCAGCAGCTGTATACGAGTAGACCTTTAAAATAGTACTCTGATATGTTGTCCTGGGTAAACAAGACGGATGGCTGATGCAAATACTTAGACCTGATGATGATGCAGACTGATAGAAACTTGTAATCGAATAAAAAAAGTGAGCAACTGAGACGGGACACTAAATGAGAACTGTCTTAAATATCTAAATCGTGTATTATTTGAAGCATGGCAACTGCTGAACAAATATTTCTCAGACAAGAGGATGACTCACGCATTACACCACTGCCAGGATTTTCATTCGCCAAATACAGCGAACGTTCCGCCATCCCAGACGGAAGTACGAAAGAGTTGTTCAGGTGTTTATCTCTTTGGGTGCTTAAGAACATGTGTCCAATAAAAAGCCGTGAAGCAACGTTGCATTCGAAGTACGCGATTGAAAGTGGATCAGAGACGAAATCAGCTGATATCGTGAAAATGAATGACTGCGATCTAACACAGCGAAGGGACGAAAATGGAATTGTCTATGCTCGCTATTTATGGAGTTAAGAAAAACGACGTATATTTGGTTACTGTGCGTTTTTTAGATCTCGTGTTAGCGATAAACTGTAATAATGTGAGTTACGTGAAGAAAATGACTCAGTAGTGTAACGAAATTAAGCCGTAACACGCTGTCTTACCTAGTGCGGTCGCGAACTGAGCCACACGTAAAAAAAACAAGAAAAAAAACGGTTCTCAGGGCTCTATTTTTCGTACTTTTTGACCGTCAATTTTTATTATTTAACTCAAAAGAAGCAGTTTTACTTCCAAACAACAAAAGCCAAGAGAACATAAAACACGAAAACTCCCATAAAACAGTTCAAAGAAATGGCTATAATTTTGTTTAGTGTTAACTGCGAGAACCAAATAAACTCGCACTTGGTCATGAGTATGTCGTAATATGACTACTTTTGAATTAAACACAGTTTACAAACATGAAAAAACAAGCAGCCTTGGTTCCAATGTTCAAATTTTTTATTACTTAAAAATTACGCTTTTCACCTTTATAAAGGCATCTTCGGAGTGTCTGATGTTTGTTAGCATTGGGTAGTTAGTTAGTTACTTAGTTAGTTATTTACGTGTTCTGTTGAACAATTTCGCGGTAATCGTTATGATGTGGAATGTAAGTGCATAAGAAATGCACACATGTATTAAGGCTTTTTTTTGTAAAAAAAACTAAAAATTTTTGTTACGTACCCCATACCCTTAAATGGCACAAAATGCATATACACTACTGGCCATTAAAATTGCTACACGAAGAAGAAATGCAGATGATAAACGGGTATTCATTGGACAAATATATTATACTAGAACTGACATCTGATTACATTTTCACGCAATTTGGGTGCATAGATCCTGAGAAATTAGTACCGAGAACAACCACCTCTGGCCGTAATAACGGCCTTGATACGCCTGGGCATTGAGTAAAACAGAGTTTGGATGGCGTGTACACGTACAGCTGCCCATGCAGCTTCAACACGATACCACAGTTGATCAAGAGTAGTGACTGGCGTATTGTGACGAGCCAGTTGCTCGGCCACCATTGACCAGACGTTTTCAATTGGTGAGAGATCTGGAGAATGTGCTGTCCAGGGTAGCAGTCGAAAATTTTCTGTATCCAGAAAGGCCCGTACAGGACTTGCAACATGCGGTCGTGGATTATCCTGCTGAAATGTAGGGTTTCGCAAGGATGGAATGAAGGGTAGAGCCACGGGTCGTAACATATCTCAAATGTACCGTCCATTGTTCAAAGTGCCGTCAATGCAAACAAGAGGCGACCGAGACGTGTAACCAGTGGCACCCCATACCATCACGCCGGGTGATATACCAGTATGGCGATGACGAATACACGCTTCTAATGTGCGTTCACCGCGATGTCGCCAAACACGGATGAGACCATCATGATGTTGTAAACAGAACATGGATTCATCCGAAAAAATGACGTTTTGCCATTCGTGCACCCAGGTTCGTCGTTGAGTACACCATCGTAGACGCTCCTGTCCGTGATGCAGCGTCAAGGGTAACCGCAGCCATGGCCTCCAAGCTGATAGTCCCTGCTGCTGCAAACGTCGTCGAACTGTTCGTGCAGATGGTTGCTGTCTTGCAAATCTCCCAATCTGTTGCCTCCGTGATAGAGACGTGGCTGCACGATCCGATACACTCATGCGGATAAGATGCCTGTTATCTCGACTGCTAGTGATACGAGGCCGCTGGGATCCAACACGGCGTTCCGCATTACCCACCTGAACCCACCGATTCTATATTCTGCTAATTGGATCTCGACCAACGCGAGCAGCAATGTCACGATACGGTAAACCGCAATCGCGATAGGCTACAATCCGACCTTTATCGAAGTCGGGAACATGATGGTACGCATATCTCCTCCTTAGACGAGGCGTCACAACAACGTTTCACCAGGCAACGCCGGTCAACTGCTGTTTGTCTATGAGAAATCGGTTGGAAACTTTCCTGATGTCAGCACGTTGTAGGTGTCGCCACCGGCGCCAACCTTGTGTGAATGCTCTGAAAAGCTAATCATTTGCATATCACAGCATCTTCTTCCTGTCGGTTAAATTTCGCGTCTGTAGCACGTCATCTTCGTTGTGTAGTAATTTTAATGGCCAGTAGTGTTTTATACTTATAGATTTATTAGTTCCTATTCAAGAATTCATTTACGGTGTAGGAGGCGTTGTCAAAGAGATATGATTTCTGTTTATTTTTGTAAAAATTACTGCTGTCTGACATATTATTTTATCTGGTAATGTGTCGAAAAGTTTTTACAGCAACATATTTTACTACTTTCTGTTCCAGAGATAGGTTAAGTAGAGGATAGCGTAAGTCTTCTTATATTATAATCATGAATATCATTGTTGTTTTTAAACTGGTACATAAGATGCTGGGCATCACAATATCCCAGCTGGCAAATGTCCCTTGTCAAAGCTTTAAAGCCGGCCGGAGTGGCCGAGCGGTTCTAGACGCTACAGTCTGGAACCGCGCGATCGCTACGGTTGCAGGTTCGAATCCTGCCTCGGGCAAGGATGTGTGTTGTGTCGTTAGGTTAGTTAGGTATAAGTAGTTCTAAGTTCTAGGGGGCTGATGACCTCAGAAGTTAAGTCCCATAGTGCGCAGAGCCATTTCAACCATTTTCAAAGCTTTAAAAACATTGCCCAGTGTTCTTATTACGGCACATGGTGCAGTCCAGTGCAAGCCAAACGGGATCAGGCCTAAAGTAGGTATACACATCAATAACATGCCGGAGGTGTAGTGCATTTTCTGGCTGCACACACCATGATGTACTACACCTCTTGCATGTTATCGATGTGAAGATCTATTATAGGCCTGATACCTTGCCGTTTTAAGGACACCGCACAGTGTCTGTAAGATTCGACAAGGGACATTTACCTTGCTGGGTTATTTTCATTCGCAGTACCTCATGTACCCATTACTACCAAATTTCAGCCAGTCCGAAGATGCCCAAATGAAGATGAAACGCGTAAATGGGAAGTAGTAAAAAATTTTAACACTGCTACCAAGACTGCTTGTTTCTTCATATCACACATACTAGTTGCTGCACCAATCCCGGAATAAAATGGAAAAAGTTTTACGATTCACGTACTTGACAGATGTCATATTCAAAAAATTCCCACCTATAGTGCACCTTGGACCAACAGCAGACGGACAGCTTTGGAAAAATTGGTAGGAGCAACTTAAGCGGACTGGCACGTACCACAACCAAGAAACGTAAATATGTCTGCTAAAGCGCTGTCCACGTACATGAAAACATACCCTCCAAAAGAATATGTAAAACAAATGGTGTAACATCTACAGCAGAACAAACGAATAAGACAGAGTAAACAGTAATAACTGGTGTTAAGGGCTGACGCACAATGATAACACTGATTTGCAAAACACTTTACGTAACCTACATCTATTTTTAAGGAAAGTAAATAATGAGAATAGATAGAAAAGAAATTACAATTTAAACAGTTTGAAACTTGGCATTGTAGCTTATCTGAATGTGTGGTCGTTGTGATGTCGAACGCCGTTCGTTGATGCTGGCGGCATAGTGACGGTAGTTCCATCAGACGTGAAACTGCCAAGAATACATCCTCTTGCATAGTACATGTTTCTCCATGGAACTATGTTATCCTCCTTGGCTGGTAAGACGTAATTGTCGCTGTATAAATTCACATTCCCTACACAAATGTTTCTGTTCTAACGTCCTGTACACAGTTTCAAAATAGTATATAATTCACTTCGACCCGCTGATACTGATATTAAAGTCCGTAAGCTTTTAGCAATCACGATCGCGAATTCACTGTTACGAGGAAAACAGTGCCACACGTCACAATCAGTTTGCAAGTGTCCACGGCACGACAGTTTTAGCGCAGCTCGTGAAGTTGCACAAGACATATTAAATGGGAAGTATATTTGTTCGGGGAGCTCAGTTACGTGCAATACAGTTCGGTTCGACAATCACAGTCCATTCGCGTAAGCTACTGTTTATAGTGACTCAATGCAGCTGACAATATTCACACTCTAACATTTCGTCTCATAAAGTTCCCGTCGAAATTTAGTTTATAACGCGACATAAAATCAAGAACGTGGTCATAATTTTCTTCTGCTTCTGTCTGGGACGAGTACACAACACAGGGGTGTACGCCCCGATGCTGTGCACCCAGCGACTGCCACTGTTCGACTGCCAACTATCGATAACGCTCTCGAATCACAGTTTATGCAACAGTGCTGCGCATTACATTTGGTTTCACACAGCACGTTTCACAACAGCATTACAAAAAAGAGCAAAAAGAGCAAACATACATTGTCACTTTTACATATTCAATTAAAAGAGAGTCATGTAACAATATTAACAAAGCAAAAAACGGTTACATTTCATACTGAAAAAATAAACAACAAATTATCTATATCATCATTGTTATGTGTACAGAGTAAATAAAGCAGAAAAAAAGAAAGAAGAAGAAGAAAAATTCTCTCAGAACTAGCAATATCTTCACAGGTGAACTAATAATTAACTAAAAATAGTTCTAAATAAAAACTTTAATACAGAATATAAAAAAAGCTGTGCTGTATGCTAGACTTCTTAGTGAAGTTTCAACATAATAAACGTTTCATGGTAAACCCCTCCCATTGGGGCATCTCAGAAGAACAGACAGCATTGTAGGGTTTTCCATGGTGGAGTAAAGTTTAACTAAACGTACCTTTAATATTTTCACTTAAGCTTAGTGCAGTTGCATGACTTGATTCAGACAGATTACGTTCAATTCATGCAGCAGCTATGCGAACTTGCGTGGGCAACGAGTACAGTGTCACAATAATGCTAATTGGTCAGTGCACCACATTCCAAGATTTGAATCTCAATATGCCCGTGCGACATTATGGTTCCCCACACTGTAACACTTGGACCACCAAAACGATCATGTTTTGCAATACTGGACAGAGCCTCATTTTGCGAAAGGTGGGAACTCACACTACAACTGTGAACACTGCCGAACATGATCATTCTGGTGGTCCAGGTGTCACAGTACAGGGAGTGAAACACATCTGGCTGTACTTATGCTGACTTTTCATCTTTTATCAAGCACCTGAATTCATTTCACAATGTGATATGCAGATTCTATGTTAATAAAATAATGCATGCGTAATGTGGATTTGATTTGTGTGTGGGGCAGGACCAGTGATTGCAGAGGCCACTCCTTCCTATATTGTAATGTTTCTTTCTGTGGTGAGTCTTTATGTAGTTACCGCTCACAGCAGCCAAGCTGTGGCCATAGTGGCAATACCTGCTGGATCGTCGTCGGTGCATGAAGAAGTTGTGAAATACGTCTGCCTGAGGCAGTTAGGATTGGGGGCCCAAAATGGGGATCGAGTGAGGTGACCCATTGGTTAGCACACTGGGTTCACATTCGGGAGGATGATGGTTCAAACCAGCATCCGGCCATCCTGATATACATTTTCCGTGACTTCTCTAAATCGCTTCAGGCAAATGCCAGGATGGTTTTTTGAAAGGGCACGGACGATTTCCTTCCCAAACCTTCTGTAATCCAGGTCTGTGCTCCGTCTCTAATGACCTTGTTCTCGACGTAACGTTAAACGCTAATCTTCTCCTCCTCTCCCAAAATGGGCTGTGAACTGGTCTGTTTTGTGTCAGTGGCTGGCTGCTGTGTCGTCCCACCGGCTGTGGTGGGTGGTTGGCAAGCGCTTGTTTGAGAGGGTTAATGTTTCAGTGAAGTGGGGATGTCTATTTGGCACAATTCTCTTAAGCCACCCTTTCATAGGCCAAGAAGTAGGCCAACCCCACTGCTGAGCTAGTCTGCCCAATACGTTTGCCTTTGTTGTGTACAATTTTATAGCCATCGGGTCCAGGTTCTGGATGCATCGGATCCACTAGTGCACTGCTCTCTGCTAGCCTGACTTCTACTGCCACCCCACAGTCAGTCCTTACTCCATCAATTTTGGCATGGTGAAAACTGCCGCTTCACTGGGCACAGGCAGTGTCTGCGAGCTAACATCCCAAAGATGTTCGGGCTCACGTGCGGTTCGTCTTCGTCGAAATGTCTTGGCTCAAACACGTCTAGGGGTTGAACCACACGTGTCGCATTACAGTGCTCTAAATTAGACACTTGTGACCTTCTGGTTAAATTGTCTGGCTGATGGTAAGTTTGCGAAATTGCATAAGCATACAACGTTCATATAACATATAATAACAGTAATAATAATATCGGGAGCTAAATTAACGACCCATAAATGATATAGGCCACACAGCTGCGGTTTGGTTACAATAATGTTTATTCAGAAATCAAGCTAATAGCGAAAGTGGTCGTATTTAGAATTACTATTACACTCGAGCGCGTATCCATTTGCCACAGTTCGATCAGTCGCAATCTCATCGCTAATTACAAGTCCAATACTCCACCTTGTTAACGACGCGAAAAGTTAAGAGTTCACACAAGGCGCTCGGCTGTTCACCGCTCAGAGACCAAGTCCCGCGATACCACACAACGCCAAATTTTCTAAGTCACTTCCCACCTACCTAAAGACCGACTGTCCGCTTTCGTGTCCCCATCAGCACAGTCCCTCTGCCCGTCCCCGGCCGCGTTTGCCGCGCGCCGAATATCCTCGCTCAACTGACTAGGGCAATTCTCTTTCCTGAAGCCGTCCATCTGATTGGCTACAGCTTTTTCTACATTCTTTTACGTTTTAACATATTTAAATAATAAAAGCTCGACCACTTTCACGTTCTAAATAAAGTAACAATAATATCCATTACATAATAAATGTTAAATTCTTTTACAAAAACCAGTACAATTTCTTTCTTAACTTTGAATGTCACGGTCACTAGCCTTGTACAAATGTGCTTTCTGATAAATAAATAAAGAACAGAAGTAACTATAATGCACTAAACTTTACAACTAATATTCTTTACCTAATGATGCAATAATGTGTCATGCTGTCATCGTTCAATATGTTTTGTGTGTAGGAAATGATGATCTGATGCTTAACTGAAAATACTGATAATTTACTACATCTTTACTATATCTTTTAAACAAATGAAGTTACAGAGTTGACATTTACGACATTTGTCATTTTAATGATGCGCTTTTATATAAAAAGCATTTTAACATTCAGGTCTTTGTTACAAAATTTGTTAATTTCACCATAACAGTAAATCCTAAACTATTATAGATATGATCAATATTCAAGTTTTATTCGGATCACCATGAAAATTTAAGAAAGATGGTAGATTAAATTACTGTGACTTCATTCCCTGAGTTACTGCAGACTTAAAAGTATTCATAAATGTTTCCTTTTATGGCCGATGGCCGATCTTATGTCCACCTATTTAACACTGATACGTCTGCCTGGCCGCAAACGGCTTCTACGGGATTTCCCTATGACATAGGTTCTCGTTTGTTTCACTCGCACATTACAGTGCTTAGGCCTCATTCAGCATAATAGACGCCTGTGAATTTCCCCATCTCGTAGTGAACCTGCGCTCTTTGTGGTACACGGTCCTCGGCGACAGGGTTTGTTTCAAAATTCCTGAAGGCTGACTCTTTCGGCCATATATAAAAATGAGATCGAAATGCTCTTTAACTCACATGTCCACCATACAGTTTCAATATTCCCACAGAGAATTAGGCTCAGCAGGTAGGAGGGAGGGTTGACTGTGTCGACGGCTTGTGAATGGGCGGAATTGGGCCTTGGGGCCCCAAATAGGCTCGGATCTGGGCTACTGTGTATTACTGGCTGGCCGCCCTGTCATCCCATCTGTTCAGGTCGGCATTCGGAAAGCGCCATTTGAGGGGATTAATGGTTCGGTGAACTGGGGGTGCCTAGCTACTGCAGTCCGCTAAGAGTCAAATGCAAATGTACTGAGGTTATGGCGTTTATCAACAGCGTTTTCCGATTTCAGGACGCCGCGCGGGATAGCCAGCGGTCTAGTACCTGTTGTTGTGGTCCGGGCTGCTCCCTTAGTCGGAGGTTCGAGTCCTCCCTCGGGCGTGTGTGTGTGTGTGTGTTGTCCATAGCGTAAGTTAATTTAAGTAGTGTGTCAGCTTAGGGACAGAAGACCTAAGCAGTTTGGTCCCATAAGATCTTACCACAAATTTACAATTTTTACGATTTCAGGAGACCACACGGAAGGTGGTCGGGGATGACTGGACTTGGGCTGTGAACAACAAGAGCCTGCATCCTGCCCAGCTTGATAAGATCGGTTCGTAATATTGGAGATACACAGTACCACCTCTAAGAGAGCTTTTTCATATCTTATTAACTGAATCTTCCGTCGGTTCTTGGTAGAATAACAAAAGAAAAGCAGTTTGCTTTTGTTCTATCGCCACCTTGCTGGCACCACTATTTAGGGACAGTCCACATTGACTTTTCATTGAAACCAGGTCGCGTTGCGTTTGATCGGCGATCGCAAGCTTTGGAAACAGAGTTTTGCCATTCTTCAGAACACGTAACTAAACTCGACGCAATCATCATGACAGTCCGACACCGCATTTGTTATTCAGTTAGATATACCGCGAGTTTATTACCATAGTTCATTCCGCTCCCCCCTGGGGTACCGTTTATGATCCAATAGTCTGAGGGAATAATTTCTGCGGATTCCGATTCCGTCCAGCACTCTGATATGTAATTTCATGTCCTGTGTGTCTTTAAATACGCTCAGGCATCACCAATAAATCACGATTTTAGTGAATTCCATTTTAATTTCAGTAGATGAATGTACTCTCCAGCACACCAATAATTAGTAATTTAATACAAGACCGATAGCTACGATTCATTTGTGAGAGCCATCTGTCTGTTCTGGATCTTTGTGCATACCTCATTATATAAATCATAATTGTCGTGGGCAGAGGGGATGCACTAAACAGATCACTACCGTCTTTCAGGAGGCGTAAAGTGCAGACCTACAAATCTTTGGACTCGGTACACTCACAGGTCAACGCTATTGTGACACTGTACTGCTTTCCCGTGTGTGCCTTTTCTGGAGTGCATCCTGCCATGACTTCACTATTGTGGAATGATAAAATGCGACCGCATCAAACAGCGCAGGTGAACGAGCTCATGCAACGAGAGGATACTCAGCCAATGGACTGGCCTGTCTGTTACCACAACGTGAAGGCCATCGAGTACGTGTGGGATGCCTTGGGCAAACGTACTTCAGCACTTTTTCACGCACCATCGACCATCGAGCAGTTGTCAGGAGCGCTGGTGGAGGAATGGAACGCCCTATCACAAGAACTTTCCAACCTTGTGGCAAGCATGAGAGAACGTTGCATAGTGTGCCGTCTGTGGTGGTTACATATCCTAAATCTCCATCTTCATCTACTACATACTACGCAAGCCACCGTTCGGCGCGTGGCGGAGGGTATTGGATACCACTATTAGTCATTTCCTTTCCTGTTCCACTCGTGAATAGACCAAGGGAAAAACGGCTGTCTATATTGCTTCGTACGAGCCCTAAATTGTCGTTTCTTATCTTCGTGGTCGCTATACGAAATGTACAGGGTAACAATTATTGAACTATATGAAAAAACGTAAATTATTTACAAACTACGGCGTGCATACGCTTTATTCAACATGTAAACTCCACTACAGACATTAGCATTTAGGTTATGACACGCCAGACATGCCTGCAATCATTGTCAGTGATGTGGAGCAGACGAATAGCGAAATTCTGCATGACCCGCTGAAGTGTCGGAACATCAATGCTGTCGATTATCTCCTGAACAGATGTTTTCAGCTCAGCAATGGTTGTGTGGGTATTTCTGTACACCTAGCCTTTTAGACAGCCCCACAAAAAGGAGTCGCATGTGTTCAGATCCGGCGAACATGACAGCCAATCGAGGCCCATGCCAGTGGCCTCTGGGTACCCCAGAGCCAGAATGCAATCCCCAAAGTGCTGCTCCAGGTCATCAAACACTCTTCTGCTTCGATGGGGTCGAGCTCCGTCTTGCATGAACCACATCGTGTGGATAATGGGGATGCAATCATCTTCCAAAACCTTCACGTACCGTCCGGTAGTGTCCGTGCCACTGATTATTCCGCGACTGGACATTGAGGGTGAAGAGACATCTCGATTGCAAAATGCGGATTCTCAGTCACCCCAATTGCGGATATCTTGCTTACTGACGAACCCGTCTGAATGATAGTGGACTTCGTGTGCGCGTACTAATTCCCAACATGCCCCGCGGTCAACCGTGCAGTTTGAACGTCCCAGCACAAACTATTCAGAAGTTATGCCGACTTTGTTTCATATAATTCAATAATTGTCGTACTTTCTGCAGTCAGTCTGAAATGCCAATTATCAAAATTTTCTCTGTAGTGTTCCTCGAAAAGGACATCGCCTTCCCTGCAGGAATGCTGGACTTGGCAACTTATTTGATTTCAATTCTTTCAGCTGTTTCTCTGGGATGCTTATTACTATGTCGTCCATACGGGAGTCCGTTCGATGGTCAAACGACGGTGTGTTTCTATAGGCTGACCAAACGTCCCAGTTTCGCCGAGACAGTCCCAGTTGTCATATAAAAATCCCGGTCTCCCGAGGAAATCATGTGGGACACGTAATTGTCCCGGTTATTAATCGGGTAACAAAATGCATGCAATAATATTTATCGTTTATAAAATATTTGTGGAAAACATGTTTCATAGAAGTAGAACGTTATACACTACTGGCATTAAAATTGCTACACCACGAAGATGACGTGCTACAGACGCGAAATTTAACCGACAGGAAGAAGATGCTGTGATATACAAACGATTTGCTTTTCAGAGCATTCACACAAGGTTGGCGCCGGTGGCGACACCTACAACGTGCTGACATGAGGAAAGTTTCCAACCGATTTCTCATACACAAACAGCAGTTGACCGGCGTTGCCTAGTAAAACGTTGTTGTAATGCCTCGTGTAAGGTGGATAAATGCGTACCATCACGTTTCCGACTTTGATAAAGGTCGGACCGCGACATTGCCGCTCGCGTTGGTAAAGATCCAATGACTGTTAGCAGAATATGGAATCGTTGGGTTCAGGAGGTAATAGGGAACGCCGTGCTGGATCCCAATGGCCTCGTATCACTAGCAGTCGCGATGACAGGCATCTTATCCGCATGGCTGTAACGGATTGTGCAGCCACGTCTCGATCCCTGAGTCAACAGATGGGGACGTTTGCAAGACAACAACCATCTACACGAACAGTTCGACGACGTTTGCAGCAGCATGGACTATCAGTTCAGAGACCATGGCTGCGGTTACCCTTGATGCTGCATCACAGAAAGGAGCGCCTGCGATGGAGCATTCGACGACGAACCTGGGTGCACGAATGGCAAAACGTCATTTTTTCGGATGCATCCAGGTTCTGTTTACAGCATCATGATGGTCGCATCCGTGTTTGGCGACATCAAGGTGAACATACATTAGAAGCGTGTATTCGTCATCACCATACTGGCGTATCACCCGTCATGATGGTAAGGGGTGCCATTGGTTACACGTCTCGGTCAACTCTTGTTCGCATTGACGGCAGTTTGAACAGTGGACGTTACATTTCAGATGTGTTACGACACGTGGCTCTACCCTTCATTCTATCCCTGCAAAACCCTACATTTCAGCAGAATAATGCACGACCGCATGTTGCAGGTCCTGTACGGGCCTTTCTGGATACAGAAAATGTTCGACTGCTGCCCTGGCCAGCACATTCTCCAGATCTCTCACCAATTGAAAACGTCTGGTCAATGGTGGCCGAGTAACTGGCTCGTCCCAATACGTCAGTCACTGCTCTTAATCAAATGTGGTATCGTGTTGAAGCTGCTTGGGCAGCTGTACCTGTACACGCCATCCAAACTCTGTTTGATTCAATGCCCAGGCGTATCAAGGCCGGTATTACGGCCAGAGATGGTTGTTCTGGGTACTGATTTCTCAGGATCTATGCACCCAAACTGCGTGAAAATGTAATCACATGTCAGTTCTAGTATAATATATTTGTCCAATGAATACCCGTTTATCATCTGCATTTCTTCTAGGTGTAGCAACTTTAATGGCCAGTAGTGTAGAAACATATATTTTCACAATACCGCTACGCACCCACCGCATTTGGTGTAGCTCGACTTATGCCTAAGTAAAGTGTAAGAGATAAGTTGAGAAGAAAAGCAGATATTTCCTACCCTCGCCTCCGACATGGCGACCTTCCACTTCACGGCCCTCGAGACAAGTACAACCAGAACAAAAGGAGATACAAAAGAGCGTCATTTAAATCATTTCTCCTGACGGGAGTGCAGCTTTATGGAAGTTATTTCTGTGGAGAATGAGAACGATGCGGCGCATATTAGCAGTGATTATTGAAGAACGTTCGGCATGTATGCAAGCTTGCCCTCACATTCTACAGTTAAACGAAATCTAAAATTTCCGTATGAAATGTAGAATTTGTTTATGATTACTGCTTAGTTAAATTACACAGTTTATAGGATTAATAAATCGTTCCTAAGTACCTAGTAAGTGAGTAGAAATTGCAGAAAGTGTAGCAAGGCTATTATAATAAAAATATTTATAGTCTTTCCTATTTGTGAAGCAAAAATATTTTATTTATGTCTAGTGTACCTACATGTTCCTTTCAAATGCACAAAATGAAGAAACATTCTTACTATGGGCGGCTCAGCGGCTGCATCTTCATATACCTATTATCGATTTCAAGATATCGTGATAACTGACAGGAAAGATAAGCCTAAGGGTGGTAATGTAGTTTGGCATAAAGAATAATCACAATTTCCTGTTTTCCTCTTTGAAATCTGGTCAGTCAATGTTTGTATGATTCTTCTGTGCGAACGGTTTCTTATACATGAAATTTTAAACTTCTGCTGTCTTCAGTTGCCACACCAGACTTGGCAATGAATTACTGCATGGACGCCTTAGACCCACGTAGCGATTTTATGTAGACCAGAATTTTCTCGGGTTTTCTGCCAGATCTTTTGTTAAGGTATGACGGTGGTGGTAATTATATGCTCACGCTTAGCTCTTTTCACACATGCACGAATCTCTTCTAACCATTGCCTGGCGTCATTTGTGGAGTCTCTTTTGAACCGAGAGTGAAACAGCCTTTACTTCCTTAGCATCTCCTGAATTTCGTTGTTAAACCACGGTGCGTTTTTTCCGACATTAATCTGGTTACTAGACACATAGTTCTCCGGACCACGATTTACTGTCTATTTAAACTTCGCCCGTAATACCTCTACACCATTCTTACTGGAACTAAATGATGTCAATTCATTTTGTAACCGGCTGGGGTGGTCGAGCGGTTGTAGGCGCTACATTCTGGAACCGCGCGACCCCTACGATCGCAGGTTCTAATCCTGCCTCAGGCATGGATGTGTGTGATGTCCTTAGGTTAGTTAGGCTTAAGTAGTCCTAAGTTCTAGGGGAATGATGACCTCAGAGTGCTCAGAGCCATTTGAACCATTTCATTTTGCAAGTAAGATGCTAACGACTGCTTATCTGCTCTTTCTAGCAAAAACACACTACTAGCCCGCTTGAGTGATTTTCTAACTTACGTAACTATAGTCGCTAATCCCGTCTCTATACTGACGCTGTTGATAATGTACGGCCTGTTTTTAGCCACAATGTGTAAAATAATTCCGGTTGCTTGTGGGCCACCGAATTAGCTACTCAAGACAGTTTTCGAAAAACGTGTTCAGAAGTACTTCACAAGACTGTCTTCCTATAGTGTACCCCCTGTAGTGAATCCATAGACGTCCCAGTTTATACTCGGTACGTTAAAGTCGCCTTCCACTAGTATTGTATGATCTGTGTATCTAGCCGCTACTGACTGTAGAATCAAGTGGCATCCTATCTATTAAGAACCACGTCCTCCGCCTTTTTTAATGTCGAATGGCTCATCGTGAATCGTGATGGCTACAGTATAATTATTGTCATTAAATAAATGTGTCATTTCTGTCCGTCTCAATGCGTATTTCTGTCAATTACTTTCTGTACTACACTGTAACAGTTCTTTGGACATGTGGGCCAAGTTTCATCGAGCTATGTTGCTTGGCACGTGATGTGAAAGTTTTGCACACCAGTGTGTTTCTATAGTAAATTGTGTCTGCGGGGTTGGAGCTGTGATCATTCGTAATTCTAATTACCGAAATTTATATAATTATTTGGAGGAAGGCATTTATGCAACATAGTACTAATTTTGTTCGCTAGGAAAGTTCATCAGTAGAGACAAATATAAAATTTAAGTCTTCAGTGACGCCGTACTTCAATCAATTCTACAGTTTTAACAAGCAAAAACGAAATATGTGAATGCTTAATTTGTGTGGGCACAATTCCGCAAAACCCAGAGGTTCTGAATTATTTAAAATTTTCAAGTAAAATATGATCGCCTGTCTTACAGAATACCAGATTTTCTTGTATGCCAATAAACTATTTTAAATATAATATTCACAATTAGATTATCTAGCGTTTCAAATCAGTTTTCCGAGCTAATATCTCAATCTAAAGCCGATACGCGATGTCATAAAAGCGGAATAAACTCGTGTCACTGCGAAGCCGTTGTTACGTACTGAATATTGTTTCTCTGTGGCGAAGAGCACAATTAAGTTGAGAATCCATTACTACAACCCACTGATATAAATATATATCAGTGTTACTGGCTGCAGTTTCGAGCACATGGCACTTCGCATCACTACCGGTAAAAATTTCATTAGAGGACAAAACTAATGGATTTTTATACGGTTTGTATAAAAGTATCTGAAATATTGTTATGTTGTAATACTTACGGAAATTGAACTAGTGAAGAGCTGAGAAGCTAGTACACGCTAATAAATCACGATGGGGCAAATCAATCAAAAATAACAAGATAACAATGCGACCTGAAAAATGCACCAAATACTATGCGAATTATGACTTCCTCGGCGAATTGCACTGCTGTATTCTTCTCGGAAAATTAGACGATCAATGTTTCGGAGCTGCAAACTCCTCGGTTGAAAACCAAACAATGGTATAGATTCTGAGAGCCTATATGACACACACAAGAAAATTATAGACCATCACTGTCACCCAGAGCTACCCAAGTATATACGTTGGTAGCAGCGGCCTCTAAAACCTGTCAACTTGAGAACACTGAGACCTGTGATCTACGGTTCATATCAGGTTCCCTCCTCTTACCAAAGTTATTGAAATCTAAATATATGGCACAAATGGTGTTCAATCACATTTCAACATTTCTTCTGAATTTATGCCCTTCTGAATGATAACATAGTGAGTACGTTAAATAGTAGTACGTTGCAATACTCTGGGGTTTCCATGCGGGTAGCAGTTCTAAAATAAAAAGACATTTCAATAAGTGTCATTCCAGTTCGATGCTGTTTCTAGCTTTCTTGGACACCGAAAATTAGCAGTCAGCTCAAAGGGTCTTTAGCAGTTCAAAATGTTTCTGCAGTCAATACCTAACAAAATAAAAGAAATCTACATCTATTTGACTATCAGAAATGGATGGCTGTAACATGTGCGTCACCTACGCTTGATGTCGTGTGCATGATTCAGCATGTCCCTGTCTGCTGTATTGCCTCCTGTGTAACAGCCTGACAACGAACAACACTCATATAATCAATCACACTGAACAAGAGCGGTCATATCATATCATTATTTTCTGCCACTTGTGATATTTCCTTCATTTTTTATGTTAGACTCACTGGTCACGAAACCATGCAAGGTCTGCTGTTCTCAGTTATTTTACAATACGTAAGCATTCATTCATTCTGTACATGGTTTTTCTCATAGCAGGTGAATATTCACCTTCTGGTGAATATAAAGTTTTACCTAAATGTAGAGTGCTAGAAAGTATGTCTAAAATATATATTAATATCACATTGAAATACTAACAAACTCACCATTTTATCATCTAGATTCAAATGCAGTTGACAATGAACGGTTACTGCTATGCATTTGTGTAATGTCTTAATCACCTGCTGCAGACATCCAGAGACATTAGCTTCTTGGAAGACATTTCGCATGGTAGCATCACGGAAAGAAGTGGAACGTTTCCCATAAATCAAATAAGTCGGATTCTGGAATAGTTTCTTCACAAGGGCACAGTCCATTTACTTCCCTCCGTTGTCTAGCTTTCATCGTCTTCTGTTCCTAATAACTGCGTAGACATTGTATGGTAACTTGGAATCAGCACAGTTGGAAAAATTTCCCAGAAGTATTGATGTCACTCTTCACTGCCGGTAAAAGTTAAGGCAGTGAAGAGGTGTGCCAAGTCGGTTGTATGCAATCAACACAGTAATATGATTCGACGTGAAGACATTACTGAATGGTGGAAAGGAATCATTGGGCATGTCCATGGTTACACTGTAAATGAAAGTGTTCGATTTTTTTGTGTCCATAGATGTTATAAACTACCTTGCATAATGGTTCACTGACAATAAACGTAAGAATGTCCAACTTGTATTTTATCGAACCTTAATACACTACTGGCCTTTAAAATTGCTACACCAAGAAGAAATGCAGATGATAAACGGGTCAACTGCTGTTTGTGTATGAGAAATCGGTTGGAAACTTTCCTCATGTCAGCACGTTGTAGGTGTCGCCACCGGCGCTAACCTAGTGTGAATGCTCTGAAAAGCTGATCATTTGCATATCACAGCATATTCTTACTGTCGGTTAAATTTCGCGTCTGTAGCACGTCATCTCCGTGGTGTAGCAATTTTAATGTCCAGTAGCGTATTTTTGCAAGATGAAATTAGTTCAGCAAAAAGTTAGTTTATGTGAAACACTGATCTCTACTCATCTAATTGTTCGATGGCGTCGTTGTTCATACGAGTTTAGTAATTCTCGACTGCGTGTTTAAATGCATGCAAATTCTCGATAGCATACGACAATGTTAAGAGCTGAACGGAGCCTAGCATTCCGGAAGTGTGGCGGGCAAGCCTACTAGTGTGACGTCACAGGTTCACTGCAGGGCCCACGTATCTCGTTGGCCCCGGTGTGAAGTCAGCGTGACTGTAGAAGAAGGAACATGTAATGCACCCAGGAATATTATTATATCTGATCGTTTTGATGGCCGGTATGTTATGGTATGGAGACGCATAATGGTGCATAGCAGTAGTGGCTTGCAGAAACACTGTACGCTCATCAGCCAAGTTTATTGTCGCACTGAACTCCTGCCCCATATCCGTTCTTTCAAGTGCTCAATTTCATAGATGATAACATGATTGCATCGCACAGCGCAAACGGAAGAAGAAACGGTAGAAAATCTGCAAGTGGACTCGTGTACGCGTTCCTCTGACAAATGCCATCGAGAACACACCGACTGAAAAAGTCGTCACTGTTGCGACTTATTCAGCGCAGCGGAGCACAGATGGTGCCGCCTAAAGAATGACACCTGGTGTCGAATAGAAACAGCAGCGGCCTTCGACGCGTGAGGAACATCCAGTGGACCTACTTGCCGCAGGACACCATTTCCATGTCCTGGAGTTCTTACCTTCTCGGTCCGTGCCATCAACAGCGGTAGTAAAATCGAGTAGTCTAATGTGTTAAGCTTGTTTAGAAATCATTCAACAGCCAAGACAGCATAAGATATTTTCTTATTTAAGACAACAGGTTTCTTAGCAACAAATAATCATGAGTTAATAACGAGCATCAAAACAGATACAGGGATAAGTTAACACAGGGTTGTCGTAGCGAGATTGAATATTGTAACCCCCAAATCCTCCGAAAATAAACGAAAAATACACCTACTCAAAAAACAGATAAAAATTCACTTGACGCCTTCCTGGGAGACAATCTTTACCCCTTCCAAATTAATAATATAAGTGTACACCAGATGTGGCTTGAATTCAAAGAAATAGTATTGGCAGTAACTGAGAGATTTATACCAAGTAAATTAACAAACGACGCAGCTGATCCCCCTTGGTACACAAAGCGCTTCGAAACACTGTTGCAGGAACAACAAAACAAACATGCCAAATTTAAACAGATGCAAAATCCCCAAGACTGGCGATCTTTTGTAGAAGCTCGAAATTTAGCGCGGACTTCAATGGGAGATGCTTATAACAGTTTCCACAACGAAACTTTGTCTCAAAACCTGGCAGAAAATCCAAAGAGATTCTGGTCGTATGTGAAGTGTGTTAGCGGCAAGAAACAATCAATGCCTTCGCTGCGCAATAGCAATGGAGATATTATCGAAGACAGTGTTGCCAAAGCAGAGTTACTAAACACAACCTTCCGAAATGCCTTCACAAAAGAAGACGAAGTAAATATTCCAGAATTCGAATCGAGAACAGCTGTCATCGTGAGTAACGTAGAAGTAAATATCCTCGTAGTGGTGAAGCAACTTAAATTACTTAATAAAAGCAGGTCTTCTGGTCCAGACTGAATACCAATGAGGTTCCTTTCAGAGAATGCTGATCCGTTAGCTCCATACTTAACAATCATAAACACCCTTTCGCTCGACGAAAGATCCGTACCCAAAGACTGGAAAGTTGCACAGGTCACACCAATATTCAAGAAAGGTAGTAGGAGTAATCCTCTTAATTACAGGCCCATATCGTTAACGTCGATGTGCAGCAGGATTTTAGAACATATATTGTGTTCAAACATTATGAATTACCTGTAAGAAAACGGTCTATTGACACACAGTCAACATGAGTTTAGAAAACGTCGTTCTTGTGAAACACAACTAGCTTTCACTCGCACGAAATTTTGAGTACTATCGGCAACGGATTTGAAACTGATTCCGTATTTCTGTGTTTCCGGAAGGCTTTTAACACTGTACCACTCAAGTGGCTTGTAGGGAAACAGCGTGCTTATGGCATATCGTCTCAGTTATGTGACTGGATTTGCGATTTCCTGTCAGAGAGGTCACAGGTCGTAGTAGCTGGCAGAAAGTCATCCAGTAAAACAGAAATGATATTTAGCGTTCCCCAAGGTAGTATTATAGGCCTTTTGCTGTTCCTTATCTATATAAACGATTTGGGAGACAATCTGAGAATGGTCTTAGGTTGTTTGCAGATGACGTTGTCGTTTATCGACTAATAAAGTCATCAGAATATCAAAACAAATTGCAAAACGATTTAGAAAAGATATCTGAATGGTGCGAAAATTGGCAGTTGACCCTAAATAACGAAAAGTGTAAGGTCATCCACATGAGTGCTTTAAGGAATCCGTTAAACTTCGGTCACACGATAAATCAGCCAAATATAAAGACCGTAAATTCAACTAAATACCTAGGAATTACAATTACGAACAACATAGATTGGAAGGAACACGTAGAAAATGTTGTGAGGAAGGCTAACAAAAGACTGCGTTTTATTGGCAAGACACTTAGAAAATGTAACAGATCTACTAAGGAGACTGCCTACACTACGCTTGTCCGTCCTCTTTGAGAATATTGCTGCGCGGTGTGGGATCCTTACCAGACAGGACTGACGGAGTACATCGAAAAAGTTCAAAGAAAGGCAGCACGTTTTGTATTATCGCGAAATATGGGAGAGAGTGTCACTGAAATGGTTCAAATGGCTCTGAGCACGATGGGACTTAACATCTATGGTCATCAGTCCCCTAGAACTTAGAACTACT
The DNA here is from genome assembly GCF_023864345.2 of Schistocerca serialis cubense. Taxonomy (NCBI): domain Eukaryota; kingdom Metazoa; phylum Arthropoda; class Insecta; order Orthoptera; family Acrididae; genus Schistocerca; species Schistocerca serialis. The sequence continues at coordinate 1,156,575,502 of NC_064638.1, read as the reverse complement.
TAAACCTAACTAACCTAAGGACATCACACAACACCCAGTCATCACGAGGCAGAGAAAATCCCTGACCCCGCCGGGAACCGAACCCGGGAACCCGGGCCGGCCGCGGTGGTCTCGCGGTTCTAGGCGCGCAGTCCGGAACCGTGTGACTGCTACGGTCGCAGGTTCGAATCCTGCCTCGGGCATGGATGTGTGTGATGTCCTTAGGTTAGTTAGGTTTAAGTAGTTCTAAGTTCTAGGGGACTGATAACCACAGCAGTTGAGTCCCATAGTGCTCAGAGCCATTTGAACCGGGAACCCGGGCGTGGGAAGCGAGAACGCTACCGCACGACCATGTCACTCAAATGATACAGGATTTGGGCTGGACATCATTAAAAGAAAGGCGTTTTTCTTTGCGACGGAATCTTCTTACAATATTCCAGTCACCAACTTTCTCGTCCGAATTCGAAAATATTTTGTTGACACCGACCTACATAGCCAGAAACGATCACCACGATAAAAGAAGGGAAATCAGGGCTCGTACGGAAAGATGTAGGTGTTCGTTCTTTCCGTGCGATGCGAGATTGGAATAACAGAGAATTGTGAAGGTGGTTCGATGAACACTCTGCCAGGCACTTAAATGTGATTTGCAGAGTATCCATGTAGATGTAGATGTAGATGAAAAGAATATGTTATCATCTTCAGGTCTTAAAATCTTTTTGTTGTAAACATGTTCATTTTACGGTGAAATCACACACTACATGTCAGTTGAATAAAAATAGCACATTACGAAAGGTTTGTTATGGCTAAAATATTTTAAAAAACGTAAAGCACCTTGTGCAACAGGCTATGTGCATACACAAATTGTTCATAGTTGCTTGTTGCATTATACAAACACGGTAGACGGAGGTACGACTGTTTACATGAGCTGGACATTTGTAAACAGCAACTGTGAACAATATGTATATGGGAATTGTCTGCTACACAAGGTCCTTTATGTTTTTTAAATATTTTAGCGATGACAAACATTTTGTAATGTGCTATTTTTATCCACTTGACATCTTGTGTGTGATGTCAGCATGAAATGAACATGTTTTACAACGAAAAGATTTTAAGACCTGAAGATGACAGCACAGTCTGTTGAAACCGGTTGCTTGGATAAAAAAATATTTTATACGACCTTGGCTGTTGAATAGTTTTTAACAATTAAACAGACCACTCTTCAGTTCTCTCAACATGAGAAAACTCAGTTAAAGTTGTTTGTTCGACTTGTGTCGCCTCGATCTTCACCAGTAACTGTCTGTCTGGGGTTGTGGATCTAGGTGTACCTCGCTAGTTGCGTAGAAGTACTGTATGACCTTGATTATTATTCACAAAGGCCTTCGTTATCACTCAGAAAGTGATTGATGCAGCTAGCTTAAGAAAGATTGATTGGCTCAAGAGCTTACGAGCATGATGGCCCCATTGCAGTTAGTCTGCTGTATTTAATCGGCGCTCAGTTATACGACAGTTCACGAACAATATTGCACAACTTTTATTTGTCTTGAGCTCTTGGTAAGCGATGAATGTGTTGCTAAGAGCTGATGGTTGTTTGATAGACTTAAATACCACCAGTGTCTCTGATAACCTTTCCCATGGATGGATTCTAGGGGATGTAGAGATTATGAATTTTAAGGATACCATTTTATAAAGCAGTTTATGATTGTTTTATAGTGCATTTCGTAAAATTATGTTAGGTCCCGTTCTCTTATCCGTCGAGCGAGTTATGAAGGCCATCCATGTCTCCGAGAGCGTTTTCCTTGGATGGATTTTAGTGGCTTTATATGTTGTGTCTAGACAAGACAGCCTAGACACAATGAGAGGAAGCCGAAAGGCACGCGCTTAAACTCACGCAGGCTGGCGTGAGGTCTGAAACAGGATACGTAATGAATGCTATGAAGAAAATTACGTAGCTTCTGGAATACTTAACTTTAATCCACATTTGTAGAACATCGCTCTTGATGATACATTAATAGAATCTCAATATCAATTGAATACGGCGCCTTGCTAGGTCGTAGCAAATGTAGCTGAAGGCTATGCTTACTATTGTCTCGGCAAATGAGAGCGTAGTTGTCAGTGAACCGTTCCTTGCAAAGTCGGCTGTACAACTGGGGCGAGTGCCAGGACGTCTCTCTAGACCTGCCGTGTGGTGGCGCTCGGTCTGCTATCACTGACAGTGGCGACGCGCGGGTCCGACGTATACTAACGGACCGCGGCCGATTTAAAGGCTACCACCTAGCAAGTGTGGTGTCTGGCGGTGACACCACATTATAGATTACGAATTTTGAGGCAACGGTATTATTAGGCAGTTTATTATTGTTTTTATAGTGCATTTTGTACAACTATTTTAGGTTCTGTTCCTGTATCTGCCGAGCAAATTATGAAATATTTACGTAATTGTTTTCAGTTACATTTGGCTTTGTAATGTAACGCTGTCACGATTATATGAGAGTTACCTAGTTACGAATTTTGTTGCTGTTTTGTGGGAGCCTTTTGCAGTAGTACAACTGAGCGATGTACTTTTGATGAAATGCGATTTGGAAGGAATGTGTCACACACACCTCGACCTAGCCATTCCACTAATTTAAACGGTATCAGTGGGACGCGTCTGGGGAGTGGATGTATTGGGGAGACGTGCTGAAGTACGTCCAGATGCACCAAAGACCATTCAGCCATTATCAACGGCGCTGGAGGGGGAATGGAACACACTAACACACGAACTCCTAACCACCCCTGTGGTCAACATGGGAGCACATATAGATCGAGCATTATTGTGTGTGGTCATCACACTCATTATTAAGAACTATGAAATGAAATGGAACACCTACAGCAGTCCTTACGATGTTATTAGTTGTATGGATACCAGTTTCTGTGCTTCAGTGCGCCATCTCCGGACCTTAAGTTATGCTGGGAGAGGGGGGGGGGGGGGGAGGGGCTTAGGGCTTAACTCCAATCGTTCTGTGAGTGAACAAGCTGTGGCGGGAGATCAGAGCGGCAGTTGCCCGCCACAGAGCACGTGGCTGGCGGTTGCTACGGGGCCGGGGCGAGCGGCTAGCGTCTGCACGGCCTTGGAAAAACCCGAGCGTTTGGCAGGGTCGCATATGGCCGTGTCTGCGCACTTCGAGAAATTTATATGCCAGAGAAACATTGATAAAAACAAAACTAAGAGTGACGCTGAGGTGCGAGTTGGCACTCGTGGAAAGTAAAATATGTAAAGCTAAATTATCTAGACGCGCCACAAAAATATGCAATAGTTTAAAAGTTATTGTAGTCTTAAAAATCGTAAATTTATGGAAGTTCAAAAGCTAATATCTCAGCAATGCTTTGGCCGGTAAATATGAACGAAGTGTCTACGGATGCGGCTAGTAGACTGCATCGAGCAATGACAGCCGATTTAGCAAAGTGTGTGCCATGTTTGAATGAGAGGTCGGAATGTCAGATTTGACAGAGAGAAATTGTGTTTTTGGTGATAAATAAATCTAAACAGACGAAACTAGTTTAAAGAGGTAGATGAGTAATTAAGTATGTGTTTTTATTTGTTTATTTATGTTTAGTATCAAAAATCGCCGGCCGTGGTGGCCGAGCGGTTCTAGGCGCTATAGTATGGAACCGCGCGACCGCTACGGTCGCACGTTAGAATCCTGCCTCGGGCTTGGGTGTGTGTGATGTCCTTAGGTTAGTTAGGTTTTAGCAGTTCTAAGTTCTAAGGGACTTATGACCTCAGAAGTTAAGTCCCATAGTGCTCAGAGCCATTTGAACCATTTTATCAAAAATCTGGGAACAGGCAAAATCACGCGACAAGAACGTTACTTGTAAAAAACTGTGGCAGATACAGAAAATTGGACCTTAAATTGTTATTGCCCGAAAATTTTCCATATTTTTCAATGTACCACGTGTTTTGTGTTCAGTTTTAGAATATTGGTAATTTTTGTCAAACATTGTTTTGAGTTATGCAGTCGTTTCGAAGGTGGATAGGGCGGCCATCTTTGAGGTGTTGATTCTGAGCGACGCTAAGAGCAGGATGTGCCGCGCATCTGGGGATGGTAGTGGGTTGATAACCACGTTCGAATGCGATCAAGTGGAGTGCAATATAGTGGTTTAGGACAGCAGACAAGAGCGTATTTTGTGAATTCTGAACAGACTATCGAGTGCCGTGATCGCGGCATATGAATGTTATAGTGAAGTGTTGTAGCATCAGTTGTTAAAGGCCGCCCCTACGTAAAAGCCACTCAGACTGCATTTTAAGTGTTTGCTCAATATACTGAAGACTATTCGTGGAGAAATAGAAATAAACTACTTGTTCAAATTATAAATCAACGTGAGTGACTCAATATTTTTTTAAATTTCACCGCAATACCTGCCTGCATTGTTTTGTTTTTAATATTTTATTTCAGTTTTAAAAATTGAGTTTACTACAGGTATGAGCGGCACCCTATGACGAAAAACGTAGCCAAACACTGAGACCAGCCACATCCCTGGGTCACTCAATTAAGCTGAGTGTAACAAATATAAATATTTTCGTGCCACAGCACGTGGGAGGCTCGAGCCAAACTATTCAAACTTCAATGTGTAGTGCCCCGTACAGTCCTAGAACACACGATTCCATCGGTGGCCAGCATCAATGAACTGGTTCTCTCAGGCTACCTGTGTCTCCAGCTATCAACTACAAAGTTGATTGTTGATGGCTCGTGGCACAACATCGTCGTTACAGGTAGCCTGCGAGAACCAGTTCATAGATGCTGGCCACTGATGAAATCGTGTATTAGAGTTAACACCGTCAGCGTCAGTTAAGGCCTGAAGACGATGCACCGCCGGCCGGTGTGGCCGTGCGGTTAAAGGCGCTTCAGTCTGGAACCGCGTGACCGCTACGGTCGCAGGTTCGAATCCTGCCTCGGGCATGGATGTGTGTGATGTCCTTAAGTTAGTTAGGTTTAATTAGTTCTAAGTTCTAGGCGACTGATGACCTCAGAAGTTGAGTCGCATAGTGCTCAGAGCCATTTGATGATGCACCGAAGCGTCGAAACTGGCAGCTATATAATAAATAACATCTTAAGGATGGCTGCAGGTGTTCCATTTAATTACATAAGTGTACAGCCAAAGCCCGTCAAACCTCCTATTAGAATGATGCACATACAATATCTTATTAAGAACCATGTCCTGCCTTTTTATAATGTCCAGTGGGACATCTCAAATCGCGGTGAGTTCAGTGTAATTATTGTCTTTGTAAAAAAAGTGTTATTTCTGTTCGTCTGATAGCGTATTTCTTCCAGTTACCTTCTGTAGTATACTGCAGCAGTTCTCTCCATGTGCAGTCCACGTTTTATCGAGCTATGTTACGTGGCAGTGACAAATCATCGAAAGCTACTGTCGTCCTTAAGTTTTGCACACCAGAGTACATTCCAGACTGTACCCTAGAACGAAAACTGGACAGTACTGCCGTTACAACCTTCGGCGCTTCTTCATTAGGTGAAAATACGCTGTACTCGACACGAAATTAGAGTCTGAGAGACGCCCCAATGAACGTTAAAAGCGTAATAGCGCAAACTGGGACGGAACGGAATGAGATGAGGAATCATAGTCGTAGAGCAGCCCTAGCGCTGCAGACGTCAGCGTTGCTCTACTCAGGTAATGGAATTAGTTCTGTAGCACCGAGTGTACTTTACCGCCGGCACTTTACCTCTAACTATAATTGTGCCTGAAAGCTCAGCCATGTTTGCGATGGACTTGACATTAAAAGGAACTCAACGATGAAGGCCAGCAGACGTCAGCAAACTACCTCTGCTTCGTCGCCCGTATGATTAAGCTCTGGAAGGCAATACTGCAATGGTACCATGAATCCACACCCCCTTATCCTTTAGAGAACTGAACTCCCACCTATGAAATAGTTTTAAATGCCTCGTTACTTAATAGATGACTCCGTGTGTTAAATTTATGACGTTAAGTATGAAAAGTTTAATGACTGTAACCATAATTATGCTGGTTTCATTAATTTGACGCTATTCACCCATGTTGACTAATAAAAAAAAAGTCGTAACCAAAACTAGTAAGCGAGAATAAGTTGAGAAACTGTTCGAAATTATGTTTTAAGTTTGTTGACAGTGGTTAAGCGCTCTCATCAAAAAACTGGATGAGTACAGTCCGCACTATCTGCGCTCCGTGTTAAGAAAAGCTACCCTGGTGTCCAAGATTAAAGCAACAAACGGAAATTTTGCAAGGTTGCGTTTATTTTGCCACAAAACAGTGTAAACAGGTGATAATAAAGTAGAAACGATGCAAAGAATAGAGAACGTAATCAACTGAAACATGCAGAAAGGTAGACAAATATGATCTTCGTTTTTTTTGCAGCTTAACGGATTTGCACGCGCATTCCGGAACTGGTTAATGTGCACAGTATGTGGTGTGGTCACCTGTGTCAGCAATACAGGCCTGACAACGATGGGGGATGCTATGAATGATGTCATCAATCTCATGTTGAGGCAATAACGCCCATTGTGCATGCGGAGCTGCCCACAAGTCTTGTAGAGTGGTTGGTGGATGCTGACGTGATGCAGTGTGTCTCCCTAGTGCATCCCAGACATGGGATTAAAATCTGGAGAACGAGCAGGCCACGCCATGCGTGCAATATCTTCCAAGAGAATATCATCTACCCGTGCTCTATGAGGTCGAGCATTATCGTCCATCAATACGGAGTCTGGGTCCACAGCACCTCGCAGCAGTCGCACATGAGATCCCAAGATCTCGTCACGATACTTGACAGCAGTTAAATCTTGCTGATTCACCGGTACAGATTCATGAAGAGGTGTTCGAGTGGTCAACATAATCCCTGCCCACACCATTATGTATCCACCTCGATATGTCTCTTTCCGTAATGTTTGGGACCCGAAATCGTGTTCCACGTATCCTCCAGATGCGAATCCGTCGAAAATCACTCTGCAGACCAAATCGGGACTCGTCTGTGAAAAGAACATTGGCCCACCGTTCGACCGTCCAGGTGGCAATTTGATGGCTCCACTCTAGACGTTCTCTTCTGTGAAGACACGCCAGAGGTAAACACAAAGCAGGTCTCCGACAGTAAAGACCACTCTGCTACAGCCTTCTGTACACCGTTTGCCTCGATATAACACACCTATGCCAGTTGCAATGCTGTACTAGGGCAGTACGGTCCTGCCCTTACAGCCAAATAATGGTCCGCTCTTTCTGATGTCACACATGGTCGGTCCTGTCCTGGTCTCCGGAATACAGTTTCAGTCTCTATAAAGTGTCGCCCCACCTGAGAAACAAAAGAAAGATTCACATTAAGCCATCGGGCCTCATCATTTTTCTCCTGCTTCCATTCTTCCTATGGCCCTCCACAGCAGAGAGTGTGTAGGCATCTTCTCTGTGCTATTCTGCACCGTCTGTAACTGTCTACACAGCGACTGTGGATACGGAGCTACCCTGCAAACACTACCCCGCATGATAGGTGCCCTGACGCTGGCGTGGCTGTCCGTCCACCGGAATGCCATCTTCCGTGCGGAACACGATCGTAACGACATCTGTTGAGTCTTTGTATGATTATATCGTGAATTAGACACAGGACGGGGAAATAGTGGTATGTTGTTTTAATTTTGGACACCAGTTAATGGTTAAGACGTCATATTTCCCGAACTATGTGTCTTGCAATGACATACTTTTGTTCGTACTTTTATTGGTACATGTGCATACTGTCCGCAAAATGTGTTGCGAATAGTGTTAGTTGTAAAGAACTGATAAATTAAAACATCATGCCAGATGCTGAATTTTTACTGTACGAACAGCAAAAATGTAGCAAGCGATAAACTCTTCTCCTGACAGTATTTTGCTGAGACAGAGAGCGACAAATAGTTTCTAAAAGGTTTGGAATTACGTGTAAACTTTGTCGGAAATCGTTAAGTGCCCTCATTCTCAACTACTGTAGGCATATAGTCGGGCTAATTTCCGCGCAGTGAGTTATGCTGGCTCGACACATATATACAGTTTCTAACTGTGCTACTAGTCTTACTGTGTTATACCTTCAACGTTATATGAGTAGATTATGACACCATTTTAAATTTTTAATTTCGGTCAATAATTGTAAGAAATACTGAAAACTATAATCTTTGTTTCCTTGTAATCTGTTATATAGGCAACTTCTAACTTGTATCTGGTCTCTGATTGACTGCTATCATGGTTTAATCAGGCAGATGTGTTCAGCCGTGACTCTAAAAGCTGTCAGTGTCGGTTTTAGAGATCTGAACTGTTCCTTCTTCTTGTTGAAGCAGCTTCTCATCACCAGCGTGAAAGTATTTCATCCCATCCCTTCCATAAAAAGAAAAAAAGGGAAAAAAGTTATTTTAGCATCGTTGGAGATAGAATCTGAGTTCTCCTTCTTGCTATCTGATACGAAGGTTCTGAAACGGAGGTAGTCCGATGCACAACCACTTGACATTTTTCTAGAGAGAGTTATCGAGGTGAGTAGTCTGTGGTACCAAACGCTATACTCTTGATACATTTAAATAGTTGCAAACGAGCTACTTCTTGCATACAAATTAAGCTCTATGAATATCACAATATTTCTGCAGGGTGTTATCATACGATTAACTCTTTCAAAAAGTTGTATAGGGAGATAGTACCACGTTCCGACAGCCAATGGAGTTCAAAAAAGACGTCTTATGACTCCCCCTAGAACTGATATATTAACAACTTTGGTCATGATTAGTTTTGAAATCACAATTAGATCTACAAACATTATCAACGTAATTCGAGACGAAGGTTAGCTGGCATCCAGACTACAGGCAAATGACAGGCCACAGTATCAAGCATCATTATTCCTTCTTCACGAACATTCTCGGCCGCACTCTGCAGGGGCAATGAAGGCACTCCTGCAGCGCTTTCGATGGGAAGTAATTGGCTACCCCTGAGGTTCATCTGTGCTCAAATTAACCGCTAGCTGTGAAGACAATATTTTGACATAGACAACAAGCTGCAGACCAGAGTGGAAAATTGTCGAAAATTCCTGGTGGCTTTCTTCTATAACGAGGGAATTGAAAAGTTGGTACAATGCTACGACAGATGTCTAAGTCTGAGCGGCGACTGTGTAGAGAAGTAGCTGGAAGGTGTAGCTAACCGTTGCAAATAAAACAGTTTTGATTTTCACTGTGGTTTCCATTTCGTGACCTATCGTTCCTTACTTTCCGAATAGCCCTCGTATTAAAAATACACAAACACAAAGCATCGGACTATCTGCAAGGGATTTGGAATCTGCAATCTCCATAGGGCTAGGAGAAATTATTTTATAGTAATTTAGTCCAATTTAAAAAACTGTTATATTAAAAACTTATTTTATCGAAATAATTATGTTCTGGTGTGTGTGTGAAATTTCTAAATGGGTTTATACATTTTGATGAAATTATTATTTTCTTGTAGAAACAGTAAACAGCCAATCAGTTGCGAAATCGAAGGTATATTGTAACCCTTTTACCGTGGTTTCACTGTTTATAAAAACGTCTTCTTCAAAAGGAAATGTAGCCAACTGGATTATATGTTGTGGCAGAGGTACGTTAAAATACAGCGGAGAGGCGTCAGTCAAATATAAAATTTCACCTCCGTAATAAATTAAAACATGTACAACATGTTTGATGTAATGTGGTATTTCCTAACCACTGTTGTAACGTTACGAGTACGTAGACGAGTTATTTGCCCCCCTAGTATTGATACTGAGGAGAGCTGAATTTGCTTGCTGGAGTGCCTGCACGATGGCGTCACAGGGCTGCCCCTGGCGTGTGCTGGTGCAGAGATGAGAAGCGTCACCTGAAACGGGCAAATCCCAACGCTGGGAATTTGGACAGCTGTCGCTCGCATTGCCTTTCTGCAGAAGACAGTGTGCCAAGAAATGGCAGAGTGTCAGGCAATCTTAAAGTTTGACTGAGTAACAGCTCTTTGAGATTCGACAACAACTGATAGTCAGATATTAATGCAATCCTCAATACATCTATGATCTCACGAAAATGAGGTACATCCAATGGGACAACAATATTTCAATATCTTTAAAACGGCAGCAGTTAATATCTCCCAGCAAATAAACATTTTGACGATGAACCTCTGAACTAACAACTTTTAATTGCTTCATGCAATTGCAACAAACGACACCTCAGGCGATAGGATTGCACTATAACTATCATCCCTGAGAGACAGTTTTTGTTTACCAGGTGGTGGAATGATCACTGCAATAAAAGGGGACCGTTGATGTTCGCAACAGTATTACATAGCAGGACAGAAGACTAAGGATGTGCGCTGAAAATCAAGGTATAGACGATGACCCCACAAGGGAAGGGAGGGAGAAGGGAGGGGTTACCGACTGCATCTAATTGGCCATGGAACAACGAACAGTAATGGACCATGACAATGTCATCTTCGGATGGGTAATCTTCCTGTGTCATTATGATCGCTGGAAGGAGAGCTTGTTTAACGAAGCACGAACGGAGCGGCGACCTACGATATGGAAGTAATTTTATCCTACTGCTTTTCCCGTGGGGAACCATTTACTCAGAGTTTATGAAGCAGGGATAATTTGGACGTTTATTCACTCTATCGTAACAATTTCACAAAGGAAAGAAGTGCAGCGGATCAGCTTCATTTGCTCACCACCATGCGTTTCTGGAAGGTGCACAAGTGTTAGCGTTCATCCGCAGTTTTCATAGCGAAGTTATTGTTCTAGCGTTTGACAGTACACTACGCATCCTGTCATTATTCGTTCCACAGATATCATCATAGACTGTATGTACCTGTTTTGGCAGCACTTAAGCTGAACCTAAAAGCTAAAAGATCGAATTGACCGCCGTGTCATCCTCTGACAGCAGAGTCGTTAGATTTAGTACGAGGGACGTGGGATCAAAGCACCGCTCTCTCTCAGCTACTTCTCAGCCATGTATCTCCTCAACTGACATCACAAGCCGATGTTACCAAATATTTATTGACTGTGAATAACCACTTAAATAAAGCTTTGGTAACATTGCCTGGCTAGGCAAATAAAGTGATGTTACCTTATCAACATTCCAAATTGAAGATACTTTGCAGTGTCTCCAGTACCGAAACAAGTAGGAGCATCATGACATGTACAGCGATTAGTGATCACAAAGTTGTAGCCAGACTGAATACCGCAACATCCAAACCCACCAAAAATAAGCGCAAAATACATGTACGACATCTGTTTAAAAAATTCCGAGGCTTTGTCCGCGAAATGTTTCTACGCTTACCTTTTACTTATGGTGCACGGTCTCCTTCGAAACACTCTCCCCCACAATTGACACACCGCTGCCAAAGCCGTTTCCACTACCGGCAGCAGTCTTGGATCGCACGAAGCGCCGTCTGTGAATTTTCTTTTATCTCGTCTATCGTTGCAGATCTTCGTCCTTTCAACAGGTTTTTCAACTTTGGAAGTGGAAAACAGCCCGCAGGGGCCAGGTATGTGTGGAAAGTACGGAGGATGGGGCATCGCAGTGGCTTCGTTTTTTATGCAACAGTCACGCACCAACAGGGATGAATGCGCGTGTGCGTTATCGTGATGCAAGAGCCATGAATTGTCTCCGACATTTCAGGCCATTTCCTTCTCGTATTATCTCGCAGGTATCGCAACACGTCCAGACAGTACCATTGATTAACACTTTTTCCCTGTGCCTCGGAGTCGAAATAATCCTACAAAGCCACAGCATGGCTTTGACATTTGCCCTGGCATAACGAGCTTGTTTTGACCTTGGAGATCCTTTCTCTATCCATTGCGAAGATTGAACCGTGGTCTCAACATCATAACCGTAAACCCAAGTCTCATCACCAATTACGATTCTCAAGGACCACCTCGTTCTCGTTTTCGCTGTCCAAAAGCTCTCCACAGATTGCGACGCAAAGGTCTTTCTGGCCATGAATCACGATTCGGCGGACGAACTAGGCTGTAACACGATGCATTCCACGGTGCTGCGTCAGAATTTCATGACACGATCCAACTGAAATGTTACCATTTCTGAAATCTCTCTAACAGTCAGTCTTCGATCGGCACCCACAATTTCGTTGACGTACCTAACCAGAGTGTCGTCGGTGGACGTCGAAGGGCTTCCTGAACGAGGGTCATCTTTAACTTCCGTCCTGGCATTTTTAAACCGTGTAAACCATTCCTAACACCGAGTACGGCTTAAGCACTCATCACCGTAAGCTTCCTGCATCATTTGATGTGTCTCTGTAAAGGCTTTCTTGCGTTCCAGACAAAATTTAATGCACACGCGTTGCTTCTCTAACTCTGCCATCTCGAAATTCACAAACTGCGCGACACAACGTTATACTCAATACAGCACTGAACAATAACTAACAGACACAACAATGAAACTTCCCGCAGCTACACGATAAACACAGGCGTGTGCAGGGATGTCAACCACATTTCGCTCCAACACACACCATTGGTGCGAAATTACGAATGTACCGCAATTTTTTGAACGGACCTCGTATTTAAAAATTCAGATAAAAATTTGCTTGACACCTGCCAATGGGTCAGTCTCCACTTCTTACAATCTGACTATGTAAGCGTTGACCAGATGTGGCTTAAATGAAAAGATATAGTACCGACAGCAGTTCAGAGATACTACCAAATACACTACTGGCCATTAAAATTGCTGCACCACGAAGATGACGTACTACAGACGCGAAATTTAACCGACAGGAAGAAGATGCTGTGAAATGCAAATGATTAGCTTTTCAGAGCATTCACACAAGGTTGGCGCCGGTGGCGACACCTACAACGTGCTGACATGAGGAAAGTTTCCAAACGATTTCTCACACACAAACAGCAGTTGACCAGCGTTGCCTGGTGAAACGTCGTTGTGATGCCTCATGTACTGAGGAGAAATGCATACCATCACGTTTACGACTTTGATAAAGGTCGGGTTGTAGCCTATCGCGATTGCGGCTTACCGTATAGCGACTTTGCTGCCCACGTTGGTCGAGATCCAATGACTGTTCGAAGAATATGGAATCGGTGGGTTCAGGAGGGTAATACGGAACGCCGTGCTGGATCCCAACCGCCTCGTATCACTACCAGTCGAGATAACAGGCATCTTATCCGCATCGCTGTAACGGATCGTACAGCCACGTCTCGAGCCCTGAGTCAGCAGATGAGGACGTTTGCAAGACAACAACCATCTACACCAAAAGTTCGACGACATTTGCAGCAGCATGGACTATCAGCTCGGAGACCATGGCTGCGGTTACCCTTGACACTGCATCACAGACAGGAGCGCTTGCGATGATGTACTCGACGACGAACCTGTTTGCACGAATGGCAAAACGTAATTTTTTCGGATGAATCCAGGTTCTGTTTACAGCATCACGATGGTCGCATCCGTCTTCGGCGACATCGCGGTGAACGCACATTGGAAGCGTCTATTCGTCATCGCCATACTGGCGTATCACACGGCGTGATGGTATGGGGTGCCAATGGTTACATGTCTCGGTCACCTCTTGTTGGAATTGACCGCACTTTGAACAGTGGACATTAGATTTGAGATGTGTTACGACCCGTGGCTCTACCCTTCATTCGATCCCTGCGAAACGCTACATTTCAGTAGGATAATGCACGGTCGCATGTTGCAGGTCCTGTACGGGCCTTTCTGGATACAGAAAATGTTCGACTGCTGCCCTGGCCAGCACATTCTTCAGATCTCTCACAAATTGAAAACGTCTGGTCAATGGTGGCCGAGCAACTGGCTCGTCACAATACGCCAGTCACTACTCTCGATAAACTGTGGTATCGTATTGAAGCTGCATGGGCAGCTGTACCTGTACACGCCATCCAAGCTCTGTTTGACTCAATGCCCAGGCGTATCAAGGCTGTTATTACGGCCAGAGATGGTTGTTCTGGGTACTGATTTCTCAGGATCTATGCACCCAAACTGCGTGAAACTGTAATCACATGTCAGTTCTAGTATAATATATTTGTCCAATTAATACCAGTTTATCATCTGCATTTATTCTTGGTGTAGTAATTTGAATGGCCAGTAGTGTAAATTAATAAGCGTTGATACAACTTCGCCATAGTACACAAAACAGGTCAGAGAACAACTGCAAGAACTACGAAAAAAGCATTCCAAATTTAAAAGAACGCGAAGTTTTACAGAAGCTCGAAATTCAGCGCTAATTTCAATGCGGGACACTTTTATTACTTTCCACAACGAATCTCTGTCTGGAAATCTGGCAGAAAAGCCGATGAGATTCTCGTCGTATGTGACGCACATCAGTGACAAGGCGTAGTCAATACCTTCACTGCGCGATAACAACGGTGATGTTACTGATGAAAACGCCACTGAATCAGAGTTACTAAAAATGGTATTCCAAATTTCCTTCACAAAAGAAGACGAAGTAAATACTTCAGCATTCGAATCAAGAACAACTGCCAACACAAGTAACTTAGAAGTAGATTCCTCGATGTAGCGGAGCAGCTTAAAACACTAAAGAAAGGCAAGGTTTCGGTGCAGACTGTATAACGGTCAGGTTCCTTTTAGAGTACGCTAATACAATAGCTCCATATTTAGCAATCATACACAATCGCTCGGTCATAGAAAGATCCGTATACAAAGATTGAAAAGTTGCACAGATCACACCAATACCCAATAAAGTAATGGGAGTAATGCGCTGAATATGACTATCGTCGATTTGCAGCAGGATTTGGAACATATGCTATGCTCGAACATTATGAATCACCTCGAAGGAAATGATTTATTAACAAACAGCCAACTCGGGTTCAGAATATATATTTCTTGTGAAACTCAAGTGGCTCTTTATTCTCACGAGATAATGAGTGCTGCTGACACAGGACGTCAAATTGATTCCATATTTTTAGATTTCCAGAAGGCTTTTTACACCGTTCCTCAGAAGCGACTTCTAATTACATTGCGTGCCAATGAATTATCGTCTCATTTGTGTGACTGGATTCGTGATTTCCCGCCAGAAAGGTCACAGTTCGTAATAACTGACGGAGCGTTATGGAGTAAAACGGAAGTAAAATCCGGCGTTCCTCAAGGTAGTGTTATAGGGCATCTGTTGCCCTTGTCAACCTAAACGACTTAGGAGACAATCTGAGCACTCCTCTAAAATTGTTTATAGATGACGCTGTCATTTACCGTCATGTAAAGTCATCAGATTACCAAAACGAGTTGCAAATGATTTACACAAGGTTTCTGTACGATGCAAAAAGCGAAAGTTGACTCTAAATCATTAAAAGTGTGAAGTCGCCCACATGAACCCTAAAAACAATCCGCTTCATTTCAGTTACGTGCTAAATCACACAAATATAAAGGCTGTAATCTCAACCAAATACTGAGGTATTACAACTACGAACTGAGTATTGAATTGGAACGATCACGAAGACAATGTTGTGGGGAAAGCAAACCAAAGACGGCGATCTATTGGCAGAACACTTGGAAAATATTGTAGATGTACTAAAGAGACTGCTTACACTACGACTGTCCGCTCTCTTCTGGAATACTGCTGTGCGGCGTGAAATCCACATGAGATAGGATTGACAATGGACATAAAAAAAGCTCAAAGAAGAGCGATTCGTTTTGTATTATCGCTAAACAGGGGAGAGAGTTCCATGGGTACGACACAAGAACTAGGGTGGCAGTCATTAAAACGAAGGCGTTTCTCGCTGCGGCAAGACCTTCTCATGAAATATCAATCACCGACTTTCTCCTGAGCGAGTGAAAATATATTGTTGGCGCCCACCTACATGGGGAGATATTATCACCATACTAAAATGAGAGAAATCAGAGCTCGCACGGAAAGATTTAAGTGTTCGTTTTTCCGCGCGCTGTTTGAGGCTGAAACGGTACAGAAATGGCTTAAAGGTGGTTCGATGAACCCTCTGCCAGGCACTTAATTGTCGGTTCGTGAGTAATCATGTAGTTGTAGAGCTAGATAGTATAAATAAAACTGGAGTTTGTTTTGGATTAGTATAACGCGCTTTTCTGGCACAGGGCCTTAATGAAAAGCATCCCTACGCCGAGGAAAAACTTTGTCCATAGTAATACAGAACTGACGATGGAACATTGAAACACGTATGTAACATAGCAGCGATGGCGAGGCATTGTAGCATCTGTGACCAGAGAGTATGCGCTTGACCGCGCGAGTGTTGCGAGCGGTTCTCAGTCTGTCAGTCAGTCGTTGCGAGTCTGTAGCTCTGTCTAGTTGGGTACAGTACTCTGTCAGTAGTCGTCGCGTGCAGTACGCTAGTAGTCGTCATGCAGAGCGGTCGGTCAGTGGTAGCAGTCCAATGGGATTGCGTGAT